>NC_085929.1:35270603-36686228 GCF_028885655.2 Pongo abelii
CTCTGAGGCTCTTCTTACCTAAACCTTCCTGCCCATTTCTTTTCACAGGAGTGAGACCTGCTTCGAGGTCTAAAGGACTCCCTGCCTCCTCTGCCTCTCTTTATCATCCACTGGTGTTTCTTCCACAAATCTTGTACGTCTAATCCCTTCTTTGGCCCTGCTTCTTGGAGAATTTGAAATGACACATCTGTATTTTTTAGAACTTTATTTTTGTTTTTATTTTTTTGAGACAGGTCTCACTCTGTCACCCAGGCTGGAGTGCAGTGGCGCAGTCTCGGCTCACTGCAGCGGTGCAATCTCGGCTCACTGCAGCCTCCACCTCCTGGATTCAAGTGATTCTCCTGCCTCAGCTTCCCAAGTAGCTGGGATTACAGGCATGCACCACCAAGCCTGGCTAATTTTTGTATTTTTAGTAGAGACGGGGTTTCACCATGTTGGTCAGGCTGGTCTCAAACACCTGACCTCAGGTCACCCACCTGCCTTGGCCTCCCAAAGTGCTGGGATTACTTGGCCTCCCAAAGTGCTGGGATTACAGGCATGAGCCACCAGGCCTGGCTTTTTTTTTTTTTTTTTTTTTTTTTTTTGAGACAGGGTCTCACTCTGTTGCCCAGGCTGGAGTGCAGTGGTACAATCATGTCTCACTGCAGCCTCAACCTCCTGGACTCAAGCAATCCTCCCACCTTGGCCTCACAAAGCATTGGGATTGCAGGTATGAGCCACCGTGTGCGGCCTTAGAACTTTTTGCAGTAGAAGTAGGCATTGTCCAGGATGTGGAAATCCTACTAATTTATTCCATTTCACCAGAGGAAATGTATAATTACCACCAGCAGGCAAGAGAACTTTTCAGGAAGCTGGTGGCCAAACCTGGGCATTGTACATATGGATGTTGAAATCAACAAACATCAGTTGAAAATGTGGGTTGCTCCTGACTAGAGCCTAATAATAAATTAGAATGTGCCCAATATAAAAACCGCTTTGAGTAGGAGAGGTTATGGCAAGGGCAAAAAATGTGAAGCAACTTGTACAAAAATGCTGCAAATAGATGAGAAACAGAAGAAGCTTCCTGAAGTTCTTACAGTGGCAGCACTGATGTTGCTTCAGTCCATCACAAGCAGGCCAAAGCAAGGGGCTGAGAAAAAAGGCAAAATGCAAAAATAGGTAAGTTAGACTTCATCAAAATTTAAAACTTTTGTGCATCAAAGGACACCATCAAGAATGTGAAAAGGCAGTCCCAGCTACTCAGGATGAGCAGGGAGGATCACTTGAGCCTAGGAGTTCAAGGTTACAGTGCCCCATGATCATGCCTGTGAATAGCCACTGCACTACCACCTGGGCAACAGGTGGTATTTTATTTATTTATTTATTTAAATAAATAAAACTTAAAAATAAGGAAAGAAAGGGCCAGGTGCGATGGCTCATGTCTGTAATCCCAGCACTTTGGGAAGCCGAGGCTGGCGGATCACCTGAGGTCGGGAGTTCGGGACCAGCCTGACCGACATGGAGAAACCCTGTCTCTACTAAAAACACAAAATCAGCCGGGCATGGTGGTGCATGCCTGTAATCCTAGCTACTTGGGAAGGCTGAGGCAGGCGAATCACTTGAACCTGGGAAGTGGAGGTTGCAGTGAGCCAAGATCGCACCATTGTACTCCAGAGTAAAACTCTGTCTCAAAAATAAATAAATAAATAAATAATAAGGAAAGAAAGAAACTGGCCAGGTGCCGTGGCTCACGCCTGTATCCTAGCACATTGGGAGAGCGAGGCAAGTGGATCGCTTGAAGCCAGGAGTTTGAGATCAGCCTGGGCAACATAGCAAGACCCTGTCTCTATGAAAAATAAAATAAAATTAGCAGGGCATGGTGGCGCATGTCTGTAGTTCCAGCTACTTGAAAGGCTGAGGTGGGAGGATGGCTTGAGTCCAGGAGTTTGACGCAACAGTGGGCTATGATCTGATCACACCACTGCACTCCAGCCTGGGCAACAGATTGAGATCCCATCTTGAAAAAAAACAAGAAAAACAAACAAAACAAAACAAAACAAAAAACAGAAAGTGAAAAAACAACCCATAGAATGGATGGAAGCAAATATTTGCAAATCATATATCTGATAAGGGTTTAGTAACCAGACTATATAAAGAACTCTTACAACTAAACAATAAAAGACAAATAACAATTTGTTATTAAAACTATTAAAAATGGGTAAAGGATTTGAATACACATTTCTCCAAAGAAGATACACAAATGGTAAGTAATCACATGAAAGACATTAAACAGGCCTGGCGTGGTGGCTCACGCCTGTAATCCCAAGAGGCAGGCGGATCACCAGGAGATAGAGACCATCTTGGCTAACATGGCAAAACCCCGTGTCTACTAAAAGTACAAAAAATTACCCAGGTGTGGTGGTGGGTACCTGTAGTCCCAGGTACTCGGGAGGCTGAGGCAGGAGAATTGTTTGAACCTGGAAGGCGCAGGTTACAGTGAGCCGAGATCACACCGCTGCACTCTAGCCTGGGCAACAGAGCAAGACTCTGTCTGGAAAAAAAAAAAAAAAAAAAGACAGTAAACATCATTAGTTATTAGGGAAACGCAAATCAAAACCACAGTGAGATACAACTTCATACCCACTAGGATGGCTGTAATCACAAAGAGAGAAAACAAGAAGTGTTCTTCAACATGTGGAGAAATTGGAACTCTCATATATTGCTGGTAGAAATACAAAATGGTGTGGCTGCTTTGAAAACGAGTATGGCAATTCCTTAAGAGTTAAACATAGTTATCATATAATCCAACAATTCCACTCCTAGGTATATACTCGAGAATTGAAAACTTATGCCTGCACTAAACATATGAATATTCATAGTAGCATTATGCATAATAACCAACATTGAATGGATAAACAAATGTGGTCTATTCATACAATGGAGTATTATTCAGCAATAAACAGGAATGACATACAACATGGATGGACCTTGAAAGCACTGTGTTAAGTGAAAGAAGCCAGACCCAAAAGCCTGGCCAACGTGGTGAAATCCCGTCTCTACTAAAAATACAAAATTTAGCCAGGCGTGGTGGCACACGTCTGTAATCCCAGCTACTCAAGAGGCTGAGGCAGGAGAATCACTTGAACCTGGCAGGCGGAGGTTGCAGTGAGCTGAGATCATGCCACTGCACTCCAGCCTGGATGACAGAATGAGACTCTGGAAAAGAAAGAGAGAGAGAGAGAGAGAGAGGGATGTAGGAAGGGAGGGAGGGAGGGGAAGGAAAGAAGGAAAGAAAGGAAAGAAAGAAAGGAAAGGAAGGAAAGGAAGAGAATTTAAGCAATATACATATATCACAGTAACTCTGGAAAATAAAGAAGATAAAAAGTTTCCGTTAAGGGAGGAACCATGTTTGTCTTATTCATTGTAACAATCCTTGTACCCAACAAAGTGCTTGGCACATAGGTGCTCAAGATATACATGTTGAGTGAATGAGTAAATCATAGATGCATCACTGTAATAGCACAAGTTTAAGCGTATTGGGGACTTCTTCTCCCTCTCCAAACATTAGGTTTATTTATTGTTTTTAGTACTTTTATTCTACTTATAAAAGTAATACATGTTGATTGTAGAAAACTTGGAAAATTAAAAAGCAAACCAAAAAGAAAATGAAAATCACCTGTGTTTCTACCACTTAGAGAAAAATCCACTATTAATATTTTATGTTTTTCCTTCCAGGTTTTATTCTGGGCATATATATGTTTGGAGGTGTGTGTATGTTTGGGGAACCTTTGAATTTGGAAGTACCAAGGTGAGGAGAGACTTATGGAATTTAGAAGCTTTGGCAGGAACTAAGCATTGTTTCTTAGAATGAGCAGCTCTTTCTACTTGAAAGGCTGAGGCAGAGGATCGCTTGATCCCAGGGGTTTGAAGCTGGCTGCAGTGAGCTATGATCACACCACTACTCTCTAGCCTAGGTGACACAGCGAGAGTCTGTAAAAAATAATAATAATAATAAAAAGAAAAGAACAGGCCGTGTGAGGTTGCCACACCTGTAATCCTAGCACATTGAGAGGCTGAGGTGGGAAGATTACTTGAGGTCAGGAGTTTGAGACCAGTCTGGCCAACATGGTGAAACCCTGTCTCTAATAAAAATACAAAAATTAGTCAGGCATGGTAATGGATGCCTGTAGTCCCAGCTACCTGGGAGGCTGAGGCAGGAGAATCACTTGAACCTGGGAGGCAGAGGCAGGAGAATCACTTGAACCTGGGAGGCAGAGGTTGCAGTGAACCGAGATCGTGCCACTGTACTCTAGCCTAGGTGACAGAGTAAGACTCTATCTCAAAAACAACAACAACAAACAAAAACAGTTCCTTAAGGTGAGAGACAAATTTATCAAATAAAATGTAAAAGCCATGAGTTTAGTAACAGCAATTTTTCTGTCATTTTTTCCCTCAGTGAACATTGGTACTTATTTTAGTGGAATTAAAAGTAGCAGGCTGAGTGCAGTGTCTCACACTTGTAATCTCAACGCTCTGGGAAGCCAAGGCAGGAGAATCTCTTGAGGCCGAGAGTTTGAGACCATCCTGGACAACATAGTGAGACCCCATTTCTATTTTTATATATATATATATATATATATATATATATATATATTAGCTGAGAATGGTGCCATGCACCTGTAGTCTCAGCTACTCTGGAAGCTGTGGCAGGAAAATCGCTTGAACCCAGCAGTTTGAGGTTACAGTGAGCTATGGCTGTGCCATTGCACTCCAGCCTGGTGACAGAGCATGAGCCTATCTCTAAAAACAAAACAAAACAAAATAAAATAAAAATGATAAAAATTAGCCCAGCATGATGGCACACATCTATAGTTCCAGAGGCTGGAACTACCAGCTATTCTGGAAGCTGATATGGGAGAGTCATGTGAGCCCAGGAAGTTGAGGCTGCAGTGAGCCATGATTGAGCGACTGCACTCCAGCCTGGTTGACAGAGTGAGGCTGTCTCTGTTTTTTGTTTTTTGAGACAGAGTCTCGCTCTGTTGCCCAGGCTGGAGTGCAGTGGTACCATCTCAGCTCACTGCAAGCTCTGCCTCCCTGGTTCATGCCATTCTCCTGCCTCAGCCTGCCAAGTAGCTGGGACTACAGGCGCCCACCACCACGCCTGGCTAATTTTTTGTATTTTTAGTAGAGACGGGGTTTCACTGTGTTAGCCAGGATGGTCTCCATCTCCTGACCTCGTGACCACCCGCCTTGGCCTCCCAAAGTGCTGGGATTACAGGCGTGAGCCACTGCACCCGGCCAGCTGTCTCTGTTAAAAAAGAAAGTAGGCCAGGCGCAGTGGCTCACACCTGTAATCCCAGCACTTTAGGAGGCCGAAGCAGGTGGATCACTTGAGGTCAGGAGTTCAAGACCAGCCTGACCAACATGGTGAAACCCCATCCCCACTAAAAATAAATTAGCTAGGCATGGTGGCACATGCCTGTTAATACCAGCTACTCAGGAGGCTGAGGCAGGAGAAGCACTTGAACCCAGGAGGTGGAGGTCACAGTGAGCTGAGATCATGCCACAGCACTCCAGCCTGGGCAACAGGGTGAGACTCCATCTCAAAAAAAAGAAAAAAAGAAAAAACAGTAGCTTTAACATACTGTTACAGCCCACTTAATCCTGGGGTCATCTTTTGGGGCAATCTTAGCCATCCTAGCCTTAGGCCTGAAAGGAAGCCAGCATGACTTTGGAGCACAGTCATCAAATGAATGTCCTTGGGTTGGGAAGCTGAAGCTCTGGGTCTGATATCTGTACTGCTGCTAACTCACTGTATGACCTCACATGAGGCTCTTTCCACCTGTACCTCTCGCAGCTCTATAAGGAACGACCCAGGCCAGAAACCTGCCAAATCCTGTCCAGTACTATGATCTACAAAACGGATCTGCCTCAGGAAAGCCAGGGAAGGTGGGGCTGGATGGAGTGTGTTCCAGCTGGAACATCTGCTCTGGGCCAGGCACAGTGGGGAAAGCCAAGGTGGATTCACTATGGCCCTGCTCTCATGATTGGGGTGAGTCACATTTTTATGATTAATAAGCCACAGCACGTTCAAGTCCCCACTAATTCAAATATTTACTAGGGGTATATTCTGTGCCATTCAAAGGCATATGGATACATAAGATAAATAAGACACAGTCCTTACCCTCAAGGAGTTAAGTGTGGACAGGGATTGATAAAACTGTGAAGTCAAGGAGACCTTTGTGAAATAGGGTGTAGAAAGTAAAAGTTCCTCTTCAAAGTTTCCCTTCTTGTTAAAGAATAAATCACAACTGTTAAAAATAACAGTTTCTTTTAAAGATTAACTTTATGCTAGACATGCTCACAGGCAGGTAGTACATTCTACGTCATACTTTAACCAAGATATCTGTGCTGGACGTGCTCACAGGCATGTCCCAGCTCGCAGCCTATACCCATTCCTTATTTAGGAATATTATTACTTTTTAAAAATCCTTTCATGAGCAACTTCCTCTTTTCCTTTGTCTTTCCATTGCTTTTACCTATTTAGAAAAGTTTAACGTTATTAGCCAATCAGGTTTTAGTTTAAATTTTGAGGTCTGGCTCCAGCCAATGGAGATAGGACACAGTAGCAGGGACGAACTGCGTAAGGGATAAAAATTGCTTCCCTCCTTTATTCAGGTGTGCTCTTGCCATTGTTCCATCTGCAGTGAGCACCCTTTCTGCAGAAAGTAAAAATTACCTTGCTGAGAGATTTAAATTTATGTTCGAGTGCTATTTCTTTACAGCACCAGGGAACAAGCATTCTGTTTCTAAATAAACATTTCACATATAACATAGGGGAAGTGTAGCTTGGATGGGGATTGGCTATATCCAGAAGGGCATTTCTGGTAGAGAAAACATCTTGCATAAAGGCAGGCAGCCTGTGGCAGACACTACTGCCTAGAGAAATCTTTTTTTTTTTTTGAGACAGAGTTTCACTCTTGTTGCCCAGGCTGGAGTGCAATGGTGCAATGTTGGCTCACTGCAACCTCCACCTCCCAGGTTCAAGCGATTCTCTGGCCTCAGCCTCCCGAGTAGCTGGGATTACAGGCATGTGTCACCATGCCTGGCTAATTTATTTTTGGTAGAGACAGGGTTTCTTCATGTTGTTCAGGTTGGTCTCGAACTCCCGACCTCAGGTGATCCACCTGCCTCAGCCTCCCAAAGTGCTGGGATTACAGGCATGAGCCACCGCGCCTGGCCTTTTTTTTTTTTTTTTTTTTTTTTGAGAGGGACTCTCACTCTGCCACCCAGGCTGGAGTGCAATGGTGCAACCTGGGATCACTGCAACCTCTGTCTCCCAGGTTCAAGCGATTCTCCTGCCTCAGCCTCAGCCTCCAGAGTAGCTGGGATCACAGCAACTGCCACCACACCTGGTTAATTTTTGTACTTTTGGTAGACATGAGGTTTTGCCATGTTGGTCAGGCTGGTCTCAAACTCCTGACCTCAACTGATCCACCTGCATCGGCCTCCCAAGGTCGTGGGATTACAGGCGTGAGCCACCACGCCTGGTCTGCTTAGAGACCTCTTAATGTCTATTCTTCCTTACTAAATTAGAATAACAGAATTTCAATTTACTCCATCAGGACAGCCGTGTACATAGCTAGAAAAACGGTATTTCCCGTGGCTCTTTTGCAGCCACAGTTGACCACGTGACTGAGATCTTACCAACGAGGTGTCGACAGAAGGTGCTAGGAGAAGCTTTTGAATAAAATCATTTATTTATTTATTTATTTATTTATTATTTTTAGAGATAGAATCTTGCTCTGTCACCCAGGCTGGAGTGCAGTAGCACTATCATAGCTCACTACATCCTTAAACTCCTGGGCCCAGGTGATACTCTGGTCTCGGCCTGCCATGCGTCACCACGCTCAGCTAATTTTTAAATTTTTTTTGTAGAGACAAAACCTTGCTGTGTTGCCCAGGCTGGTATCAAACTCCTGGCCTCAAGAAGATCCTCCCACCTCAACCTCTCAAAGTGTTGGTATTACAGACGTGAGCCACTGCGCCCTGCTGTGTTCTGTTCTTATTGCCCATGACAATTAAAGTTAGCTCTATCTCATCTCCGTGACCATCACAAACACATGCTATTAATTTTGCTCACCCAAATCTCTGTGCTCTGACTTCTGGGCACCTAGTACTGGCTAATGAGTTGTGAGCTGGGCCAGAGCATAGAATTGCTGGTGTGAGACCTTTCGAGAGTTCTATCTCACTCTGTCGTGGCAACCAGCAATATTCAAAATGAGGGCTACTGCTAGGCATGCTGGCTCATGCCTGTAATCCCAGCGACTCAGGAGGCCAAGGGTGGGAGGATCGCTTGAGGCCAGGAGTTTGAGACTAGCCTGGGTAACATAGTGAGACTCTGTATCCAAAAAAAAAAAAAAGTCTACTTTGGTGTCATCCTGGCTTTTGGAGGGAGGTGATGTGAAACTGCCAGGTGCCATGTAATGGATATATAGTGTGAGGCAGCAATACACCTTTTTTTTTTTTTTGGAGACAGAGTCTCTGTTGCCCAGGCCGGAGTGTGGTGGTGTGATCTTGGCTCACTGCAAACTCTGTCTTCCAGGTTCAAGTGATTCTTCTTCTGCCTCAGCCTCCAGAGTAGCTGGGACTATAGGTGTGCACCACCATGCCTGGCTAATTTTTGTATTTTTGGTAGAGATGGGGTTTTGCCATGTTGGCCAGGCTGGTCTCAAACCCCTGTAAGCCACTGCGCCTGGCAGCAGTACACGTTTTATAAATTGATACATAATATTGCACATATTGATGGGGACATATATTTCACATATTGATGGGGACATGTGAGTATCTGTTACAGTCACAGAATGTGTAATGATCAAGTCAGGGTATTTGGGGTATCCATCACCTTGAGGACTTACCAGTTCTTTCTTTTCCTTCCTTCTTCCTTTCCTTTCCTTCCTTCTTCCTTTCCTTTCCTTCCTTCTTCCTTCCTTCCTCCCTCCTTCCCTTCCCTCCCCTCCCCCCTCCCCTTCCCCCTCTCCTCCTCTCCCCCCTCCCCTCCCTTCCCCTCCCCCCTCCCCTCCCCTCCCTTCCCTTCCCCCCTCCCCTCCCTTCCCTTCCCCCCTCCCCTCCCTTCCCTTCTCCCCTCCCCTCCCCTCCCCTTCCTTCCCTTCCCCACTACCCTCCCCTCCCCTCCCTTCCCTTCCCTTTCCTTCGACGGACTCTTGCTGTGTCACCCAGGCTGAAGGGGCTGGAGTGCAGCGGCTCCATCTCTGCTCACTGCAACCTCGGCCTCCTGAGTTCAAGTGATTCTCCTGCCTCAGCCTCCCAAGTAGTTGGGATTACAGGCACCCGCTACCATGTCCAGCTAATTTTTGTATTTTTAGTAGAGATGGAGTTTCACCATGTTGGCCAGGCTGGTCTTGAACTCCTGACCTCAGGTGATCCATCTACCTTGGCCTCCCAAAGTGCTGGGATTACAGGTGTGAGCCACCGTGCCCAGCCCGAGGACTTACCATTTCTAAGTGTTGGGAACATTTCAAGTCCTCTCTTCTAGCTGCTTTGAAATACACAGTCCATTGTTGCTGAGTATAGTCACTTTACTCTGCCATCAAACATTAGAACTTTTTCTATCTAACTGTATGTTTGATAACCCACCTCTCTTCATCACCGCCCTCCCATCCATACACCCATCCCAGCCTCCGGTACATGCCATTCTACTCTCTGACTCTTTGAGATCAGCTTTTTAGCTCCCACACAAGTGAGGACATCCAATATTCGTCTTTTTGTGCCTGACTTATTTCAATTATACCATAATGACCTCCAGTTCCATCCATGTTACTGTAAATAACATGATTTCATTCTTTTTCTTTTTTTTTTTTTTTTGATACAGGGTCTCCCTTTGTTGCCCAGGCTGGAATGCAGTGGCGTGATCACGGCACACTGCAGCCTTCAATTCCTGAGCTCAAGCGATCTTTCTGCCTCAGCCTCCCGAGTAGCTAAAACTACTGGTACACAGCACCACACTTGGCTAATTTTAAAAGACTTTTGGTAGAGATGGAGTCTCCTATGTTGCCCAGGCTGGGGCTGTTACCTGCAGCATAATCTAGCCTATCCTGTCTACTAAAGGCACTGAATTTGAGAGACAGTACTGTAATATAATGAGGCCATCTAGATGTTCCAGAATATGTTTATATGGTGTTATTTATATTATTAAAACAAAAGTTAAAATTATCATAAGCAGAATGATATTGTGGTTGTATAGGAAAATGTCCTTATTCTTAGGAGACGTATTTTGAGTGCATAGGAGTTTTTTGGTTTGTTTGTTTGTTTGTTTTTGAGACAGAGTCTCGCCCTCTCGCCCAGGCTGGAGTATAGTGGCGTAATCTCAGCTCACTGCAACTTCTGCCCCCTGAGTTCAAGTGATTCTTGTGCCTCAGCCACCCATGTAGCTGAGATTACAGGAGTGCACCACCGTGCCTGACTAATATTTGTATTTTTAGTAGAGACAGAGATTCGCCATGTTGTTCAGGCTGGTCTCGAACTCCTGGCCTCAAGTGATCCTCCTGCCCCAGCCTCCCAAAGTGCTGGGATTACAGACTTGAGCCACCACTCCCAGCCTGAGTGCTTAGGAGTTTGTTGTTGTTGCTGTTGTTGTTGTTGTTGTTGTTTTAGTCTTCATATCTGAAACTTACTTTCAAATGGTTCAGGAAAAGTGAAACAGAAAGGGTAAAAGTTAATAATTTGCAATGCTCAATGAAAGCTATACATACTGTTCTTTCCACTTTTCTGTAGGTTTGAAATTTTAGAAAAGAAAACAAAGATTATCATAAAGAACTCAGGGGTCCAGGCACGGTGGTTCATGCCTGTAATCCCAGCATTTTGGGAGGCCCAGGCAGGTGGATCACTTGACGTCAGGTGTTCAGGATCAGTGTAGCCAAAATGGTGAAACCCCGTCTTTACTAAAAATACAAAAAAAATTAGCTGGGCATGGTGGAACATGCCTGTAATCCCAGCTACTCGAGAGGCTGAGGCGGGAGAATCACTTGAATGCTGGAGGTGGAGGTTTCAGTGAGCCGAGATCGTGCCACTGCACTCCAGTTTGGGTGACAGAGCAAGACTCCGCCTCAAAAAACAAACAAACGGAAAAAAGAACTCAAGGAGCGCCAAGAATATATCATTAGTTCTGGGTATGAGAAACCACTATGGTCAGTAAGGGACACTGAAGTATTTTTAGTACAGAAGAAACAGGACCAGATTTGATTTTTTTTTTTTTTTTTTTTTTTTTTTTTTTGAGATGAAGTCTTGCTCTGTTGCCCAGGCTGGAGTGCAATGGTGCGATCTCGGCTCACCTCAACTTCCACGTCCCGGGTTCAAGCAATTCTCCTGCCTCAGCCTCCCGGGTAGGTGGGATTACAGGCACCCACCACCATGTATGGCTAATTTTTGTATTTTTAGTAGAGACAGGGCTTCACTATTTGGCCAGGCTGGTCTCAAACTCCTGACCTCAAGTGATCCACCTGCCTCAGCCTCCCAAAGTGCTGGGATTACAGGTGTGAGCCACCACGCCTAGCCCAGGACCAGATTTTTCATCTGAAAGATCAGGCTAGGAGCAAGAGAACAACCTGGACCAGTCTGTGAGCTAGGCAAGAGTGGCATGGGGACAGGAGGGGGCAATGGATCTGGAACACATTTGGGAAGTAGAGTGGACAGGGCTTCCTGAGAGCTTATGAGTGGTAGAACTGAGGGTCAATTTTCTTTCTTCAAAGTCTAGCCCTGTGCTACCTAATACAGTGGCCATTGGGCCCACCGTGCTATTTAAATTTAATTAATAACAGGCTGAGTGGTGTGATTAACACCTGTAATCCCAGCACTTTGGGAGGCTGAGGCGGGAGGATCACTTGAGGTCAGGAGTTCAAGACCAGTCTGACCAATGCAGTGAAACTTCGTCTCTACTAAAAATACAAAAATTAGGTGAGCATGGTGGCAGGTGCCTGTAATCCCAGCTACTCGGGAAGGTGAGGCAGGAGAATCGATTGAATCGAGAAGACGGAGGTTGCAGTGAGCCGAGATGGTGCCACTGCTCTCCAGCCTGGGCAACAGAGTGAGTAAGACTCCATCTCAAAAAATAAAATAAAAATAAATAAATAAATTTAATTAACAACAGGCCAAGTGTTGTGATTCACACCTATAATCCCAGCACTTTGGAAGAGGCTGAGGCAAGAGAATTGCTTAAGGCCAGGACTTCAAGATCAGCCTGGGCAATATAGTGAGACCCCATCTATACAAAAAAATTGTTTAAAAATTAGCCAGGCATGGTGGTGCACAGGAGTCTCAGTTAGTCCTAGCCACTCAGGAGGCTGAGGTGGCAGGATTGCTTGAGCCCAGGAGTTCAAGGCTGCAGTAGCTATGATCATGCCACTGCACTCCAAGCCTGGGTGGCAGAATGAGATCCTGTCTCAAAAATAAGTAAATGAATGAGTGAATGAAGAAGTAAATAAATACTTTAATTCATAACAATTAACATAAAATTAAGCTGGGCATGGTGGCTCAAGCCTGTAATCCCAGCACTTTGGGAGGCCGAGGCAGGCGGATCACGAGGTCAGGAGATCGAGACCGTCCTGGCTAACATGGTGAAACCCCGTCTCTATTAAAATATACGAAAAAAATTAGCCAGGCGTGGTGGTGGGCGCCTGTAGTCCCAGCTACTCGGGAGGCTGAGGCAGGAGAATGGCATGAACCCGGGAGGCAGAGCTTGCAGTGAGCCGAGATCTCGCCACTGCACTCCAGCCTGGGGGACAGAGTGAGACTCCGTCTCAAAACAACAACAACAACAACAACAAAGAAACAAACAAAACCATAAAATTAAAAATTCAGTTCCACAGCCCCATGAGCCACCTTTCAAGCACTCAACAGCCATAGCTGGCTACTGGCCATAGCATAGGGCAGTGCAACTACAGTCATGTACCACGTAATGACATTTCAGTCGATGATAGACGGCATAGACAAAAGTCTTCCCATAACATTATAATACTGTATTTTTACTGTATCTTTTCTATGTTTAGATGTGTTTAGATACACAAATACTTGCCATTGCGTTACAATTGCCTACAGTATTCAGTGCAACAACATGCTTTACAGGTTTGTAGCCTAGGAGCAATAGGCTACACCATATAGTCTAGGTGTAGAGTAGGCTACACCAGCTAGGTTTGTGCAAATGCCCTCCAGGCTCACATGGTGAAATCGCCTAATGATGCATTTCTCAGAAGGCGTTCCTCATCATGTGATGCACAAGTGTGGAACATTTCCATCATTGTGGAAGTTCCATTGGATCACACTGGTCTATACTTTTCCCATTTCATTATGCTGTTCCCCTTGCCCACTTCCTAATGATCACACACGGAGCCCTGTTCTCTAGAAGCTCACAGACAACCAGGAACCGAAGGTCATTAATACAATGTAGAACTGTGTTGAGATACATTAGAAAGATGTGGGGAGCTTTCTGTGGGAGTTCAGAGGAGGAAACAAGTATTTCTGGGAGAAAGTAGCTTTAGTAGAAACTTGCAGATGACAGGAAAGAGAAGAGGGGTGTCGGGGGAGGCATGAGAACCTGCTGAAACAGGATCATTCCTTGCTTTCCCCAGAAGAGAGGTTGTAAGTTTATTTGTTTATTTATTTTTATCTTTATTTTTATTTATTTATTTTTGAGACAGAGTCTTGCTCTGTCACCCAGGCTGGAGTGCAGTGGCACGATCTCGGTTCACTACAACCTCTGTCTCCTGGGTTCAAGCAATTCTCCTGTCTCAGTTTCCTGAGTAGCTGGGACTACAGGTGCATGCCACCACGCCTGGCTAATTTATGTATTTTTAGTAGAGACGGGGTTTTGCCATGTTGGCCAGGCTGGTCTCGAACTCCTAACCTCAGGTGATCCACCCGCCTTGGCCCCCCAAAGCTCTTGGATTACAGGCGTAAGCCACTGCGCCTGGTGGATTTGTTTATTTATTTGGTTTTAAAAACGGTGTCTTGCTTTGTCACCCAGGCTGGAGTGTAATGGTGCGATCACGGGTTACCGTAGCCTCAAATTCCTGGTCTCAAGTGACCCTCCCACCCCAACCTACGAAGTAGCTGAGACTACAGACACACACCACCATACGTGGCTAATTATTTTATTTTTCGTAGAGATGGGGATCTCACTATCTTGCCCAGGCTGGTCTTGAACTCCGGGGCACCTTCTTGCTGTGTGCTCACATGACCTCTTCTCCATATGCTTGTGGGAAAGAGAGAGACAGCTCTCTGGTATTGCTTCTTATAAGGGCACTAACACTTATAAGGGATCAGGATCCCACCCTTAAGACCTTATTTTACCTTAATGACTTCTTTTTTTTTTTTTTGAGATGGAGTCTTGCTCTGTTGCCAGGCTGGAGTGCAGTGGCGTGATCTTGGCTCACTGCAACCTCCACCTCCTGGGTTCAAGCGATTCTCTTGCCTCAGCCTCCCGAGTAGCTGGGACTACAGGTATGTGCCACCACGCTTGGCTAATTTTTTGTATTTTTAGTAGAGATGGGGTTTCACATTAGCCAGGATGGTCTCGATCTCCTGACCTTGTGATCCGCCGTCTCCCAAAGTGCTGGGATTACAGGCAGGAGCCACCGCTTCCGGCCACCTTAATTACTTCTTTATAGGCCCTATCTCCACATCCAGTCATGTTGGGGGTTGGGGCTTCAACATATGAATCTTGGGGGCGGGAGGAACACAGATATTCATTTCATAAGACCAACATACCAAGTATTTGGTTATTAACATGTTTCTCATCCATCTCCCCCAGTTAGAGTCTGGTCTCCCTAAGAGAAGGGACTCCATTTTGGCCACTATGGCATCTCCTGCACCAATAATGGTACCTGACACATAGGAGATGCTCCATGAGTATTTGTTGAGTGAAAGAAAAAAAGAGGTGGGTTAGTGGTTGTGGCAGCCAAGTGCTACTAAATCCCAACATCTGGAAAATGGGACTAGCACAATAGATGTTAAAGACCATTATCCTTCTCATTAATATTTATTAATCCTAAGGGTATTTGGCATATCAACTAAAGTTTCTGCCTTTAAATAGTTTATATTCTAACGGAGGAAAGACTTAAGTGCATTTTGCTCTGTGTTGTATAGCATGTACTATGTTGGATCATCCCTCTTTAAAGGAAATTGTTTCTTAGTTTATCACTCTGTGATAAGCGTCTTGAATATAGGAGTCAAAGTTTAGAACTTGGTTCTATTTCTGACTTCACCACTAACTTGCCGTATGCTCTGCTGAATCCCTTTCCCTCTACCGACCTTGCCTTCCTCTATTGTGAAATAAAGTGTTGCGATTTGAATTAAGATCTTTGAGATCAATTCTTTGCAGCTGGAAAATGTTACGACTTGCCTAGCGTGTTGTTCCTGTTTCTAGCACTAGGGGGCAATACAAGCAGCACCTTGCAACACATTCTGCTGTTACAATTCCTGCCGTCAGGTTAGAGTTGACACAGAAAGATGATTGCTCTCCGCTTTGGTTATCCCACCTCTTTTGAAACTGTAAGCTCACAAATTTGAGCCTTCTACCAGACTAGTGAGAGACAGAAACTTTCATCAAAGGGAACAGGACTGGCTAGCCCATGAAATCTTGGACCCATCACTTTTGAGTCTGTTGTGGACTATGTATGTGGTTAGGGAGATGGCATGTGGCTAATAGATTGTCTGTGAGTGACAAATGGACACCCCAAAGGAGGAAAACTGAGATGTAGACTTAGATTTTGTTTAGAAGAGAAAAACAATTTAGTAACACCATCTTGCTATGATGTTGGACTGAGATCAGTATGTGGTTGGAAGGTCCATGGAGGCTGTGCATACAGAGCAGGAGCCATGGCCATGAACCCTAGGAGACCTGCACTGAAGTCCCAGCTTGTCCAATGAAGTGCTGCGTGACCCTGGGCAAGTTACTTCCCATATGAGAATCAACCTTCTACCTACACAAGTAGGAGGGACCTATACATAGCCAACACATACCCCATATACATTCCTACCTTGAAATAAGTTACATTCTAAAAGAGGAAAGACTTATGTGCATTTTGTTGTGTGTTTTATAGCATGTACTATGTTGGATCATTGCTTCTTTTAAGGAAATTGTTTTTTGTTTTTTTTTTTGAAATGGAGTCTCGCTAATTCACGCCATTCTCTTGCCTCAGCCTCCCGAGTAGCTGGGACTACAGGCGCCCACCACCAAGCCCAGCTAATTTTTTGTATTTTTTTAGTAGAAACAGGGTTTCACCGTGTTAGCCAAGATGGTCTCGATCTCCTGGCCTCGTGATCCACCCGCCTCCGCCTCCCAAAGTGCTGGGATTACAGGCGCGAGCCACCACGCCCGGCCGGAAATTGTTTCTTAAATTGTCACTTTGTGTTAAGTGTCTTGTATATGGGAGTAAAGAGACCAGGACAGGTATCTCTTACCAAACGTAGGAGCCTTTCCTACCAAGTCCAGACATAGAAACAGCCTCGGAGTCCTTTTTAACATTACAGCTGGTAAGAGTTGGCCCTTGAGGGGAAACCTTTTTGCCATCTCTATTAACCTTAGATTATTTCTTCTTCTCTTCTCCTTCCTCTTCTTTTTTTTTTTTTTTTTTTTTTTTAGAGATGGGCTCTCACTATGTTGCCCAGGCTGGTCTCAAACTCCTGGCCTCAAGTGATCCACCCACCTCAGACTCCCAAAGTGCTGGGATTACAAGCGTGAGCCACTGAGCCCAGGCTGACCTTAGATTATTTCTAAAAGTCCTTTCAATACCAGCATTGTATGGTAATGGGGCTTTAATAGCAGAGACCTCTCTGTTATTGATCAACTTTGGCTGATTCTGGATGGTTTGGGGTCAATATTTCAATGACTTTGTACATTGGGTAGAGACAGACAAGTTTATCGCTTTACTTGATTATAATGCTTATCAAGGGTGGAAGAACATTACACTCTAGCCCACTGGTTTAGCTAAAAGGCATTACTTTTGTGGCGAGGTTGGTAGCCACAGTTCCAAAGTAATTAAGAGGTAGGAGATCACATACTCAGCTTTGCCCTTGGCCTTTAGAATGTCGCTTGGAATTTTTCAGATCTAATACAGAACATGGCTATTTAAATTTAGGAACAGGACCAGGCGTGGTGACTCACACCTCTAATCCTAGCACTTTGGGAGATCGAGGTGGGCAGATTGCTTGAGCTCAGGCGTTCGAGACCAGTCTGGCCAACATGGCAAAATCCCATCTCTACTAAAAATACAAAAATTAGCCGGGCATGGTGGCGTGTACCTGTAATCCCAGCTACTCAGGTGGCTGAGTCAGGAGAATCACTTCAACCCGGGAGGCGGATGCTGCAGTGAGTGGAGATCGCACCACTGCACTCCAGCCTGGGCAACAGGGTGAGACCCTGTCTCAAAAAATTAATTAATTAATTAATTAAGGTACTTATTTAATAAGAACCTTATCAGGTTCAAATATCAGATTCTTCTAGGTAAATCTGAAATTAACTCAGATTTCTTTACTGGAAGATATCACCATCATATGGTATCATTACCACTCAGTAAAAAATGGGTGCAAGTAAACATGTCCTGATTAATGT
The DNA here is from genome assembly GCF_028885655.2 of Pongo abelii. Taxonomy (NCBI): domain Eukaryota; kingdom Metazoa; phylum Chordata; class Mammalia; order Primates; family Hominidae; genus Pongo; species Pongo abelii. The sequence continues at coordinate 35,288,209 of NC_085929.1, forward strand.
CATGTTATTACTCAACTAGAAGTCAGAAGACCTAGGTTCTAATCTGGTCTCACCCTTTACAAGTGAAGTGACTAAACCTCTCAGAGATTCAGTTTCCCTGTCTTTAAAATGGAAATAATTATACCTGCCCTATCTATCTCAGGTTGTGAGGGTCAAATGAGATTATATAATACACTATACGACTCCAAAGAAAAATGATACATATTTATTTTTTAACAGATGGGGTGTCACTATGTTGCCCAGGCTGGAATGTAGTGGCTATTCACTGGCATGATCATAGTGCGCTGTACCCTCTAACTGCTTTCTGCTGTTTTCTGATATGAGCTTGAATCGGTGCGGTCAATTGGAGAGGGGCCTTCAGGTTGGGCTGTGGGTGAGTCACTGAGTGGAAATAAATCCTGATGGTGGCAAATACGGAGTGTTGGTTTAATTGTCCAAAAAAACAAAGTGTATGCTCCTGACCCAGAAACTTTATTTTAAAAGTTAATTTTTTATAAATGAAATATTTATTAGGCAATTATTTATGACAATTACTTTAGATTCAGCAGCATGTCACTTTGCCATAGTGTTTTTTTCTTCTTTGAGACAGGGTCTCACCATGTTGCCCAGGCTGGTCTCAAACTCCTGGGCTCAAGTAATCCTTCCACCTCAGCCTCCCAAAGTGCTGGGATTAAAGAAATGAGCCACCACGCCTGGCATGCCATAGTGTTTTATTTGGTTTTTAATACAATCATCCTGGCTTTTTAATTAGAATTTACATGGTATATTTCTTTCCATCCTTTCATTTTTTGTGTGTGTGATTTTTTTTTTTTTTTTTTTGAGACAGAGTCTCGCTCTGTCGCCCAGGCTGGAGTGCAGTGGCATGATCTCAGCTCACTGCAACCTCTCTCTCCCGGGTTTAAGCAATTCTTCTGCCTCAGCCTGCCAAGTAGCTGGGATTACAGGAACACGCCACCATGCCCAGCTAATTTTTGTATTTTTAGTAGAGACGGTTTCTCCATGTTGACCGGACTGGTCTTGAACTCCTGACCTCAGGTGATCCGCCCACCTCAGTCTCCCAAAGTGCTGGGATTACAGGTGTGAGCCACAGCGCCTGGCCTGTGATTATTTTTTACTGTGATAAAACGTACATAACATAAAATTTGCCATTTTAACCATTTTAAAGTGGCATTAAACACATTCACAATGTTATGCAACCATCATCACTGTCAATCTCCAGAAATTTTTTTTTTTTTTTTTTTGGGACGGAGTCTGGCTCTGTCGCCCAGGCTGGAGTGCAGTGGCGCGATCTCGGCTCACAGCAAGCTCCGCCTTCCGGGTTCATGCCATTCTCCCGCCTCAGCCTCCTGAGTAGCTGGGACTACAGGCGCCCGCCACCACGCCCGGCTAATTTTTTGTATTTTTAGTAGAGACGGGGTTTCATCATGTTAGCCAGGATGGTCTCGATCTCCTGACCTCGTGATCCGCCCGCCTCAGCCTCCCAAAGTGCTGGGATTACAGGCGTGAGCCACCGCGCCCGGCCTCCAGAAATTTTTTATCTTCCCAAACAGAAACTCTATACCCATTCAACAATAACCCCCCATTTCTCCTTCACGCAGCTTCTAGTAACCACTATTCTACCCTCTGTCTCTGACTATGCCTATTTTAGGTACCGAATACAAGTGGGATCACGTAATATTTGTCCTTCTGTGTCTGGCTTGTTTCACTTAGCATGATGTTTTCCAGGTTCTTGCATGTTGTAGCATGAATCAGAATTCATTTCTTTTTAAGGTTCAATTATATTCTGTTGAATGTCTACATCACATTGTGTATCCATTCATCTGTTCATGAACAGTTGGGTTGTTTCCACCTTTTGGCTATTTTAAATAATGCTGCTATGAACATTTCGTACAAGTCCCTGCTTTCAATTCTTTTGGGCATATACCTAGGAGGTGAATCGATGGACCATATGGTAATTTTTTTTTTTTTTTTTTTTTAGACAGAATCTCGTTCTGTTGCCCAGGCTGGAGTGCAGTGGCGCGATCTTGGCTCACTGCAAGCTGCGCCTCCCAGGTTCACGCCATTCTCCTGCCTCAGCCTCCTGAGTAGCTGGGACTACAGGCACCCACCACCACGCCCATCTAATTTTTTGTATTTTTAGTAGAGATGGGGTTTCACCATTTTAGCCGGGATGTTCTCAATCTCCTGACCTTGTGATCCTCCCAAAGTGCTGGGATTATAGGTGTGAGCCACCACGCCCAGCCCTCATATGGTAATTTTATGATTAACTTTTTGAGGAACTGCCTAACTTTTCCATAACAGCTCACCACTTTACATCCTACCAGCAATAAACAAGGGTTTCCATTTCTCTGCATTCTCACCAACACTTTTTTTTTTTTTTTGAGACACAGTTTCACTCTGTTACCCAGGCTGGAGTGCAGTGGTGTGATCTCGGCTCACTGCAACCTCTGCCTCCCAGGTTCAAGCATTTCTCATGCCTCAGCCTCCCAAGTATCTGGGATTACAGGTGCGTGCCACCACACCTGGCTAATTTTTGTATTTTTGTTTTTTTTTTTTTGAGACAGAGTCTCCCTCTGTCTCCCAGGCTGGAGTGCAGTGGTGCGATCTCAGCTCACTACAAGCTCCACCTCCCAGGTTCATGCCATTCTCCTGCCTCAGCCTTCCAAGTAGCTGGGACTATGGGCGCCCACCACCACGGCCGGCTAATTTTTTGTATTTTTAGTCTCTATTTTTAGTAGAGACGGGGTTTCACCGTGTTAGCCAGGATGGTCTTGAACTCCTGACCTCCTGATCTGCCCATCTCGGCCTCCCAAAGTGCTGGGATTACAGGAGTGAGCCACTGCGCCCAGTCGATTTTTGCATTTTTAGTAGAGACGGGGTTTCACCATCTTGGCCAGGTTGGTCTCCAACTCCTGACCTCAAGTGATCTGCCCACCTCAGCCTCCCAGAGTGCTGGGATTACAGGTATGAGCCACCACACCCAGTACCTCCCCCCTTTTTTTTTTTTTTTTTGAGACAGAGTCTTGCACTGTCCCCCAGGCTGGAGGGCAGTGGTGCGATCTCGGCTCACTGCAATCTCTGCCTCCCAGGTTCAAGTGATTCTCCTGCCTCAGCCTCCCAAGCAGCTGGGATTACAGGTGCCCGCCACCACACCCAGCTAATTTTTTTTTTGTATTTTTAGTAGAGACAGGGTTTCATTATGTTGGCCAAGCTGGTCTCAAACTCCTGACCTCATGATCTGCCAGCCTCAGCCTCCCAAAGTGCTGGGATTACAGACGTGAGCCACTGTGCTGGTCTTTTTTTTTTTTTTTTTTTTTTTTTAATCATGACCATCCTAGTGGATGTGAAATAATATCTCATTGTGCATTTCCCTGAAGGCTAATAATGCAAAGAATCATTTAATGTACTTGTTGGCCATTGGTATACTATTTTTTTGGTATCATCTCTTTTTTAAAATAAAAAATATTTGAAATACCAGAAGATATATAGGACAACACAACAAACATTTTTGTTCCCACCACATGACTTAAGAAATAGGCCGGGCACGGCGGCTCACGCCTGTAATCCCAGCACTTTGGGAGGCCGAGGCGGGCGGATCACGAGGTCAGGAGATTGAGACCATCTTGGCTAACATGGTGAAACCCCGTCTCTACTAAAAATGCAAAAAATTAGCCCGGCGCAGTGGCAGGCGCCTGTAGTTCCAGCCACTCGGGAGGCTGAGGCAGGAGAATGGCGTGAACCCGGGAGGTGGAGCTTGCAATGAGCCAAGATGGCGCCACTGCACTGCAGCCTGGGCAACAGAGCGAGACTCCAGGCGACAGACAGAGCAAGACTCCGTCTCAAAAAAAAAAAGAAAAGAAATAAAACATTGGCTGGGTGCAATGGCTCACACCTGTAATCCCAGCACTTTGGGAGGCCTAGGTTGGTGAATCACTTGAGCTCACAAGTTTGAAACCAGCCTGGGCAACATGGTGAAACCTCGTCTCTATAAAAAATACAAAAATTAGGTTGGGTGCGGTGGCTCACCCCTGTAATCCCAGCACTTTGGGAGGCTGAGGTGGGCGAATCACAAGGTGAGGAATTCGAAACCAGCCTGACCAACATGGTGAAACCCCGTCTCTACAAAAAATACAAAAATTAGCCGGGCATTCTGGCACGCGCCTGTAATTTCAGCTACTTGGGAGGCTGAGGCAGGAGAATTACTTGAACCCGGGAGGCAGAGGTTGCAGTGAGCTGAGACAGCGCCATTGCACTCCAGCCTGGGCGACAGAGCAAGACTCCATCTCCATAACAACAACAAAAAAATTAACTGCCATGGTGGTGCACACCCACAGTCCCAGCTATTCGGGAGACTGATGTGGGAAGACAGCTTGAGCCCAGGAGGTGGAGGTTGCCGTGAACCAAGGTTGCAGTGAGCCTGGGAGGCAGAGTTTGCAGCACTGCACTCCAGCCTGGGCGACAGAGCCAGACCTTGTCTCAAAAAAAAGACCCCGTCTCTAGAAAAAAATTTAAAAAATTAGCCAGGTGTGTTGGCGCATGCCCATAGTCCTAGCTACTTGGGAGACTGAGGTGGGAGGATTGCTTTGGCCCCAGAAATTTGAGGCTGAAGTAAACGGTGATCATGTCACTGAATTATAGCTTGGGCAACAGAATAAGACTCTGTTTCAAAAAAAAAAAAAAAAGAGAGAGAAAGAGAAAGGAAGGAAGGAAGGGAGGGAGGGAAGGAAGGAAGGAAAAGAAAAGAAAAACATCCCCAAACTGCAGAAAACCCATGTGTTCTTCAATCACTTATTTTTCCCCTCCCCCAAATAAATACTGTCCTAAGCTTGATGTTTATTATTCTCATGTAATTCTTTATAATTTTATTACATCCATACGTATGGCCTAACAAGAAGTGGTATTGTTTTGCATGTTTGTACAGCTTATTTATTTATTTATTTATTTGAGACAGAGTGAGACTCTCGCCCAGGCTGGAGGCAGTGGTTCTATCTTGGCCCACTGCAACCTCCGTCTCCCAGGTTCAAGCGATTCTCATGCCTCAGCCTCCTAAGTACCTGGGACTACAGGTGCCTGCCACCACGTCTGGCTAATTTTTGTATTTTTAGTAGAGATGGGGTTTCATCATGTTGCCCTGGCTGGTCTTGAACTCCTGGGCTCAAGCAATTCACCCATCTCGGCCTCCAAAAGTGTTTGGATTACAGGTGTGAACCAGCACAGTCGGCTGACTTTAATCTTCTTGAAGTTGATTTTTGTGTATGTTGTGATGCAGGAATCTTCCCCTGACACACACACTTTTTTTTTCTATGTGGATAACTAGCTGTTCAATAATCAATGGCAGAGCCAGGCATGGTGGCATGTGCCCATAGCTCCAGCTACTTAAGAGGCCAAGGTAACATCGAGCCCAGGAGTTCAGGGCTGCAGTGAGCCATGATCACACCACTGCACTCCAACCAGAGTGTCAGAGGGAGGCCCTGTCTCAAAAATAAATAAATAAAATAAAAGGAAAAAAAGAAAAAAGGAAAAAAGTCAATGGCAATTGATTAATATCATTTCCCTACTTAAAACCATCCTGGCTGCCCCATCTTCTTGCCTTGGTCTGTTAGGGTTGTACACATTGCCCCGACCGCCCCACCCCTGCCAGCCCCCTGCCACCTCACCTCTCATTGCTCTCCTGTTCTCCAGCCACAAGTACCTTGACCTTCCTTCACTTCTAAAGGGCTGGGCTCTCTATCCTTCACTGATTTTTTTGTTTTGTTTTGTTTTGTTTTGGAGATGTAGTCTTGCTCTGTCACCCAGGCTGGAGTGCAGTGGTGCAGTCTTGGCTCTCTGCAACCTCTGCCTCCCGGGTTCAAGCAATTCTCTGCCTCAGCCTCCCGAGTAGCTGGGATTACAGGCATCTGCCACCACGCCTGGCTAAGTTTTGTATTTTTGGTAGAGACAGGGTTTAGCCATCTTAGCCAGACTGATCCTCCTAAAGTGCTGGGATTACAGGCATGAGCCACGGCACCCGGACTACTGATTTTGTTTTTACTACCTAGCATGCCCATATTCTTCTGGTCTCAGTTGATACTAGTTGCAGTGGGTTGAAAGGTGGCCCTTCCAAAAGATATGTCTGCCTAGAATCTGTAAATGTGATCTCATTTGGGAAAAGTATGAAATTAGGCTGGGCACGGTGGCTCACGCCTGTAATCCTAGCACTTTGGGAGGCCGAGGCGGGCAGATCACTTAAGACCAGGAGTTTGAGACCAGCCTGGCCAACAAGGTGAATCCGCGTCTCTACTAAAAATACAAAAATTAGCTGGCCATGGTGGTGCACGCCTGTAGTCCCAGCTACTCGGGAAGCTGAGGTGAGAGAATCACTTGAACCCATGAGGCAGAGGCTGCAGTGAGCAAGGATCATGCCACTGCACTCCAGCCTGGGTAACAGGGGGAGACTCTGTCTCAAAATAAATAAATAAATAAATAAAATGAAGTCAATGATTTCCAGATGAGATCCTCCTGGATGACCTGGGTAGAGTCTACATCCAATGACAACTGTCCTTATAATAGACATAGGAGGAAAAGACACAGAGCAAAGGGGAAAGTCATGTGAAGATGGAGGCAGAGATTGGAGTGAGGGAGCCACAAGCCAAAGAACTCTGGCAGCCACCAGAAGCTGAAAAAGACAAGGAAGCATCCTCCCCTAGTCTTTGGAGGGAGGATGGCCCTGGTGACACCTTGATTTAGGACTCATGGCCTCCGGAACTGTGAAACAGAGACAGGGTCTCCTTATGTTGTGCAGGCTGATCTCGAAGTCCTGGGCTCAAGTGATCCTCCTGTCTCGGCCTCCCAAAGTGGTGGGATTACAGGTGTGAGCCTCTGTGCCTGGCCTCATTTCTGTTGTTTTAAGCCACCAAGTTTGTGGTAGTTTGCTACAGTAGCCCTGGGAAAATACTAATAGGCAGGAAGCTGGAGCGGGGAGCAGCAAAGTCAGGGGACAGGGAGCCCAGACTAGAGGCTGGAGAAGACCAGGCACGTAGCAGTATGAGGCGTGCTCACCTCCCACACACACCAGGAGCAGGGCAGTCCTCTTACTCATAGGCAGGTCCATTCCCCCAGGGCTAGGAGGATGGGGTCTCTACCTTCACTGATTTTCTTTAGAAAGAAGAAAGAAAGAAGAAAGATAGTGATGGCGGTAAGGACAACAGGGCCCTCGGGAGCACATGGCTATGCTGTGGCCTGGAGAGAGGCAGACTCTTCTCAAAGAGAGGCTAAGGGCCTCTAGCTCTGGCTAGAGCATGGCTACAAGCAAGGTGGCTAACGTCAAGAGACCATGGTGCAGAGGCAGATGCCAGTAGGCTAAAGGACAGTTCTGGAATGGGGCAGTGGGAGGGGTCCTGTGTCTTTGGGCTTCTTTGATCCCTGAGACACTTTGGACAGGACAGAGCCTTGGCCACCAACGGGGTCATGTCTGTTTAAACAAAATTTAACACAGGAGATAAATCATTAACTCATTGAAGAAACAAACAGGAGTGCAGGCCATATCTCTAGCACCAGGACTCAAGAGCCACAGGGATGTTAAAAACTCCTGAATATCAGAAGTGGCTGCCACTCATGGCTTCTGTAAGTGAGTGAAAGCATTTGGTGAGCACCTTGTATAAGTGAGTCTCCGTGCCAGGTGCTGTGGGAACAGATGCATGAAGATGCTCAGAGTCTGTCCTGAGCTTGGAGCTGGGGGAATACGAGCTCACAGCCATTGTGAGCATGCCCATGCCTCTCTCCAGGCCCACCACGGCCCATCCATCATCTTATGTAATTCTCATGCCTCTGAGGTGGGGCAAGGATTGCCTGCATTTCATAGACAAGGAAACCCAAGCTCAGAGAGGGAGAGCAACTTGCCTTGGCCACACAGCTTGTCAGTGGTGGAGAAAAATAAACAGGAGCTGGCTTTTGCAGAAAGGGGAAGAAATTGTTAGGGTTCGAGGATGTGTTTAGGAACTTAAGGGCAGGAAGCACAACTTCCTGAAAGACAGGAGCCAGATCCAGCAAAGCCATCAGGAAGCAAGGCAGCCACTGACCCTGTCTGGGACCATAGAGTCTCCCAATTCTACTTCTCACAGAAGATTTATTTTATTCTTCCCTCTATTTGGAGGTTAAGAGAAAGGGTTCTGCCATTAGATCTGGGTCCAGTCCTGGCTTCACCATTTATTACCTCTGTGATCTCAGGCAAGCCTACTTCCCCACCTACAAAACAGGGATACCACAGTCCCCAGGTAAGGATCACAGGAGAAAACATGGGCAAAGCCATTGGCACAGTGCCTGGCACATAACAAATGCTCAATAAAATCCAAGTTGCTATTATCATTTTACTGGTAGGAAACAGCCTCCCCAGGCCTCCCAGCTCCACAAACACCCATCAACTCACTAGCACCCTCCTTCTGACTTCTTTAGCCAGAAGAAGCAACTATTTCAAGTTGGTATAGCAACTATACCAACTATAGCAAGGGAGAGAGGAAGGGTCATTTCATTCAAACACAGTTTCAGGTATATGTGGACTGGTTTAAAGAAAAGTGGAGGCCGGGTGCGGTGGCTCACACCCGTAATCCCAGCACTTTGGGAGGCCGAGGCAGGCAGATCACGAGGTCAGGAGATCGAGACCATCCTGGCTAATAAGGTGAAACCCCGTCTCTACTAAAAATACAAAAATTAGCCAGGCATGGTGGTGGGCGCCTGTAGTCCCAGCTACTCGGGAGGCTGAGGCGGGAGAATGGTGTAAACCCGGAAGGCAGAGTTTGCAGTGAGCCGAGATTGCGCCACTGCACTCCAGCCTGGGCAACAGAGCAAGACTCCGTCTCAAAAAAAAAAAAAAGAAAAGAAAAGTGGAGGCCTGAGAAGTTAAGTAGACTAGTCAAAAGGTTTCTGTGACAGGAATTTCAGCTGCAGGGTCTTGTGATCAACCTTTCCCGGTTTCTCCATCATGAACACTTGGGGTATTGGAGAGGGCAGTGAAGCTGAGGGAACAGCAGGATGAGGGCTCAGAGGTGGGAAAGGGCCTGGTATGTTTGAGGGGGTGGGTGATCTATAAGCCATGGAAGGTGCAGAAGAGGCAGGAGGTATAGTTTGGGGCCCAATTAAGAAAAAGGCTTGAGGCCGGGCGTGGCGACTCACGCCTGCAATTCCAGAACTTTGGGAAGCCAGGGTGAGAGGATGGCTTGAGGCCAGGAGTTCGAGAACAGCCTGGGCAACATAGCGAGCTCTCCATCTCTACAAAAAATAAAAAAATTAACCAGACATGATGGCATGCTGAGATGGCAGTCCCAAGTACTTGGAAGGCTGAGGCAGGAGGATCGCTTGAGCCCAGGAGTTTGAGGCAGCAGTGAGCTATGATGGTGCCACTGCACTTCAGCCTGGATGACAGAGGGAGACCCTGTCAGGAAGGAAGGAAAGAAGGGAGGGAGGGAGGGAGGGAAGGGAAAGAAAAAGAAAGAAAGAAAGAGCCGGGCGCGGTGGCTCACGCCTGTAATCCCAGCACTTTGGGAGGCCGAGGCAGGCGGATCATGAGGTCAGGAGATCAAGACCATCCTGGCTAACACGGTGAAACCCCGTCTCTTCTAAAAATACAAAAAATTAGCTGGGCGTGGTGGCGGGCACCTGTAGTCCCAGCCACTCGGGAGGCTGAAGCAGGAGAATGGTGTGAACCCGGGAGGCAGAGCTTGCAGTGAGCCGAGATCGCACCACTGCACTCCAGCCTGGGCGACAGAGCGAGACTCCGTCTCAAAAAAAAAAAAAAAGAAAAAAAGAAGGAAAGAAAAAAAGCAAGCCTTGAATGCCAAGATTTTCTTTTGGTGTAGACTCAAGAGTCATTCATTCATTTAGCAAACGTGTGGGAAGCATTACGCTGCATTCAACTGTATGGGAGGCATTTTGCCAGGGATTAATTACCTGCCTAAGCAAAAGGCATAGTCCTTGTCCTCAGGGAATTAAATGGTCTAGTAGCAGGAAACAGGCACAAAAATGGATGAATGTTTTGCAACATGATCCAAGCTCCAAGAGGGACCTGCTGAAGGTGGGAGAACGGGGAGGAGCACCTGTCCACCAGGGGTTTGGGAAAGAGGTGGAAAAGACCTTAGAGGAAGCAACTACCCTGTCTATTTTTGCTTTTATGTGTTTTGCCTGACTACCATCCATTCCTCCTTTACTAAGGGGACACAGTCATCAGCCAAGCTTGGTCCATATAGTTTCAAGGTACTGACTCAGGTCCCCTGCTCCAGAGAAGGGCAGATGAGCCAAGTCTAGCCAATCAACAGAGGCTATCTTCCTGGCCATAGTGATTGGTTCAGAAAGGTGTACATAAGTCAGGTCTGGCCAATGAGGGTCAACCCATGATTTGGGTTGGCACTGAGGGGAGGGGAGCTCTCTTTTCACCAGGAGTGTTGGCAACATGGATGAGCTGAGACTGGAAGAGAGGAGCCACCATGTAAAAAAAAAGAGAGAAAAGTGGCGTCACAGAGGAAAGCAGAGCAGCAAACTGGAGAGCAATGGTGTCTGACAGTGTCTTCGAGCCCCTGGTCCCATTTGTGTCTGAACCCAAAATTATCTCTAGACCTCAGCTAGGCAGGGTGGCTCACGCCTGTAATCTCAGCACTTTGGGAGGCCAACGCGGGCGGATCACTTGAGTCCAGGAGTTCGAGACCAGCCTGGGAAACATGGCAAAACCCTGTCTCTACTAAAAGTTTGGGGTTTTTTTAATCATCTGGGCCTGGTGGCCCGTGCCTGTAGTCCCAGCTTCTCAGGAGGCTGAAGTGGGAGGATCACTTGAAACCAGGAGGTTGGGGCTGCAGTGAGCTGAGATTGTGCCACTGCACTCCAGTCTGGGCGACAAAGTGAGACCCGGTCTCAAAAAAAAAAAAAAAAATATATATATATATATACAAAAAAATATATATATATACACACAAATATATATATATGTATATAGTTACTGTATTAGTCTGTTCTTATGCTGCTAAAGACATACCTGAGACTGGGTAATGTATAAAGGAAAGAGGTTTAATTGACTCACAGTTCCACATGGCTGGGGAGGTCTCACAATCATGGCTGAAGGCGAATAAGGAGTAAAGTCACTTCTCACATGGTGACAGGCAAGACAGCTTATGTTGGGAAACTCCCCTTTATAAAACCATCGGATCTCGTGAGACGTATTCACTCTCACGAGAACAGCAGGGAAAATACCCGCCCCCATGATTCAATTACCTCCTACCAGGTCCCTCCCACAACACGTGGGACTTATGGGAGCTACAATTCAAGATGAGATTTGGGTGAGGACACAGCCAAACCTTATCAATATATTATCTCTGGACCTTGAAGTTATGCAAATCACTAAATTAGCTTTTTTTTTTTTTTTTTTGAGACGGAGTTTTGCTTTCGTTGCCCAGGCTGGAGTGCAGTGGCACGATCTCAGCTCACCGCAACCTCTGCCTCCCAGGTTCAAGAGACTCTCCTGCCTCAGCCTCCCAAGTAGCTGGGATTACAGGCATGTGCCACCACGCCCGGCTAATTTTGTCTTTTTAGTAGAGACTGGGTTTCTCCCATGATGGTCAGGCTGGTCTTGAACGCCTGACCTCAGGTGATCAAGCCGCCTTGGCCTCCCAAATTGCTGGGATTACAGGCGTAAGCCACCGCACGCGGCACCTTTTTTTTTTTTTTTTTTTTTTGAGACAGTCCACTCTGTTGCCCAGGTTGGAGTGCAGTGGCAAGATCTCCATCTCGGCTCGCTTCAACCTCCGCCTTCCAGGTTCAAACTATTCTCCTGCCTCAGCCTCCTGAGTAGCTGGGAGTACAAGCGCCCACCACCAAGCCCAGCTAATTTTTGTATTTTTAGTAGAGATGGGGTTTCACCATGTTGTTTAGAATGGTCTTGAACTCCTCACCTCAGGTAATACACCTGCCTTGGCCTCCTAAAGTGCTGGGATTATAGGCTTGAGCCACAGCACCCAGCCTAAATTATCTTTTTTGCTAAGGCAATTTGAGATGGCTTTCTGTCACTATAAGAGAAAGGGTTTTAATATGTTTGATCTCTTATTCCAGACTTCTAGTTTTCCTTTTTTCCAAATAATTCTGATAAGTTTCTTCTGTACCATCCCAGGAAAAAAATATATATATTGGTATACATATATGTGGAGTATATATATAATTTCACTGTATTTTCAAGGACGTTCATTGCAGCAGTGTTTGTAGAAGCCAAAGAGTGAAAACAACCTGCATCCACCAACAGAGAAGGAGTTATGGACAAATGCAGTGATAGCCTATATTTGCTTTAAAATAATGCAGAAGGGGAGGGAGGGAAACAGTATGGGGGAAAAGCTGAAGCAAGACTGGCCAGATGTTAATAATTGGTGAAACTGGGCTCATCCAGTTCCATTCACTCTTTGGAATATGTTTGAAATTTTCCAAGATAAAATTTTAAAAATTTTAAATTATGTTATGTCCATTACCAGAATATTCTGCAACAGTTAAAAGTGAAACAGGCCTAGATGTGCTGATACAGCAAGCATTCTAAGACAAAATACAGGGCATATCACAGCATGTATAGTATTTTCCTGATTTATTTTTCTCTCTGGATCTCAGGTGTATAGAATTACATTAGTCATGACACACTGGCATCATTGGTCCATGTATGGCTTGCTTTTATTTAGTTAGTTAGTGAGTTTTAATTTTTTTTTTTTTTTTGAGACAGAGTTTCACTGTTGTTGTCCAGGCTGGAGTGCAATGGTAATGGTGCCATCTCATCTCATTGCAACCTCCACCTCCCAGGTTCAAGCAATTCTCCTGTCTCAGCCTCTTGAGTAGCTGGGATTACAGGCACCCGCCACTACACACGGCTAATTTTTGGTATTTTTAGTAGAGATGGGGTTTCACCATGTTGGCCAGGCTGGTCTCGAACTCCTGACCTCAGGGGATCCGCCCGCCTTGGCCTCCCAAAGTGCTGGGATTACAGGCGTGAGCCACCGTGCCCAGCCAGTTAACGAGTTTTAGTAATATAATAAAGACCCATGATCCCACCATCCAGAATGAAAACTAGGACTTTGAAAATAACCTACAGGCCAGGCGTGGTGGCTCACGCCTGTAATCCCAGCACTTTGGGAGGATGAGGCAGGTGGATCACAAGGTCAGGAGATCAAGACCATCCTGGCTAACATGGTGAAACCCTGTCTCTACTAAAAAAAAAAAAATACAAAAAATTAGCTGGGCGTGGTGGCCGGTGCCTGTAGTCCCAGCTACTTGGGAGGCTGAGGCAGGAGAATGGCGTGAACCTGGGAGGCGGAGGTTGCAGTGAGCTGAGATCATGCCACTGCACTCTAGCCTGGGTGACAGAGTGAGACTCCGTCTCAAAAAAAAAAAAAAAAAAGAAAATAACCTACAGGCTATTGTAAAATATGACATGTTGATATGGGTTAGATCTATGTCCCACCAAATTTCATGTTGAATTGTAATCCCCGGTGTTGGAGGTGGCCTGGTGGGAGGCGATTGGATTATATGGATGGAGTTCTCATGCATGAGTAAGCACCATCCCCTTGGTGCTGCTCTTCTGACAGTGAGTGAGTGAGTTACCCTGAGATCTGGTTATTGAAAAGTGTGTAGCATCTTCCCTCTCTCTCTTCCTCCTGCTCCGGCCCTGTAAGATGTGCCTGCTTCCCCTTCACCTTCCACCATGATTGTAAGGCTCCTGAGGCCTCCCCAGAAACATGTATGCTTCCTGTACAGCTTGCAGGACTGTGAGCCAATTAAACTTCTTTTCTTTATAAAATTACCCAGTCTCAGGTATTTCTTTATAGCAGTGTGAAAACAGGCTAATAGTATTAACATGTACTATATGTTAAGAGAAGCATTAGATAAAAAAACTTTTGTTCCACAAGAGCCAAAACTTGGAAACAGACTGAATGTCCATCAAGAGAAGAATGAAATGGATGAACTCTGATATTATCTGTGCAATGAAACACTATACCAGAGTCAAAACAGGTGAACTCCAATGACTTGATAATATGGACAAAGATCATCAATACACTATGAAGTGGAAAAAAATAAAGGTCCCAAAAGATGATATTCATTATGATACTCTTTTATAAAAGTAAAAGCAACTAAAATGAATAAAAATAAAATTTGAGATTACATATAGATGCAAGACAGTATATAAAAGGGAAGCAAGGGATTCAAAATAATGGATAACTTAAGTAGGGTAAGGCAGGGGCATGAGATGGAACCATAAGGTTCCATATTCGTTTTTCGTAAAACAGAAATATGTATATATGCATATGTGTATATATGTATATGTGATACCTATGTACTATATACATATATATTTACAGTATATATACAGATTTAGTCTATACTATAAATCTTTACAGTATATATGTATATATTATATAGTATATATACTGTACATCTATAGTTTATACAATATATCATAGTATCTACTGTATATCTACTGTATATGCAATATATGTATAGATACAATATGTGGTATATACTGTATAGTATATACTATAGATGTACAGTATATATACACTATAAATGTATGTGTGTATATACTGTTTATATACTATATACATATATATAGTGTAAATCTTTGCAAACCATTGTGAAAGTATCTGTAGAATAAAAGTAGGCTTTCTCGATCCTTGTGGCTGTAGCTTCCAAAAGCCTTAAGGCTCTAGTTGACCAAGACCAAAGAAGGTGGCACTGCTGCAAGCCAGTGCCCCAAATATACAAACGAAGAAGGCAAGGTTGTGGGATATCTCTCTTCCACATCATGTCTCTGCTCAGAATTTAATTGTTGCCAGATAGCACCTGTGTATACATGAGACCATGTAGGAGGCTGGGCACCTCCATGCTGTGTACTTTTATTGATCTATTAGCTTGTTGTAGGTTCTAGGTCTTGGTTTTCTGATCTCTAAGGTGTCTTTCAGCAATAAAACGTGAGGCCTATTTGAATTCCATGTCACATTTGGAGATGACGGATTTGTCATCTTCTATGTTGTGAGTTATTTCTTCTAAGTGCCCTCAGTTGAAATGATAAGGAGGCTGGACATGGTGGCTCAGGCCTGTAATCCTGGCACTTTGGGAGGCTGAGGTGGGAGGATCACTTGAAGCCAGGAGTTTGACCAGCCTGGGCAACAAAGCAAGATCCTGTCTCTACAAAAACAAAAACAAAAACAGGCCATGCATGTTGGTTCACGCCTGTAATCCCAGCACATTGAGAGGCCGAAGCAGGTGGATCACTTGAGGTCAGGTGTTCAAGACCAGCCTGGCCAACATGGTGACACCCTATCCCTAGTAAAAATACAAAAATTAACCGGGTGTGGTGGCTCACGCCTGTAATCCCAGTTACTCAGGAGGCTGAGGCAGGAGAATTGCTTGAACCTGGGTCACACCACTGCACTCCAGCCTGGGCAACAGAGCGAGACTCTGTCTCAAAAACAAAACAAAACAAAAACGACAAAAACAAAACAAAAGTTAACCAGGTGTGGTGGGTGCATGTCTGTAGTTCTAGTTACTCAGGAGGCTGGGGTGGGAGGATTGCTTGAGCCCAGAAGTTTGGGGCTATAATGAGCTATGATCAATGCACTCCAGCCTAGGCAACACAGTGAAACTCTGTCTCGGGAAAAATAAAATAAAATTAAAAATAAATGATAAGGAAGTCTAGTCTGAGTATTTGTTCATTCATTCACTTAATTAATACAAAGAGCACTTCTTTATTTTAGGTTTCTGGCTTTGGAATCTTTTTCATTTTTCTTGATTTGCAAAAGATTTTTTGAGAGGTATATACTAGAGATTGAAAAGTGAAACTATGTTTGACTCAACTGATTTTAGCAAAGTTTGGGTTTCTTGATCCACCTCAGTCTCAGTTTCTTTGGTTTGTTGGTGCATATGTTGTATGTGAGTGTCTACCTCTTATCGCTGCTGCTAGTCACTGAACTAGTCAGCTTTACAGCTGTATTTGTCAGGAGTCTTTTGTTACAGGGATGGATCCAAGTGCTCAATGGATGCAGCCAGTATCCTTCCTCTTCTTATTTATCTCATCTCAGCTTGTCTCTGCTCCTTTTTCCTGCAGCAGCAACAGCAGCGACAGCAGCATTTTCTATGCGGTTGAGGAAAAAAGCCATAGTTTAAGTTTACATAATCCTTACAGTTTGAGATGCGAGAGGAGAAGAAAGATCTCTCTTCCAAATTGCTATAGATCGTATTTCAGAGAAGATTCTAATTGGTCCTGCCTCGGTCACATGCCCACTTCTGAACCAATGCTTATAGTTAGGGGAGTGCAGTGTTTTGATTGGCTAGTCTGAGTCACATGCCCACTTATGTTGCGATGCTGAGCTCTGTGATCGACATCCCCCCAGAGATAGCATGGGCCAGGAAGGATGATACCCTAGGAAGGGATGTTGAGTCAGTAATTCCTGTTCATTACTACCTCCCTGCAAGCTGATGTTGTTTCCCACTCACAGTGAATGGAGTGTATATTCTCACCCAAACTGTCTTCTTTCCTATTAACTCACCTCTGTGGTAAGCCTTCCTGTCTGATATTGTAGGACGTAAGCAAGTAATTGGCCTTTATTTCCTTCTGATGTTTTCTCCCAATCCTTTTTTCTTTATCTTCAAATAGAGACATGATCAGTTTAAAAGCAACCTGACTTCCCTGTCTTTTGAAGGTCTAATGATCCCTCATCCATCATCAGCCTTTCTTGGCCAAGTAGGCATATGATTACATTTCCACTTCAATTAAATGCTGCACCCTGAAGACAGATGCCTCTTGTGGTCAAGGGTGCTGCCCACGAATACAACTGTGTCCTATATATAGTGCAGTATTTATACTTCTGAGATCTTGGAACTTCTTCCTTTTCCTCACCTTAATAGCTTAGAAGTGATCATTTTACCACTTGGTCCAATCAGCGTCTACTTTGTGTAATTTCTCTTCTGTGTCTCTTGAGTCAAAAATGGCCTGTAGATGTATTCAGTTAGCTCCACAGCAATACTAATCTTTAAAAATCTGTCACGAACATTTAGGCTGGGCACAGTGGCTCACGCCTGTAATCCCAGCTCTTTGAGAGGCCAAGGCGGGCGGATCACCTGAGGTCAGGAGTTCGAGACCAGTCTGGCCAACATGGCGAAACCCCATCTCTACTAAAAGTACAAAAATTAGCCAGACGTGGTGGTGTGCGCCTGTAATCCCAGCTACCCAGGAGGCTGAGGCAGGAGAATCGCTGGAACCCAGGAGGCAGAGGCTACAGTGAGCCGAGATTGCGCCACCACACTCCAGGCTGGGCGACAGAGCAAGACTCCGTCTCAGAAACAAACAAAAATCTATTGCGAACATTTAAAAACTAGGAGATGCTACAAACAAATATGAATTTTTACTTCTTTTGAACAAATCAGAAGATCTGTGCATCTTAGGGCCACATTCCCCACAGCAGTGACATGCTGGAGTAGCCCTCTGGACTGGCCATGCATTCCCCAGGCCACCACTCCCAAGGGTGTTACCATTTGAAGCACTGTTGTCATTTACCATCTCATTTGCTGGTTATTTTTGCTTACATTTGGCCCACTTCACTCAGTCACATTCCCTGCCTGGCCCCTGGAGCACTCTTGGAGTTTGTGACTCCCAGTTGGGCAGCCATTGCAAATCAGGGGCAGGTTGAAGCAAGGTTTAAACTACTGATGAGTTGGGGCCTAGATTGGCTTTCTGCCTTAAGGCTCAAAGTAGACATAGATTGATGGCATACTTCAAAGGCCAAAGAGATACTTCTAAGAGTTTTGAAAGAACTGCCGCTACTTGTCTATATAACATCTATTGTGCCTTTCAAGAGAATTATATGATGTTTAAATACAATAAACGAACGTTTCCAGAAATAGATATAAATACCGTAGAAGAATGCTAGCATGTTGTACATCTGGATCACCTTAAAGAAGCAACATAAGGCTCAAAGTCTTAAAATTATTTTGTAAAATGTTAATGTGTACTTATATTTTATTAAAATCTTTTATTGACTTCTTTATCTGTCCCATATAGTAATAAATGTTTGCAGATGGAAGGAAGAAATGAAAAAAGAAAGGAACTACTTGAATACAGAGACTGGTTAATCCGTTTTTTAAATTTAGCTTTTTGTTGTTTTTTCTTGATTTGGAGTCTCGCTCTGTCGCCCAGGCTGGAGTGCAGTTGCGTGATCTTGGCTCACTGCAACCTCTGCCTCCTAGGTTTAAGCAATTCTCCTGCCTTGGCCTCCTGAGTAGCTGGGACTACAGGCGCATGCCACCATGCCTGGCTAATTTTTTTATTTTTTTAGTAGAGACGGGGTTTCACCCTGTTGGCCAGGCGGGTCACAAACTGCTGACCTCAAATGATTCACTGGACTCACCTTGGCCTCCCAAAGTGCTGGGATTTCAGATGTAAGCCACCGCCCCTGGTCTTTTTTTTTTTGAAACGGAGTCTTGCTCTGTCGCCCAGGCTGGAGTGCAGTGGCGCAATCTCAGCTCACTGCAAGCTCTGTCTCCTGGGTTCATGCCATTCTCCTGCCTCAGCCTCCCAAGTAGCTGGGACTACAGGTACCTGCCACCATGCCCGGCTAATTGTTTTGTATTTTTTAGAAGAGATGGGGTTTCACCATGTTAGCCAGGATGGTCTCGATCTCCTGACCTTGTGATCCACCCGCCTTGGCCTCCCAAAGTGCTGGGATTACAGGTGTGAGCCACTGTGCCTGGCCCCATTTTTTAAATTTAGTTTTTATTTTTAAATAATTAGAAGCTGCAGAAATAGTACATAGAGCTTCTGTAAGCCCATTACTCAGCTTTCCCCAATGGTGACATCTTCCATAACTATAGGCCAATCCGTTTTCATATTCCAGTGGCACACATGGGTGTTCAATACAGTTTATTGAATCTATTTGCATATAGGAAATGAATGTTATAATCAGTTGATTTAGCATGTTAGTCTTTTTATTTATTTTTATTACTTTTGAATATGTAACAAAATGCACGTGAAGCAAAATTCACTTGGTACAAAGGATATACAGTCGTCCCTTGGTATCCATGGGGGATTGGTTCCAGGACCTTCTGCAGATACCAAAATCTGCAGATGTTCAAATCCTTAATATAAAAATGGTGTACAGTGGCCAGGCGTGGTGGCTCGCTCCTGTAATCCCAGCACTTTGGGAGGGTGAGGTGGGCAGATCACATGGGGTCAGGAGTTCAAGACCAGCCTGGCCAACACGGTGAAACCCCGTCTCTACTAAAAATACAAAAAAATTAGCTGAGCATGGTGGCGGGCGCCTGTAATCCCAGCTACTCGGGAGGCTGAGGCAGGAGAATCGCTTGAACCCAGGAGGCAGAGATTGCAGTAAGCCGAGATCGCCATTGCACTCCAGCCTGGGCAACAAGAGCGAAGCTCCATCCAAAAAAAAAAAAAAAAAAATAGTGTACAGTTTGCATATAACCTACACACATTTCCTGTATACTTTATTATGTATGTATGTATGTATATATGTATTTATTTATTTACTTTGAGATGGAGTCTTGCTCTGTACCCCAGGTGTCAGTGAAGTGGTGCGAACTCGGCTTACTGCAACCTCCACCTCCTGGGTTCAAGTGATTCTCCTGCCTCAGCCTCCTGAGTAGCTGGGACTACAGGCACCTGCCACCACGCCCAGCTAATTTTTTGTATTTTTAGTAGAGACAGGGTTTCACCATGTTAGCCAGGATGGTCTCAAACTCCTGACCTCGTGATCCACCCTCCTTGGCCTCCCAAAGTGCTGGGATGACAGGGGTGAGCCACTGTGCTCAGCCACCTTATTTTTATTTATTTATTTATTTTGAGATGGAGTTTTGCCCTGTCGCCCAGGCTGGAGTTCAGTGGCGCGATCTCGGCTCACTGCAAGCTCCGCCTCCCGGGTTCACAGCATTCTCCAGCCTCAGCTTCCCGAGTAGCTGGGATTACAGGCATGAGCCACCACACCCGGCTAATTTTTTTTGTATTTTTAGTAGAGACAGGGTTTCACCGTGTTAGCCAGGATGGTCTCAATCTCCTGACCTCGTGATCCGCCCGCCTCAGCCTCCCAAAGTGCTGGGATTACATGCGTGAGCCACCATTCCCGGCCCTTTTTTCCTGAATATTTTCTATTCATGGTTCATTGAATCCATGAAGGCAGAACTCACAGAAATGGAGGGCCGACTTTTCAGAGACAAGTAAGTTTCTCTTTATTCCTTGCCTCCCAGTCACCAAGATGCCTCTCCCGAGACAACCATTTATTAGTTTCTAATGTCTCCTTCCATATGTAGGTAATGTTTGCAAACCTTAATGTATCTGTTGTCTACTCACCCATCCCTCTTCTGTTGTAGAATACCATATGCATCCGTATTTATTTAGCACAGATACAGTCTCTTTAGCTACTAAATCATGTGTTTATGAATTTGAAATCCCTGAACTTCCATATTTAGACATAAATAGAACTTTGCTGATAGAAAATTTCCTGAAGCTTTGTGTGGTTTTTGGCCTAAGTCAGTGAGATTTGCCAAAGGTTTGGCAGCTTTAGCCAATGCTGATGCACCTGTTCTCAGTTATTTGCTTCTGAGCTGTGTCTGATAAGCAAGAAAAGGAGTAAGCTAAATTACACTCAGGATGATCTGCTAGGGATGTGCCATACAAGATAATGAATGCGCTTCTCTTCTATCACTTGGTCCAGCTTGTGGATCCCTTCCTTGTCCTAGCTGATGGGTCTTATCTCTTATTTGAAGTTTTTAGTTTTGTTTTTATTTTTTTTTGAGACGGAGTCTCGCTCTGTCGCCCAGGCTGGGGTGCAGTGGCGCAATCTCGGCTCACTGCAAGCTCCGCCTCCCGGGTTCATGACATTCTCCTGCCTCAGCCTCCTGAGTAGCGGGGACTACAGAAGCCTGCCACCGTGCCCGGCTAATTTTTTTGTTTTTCGTAGAGACGGGGTTTCACCTTTTTAACCAGGATGGTCTCAATCTCCTGACCTCGTGATCCACCTGCCTCAGCCTCCCAAAGTGCTGCGATTACAGGCCTAAGCCACTGTGCCCGGTGTCTTATTTGAAGTTATTTTCTATCTCCCCTTGCTGCCTGCCAGATTTTGGTGAAACTTCATTATTCAGTGAATAATTCCTTTCTGAACAGCTTCACACTGCTAAAAGATGAATCATGCTACCTCTGTGTTGCTGAACTATATTTTATTAACGCTATGTTTCTCTTTCTTTCTCTCTCTGAGACACAACCTTGCTCTGTTGTACAGTCTGGAGTTCAGTGGCACGATCTTAGCTCACTGCAGCCTCCACCTCCTGGGTTCAAGAGATCCTCCCACCTTACCCTCACAAGTAGTTGGAACCACAGCTGCCCACCACCATGCCTGGCTAATTTTTTTTTTTGTAGAGATGGGGGTCGCTTTACGTTGCCCAGGCCCTTTTTCCTTTTTCTTTTTGAGAGATGGGGTCTTACCATGTTGCCCAGGCTGGATTTGAACACCTGTGCGCAAGGGATCCTCCTACCTCAGTCTCCTGAGTAGCAGGGATTGTAGGCACATGCCACAGTGCCCAGCTTTCATATCTTTCCTTTTCTCTCTTTCTTTCTTTCTTTTTTTTTTTTTTTGAGATGGAGTCTCACTTTGTTGCCCAGGCTGGAGTGCACTGGCGTGATCTCGGCTCACTGCAACTTCTGCCTCCTGGGTTCAAGCGATTCTCCTGTCTCAGTCTCTCAAGCAGCTGGGACTATAGGTGTGTGCCACCACACCTGGCTAATTTTTTTGTATTTTTAGTAGAGATGGGGTTTCACCATGTTGGCCAGGCTGGTCTCCAACTCCTGAACTCAAGTGATCCGCCCTCCTTGGCCTCCCAAAGTGCTGGGATTACAGGCATGAACCATCGTACCCGGCCTCATATCTTTCTTTAAGCAGACTTTAAAAAATAAAAAACTGATTTGTTCTCTGACCCTTATGTGGGTTTGCATTGCATTTCTTGAGGAAAGGATGGTCATTCTTCTCCACACTCAGAATTTATTTTGGTCCTGTGAAGCCCAATGCTCCAATGCAGCTGTTAACAAGCTGCCCCAAATGTTTGCAAAATGAGAGGGATACACATTGATGAGGTTATCACTCATTCATTTAGTTATTAATTCATGCAACAAATATTTATTGAGTGCCTACTCTGGGTCAGGCAGCCTCGGCCTAAGCCACTGAACAAGAAAAAGATCTCCCATTACAGAGCTTGCTCTCTGGTATGTGTGCATGTGGGGTGTGGAGGACAGACAAAAATAAATATGCAAATTATTTAGTATGTTAGAAGGTGATAAATGCCACAGGGGTAGGGGAAGTCAGGCCAAGGGAGGATAGGAGTGGATGACAGGGGGCACGTTGCAGTTTAAAATAGCATTGCCAGGGTAGTCCCTGTTGAGGGTGTGAAATGTGCGCTAAGACTTCAAAGAGCAGGGGATATCCTTATGCTGTATCCTGTGTGTGTGTGTGTTTTGCATGAAAATACCACTAAAGACTGATTTTTTTTTTTTTTTTTTGAGACAGAATCTAGCTCTGTCATCCAGGGTGGAGTGCAGTGGCACAATCTCGGCTCACTGCAACCTCCGCCTCAGCCTCCCAAGTAGCTGAGACTACAGGTGTGCACCACCACACCAGAGTAGTTTTTGTATTTTTAGTAGAAACGGGGTTTCCCCATGTTGGCCAGGCTGGTCTCGAACTCCTGCTGCCGAGTGATCTGCTTGCCTCAGCCTCCCAAAGTGCTGGGATTACAAGCGTGAACCACCGTGCCCAGATGGAAATATTTTTAACAGCTATTCTGAGATATAATTCACATGCCAGCCAGGTGTGGTGGCTCATGCCTGTTAATCCCTGCACTTTGAGAGACTCAGGAGGGAGAATTGCTTGAGCTCAGGAGTTTGAGTCCAACGTGGGCAACATAGCAAGACCCTGTCTTTACAAATAAAAATTAAAAATTAAAAATTTAGCTTGGTGTGGTGGTGTGTACCTGTAGTCCCAGCTACTCATGAGGCTGAGGCTGAAAGATCACTTGAGCCCAGGAGGTGGAGGCTGCAGTGAGCCGTGATGGCGCCACTGCACTCTCCTGACAGTGAGACCCTGTTTCTAAAAGAAAAAAAAATTCATATGCCACAACATTTACCCTTTAAAAGTGTACAATTTAGTGGTTTTCAGTATATTTACAGAGTTGTGCAACCATCACCATTATCTAATTCCGGACTATTTTCATCACCCTCCAAAGAAACCCATTAGCAGTCACTACCCATTCCTGCCTCCCCCTATCTCCTAGCAACCACCTTCTGTCCTATAGATTTGCCTATTTTGGGCATTTCATATAAATGGAATCATAGAATATGTGGGCTTTTGGTCTGGCTTCTTTCACTTAGCATAATGTTTTCAAGGTTCATCCATGCTGTAGCATGTATTCATATTTCATTTCCTTTTTTTTTTTTTTTTTTGAGATGGAGTCTCACTCTGTCGCCCAGGCTAGAGTGCAGTGGTGCGATGTCAGCTCACTGCAACCTCTACCTCCCGGGTTCAAGGGATTCTCCTGCCTCAGCCTCCAGAGTAGCTGGGATTACAGGCACGTGCCACCATGCCCAGCTAAATTTTGTAATTTTTGTAGAGATGGGTTTTCACCATGTTGGCCAGGCTGGTCTCAAACTCCTGACCTCAGGTGATCGACCAGCCTTGGCCTCCCAAAGTGCTGGGATTACAGGCGTGAGCCACCGTGCCCAGCCAAGTATTTCATTTCATTTCTTTTCTTTTCTTTTTTGAGAGAAGTCTCGCTCTTGTCCCCCAGGTTTGAGTGCAATGGCTTGATCTCGGCACACTGCAGACTCCGCCTCCCGGGTTCAAAGGATTCTCCTGCCTCTGCCTCCCAAGTAGCTGGGATTAAGGCACCTGCCACCACACCCGGCTAATTTTTGTATTTTTTAGTAGAGGAGGGGTTTCACCATGTTGGCCAGGCTGGTCTCGAACTCCTGACCTCAGGTGATCCGCCCGCCTCGGCCTCCCAAAGTGCTGGGATTACAGGCATGAGCCACTGCGCCCGGCCAGTATTTCATTTCTTGATGGATAATATCTCATTGCATGGATAGACCACATTTGGTTATCCATTTATCAGTTGGTGGTGGGTGCCTTTGAATTTTAAATATCGCAAGTGTCATCCATGAGCTATAGAGATTTGCCCTCCCCCTTAATTAAGAACTGGATGGAGGCTGGGTGTGGCACCTGTAGTCCCAGCTACTCAGGAGGCTGAGCTGGGAGGATACTTGGGCACAGGAGTTCGATACTTGGGCACAGTGAGCTGTGATCACACCACCGCATGCCAGCCTGTGCAACAGAGGGAGACCCTGTATCTAAATGAAAAAAATAAGAAGACATTGTAGGGGTCATTGTCAGGACCGATGGTGCTCAGTTGCAGTCAGCACTGGTTAGGCCCGGTTTTGGAGAAACTAAAAAGCCACTCCCTCCAGAGTCTTGCTTTCCCAGGTGCCTCCCTCCTGAGCGGAAGCTCTGGGTGGTCCAAATGTGGTAATATAGATCTGTGGATTTTTTTCAAGTGTGTTTTCTGTTGCACATTAAATTTTTTTTTCACCTTTAAAATGTAACCTTGGTAAGTTGTTTACTCAAGAAAATTCTTAATGAGTTTTCTTTCTTTCTTTTTGTCTTTTTAACATTTTGGGTGTGGTAGCAAGTAGAAGCAGATTCATCCTAACCAAATATTTGCAAATATCTGAACAAAGCTATTCTGGCCAGGGAAGGAAGACTCCACGGAGGAAGTGGGAATTGGATCTGGCTTTTGAAGGAGGGGTTCAATTCTCAGAGGACTAGATGAGGAAGGAAAAGGCATGTTCCAAAAAGGGGCAGGGAATTAAAAGTTTATTTTCTGGGTGACTGGGAACCTCTGAGCCCTTGAGCACGTGCCTTAGATATGTTAGTGTGGCAGACAGCAGTATGTGCATAGAGGATGATAATGGTGTTGGACTCCTCTGGCCTGCACGTGGCGAGACTCAAAGTTTCCAGACTTCTTTTGGGGGCAGTGTCTGAATTACAGTCTCTGGGGCTGCAGAAAGATGAACTCCATCAGAAGGTCCTCAAGGTCTTCCCCACTCCTTCAGTGCAGACTTCATACAGAGAAGCTGTCTAGGCGACACCTGTGCAAGAACTGGACACGACCCAAGCTGCAAACTGCCCCTGACCATCCCGGCCTTCCCCGTTCGATCCTGGAGGTGGGGGTGGGAATGGAGCGCCCAGAGCGGGCGATCAAGCTTCCTGGGAACTGTGAATTAGGGCGGGGGAACCAGGAAGGACGAGGCCTTTCCAGACCAAATGGCCCTAACTCCTGCACCGGACCAGGACGCGTGGCGCCTCCAGAGAGGACGCGCATCGCCCGGAGCAGGTTGCGGTCCCGGTTCCCGCCGAACTCTAGCAACCGCGAGAAATGTCTGCCGTAGGGGGCGGAGCACAGCGGGGGCGGAGCGCGGCCGAAGGGGCGGAGCGAGGACGAAGGGGCGGAGTAGAAACTACCGGCGGGGGGCGGAGCGAGAATAATGGGGTGGAGCAAGACGGCGGGCAGGGGCGGAGCGAGGACGACGGGGCGGAGCGCAGACCGCGGGCGGGGGGCGGAGCTGAGATGATGGGGCGGAGCTAGGATAAAGGGGCGGAGCGCAGATAGAAATCGGGGCGGGGAGGGGAGGGGCGTTCTCGGCCTTTGGGCACCGCCTCTCGCCGCAGGCGCGCCTGCCCCGCCTTCTCACTCCCCACGGCGGCGGCTGCGGAGGCCGAGGGCGGGGAGGGAGGGGAGAGCGGGTCACGACGCTGCCGGGGCGGGGATAACCCCTCACGTGGAGCAGATGAAAGGGCCGCGGCGCGACGGCCGGGGGAGCCGAGCTGAGCCTGCGACCCACAAAGCCGCCGCCGCCGCCGCGATGGGGCTGTGAGGCGTCCGCCCGCGTTCGGTCCTCAGCCGGCCCGCGACTATGCCCGGCCGCGCCCGCCCTCCGCGCCCTCCCGCCGCAGGACCATGAGGCCGCGCTCGGGCGGGCGCCCAGGGGCCCCGGGCCGCCGCCGCCGCCGCCTGCGCCGCCGCCCCCGCGGCCTCCGGTGCAGCCGCCTGCCGCCGCCGCCGCCGCTGCCGCTGCTGCTCGGGCTGCTGCTGGCGGCCGCGGGGCCCGGCGCGGCGCGGGCCAAGGAGACGGCGTTCGTGGAGGTGGTGCTGTTCGAGTCGAGCCCAAGCGGCGACTACACCACCTACACCACCGGCCTCACGGGCCGCTTCTCGCGGGCCGGGGCCACGCTCAGCGCCGAGGGCGAGATCGTGCAGGTAGCTGCCCGCCGCCCGGGCCCCGCGCCGCCGCCGCCACAAGATGGCTCCGGGGGCTGCGCCCGCCGACCCCGCCGCGGGCTGCCTGACTGGCGGGCGGGCGGGAGGGGTGGCCGAGAGGCCGGCGGCATCCCTCCCCTGCGGGCGGGCGGGCGGGCGGGACGCGGCCTCCCGGGCGCAGCCGCGGGGGGCGAGCGCACGTGGGGGCTAGATCTCCTGTGAGCTCCGGGGCGGGAGGGGCATCCTGGGCCCGGCACCCATGCTGGGGCGGCCCCCTTGGCCGGTTGGGTATTTAGGTCTGCTTCAGGTGGAAGTCCCGGGAACTACCTGTTGAATGCCAACTTTGAAAAGACAAGTGATGAGGGATGGGGTGGCTCGTTTCAGGTTGCAGGCTTTGCTTTCCATCCATGCAGGTTCTTTTTGAGTGCGGCCAGGTTTGTCTGAGGGGCTGCACAACATCGGGTTCTTCCCCGGAACCTGCCGCCCGCCTCACCTGGGCGCCGCTGACCCTTCTGCGGGGCTCTGGACAAGCAGCAGCAGGCAGGGGAGGAGGCGGAGCTGGTCGAGGAGTGGGGATCGGGGGTTCCCTGGAGTGGCGATAGAAGGCAGCCCTCGCTGCATGCCTCACATTACAGAGGGTGGGAGGGATACCGCCTGCCCGTCCCTCGGCCAAAGACTAATGCGAAGGGCCTGCACATGGGGAGATGGGGTATCTCACTGACAGGGCCTCTACCTTGGACCAAATGAAAGAGATCTACATTCCGAAGGAAACTGGCTAGGGAGACCTTTAAGCTGTGCCTA
Source organism: Pongo abelii (assembly GCF_028885655.2). NCBI lineage: Eukaryota > Metazoa > Chordata > Mammalia > Primates > Hominidae > Pongo > Pongo abelii. The sequence continues at coordinate 35,315,359 of NC_085929.1, forward strand.
CTCTTTGGAGGAGGGACTCTCAACTGAAGCTTCTGCGGATGGTTAGCTGGGTGGATGTCTTCCCGCTTCCTTGGCCGTGATTTTATCAACTTGTTACTAGACAGCCAGCGCACTAATGGCAGTTAATATGCGCGCCTCGGATGGGGGCGATTTGTAAAGGTTGGCTTGTCTTTGAACCTTTGGGGTGATCGGATGTCTGCAGGGCCTAAGCTTTCTGGGCCTTCTGTGCTTTACTCTTGGGTGAGTTATGAATGAAAAGAAGAGGACTCCATGGAATGATTGCATAGCAGCCCACGGCGTAGACAGCCTGTTCCGTGGTGTCCTTTTCCTTCCTTGGGTGCAGATTCAAAGCCCTGCCTTCACAGGATAGGGAGAGCTGTGCAGCTTGACTCCGTAAAGGTGTGCCCTTACAAAGCTGGAGGAGGTACCCAGGCCCATGCGATTAATCAGCAGCATTGCCTTACGAGCTCTTATCCCCATCTGAAAACTTTTGTGGGGTAAATAGAAGAGAAAACTTCTGTGGGGTAAATAGAAGAGAAAACTCCTTTATTGAGCCCTTTGACTATCTATGTTAATGCTTTTGGACTTAAAAAAGTGTTGTAATTATGATCTTTATAAGTTTTAGAGATGATGCTTTACTGAAGATTCCTAAACATTTAAGTCTTGCTCCTTGGCAACTTCTTGTCTTTCTTTGAGGCTTTCATTGTGCCCTGATGGTTTTAGAAATGTTTGATTTACAGCCTTCTAAAAAAAAAGACGCTTTAGCGTGGCACTTGACTTTTTGAAGGAGACTTTTGAAGTTTGCAGTTTTTATCTGCAATGTTTTAACGTGTCACTCTTTCTCAACAGTAGTTTGTCTGGTGAGCGAGCTATCCATTATGAGGAGTGTTATGCTTTGGAGATAATCTTGGGTTCACCATTTAATACAAAATTAGCAGTTTAAACACCATTTGTAACTATTTTATCCTTGTGAGTAGAGAGATAATATGTGAATTTGGCAGAAGGAATCTATTCTCTTCTGAAACTTTTTGAAGTGCTTATCTAACTCTTGTAGTCCATTAGCCAAGCCAAAAAAAAAAAAAAAAAAAAGTCAATAGCTGCTAAGTAAAGAAAAGTGACTTAAATGGTATTTAATAAGTTTACCTGTTAAGCAATCACTAATAGGTGTCCTTAATTCCCTTATAGCTGCAGTAATGTTGGTGAGTTTATCTGAGCTGTCTGAATAGTCATTTCATGGTGCACCTCGTATCTTTAGTAACTTTATTGTGGTGGCTGACTTGTTGAACCTCCCTGTTTCTGCGGACAGAGTGCAGTGTGGCTTTCAGGGATGTGTGTGTACAAAGGCTAGCATGCTTTTATGAGTTCTGCAAATACTGTTTGATTGAAGGAATTGGTGTGGACCTTGTCTGGCAGCCCTGAAAAAGTTTTTTGTAAGAAAGGCTGATGTTTTAGGGCTGCTGAGAGGGAATATAACATTTTCTTTTGGTGAGAAATGAGAAAGCAGAAGGAATACATTGCTGTCCAGCTTTGGATTAATCATGTTTTCTAAGTAACCTGAACTTTTCAAAACCTCCTTTTATTTACTGTCTTTAAAAAAACCTCCTTTTGTTTACTATCTTGAAAAACCTTTATAAGCTTTAGAGATGATGCTGTGCTGAAGATTCCCAAACATTTTATCCACAGTCTTCAAGAATAGTTTGAATCTTAACTGTTGCTCATTGTAACTTCTTGTCTTTCTTTGAGGCTTTCACTGTGCCCTGGTGACACAATCTCATTGAACTTTTCAAAACTTCCTTTTATTTACTATCTTAAAAGAAAATAGTAGCCAGGCATGGTGGCTGACGCCCGTAGTCCCAGCATTTTGGGAGGCTGAAGCAGGAGGATTGCTTGAGCCTAGGAGTTGGAGACAAGCCTGGGCAACACAGTTAGACTTGGTCTCTACAAAAAAAAAAAAGTAGCCCAGCATGGTGGTGTGCACCTGTAGTCCCAGCTCCTTGGGAGGCTGAGGTGGGAGGATTGCTTGAGCCTGGGAGGCTGAGGTTGCAGTGAGCCATGATTACACCACTGTACTCCAGCCTGGACAACAGAGCAAGACTCTCTCTCAAAAACAAACAGACAAAAACTGTGATGTGCTGCTTAGTGTTTTATCGTCTCAGAGCAGAGTTCATTTTCCTTTAACTAAAGCTAAATAGTAGCACTATAGCATTGCTTTTGTTATTTCCACTGGGGTTCTGTAGCAGTATTATTCATGGTTTAGGGGAGAAAAAACCTGTTTAGGAGTGTCACCTTTAAGAATTCTAAGATAAGAAATTGGTTTGTATTACTGATTTTTAACCCCCCTCCTTATTATATGCCAATGAAGAGTGTGTGTGTGTGTGTGTCTGTGTGTGTGTGTGTGTGTGTGTGTACATACATTTGTATAGTAGATACCTTATCATAGTCTGGTTTGCTTAGATAATTCTAACTAGAGTGCCTGTTCAGTCATTTCCATGGGTTAGGGTAGGGGAAGCCTAGTTAAGAACTGTGTCAGTTTGTCAGTGTCAGAGAGAGAGAGAGAGTGCAAGAGGGAGGGAGGTAGTAATTCAAACCTTAGGATTCGTCATCGGGAATCTTGGTTCTTCTCCTTTGCGTTTTAGGCTTAAATAACTGTCCCAAGGTCACCAGTGTAATCTGAATGAAGAATTTTTTTTTTTAATGTCTCCATCTGTGAAAGTTGTGGTGAAAACAGTTTGTGGGTATGAAATGCTATTAGTTACTTTTATTATCTTATGTGTTTATGCAGTGTTAAAGCCCGTTTGCTTGTAAGAGTGTCAGGCATACAGTTTGAATGCTGGAGAAATTAATTACACTTCTCCGGTAGTTCTGAAGTGTGGGACTTTAAAGGGTTCTTAGACATATTGATATATATTTCATCTTTGAACCAATTTGTTGCTGTTAATGAGATCATTATCTGAAACTTTCAGACTTGGCTGTGCAACTCACATGGTTGGTGATGTTAAATAAAGGCCTGATTAAACACTGGCTAGTGGTATGTGGATTGGTTAAACAAAGAAAATTTGCATTGCTAGAGATGAAAGATTGTTTTAAAGTGGAAATGCATTTTTTTTTTTTTTGCTTGAAGTCAAATATTTGAGGAATTTTTGAGAAGTCAAAGCTTGAGAAATTCATTCCTTCTACACGAAGGAATCTGAACGACAGGTTCTGTGTAACTTTAAATTCAGCCTTTCTGGGTCCTAGGTTAAATGCTGAATGGACTTGAAAACAGAAGCTGAGGACATTTAAGAACTAAGTCAGTTCCTTTAGCTATTAGGGGTGGGTAGAGAGCTGGGTGGTGGGTTAAAAGGGCTGATCAAGGTCCTTAAATATCCGATGTTAAGTAAAGGTATCACAGAGAGTAATTTTAGGAAACTAATTCCTCTGCTTTGTTTCCCTGTCAGTGTGCTTCAGCAGTTTAGCATTTGATCAAACACTTTCTTTTCATCTCCATTTTAAGTTAACTTAACAGGCCTGCCTCTAAAAATTGACTTGGTGTAATAGAACAATTGTGTGCTGACAGCTGACCTGGATTTAGACAGAAAGGGATTGCCTACTGTCTTCTCAGATGGGCCTTCATAGGTTAAAACCAAGCATTTGATTCAGGGGGAAAATTGGGGCTGTATTTTGTGATGTTATACATTCTTAGAGCCTCTTATTTTCTGTTTTGTTCCCTGAGATCTCATGGGAGTTACTAGTACAATTCTGAATAGGAATGAAGATTGGAGTTCAGTGTAGAGCTGTAGATTAAAGAGAAGGCAGTGATGGTTTCCTCTTATTTATACAGAGCACTGCCAAGCATGTCATGTTTTGGTTCATCTCATCCTGACACTAACATGCAATTAGCAACTATTGTTAACCCATTTTACAGAGGAGAAAAACTGAGGCTGAGAGAAGCAAGCTGACTTCTCTAACTTCACATGGCTAGCAGATGACAAACCTGGATTGAAACCCAGGTCTGGCCGGGCGCGTTGGCTCACACCTGTAATCCCAGCACTTTGGGAGGTCGAGGCGGGTGGATCAACAAGGTCAGGAGTTCGAGACCAGCCTGGCCAATATGGTGAAACCCCGTCTCTACTAAAAAAAATACAAAAAAATTAGCCAGGCGTGGTGGCACATGCCTGTAATCCCAGCTACTCAGGAGGCTGAGGCAGGAAAATTGCTTGAATCCGGGAGGCGGAGGTTGCAGTGAGCTGAGATCACACCACTGCACTCCAGCTTGGGTGACAGAGCGAGACTCCGTCTCAAAAAAAAAAAAAAAGAAACCCAAGTCTGCCTGGCTTGCTTGTTCTTGTTTTTGCCAAGTGAACAGAACTTGGCTGGTTAGGATTTTGACATTAATTCAAGTCTAATTTTTAACAACATATAATATAGGGGTTCTTAACCTGAGGGTCACAGACTTTCAGAGATAGTCCATGAACTCCTGCAAGTGTATGCATATTCTTGTCTATGGGCAGTTACAACTTTGCCTCTTCCAGGGTTCTGTGATGTGTCCCCTCTATACCCACAAGGAAAAGGGGAAACTCTAATCTAGTAGAGCATTGAATAGTCCATTACCAAGAGTTTGAGTGGGGTTCAGGCTGACAAGAGTTGTACGGAAGAAGTCTACAGGTCTGGGTGCCTCCATTGAACGTATTTATTTTGTAGACATCTATCACAGCCCTATTCTGTACCAGACACTGTATTGCTGTTGTCTTCTGGAGTTCAGTCTCCTATGGAGACAGACACATGCATGGATAAATGATAATTCTTACCAAATGGGTTTCTCCATCAAACTGAGCCCTTAGGCCCTAAGGCATCATTGTCTATAATGAATTAACTTCCCTCCTGTGCACTGTGCAGCATCCTTGGGAGAAGAGAGAATATAGTCACTCAAAGACTTTCCTGCATTTACATGGCAAAGTGTAAGAACGTGACACTCTGAATGCAGGATGTGGGAAAGCAGAGTATAGTTCCTTTTCATAGTTCATTGAAAAATGAAATGGAGCACCTGTCGCTGTTGAAATGCCTAAAGAGCAGCTTCTCACACCTTCCCTTGTGGACCTGGACCCCATGGGGTCTGTTTTTGCTCATTTCTGAACCCCCTGGGTTCCCACTGCCTGCTATGCACGAGGCACTCAGTATGAATGAATAAATGATGGAGAGTGGACATCAGGCAGGCAGTGGGTTTTATGGATTATTTATGCTTTAATTGGTGAGAACAACTTGCTTTGGCTTGGCTAATAAATTCTGGGATTATCCTTCCTTTTTGGTTGTTATTTCCAGAAACTTGCTTGGATGGAAAGGATGGCTATCTCTCTGGTTCCCATAGACCCACTGGTATTATAATACTGGGTTGTATGAAAGTGATCTGGCCGGGTGTGGTGGCTCACGCCTGTAATCCCAACACTTTGGGAGGCCGAGGTGGGTGGATCATGAGGTCAGGAGATCGAGACCATCCTGGCTAACATGGTGAAACCCTGTCTCTACCAAAAATATAAAAAATTAGCCGGGTGTGGTGGCGGGGGCCTGTAGTCCCAGCTACTGGGGAGACTGAGGCAGGAGAATGGCGTGAACCCAGGAGGTGGAGGTTACAGTGAGCCGAGATTGCGCCACTGCACTCCAGCCTAAGCGACAGCAAGACTCCATCTCAAAATAAAAAAAAAGAAATCTGTGTGGTGTGTTTATATTCCAAGGCAGGGTACCTGGCATAAGAAAAGTCTGAAGGTGTTCTTTTCCTGATGAAACTGAGTATTGACAAAGCCTTAAAGTGGATAGATTATGGAAGGAAAGAATCTTGAATTTCCAGTGTCCCTGGGAGTAACAATAGGGGATTGGCATTCAGTAGCATCATTAACCTAAATATATGCCATGTGAAAAACTTTGCTGCTTGCTTTCTCTCTCTTTCTTTTTTTTTTTTTTTTTTTACAGGGTCTCACCATGTTACCCAGGCTAGAGCACAGTGGTAAGATCATGGCTCACTGTACTCTTGGACTCCTGGGCTCAGGCAGTTCTCAGGCCTCAGCTTCCCCAGTTGCTAGAATTACAGGTGTATGCCACCATACCCAGCTAATTTTTTATTTTTTGTAGGTATAGGGTCTCGTTATGTTGCCTAGGCTGGTCTTACACTCCTGGCCTCAAGTGATCCTCCTGCCTTGGCCTCCCAGTGCTCTGGGATTACAGGTGAGAGCCACCATATTTGGTCACAACTTTGCTTCTTGATGGTATTTTCCCAAGTCTGGAGAGTTTGGATTTCTAATTTGTGACATTTAAGTAAATATTCATAATCAAAAGAACCAGATTCAGTCCTTTAATGTGTTAGAAAGGAGACTGAAATCTAGAGAAATGCTTTGCTGAAGTCCACATGATAAGGTAGAGATGACCCAGGATTAATATTTGGGTCCCCTGACTCCCAGACTTAGAGCCCTTCTGTTACCCCCGGCTGTACCCTGGCTGAGTGTGACAGAGAACACCAGATGCAGGGCATGCTTTATGATCAGATGTATAATTGAGGAAAGCCAGGCATTCTTAAATTGTATATTGGGTTTAAGTGGTTGCTTTTCTTCTCTAATTAATTTAGATTTTGAGTCTCTCAGTCTTCCTCCCTGTCAGAGCTTTTAAAAATAGCTACTAATGATCAAGTGCTTATTGTGTGCCAGGCACTGGGCACAGTGCTTTGCTCACATTTAACAGACAAGGTCGATGGCATTTGCCAGAGAGGTAAAGTCACTTGTCAAAGTCACTGAGCAAGTCATTAGTGCAGCTGAGGTTCAAATCCTGGTCTGTCTGATTCTAAGCCATTTCTGTTTTCACAAGACTGCTTCACTTCACACTTTCTTATGATGAGGTTATGGGAACTGATGTGGAATTTAGAGTTGAGTTTAAACCCAAAATGACTGACCAAGAAATAAGTCTATAACGTCAACTGAGAAAATCCCCTATCCTTACAAAGATGTATTTCCTTCCTTTCTTTTCCTCTTCTTTTTTTAAATCACAAAAGTCTCATTCTAACTTAGTTTTTTCCATAAAGAGCCAATCTGCCAAGTTCACAAAGAGGGACCAGTGACTTGACATATATAACTGTCACTCGATGGCACTTCTGTTGTTTTCAGCTATTGGGCAAGCTGGAATGGCTGTAGTTTTCTGGCATTTAAAGGGATTTCTGGTGTGAGACACACCTCCTTCCTGTGGCTGACTTTTATAGCAATTTGGGAGTCTGCACGTCTTTCTCCAAAGAGGTCATGTCCCATGTTTGTGACCTTTCTTACTTTGCACAGGCTCATTGAATCCTCCTGGTTGTTAAAACTTACCACAAGTGCTACATGCCTCAGTTGGCAAACATTCAGTGGTGCCTCCCGTCCATCAGATCCTTTGTGGGGCAAGGCAATGAACACATGAGTAGGACTTGGTCCCTGCCTGCAGGCAGCTGAGTGTAGGTGTCCAGACAGCACACGAACGGTTACCTTACAGTATAGTGGGGCATGTCCTATCTGGTAGGAAACAGCCTATAGGATACTGAAGAACACCTGGGGGAGGGAATCTGGCCCTGGTGCTAAGTTTAGACCTGTCTGTCACTATATGAGCATTCTGGCCTTTTCCAACTCATTTTTACCTACCTTTGAGGTTAAAGCTGATAACCTCTTTGAAGAGAGGTGCCTTTATACCTTTCTAACGGAATAGGAAGGAGGTAAAGAGTAGAGGTTCTTTGTTCTATTTGTAGCTTGAAGGAGATGTTTTAAAATCTGACTTTCAGTGGCTCTGTTTACTCATGATAGTGTCAAAAGAATAAGGTCAGCTGGCCCATTGTGGTTCAAAGGAGAGCACTTTATTTTTATTGCCCTTAAGATGTGTTGTAAGACTTGATATTAATTTCCTCCTCTCCCCAGCAGCCAGTGTAATATAGTTGTTTAGAAACTCAGTATAGAGTTTGATTCTGTGAAAATGAAGTTTGATCCTAGAACTTTGATGGGAAAACGTATGTTAGAATGGGGACTTCTGGCCTCCTGGTGTAGAAGCGCCTGCATTTAAAAAATAAAAGAGCTGGCGCAGTGGCTCACGCCTGTAATCCCAGCACTTTGGGAGGCCGAGGCGGGCAGATCACGAGGTCAGGAGATTGAGACCATCCTGGCTAACACGGTGAAACCCCGTCTCTACTAAAAATACAAAAAATTAGCCAGGCATGGTGGCGGGCACCTGTGGTCCCAGCTACTCGGGAGGCCGCGGCAGGAAAATGGTGTGAACCCAGGAGGCGGAGCTTGCAGTGAGCCGAGATCACGCCACTGCACTCCAGCCTGAGCGACTGAGCGAGACTCTGTCTCAAAAAAAAATAAAAATAAAAATAAAATTAAGAGTGGGGTAGTACTCAATTAGGTGTGTGTTAAGTTCCCATCCAGCACTGTAAGAATTTAATTACAACTTAATTTTCTACTTGAGTTAATTTGGCTTTGCTATCTTGTCAGCAAACATTTATTGAATGTTTACTGTAGATACCGTATAGAGAAGAAACATAGGTTTTATGCACCCATGATATAATTTGTGCTTTTCAAATGTTATTTTTCTGATTTATTCGAGAGTTTGAGGCTGCAGTGAGCCTTGCAGGTACCAGTGTGAGCCACCGTGCCAGCCTTGGTTGTTTTCTTTCTTTCTTTTTCTTTTTTTTTTTCGAGACAAGTTCTGGCTCTATCGCCCAGGCTGGAGTGCAGTGGCGCGATCATGGCTCCCTGCAACCTCTGCCTCCTGGGCTCAAGCCATCCTCCCACCTCAGTCTCCCGAGTAGCTGGGACTACAGGTGCACATCACCACACCCAGCTAATGTTTGTATTTTCTGTAGAGATGGGGTTTCTCCATGTTGCTCAGGCTGGTCTTGAACTTGTGAGCTCAAGCAATTCACCTGCCTTGGCCTCCCAAAGTGCTGGGATTACAGGCGTGAGCCACCGTGCTCGGCCTGCCTTGGTTATTTTCATAAGATTTCTAGAATTAGGTTCACTGAGTTAAGTGATATAAACATTTTTGAGGCTTTTGCTACATATTTTTAGATTGCTCTACAGCAGTGGTCTAGTTTATACACCCCTACCAGGTCGACATGTATGTTTCTACACAATAGCCCTGCTCGCAACAGATAGTATGTTTTGCTCTATTGCCCAGGCTGGAGTGCAGTGGCGCAATCTTTCTTGGCTCACTGCAGCTTGAAATCTCAGGCTCACAAGTGATCCTTCTGCCTCAGCCTCCCAAGTAACTGGGACTACAGGCATGCACCACCATGCCTGGCTAGTTTTTTTTTTTTTTTTTGTAGAGATGGGGTTTTGCCATATTGCCAAGGTTGGTCTCAAACTCCTGGGCTCAAGTGATCCACCCACTTTGGTCTCTCAAAGTGCTGAGACTACAGGCATGAGCCACTGTGACCCACTGTATGTTTCTCAAAAACATAAAATGTCGTAAAAGTGAAAGTCTATATATTCCTATCATTTAATAAATAGTAAAATACTGGCTTTTTTTTTTTTTTTTTTGTCTGCCATAAGGATCTGAATTATGACTAATGTCTGCACTGAAGGGAAGGTACCTGGCATGGCATCTGGGTGCCTCCCTTGTAGGTGTATCAGAGCATGATTCAGGAGCAGCAGGTTGCCCTTGTATTCTGGGCAGGAACACGGCGTCTGTCCAGGCAGATGGCCATGCTCGGAGGCCTCACGGTGGGGACCACTGTGCTGTCGTCACACCCTGTGGCAGCAGATTGTTGCCCAGGAGGGTGCTGCTTCAGTTGCTGGTTTCTGCCCTTTCTCTTTCGTGTCAAGCAGGCTTTCTGCTTCTGAACAGGCTGGATTCAGAAAGGCCGAATGAATCTGTCCTTGAATTCATAGTGACACTGTCAGTTGGTGGTGGGCAGAGATGAAAGTTGAGCCCAAGCACCAGACTCTCAGGGGTGCATCTAAGCCGCAAGCATATAGGCTGAAAACAGCTTCCAGGTACTTTGTTCGATCTCTGTTAAAAATCTAGAAAGTGTACATAAAAATGGGCTCTTCTAAAAAAAAAAATAAAAGATCTGGCATCAGTGGGTCCACAGTCCTATGAGGCAGTAGCCTGCCATAGTGGAGTGGCAGCTGCCCCCTTCAGCAGGGACACAGGCCATCCAGTCACAAGTCCTTATTGCATTGCCCAGCTTACTTCCCTCACTGACAGTTCCATTTACAGATGCCTGGCCCTGTAGACACTGGAGCTGGCCATCCTGTCTGTCTCTGGAAGTTCCAAAGTTGAAAGCTTTTAACTTGTGCTTGGCGAGTCTCTTTTCTCTCCTTCCCCAACCAACCTGAGTGTGAGATGTCCATCAGTGGACCCCATGAGTCTCAAGTTATGCTACTGAGGAAGGCCCAGCTACCCTTGATGTGACCAGAGGTCTCTTTTTGCTTTGGTGTAGGTGTTGAAGGCTGAAGTCTGGAGCCATTGGCCTGTGCCTTCAGGATCTTTGCTCCTTCTCTCTTTTTGGCTCCATGGTTTCTCAACTCTGAAACTTAACTGTTTGTGCTGAAGGGCACCTTGAAAATGCTGTGACTCTGGCTGGGCACGGTGGCTCACGCCTGTAATCCCAGCACTTTGGGAGGCTGAGGAGGGTGGATCACGAGGTCAGGAGATTGAGACCACGATGAAACCCCATCTCTACTAAAAATACAAAAAATTAGCCAGGCGCAGTGGCGGGTGCCTGTAGTCCCAGCTACTCAGGAGGCTGAGGCAGGAGAATGGCATGAACCCAGGTGACGGAGCTTACAGTGAGCCGAGATCGCGCCACTGCACTCCAGCCTGGGCAACAGAGCGAGACTCTGTCTCAAAAAGAAAATGCTGTGACTCAGCTCTCCTTTTGCAGTGAGGGAACTGTGGGCAAGGGCGTCTAGCCTTTGGTCTTAAGAGCTGGGATTAGAACTCAGAACTTGGGGTTCTTGGGGGGTGGTCTTTCTAGAATGGCATTCTGCTGCAATGGTTGAACTCCAGAAAATCTTCCATGTGCCTGTTGCTTTAGGGTTCCTGGTGTACTTTCACTTACAGTATCTTGATTCATCCTCTCATTTGGGAGTGCCTTTTCTGGATTCTGCCCCAGAAGGCTGTCTGCTGTTCAGGTGGTCTGAGGCGGAGTCTTGCTCTGTCGGCCAGGCTGGAGTGCAGTGGAGTGATCTTGGCTCACTGCAACCTCCCTATCCTGGGTTAAAGTGATTCTCCTGCCTCAGCCTCCCGAGTAGGTGGGATTACAGGCATCCACCATCACGCCCGGCTAATTTTTATTTTTATTTATTTTTATTTTTCTTTTTTTGAGACGGAGTCTCGCTCTGTCGGCCAGGCTGGAGTGCAGTGGCGGGATCTCGGCTCACTGCAACCTCCACCTCCCGGGTTCAAGCGGTTCTCCTGTCTCAGCCTCCCGAGTAGCTGGGACTACAGGCGTGTGCCACCACGCCTGGCTAATTTTTGTATTTTTAGTAGAGACAGGGTTTCACCATGTTGGCCAGGATGGTCTCGATCTCTTGACCTCGTGATCCGCCTGCCTCGGCCTCCCAAAGTGCTGGGCTTACAGGTGTGAGCCACCATACTTGGCCCCTATATTTTTAGTAGAGACAGGGTTTCGCCATGTTGGCCAGGCTGGTCTCAAACTCCTGACCTCAAGTGATCTGTCCGCCTCAGCCTCCCAAAGTGTTGGGATTACAGGCTTGAGCCACTGCGCCCGCCCTGAGAATGCTTTTCTTTGTACCTAATTTGTATACTTTTCCTTAAATGCATTTGACATTGTGTGTTTAGCACCTTTATGGGATTTCTGGAATATCGCTGGGTACCTGGAGACTTGGCATCTTTCAGAAAGTACCTCAGTCTTGGAGTAGGTGGTGAGCAGACAGCTAATGGCATGTAAAGAATGTTGCAAGCTTGACTTGCAAAGGTATTTCAAAATTTAAATAAAGGTAGCTTGTGGCTGAGTTGAAGGGAAATGGTGGTGTCTTCAAGACAGTGCTTGGCTTGCTCTGCCCCTTGCTGACTTCCCTCTTCAGGCCTGATGCTGCCCAAGCTGTTTCCCTGTCTCTCATTCTCTCTCTTTTGGTTTTTCTTTTTCTCTGTTTTTAAAAGAGACCAAGTCTCACTATGTTGCCTAGACTGGACTTGAACTCCTGGGCTCAAGCGATCCTTCCATCTCAGCCTCCCAAGTAGCTGGGACTATGCAGGCAGGTGCCACTGCAGTTGGCTCTCACATTCTCTTTCTTCCCATCAGTTCTTCCCTTCCCTTCAGATTCATCCTTCTAAAGTAGTGTTTGGTCACATCGGTCTCTTGATCAAAATCTTTCGTGGCGTCCTGTTGCTTACTACTGAGCTGTGTGAAGAGGTGACCTAGCTGCCCCAGTCTCTCATTGTTGCCTCTGGGACGTGGGCCTGTGTGTTGCTGTCCTTGTTCCTGAATGGGTCCTGGGCTTTCCTCTCTCGGTGCTTTTCTTTCTTTTTTAGGGGGGTCGGGGAGACAGAATCTCACTCTGTCACCCACCCAGGCAGAAGTACAGTGGTGTGATCTCCATTCACTGCAAACTCCGCCTTCTGGGCTTAAGCAGTCCTCCTGCCTCAGCCTCCTGAGTAGCTGGGACCACAGAAATGCGCCACCATGCCCTGCTAATTTTTGTATTTTTAGTAGAGACATGGTTTCACCATGTTGCCCAAGCTGGTCTTGAACCCCTGAGCTCAAGCAATCCACCTGCCTCAACTCCCAAAGTGCTGGGATTACTGGCGTGAGCCACCACACCTGGCCTGTGCCTTTCCTTTTGGATTGCCTGCTGCAATACATGTCTTCACCTCCACATTTTCAACTCCCATCTTTGCTTTTTACTGTCTTTTTCCTGTCCCAGCTCCTCCCATCTGCAGCCAAACTTTCAGTCCTTCCCATGAAGCTTTTTCCTGGGTTCCACCAGTGTGTTCCTTTGAACCAGAGCACTCCATCTCCCTATTGTCTTGGATGTAAAACATGTAAATTATTTACCGAACCGGAATTCTCCTAGATTACACTACTTTGGGATAGCATAGTGAGAGGGATGTGAAAGGGGTGTTAATGTGGCCTGCAGAAAAAAAGGCTTGGCTTTTTTTCTCTTTTTTTAGGTGGGGTCTCACTCTGTCACCCAGGTTGGAGTGCAGTGGCACGATCTCAGCTCACTGCAACCTCCGCCTCCTAGTCTCAAATGATCCTCCCACCTGAGCCTCCTGAGTAGCTGGCTGGGACCACAGGCACACACCACCACGCCTGGCTAATTTTTTGTATTTTTCGTGGAGAGGGGGTTTTGCTGTGTTACCCAGGCTGCTCTTGAACTCCTAAGCTCGGGTGATCTACGCACCTTGGCCTCCCAAAGTGCTGGGATTACAGGCGTGAGCCACTGTGCCCAGCCAATACTTGTTTTTTTGAGGTAGAATTTTCTATGATTGTCGCAACTATTTGCAAGCAGCTTTCAGACATGGTGTGTCCTGATTATTCCAAATAGTTGGGATAGTCCAGACTCTCAAAATAATTTCACCTTGCCTGTGCTTCCTGGAGGTCTGGAGAAAGGAGGTGTTAGGAGGTGACACCCTCTGGCTCCTTCCAGTCTGGCGTGTGCCTGCCCTGGGAACATTGTTCAGAACATGCTGGAGAAGAGAATATCACAGCCTGACTGTAGACTTCTGGGGATGTGTTTTATTTAAATATGTAAAATATAATATTTTGGTGTCACTTAAAACACCGGGACTTTTGGAGGAATAGTAGAAGTTCTATGTAGCTTCAGAATGACCCATCAGAAACAACTGTATGTGAGTCTTTACTACATTTGTACCATATTGCTTCCCCCCACATTTTTTTCCCTTTGGAAGCTCTGGCATGGGCCTTGATCCTGTGTTTAAGTGCTGTGTGGGAAGCAGAATTTAAAAGGACTGTAGTAGTATTTCTAAAGAGACTTAACAGGCTACATGTGAGAGAATTTTAGATTTCAATTTAGCAAAGATTTGATTTTCTGGTCTTTATGGGGCTGACCGTAAGCATTTGGGAAATTATTGAATTATTGCTTAGTTCTGTATAAGTTGACATGTTGAGGGTTTTTTTTTTTTTTTTTATTACTGTTGCTGTTTTTGTGGGACAGTGGTGATTACATGGGCATTGGGACTTTCAGGAATATTCCAGAATCTATGATATGTTGTATTTCACTTGTGCTAGAGGGTTTTCAGGCTGCCTTTTCATGGCATGTTCTCCAGAAATGCTCTAATGCCCATCAATAAATGTCACCCTCATCCTAGGAATTAGATGAAGAGATAATATATAGTTTTGAAGTTTTGGTGTTATTAGGCTTAAATCTCTAGGACACATATAAACGCACTTGTGGTATTAAATGTGCCGGGTGGGTGATTTCAAGTTCCAGTGGCAGTGGTAATTTTTGCATTTCCTGACTCTTGTGTTTAAATTTGCAGTCTCAACATTGCATCACTGTAGGTTTTCACATTTAATGAATATTTATGTTGAGCCGAGTTCTATACGAATGTGGTGGTTTCTGACTTGATTATAGCTTGCTGTGTACTGTGGCCAGGAGTGCCCTACAGACAACAGAGTTGGCACACGTCTCAGCATGCCAAGCCCCGGCGGATGTGGTTAGGGACCACGGTGACTGGGGCATTGGTTGCCATACCAACCTTGTTTTTGGAAGGGAAAGCTCTGAAACAGCAATGGGATGGGGGCAGAATAGTTTTGAATATTCCAAGTAAAATTATTCCCTATATGTTCCCTGCAAGAAGATGCTATAGAAAACTATAATTCTTACTATGTGCTCAGATAGCATGAGTTAATTTTCTTTCTTCTTTCTGTCTTTTTTTTTTTTTTTAAGACAGTCTCATTCTGTCACCCAGGCTAAAGTGCAGTGGTATGATCTTGGCTCACTTTAGCCTCGACCTCCTAGGCTCAAACGATCCTCCCACCTCAGCCTCCCAAGTAGCTGGGACCACAGGCGTGCACCACCATGCCCAGCTAATTTTGTTTATGTTTTCTAGAGATGAAGTTTCAGTGTGTTGCCCAGGCTAGTCTCGAACTCCTGGGCTCAAGCGATAGTTAATTTACTTTTGCAAGGCTGTTTTAATTGTCCTCTTGCAAAGGTGTGGAAGTTATATGGTGGGCCTTTCATGTGTGAATTTCTTCCCTACTTGTTGGAGGGTAAACAGGGGATCTTCTGTCTCTTCCTATTACAGACCCTCTTCTCTCAACTCCTGCCAACCTCCCTTGCCCTCTGGTAACTAACCTAGTGATGACTGATTGGGGGAGGGCGAAGGGAAAGAAAAACAGGAAGGATAAATGGGGGACTTCTCCTCCCCCAGCTCCTTATTTACATTCCTCACTTTCCCTTATACCAAGATGGGGTTTCCTTGCTCCTCCCTTTTGTATATAAGCAAAGATCACAGTCGAGGGTGCCATCACCCATACGTGGGATGTTAGGGTGCCCTGCTCACGAGCTTCAGCAGACAGAACTGGGATGAGAGGAAGGAAACGTCCCTGGCATCTCACACTGGAATGCTCTTACCTCTTTGCAAATGGTGCCTTTCATGATTAATTCTATGGTACTTGGTATTGTGCAGTAAAATGTCTGGAAGGGAATTGATCAAGTCTGGTAAGCCAGATCAGAGCCCAGAATGGCAGAGTGGGATGTGACTTGCGGGTGGCATCTGCTGTTCTAGTGCCTCTTTACAGAAGATGACCCGAGTCTCTGGAGACTGCCACCTGTCCAGGTTCAACAGCTCAGGCAGTCTGATGTTGTGGAGGGCTTGTCCTCAAGCCTCATCACACAAAAAAAATAAAAACCCCACCCCTTTGAAAAGAAACTTACTATTTCAGAAGAGGGAGGCGGTCCAATGATTTAATCTTTGCTTGCTGACTTGGAGCCAACTCTCCATTAGATTGTAACCTCCTTCCAGGCAGGGTTGGTGTTTCAATCTCTTTAACATTTTTCAGCTGGGTGTGGTGGCTTACACCTATAATCCCAGCTTTAGGAGGCTGAGGTGGGATGATCGCTTGAGGCCAGGAGTTTAAGACCAGCTTGGGCAACATAGCGAGACTGTTCCTACAAAAAAATTTTTTAAAAAAATTAGCCAGGTATGGTGGCGCACGTCTGTAGTCTTAGCCACTTGGGAGGCTGAGGTGATAGGATCACTTGAGCCCTGGAGGTTGAGGCTGCAGTGAGTTGTGGTAGTGCCACTGCATTCCAGCCTGGGTGACACAGCATGACCTGTCTCTACAAAAATAAATAAATAAATAATATATATATTATTTTAATGCAGAAAACATTTCCCGGTTCAACTCAAAGAGCCTCTTTGTTTGAATTAGGAAAAGCTGTCCCTTCCTCAGGATACCTGAATTCTATTTGCTGCACATCGGTTATAATGTGAATCTAGGATGAGCACAGATGTGAATGGCACCTCCTAGAGTTGTGCAGTGCACAAGGCCAACGCCCAGAAGGCACTCTTCCATCTCCCTGTTGGCTGACGTGGCACCTAAGTTGTTCCCCCTTCTCTAATGCTTCTCCTTCAGCAATTGTGATTTGCTGCTTCTGATTTCTGTAGTCCTAGGAAACCAGGGAACCATGTTTGTTAGAATTGTGTGTAAAGTTAGGGGACAGAGACATCAAGGGGATGTGTAAGTAGTTTAGTATGTGGACTGGTTTGGCTGCTTTTCTGCTTTTTGCCGGCTCCTCTTTGGAGATCAGCTGACTGGCGCATGGAGTCCTCAAATTTTAGGGGCATGTAATAAATGATGGATGGGCCTTTTTTTTTTTTGAGACAGAGTCTTGTTGTGTCACTCAGACTAGAGTGTGTAGTGGCACGATCTTGCCTCACTGCAACCTCTGCCTCCTGGGTTCAAGCGATTCTCCTGCCTCAGCCTCCTGAGTAGCCATGATTACATGTGCGCAATACCACGCCTGGCTAATTTTTTGTATTTTTAGTAGAGATGGGGTTTTGCCATGTTGCCCAGGCTAGTGGCTAGGCATTTTATGGTGCAGAAATGGCACCACTATTTTGTGAGTATTCCTAATCACCAACTTTTAAGTTAACTTTTTTTTTTTTTTTTTTTTTGGAGATGGAGTCTCTGTCTGTTGCCCAGGCTGGAGTGCAGTGGCATGATCTTGGCTCACTGCAACCTCTGCTTCAGGGCTCAAGCAATTCTCCTGCCTCAGCCTCCTGAGTAGCTGGGATTACAGGTGTGCACCACCATGCCCAGCAAATGTTTGTATTTTTAGCAGAGATGGGGTTTTACCATGTTGGCCAGGCTGGTCTTGAATTCCTGACCTCAGGTGATCCACCCGCCTTGGCCTCCCGAAGTGCTGGGATTACAGGTGTGAGCCACCGCGCTCGGCAAGTTAACTTTCATTCACCTGGTTTGGGTATAAGTTCTCTTTAGTTCTTCAAACTACAACCTTTAGCTGACTGTATTTAAGAGGAGTTGGGAGGATAGAGCAGTAGTTTTCCACTTTGCTACGCAGACACCCAGCATTTGCTAGGCCTTTTTTAAAAAATTTTTTTGAGATGGGATCTCACTCTGTTGCCCAGGCAGGAGTGCAGTGGTGTGATCTTGGTTCACTACGACTTCCCTGTCCTGCGCTCAAATGATCCTCCCACCTTAGCCTCCTGAGTAGCTGGGACTACAGGCGCCCTGCTGATTTTTGTATTTTTCACCAGGTTCTTTAAGCATGTTGTAAGCTTTGTAGAACAAATTGGTTCTGGGTTTCCTTTGATGGGAGAGGCTGCAGAGTACTGAGTCTGGAGCCAGACAGCTTGGGTTTGAATCCAGACTTCGGCAGTTACCTGCTGCAGAAAGATGGCTTTGCCTCTCTGGATCTCATTTTCTGCATCTGTGAAATGGAGGTAAACTTTTCCTAGCGTTGTTATGAGGATTACATTAGTTACTCACAGCATGCAATTTATATTTAGTGGGGATGAGGTTGAAGAAAATACATAATTTCATGCTGCTTCTCACATATACCTAACGTTTATGTTGCAGTTCCCAAGTGGTTGGAAATTCTTATTCTAAAATGGTAGCTTATCAAAGTTAAAGGAATCTAAAAATGCCATTTACTGAGAAGAGAAGTGGTCATAACATAGGAATTTTTTTTTAAACATGCTTAGTGCCTTTCTACTTGCACCTATGTCCCTTCTCCCCTAGTGTGGGGATCCGTGGGCTCCCCAGAGTAGTGC
Organism: Pongo abelii; assembly: GCF_028885655.2. Lineage (NCBI taxonomy): Eukaryota > Metazoa > Chordata > Mammalia > Primates > Hominidae > Pongo > Pongo abelii. The sequence goes on from NC_085929.1 coordinate 35,333,572, forward strand.
TTAAGCACTTTGCAAGAGGTGCAGGCTGCTCATTTCTCCGATTCCAGTTCCCTCTGTTTCCTGGGAGGGATGCTTTGCTGCAGCTTCACCTGCTTATCCCTACTCTCTACAGCTAGATCATTGTCCAGACCTTAAGCTCTGTCAGTCGGGCACGTGTGCACACCTTGACTCCGGTGTGTTTCTAGGCCAGCCTGCTTGTTTTTCCGGGTTGCTCCGAGGAAAGGAGGGTGCTGATTGCTCCTCTGGATCCAGCCGGGCACATGGAGTGCTGCAACATACTAAGCCTGTGCTCTGGGGGCCTAATTACATGGGACTTGTGGCAAGCACAAGTGACTTCAGCACTTGGTTTGATCCAGCGTGTGATTTTTGCCAAAGCAAATACTTTATTAATCTTAACCCCCCAAATTAGACACATTGACTTTTTCTAAAAATGGGAATGATTGGAGAGCAGAATTTTTTTTTAAATCCCCTCCCCCTCCTGACCCCCCCTCCAGCAAGACTGGGCTCTGCATTCCTCTCCTTGAATGGAGAAGGTGAGTTCCATCACTGCCTACCTCCTCCTCTAACATTCCTGAAACTGGGTGCTAGAGAGTTGCCCCTTTCCGAAGGTGTGTTTTTTGTGTGTTTTCCGCAAGAGGTTCCACTCCTTCCTACGTCAAGGCCAAAGAAAGGATTTGCCGTCCTGATGGAACTTTCCTAACTGGGAACTCGTCCTGGATTTCTTGGGATTCTGATCCAGAATGTGTATAGGGAAAACTGTTGGGTGACTTCCCATGGTGACCTTGAGTGTGTCTGAGAGGCTCGGCCAGAATTTCTTGTGTGGCCTGTGAGTGAGCTAGCAAGCGAGCGAGGTCAGTGGGCCTTCCCGCTCAACACCCTGTCTCTCTCCTCAAAGTGTCTTGGGTAAAGAGCATACTCACAGGGTGGAATTAATCTGGCGTTAGAGAGTGAGGTTCTTCTTATCTAGTCTAAACTGGAAAAAAAAATGCCTTTAAATGAGCAACCTAACCTCACCCCAGAAAACAACTCCTAGTTAACCTTGGCTCCTCTTCACTCGGCCTCTGTCTTTAAGTCTGAGTGACCTGGTGGGATTGATCAGCTTTGAAGTCCTAAGGTGCTATTTTAAATACTGTTCTTTTACATTGCAGGTTTCGAGACTGATTTAACTAGATTCTGGAGGGAGCTTACTTTACAGCATTCTTAAGAGCTCAAACAATCTTGAAAGAGTTAAACTCTAATTAGCTCATTCCTAAGGTATTTAATGCCCTTATTAAAACTCAACTGCTCGTTCACTTTTTTCTTTAGTGAATCAGATTTCTTGAGGAGCTGAGCCTTCGCTCCTCAGATCACAGGCTCACATGTTGAAGCTGGCAGTGCTAGAGGCTAGTTCCTATCTGTGTGACAGCATTTTTAATTTAACAGGACCGCCTTTGATGTTCCCAAATATTTATAGGCAGCTTTAGATCATTTCAGTGTGTGCTTTCTTTTTCTTCTCTCTCTCTCTCTCTCTTAACTGGAGCAAAAGTTCTTCCTCATGCAACAGCCTTCGTTTTATCCTGTTTAGTTTATTTTTCTTTCCTTTGCAGCTTTGGCAAAGGCTGTTTGGCTGCATTCACACACACACATGAGATTGACCCTTCTTTTTGCTTCTTTGGTAAAGGCTACCTCTCTGTATCATCCTGCCTGCTTGAGATTGCTTAAGGCACTTCTGTTCATCCCTTGACTTTCTTCAGGCTGAGTTTTTTTCTAATCTGGCTCAGGAATCTGTTCTTTGGCTGACCTGAGAGCTTTCAGACTATCATGGAGACCTGGGCATTGTGTGAAAGTGTCTTTTTTTTTTTTTTTTTTTTTTTTTTTTTAGAGACAGGGTCTCGCTGTGTCACCCAGACTGGAAGTGCTGTGGAATGATCATAGCTCACTGTAACCTTGATCTCCTCAAGTGATCCTTCTGCCTCAACCTCCTGAGTAGCTGGTACTCCAGGCACTTGATACCACTCCCAGCTAATTTTTTCACTTTTTTGTAGAGATGAGGTCTCGCTTTGTTGCCCAGGTTGGTCTCGAATTCCTGGGCTCGAGCAATCCTCCTGCCTCGGCCTCCCAAAGTGCTGAGATTATAGGTATGAGCCACCTCACCTGGCCTTGAATGTGTCTCTTTATGGATGACCAGGCTGTAATATCCTACTCTGCTTGCCTGCAATGACACCGATGGGGCCTCAGCAAGTTATGATTTATAGTGTATCTTTTGCAGATACTGTTTTAGCTGGGGCAGGAAATTCAGATAGACAGAATTCTGTCCTGATCATTTCAGGCTTGCTCTGTTTGGCTCTGTTAGACTTCTTGGCTGAAAATAACAGAGAATCAAAGATTTTGGTCTCAGGAACGGGAAAAACAGGGCTGCAACATAGATTTGTTAAGCCATTAAGAAAAAGAAAAAGGAAACTTTGTACCAATCAAAACAGATGATAGAACAGAGGATAGTGCTTCCTCCAGCTTGGCCTCTGGATAAACATTCTGCATTTGAAACAATCCAAATTACTGAATTCTCAGCTGCTGTTACTTACCTGGGCCTGGCAGACAGAAGACCAGAAGATTTCATGGCTTCTTCCATCATTGCTGGCTGTGCCTCCTATTAGGTGGAAGCCTTTTAGTGCTGAAGGTCTCATAGGTGGTTGATGAAATGTGTGAATGAATGAATACACTATTCTTGGGACCTTATACTGTTTTTCTCACTAGATCCTTAAGAGGATTCTGAGCGATAAGAGATTTCATATCTGTTTTTTTAGATGAGGACACTAAAGTGCAGAGAGGTTTATACAGCTAGTGAATGGAGAAGCTGGCCTGGAGCTCAGGACTGTGTCTTATAGCCTCACCATGAGGTAGCTGGAGACAGGTAAATCCAATGGCAGTCTGCTAACCTCTTAGAGCTAAAAAAGCCTGTTGAGGCTGAGCACGGTGGCTCACGCCTGTAATCCCAGCACTTTAGGAGGCTGAGGCAAGTGGATTGCTTGAGCCTAGGAGTTTGAGACCAGCCTGGGCAACGTGGTGAAACCTCATCTCTACAAAAAGAATTCAAAAATTAACTGAGTGTAGTGGTGCACGTCTGTAGTCCCAGCTACTCAGGAGATTGAGGCAGGCGGATTGCTTGAGCCTGGGAGGCAGAGGCTGCAGTGAGCCGAGATGGCACCATTGCACTCCAACCTAGGTGACAGTGATCTGTCTCCAAAACAAAACAGAAACCTCTCAAGGCTAAAATCTACTGTATGTTGCATTGTGAGAGTTCAGAGCTGACCAGATTCTTGCCATGTAAGGGGTACAGTGGTGGAGAGTACATCCCTGAGACCAGATAGGCCTGTGTTTGCATCTCAGCCCTGCTACTGCCAGCTCTGTGACCTTGGCCAGGTCATCCAACCTCTCTGAACCTCTGCTTCTTCATCTATAACATGGGACAGATAGCTTGTACAACCAAAGGACTGTGAAAATTAGATAATATATGTAAGGTATACATTAAGTGCTTAACACATGTTCGGTTGGTGTCTGTTGCTGCTACAAAATTGTGACTCTCAAAGGGTTCATAGTCCTTCAAGAAAGCATCAGGTAAACCAGCTATTAGAAGGCGACTTGGCAGCTACAACAGAGAGACGTGCTGGTGCTGAGTAGGAACCCAGGGCAGAAACCACTGGCTTGGATTTTTATTTTCTTTCATTCAGCAGATACGTATTGCGTGCTTACCCTGCGCTGGCAGAGCCACTGGATCACACTGATTGCTGCCAGCTTCCCCTCACCTCCCAATTTTCTCTTTCCCTTCTTGGGAGAATTTGAGCTAAAATGTTAATTGCCACCTGAAGAAAGATTTTCACGGAGTCATTTTCTTTTCTTTCTTTTTTTTTTTTTTTGGAGACGGACTCTCGCTCTGTCGCCCAGGCTGGAGTGCAGGGGCACCATCTTGGCTCACTGCAACCTCCGCCTCCCGGGTTCAAGCAATTCTCCTGTCTCAGCCTCCTGAGTAGCTGGGACTACAGGCACATGCCGCCATGCCCGTCTAATTTTTTTTTTTTGTATTTTAGTAAAGACAGGGTTTCACCGTGTTGCCCAGGCTGGTCTCGAACTCCTGAGCTCAGGCAATCCGCCCACCTTGGCCTCCCAAAGTGCTAGGATTACAGGCGTGAGCCACCGCGCCTGGCCACATGGAGCCATTTTCACATAAAATGCCAAGGTGCCAAATGGCACAGCCACACTGCATTTGACCATGTATCTTACATGGCCTTGTGCTGTCCTTCAACTCTCATTTAAATCTTATCTAATTTCCTCTAATTTCTCTGGTCTCTTCTACATGAGAACTTTATGGTCCTTGAGAATGTACAAGCGACTCACCAAGGGAGCAGGTGGTGGCCGCGTGGTTCCCCACAGTGCCCAGATGGTGTCCGTGCCTTTCATGGTCTGGTTCCATGGGGATTTGTTGATAAGATTTTGCTTTCATTTGGTTTTCCAACCCAGCAGCATATTTAGATTTGATTACTGGTACTAGCTTTTTTCTCTGCAGACTTTCATTGTCTGAGTCACTGGCTATCTTGAAACATAAGTCCCATTCTCCACACCCCCGTACCCCTCTGCAATCAGTGGGGATGGTTATGTGGTAGAACTTTTTCCCTGCCCACAGCGCATGGTGCAGAGTGGTGTCAGCATACTTTCACTTGCTGAGTTGATTGGTAACATATTGAATCTAGAACAACAAAAGATACAATTGAAAAGCATTTGTGGTTGTCTTTGTATAGTTACAAACCTCTAAAATAGATTTGAGGTCATTTCTATGTCTTTCCTTTTGAATTAGCAAGAAAGCTTTCAGAGGGAAGTGGGTGTTTTCTAAATGCACTATTGATTTGAAGCTAACATGATGCTCTACTTTTGGATCATGAAAATAATGTTAATTTTTGATTTGGCTGTTTGGAGGGACCACTGGAGTAGGTCATTTATATTCAACTCTTATTCATGCTTTCTTTAAATAGCATGTTTAATTTCACGTTAAAACTAGCTTCTGTTCAGCTAAAACAACAACTGAGAAGATGGTTCGGAAGAAGGCAAAATGACAGAGAAAATGCAGCATGCAATGGAAATTGGCTGCAAGTCATCTCCATAAGGTGATTGAGATTGAAGTGAAGCCCAGCTTTCTTTCCAAAGAACCCTCAACAGCCCCCTATGTTAACTTACCTTCTCCTGGGAGTCTTGGTGGCCTCCTTTTGTCCTTGGTGTATGTTTCATGCCAATCATGCTGTAGAGAAGGCAGTAATATCTAGAAACACATCTTCAACTAGTGTTGGGCTGTGTGCAAGTCTCTTTTGGTGGGGATATGCGAGAGTCACTAACTAGCAACCTTTAGGGAAAAAGAAGTCCAAGAGGGTTGAATTGGTAACCACTGGGGCCTGTACGTGGTGAAGTTTGCTTTTTTAAATGATCCTTGTGGAGCATCATTTGCCCTGTGTCATATGGGGCGTGTCACCCCGTTCCCTGGATGTCAAAACTAAGAACAGAAGCAAAATCCATTCTGCATTGGCTCTCCTTCTTTAGACTTAGCCGGATTGCTGGATGCGCAGTCAGTTGGATGCAAATTTGCTTTTGCTAAAGAAAAAGAAGGCCTGCATTAATAATACAATGATAAGACCTGTGCTTTCAGTTTGTGTTTTTTAAAGCGGTGGTTAGATTTGTCTGGGTGGAGAGCAAGGATGAAGCTATTGGTCTAGTAGAGACCATTGGTCCCCAGATGAGGGCCTGGTGTCTCCATTGGGTGTTTTGTTTGTTTGTTTGTTTGTTTTTGAGATGGGGTCTTGCTCTGTTGCCAGGCTAGCATGTAGTGGCACGATCTCGGCTCACTGCAATCTCTGCCTCCTGAGTTAAGCAATTCTTCTGCCTCAGCCTCCTGAGTAGCTGGGATTACACGTGCACACTGCCACACCCGGCTAATTTTTTTTTTTTTTTTTTTTGTATTTTAGTAGAGACAGGGTTTCAGCATGTTGCCCAGGCTGGTCTCGAACTCCTGAGTCTGCCTGCCTCAGCCTTCCAAAGTGCTAGGATTACAGGCGTGAGCCACCGCGCCCAGCCTCTGTTGGGTTTTTTAGGCACACTTGTCTGAAGAAAGTCTTTTGATTTTGAGCCACTTTTTAGAGCTTTGAAGCTCTTCCTGATTTTAACTGTTGCTACCTGTGGAAGAGTTGCTCTTTGGGAATGGACAGCAACTTGGAGCTAACAGCTTTTAAGCATGGACCTCTCCTGGGGGTGTGTTGGGCCTGTTTACTAACCTTACTGTGGATGCCGCCTTCAGACCAGGATGATTTTGATTGTATTTTTTTTTTTCTCAGAAAATAATCAAACCAAAACTTTCCCTTGCTGATACAGAGTGACTATGCAAATCAGGTCTGCATGCTTATCTTCCTAGAAATGTAGTTCAGTGAAAAGAAAACAGCGCCTTCCTTTAGCCCACGTACTTTCTTCATTCATACAGTGAATCAGATGAAACTTGATTTCACCCAGGCTGGAGTGCGGGGGCGTGATCTCAGCTCACTGCAGCCTCCACCACCCAGGCTCAAGGGATCCTCCTGCCTCAGCTTCCTGAGTAGCTGGGACTATAGGCGCACGCCACCATGCCCGGCTAATTTTTTTTTTTGGTGGGAGAGAGAGGGTTCTACCATGTTGCTCAGGCTAGTTGCAAACTCCTGGGTTCAAGGGAACCATTCACCTCGGCCTTCCAAAGTGCTGGAATTACAGGTGTGAGCCACCATGGCTGGTCACGCCTAGCTAATTTAATTTTTTTTTTTCTAGAGACAAGGGTCTTACTATGTTTCCCAGGCTGATCTTGAACTCCTGGCCTCAAATGATCTTCCTGCCACTGCACCTGGCCTGATTTGTATTTGGGAGCCTCACCTTCTCCATTAACTTTTTTGTTTGTTTGTTTTTTTGAGACGGAGTTTTGCTCTTGTCACCCAGACTGAGATGCAGTGGTGCAATCTCAGCTCACTGCAACCTCTGCCTCCTGGGTTCAAGCGATTCTCCTGCCTCAGCCTCCTGAGTAGTTGTGATTACAGGCGCCCACCACCACAACCGGCTAATTTTTTGTGTATGTTTTTAGTAGAGACGGGGTTTCACCATGTTGACCAGATTGGTCTCCAACTCCTGACCTCAAGTGATCTGCCCGCCTCGGCCTCCCAAAGTGCTGGGATTACAGGCATGAGCCACCATGCCCAGCCTCTCCATCAGACTTTGGATCTGGAAGATAGTAAGAAAAAAAGCAAAGTAACTTAGTTGTGTCCTTTCCTAGAGGATGTAAGCAGTCTTGGCCTCTTCATGTTGGTCCACTTTGTTACTGAATTATTGGGTATGAAAGTGAGGTCTGCAACAGGCTTTGGATGTTTCAAGGTGTGTGTGGCTGTGGTTTGCTTTCTGAGTGCCAGCTTTAATGTCCTCTTATTTTCTGGCAAGAGTTGATGGATGTGGCACTGAATATTTTCTGAATAGTGTTCACAGAATCACCAAGTGAATGCTGGCCTCCCCCTGCATGTCTGTTGAGGGAGGGCTTATGGACCAGTGGGAAAGTCAAATGTGTCCCTGAGATGGTGACAGTATAACATGCATAGGCTGAGTGCCAAATGCTTGGGGCCCAGAGAAAGTGCCTAGAAATCAGAGAAAGGTCTTGGGGGTGGACCTCCAGCTGGGCTCTTAAGGAAGATTGGTGCTTGGATTTGCTCCTGCTGGCTCTTGCTATGGGGAAGGCATTTCTTGCTGAGACCCAGGCTAGGCTGGCAACTAGTGGAGCTTTTTCTAGCTTGTGTAGACCTGGAGGCTGCCTGGCATAGAATATGCCCATGGCAGGGTGGGGAGAAAGAAGAGGCCAAGTGAGGTGTGGCTGGGAGACAGCAGATCTGCTCTGCTTTCCGGTCTGTCATTTAAGTGAGATCTATCGGAGTCAGCCTTTCTGAGCCTCAGTCTCCACATCTGCAAACTGGGTGTGGGGCTAGATGAGATTCCTGGAGGGAATCAGGTGGTCTGCAGCTGTGCCTCTGAAGGATGTCTGGGGACGGAAACGGGAGTGGGGAAGAAGCACACTAACTGGGGAATTGGGGAGGGAAAGAACTTTGGAGGGCAAGTTAGGGGAGGGATAAGAGGGGCTTTGAATGCCAGAAAAGGGTGTGTGACTTTTATCATGGAGACCAGTGGGTCCCATAGTCAGAATATAGGTGATGTCTATGTGCATGACCATGTTTTTGGTGACACAACTCCTGCCTGCCGTGTGTCCTCCAGCAGCATGGTATGTAATTGCAGCCCTCACTGCACAGCAGTCAGCAGGCTCATTTGGAGGCAGTTTTCCAGCAGTCACTCCTCTCCTGAGAACAGTCTGGAATGTAAGGGAGTAAGTGATGTTCTAGTGACAACCTTGAATTCACTTTATTAAAGATAAATAAATCACATGCCAACTCTGGCCTTTAGCTGTTATTAGTAACAAATTGCTTTCTACCCATACACTTGACCATTCATGACACCTTGGAAGAAAATTACTGCCATGGCATTTGACCTTGGTTAGCACTTTTTTTTTTCTGAGAGTTTTTTTTATATATCATGAGTATGTAGAAACTTCTGGGGAGCAATTCCTCACTTGCCTTTCAAGTCCTGCCCCTAACCCCTCAGTTTGGGCTCCATCTGTTGACTGCCCTGGGTTTCAGAAGGGAGATTGTGGGTGTGCTCTCTTGAACATGGTCTGTTAGGATTAGGCAATAGAGTGATAGGCTGGTTTGGACATTTCTGGTTATTGACAGGCCTTATTGTGGCTTTCCCCAAATGAATGAGGAATATATTTTTCTAAATCCAGCCAGTGAGCCAAATGAGCTACACTGGGATAAACTTTGTTTGTTTACAAATTATGTAAGAGAAGGGCCCAGCCATTAAATTCTTCTGAGCCAGAATTCCTAGCCCTCTTCAAAGTTGTAATCAAACTAAACAAACACTTTCCACAGGAACTAACTCCCTCCCGAGAAACAGGAGCAGATGCTCCTGGGAGGCCTTCAGCAACTTTGGAATGTTTAAAGTAGAAATATGTAACCAAGGTGAAGTTGTTCCAGAAACATTGCCTGCTCTGGCCAGAACCAAAGCACGTGTCAGCTTTTTAATTTAGGGCAAGAGGTGCAGAATGGACTGGGCCAGTCCAGGCAGAATTTTTTTTAGAATGTTTAATTTTTGGTTTTCATCTTAACCCGGCTTCTCATAGTATCAGCTCCTTGTGACCTTTATTCCCTTCTGCTTAAGTAACTTTTTTTTTAAGCTTGATCTTATCTCTTATCTTTTAGCTATGCTGGATTACATCCGGGGATCAAGGAGCCCGCCTCTTAAAGCACTCAATTATTGTCCCTAGGAAAGATGTCAGCTGTAGCACAAACACTCCAGGGGAGGGAGGCTGAGGCTCGCCTTAACTTCATTATTGTCTGGATAAGATAGGGAGAATTGCCACTCTCCAGTTCTTTTGGAGATCCACAAAGACCGTCCATCTAGGCTCAGGGACACAGTTTTCTTTTCTTTCTTTCTTTCTTTTTTTTTTTTTTGAGATGGAGTTTTGCTTTGTTGCCCAGGCTGGAGTGCAATGGTTCAATCTCAGCTCACTGCAACCTCCGCCTCCCAGGTTCAAGTGATTCTCCTGCCTCAGCCTCCCAAGTAGCTGGAATTACAGGCGCCCACCACCACACCCAGCTAATTTTTTAGTAGAGATGGGGTGTCACCATGTTGGCCAGGCTGGTCTTGAACTCCTGACCTCAGGTGATCCGCCCGTCTCGCCTCCCAAAGTGCTGAGATTACAGGCTTAAGCCACCGTACCCGGCAGGGACACAGTTTTCGAATCCTTGCCGATTTGAGTCTTTACTGAGCAGCTTGATTTATTTTGGCTTGGGAAGTAGTGGATTTTTAGAACATCGGGTACACTTGTATTAAAATAGATGTATACTTTCTTAAGCCAATTGCAGATTTTTCTGGAGTGTGCCCAAGATGAGCTTTTCTCAAGGCATCGCCTGAAGAACAGCAGTCCTGCACAATTTTCTGTGGTGAAAGGGTTCTATGAGGATCTATGCTATGCATTAATGGTGGGGCTCAGTATTTGAGAAATACTGTTTATCCTAGTTTTCTCTTAGAGATATATTCTGCACAGTAGTGAATTAATGGCTCTGAGAAATTCTGTTGAAGAGCAGTCTTTCACTTTATTTAATCTGATACTTCCCAAATATACTTGATCACAGAACTTTTTCTCAAAGGACTCAAGGTGCTAGGGGATATGGAGTGGCAGGTAGCCAGTATTAGTTAGTTTAGGGTCTGCACTGGTTCAGTTGGTGTCCTGTTAGATTATGAGGATGGAAGGCCAACACCAAGTTAACTACCAGCTTTCCACAGGGCCCTGGGATATAGTCATCACCACCTAGAATGAATGGCCTGAACACCTTTGAACTGTGGTAGGACTATTTCTTCCATTTCAGCTTAGATTTGTGGTCTTCTCTATAATTGGGTGATGGGGTATAGGGAGTTGTAGTATAAAAGAACCAAGAAACAGTGCTTCTCTTTGAGGAATTTAATTTCCGCTGGAATGGGAAGATTCACGAAGGAGTTAAACAGTACCACCATCCAAGTAGGTATGAAATAATGTCAAGTAGCCTGTCTTGTAGGCAGGTGGGGGCCACAGGAAGCAGGGGCAGCCTTTATTGTGACTTGACTTACCAAGCTCTGGGTACTGTGATGGCAGGCAGATAAGATAGAGGAGTCCCCCCGACCCCTGCAGCCCTAAATGCCTCTTCGTTTGCCCCACCTCTGTGTGTAATGTACTGTGTGTGAAAGTCTCTTAGACTCCCCCCAAGGTAGACATTTTAGAGTTGGATGAAATGCATAAGAACTCCCTCTGGTACTTCCCAGATGTATATGATCCCAGAACTCTTTTTTCTCAAAGGACCCAAAGTACTGGGGAACATTTGGTTCCTTCTGGAAGAACTCCCTCTGGCTGATCTGCAGGCCCCCACTGCTGGGTCGGCATCCTGGATTTCGAGGTGGCCACCTTCCGTGACTCTTAGGCCTTGAGCTTGGCTATCTGGTTTTGGAGACCTGGTGCCTTGGAAGTGCTGGGCTGAGTTGAATGGAAGTGCATTTTCTGGGTTAGTCTACCTTGGTTAATGCAGAGAAGAGTAAATAGGCTCTGCTGACTCTAGCTGCCCATAGGAAGGATGTGTGTGACATAAGCTGGGCTGAGATATCCCCCCATTGAGATGCTAAGAGGAAACTGAGATGAGGAGTTTAAATTCTCCAAATATGTGTCATATTTCATAGACTGTTGACATAGAGCTTTTTTTTTTTTTTTTTTAAACTTTAAAAGTTGGAGGCCGGGCACGGTGGCTCACGCCTATAATTCCAGCACTTTGGGAGGCCGAGGTGGGAGGATCACCTGAAGTCAGGAGTTCAAGACCAGCCTGACCAACATGGTGAAACCCCCGTCTCTACTAAAAATACAAAATTAGCCGGCCATGGTGGTGCATGCCTATAATCCCAGCTACTCGGGAGGCTGAGGCAGGAGAATTGCTTAAACCTGGGAGGCGGAGGTTGCAGTGAGCCGAGATTGCGCCATTGCACTCCAGCCTGGGCAGCAAGAATGAAACTCCATCTCAAAAAAAAAAAAAAAAAAAAAAAAAATTAGGCTAACCTACCTGATGGATATTGTTGGCAGTTGAGCTCTGTCTAGCCTGGGACATTTAGCCTTTTGCCTCTAGCTTTCAATGAGGCCCCAGGCTCTGCTGTGCATTAATGGTAGGGCTTAGCCTTAGTTCAGGACCCATCCCCTGTCATACCCCCAAACCCCAGAGGGGAGGCATTCTCTTTTTGCAGATGCAGATTATCAGAAATCGTTCTTCCTTACACTGAACCAAATTTCTTCTGCTCCTTGGTTCTGGTTCTGTCTTCTAGAGTATATTAAGTATCCTTTGGTTGCTATAACAAAGTACCACTGGCTAGGTGGCTTAAATGGCAGACATATTTACTCATGATTCTGAAGGCTAGAAGTCCAGGATCAAGGTGATCAGGGTTGTTTTCTTCTGAGGCCTGTCTCCTTGGCTTATAAAGTGATGGTTTTCCTATGTTTTCACGTGGCCTTCCATCTGTAACTGTCTGTGTCCAAATTTTCTCTTCTTATAAGGACACCAGTCATATTGTATTAGGGCCCACCTATATGACCTGCTTTAACTTGGTCACCTCTTTATAGACCTTGTCTCTAGGTAGTCACATTTTGAGGTACTGGGGGTTAGGACCTTAACATATCAATTTTTGAGGGACAGAACTCTGCCCATAACACAGAGCCATTAAGACATGATGACCCTCCAGATTTCTGAAGGTGATTTTCTTGTCACTTGTCTTTTCCTTGCTGAGAACCCCCAGTTCTTTCCATTCTTCATATGAGATGGTTTTGAAGTCCCTCACCATCTTGGAATCTTCTGGACTTGCCTTAGTTTTGGAAGGACAAAGTGGAATACTTTGGACTACTCGTGATATTATAGATAGAATTCATTCTAATATCTGCCCAAGCAAACAATTTTGGTGATTTCTGAAAAAGATTAAAAGGCTAAAAGTCAGACTGTAAAGTTTCAGTAACAGCTTTAAGATATTTGTCTTTAATTTTGCCTGAATAGGTCTGACCACTGACACACATGCATGGGCACCGCCTCCATACCCCACCCTATGCATCCAGTGCTAACTCTATGTCTTTTGACTTAAGCATTTACGTTAGAGTTAGTAAGTGCTCAAGGTCTAAGTTTATTCACCACCCTTCCTCCCTTCCTTCATACTTTTTTTAGTTTTAGGAAACCTAGTTGGGAGGGTTATTTCAAAAGAATAAATGAATGTAGAGATTTTTATTTTTTAAATTTAAATTACATTTAATTTTTTTGAGACAGGGTTTTGCTCTGTTGCCCAGGCCAGATTCAGAGTACAGTGGTGCGATCACAGCTCACTGCAGCCTCCACCTCCTGGGCTCAAGCAATTCTTCCACCTTAGCCTCACGAGTAGCTGGGACTACAGGCAGGTGCCACTGTGCCTGGCTAATTTTGTTTATTTTTTTGTAGAGGCGAGGTCTCACTAGGTTGCCCAGGTTGGTCTTGAAATCTTAGACTCAAGGGATCAGACTCAGGCTCCCAAAGTGCTGGGATTATAGGCATGAGCCACCATGCCTGGCTGAGATTTTTATTTTTTAAATGTGATTGCTGTCTGGAGAGGGTAGAAATAACTCAGTTACTGGAGTATAACTCATTTTAGGTTCATAGTCTCATGCCAACCTGTAGTGTAGTTAGATTTAAAATTATTAGTTATCCTCTTCACTTTTGGAAATTGTTTACTTTTTATTGCCCTTCTGCACCAAAAATTGTGTCAAAAAAGCTCATATGGTTTGTTCTTTGCATTTTCAGCACTTAGCAGAGTGAAGGTTAAAAAAAAATTTGTTGAATGACTAAAGGCATCCTCTTAATCATCTTGTGCTTATTTAATCAGGAGCATCCTGTTGTGTCTTTGGTAGAATCGGCAGCTTGGGGTTTAGGGGTTATTCTGGCCACTGTCCCTTTTGCTTTTGAATTGTGGAGCTCCCCACAAAGAGACCCTCAGTGCTGTTCACTCTTCTGCTAAATTGTGGTCTGTAAGTCCTGATTGATAGTTTTGACAGGCGTTCTCTCCTTACTGTAGTCTCTTTAGATGGAGTGTGACGCTCTTGGAGTTCCTTTCTTTGAAGATGCTTTGACTGTACCGCCCAGGATTTCCAAATTGTAGCCTTTAGATGCCTGGAGCCCTGGCCCCACACAGCTGTTAGGCCCCCTCTATTCTGGAGGCCCGACAACATTAAAAATACCAACTATTTATAGCATACTTTTCAGTGTCAGTAAATTATAGGATGCCCTTGCCAGTGGATGGGGTGAACACTCATCTGCCTGCCACTGTGTGATTGCCTAGAAGTGTCGGCCAGGTGGCAGGAGCTCAGCCCCACCTGAATGCTCCCAGGTCCTCACCTGGCACTCCCACAGGAAACTAAGGCCTGCCAGGATGTCTTGGGGTTCCAGTAGAGTCCATGTCCTTTGCAATGGAGTGGTTGGGGATAAAACACACACACACACACACACACGACACCTAGGTATGTGTGCTCTTGAGAGAAGCCCATTCTGATCTAACTGCTAACTCCTCAGGTGGCTGTGTTGTCAGCCATCTGTGCACAGAAGTTTGCTGCATCACTGGTGAGCTGGGGAGTGTCCTGTGCGATGTCCACTTAATCTTACTAGGAAGGATCCCCTCATTTCAACAAGGTAACTGAAGAATGTTGAATCTAAATTTGGGTGAGATATACTCTCTGTAGGGTGAAGAATTTGAAGAGTATATAAAAGCTCTTATAGCTGGGTGCCTATAGTCCCAGCTACTTGTGAGGCTGACGTGGGAGGTTCCCTTGAGCCCAGGAGTTTGAATCCAGCCTGGGCAATAGTGAGACTCCCTCTCTTTAAAAAGAAAAAAAGCTTTTAAGAAGGCCAAAAGGACCTAGGGTCTTTATCTTCCCTCAGCTGCCCCTTGGAAAGGATCTCCTGGCTTGCCATTCAGAGTACACAGTGAAGGGAGGCCCCCTCCACAGGGTACCATTTAGAACAGGCTCAGTCGTTAGAACACTGCAGAGGGCTTGCTGTCCCCTGGCCACCAAGCCAAGTTGGGGACAGGTTTTGTGGTGGTAGCTTTTGGGTTCTTCATTTCTTTGCCTGGACTGAACAGTGAGCAGTGCTCAAGAGGCCTGTTCTGTTAGCTGGAGTTTCCATTGAAGTGCTAACTGCTGGATCCTTTGAACCTCTAGCCTGGGAGGGTATTTATAACTAGCTGTTTGCGTGCTTAGAGGAACTGAAGTCCTGCCTTTCTGTAGTGGTTTAAGAGCCGTGCCCTTGGTGTGGGCTGAAAGGGCAGGCCTGGCGAAGTGTGGGGACTCAAATGCCCAACTCCCCATGACCTTGTTTGCCTTCCCCCTGCCCTGCCAGCCCAGCGGCCCTTTTAGGGTTAACTTCTCTGCTTTGGAAGCAGCTGGCCAGTTTACACTCCTCCCTGGGCTGTACAAAAATACTTCCTTTGAAGTGTTAGGAGAAGCGGTGAAGGGTAAAACCTGGTGAAGAATAAAACCTGGAGTGGGGCTTGAATGCACTTCTCTTCCAGGGAGTTTGCTGGGTGACTGAGCCCCACAGCCTTCCTCGTAACCTATAGAGCTGAGTGGTTCTCCTCACATAGTTACAGCTTGGAGCCTAGTTGCAGCTGGCATGTGCATGTGTGGGTGCATGCGTGCGTGTGTATGCACACGTGTGTGTATGTGTATCTGCATGTGTGCATGCGTGTGTGTTTGTGTGTGTGTGTGTAAAGTCTCCTCAAAAGGAGTATTTCTTTTCAAGAGAGAGAGTTATAGAATGCAGCCACCAAGCTTGCTTGGTGGCTGGAATCCCTTTGAAGGCACTTTTCCCTAGGGTGGGTCGGAGTCGGGGTGGTATCCTGGGGTATGTGCGAAGCTACAATGTTTCTTTCCACTTGGTCCTAAAGCGGCCAGCTCTGTTCTTGCTCCCTACTGGGGTAGGAAAGCTGCCACTGATCCCATCTCTGATTCAGGTCAAAGCACAGCAGCCTAAAAGAATGCTGGGCATGAAGTCAGCGGTGCTGACTTCTCTTAACCTTGGGTTTCCCATCAGTAAAGTTGGGCTGGTGGAAATATCGGATTGGGGACACCTTGAGAAAGTGCAAGACACTTCTCTAATGTAAAGCCTGCAGTTGAGCAGAAATGGCATTTAGGATAAAGAGGCCAAAGAGAAGAATGCCAGAGCAGAAATGAGACGGAACAAAGCTTGAATGTCTTCTTAATCCTTGAGTATTTGCAGCCAAGGAGGGGTTGGGGCAAGATGGGAGGAGAGGCAGCTGTTATTTTCTAGAGAAGAATGCCAACCTGTTTCTCCCCACAGAGGGGGCCACACAAGTTCTTTCTGAACTGGAGTTTGCAGTCCCTTCTTTCCTGGAAAATGCCTTCATATGGATTTCTTACATCTTATTACACTACTTCCTATCTCCCTTAGACAAGGAGTGTCCCTTAGACAGATCTAAAATAATACCATAGAGCTAACATTTATTGTTGGCTTTTGCCAGGTATTGGGTTAAGCACCTAACATTAATGATCTCATTTATTCCTAATAACAGCCCTATGCTGGTAGCTGCTCTTGTCCTCATTGAATAGATGAGGAAAGGGAGGCTGGAAAAAGTGAGATGACTTATCCAAGGTCCTCTTACCTACTCATGCAGGTATGGAAATACAGACCCGGTTAGGCTTTTAGCCTCTTTACTTTTTTTTTTTTTTTTTTTTTTTTTTTTTTGAGATGGAGTCTTATTCTGTCACCCAGGCTGGAGTGCAGTGGTGCGATCTTGGCTCACTGCACCTCAGCCTCCCGAGTAGCTGGGATTACAGGCGCGTGCCACCATGCCCGGCTAATTTTTGTATTTTTAGTAGAGGTGGGGTTTCATCATGTTGGCCAAGCTGGTCTTGAACTCCTAACCTCAGGTGATTCGCTTGCCTCAGCCTCCCAAAATGCTGGGCTTACAGGCATGAACCACCGCACCTGGCCCCTTTTACTCTTAATAGATATAAGTTAAAATAAGCGATGGGGGGGTGAAATTTAATTCTGTGCCCCAAACCTGATCAGAAGCTGTTTTTAAGGAAAGAGGTGGAACGTTGAACTCTGTTCATTCTGGCTGTTTTGACTCATGTTATATTCATCAGTGGACTTTTACTTTATTTTTTGAGATGGAGTTTTGCTCTTGTTGCCCGGGCTGGAGTGCAATGCGCAATTTTGGCTCACTGCAACCTCTGTCCCTACCCTGGATTCAAGCGATTCTTGTGCCTCAGCCTCCCGAGTAGCTGGGATTACAGGCATCCGCCACTATGCCCAGCTATTTTTTTTTGGTAGAAACGGGGTTTCACCATGTTGGCCAGGCTGATCTCGAACTCCTGACCTCGGGGGATCCACCCACCTCCGCCTCCCAAAGTGTTGGGATTACAGGTGTGAGCCACTGCACCCAGCCTATTTTATTTTATTTTTTGTTTTGAGACAGAGTCTCGCTCTGTTGCCCAGGCTGTAGTGCAATGGGGCAATCTTGGCTCACTGCAACCTCTGCCTCCCGGGTTCAAATGATTCTCATGCCTCAGCCTCCTGAGTAGCTGGGATTACACATGCCCACCACCACACCCAGCTAATTTTTGTATTTTTAGTAGAAATGGGATTTCACCATGTTGGCCAGGCTTGTCTCGAACTCCTGACCTCAAGTGATCTACCCGCCTCGGCCTCCCAGAGTACTGGGATTACAGGCATGAGCCACCGCACATGGCCAGTGGACTCTTATTGATCAGTTATATTTCAATACACATGAGTGCGTTTTGCCTTGTGGTTACTAAAAAGAAACTTTTCTTATTTCTCATTCTCTGTGTTGTCTTTACAACAGCTATGCTTTTTCCCCTCTCATTAGAAAGGATTGGAAAGATGGAAGATGGCTGCTCTGTAACGGCAGCTTTGTTACGGTTGAAGGTCTTGGTGTCAGGGATTGATGGGTAGCCTGTACCCCTTGGAATCCTTAGCTGTAGGCTTTGGTCTTTCCCCAGCCTAGAACCAGACTTGGCACTTACTTCAAGGGGCTTGAGATCCTGTGCTTGACCCTCCTTAGCTCATGGGGGAAACCAAGGCCTGGGAAAGTTTGAGTGATTTGCCCCCAGTCACACATCGGGCTAGACCCAGGGCCAGTCTGGCAGGTTCCCAGCCCACTGGCCACATGCTTCTCCTTTTCACCTGAATTTCAAACAGGAGGGAAGATGAAAGGGATAGAAATGACCAGTCAGAGGAGTAGGAGGGCTGTCATTTGCAAACAGTTTCTTTTGATCTTTGCCCCATTGTTTAAAAAACCCCCACCAAACCATAACTGGTAGCATGAGCATATGGTTCCCTCCGGTTCATTGAGGGGCACTCATTTCTCTTTTAAGTGGGAAGCCCCCCCACCCCTAGTAGTCTATTTCACTTAGGGCTCCACACCTCCTCTCCCCTTCTGCTACTCGGCTGCCAGATGTGCTCCCCTTCACAAACCTTTCAGAGCTTTTTACTGCTTATAGGATGGAGTCTAACCCTGCCTTCCCCTAATATTCTAAAGCCCTTGACATTTTGTGCCCAGTCTGTCTTTGCAGTTTGGCAACCAACCACAGAGCCCCTTGCCTCTAGTCAAGGGGCTCCTCCGAATGAGCTTTGGCCTTTATTTGCATCTGTGCCCACATTCTGCCCATCTTTCAAGGCTGCCTCCTCCAGGAAGCTCTGTTGGACTAATGCAGCACCCGGTTGCCTCTGCTGCCTCTGAACCTGAAACAGTCTGGTCTGGCAACTCATTTGATAATATTATATTGTGTTGTTTAACTTGTAGATGTGTCTGTCTCCCTAACTAGATTGTAAGCTCACTGAGGTCAACAGCATGCCTTCTGAACTGCTTCGTATTCCCCTCTGAACTGTTTCATATTCCCCCACAGCATTCCACAGGGCCTAGGTTGGATGCTGTGCAAAGATCTGGGACTGAAATGCTATCATCTTTCTAACTGTTAATAGGAATGGAAGAAATTAGTTTCCCCAAAAAGGAATAAAATGATTAACTAGAGAGATTTTTAATAGGATCTGTGCTACGTTAGGATTAATATATAGGTTGAGTATCCCTTATCCTAAATGCTTGGGACCAGAAGTGTTTCGGATTTTGGAATATTTGCATATACATAATGAGATGTCTTGGGGGTGAGACTCAAGTCTAAACATGAAATTCATTTGTTTCATATACACCTTATTCACATAGCCTGAAGGTAATTTTATACAGTATTTTAAATAATTTTGTGCATGAAACAAAGTTCCTGTTAAGTACTTATGTGTGGAATTTTCACTTGTGGTGTCATGTTGGTGCTCAGAAAGCTTCAGATTTGGAAGTCTTTTGGATTTTGCGTTTTTCAGTTAAGGATGTTTAACCTTTACTTTAAATCGGGTTACTTGAATGAATCAGGGAATTTTACTTTGTTGTAATTTTTTTTTTATTTGTGTAATTTTGCTGGCAAACAGTCTATAGTGAAAATTTTGACCTAGACCCCTTCAAGATGAAAGTAAATAAATGCATGTTATTTAAAATTTGCTGTTGTTGCTATTTAGCACCCCAGATGCCTGTTTACTTTTTTACTTTGTTGTTCTTATAACTTTTTCTCTAAGTAATTTCTTGGATCCCTGTTCGCACTGTTACAATTGTGTTCTTAAACATACTTCTAATCGTTTTTAACTATTATGATAATATATTTTGTTTTCTTGACCCTTTCTGTAGTTTGTTAGGTTGATGGCTTCCACTGGAATTTTAGGTTTGACCTCCCAAAGGTGGATCCACCTGTATGGGAAAGATTTGTTTTCCCTTCTCCATCCCCTCCCAGTCCCTTCCTCTGCGTTCTGGCCTTGGGTGTATGAAATTCTGGCCTTGAACACACCTAGCAGTCCTGGCCCATGTCCGTTTCCCAGTTAACTCTTTTGTGCCCGATCTATATGTGGCATGTTCCGCCACAGCTGTGGGTGGAATCATGCTTGTGCCCCCATAAACGCTTTTCCTTCTTAGCATTTTTTTCTTTTCTTACTCCTGAGTTAAACGTGTAGCAGAAGAGGTGTAAAGACACAGGGCCAGCATGAATAGTGCTCCCTTTTTAAAATGTGGAAACCGGCTTGGAGAAGTTAGGTGACTTATCCAAGGCTATACATCCAGTAAGGAGAAAAACTGGCCTTGTGACATAGCCCCAGGGATGTGCTGTGCCCCGTGATGGCCCCATATGTTGGTGTTGGGAGTTCAGTGGCTCATCAAGTGCCTGTAGCTCTTAAAGGAAAGGAGTTGATAAAATGAAGCAACCTGGGGCGCTTACTCCAGGGGCCGTTTCTAATCTGATTTCTGTTAAGTAGTGGATTTTTGAGAGTGGGTTCTTGTATTTCCCCCTGGTCTGGTGTGTTCATGGGTATTTTTCTGGAGAGATGGACTCTACATCCCAAAACTGGTGAAGATCCCCTGATAGAGGTGCCGCTAATGCCCCTCCCCATGCAGGGATTGTACTGGAGAAGCTGTGTCTGTGGCCTGCCCCTCTCTGGAAGCTCCAGTCAGTGTCCTGGGGACACATTAGGAAAGTCAGATGTGATCTACCCTCACACCCGCCAGTCTCAAACGGCTTTTTTTCCTTCTTGAAAGTAAGCAAGGAATAAACTTTAAAAATAGCAAAGGGTCAGAGGTTCCTTTTTTTTCAAGCTTTTATTATAGGAAATGTTACATGTAGACTCTTAATAGATAGAACATGTTATGTACACACCGTCCCTCCATGTACTCACCATCACTCCACTCCATCACCATCACTCCATATACTCACCATCACCAGTTGTCAACACCTGGCCCCGCTTGTTTCACTTACACCCCCATGCCACCCTCATGTTATTTTGAAGCAAAGCCAGCCATATCATTTCCCTGCCCATAAATATTTCTAAAATATCTATAAAAGCTTCTTTTTAAAAAACATGATCTCAAGGCTATTCCCACAAACGTTAAGCTAGTGATGTCCCCTCCCAAGGGGCAGCCCCACACTCCCTGAGAGATGGTGTATGTGTTTGACTGCTCATGCACTGGCAGCCAAGTCTAGAGGCTGGGTCTGGGGTGGAGCCCAAGTGGGGTGGGGGACCGAGCGGGCGAGGCCATGGCTTTGCGCTGGCCGGGCAATCATGATGATCTCGGATCCCACGTGGGCGCTGTGATGGTATCGGCTTTGCCCCGGGCGGGAACCACAAGATCAAAGGCGCCGCGCACTGGGGTGCTTCAAAGCCGGTGGAGCAGCCCGGATTGATGCCCAGAATGAGAGCTCTCTGCTGATGTAATCGTAGCCTGTGAGACAGGTTCTTTTTTTTTAATTTAAACAAAGACACCCCTTGTTTGTTTAGCGAGGTGAAGCATGTGTTGCAGAGGGCACGCAGCATCTGGAGGGCGTCACTCTGGCCTGGCGGGTCCATGGTAGGGCAGGAATGCTGCAAGTGACTAGAATTTTCAGGTGGGCTTGTAGATCTTCCATAAAAGACAACCTGTTTCTGTTAAGAGTAATTTTTTCTCCCTTTTTTAGTATAGTCAGGCTTGTTCTCAAGTGACTTTCCTGAAATACTGAAAGTGCTTTCCTCTGGTGGGGTTGTCAGGCTTTGGAACACACCTGGTGAGCCAGCTAGGAATTCAGACCAAAAAATAGGGAAGCAGCCAGGGCATGGTGGCTCACGCCCGTCATCTCAGTGCTTTGGGAGGTTGAGAGGATTGCTTGAGCTCAGGAGTTCAAACCAGCTGGGGCAACATAGTGAGACCCTGTCTCTTAAAAAAATTTAGCTGGCTGTGGTGGTGTGTGCCTGTAGTCCTAGCTACTTGGGAGGCTGAGGTGGGAGGATCGCTTGAGCCCACAAGTTCGAGACTACAGTGAACTATGATTGCATCACAGTACTCCAGCCTGGGCAACAGAGCAAGACCTTGTCTCTAAAAAATAATAATAATAAATAATTATTTTTAAAAAGTAGGCAAGAGGGCTGCCTTTGGTCAGTCATTCCTTGGGTCTAGAAAGGAAGCTCATCTGTCCCTTCCCTAGAGTATGTGAGAGGCTTGCCCGAGGCTGGTAGTCAGATCCCATCCTGTTGGAATGAGAGAGGGCTCTCCAAGAATATGGCTGAGTGCCAGGATCACCACCACCGCTAGCCTGAATATTCTCCCAGTCTCTATAAAAATCATAGACATGTGGCTGATTTTTCTGGGTGTTCCCAGTTAAGGTGGTATCCCTGCCTTTAGTAGTTGATCAGTACACAAATCAGTGAAACCCTGTACCATACATACCTCCATGAGTGAAATCGTGGTCATATTCTGTTTTCTTGCTTAGTAAATCTTGCTGACAGATAGATGAAGAAGCCTGCCAAACGGAGTCAGTTTGTTGGATGCTGAGTTTCTTCCCAAGATCTTCCCTACATCAGAATTCAGGGTCAGTGGGGTCTGAGGCACTACTCAACTTAAGTCATAGTGACTAAAGTCCACTTCAGCATCTTACAGGTGTCCCAACCAAACCCAGCGTGTGTAAAACCAGATTTCTCTTCTCTCCACAAACCTCTTTCTGTTAGGTTCTTTTGTTACTCCAGCTAAAAAGCTGGTGTCATTCTAAACTGTTTATCCTCAATGAGGTGTCCCCTTCTCTAACCCCAAGATTCCTCTACCCATGCACATTGAATTGTCTGTAAGTTACTGGAAGGCAAGACTGGAAGGTTTTTTCCTTCCCTTTTAAACTACAAACCAGGTTTCCCCCATCTTCTGTAAAAGCACCCCCCAATATTGTGAATTTCAGGCATGCAGGAAAAGTGAGAGTTTTGCAGTCGACACCCATATGCCCACTATCTATATTCCACCGTTAACATTTCACTGTACTTGCTTTCTCACATTTTTATCTATCTGTGCATGTGATGGGTTTTTTGGGTTTTTTTGAGACAAGGTTTGCCCAGGCTGGAGTTCAGTGGAGCAATCATGAATCACTACAGCCTCAACTTCCTGAACTCAGGTGATTCTCCTACCTCGTGATGGGTTTTTGATGTTTGAAAACCAAGCACATGGGGGCTGAGATGTTTTAATGGATGTGACAGAGTATGTAAGTTTCCCTTTTTAATTTGGTTTCTATCACTTTTAGATCCAGGTCTCCCCTTCTATCCCTATCTACTGCCTTCCCCGCACCACCCCTACCCCATCCCCTGGCTGGGAATAGCCCTAGAGATCTTGCTTCTTTATTCAGACACTCAAGGGAGAACCCAGGAAGTTGCAATGCCTGGAAGACCACCTGGGGCATGGAGTTTGCTATGGAGACCCTGTTGTGTTTGAATGACTTGCCCTCTCACATTTCCTAAAGCCTACTGCCCTTCCTTCATCTTGTCCTTCTCTTTGCCTTCTAGTGGTCTGGCCTTGTGGCTACAGTGAGCATGTGCACATTCTGTTCAGAGATGTAGTTTTTTGTGCAATGAGGTGGGGGTGCTACTGCAGAGCACGGAGCGAGCCAGCTGGGTGGGACTTCTGGTGGGTTTTAAATTGATTTGAAAAAAAATCTCTAGTCTAAACAGTATTTTGTTTCTTTGATTGATTTTTTTAAAGAGATGGGGGGTCTCTCTGTGTAACCTAGGTGGACCTCGAACTCCTGGGGTCAAGTGATCCTGCCACCTCATGTCTCCCCAGTTGCTGGGATTATAGGCACATCACTGTGCCTGGCTTTTTTTTTTTTTTTTATTTTTTATTTTTTAAAGTCAATAAAATAGGCCAGGCATGATGGCTCACACCTGTAATCCCAGCACTTTCGGAGACCGAGGTGGGCGGATCGCCTGAGGTCAGGAGTTCGAGACCAGCCTGGCCAGTGAAACCCCATCTCTACTAAAAATACAAAAATTAGCTGGGCATGGGCATGCCTGTAATCCCAGCTACTCGGGAGGCTGAGGCAGGAGAATCGCTTGAACCTGGGAGGCGGAGGTTGCAGTGAGCCGAGATTGCACCACTGCACTCCAGCTTGGGCAATGAGCGAAACTCCATCTCAAAAGAAAAAAAAAAGAAAAAAGAAAAGGTGAATAAAACAAGTGGCTGGGCGTGGTAGCTCACACCTGTAATTCCAATACTTTGAGAGGCTGAGGCGGGAGGATCACTTGAGGTCAGGAGTTTGAGACCAGCCTGGTCAACATGGCGAAACCCTGTCTCTACTAAAAATACAAAAATTAGCTGGGTGTGGTGGCACCTGCCTGTAGTCCCAGCTATTCAAGAGGCTGAGGTGGGAGAATCACTTGAACCTTGGAGGCAGAGGTTGCAGTGAGCTGAGATCATTTCACTGCAACAGAGTGAGACTTCATCTCAAAAAAAAAAAAAAAAAAAAAAAAAAAAAAAGAAAGTGAATAAAACAAGTTACTTTTCTTGAGATTATCAATGTAAACTTGAGTTTTGGCTGAGTAGGGGCATTCCATTGGACTTGGCAAAGTCAGCTTATCTGAAATGTTAACGCTTTCATAGAAAGGCTTTAGCTTTTCTTGTAAACCTGCTCAAAGCACCGGGCGTGGTGGCTCACGCCTATAATCCCAGCACTTTGGGAGGCTGAGGCAGGCAGATCACAAGGTCAGGAGATCGAGACCATCCTGGCTAACACAGTGAAACCCCGTCTCTACCAAAAAAAAAAAAAAAAACAAAAAAAAACCTGCTCAAAGGATCCAGGAAGCCCAGAAAATTTTGACTTATATATTAAATGAGCATGTTTTGCAAAGTTAAGATGAGATACAACTTGTTGCACTTAGACTGGCTTTATATGAACTATTTTCTTTTGCTTTGCTCTGTATCCCCTCCAAAACAAATTAATATGTGATTGTGCGTGTGTTTGTATGTGTGTGTAAAGCCTTTTAGAGTAGGAGCAGCATTCATCATCTTTGCTGTTGTAAACAGGAGCTGGACAGGTCTACAAGCTAACCTGATTCTTAGAACAGACTAGATTCACAGAGTAGATAAGCTCTTTATCACATGGCAGCATATTTTAATTCCAGCTTGTGGCTTCCCTGCTTATGGGAGCTCAGGTAGATTTCTCTTTTACTGTGCATGTATGTGTGTCTATATGTGTGCATGCATGAGTGTGCATCTTTAGAAGCATGATCTGACTTTGCATTGGGCTCCTGTGGCTTCCAGGATGCCAAGAGCTGTGACTTGAGCTACCTGGGTAGTGGATCTGCTGACTCTGCCTTTTGTGCCGGTGTTGTGCCTGTTGTATTTTGCTGTAGCTATAGAAGGCAGCTGCACAGGCTTTAAATAATGAAGCCAAGACCACTGTCTCCAGTTTGATTTTGTTTAGAGACCATTTTTTGTACAGTTTAGAGCCAGCGGATAATTGCAAGTTGATTAGTGTCTCCCAACCTTCTCTTTTGGTCTGTATTTAATTTTTGCCCAATCTTTTTTAAATTTTATTTTTAAAGTTTTTAAGCCCCTATAAAAGTTGAATGAATAGTTAGTTGTGTGTGGCAAAATGTTAACAGTTGCTCGATTTGTGTTCTCTCTTACATACACTTAGTTTTGATTTTTTTTACCCACCTTTTTACTCACTTTTTAAAACCACCTTTTTAGGCCAGACTATTTGAAAGTTGCCAACATCATGGCATTTCACACCTTAGTACTCCAACATATATATATCTGCTAAGACCAAGGATGTACTCCTAATTGCTGTGCCATTATCACACCTAAGAACTTGACATATTTAAATTTCTCTGATTGTTCCAGAAATGTCTTTTATAGATGGCTTTAAAAAATTCAGGACCCATGCAAGGTTCCCATAAGGTATTTAAACTTTTAAAATATTTATACTGAATACTTGCACAGGTCCTATAATGCTAACAAGAGGCAAAATACAAGGAAAGATTTCTCTCACAATTCTACTACCACAGTTTCAAACCAATTTCTTTTTCATCTCTCTGTTCTTTAAAAATGAAGCTTTGGACAGATTTTCTTTAGTTCACTTTCCTAACCATCCATGAGATAAAAAAAGAACACTGATCAAGACTGTGGTGCTGTTTGACTGCATAAGCACAAATTGTGGTCTTTGAAAGCTCTTGCTGAGAGATTTGGAGTTTTATTAAGAATACCAGGAAGCCAGTGGCCTTTGAGTAATGTTTGAAACAAGAGGGAAGAAATCAACTATTGCTTTTGTTTGTTCAAAAGCTGACTTTATTGATGGTATAACAGTATCTGTAGGTCTTGGGATTCCTTTTTCCTTATTGTAGATGAGGTTTCTCCACCTTGGCACTGATGCCATTTGGAACTGGATAATTTTTTTGTTGTGGCTCTTGTCCTGTGCATTGTAGGATATCGAACCACATCCCAGGCCTCTACCCACAGGATGCCAGTAGCAAAACCTCCTTCCCAGTTATGACAACTAGAAATGTCTCCAGACACTGCCAGATGTCCCCTGGTTGGGGGCAGGGAGGGGCAAAATTGACCTCAGTTGAGAACTATTGTTCTAGAAATTCTTCAGAACTAACTTAAATTGAGATTGACTGTGTTACTGATAAATTTCTGTGGAGGGACATTTTCTTTTATAATAAGCCCCATCCCAATCTGAAAATCCAGAAGTGTCTAGATGTCCACTGGCCAAGGGATTGAAATCAGTTGGCAGATGACAACTGAGTGTGTGCCTTTTCACGATTTTCACACTTTAGCAGAAGCCTTGTTATCTGATACTGTTGGGACCTGTAGGTGGTTGGGTAATTGAAAAAGGTCAGTTAAGTTGAAGCAGGGAATGATTTAAAAAGAATCATCTTAAGTTTTAATTAAAGCTTATAAAAGGGATTCAAGCTCAGGCCTTTGTGAATAGGACCACAGATATGCACTCCTTACATTAACCTCAACCTTGATGTATCATTTAAAACATTTGTCTCAGTTTGAAAAAAAATAGAAATAAAAAACATTTAAAAAGAAAAAAATGAAAATGTACATTTCTGATGGGTTTTTTTATATGTTTGTTTTTTCATAGCAGAGCAAATACTTATAAACACTTGTAAAGCTATCAGGAACTATCTGGAATTTTGCTTTTTTTTTTGTCTTCAAAAGTTGCACTTAGCTCTCGGGTGCTTTTTTTTTGGTTTTTGGTTTTTTTGTAGTTATTTGCCTTCCTTTAGTCTTTCTTTCCAAAGTATATTCAACTTATTTTCGTAGAATAAAATAGTACATTTTGCATTGTTTAATATTAAAATCAGTTACATAATTATAGGAGGTGAGTCTGCATAAACAGATCTAGAAACACATATAGCTCAGCTGGTGGGAGCAGTGGTGTGTGGAGGTACTAGAGAGTAGTTTCCCAGCCAGGAGTCTGCAGTGTGGGCAGGCCGAAGTTATAGGTCTGCCAGTAGCCCCTGCCATATTCTGAAGTTCATGGAAAGGGCCCCAGAGGATGGTTCCGATTTGAGAGTTGGAAGATTGGGTTCAAGCCCCGGTTCTGTTGCTTTCTCCATGGTTTTGGGACAAGCCTGTCAGTAGGCACAAGCCTCAGGTTGCTTATCTGTCAAATGGGAATAATAGTAATGCTTGTCTTGACTATGGAGCAGGTTATCCTGCAGGTTACACACAGGCCACATAACAGGAAATGTCTTTATAAATGTTCCATGGCACACTGGTATGTTATTAATGAGCTAGTTATGCTGAGCCTGAGATGTGCACTTCTGAGAATGTGTTGGCTATCCTTTGCTCTTTGAGCACAGAGCACTTGAGCCTCACGGTAAGAGATTTAGGTCAGAAGAGGAATGGAGGGAGCCTTGCTCAATGCAAATTTATACCCACTCTTGCAGAAACAGCTTTGGGCTCCTGCCATGCTGAAGGTGGAGGCACATCACATGGCTGGGTCTTTGTCATAGGTTTTGCTTGAGTGGAGATTACTGGCTTCTCAGTGATAAACCCAGCGAGCAGGCAGGGGGTGAGAATACCAAGGGTTTGGCCAGAGTGTAACAGGCAGCCAAGGTTCTCATTACAAGTCCTTTACCCATGCTTTGATGTGTATACAAAGTGAGTGACATCGTGAAGATTGTGCCACCCTGGAGGAAAAGAAGTAGTCATTTCAGTGCAACACTTTAGGGTCTTCTGGAAAGTAAGAAATTATATTTATTTTTGCCAGTATGCCTCTTTTGTTCTTCCAGTGATTCATCAGCAGGTTGACTAAAATTAGAGCCATCTGCTAGTCTTGTCCCATCTAATAGTTAGATAAATCTTGCACTGATGTTCATACCTTGAAGGACCCTTTTTTGTGGAACTTCATGTGTTAGAGAAACTGAACCTGTGTAAAATGGAGCAGATCCAATTGCTCTTTGTAACCTTGCTCCCTGGGCCCCCAAAGAAAGCTAGAATCTCCCAGTTTTGGCCCAGTAGGTGAAGATGTTACTTTGGGAATACTTGTGTAACCTGAAGAAGACTGAAAGTGTATAGCAGTTCTCATGAGGGAAACCCTGGGATTATTGGCCTAAGTCTGTCTTCAGTACAGCAGAAATTCTGCTGTTAGACTGGCATTACTGTCTTGACAAAAGGGGAAACAAAGAGGCTACTACTTTGTTAGGGAACCCCATCCATCTGTGCATCTGTCCACACACCCATCTGTCCACCTACCCATCCGTCTGTCCATCTGTGCAACAATGCAAGGTACTGTATAAGGTACTGGGAATATTGCAGTGGAAAAGACAAAAACCCCTGCCCTGTGGAGCCAACATTGTACTAGGCAAACCAGGTCCTAGCACATTGTCACCCTAGAATCAAGAGGACTCTTCCTGCCCAGTTCCACTGGGCTAGACATGTAAAGAGAATGTGCGAGTAATAGCTAAACTTTGGTCTTACTCAGCTAAACTTTGGTCAAATGGCAAAATACAGGTGAGGTTCCTATGGACAGAGAAGGCAGACGGCATAATGGGGATATGCTGAGCTCAGTGATGCATCACTGTAGACAGCTTGAGAACTCTAGGCATGGGCCAGCTTGGGACAGAGGCCATGGAAGAGACAGGTGTAGTGTGTGGCACCTGTAGCTGAGGCTTAGATGATAACCTTACTCTGCTCTAGCATGGAGAGGACCTGTTCAGCCACACCTGTGGTCATCATTGAGTGCCTGTTTGTAACCAAGGTTGAAAGGATTGAAGCAGAGGTCTGTGTGATAAGTGGGAGGTGGAAGAGCTGATGGCTTATCTTAGCTGGGGAGGCTGTTCCATCTCCTGGCCTTGGTTTCCTCACCTGTAAAATAAGGCCGGTATCTCAAAGGTCACCCACGTTAAAAAAAAAAAAAAATTCTTAACTTTGTTGAGTAAGAATGTAACTGGTTGCCTCTTTGATCTTTGATCAGTGATCTGCATGAGTGGAGAGAACCTGACTTTTCCTGGTGCCTGCTGCCTTTGGAGTGAGTGCAAAATGTCCATTTTGCTGATACAGGCTCCCTATTGGCATGTACAGAGAATCTCAGGCAGTGTGAGAGTGTAGTAGCCACCTAGCAACCTTGGGTCTTTGTGCGCGTGTCCTTGTGATCTATCACCATGCTGCTGCTCATCTTGGTCTACGATACATTGCCAGTCTGCCCTGCATTGACTCAGCTGAGAGGCAAAACCGGGCAGAAAAGTGGGCTTCTGCAACTGGAACCCCAAAAGCCTGGGCAGAGCTGACCCGTATTGCCTTGAATCCTTGTCTTGGGTGTTACTGGCCATGGTTGGCTCTCCTTAAGAACCGTCACAGAAGGTCACCAAATGTCTGTCTGCCCATCAGGAGCTCTGCACTTGATCTCAGCTAAAAGGCTGAGAAGAGATTCATCAGGAGCTCTGTAGCCTTCTTGATACCAGCAGTAAATCTTTAATACATGTCTTCTCTAAGAGATACTGTCTGTTCTCTCTGATCTTCCCCATGCCCCCTTCCTCTCCCTTCTTCTACCTTAATGAAAGAGCAAAACGGCTAATTATATGGAAACAAAGATTGCCAAGGTTTGTATTAGGATGAAGTGTGTGTTCCACCTATGATAGTGGCCAAATCTTCCAAAGTACATCATCTGACATTTTAGAATACAGACTTCCCTTTCATAGCAAACCTGTATTTTAATAGCTTGTGGTTTTAAAAATATCATCTAAACTCATGAACTAACGCATTCTTCTCAATTATATCCCAACTCTACCATCATCTTCTCTTTCTTCTCCTTAACTTCTCTGGAAATTATTGGAATCTGCTTTTAAACACTGGGGGATTGTACATTATAGTTATTTAAAAATGAATCAATTTAAGTTTGAGCAATATGGTAATTCAAAGCAGTTTTAGGTGTTATTGATATTTTTTATAAAGAGCATTCCTGAGCCTGAATGAAGCAGTCAGTTTTCCTGATGAGCCATGACCCCATTGCATTAATGTTCGAGTCTCCTGGTGCTCATGATAACGATTAAGGAGTTAATGTTACCTCTGCCATGTTTAAACATTAACCAAAGGGCTTCCTCTGCTATTATCTGTTATCAACAATTACTTGGAACATTTTCTGGCAGTGGAGCTTTGTTTTTCCTCCAAGGAGATGCTAGAACAGGATGAGAATAGACATTAGGCCACATCAAAGGAAGATTCTTGATTATGTCCAAAGAAACTCCGGCCTTGTGGGTACAGAGAGTTTGCCTCCTTAATATTTTGTAAACTCCTATCACACCCCCACCACACACACACACACACACACACACGCGCTCACTCTCTCTCTCTCCTCCTCCTCCCCTTCCCCTCCCTCTCATCTGGGTCTGAGGAAGAGGGCTGCAGTGATTATTTCATTGTATCATGGTGAGTGGTACCTCTTTTCTTATTTGGGATACTCATTAGAGTTGCTCTGTGGAGACGGAATGAAGGTGGGGTGCAGTTAAACATAGCTGAGTGCTTTCTGCTTAAGGACCTGATGTATTAATGCTCTCCAGGTCATTCATATTTGGGGGAAGAAACAAAGAGGGTACTGCTCTACTGCAGATGTGTTCATTTGCTTATTAACAAAAGGCTGGGTGACCCAGAAACTTAAACCCTGAGAACAAAAGTACTTTCCAGCTTCCAAATGGGAAGATCTTGGAGACTCTTGAGTGGCTCCTCTGGAGTGCTTTCTTTACCACCTAGCTGTTTGGAGCTGTCGTGCCTAATAGCTTCTCAACCTAGAGGGCCCCATAAAATTTTAGTCTGTTTCTATATAGAGTGCTTTGGAGTGGCCGTTTCTCTCTGCCTCTTACTTACTCTCAAATACCCTTTGGAAAAAGAGCTGATGAGGTGCATTGAGACTTGGCATCAAAAGCCATTCATTGATAGCCATCGCTCAACTCTCTTGGACTTAAATTTTGTTAAACAACAATCACAAAAAGTTTAAAGAATTACCCGTTTCCCCTGAATGTTGAAGTAAGAAAGAAAAGAATTACTCCTGTAATGCAAGAAGACATACTCATTAAAATCTAAACAGCGAAAAAGTATATCGATTAGGTTGGGCGCGGTGGCTCATGCCTGTAATCCCAGCATTTTGGGAGGCTGAGGCAGGCAGATCACTTGGGGTCAGGAGTTCGAGACCAGCCTGGCCAACATGGTGAAACCCCGTCTCTACTAAAAATACAAATATTAGCCAAGTGTGGTGGCGGATGCCTGTAGTCTGAGCTACTCCAGAGGCTGAAGCACAAGAATCGCTTGAACCTGGGAGATGGAGACTGCAGTGAGCTGAGATCGTGCCACTGCACTCTAGCCTGGGTGACAGAGCGAGACTCTGTCTCAAAAAAAAAAAAAAGGTATATTGATTAAAAAGGGGAAACCCTCCCATCCTGTTCTTCCTGTAGATATCACTGGGACCAGCTGGGTTTCCAGCTTTTTTTTTCTGTGCATTTCTCTATACTCACACATGGTTTTGCATAAATGGGATTATCCTATACACCTGTTACTTGACTTGCTGGCCCAGGACTTCTCTGAATGTAGGGTATGCTAGATGCACGATAACACAGCCCCATTATGGCTTATAATTCAGGCATTTAGCGTAAGCTGCTGGGTTTCACTTTTCTTCTGGAAGCTTCAGGCATTGCCCTGCTTTCTGGATGTGCTATGGTTCTGGATTCTTCCTTTCTTTTTCTCTTAATAGGGCTTGTCTAGGATGGAATTTCAAAATAACTTGATTCTTTCCATCTGAGACACAAGCACACAGACCCTTTAGTGGAAGGTTTTTAAGGTTGCCTGTGTACCTGCCCTTTGCCTCTAGAGGTCCCACTGTGAGTGCTCCAGTCACATGATCCACTCCGGCCTTATGGGGGCAGCCCACCCTGGCGCCCGTGTGGTGAAGCCTAGTCGTTGTCAGGTTTCCATCATTCCTCTCTGCCCTTAGCCCTGTTCTGTGGCTTTGCTTTCTGGGTGCTCTGCCCATGTCCTCAGTTCGTTTCTCTCATTCCAGGTTCTTTGCCTGAAATATCCTCACTAGGCTCCACTCTTTGGGGTCAAGAGTACTGTCTTTGTGCACTTGGAGGCTAGCCTGTCTCTGTTGAAGTAATGTGTGGGTAGGGTGCCCACACCAACATCCCTGACACAGATCTGGCCAGCCACCTCAGATCAGCCTGCTGCCTTCTCCCATCTCCTCTTAGATTTGTTCAGTTCCACCCTTTATTGGCTTCAGAAAATTATTCTCTACAATTCTCTCACTGTGGTTTATGATAGAATCCATTTTCTTAAATCTGATGTAGGATCACTTTCCCCAGCAGCAAGGTGTTCTCTTAGGGTCTTCAAAATGGCTCCCCTACCCGAATTACCAACCATCCCACTAACTCAGAGGGTGGGGAGAGGTGAGTAGATGGTGCATTTGCTTCAAGAAGTGTTGCCTGTACTTCCCATCCATCACCACCAGGGCGTATTGAACCCCTCTGGCAGGCTCTTCTGGTGCCCTCTGTGATGTGAGAGGAGTTCGGGGGTGCAGAGTGAACATAGTCAAGGTAATTTAGGAAGCTAAGCTCTCCATGTTCTCCTTGGCACAGGTTTCTCTGAGTCAGTTGGTCACTCCCTCCCAACCGCCATAGTTTTGTTTCACCTTGGGGCTTTTATTGTGAATCTCCACTTACGGTGCTCCTAACATCTTGCAAAGGTCTTTCAGCCATAGGTCCCTGATCAGGAAAAATGGTCTCCTCTCTGCACTCCAGTTTTATTCTCCTAATCCTCTCTGGCTGAGAATTCTGACCTGACTCAGCCACGCCCCAGAGCCAGAGCCCTGGCCACTTTTCCAGCTTGGTCCATCTCTCATCTCTACCTATTCAGCCTAGGTGTCGTGGCTGTCATGCCCACCCAGCATGCCACTCTGTGTGGTCTCCTGCCTTGACAAGGTGTGTCCCCTGCCCAGGAGTACATCAGCAGGCAACCCTGACTCCTTTCAGCTCCTAGTGCCCCGGTACCTCTCCTGGGATCCTGAGGTCCACTCTGCTGGATGCCCTGGCAGAGCAGCAGGCTCCTGGGAGCACCTGGGATTGTGGCCCCTGCTTCCTGGGCCCAGGAAGTGCCCTGAGTAGCTACTTGGTGGTGGGTGGGTTACTTCTGATCAGTTTATATTTGCTGTACTCCAGCCCACCTTGGTTTTTTCATCCACAGAGTAGAAATAAATTAAGTGGCTCTAAGAAGTAGTGATTCTTTTTTCAAGATTGGATTTCTTTTTTTTTTTTTTTTATTATACTTCAAGTTTTAGGGTACATGTGCACAATGTGCAGGTTAGTTACATATGTATACATGTGCCATGCTGGTGTGCTGCACCCACCAACTCGTCATTTAGCATTAGGTGTATCTCCTAATGCTATCCCTCCCCCCTCCCCTCACCCCACAACAGTCCCCAGAGTGTGATGTTCCCCTTCCTGTGTCCATGTGTTCTCATTGTTCAATTCCCATCTGTGAGTGAGAACATGCGGTGTTTGGTTTTTTGTCCTTGCGATAGTTTACTGAGAATGATGATTTCCAATTTCATCCATGTCCCTACAAAGGACATGAACTCGTTATTTTTTATGGCTGCATAGTATTCCATGGTGTATATGTGCCACATTTTCTTAATCCAGTCTATCATTGTTGGACATTTGGGTTGGTTCCAAGTCTTTGCTATTGTGAATAGTGCCACAATAAACATATGTGTGCATGTGTCTTTATAGCAGCATGATTTATAGTCCTTTGGGTATATACCCAGTAATGGGATGGCTGGGTCAAATGGTATTTCTAGTTCTAGATCCCTGAGGAATCGCCACACTGACCTCCACAATGGTTGAACTAGTTTACAGTCCCACCAACAGTGTAAAAGTGTTCCTATTTCTCCACATCCTCTCCAGCACCTGTTGTTTCCTGACTTTTTAATGATTGCCATTCTAACTGGTGTGAGATGGTATCTCATTGTGGTTTTGATTTGCATTTCTCTGATGGCCAGTGATGATGAGCATTTTTTCATGTGTCTTTTGGCTGCATAAATGTCTTCTTTTGAGGAGTGTCTGTTCATACCCTTTGCCCACTTTTCGATGGGGTTGTTTGTTTTTTTCTTGTAAATTTGTTGGAGTTCATTGTAGATTCTGGATATTAGCCCTTTGTCAGATGAGTAGGTTGCGAAAATTTTCTCCCATTTTGTAGGTTGCCTGTTCACTCTGATGATAGTTTCTTTTGCTGTGCAGAAGCTCTTTAGTTTAATTAGATCCCATTTGTCAATTTTGGCTTTTGTTGCCATTGCTTTTGGTGTTTTAGACATGAATTAAGGTTGGATTTCTGTGCTTTTCTTTACCATGGCTTTCATAGTTCTGCTAATAGACAAAAACAGTCCCTTGACTGCCTCTGAGAGTAGAGCTGAAATAAAAATTGTAGGCGTCTTCTACAGTAGCTGGAGTCCTGCACTGTCCAAGGAGTCTCAGAATGTAGTAGGAGGGGAAGAAGCTGGGGATTATAAATCTACCTGGACCATGGAACAGGATCAAAGAAGGGCATTCAGCGGCCATCCCAAAGCCAGGGCTTGTAACTTAACATGACACCTCATTCATCTGAGCTGCTACTGCATACAGGTTTAGGATTCTTTTTAAATTGTGCAGATGAGTCTCTATCTTTTAAACTCTTAGTTGTCATGCCCTGGCTGGTGCTGTTATTATAAAATTGAGACTGGAGGCCATACATTTGAAGACGAAGACGGTAATCTGCTGCCAACCTACTTCTCTCTTTATATATATACATACATATATATAATATATATATTTTTTTTTAACAAAAGGAAAGAAAAAAACTCATGCCAGCCAGACTTGTTTGTCTGAGATTTATCACTGTAGGGATCCCAGAGGCCCCCATGGAAGCTGGCTTTAGTGGTGGCTGGGGCTGGGGACTGGACAGAACAGGTCAGTGTGAGCTTGAACTAGACTGCGCCTGCCTCCTGGTGCACGTACTGTGTTTGGGCATGTGTCGGCTCTTAAAATGCTGTTCATCCATCAACATACTGGCCCCTTTTTCAAGTTTCATTGTTCTATTATTGTGACTATAAAAGTGGCACTTGTTACAAAACCAGTTTCTGTGATCTAGAACCATGTTCTCAAACTTGCATCTATCAGAATCATCTGGCCCTACCTCTAGAGTGTCTGATCAGTAGCTTTGGGGTGGGGCCTGAGAATTTGCATTTCTAACAAGTTCCCAGATGCTGCTGCTACTGCAGCTGACCTGGCAACCACCCTTTGAGAACCACTGATCTAGAAGGTACAAGGAAATGAACATCGTCTTCAGTCTTACCACTCGGGAGAGAACCACTGTTAACATTTTAGGGTATAATGAACATATTCATACATATATGGACATATTTTTAAAAACAATGATAGTTTTGTGCTGTACATAGCATTGCTTTTTAAAAAAACAACCTTCTTTCTTTTGGAATAGTTTTAGATTTGTGGAAAAGTTGCAAAGATAGAACAGAGGGCTCCTGTATACCCAGCACCCAGTTTCTCTTACTTACACTATTATGGAACATTTGTCAGAACAAAGGAGCCAACATTGATACATTACTGTTAACTAAACTCCACATTGTTACTGCTTTTATTGAAAATACATGAATGTATTTTCATAGGATTCAAATATCAGAAATACATAATGACAGAGCGCCTCTTCACTCCTACCATCCCACTTCCTATATATTTCAGATTATTTTTTATATATTTATATACACATATAATTATGCACACACACCCATCCATCTTATTTTGGGACATGCTTTTTTCATTTAAATATGTCTTGAAAGCTTTTTTTTTTTTCAGTATACCTAGATCTGCACCATTATTTTTAATGGACAACACATTGTTTTACACCCTTTTAAATATATCTTATCTATTTTAATCTAGCAGATTAAAGGTGAAGTCTGGCACACCTCCCTTTTATCTTAAATTGGAGGTTAGAGATTATTTGCCCTCCTTTGTGGAGTACTTAGCGTATTCTAGGCACTGCCAAGCACTTAACATGTATTATCTAACCCAGTTATCAAAACAGTCTTACGACATAGGTATCATTATCCCTGTTAACAGATGAGGAAACTGAGGGTCAGAGAGGTTAAGTGAGCAAAAACTTTTGACAACTTTCTAGCTGAAGCAGGCTGTCTCTGGTATTTTGGGTGACATGAGCTGTTCAGCTTAGGGTGCACATTGCTTAGTTTATGGAGTCTTCCTGTGTGCCACACCTAGTGCCAGAATATGAAGGTGAACGATATGCTTAGGGAACTCACAGTCTTATAGCTGAAGGGAGATGTATGTATAAAACAAATGATTATGTGATAAGTATTACATTAGAGTTTATAAGTTGTAAGACGTAAGATGGGTTTCGGATACCTTAAAAAATCCACTAGAAGTAAGGCATGTGCTTGGAACCATGGCAGAACAGATGGAAGTATAGCATCAGATTTGGCAATCAGACCCGAGTTCTAATTCTGAATATTACTGTTTAGCTGTGTGACTCTAGATAAGGCATTTAACCTCTCTGAGTTTTTGTTATGAATATCTCAAAATAGGCCAGGCACGGTGGCTCACGCCTGTAATCCCAGCACTTTGGGAGGCCAAGGCTAGCAGATCGCTTGAGGCCAGGAGTTTGAGACCAGCCTGGCCAACACGGCAAAACTCCGTCTTTATTAAAAATACCAAAATTAGCTAGGATAGTGGTATGTGCCTGTAATCCCAGCTACTTGGGAGGCTGAGGCAGGATAATCTCTTGAACCTGGGAGGCGGAGGTAGCAGTGAGCCAAGATTGTGCCACTGCACTCCAGCCTGGGCAACAGAGTGAGGCTCTGTCTTAAAAAAAAATAAAAAAACAAAAAAACCTCAAAATATACTTCATATGGTTGTTAGGGTTAAGATTAAACAAATACATATAAGAACTAGCTATTGTTTTGCTTAGTAAATATGTACATATAATGTGTTTAGTATATTTAGCATAAATGTATAATCTCTGCCACATCAGTTGCTGAGTTGAAACCTGCCTTTAAAAGTCCTTGGAAAGTTCCAGATAGAAACAAGGAAAGAACCAAATCCCCCAGTCTTTTATCTCTAAGACCAAATCCTGAAGCCCTCCCTGAATCCCCTGTGCCCTCAGTCTTTGCATCCTCAGAGCATTCTCTTAATGGGCCTCACTCCCATTTACATGTTATCCTGTTTGTGCCGTCTCTCCTCTGCAACTACAGTTTCTTGGAGGGCAGAATCTGTGCCTTTCATTCTTGTATTCCCTGCAGTTTAATGGAAGCACATTAAATATTAGTTGTAGAACCTGATGCTGTAGAAAGGGCTCACATCCTACACCCCAAGTCAGGTGGAGCTTACATGTTATGGTTTTTGAAGAGTTTTTTTCACCTCTTCCAACCATCCTTCCCCCACTGGTTTTTTAGACATTAGCCTTTGACACCCAAACTTGAGTTTTAACATAGAAGGGCCATTGAACATTTTATTCAAAAAGATTTTTAATGGATTATATCTTGATATATGAGTAGTCCTCATTATGAATTAACTTAATCCTCAGATCTTTCACTGGGAGGAAAGATTTATGTTGATATTTTCCCCCAACTTAGAAAAGCAGAACAAAACCTCAGCAGGCCTATGTCTTGTGTAGCCAGGGCAATTCTTACCAGACTGCCACAGGTTAGAGAAAATGCTGCCCGTTCTTTTCCTTTCCTGCTCGTGCTTAGAGGAGAAAGCATTCTGGCAGGGATTCTGGGCCAGTGAAATTGGAATAATACTGTAAAGAAGTTTTGGTTGAAGACAAGGCTAAATGAATTAAGGAAAAGACTAGTTTCTTTGCTGTGTAATAGCTTGGATAAGTTTCTGAGTTTGTCCTAGAAAGATTGGTAGTTAAAACATGTTCCATGTCAACCTGAACTGTCTAAATAGTAATCTTGAGAGGTATGGCAGTGTTATTTTTTTCTCCTTCTGGAAAATCAGCTAAACTTGTTAGAGTATGTGAAAATCCACTCTCCTAGATTTGAAGAGCAGGATTCTTTTTGGAGGGCAGTTACAGAGCCACACTAGGTTTCTGCTTTTTTTTTTTTTTTTCCTTAAATAGGAGATTGCTCCCTCTTAAGAGAACCAACGATTTAGAAAACTTAATCACAGGTTCTTCTTCCATTCACACTTAATCTGGTCATTCAGAGGCTCTTGCCCTCCCCTTCAGAGGCTGCAGCGCCTGACCTGGGGCCACGGAGGTCTTCCTCCTCAGCCTTCAGAAGGTTCAAAGGGCAGGAGTGAGTCTGATTCTTTGGATAGGGGGTTGGGTTGGATCTGTTAAAATTAATTTCTGGGTGTGAACTGTAAAAGAGATGAACCAGTAGGGACTTACTCTCCTCCGTAATTTACCATTGCAGCTAGAAGCCTGATGGTTTCAGCCTCCCCACCCAGAAAAAAATTTAAAAAATGACCAAAATGTTACAGAAATTTATTTCATGGAGGTTGTTCATTTTATGGACAATTGTTCCATTTTAAGCACTTTAATCACCCTCCTGATTCCCTTTTTTTTCCTCCCCCTTTTTGGACTTCAGTTCTCTAGCATGTTTAGTGACAGAAGCAAAAGGGCTTCAGGAAATCTTTCTTCATGTAAATAAGCACCTACATCTCTCCTCATACTTTTATTTTCCTCTGGCATTAAAATGAGAAGAGTAGGGTAGGGGACTTGGAAATCCTATCACTGCGAAAATGGTTGGCTTAGATGCCGGTGGTGGTGGCAGCCAGGGAGGGAAATCAAGAGTACTTTGCATGTGCCTGGGTGTACCTGCTTGTTTATTAGATGTGTGGCTGTAAGCCATCTGGAGTAGTGCAAATTTATATTTTAATTGATTTGAATTCAGAGGAGGTTTTTGGTCTTAATTAATTTAACTAATTTATTTATTTTTCATTTTAGAAATTCAATTTCAGCTTCACCCTTATTGTCACTACTAAAATCCTACATATGCAATTCTAAGCTTGCCAAACTG
The DNA here is from genome assembly GCF_028885655.2 of Pongo abelii. NCBI lineage: Eukaryota > Metazoa > Chordata > Mammalia > Primates > Hominidae > Pongo > Pongo abelii. The sequence goes on from NC_085929.1 coordinate 35,372,663, forward strand.
ATAAAATAAGATGACTTTATTACTTTTATTTTTTTTAATTTCTCGTTTTCCTTTTCTCTTTTCCACCTGGCTGAGGACAAATATAGATAAAATCTTGGCCTATTGAAGAGCCAGTAAAATATTGTTTTATTTTTGTTTCTAACCTGGGATGTTTTATATCTGCAAAATGTGGTGAAGACAGATCCATTGATTAAAAACAGACTGCTCGACTGGGCACCATGGCTCACACCTATAATCTCAGCACTTTGGGAGGCTGAGGCGGGTGGGTCACTTGAGGCCCGCAGTCCTCAAGTGACTAACATGGTGAAAGCCTGTCTCTACTAAAAATACAAAAATTAGCTGGGCGTGGTGGCGCGTGTCTGTAATCCCAGCTACTCGGGAGGCTGAGGTGGGAGAATCTCTTGAACCTGGGAGGCGGAGGTCGCAATGAGCAGAGATCATGCCATTGCACTCCAGCCTGGGCAACAAGAGCTAAACTCTGTCTCAAAAACAAAACAAAACAACAACAACAAAAACAAACCAGACTGCATAAGTCTTCCGACTTCTGAGGTTTAGGCTGGAAGAAATTTCTGGTGCCATTTTAGTTTTGTCCTGCACATGGGATGTGGTTCTTTGATGCAGTTTTAGGCCTGAAGCCAAATGTGTACCTCTAGCCCCGTGAACCTCTCACCTGTTTTAGGAAATAATTTTGAGCAAATCATACTTTCTTTGAGGATCTGAAAAGTTTCTCAACAAAGCTTGTCTGAAGCTATATGATGTGATGCGACGCCGACGCAGAGAGCCTGGATGAGGTTGTACAGATGTGCCCAACTGCCTGATAGCCTGACTTCTCTGAAAACCTACTAAAACCAACAGGCGGACTGTTCTTTTTTTGGACAAGAAAAAAGACCTGGCACTTTCATATAGCACATCAAGCCTTGGTAGCAACCAGAAACTAAGTGACAAATGCAAGCTTTTAGCCCCTTTCCTTCTTGTCCCCAGACCTTCATAGTTGTAGCTTGTCAGTAGAAAGAACTTTGGCCTGGGAGTTGGGAGACTACCTGGGCTCCAGATGAGCTGAGTGACCTCGGGCAAGTCTTTTAGTGTATCCCAAGATCTTTCTCCAGAGCGAGAGAGTGGAATTTGATTCTCTAGCGGTCTCTTACCCTGGAATCCTGTATGATTCTTAGGGGTCCGTGCTACGTCTGAGGTTGGAGATCTCAGATGTGAAAGAGACTGTTTGAGGTGTCCACTTAAGAGCTGCAAACTCTATTGACCCTTGTGTCTTTCAACTGGAAAAATGAGAGCAGCTTCTACTCAAATTAAGAGGTGCCCTCAGATTCCCCTATTTAGATTCTGTGAACCAGTGATAAGTCTCCTCTTCTGTGTGATTGGTGTTGCCCTTTTGGGATGTAGACATTTTGGACTAAGGATTTAGAGATTTTTTTTACCGAGACAGGATCGTGTGCGTACTAAGATGTCCTTAAAGCTGGTTCTTTCCCCTTTTGTCACTAATGGCTGCTATTTCCAGAGCTGTGGGCTTTATCTGACCATCTTGCAGGTATGTTGAAAGATTTGACTAGCACTTAAAAGGTATGTTCAGAAAATGCTATTTTAAGTATTTCTTCTTTACCCTATTTCCCCCTTGTTGAACAGTGCAAAACTACCAGGTTTTATGTTCCACTGGGCAGCTGCCGCTGGTCTGATGTTTTTCTCTCCGTCCTTCCTCCTCCTTCTGTCTCCCCTCCCCCGGGGGTCCTCCCCCAGTGCCTCCCCCCGCCCCATTCTTGCTCCGGTCTGAAGGGAGCTGTACCTTTGTGGTTCTTCTGAAGCTGCTGGACTTTGATGGGGACATGCTTGCTGCCTCTACACTTGCTTCCCTTAGCAACCGATCCTTTGACGATGACCTCTTGCTGTTTGCCTGTTGTCTCTCATGTTGGATTATAGATGAGAGATTTACCAGGCTGGGGGTAGAGGCCTGCTGTTAGCACATTTCTTTTAGGGTTCCCAGCATCCCTCAGCCTGTGTTTTCTCTCTCTAAAATATGAGGTTTGGAGAGGGTGCATGTGTGTTTATGTGTGGCGGGGATATTAGTGCCAAATCAGTTTTAAGTTCATAGGGTTGTCCTAGTTGTGAGCTAATTTTGAAGTAGATGCTGTGGTGGTTACTGAAGCTACTTGATTTACTTCTCATTTTTATTATAATGTGATTAACACACATAGGAGGGGGGAGGGTGCCATTTGTTCCTCTTTACACTTTCCAAGTGTTTGTGTGTTGGCACTAAACTTGTTTCCTGGTGTAATCTGATCTCTGAGAATTGCCAAATTATCTAAATCTCCACACATTTTAACACATTTATTTTCTCCCAAAGCGTTACGTTTTTGTTTTATTTAAAGTAGCAGTATTCCTGGACATGTGGCCCTTATTCTGCATGGACAGCTTATGATGTTCCGTGTGTAACTAGTTTGTGCATTTCTGTTTAGCTCGGTGGATTTCCCTTGGACAAAGTAGGGACAAGGACATTGTGGGACAGCAAGAATTCCAAAAGAACCCTGGATTAAGGCCAAAAAGTAAAAAAAAAAAGCCATTTTTAAAGCTACCCAAAGAGGAGAGTCTAAAATAAAATTAGCAATCATTTTTATAAAAAGATACAAGAAAATAGATATTTACACACTGCTGGTGGGGAGGGTTGCTTGTAGCAGTACAGTGTATCAAGAGTCTTAAAAATACTCATACCCCGGCTGGGTGCGGTGGCTCACACCTGTAATCCCAGCACTTTGTTTTGTTTGCTTATATAGTCTTTGGGGGAACATTTTTTTTTTTTTTTTCTAAGTCTTCACAGTTCAGAGGAGAGCTACTTAAAGATTTCATTATATAAACTTACCACTTTGGCTGGGTGCAGTGGCTCACACCTGTAATTCTAGCACTTTGGGAGGCTGAGGCGGGCGGTTCACGAGGTCAGGAGATTGAGACCATCCTGGCTAACACGGTGAAACCCCGTCTCTACTGAAAATATGAAAAATGCCGGGTGCGGTGGCTCACGCCTGTAATCCCAGCACTCTGGGAGGCCGAGGCAGGTGGATCATCTGAGGTCAGGAGTTCGAGACCAGCCTGGCCAACATGGCGAAACCCTGTCTCTACTAAAAATATAAAAATTAGCCGGGCGTGGTGGCGCACGCCTGTAGTCCCAGCTACTCAGGAGACTGAGGAAGGAGAATCGCTTGAACCCAGGAGGCAGAGGTTGCAGTGAGCCAAGATTGTGCCATTGCACTCCAGCCTGGGTGACAGAGGGAGACTCCATCTCAAAAAAAAAAAATAATACAAAAAATTAGCAGGGTATGGTGGCACGCACCTGTAGTCCCAGCTACTCTGGAGGCTGAGGCAGGAGAATTGCTTGAACTCAAGAGTCGGAGGTTGCAGTGAGTCAAGATCATGCCACTGCACCCCAGCCTGGGCAACAGAGCGAGACTCCATCAAATAATTAATTAATTAATTAAAAATAATAATAATACTCATACATCTTGACTCAACAGTTTTTCTTCTAGGAGTTTATCCTTAAAAAAAGTTGAAGATGGGCTGTGTGCGGTGGCTTATGCCTGTAATCCCAGCACTTTGGGGGGCTGAGGTGGGTGGATCACTTGAGCTCAAGAGCTCAAGACCAGCTAGCAGCAGAATGAGACCCTGTCTAAAAAAAAAAAAAAGTCAAAGATGTGTATCTCAAGACTTACAGGTAAGGATGTTCACTAACATGTTATTTGTAATAGAAAATTACTAACAATATCTAACAATAAAGGGCTAGCTAAATGATAATACGTTTGTTCTTATAGTAGAGTACTGTGCAGACATCTAGATTGTTTGAGGATACTTAATGTCAGGGGAAAATACTCATAAGTGAAAAAAGCAGAATATTAAGCAATGGGTCATGTGATCGTAATTTAAAAAGAAGGACTGGGCACGGTGGCTCACACCTGTAATCCCAGCACTTTGAGAGGCCAAGGAGGGTGGATGGCTTGAGCCCAGGAGTTCAAGACCAGCCTGGGCAACATGGCAAAACCCGTCTCTTTTTTTTTTTTTTTTTTTTTTTTAAGACGGAGTCTCGCTCTGTCGCCAGGCTGGAGTGCAGTGGCGCGATCTTGGCTTACTGCAACCTCCACCTCTCGAGTTTAAGCGATTCTTCTGCCTCAGCCTCCCAAGTAGCTGGGACTACAGGGGGACACCACCACGCTGAGCTAATTTTTGTACTTTTAGTAGAGATGGGGTTTCACCATGTTGGCCAGGATGGTCTCGATCTCTTGACCTCGTGATCTGCCCGCCTTGGCCTCCTGAAGTGCTGGGATTACAGGCGTGAGCCACCGTGCTGAAAAAAGAATTGTGTGGCATACACAGAAAAAGAATGAAATTCTATCCCCAATCTGTCTCTTTGGTAATGGGATTTTTAGTGCTTTCATTTTCTTCATATTCCAAGTTCTTTAGTGGTCAGATATCACAGATTGTGTATCCTTAATCTGAAAATCCGAAATTTGAAATGCTTCAAAATCTGAAACTGTTTGAGTGCTGACATGATGCTCAAAGGCAATGCTCACTGGAGCATTTCAGATTTTCAGATTAGGGATGCTCAACTGCTCAGTATAATGCAAATATTTGAGGATCTGAAAAAAATTTGAGATCTAACACTTCTCGTCCCAAGCATTTCGGATAAGGGACACCCCAGCCTGTAGTTTTATAAGTTGAGAAAACTTTTGTTTTAATTGACTCTTCACCCCCCAAAAATTATTTTGAGAATATTTTGTCTAAAGCTAAGGACTTAATAGATGAACCAAGACAATGCCTTTTCTCTGTGTTTCTTCTTGTTGTTGTTAGAATGTGTTTGTGGGTTTGTGCTTTTTAAAATTAAAGCCCCCTTTTTTCTTTGTGTGAGAGATGGCTTTGGGGTTTTTAAGTTGCAGTGTTATCTGAAGGAAGTTATATCGCTTAGCAGGAACTCAGTACAATAATGTGTCATCCTTCTGTAATCATGTAATGATGCCTGACTTCAAAATGACTTACTAGTATTTGGGAATTGGTGTTTGGACTGGTTGTTTATGAGAAAGTCCGGGTAGACCGTCCATTTACTAAATATGGACGAATGGCAAGGGACTTGGGAGCTTTCTCTTTGATGGTGGTTGAAATCACTAGTTATGGATGCCATCTTTATTTGGAAATGTTTGCAATTTGGGAAGAATGAGAAGTGTTAGCAGATGATAGTTCTATGAACAGGTTGTCTAGGAGCATCAGAGTGGGAGGAGGGTGTTCTGGGGACTGGGGAGTGGGTTTCATTTGTGTTTGGCGGTAGCTGGTGATGGATGTTGATAGTTGAAAGGTCTATGGTCTCTGTTGAGGAGTACTTGACTGTGAGGTTGGTTGAATGAGGAGGTGAGTAGCTATGAAATCACAAGCTGACAGGCCTTACGCTTCCTCAGCCTTCACTGTCAACAATTGCTTGGGAAACCTGTAAGAATGGGGAGAAGAGAAATATAGCAGCCATATCCTGGGCAGGTATTGAGAGGGTAGTTCAAAATGTTGGAATATGGGTAAAACTAGAATGCTGTACTTCTATTGGGCTCATGATTTGGGAGAGACTAGTGAGGGTACAGTTGGTTCTCTTAAGATGGTTTAGTCTTTTAACACTTTATTTTGAATCCTTTAAATAAGCACATATGGGAATGCACAGGTAGATAGAATTTTCTTCCACTGATAACTTGCTATCAGCCATGTATCACTGAGTAGTATTTCATTGTGTGGATATACCACATTTTATGTATCCACTCTTCAGTCAGTAGGTATTTTGGTTGCTTTCACTCTGTTTATTATGAACAATGCTGCTATGAATGTTCATGTACAAGTTATGGACATGTTTTCATTTCTCTTGGGTATATACTTAGGAGTGGAATTGCTGGGTCATATTTGCCACTCTATGTTTCATGTCTTGAGGAATTGCCAGACTGTTTTCCGACATATCTATACCATTTTACATTTCCCATCAGTAGTGTATGAGGATTCTAATTTCTCCATACCCTCTCTAGTACTTGTTATTATTTATATTCTTTTTATTATGGCCATCCTATATTAGTGGGTATGAAGTGATATCTCATTGTGGTTTTGGTTTGCACTTCCCTCATGCCTAATGATGTTGAGCATCTTTTCATGTACTTATTGGCCATTCATATATCTTCTTTGGAGAAATGCCTGTTTAGATCATTTGTCCATTTCAATTGGGTTATTCATTTTGTTATTGAATCATAAGCGTAGTTACACTTTTAAAGTGTTGGATCACAAAGAGATTTACCATCTGAGAAGTTAGAATCGAACATTTAAAATTCATTTAAGAATGGTTAAAAACACATTACATGTTAACAAAAATAACTTTTTTTTTTGAGACGGAGTCTTGCTCTGTCGCCAGGTTGGAGTGCAGTGGCGTGATCTCAACTCACTGCAATCTCCACCTCCTGGGTCCAAGTGATTCTCCTGCCTCAGCCTACCAAGTAGCTGGGACTACAGGCGTGCACCACCACACCCAGCTAATTTTTGTATTTTTAGTAGAGACGGGGTCTCACTGTGTTGGTCAGGATGGTCTCAATCTCTTGACCTTCTGATCCGCCCACCTTGGCCTCCCAAAGTGCTGGGATTACAGGTGTGAGTCACTGCGCCTGGCTACAAATAACATTTTTTATTTAAAAAAAATTTTTTTTTAAAAAAGATGTGGTCTTGCCCTGTCGCCTAGACTGGAGTGCAGTGGCACAATCATAGCTCCATGCAGCCTTGAATTCCTGGGCTCAAGTGATCCTGCTGCCTCAACCTCCCAAGTAGCTGGGACTACAGGCATGTGCCACCATGCCTGGCTATTTAAAAAAAATTTTTGTAGAGACCGAGTCTTGCTTTGCTGCCTAGGCCGGTCTCGAACTCTTGGCTTCAAGTGATCCTCCCACCTTGGCCTCCCAAAGTGCTGGGATTACAGGTGTTGGCCCAGCACGCCTGGCCAAAAATATCTTTTTGTTTTAGAAAATATAGTGAGAAAAATGGCCTTGTTTTATATATTTGCAAATCTCTTTAATGCCTGGCTTAGTAAGACAGTTGGATTCTTGCATCCACTTCTGTACCTAGTCTGTTGCAATATGCTTTGGTTGAAGTATAATTAAGAAAATCTAGCCTTACACAGATATGTAGTTGGAAAAGGGAGGAGTATTTTATAGCCTGTTAAGATATTAGTAATTATGAGTATTCTTTGATACTGTATCTAAACTGGACAAGAGGTAGTTTCTGAAAGATTAGTTGCAATGTAGAATCTGAAACCATGTCAATGAACTATTCCTACTCTTTCACTTTGAAATCTATTGGACTCTGTTGCATTTTGAATGGATCTTTTACTAATGAATGATTTTGTATTATCATCTCATGCATTGGTCATTTAGAAAATATTGATTCACTTAGTCATGTAGCTCTTCCAAATACTAACATATTTCATTATACAGTACTTAAAAATTCACATTTAATTAATCAATTAATTATTTTTGAGATGGAGTTTTGCTCCTGTTGCCTAGGCTCGAGTGCAATGGCGTGATCTCGACTCACTGCAACCTCTGCCTTCCGGGTTCAAGCAATTCTCTTGCCTCACCCTCATGAGTAGCTGGAATTACAGGCACACGCCACCATGCCCGGCTAATCTTGTATTTTTAGTAGAGACGGGTTTCACCATGTTGGTCAGGCTGGTCTCGAACTCCCGACCTCAGGTGATCCATCTGCCTCGGCTTCCCAAAGTGCTGGGATTACAGGCATGAGCCACAGCACCCAGCCTATTTATTTATTTTTGAGTCAGGGTCTGACTCTGTTGGCCAGGCTGGAGGGCGGTGGCATGAGCTAGGCCCACTGCAGCCTCTACCTCCTAGGCTCAAGTGATCCTTCCACCTCAGCCTCCAAGTATCTAGGGCTATAGCTGCATGACACTGTGACCAGCTAAATTTTTTTATTTTTTTTTGTACTGATGGGGTTTCACCATGTTGCCCAGGCTGGTCTCAAAACTCCTGAGCTGAAGCAATCTTTCCACCTCGGCCCCACAATGTGCTAGGATTAAGCGTGCACCACTGTGCCCGGCCAAAAATTCACATTTGTTCCCAATAGAAAAGTCTCTAAGTATCAGGATTCTGTCAGACTCGTAGTGATAGGTACAAATTTCCCAAAATTTTAATTTTTGCTTAAGAGTTCAAGTTTTATCATTGGCAAAAAATATTATCAATTGTTTCCTTGAAGTGATGGTCTCATTTCATTCCTTTTTGGGAAAATGCCTGCCCTGCACTCATCTAGATAACTATGCTTTAAGGTCAGTTACTCGTTTAAGTAAAAATGGTGTTCCGTGAAAAAAATTGACTAGTTTGGCTTACAGCTAACAATCACACAAGTATTTTGTCTTGAGGCAACCATTGTGCTTTGGTATGCAGTAGAAGGGGTTTATGCGTATTTAACCATTTCGTCACGCAGAGTTTTTTTTTTAATGTACTCAAGGGTTGAGATTTAATAAAGTTAATAGTTTTTATTGCTTCGTCTACATTGCTTCATCAACCTTCTTAAGGAAACTTTTATTTCAATTCCAAGTATACAATGATCAAGGGTGCAGTTTGGTGTCACTGCTGTAATTCTTGCAACAGTTTTTCCCACCACTGCTTTTGTACATGAATCAGTGCAAATGTCAGCAGACTGTAAAAGGCTAATAATGTCTTTGTGTTATTACAAAAATGGTTTTGCCCTCACAGATTACCTGAAAAGGTTGAAGGACAAACCTCTACCCACCACCCCCTGCCCTGGGCTTGCAGATGGGATGAGAACCACTGGGCTAGACAGCATTTAATGGAAATGGGGATAAAATTGTTTTGAAGGTGCTTGCTTCTCTGTTACCTGAGACTGGTAGCATAAACTTGCATGGTGATAGCAGCAAAATGTGTATAGTGTTGTGTACCTTGTTGCGTTGTTCTTTCCAGTCTTTAGCAATATGCAAAATCACAAAGCACTAACCACTGAGACTCCTTTGAAAATAAACTACTTCCTCATTTTCTTCTTCCTTTCCTTTTCTTTCTAACAAGAAAAGCACCTCTTTACCATCTACCTTGGCAAATGTGCTGTTTCCCTTATTTCATGTTTTGAGTTTTAAAAAGATAGTGGCTCTTTAGGGCCTTCCTCCATATCTCTGTTTCTGAAGATACTCCTTATACTTAGGACGCTTGACTGATGTCTAGTTCAGGCCCAGGCCAGTGGCTGGCAATGACCTGATTCTTGCCATGTAAATCCTTACTGAATGGCATGAGACTCCAACTTAGCAGTTCATGGAATTGTAAGGTGAGCCCAGTTTCCCAGCCAATTATGACTCCATCTAAAGCCGTAGCTGGGCCATTAATGTATTTTGCGCCTTGTCCTCTTTTATATCTTGCCAAACTCTGAGAGTCTACTGTATAGCTACTGGCAACAGGCCTCTGCCAAAACAGTCTATGAATGTATCATTTTACACCTCATTTTTCCTTGTTTCCCCCTGTGATGGCACCTTGCCTGTGTTTCTCTCTCCCACATCTTTCTACCCACTTAAAAAAATTATTCATTTAACTTATTCCTTTATTGTGGTATTATAGACTTTTGGCTTCTGTAGTTATTTAGTGTGAAAGAGATGCTGAAGAATGAAAATGCTGATATCTTCTTATAACGCCCTTCCTTTTTCGACCACTAGTGGTTCTCCTAAGGGCCCTCTTCTGGGTTGAATTGTGTCCCCCCCAAAATTTATATGTTGAAATCCTAACTCCCAGCACCTCAGAATGTGACCTTTCTTTGGAGATTGAGTCTTTATGGAGGTAATCAAGTTCAATTAAGGTCGTCAGGGTGGGCCCTAATCCAATATGACTGGTGTCCTTATTAAAAGGGGAAATTTGGACATATGCACACACACCAGGAACATGCCAAGTGAAGATGGAGGCAGTGATTGGGGTGATGATTCCACAAGCCAAGAAACACCAAAGACTGCCAGCAGCCCACCAGAAGCTAGGGGAGAGGTGTGGAACAGATTCCCTCACAGCCCCCATAAGGAATCAACCCTGTCGACATCTTGATTTTGGACTTCTAGTCTCAACTGCAAGATGACAAATTTCTTTTTTACCCAGTTTATGGTAGTTCGTTAAGGCAGCCCTGGGAAATGAATACCGACTCAGAGCTGACTGCTGTCTCCCATGGCCCTGTGGTTCTCTTGCTCACCTTGGACCTTTGTTCTACAGGTCACACCGCGGCTGGTCTCCCAGGGTGACCTGTGCGCCTGCCGTGTAAGGTTCCTCCTCAGAGCAGTGCTCTGTGACTGCTCACGCTAATGAAGAATGCAAGGTTGAGGACTGTGTTTTCTGGAAAGATGGATAGAGATGGTTTAGGGACTCAGAGACAGGCGACTCCATGTACCTGCTCCCATCCCGTTTGCATGTACCTCTTCCCCTGCATTGATGAGAGGTATTAAAATCCTGCTGGCCTCCATTTGCTCCTCTTCCTCGTGGAGCAAGGAGCACTGAGCCAGCATGGATATATCTGGCTTTCTTTTCTCCAAGTGCATTCTCCATGGGACCCTCCCGCGGGTTCCCAGCTGACCGCCGGTTTGCACCACACAGCCAGGAGAAGTGGCCAAGAAAAGCGAGCTGCTGGTTGGAATGCTCAGGGCCCCAAAACATTACTCTTCGTGGTAGTTTGGTTCTTGCCAGGATGTCCTTGTAAAACTTTTATGAAGATGTTGTTGTACTTGCATTGGAGGTTGAAAATTGCTGTTAACCTTGCTAAGTCCCACGTCCCCCAGGAATGTGGAATGCTAAGGAAATGCTCTGGCCCTCCCTTCTGGACGGGCGCTCCACTGCAGCAGCTGCCTGCATAGAAAGTTGAGCTGGCTGGCTGGATTAAGAGACATCAGCTAGGCCTTTGTTTAAAAATATTTAAAATATGTTTGAACCTCCCTTTATCAACAAAGAACAGTTTCTTTCAGCAGAGAGAAGTTTTTCATTTCCATTTTTTTTTGTTTTTTTTTTTTAACCATTTTGTTTGGTTCTTTTGTATGTTAGCAACTTTGGAAAAGTGTTCCCATTCACAGTTTGAACGCCAAGTATAAAAGGTATTGCATCGTTATTTTCTATTTTACTTAAGAGAAAAGAGCAGTTTGCTTCTATTAAGAACATAATGTTTATGAAGATAATCTTCTGGCTTGAGTTAATTTTTTCTGGTGCCGAGCCTTGACAGTTAAAAAACAAGAATGTGTTTGCGAATGTATTTAAAACATCTCTGGAATTAGGAGTTTATGAAGGTATATTAGGTAATGAGAATGAGCTTTGGAAGTTACAAAGAAATAAAGGAGGTTCCTGTGTCTGAGTCTGCTGGTATGAGAGCCAGGAGTATTAACCTATGGAGGGTCCTTGACTGTTAGATCTTTTGAGTTAAGTTTCAGGATAAGGCAGCATTTTTCTAAAATCCAGGTTTTCCCTTGCCTGCCTTTGTGATGATCACAGCGTGTATCAGGTTTCTGCTTAACTTCAGATCTTCTTTGGGTATCTTCCCAGTGTTATTAGAAACCTGAGATATTTCCCTACTTACTTGCAGGAGGAGCCAGCATGTTGCATAACTGCAGGGGCCCCATTCATCTTAGTGTGTGTGGATTAGACCAGGGCGTCAAGGGCCCTAGGCAGCGTGCAGTGCTATGTGCAGGTGCTAGCAGGTAAGGCATGGTAGGTGAAGGTTCCTGTTTCTTGGGTGCATTAATATGGAATTACTTTTCAAAACGTATCCTAGCCATACCCTTGTTATTCCATGTTTTTAAACCAGATCATTCATCTTGAGGAGTACTCGGCCAACTCTAGGTACGGCTTTTCCTCCAGCCCCTCAACCACTGCTTGACAGGGTTGTGAGGCCACAGCCTGTGAGAGATCAATCTGGAGAATTATTAGTTTTCTCTTAAGTTGCTTTAAAATTGCTTGGAGGCCAACGCTGAAGTTTAGGAAAAGAGTGTGCTTGTGTTTCTCCTGTTTACTCCTTTCTCCTCCAAGTGTTCTTGTCCTTCAGTTGACTCTGGAGACTGGAGTATGAGTAAAGAACATGAAAGGGACTTTAGTTAAACATTAGAACCTTTCAAGTTTCAGGGCTTTCAACTGAGCTTAGTGACATGCCACCAATGACCAAGGTTCCCATATATCCTGAAAGGATATTTCTCTAAGGCCAGTTAGGCATCAATCATTAATCAGACACTTTACAAATGGTACTTACATTAGGTTGAATCTTATGACCTTGCCATTTTTGTAGATCAGAAATGGTTGGATATTGGCAGTTTCCCATGGTTTTACCTGGAGTACTCTGGAGAGGCCATGTAGCATTGTGCTTCAGAATGGGGACCTGGGACCTGCATGCCTTGTGCTAGGCTGGAATTTTCACCTTGGCACTTATTTCTATGTGACGCTGGACAGGTCACCCACTGCCATTGACTGACATTGATTGCTCTGAAAATGGGGCGATTGTGGTTCCACACCATAGGGTTGTTTTTAAGATTAAATATGTCCATGTATATAAAGCACCTAGGACAGGGCCTGGCACATGGCTCACTCTGTGTGTTGTTTTTTTCATGACTTCTTCATTCTTAGGATCTTCACAGTTTCTGCCATATCTGTGTGCCAGCTGTGTAGTCATTGTCTTGGTCAGCACAGGCTGCTATAACAAAATACCATGGACTGTGTGGTTAAACAGACATTTATTTCTCATAGTTCTAGATGCTAGAAGTCTGAGATCAGGGTGCCAGCATGGTCGGGTTCTGGTGAGGGCCCTCTTCCTGGCTCACAGAGCTGTCTTCTTGCTGTGTCCTCCTGTGGCAAAGAAAGTGTGAGTGAGTGAGCAAGCTCTCTGGCATCTCTTCTTAGAATCGTACTAATCTCATCATGATGGCCCTGCCCTCGGGACCTTATGTAATCTTAATTACCTCCCAAAGACCCCACCCATCTCCAGGTGCATATTGGGGGAGTTAGGGCTTCAAAATATGACTTTTGGGGAGACCCAATTCAGTCCATAGCAGTCATTTATTTAGTGTTTTTCTTTAAAAGTGACAATTTAAAAACAGGAATAACTTATCTTTTTGATTCTTGGATGCTTTTCTTGTTTTTGTATATCATCTCTGAAATTAGAATGTCTTTTTTTTGAGTCACTCTGTTGACCAGGCTGGAGTGCAGTCCATGACCATGGCTCACCACAGCCTCTGCCTCCTGGGCTCCAGCAATCCTCCTGAGTAGCTGGGACTACAGGTGTGTGCCACCATGCCCAACTAATTTTTGTATGTTTTATAGAGACAGGGTTTCACCATGTTGCCTAGGCTGGCCTTGAGGAATTCCTGGGCTCAAGGGATCCTCCCACCTCGGCCTCCCACAGTGCTGGGATTACAGGCATGAGCCACCATATGCTGGGCACTGTGGGATAATATCTTAAAATCTGTGAAATGTCCTGGTTTAATTTTTTTCTTGTCCACTAAAAGATATAATGGCTGATGGCATCACGGATTTGGTGGAAAATGGTATTTTTGGTGTTTTTTTTGAGACAAGGTCTTGCTCTGTCGTCCAGGCTGGAGTACAGTGGTGCAATCACGGCTCACTGCAGCTTTGACCTCCTGGGCTCAAACGATCCTCCTGCCTCACCCTCTGGAGTAACTGGGTCTACAGGCACATGCCACCACACCCAGCTAATTTTTAAAAATGTTTTGTAGCGATGGAGTCTTGGTGTGTTGCCCAGGCTGGTCTTGAACTCCTGGGGTCACTCAAGTGATCCTCCTTCCCCAGCCTTCCGAAGTGCTGGGATTACAGGGATGAGCCACCATGCTGAGCCCCTTTAAAATGGTATTTTTTTTAAAGGAAATATTGTCAAGAGTTTGTGCTAGTTATGTTTTTCCAACCCATGTTAAAATGAATAAATGTCTTGTTTTAAAAAGTCCTCCTGTGTACCACCTTACAGCCTTTGTGGGTCAGCAGTGGACTCCTGGCCTACCCTCTGGGAAACATGAATGTGATGTATAGTTTTTGGATCATGTTTTGTGGAGCAGCATCTTCACCCAGCATAGCTGTGCTTTGGTTGGTCTCATGCACTGAAGTGTTACTTAAGGTTTGGATTATGGGAAGGACTTTTACTACTAAAGACGTTGGAAAACCATATGTTTTGGGAGGCTGAGGTGGGAGGATCACCTGAGCCCAGGAGTTTAAGACCAACCTGGGCAACATGGCGAGACCCTGTCTCTATAAAAATTAAAAAAAAAAAAAAAAAAAAAAAGCCAGGCATGGTGGCTCGTGCCTGTGGTTCCAGCTACTTGGGAGGCCAAGGTGGGACGATCACTTGAACCCAGGAGGTCCGAGCTGCAGTGAGCCAGGTTCACATCACTGCACTCTGGCCTAGATGACAGAGTGAGACCTTGTCCCAAAAGAAAACCACATCAGTAAGCCATCTTCTCGTTTGCCTCACTAACATCCTGTTGAGGTGTCCCACAAACCAAACAGGATGTGGGGGTGCAAAGGATTATCCCCTCTAGGAGCAAGTTGCCCCATCTGGTTGAGGGAGAGGTGGTTCTGTCACCACTAGAGCACGTTGAGTACTGCAGAGATGGCTGGCGACAGGGATGTCTGGCCTGGCAGATGTCACCTTCAAGGAGGGAGTGTGCTCATTGCAGGCTGCTTTCTGGGATGGGAGTAGGCTAGTAATGTGATGTGTGGGGCCTTCCCTGAAGTAGAAGGCACTGGACAGGCATGTAGTATGGGTAAGGTAGAGAGGGTGATGGATAGTTCTGGCTTTCCTTGTGAGTTGGGCATGCTGGTGGCATTTTTTAGATTTTCCGAATGGCCTTTTTTTCCATTTCCTTTTTTTTTTTTTTTTTTTAAAGCTGCATCCTTTTGCATCGAATGAAACCCCATCAAGGGCATCTCCTAACTCTTTTTCCGTTCTCTTGTCCTGGGCTGGTGTTTTTTGTGTGTTTGTGACTGACAATGAAGCATGGAGAATTTGGAGAAGCTAGTTTTGCCTTTTCTCCTGCAGGAAGAGGGACTTGTCTGCAAAGAAAGGGGTCTGCCTTTCAGTCCTTTGAAGCCACCTGGTCTGACAAAGACAGGTTCCCTGTCCCTTCTTGAACCCTGAGCTGAGCAAAAAATTACTTAGTTGCCGAAAGCAGGTCAGTGTAGAAGACTTCCTCTACTCCTGCTTTGACTTCATCTGCAAGAGGGCTGAGAGCTGAGTGAGGCATTTCTGCTTCTTGAGACTTCTCTTGGTGTGGCAGGGCATCCTGTCGAGGAGGGGCTCCATTGCCTCATGCCCCGGGTATAAACAGTCCCAGAGGGCTTTGGAATCAGCCTGGGTCAATTCTGGAGGAAAAATAAGGCCTAATAAGCATGGCTCTTTTCCCAAAATGTAGCCACAGGGGTCTAAGCAGCTGATTGTGGGGTCCAGGGCCACCAGGAGTCTTGGCTGGCCCAGCATATCTTGATTTGTTAAGAAGGTGGATTTGAATTCAGTCTAGAGAAGATAACGTGCCTATTGTGCAGAATGCAGGGCTTTTTGTTCAAGGCTGTCTCCATTTGGAAGTAGAATGACAAAGCAGTGTAGATTTACACAGAACATCTTTGAGTCTGTTACAAACCCTAAGTTTTATGGTTTCGAGCCAGGATAGTACTTTTCACATTCTGTCTTTGTCAAGGGGTTTTGCAGTCCTGAGATTTTACTGTGGTGTACTGGTTATGAGATAAGACTCATAGTTACAAAATTCCAAGCTGAGGATTATCATCTAGAACCACTCCACAGTTGGATCCTTGGGCTCACTCTTCACTGTGTCACTCATAGCACCTGTCACAATGCATGTATGTTACCCAGAGGGTGCCCAGTAAATTTACTGAACGAGTTTCTAAACTTCTAAATTGCTTTCTGATTGGATAATAATGAGTGGGTTTTTTTGTTTGTTTGTTTGTTTTTTTGAGACAGTCTCGCCCTGTTGCCCAGGCTGAAGCGCAATGGCATGATCTTGGCTCACTGCAACCTCCGCCTCCCAGGTTCAAGCAATTCTCCTGCCCCAGCCTGCCAAGTAGCTGGGATTACAGGTGCACACCACCATGCCCAGCTAATTTTTTGTATCTTTAGTAGAGACGAGGTTTCACCATGTTGGCCAGGCTAGTCTCAAACTCCTGGCCTCGTGATCCGCCCGCCTCGGCCTCCCAAAGTGCCAGGATTACAGGCGTGAGCCACCACGCCCAGCCAATGACTGTTCTTTTTGAAACCTTGGACATTACACTGAATCCAGTGAAGTTTCTTGAGACTGTACCGTGATTAGGGGTGGGAAATAAATGTTGTGTGCAGTTTTGGATCTGGAGAACTTTGTGGGAGTGAAGAGTCAAGAAGGATGCTTTGAAAAGCATAACTCTTGCCGGGCGCGGTGGCTCACGCCTGTAATCCCAGCACTTTGGGAGGCCGAGGTGGGCGGATCACAAGGTCAGGAGATCGAGACCATCCTGGCTAATACGATGAAACCCCGTCTCTACTAAAAATACAAAAAAATTAGCCGGGCGTTGTGGCTTGTGCCTGTAGTCCCAGCTACTCTGGAGGCTGAGGCAGGAGAATGGTGTGAACCTGGGAGGCAGAGTTTGCAGTGAGCTGAGATTGCGCCACTGCATTCCAGCCTGGGCGACAGAGCGAGACTCCCTCTCAAAAGCATAACTCTTCTCTTCTGTCCACTTGTTAATAACAGCTGAGGTTGCAATTCATGGGAACAATGAGTTTTGTCTTTTCTGAAACTTAGTAACCACTTGGTCTATCAACAACTATTTGAGTAGTCCACTGGGCAGGCAATAAAGCAGTGATCGATAGATTTGGAGATGGATAAAACAGTTGGTTTTCTCTCACTCCCCTCCTTTAGGGGAGGGAAAAGGTATATGATACAGTGATTAAGAGCATTAACTGAGGTAGGGGGCGGTGTTAGAGTGTCTTTTTGAACGTGGGTCCAGCTGACTGTTTCTTTGGGTCTATGACCTCCTGAGCCCAGGTTCCTTATCATCCCATGGGGCAGTAATCACTCTCCTGCCCACCTCACAGGGAGGAAGTGGATGTGACCTGAATTATAAGTTGTAAAGACTGAACACTGGAAATGGTTGCCACTGACGGAGAGAGGGTATAAGAGTGGCCCTTTTGGAGTGCAGAGGACACCAGGAGCCTCAGGCTCATGACTGGCCTCATTTGGTTCTCCTCCCCTCCTTGTGTACCAATCACCCAAGGAAGGTGATTCATTAGACTTCATTAGACATACTTCCCAGTTCAGCTTCTCTCTTAGCTCAGAGTAAACAAGTGACTCTCTGTTCAGAACCGAATGAATTGCATCTGGTACTTTTAGTCCTTACGTCTTACAGCAAAGATTAAATGGTACTCTGGAGGCTTGGCAAGATGTGAGACTCACTTCATCACCAGAGAAGAATGGAGTCAGTTGGGAGGGAGCACCCGTTCTGGTATGAAATTTCTCCTGATCACAAGTGCTTGTGAAAATTAACCTTTTGCATACTCTCATCCTTCTCAAGGAAAGGCTGAATTGCTTCTCAAGTTTTGTCCTGCAGCTTTGGGTGAGAATTCTGGTTTTGTTGCAAGGCTAGAGCTCAGAAACAAGAAAGTGCAAGGCCATTTTTCTTGGAGGAAGAAGGCAGGCAGCTCAGCTTGCGTGAGCATCTGACCCAGCAGCCCATGGCTCCCTTTGTGGGAAGTGTCCCCTTAGCTGTGGAACCCAGGTGGGTAGGTGAACACCTCACCTATGACTGCCACACCTTATGACTGCCCCACCTTATGACTGCCCATTAGCTGCTGCGCCTCCTCTCCTCCTCCTCTTTTCTTCTGTCTTTCTGGAGGAATAGTCTAGTTCGGGTTAGAGATGAACCTCTGGCCTGGGAAGACCTCTTTCAAATAAGATTATGCCCATCTGTGGCTTAAGAAGTTACTCATTCACCAAGGCACATGCTTGTGTCTAGAAGTAATACCATCATGTTACCACGGTAATATTAAGTACAACATACACAAGTGCCATTTTTGTAAATAAAATCAGGAAACTGTAGCCATTTCATATGGTAATTCCCATTAACTCTTGAGAATCTTGAGTTGTGATTTCTGTCATGTAGACAAGTATGATGGACCGAATATTCATTTCATTTCTCTACCAAATTCTTGTGTTGAAGCCCTAACCCCCACGGTGATGGTATTTGGCGATGGGGTCTATGGGAGGCAGTTAGGGTTAGATGAGGTCAAGAGGGTGGGACCTTCTCAATGGGCTTAGTGCCCTTGTAAAAAGGGACATCAGGGAGCTTGCTCTCTCTTTCTCGCCTTGTATGCACAAAGAACAGGTCCTGTGAGCATGAAGGGAAATGGTGGCCACCGCAAGCCAAGAGAAGAGGCCTCAGAGTGAAACCTGCCTCAGTGGCACCTTGATCTTGGACTTCCCAGCTCCAGAACTGTGAGAAAATAAGTTTCTGTTGTTTAAGCCTCCCAGTCTAGGGTGCTTTGTTATGATAGCCTGAGCAGACTGAGATACTTAGTTCAGATAGAAAGTGAGAAGCTAATTTGAGTATGTTCTTTATCTGTTCTTGGCCTATTTTCTTTGGTCTGGGCAAGTCATTTTCAAGGTGTTCTGTGAAGTTCATCTTCATCAGAATCACCTGGGAAGCATGTTAAAAAACCAGAGTCTGGGTCCCAACCCCAGAGATTCTGATGGGGGTTATCTGTGTGGCTGGACTGTGCATTTTTAGTTTGTTTATGTTTTTTTCTTTGAGATAAACTTTACATGGAGTGAAATGTACAAATCCTAAGTGTACTGTCTCATGGGTTTTTAATAAATGAGTCCCTTTGTGAGACCCAATCCCTGTCAAGGTAGAGAACAACATGACCATCAGCCCAGAAAGTTCCCTGGTGTCCCTTCCCAATCAGTCCCCACTGGGGATTTTCAGTGGCATCCCAGAGCTGTTTGCTATGGTGGCAGTAGCTGGAGAGCTACTGTTAATTAATTTGAGCAACAGTGCAGCTGAGAAATTTGATCTACCAGGGAGGTCTGGGACTGCCATCCTGAATTCAAGGTTCTCAAATCCTGTAGCTCTTGGGTCATATTGATAGGGGCTATATTTTTAAAAAGGGATAGTTGGGCAACTGGTTAGAAGGAAATGGCAATGAGTTCATCTTTGGGCCTATTCACTGCCCCATTTTGAAATTGGGTTGTTTCCAGTTCTGAATGGGGAGGCTGCATTGTTGTTCTGAGTTTCAGATTGGAGCCCATTACCTGCCAGGCTCCTGCTCATTCTTACTTCCTCTTGGGGGGATCCCCAGCAATTCCAATTCCACTAGTAGGGTTTCCCAGCCGATCACTCTTCCCTGGCTGTTCTCAGTCATTCTAAGTGTAGAAGCTACATCATCCTTGGCTTCTGCCTAGTGGCTCACTTAACCGCATCATCTCAATTTATCATGTTGCTGTTTATCTTTTGTAACATAAAGTTTTATTATTTGACATACTATCTCAGTCTGTTCCTTTTGCTCTAATACCTGAAACTGGGTGATTTATAAAAGAAATTTATTTCTCACAGTTGAGGAGTCTGGGAAGTCCAAGATCAAGGTGCCTGCAGATTTGGTTTCTGCTGAAGGCTCACTTTCTGCTTCCAAGATGGCACCTTGTTGCTGTGTCCTTATGTGGCAGAAGATGGAAGGGCAAAAGGGTCAACTCTTCTTCAAGACTTTTTATAAGGGCACTAATCTGTTCATGAGGGAAGAGCCCACACTGTCTAATCACCTCCCAGGGCCCCCCACCTCTTTAATACCGTCATCTTGGAGGTTAAGTTCCAAAGTGCATTTTGGAGGGCCATATACATTCAAACCATAGCACATGCATTATCTCATTTAATCCAGAGCTAATGGTTGACATCCCATCCCGTTGGGACAAGAACACATGTGACAGTTGAGCTTAAAGTGTCAAAATATGGACAGTATTCAGAGGAAACAGTGATAGTG
Source organism: Pongo abelii (assembly GCF_028885655.2). NCBI lineage: Eukaryota > Metazoa > Chordata > Mammalia > Primates > Hominidae > Pongo > Pongo abelii. The sequence goes on from NC_085929.1 coordinate 35,392,700, forward strand.
AGCTGGAGGGTTCTGCAAAGATCATGTGGAGGCAATGGGGCAAGAGCTGGACCATAAAGAATGGATGGGCAGGCAGGAGAATGGGGGATAAGGACCTCCTAGTGACTTAGGCAAATTTAGTATGACATCTTGGTTTTATTAAATAAGTAGCATTTGATACTCTTTAGTCTACTTTACCTTTTCCTTCCAACAACTCTGTGAATTAGAAAGGGCAGATGGTTAAATCTATTTACTGTTGAGAAATGGGGGTCCAGAGAGAGAAAAAAAATGCTTTACCCAAGACACACAGTGAAATTAATGGCAGCCTGAGCTTCTCACCCTTGCTATTTGAGTTTCCCCATGTCACTTGACCACCCACTGATATCTGACCCCAAAAGACCTTCCTTGCTGACTTCCTGTGGTATTTTATTTTGTTTTGCACAGCATGGCGCTATTAAAAACTAAATCTTTTAAAAACAACATTTCCTCAGTAGCATCAAACACATGTCTTTATCTTCTTGATTGAAGCTGGTCCTGACTTTAATTTGATATCTTTAAGATATCTTGAGGAGAATAGGGTAAGAATACATGTGGACTTTCTTTCTTGAGAATATAGGGAAGTATTAGATTTCAGAGTCTGAGGTTAACACAGTGGTCACCAGCCTAATATGGCTATTTAAATTTGAGTTAATTAAGTAAAACTTAAAATTCAGTTCCCGGTTTGCATTTACCGCATCCCAGCTGTTCAATAGCAACATGTGGCTTGTAGCTCCTACATTGCTGGTATAGAAACAGAACATCACCATTATTAAAGAATGTTCTGTTGGATAGCACTAGCCTAAAGCTGCTGTCTCAAGTAAGTGACTTCTCTGTAACCTCTTGACTCTTTGTAACTTCTAACCTGTAACTTCTTTGTAACCTTTGACCTTACAGGGTAGGCTTGGAGTGCAGAGGGGTGCAATGAAGTTGTCTGTGATACTTATGCTTATCTCAGGTCATACAGTAATGTTCTCTGGGTCATCTCTCCAAAAGGCACAAGCAGCCACTTGTTTTTCACAGAGAGAGAACCTCTGATTCTAGCTATTATACTGACTCTTGTAGAGGTGCTACAGGCAGGCCATGATAGGATCTGGAGCCACTGTGTTATCATTTCTTCCATAGTTACAGATGGAGTGCTCCATGTGTCATTAGTCATTTACACTGTTGTGTGTGTCAGCCTCAATGTCTACCCATAAGGATACATGCCTGTATTTGGGGAGGTATGCAGGGGAGGACAGCTGCAGCCCAAAAAGCTCCTATATGAAGGAATGAGCTGCCATACTGATGCCTCCATTCTTAAGAATGTTCTCTGTTGTGGTTGCTGGTCTCTGGCTGAAATTTGGTATGTACATTCTTTAGTTTGCAAGAATAAAAGGCTCAGTGCAGTGTTATAGACAGGGGTCTGCTCTTAGTTCAAATGCATTGAGGGAAGCCGTTTTATGCACAGAGGCTTGTACCCTGAACATCCTTTTGGAAAAACAAAGAGGGTTATTTTGTGACTTCACCATATACATGGCCTGAATGGATGGTAAGACTGTTGAATGGAAGGTTGGGTAGATTAGAGTGTGCTACCAAAGGCAAAAGGGCTCTGGCCAGGGGCCCAATACTACTGTGAACAGGATGCAAATGACGGTAGCCTCACAGGAGATACACTGAAAGGGGAGTTGGGTGGGACTGGAGCTAACCCCATTTGAGGTCCTCAAGACCATGTAATGAAGCAGGAAACCCAACACACAGAGTGCATGAAAGCAGGACACAGTGATGAATCCTGAATGGGCAGAGGGCCCCAGAGAGGGAGACAGTGACTTTTGGGTTCTTTAAGGGCTCACAGGCTATAGCCACAGGCCACAGATTCACCTCATTCCATCCCCTGCTTCTCTGTAATTGCCCTGGTGAGTTTCCAAATGAAAGGAAAGAGCCAATAGCCCTTTAGGAAGAGATGCACTAGATGAAAATCACCTGATTAAAATATTGCTGTTAATCACAGGAGAGGGGGGTGAGGAGGGAAAAAAACCACAGGCTCAAGCGTTAAAAGCAATAAATTATTCGTTAGGCTTTTGCCACCCAGTATGACCTTGGGCAAGTCGCATAAGGGCCCCATTCTCTCTGATCCTGGAGCAGGGGGAATGCCTGCCACCTGCCTACCTCATGGGGGTTTTGGGAGGATTAATGAGATAATGTCTGAGCTGTGCTTTGGGCTCCTTGGAGACAGCCACTATATATCAGGAATTATTAGCACAAGCTAGAACAGTTTCTTGCCTATTCTTTACCTCATTAAGCTACCTATGCCTGATTACATCTGCTTATAAAAGTTCCTGCTCAAAGAAGAGTGGACTGGGAAGGTCGTAACCCAGGCTGGATCTGTCCTGGTTGGTTTTATTAAAGCCACTCCCTAAACCCACACTCATCAGCAACAGGGCACCTTGAAAGCTTAGCACAGTACCCAGCATCTAATGCCAGAGATGGATGGTTAAAAAGAAAAGAAAGAAGAAGATCCTGTGGACTTTTTGCGCTTCTGGGCTTTGTGTTACCACTACCAACCCACCTACATTCTAGCGCACCTAGGGGAGTGACTGCCAGGTTGCAGGGGATGAGGGACAAGCTCCAGGAGTCTTTAGCTACTCAATTTTTAGACTGAGTAGCTGTCAGATGGATGGACAGGTTTTCTCAGTGTCAAATTTTGAGGCAACCGACTAAAGAAACCAGGAGGCTATAAGTTCACATACCAAGAAACCTATATTGATTGTGTTTCTAAGTGAGGGCAAGTCCATGTTGTATGAATGTGTATTATGTATAAAAGACACAAAAAAGTATATTCAGTTTGGGTCTCTATCCTCAAAGGTCTTCATCCAGTTGGATAAATTTGACATTTATTCCTAGAAAGCTCACCAGCCTTGATATAGACCAGGGGAGAAGTCAGATTAGGGGATCGAAGCACTTCAGGTCAAAGGATTCAGAGGCCAAGCCTGGGCCAGGGGCAGAGGGGTGAGGGGAACAACTCAGCCACAACATCCTCGAGTGTATCCAGAGGCCATGCAGACAGAGGCTTGAACCACAGTTCACAGGAGGCTTTCAGGTGCCTGTGATCCTCCTGGGAACAGGAGAGGACAGGAAGATCCTAAGGTACAATTCAAGGCCATCTCCCACCCACCTCCTATCTCTTGGGAGGCTGTCATGAGACAGTGTCTCATCACCTCCCAGGTTCTGATGAGGATGAACTTCTGTACTCCAGCCCCCTCAGAATAGAGTTGCAGAAGGTAAAGCTGCTTAGCTACAGTCTCAAGTGGACTCCTCAGCAACAGGGCATCCCGCAGCTCACGCTGCAGTCATCTGGCCCCTTCTGTTCCAAGGTCATAATTTTTTGGTATGAAGGACAAAGCCATGGGGAGCTGGCACCTTTGGCTACTCTTTCTTTTGCTGTCTATGTATGTAATAAACTGCCTGAATCCAAAAGTGGCTTGTGATACCTTTACCAGCCGAATTAATAAGGTCTTGGCCTTACCTTGTCTCGTATGCTTGAAAAGAGGGTGTGCCCAACTCTCACCTCAACTGCGCCAAAGCTTTAGGCTAAAAGGATAGAGCTGGTTCCCAGGGTCTGTCAAAAGAGAAGGGAGCAGGACCCAGGGCAAGCAGCAAAGCTTTAGACCCATGCAGACCAGTGCCACTTGGCTCAGCCATCCTAGCACAGCTGGAATTCTTTCCATCTTTGTTTCATCAGCCACACACGAGGACACTAATACTGACATTATAAGGTTGTTGTTAAGATCGGAGATAATGTATGTTATACTTCCATAGCAGTCCCCGACACAACTACTAAAACAGAAAATAACAGCCACTAACATTTACTATGGGCTTGCCTCGTTCCAGGCACTGTTCTGCTAGTTTTATAGGCTAACTCATCTGACCCTTGCAACTACCTTTGAAGTAGATATTCTTGTTTTATGTAGATGAGGAAGCCAAGACAAAGAAGTTCAGAAATTTGCTCAAGGTCACATATAAGTTAGTGGCAGAGCTGGGATTTAAACCCAGGCAGCCTATGAGCCTGGGTTCTTAACCACCCTGCCTCAGTGGACATCAGCCATGTTCCCACACTTTGCTGCTGAAAAGAAAGTAACATTTTATCCAGTCTAAGTGCTGAGAACAGTTCCGGTCTCCTATATCTTAGTATCAGGTTGAGCCTGAGTAGAAGGAAACAACAAGACAGAAGGGCTGGCAGGGATCTAGATAGAGAGGACTCTAAAAGTGATGAGTGATCTGGTTTGCAGGTGGTAGAGTATGTACTTGGTTTGTAGTTAAGGAGAAGGACAAGCTTCAAAAGCTGTCTCATAAGTCAAAGGCCCCAATTTAGGAATACGCAAGTGTTGGTAATACATTTAGCCAAATGCTGGACAAAATAAGCTAGATGTGACAATGGACATGAAAATGCCAAATTCAGAATGGTGGTCACATTTTGTACGAAGAGAGAGAGAAATACTATTTTTCAGGCTAGTATTTGATGTATTGTTACTGTTTTATACCTCAACCCCTTGATTTCTTGAAAAAGTGTAAACTTGGTGACTTTACTGCATAAATGTAGGTGCACCCATTGCACCTACATTGCAAGCAAACTCCACCCACTCCATAAATTGGTGATCTTCCCGCTACATCTCCTGTCTACTTTCACGTAGTTTTCCTAAAGCCGTGACTGGCAAAAGCCTAATTCTGCCCTCTGCAAAGGTCTCGAGTCCTTGTGTAACTAAAGCGGAAAAACATTAAAAATGAAATGTTTGAAATGCAACAGAGTGAACAGAGTGAAAACTACTGCCTGTAGTCATGTGTCGCATAATGATGTTTCAGTCAACAACAGACTGCATATACAACAGTGGTTCTGTAAAGATTATAATGGAACTGAAAAATTTCTATCACTCAGTATTTACTGTATTTTTTATGTTAGAGTGTACTCTTCTACTTATTAAAAAAGAAGTTAGCTGTAAAATAGTCCCAGTCAGGTCCTTCAGGAGGTATTCAAGAATAAAGCATTGTTATCATAGGAGATGACAGCTCATGTGTGTTACTGCGCCTAAAGACCTTCCAGTGGGACAAGATATGGACATAGAAGGCAGTGACATTGATGATCCTGACCTTGTGTAGGCCTGGGCTAATGTGTGTGTCTTAATTTTTAACAAAAAAAGTTTAAAAAAGTAAAAAAAAAAAAAGTTTTGATAGAAAAAAGCTTATGAAATAAAGATATAAAGAAATATTTTTGTACAGCTGTACAATGTGTTTCTTATTAGAGTGTTATTACAAAAGTCAAAAGTTAAAATTAAAAAGTTTATAAAGTAAAAAAGTTACAGTAAGCTAAGGTTAATTTATTATTGTAGAAAGGAAAGTATTTTTTATAAATTTAGTGCAGCCTAAGTTATAGGCATATAGTTTTAAAAATCTTTTTTTTTTTTGAGGTGGAGTCTCGCTCTGTTGCCCAGGCTGGAGTGCAGTGGCATAATCTCGGCTCACTGCAACCTCTGCCTCCCGGGTTCAAGTGATTCTTCTGCCTCAGCCTCCTGAGTAGCTGGGATTACAGGTGCCCGTCACCATGCCCATCTAATTTTTTCATATTTTTAGTAGAGATGGGGTTTCACCATGTTGGCTAGTCTGGTCTCGAACTCCTGACCTCAGGTGCTCCACCCACCTCCGCCTCCCAAAGTGCTGGGATTACAGGCTTGAGCCACTGCTCCCGGCCTAAAAATCTTTTATACCATATTTTTTACTGTACCTTTTCTATGTTTAGATATGTTTAAGTACACAGATATTTACCATGATGTTACAGTTGCCTACAGTACAGTAACATGCTGTACAAGTTTATAGCCTCAGAGTCATAGGCTATACTGTACAGCCTAGGTGTGTAGTACGCTATCGCATCCAGGTTTGTGTCACCACACTCTACATTTGCACAGTGACAAAATCGCCTAACATTTCTGAGAACGTGACCCCTGTCATGAGGTGACACATATTTAGGATTAAGATTTTCAGTGAAATAGAACCATGGACAGAAAAGAAAAGACTACCTTTGAATTGTTAACTCCTTCACAGATCATCTGTCTTCTCTGTTAGTTTTGGAAACTTGTTTTATCCTGTATTGGGCTATTTCACTGTGACATATCTAGGGGTGAATTTATGGATTTAATACATCCTCTTGAGGCTGGGTGTGGTGGCTCATGCTTGTAATCCCAGCACTTTGGGAGGCCAAGGTGGGTGGATCACTTGAGCCTAGGAGTTCAAGACCAGCCTAGACAACATAGTGAAACCCCGTCTCTACAAAAAAAGACGAAAATTAGCCAGGCATAATGACACACACTTGTAGTCCCAGCTACTCAGGTGGCTGAGGCAGGAGGATTGCTTGAGCCCAGTGGGGTTGAGGCTGCAGTGAGCCGAGATCACACCACTACACTCAAGCCTAGGTGACAGAGTGAGACCGTGTCTCAAAAAAAAGAAAAAAACACAACTATATATATAGTAGAGCAAAGCACTCTGTTTTTGATCTGAAAACTTATGTCTTATTTCACTTCTGGAAAGTTCACAGCCTTCATCTTTGTGAATAGGGTTGGTCTGCCACCACTCCAACACCCTTCCCCTGGATAGCTATCAAAGCTGTGTTAGAGGCTTAGGTCTGCCCTCTGTGTCACTAACTACTATTTTTATTCTTTCTCTACTGCATTCTGGGTGACTTCCTCAGCATGTCTTCCAGTTCACTAATCCTATCTCCATCTTTGTCCAGTTTGGATTATCATTTAAAATTTAATTTCAATATCTGTTTTTCATTTCTAGCATGTATACATTATTCTTTTTTAAAAATATCCATGTATTATATCCTTTCTGCCTGTTGTTTTATATTTCCTTATTCTTTCTTATAGCTATAATTCCTTTTTTCATCTCCTATAATTCCTAAAACATACATTTAAAAGTCATTGTCAGGCTGAGTATGGTGGCTCATGCCTGTAATCCCAGTACTTTGGGAGGCCGAGGCGGGTGGATCACCTGAGGTTAGGAGTTCAAGACCAGTCTGGCCAACATGGTGAAACCCTGTCTCTACTAAAAATACAAAATTAGCCAGGCATGGTGGCACACGCCTGTAATCCCAGCTACTTGGAAGGCTGAGGCAGGAGAATGGCTTGAACCCGGGAGGCGGAGGTTGTGATGAGCTGAGATAGTACCATTGCACTCCAGCCTGGTCGACAAGAGCGAAACTCTGTCTCAAAAAAATAAAAGTCATTGTCAGACTGCCCTATTTTCATTTAATCTCAAATAAATTAACCCCCCAGTGTCAATTTTGTTGGCTGTGTTCTTGAGTTAGTTTTCCTTTGGTATTTTGGAAATTGGGTTTGGAAACTCATGGAGTCAGAGTTAGTTTGGAGGAAGTGGTCTTCTCTATACCATCCCTCCCCCAAGAGCCTTGTGGTTACTTCTCCAAGGACCTGTAAGCCTATAACAGGCTCATAGTGACATGTCAGGACCCCCAGGACATACAGACACAGATAAACTTCAGTCTTCATACCTCCAGGTGGTCTTGGCCCACATGCGGGCTGTAGATTGCACATGCTTCTTTGTAACGTCCTAGGCTTCACTGTGAGCTGTAATTGTCAGATGTTTTCAGTCTCCTTTCATAGCTGGGGCAGCCTAGCCCAAACTTTGGTTTTAAGTAAGAACAGTGGCTCCCATCCCACCCCACTTGGGCTACTTTTAGTTCCCAGTCCACCAGAATAGAGCTCCTAGCACCACCACCTGCATTCAGACTGAAAGCACAGCAGGACTGTGGCTTCAGCATTCATCTTTGCTTTATTCTGTTCTGTTCTTTTTTTTCCCCGTAGATATGTTTATCTTGTTTTTAAGCATAATTTACACCTTTCAGTTTCTTTTTGTATTTGATGTTTGGAATGGAGGGGAGGGAAACTGAATCAAAAATAAACTTATACACTGAGCAGAAGATGATATGTAAAGGAGGTTAAGGACAGAGTCAAGCCTAGTGAGGATAGATTATTCCAAGCAGAGGGAACAAGAGCAAGTGCAAAAAACCTATGGTAGGCAGGCCTGGCATGTGGGAGGAACAGCAGGGAGGCCAGTGTGGCTGGAACAGGGTGAACAAGAAAGAGACTGGCAGAAGAGAGGGGTCAAAGGTCATGGCAGGTCAGACACAGGATTTTCCAGGGCTTCATAAGTCAGCTAGGAAGCCAGTGGTAACTTGCACAGAGTAGTAACATGGCATGACTTATATTTTAATAGGATTGCTCTGGCTGCTGTATTTGAGAAAAGACTGGGGAAGGGGCAGTGTCAGGGAGTGGAAGAGTTGAGGGAGAGCAGTTAGGAGCTCTGGCAGTAACCCAGAGGAGAAGTGAAGGGGGCTTGGTACAGGGTGGAAGCAGGGGAGGTGGTGGAAAGTGGTTGGGTTCTGAATAGGTTTTGTAGGTAGAGTCAGCAGAATTTGCTGAAGGGTTGGATGTGGGTAGGGGAGAAAGGAAGCAAGTATGACTCCAAGGAATGAAATGCCATTACTTGAGAAGAGGAACATGACAGAAAAGGTTTGTTTTGGAGGAAGCTCAGTTTTAAACAATGAAATGAAAATTAGCCCTTCTTACCCGACTACAAAGATATGATAATTACTGTAAGACTCAAAAGAAGACTGAAGACTGTTATTCAGAGTATGGAGAGAACTCTGAAAATTCAATAAGTACACAACCCAATTAAAAGCAGGTAAAAGATTTGAATAGAGACTTTACAAAGAAGAGATAGGGATGGCAAATAAACACATGAAAAGTTGCTCAACAACATTGGGCATCAGTAAATGCAAAATAAAACCACAATGAGATACTGCTACGTGCCACTAGAATGGCTAAAATTAAAAGGCTGATAATAAAAAATGTCAATGAGGAAGTGGAACAATGGGAACTCTCATACATTGCTTTTGGTAATCCAAAATGGCACAGTTCCTTTGGAAAAGTTTGGAATTTCTTATAAAGCTCAACATACACCTACCATGTGACCCAGATATTCCACTCCTAGGTATTTACACAAGAGAAATAATAACATTTGTCTACGCAAACCTACTCAAATATCCATGGCAGCTTTATTTGTAATAGTGAAAAAGTGGAAACAATCCAATGTCCATCAACAGATGAGTGAATGAAAAGTGGTTCACCCATACAGTGGACCACTACTCTGCAATAAGCAGCAAAACACTGACACATGGATGAACCTCAAGAACATGATGCTGAATCAAAGGACCCAGGGTTCTTCCCTTCCCCCCAAAAAGAGTGCATGATGCATCATGTTTCCGTTTATGTGGAATTCCAGAAAATATAAACCAACTTATATAGTAACAGAAATCAGATCAGTGATAGTCTGGGTACGGGGTGAAAGAAGAAATGGACCATCAGGGAACAAGAAACTTTCTGGGGTGATGAAAATGTTCTGTATCTTGATAGTGGTGGTGGTTTCACAGATGTCTGCACCTGTCAAAACTTACTACCCATTGTTATCAGTAAATGATTAGTTTATTGTATATAAATACCTCACTTAAGTCTGTGTTTGTTTTTTTGGGTGTGGTGGCACAAGCCTGTAGTTCCTGCAAGTTGGGAGGCTAGGGTGGAAGGACTGCTTGAGCCCAGGAGTTTGAGGCTGCAGTGAGCTATGATGGTGCCACTGTACGCCAGCCTGGACAATAGAGCAAGACCCTGTCTCTAAAAAAATATGTTTTTTTAATTGCTGAATTCAGGCTATGAACAATGACAGCATTCTTAAAAGAGAGTCAACAAGTCTACCATGGAGCTCTATGACCCAACCAAAAGTCATAGTAATTCCAGTGCTGACCACTTGATTATCACCAGCAGCCTCAGTTATGTAGATGGGCTTTTAATTCATAAACAGATAACTTGATGAAGAAAAAAGGGAACTTTACTCTACTGATTCAGGTATGGCTCAGAACCAGGCCATGAAACACCCAAGGACCTAAGACACAATGCCCTTTTGAGACAGCTAGCATGAAAGTGGTTCTTTTCCATGCCTCATACGCCATAATTGTGGTAGAATAAAGACTGACATCCCACAGGATGTAAGACGTGTGTTTATTAAGGACATTGACTTGTGCCATCTCACTCAGGTGGGGCTGGCCCCATTCTTATTTTACAGATGAGGAGACAACCTTGGGGAAATAAAGTAATTGCCTGGAGTAATGGAGCTCAGCTGCATTCTTTTTTAAAAATTAAATAAGAAATTTTTAAGAGATGGTCTCTCTCTCTGTCATTCAGGCTGGAGTGCAGTGGCACCATGATAGGTCACCTGTCACCTTGAACTCCTGGGCATAAGCAATCCTTCCACCTCAGCCTCCCGAGCAGCTGGGATTACAGGTTTATGCCACCACACCTGCCTAAGTTTTTGTATTTTTTGTAGAGACAGGGTTTCTCCGTGTTGCTGAGGCTGGTCTCAAACTCCTGGCTTCAAGTGATCCCCTTGTCTCGGCCTCCCAAAGTGCTGGGATTACAGGGATGAGCCACTGCGCCCAGCCTGTTCTTTTCATCACATGACTCCACTGGTGATAGTCTTGCCCCACTATATTTTTCCCTTTCTCCCCATTTACCATTTATTTGCATAATTCTTTAATAACAGCTTTATTAAGATACACGCATACCATATAATTCACCTATATAAAGTGTATAATTCAGTGGCTTTTAGTATATTCAGAGTTGTACAACCATCACCACAATCTATTTTAGAACATTTCAATCACCTCAGAAAGAAACCTGTACCTTTTAACTCTCACTCCCGTGTCTTCCCATTCTTCTGCCTCCCCAGTGCTAGGCAACCACGATCGACCGTCTCTGTCCTATTCTGGGCTTTCGTATAATAGAATCATATAAGATGTGGACTTTTGTGACTAGCTTCTTTTACTCAGCATGTTCTCAAAGTTTATCCCTGTTGTAGCATGTATCAGTACTCTGTTCATTTTTGTGACCAAATAATATTCCGTGGTGCGGGTTAACCACACTTGATGTTTCCATTCATTGGCTGATGGACATTCACATTGTTTCCACTCTTTGGTTATTAGGAATAGTGCTGCTATGAACATTCATGTACAAGTTTCTGTGGCCATGTTTTCTTTTCTCTTGGGTATATACTTAGGAGTGGAATTGCTGGGTGTCATATGGTCACTCTATGTTTAAGCCTTTGAGGAACTGCCAGACTGTTTTCCAAAGTGGCTGCTCCATTCTGCACTGCCATCAGCAGTGTTTCAGGGTTCTAATTATTCCACATTCTAGCCAACACTTGGTATGACTTGATGTCTCATTATGGTTTTGATTTGCGTTTCCTTGATGGCTAATGATGTTGAGCATCTTTTAATGTGCTTGTTGACATTTGCATATCTCTTGGAGAAATATGTATTTAGATCCTATGCCCATTTTTAATTGAATAGTTTGTCTTTTTATTGAGTTGTAAAAGTTCACATACATTTTCTTCTGTGGGTTTTATACTTTTAAATTATTTATTTTTAGAGACAGGGCCTTGCTGTCTCCAGGCTGGAGCGCAGTGGAGCCATCATGGCTTAATGCAGCCTCAAACTTGTGGGCTCAATCTTCCTGCCTCAGCCTCCCAAGTAGCCAGGATTACAGGCATGTACCACCACACCTGGCTAATTTTTTAAATGTTTTGTAGAGACAGAGTTTTGCTATGTTACTTAGGCTGGTCTCAAACTCCGGAGCTCAAATAATCCTCCTACCTTGGCCTCCCAAAGTGCTGGGATTACAGGCATGAGCCATGGTGCCTGGCCTTTTTTACACTTTCTTGGTGGTATCCTTTACAGCACAAAAGTTTTTAATTTTGATGAAATTCATTTTGTCTATTTTTTCTTTGGCTGCCTATGCTTTTGGTATGATGTCTATTGCCCTACTTTTTGCATGCGAGGTACATGGGCCTCTTTGTATCTGATCATCGGAAATAAAAGCAGGATGGGCAGGATCAGGACTGCCCTTCAGATGAAGTTACATGACTCTTCTAAGGTCACACAGAAGAGGCAGTACTGGGATCCACCGTGGGCCAGTGCGACTCGAAGCCCTTGTTCATCGTAGCACACCACAGCATAGCACAGCATCATCAGGGAGTGGAGAATGAGAGGCTCTGCCTTAGGCCCTTCACTAAAGTGCCCGCTCTTAACACTGTGTTGAGAATCCCCTTCTCAGAATGGTTACTTGGCAAATGTTGAATTATTTCTTCCATTTTTGTTTCTATGTTTTTCCAATGAAAGAAATTTAAAAAAAAAATAAAAAGGAATGAGCTTAAAATCTTGACTGGAAGGTAATGAACCTGCCTCTCAAGGGCCTGCCTTCCTTTGCATTCAGAAAGCTACTCAAGGTTACAACAAACCAATACATCCCACTGGTTCCTTGTAAGAAATTCTCCAAATATCAGGAAATATTGTGGGAAAGGAATGCATCTCTCTCTCTCTCTTTTTTGTTTTTGTTTTTTTGAGACGGAGTCTCGCTTTGTCACCCAGGCTGGAGTACAGTGGCACGATCTCGGCTCACTGCAAGCTCTACCTTCCGGGTTCATGGCATCCTCCCGCCTCAGCCTCCCGAGTAGCTGGGACTACAGGCGCCCTCCATCATGTCCGGCTAATTTTGTTTTTGTATTTTTAGTAGAGACGGAGTTTCACCGAGTTAGCCAGGATGGTCTCGATCTCCTGACCTCATGATCCGCCCGCCTCGGATTCCCAAAGTGCTGGGATTACAGGCATGAGCCACCGTGCCTGGCTGGAATGCATCTCTTTGACAATGCATGTTACTACTTAATACTGCCATTTGTTACTTTTAAACTGTGTTATACATAGAGCCAATTCATGGGAAAAAGCCCTGGTTAGCTTCAAATTTTGGTCACCTGTCCTGTCAGCAGATGCATATACATTTTATAATTGTTTTCAAACTCCTGATTAAACAACATTACAGTAAAGGAGGGCTCAGCTCTTAATCACTGTTCTTGCCTGGTGTCCAGCCACAAGGTCATTGCTTATCAAATGTTGGTTTAAATGAGTAGTAGAATCCAAAAAAGAAAAAATCTCCTACTATTCATACTCTCCATTCCATTAACTTTGTAAATTCTTTGTTTCCTTTTAGTTTTCATCTAGATACAGATGTGATTTTTATTTTTTTTTTTAATTTTTTTGAGACAGGGTCTCACTCTTGTCCAGGCTGGCACGCAGTGGCCAGATCATAGCTCATTGCAGCCTCAACCTTCCAGGCTCAAGCAATCCTCCCACCTTGGCCTCTCGAGTAGCAAGGACCACAGGTGCATGCCACCTAATTTTTTAATTTTTGTAGAGACAGGGGTCTCACTGTGTTGCCCAGGTTAGTCCCAAACTCCTGGGCTCAAGTAATCCTCCCATCTTGGCCTCCCAAAGTGCTGAGATTACAGGCAGATATGATTTTTAAGTCTGTACATTAACTTTTCTGAAAATTTTGTACATACTTCTAATACTATGTTATCTTCATTATTATCTTACTGTGGTGACATTACATCCCATAAATTATGCACATTGTTTTTATTATATAGTCTTTGGGCGAATTTTTTTTTCTTTCTAAGTTTTCACAGTTTAGAGGAGGACTACTTAAAGATTTCATCATATAAAGTTACTACTTTGGCTGGGTGCAGTGGCTCATGCCTGTAATCCTAGCATTTTGGGAGTCCGAGGCGGGCGGATCATGACGTCAATAGTTCAAGACCAGGCCAGGCGCAGTGGCTCACGCCTGTAATCCCAGCACTTTGGGAGGCCGAGGCGGGCGGATCACAAGGTCAGGAGTTCGAGACCAGCCTGGCCAATATGGTGAAACCCTGTCTCTACTAAAAATACAAAAATTAGCCGGGAGTGGTGGCAGACGCCTGTAGTCCCAGCTACTCAGGAGGCTGAGGCAGGAGAATCGCTTGAAACCGGGAGGTGGAGGTTGTAGTGAGCCGAGATCAAGATCGGGCCACTGCACTCCAGCCTGGGAGACAGAGCGATACTCTGTCTCAAAAAAAGAAAAAAAAAAAAGAGTTCAAGTCCAGCCTGGCCAACATAATGAAACCTCGTCTCTACTAAAAGTACAAAAATTAGCCAGACGTGGTGGCGGGCGCCTGTAATCCCAGCTCCTCAGGAGGCTGAGGCAGGAGAATCGCTTGAACCTGGGAGGCAGAGATTGCAGTGAGCTGAGATCACACCACTGCACTCCAGCCTGGGCAACAGAGCAAGACTCTGTCTCAAGAAAAAAAAAATTACTACTTTGAGGTTATTTCCTCGGGGTCTGTTTGAAAAATGAAATTGTGGGGGAAGGACATAACAGAGCTTGGGCATTGTCTCATTGCCAGACCGCTTCCCCCAATTTGAGCCAATTTGCAGCATGGCCAGAATGTGTTTGCCCAAGTTGGGTTTAGAGCTGGTTTACTTGGCTGATTTTGCTGTTGTATTCATCACCAATAAGGTGGATGATGATTCTGTTTTCTTACTATAAATTAGTTGCATATATCCCTTAACTCTCAGTCATTTCATTCCTTGCAGTGTATCTTTGTTCTGTACCTGCTCATATGGAGAAGTTTAAAAAATAACATTTGTACTTTCTGCCCCACTTTGTCACTATCTAGTTCACTAATTGTCCTAAAGGAATTGACTTAGCTCACGTGGCTTCATCATTTATAAACATATAAATGAGGCAGAGGTTGCATTGAGCAAAGATCATGCCACTGCACTCCAGCATGGGCAACAGAGCAGGACCCTGTCTCAAAAAATAAATGAATAGGCTGGGTGGCAGAGGTGGGTGGGTTACTTGAGTTGGATCCAGGAGTTTGAGACCAGCCTGGACAACATAGTGAGACCCTGTCTCTACTAAAAATACAAAAATTAGCTGGGCACGGTGGTGCATGCCTGTAATCCCAACTACCTGGGGGACTGAGTCAGGAGGAAGTCCTGGCTGCAGTGAGCCAAGATTATGCCTCTACACGCCAGCCTGGGTGACAAAGTGAGACCCTGTCTGAATAAAAAATAAATTAATATAGCTTTGGAATTTTCTTTCACTTATTTTTCTAGTTTCAGTTCAGCATCATGTAGTTTGAATGATTTGTTGTTTTATAGTATTGTATTTCATCTTAATTTAGTAACTCTTTGATGTGTTTAAGCACTTAATCCTTTTCATAATAAAAACGATCAAGTGTCCTTTATAAGTTGCCTTGCAATTTGAAGTAAAACTGTGTCAGTGAATTCCTGTGTAGAGAACAATACTTGTCATCTGGTAGGCACATGAGTCACTCTGAGTCACTTCAAGAATGAATTTAGAATTAATTTAGCTTAAGATTTCTATAGTCTACTGGATACTTAAAAAAAAATTTAACTTACGAGGCTTATCTATTTGAAACTAGCAACAGCCATTCTAAGCGAGGGTTTGTAAAGTCAGACACGAGATATACATGGGGCCATATGTAAGTTTTAACATAATTTTCTGACAAAATGAAATTCTAGGGCATGGGAGATACTCAAGAGAAAAGGTGGATTTGAAATGCCTGCTGCTTCCCCAGGTTTCTGACAGGTCACTTCTCAGTTGTCCATTTGGTACAGAGGAATGAAATAGGTATAGAGGCTCTTTTTGGTTTTTCTCAAAAAAAGTGATACCCACTGGGGGAGACTCCAGCCAAGTGTTCTGAAAGCCAGAGTCCTCAGCCGAGAAAACTCCACAGTCTTCAGGCCATTCCCAGCTGGAATTCTCTGTGAAACAGCAGCAACAGCCAGCAGCTTTTTGGTGTCTGGGGTAGTTTCCGACCCATCACAGTTCCCCTCATTGCTATGACAACAGGGAGAATAACTATTCAGGTTCTGTTTGATTCTAGATCCAGAAAAAGGTTTAGGCTCTTTGTTCAAAGAGCAAAAGAATTGTCCGTTTCTTTGTACATAGAAGAGGGAAAAAAATCCTTATGATTCAAGAGAAAAATGGGTGGGTCTGTCCTTTTTCCATTCTTTCACGTAAATTATAAGTCTTGGTTTTAGCCACCACACCTTTTAAGAAAAGGTCTGGGACTGATGTGAAACTCTGTACCACAGCGACACCCTACCCTGGCCGTCAGTGGCAAAAGAACAAAAGGAAGGAAGTTTCCCTTTTAAATCCCCAGGAATTTTTTGATGAGATAATATTACAGAGTGAAATGTCTCGTCCTCCTATTAGTTTAGTATTTGGCTCCTGTGTAACAGTAACCCACTTAGAAGCAGGCGGCTCTTTTGAAGTTATTTTAAACTCTCAGCCTAGTGTAGAGATTTGTAACCTTGGATAAAAGCACCACTAGCCCTAGTTTCAGTTTTGCCCTTTAAGACATGTGGAAAGTGCACCAGTATATCTCAAGGATTTTGTACTGAAAGCTTCTTAAAGAGCTGGTCTTGGTTTCAAAGTTTGGCTTGATGTACCATACTCAAGGGAACATAGTTCTTTTTCTCCAGATATTTAACCTTGTCTGACATCGTCTTTTGGCTTCGAAGTTCCCCTAGCTTCTTTGTCCATTAACAAAACATGAAACCACAGGAAACCATGATAGTCAGTCTCACTGGGCTCTGAGGAAGTTGAAGAAAGTTCATCTTCATATTTAAACATAAAACCAGTTGTTTGATACCTGGTACCAGAGATGGCCAGGTATATGCATTGCTTGTTGGTAGCATTTTGCCTTAGTAACTCTATTCAGAAATCCAAGTGGAATGTTGAGTTCCTCTTCTAGAGGTTATATCTGTGTCTGGGAGAAAATTGGAGCTTCTCAGAACAATCACCCTGGTTATTGTGTCTGCCATCTCTGTAACACCCAAATCTATATCACACTCTGATGCCACCTGGGAGCTATTTTTGGTTGTGAAGGGTGGTGAAAGCTGCTGGTTCTTTCTCTTACCGTGTCTCCCTGAGTCATCCCCAGCCCACGTCCTGGATGGCTCCCAGAACAGCCGTCTCAGACGAAGTCCCCCTTCAGATGTCCGCTCCTCAGTGCAGGGAGCCTGTGGGGTCTCTCTTGGGCCTGATGAAATCCTTCTCTGCCTTTTCCAGTGAGGAGGACCCATAGAATCTGCTGGAACACTTGGAGAAAGGGACTTATTTCCAGCAGTGCATAAAATTTTTGATTAAAATAATTCACGTGTCTATTTATAAAAAGACAAAGCATACATCATGGTTTATAATAAAAAAGAGCATTATCTTGTTTCACCACCCCTGATTGCTATTCCCAGAGGCAACTATTTTCAATTCTTTAGTGGCTTCTTTTACTCTTCGTCTCTGTGATTCTTTCTAAATTTCTGTAACTCTTATAGTCCATTGCAGAATAATTTATTGACCTCCTCCTGCAGAAAAAGATTTTGCTTTTCACTCCCCTCTTCTCATTCCTGCATTCTTCCAATGTAGTTATATCACATAGGTCATACCCTGATTATGGGTTCCAATCCTGGTGTAACTTTTTGTTTTTTTTCTGGAGTTAATCATTGCTTCCCTCACCCTGGCCCTCCATTACTTTAGTTTGCTGTAACTATCACTTGTCATCCTCTTGTTCAGAACTATAAAACTCTCCTCAGTACCATCTAACCCACTGGGTAATGAGTCGTGTTTTTGTTGTTGTTTGTTTGGCTGTCCTGTAGCCTCATCCTTCTGGCCCCATCTGGACCTGTCATTCAACAGGCTGGTTGCAAAGCCATCGTCCTGGGATTTCTCTTTATTTCTCTAATCTGTGGGATTCCCTGTGCTTGGCTCCCATGCCTGCCTTTTCCTTAGTTTTATTTCCTTGTTTTGTGTTGCTGACAGCAACTCCTGAGGTTGGACGTGGATGGGAAAATTTGAGACTTGCTTTTTTGGGGAGGACATCATCTATTCTCCTTCCCCTTCTACTGTCCTTTCAAGGTGCTGTCATGGTGAAGGGCACCAGTGTTGTGGTCTCTGTGTATAGAAAGCAGTAGCCACCCCAGCGTGCTTGGGCTGCTGTGGCCCCACAGCAAGGCCAAGGAGGAGCAGCCTTTGCTCCTATGCCATTGCCAGTAAGTCTTTTTTGTCCTGGGAATGTCTTTGATGACTCAGTAATCAATAACTGTAAGATCTAGGTCTTTCAAAGTTCATGCAGCAAGTTAATTAAATCCTGACCTATTTGCCCTGGTCCCTCACTTAGCAGAGTAGAGACCCAAGTGGCTCACCAAAAACAGCAAGAGACATGGCAGCAGGCCTGCCTCCAGGCCAGAGGTCATTTGTTCAGCCAGCAGTCATTTATTGAGCACCTGTTGTGTGCAAAGCTCTGTGTAGGGTGAAAGGGGACTTCTGAATAAGACTTTCTAGAAGCAGGTGCCCATCTTAGAGGGGAGGCTGTAGGAACCAGTAAGCACCATACAAAGCATTTGAGAATCAAGAAGAGTTGATTTTGAAGGGCAAAGTATTCTAGGCAAAGGCATAAAATGCAAATGAACATGACAGGTCTAGAGAAGGTGAAGGAGAGAGCTTTCCCATTGATGGAACGTCTACTGGTGTTACTATGTTGATGTATTTTATCTCATTTAATCCTTAAGGATGTCTATATTTGTCCATATCAGTTAAGACAGATGCTACAGTCTCCATTTTACAGATAAGAAAATCCATATGGAAAACAGATAGGGGCATAGAGTGTGGAAGTACAGGCATTGGAGACTCAGAAGGGTGGGTGGAAGGGGGGAAGGGGAATGGATTATGGGAAATTACTTAATGGGTACCATTTACATTATTCAGGTGATGGATACACTAAAAGCCCAGATTTCCCCACTACGCAATATAGCCATGTAACAAAGTCACACTTCAATATATACAAATAATTTTAAAAATCAAGGTTTATAGAAATCAACCCATCTGCCTAGGTGATGTGCTTCATAAAAGGCAGAAGTGAGATTTCAACACAAGATTGCATGATCTCAAATCTCATTCCTTCCTTCCCAAAATATCCCTTGGAACAAAATAAGGAGTGAGAGGGTAAGAGCCACAGTTTCATAATAATGTCAAACTCTTGATAAAGGAGTGAGTAGGCATTTTCCTTCAGTTGACTTAAGCAAGATGTCGAGTATCCCAAAGTTATTGCACAAAGAGCAAAAGTAAAACAAAAAGTTATAACTCAGGACATATTTTCTGTTACAGCATTGCACTTTCATTATAGCTTATTAATTATTTGCATCAAGTTCTTCTGTGAATCTGCCCCAGAAGTTTTGCTTGTCTTCTCATTTCAAGCCATCCTTCCCCTTAGTATTCTCTGTTGGATGGAGTCTTGGTTCCAGTCTAGGGTTTCCATGTCTATTTGATTTTTTTCTTTATGTTTTCATTAGTAGTTCATTCTGATGTCCTTGAGTTCTTACACACAATTCAGCTGTTTTTAATCTTCTTAAAAATAATAAGGCAAAAACGTAAATGTCAAGCATCTGACTAGGAAAGCCCTACCCGTCCAAATATTTTAAGAAAATAAACTCAGAAATGCCTATAACTTTTAAATGCTTATATGCTACATTAAGTTCAAAGTTAACATGCTCGAACACCATACACTGAAGTATCCTACGATGAATTTTGAATGATTAGGCATTCAGAACCACACAGGTCTTATATGTAGTCAGTGCCTATATGTCTCTGGCTAGTGTTAGCATGTGTGAATAACACGCCTGGTTTTTACCTGATGACTGCAGAGATGGTGTGGAAGCAGTGTCTAGCTGAAACTTTGGGAGAGTTTAGGAATTTCTTACAGAGAAGGTTCTTATTCTCTACAGATGATTGTTATCCAGATAAGGACCTTGGGATCTTTTAAAATTAGAGGCTAATAATTCTGTTTTATCTTTTTAAAAAAATTGAGACGCAGTCTTGCTATGTTGGCCAGGCTGGTCTCGAACTCCTGGGTTCAAACCATCCTCCCACTTCAGCCTCCCAGTAGCTAGGATTATAGGTGTGTGTCACTATGCCTGGCTTAGGGCCTAGTATTTCTTAGGAGAAAGTAGAAATAAAGGTTTCATTGGGGCTATATCTTAAAAAATAAAAATGAAAGTAATGGTTTATATTTAAATTATAATTGCAGCCTTGTACTGATTTTTGAGAATAAACAAAGATTGAATCTCTTGTGGGCAGTGCGGGGATATTCTCAGCAAAATTGTATAAAACTGTGCATATAGCATCCTTCACTTAGGTTTGAGTTCAGCCGGGTGCAGTGGCTCATGCCTGTAATCCCAGCACTTTGGGAGTCCAAGGCGGGTGGATCACCTGAGGTCAGGAATTTGAGACCAGCCTGGCCAACGTGGTGAAACCCTGACTCTACTAAAAATATAAAAATTAGCTGAGTGTGGTGGTGGGCACCTCTAATCCCAGCTACTCAAGAGGCTGAGGCAAGAGAATTGCTTGAACCCGGGAAGCAGAGGTTGCAGTGAGCCGAGATCGCGCCACTGTGCTCCAGCCTGGGCAATGGATACTCCGTCTAAAAAAAAAAAAGTTGTTTTCCAACTGAGAGGACTCTCACTTTTTCCAAAGGTCTCTCTTAATCCTTTGATCATCCTCTGTGGAAGCTCCCATGCGTGTTTCTTCTTCTTTAATCCTTAACTAGATTGTTTGCCATTGGCTTTGAGTGGAATCCAGTTGTTGACTAATAGGACTTTCATGGACTCTGTTAAATTCTGCATTGGTTGCTGATTTGCAGTTCTAGTTTGCAACTTATTTACATAGTTTAGTCACTATATCATCTGATATTCCAACAATTAGCAGGAGTTCACTGTTGGATTAAATATGAGATTAAAATGTGTAAACCGGTCAGGCGCAGCAGCTCACACCTGTAATTCCAGCACTTTGGGAGGCTGAGGCGGAAGGATTGCTTGAGCCTAGGAGTTCAAGACCAGCCTGGGCAACATTGTGAGACCTGTCTCTACAAAAAAAAAAAAAAGTCAATAAATGAGGTGGCAGGATTGCTTGAGCCTAGGAGGTCGAGGTTGCAGTAAGCTGTGATCGCGCCACCGCACTCCCATCTGGGTGACAGAACGAGACCCTGCCTTTAAAAAAAAAAAAAAAAAAAAAAAAAGAAGTGTTAACATTGTAGATGTCCAGTTAATAGGAAAGGCCTCTGTTTCACTTTTCCCATAAAATGCAAACGAAATGGTATGTTCATTTGCATTTTATGCCTTTGCCTAGTATACTCCATCCTTGGGACAGGTCAGTTCACTAAGGAATATTTTCACATAATGACTACTTCTGCTTCTCTATAAAAACATCTCCTGAGCTCATAACTTGGAGCCCTTGGGAAAAGAGAACCTCAGGGTGGAAATGGCTGGAGTCCTACGGTGGCTGATGCTGTCGTCAGGGGCCAGCTGACAGAGACCTGAATCGTATAATATGATATTCAATAGGTGGGTCAAAGGAGCCTGTTAGATTGAATTAACAGACTTGCACTGGAGATGTAAACTGGAATAAGGAGCTCAGGAGAGAAGGAACTTAGGGTGGAAGTGGGAAGGTGGAATGGATGGTGAGGTAAGTTTTTTATCCTCTGAGATGTGATCTGAGTGGCTTCTTTACCCTCCACGAGAGGGTAAAGCGTCCCTCCCACTGGCACTTTAGAAAAATTCCTTTTAGTTTTAAAGGCTTTCGTTCCTGTTCAGAAGTCAGTGCCCTTGACGGGGCTGATGTGTTGAGCTGCTAACAGTCACCCACCCCAGTGTCGGGAAGATTTGATAGAGGAGTTTGGAGGAGAGTGGGAAGGAATGACTGCTTAGGAGGGGAGAGAGCCTGGCAATGAAATGTGGCCCAGGGCACCAGCCTGACAGCCCCAGGGGACCCTGACAGCCCCGAGGGACCCCTTGGTCTGTTTGAGGCTTACATAGTTCAGATTTCTGCATGCCCCCACACGCTCTCCACATGCCTTTCCTGAGGCCGTGTGTTCTGCTCCTCCAAGAGAGTAAGCCTCTGGCCTGGTCAGGCCCACTTCCACCTCACTGGCTGCAGTGGATCAGGCCTCGGCTTTGGCTTCAGCTGCCTCTTGGTTTCCATTCGTTGTCTTCTCCCCGTCCTCCACATCTGCTGCTCTCCTAAGCCTCGTCTTTTCTCCAGCTCCCTCGACTGTCCCTCCATTTCTTTCTGCCATGGCCTTAAGTCTTTGCATCATGGATGTTCAGCATTTGCAGACATTTAGCTTTACCTCATCATATTTACTGTAGGTTTATTGCCATGCGGGTGTATGTGTTCTCCCTAACTTAGCATCTCTCAAAGTGTGTCCCATGAAATCGTGTGATCAGATTAAATGCAAAACAAGTTTATAAACAAAGGGTAGGAAATGGTGGTTTTAGCAAAGGTTAAAAGACTTTTTAAACCATTGGCCACTACAGAGCTTTAATTCACACATGTAGATCCTGAGTCCCTGTGAAGAGCTTCTCAGTGTTATTTACTTGTGCAAGAACCTGTTTTTCATCTTCTGGTAGGTAGTATTCTGCAGGACCCGGTTTCCTGAAGGGCTGCTGGAATTCACTTAGGCTCTGGAAGGGTAGAAACCACATTGTCCTTCACTGTGGGATCCCCGTGTTAGTTGAGGGCAATGCTAGGCAGGGCGTAAGTCATTCCTAAGTAAGCTCTTAGGACAGTTGCTTGTTTTTTTTTTTTTTAAAAAAACCTTTTAATTGTGAAATTCATATAAAATTTACCATTTTAATCATTTTAAAGCATGAAATTAAGTGGCATTTAATATGTTCACAGTGTTGTGCAATCTTCACCACCATCTAGTTCCAGAACGTTTTCATCACCCAAAAGGAAGCCCTGTACCCATTAAGCAGTCACTCCTTATTTGCCCCCTCCCTGCTGCCCTTGGCAACCACTAGTCTGCTTTCTGTCTCAATGGTTTTGCCTCTTCTGGACATGTAATGGAATCATACAATATGCGGTGTTTTGTGCCTGGCTTCTTTCTTTAGTAAAGTTTTGATATAGATGCAAAGTCTTAGACCCAGATGATACCTATGCTCCTCCAAAGCAATTCTTTATCATTGGCCAAACCCCATAAATGTATAAGTAACCAAAAGCAGCCATTCATCTGGAAACCTCCAAGTTGTGTGGCCAGGTTAAAAATACCTTGGAATACTGGTTGCCGTTACCATGATTTGACCTGGGACTTCAGGAAGCTGGCTGAGCTGTGCTGGAGTGAGCCGGGTCTTGAGCCCTTTCCTGGAGGTCAGAGGTGCCTGAGCTGTGACATAATTGGCTCATCCCTCTTGCTCATCCTTTTTCTAGTTGGAGGTCTCAGCATTTCAGACTACTCATTGTTTAATAACTGTAGAACATTCTAGAGTGGGCTGAATCCTGCAGGGGCACCCTGGAGGAAAGGTTGCACCACCGATGGCACCGCAGAACCTCCATTGGCCCTTCAGGCAAATTCCATAAGCCTGAAAGCTCATGCAAAGTTAGATCCCAGGGCCCTCTATCTCATATCTTGGAATTCCCAAGGGGTGGGGTATCTCTCACCCACTATAAAGACAGCTGCTGGCCACCCTGTGCTCAGCAGTGGTGACCTCTCACCTGCCTTATGAGCTTGTGCAACCCCCTTCCTGTTGTTTCATTGAATTGTCAAGGATCTCTCATTTTTGGCCTGCACCCTTTGCCCTCCACTCGTTGCTGTCTCTGGAGTCCAAGAATACCACTGCTTGAAGAGGTTACCTGCCTGCCTAAAATAACTTCTTTCAGTGCACAATCTTCTGCCTAATAACCTGTAATACTGTCTTGGTGTCCAGACTTCGTCCTGGTTTTTGAGCCCTTCTCTTTCCTTCTCAGTGTAGACAGTGACCCCTACCTACTCATCAGACTGGATGCATCCTTTTCTCCCCTCTATATCATCTCTTAGCAACTCCTCCCCAGGCTTGGAACTAACCTCCCTCTCTCATTTTGCCCTATCAGCCTGACTCTTCCTTCTAAGCTCACTCGAGGCTCAGCAGCTGCGCAAAGCCTCCCCAAACATTCTAGCAACTCTTGCTGCCTGCACCAAACTCATGTTACACTTGAATACCACAGGATTTAGAGCTGGAAACTTTTTTTCCTAAGGATTTTATCTCTTAGTCTTCCCCTGTCAGATGGTCAGCTCTCAGAGGAAGGGAAGATAAAGTAAGCAAGTGGAGTGGGAAGGCACTGGATTGTTAATCCAAGGGCCTGGTCACCTCTGGGTGTGCCACATACTGGCTGTGTCTTGGAAAAGCCACTTATCTTGGATTTCTGTTCTCATCTGTAAAGCAAGTAGGGGATAATGTGGGCATATTAGTTTCCTATTTGCTGCTGTAACAAGTTTATACAAACTTAGTGGCTTAAAGCAACACAAATTCATTCTCTTACAGTTCTGGAGGTCAGAAGTCCCAAACAGGTCTTCAGGGCTACATTCTTTCTGGAAGCTTGAGGGGAGAATCCATTTTTCATCTTTGTCAGCTTCTAGGGGCCATCCTCATTTCTTGATTAATGGCCCCCTCCTCCACCTTCAAAGCACATCAGCCTCTGCTTCTGTCATCACATCTGTTCTCCATCTTTCTCATGCTTCTCTGCTTCCCTTATAAGGACCTTTGTGATTGCACTGGACCAATCCAGATAATTCAGGAATCTGTCCATCTCAAACTCAATCACATCTGCAAAGTCTCTTGCTGTGTGAGGTAACTTATGCACAGGTTCTGGAGATTAGGACATAGATATCTTGGGGGCCATATTCTGTCTAGAGTGCATTCTTAGGTCTGTTGTGTTTCTAACTTGTCATGAATCTAAAGACGTATTTCTTCCACTTATTTAAGAGCTTAGCACACACAGTGCTAGGCTTATCAGCTTCTTGATAAGTTATGTTTATCCCTGAGGATTTCCTCTTCTCAGATTGTTATTAGGGATTCTAGGGCCTGGTACCACTCAATGATAGAACTGTGAGCGCAAACCTTAGAGTTGTTCTGGTTTGACTGCACTTTCACACACAGAAATTTGACACTGCTTATCTGCCCATCTTTGATTTTGTGCTTTGCAAATTTTGAAAAGACCTCAAATAATTTTATCTGTTTCCCAGTAACCGGGGGTAGCCTTTAAACAGCCTGTTAATTACACTGGTGATTTCTGTGGTCTCTGCATAGAGTCCGGGATGTGTTTCCAGATCCTCTTGCGTAAGTTGAAGTAGACATGTTGTTGAAGTCTAGAAGCCAAACAATCTTGGATACTAACCTAGCTAGTCTCGTCTGTAATTGCTACTTAGTGTTAAATTTATGGTATTTCACAGCAATTTAGATTGGCATTTATATGGGAATTGTGCTGTTTTCCTTCCCTAGATCCTATTGGGCAGTTTCCACCTTGGATCACCATCACTTACAAGGCAGTAAAAAAAGCATGCATGACATACATTTATAATGGCTCTATTGTGTTCTCCCCAGTGCTCAGCTCATTGTGCTGAAATAAAATTCCCCTTGGGTTGAAAAACTGTCCCCACTCTTAAAATTTTAAGTTTTGACGTTGCTTTTGGCTATAGCATTTGAGAAATACACAGTATGAGTCAAGCAAATGTGTAGCTTGCCTGCTGAAGTTTTCTTTCCATTTTATTTCCTAGATGCACCCACTGGGCCTATGTAATAACAATGACGAAGAGGACTTGTATGAATATGGCTGGGTAGGAGTGGTGAAGCTGGAACAGCCAGAATTGGACCCGAAACCATGCCTCACTGTCCTAGGCAAGGTAAGCACCAGGCCCTTGGAATCACTGTGTTTCTGGTTGGTGTTTTCCACTCTTCCATTTCAGCATTCCTCAAATAGTTGATTATGGAGAAGAGCCATGCTGGCACAGTGCTCCTTCCCGGCTGAAGTTGCATGAGGTGGGGACTGAGACATGCCTTGCAGTGGCCCACCAGTGTTTACAAGCCCAGACTGAAAGAGACTGCCAGTCTCAGAGTGGGCTCTACCCTCTTGTCCATTGTGTGGCCTTGGGCAAGTTGCTTCCCCTCAAGGAGTCTTAGTGTCTTGTCTGTGAAATGGGCTAATAATAGAGATTCACAATACTTTATCTTACACCCTTGGGGCCAGATGTTTCAGAATTCTGAGATTTGGGGGGTTTAGAAAGGCATTAAGGGGTATAGATTTTATATTAAGTAACCTCCAAGAGACCTGGGGAAGTACTCAGCAACCAAACACATTCACATTTGTATAGCAAACCATAGAGATCTTCACATTAAGTGGGATAACTAAAATCTAAATAGCCTCGTGTTAGTTCACGGCAGCTTTGCCTCCAGATGAGTTCAGGTCCATTAAGTTTTGCTGCCAAGTAAGTTATGGGAAAATGTTTCGGTTTTAGAGCTTTTTTTGGTTTCAGAATGGCAGACAGCAATTATGGTCCTGTATTAGAACTTACCTCATAGGTGGTTAGGAGGTGAGATGAGATGCAAACGCCTCACACAAGAGTAAGCCCTCAATAAACATTTGCTGCCATTGGCTACCATCACTCCATTTAGAAGTACTAAAAAAGACTTTTTAGCCAAGAGGGTCAGCATTACTTTGACTGTAGTATAAGATAGAAATAAATTTACTTTGGAAAGCCACTCATCAACAATCTTAAAATATGACAGGTAACAACCTGTTTTAAACTGGATTTTGTTTAAACTGCATCATTTTGTTAAAAGTAAAGGTTCAGAGAAGGTGATTTGAATTTTGGCTGGGAGAAAGGTGGTCCCTCCTAAGGATAGTGGTACTGACTGGATATCTTTTATATTCTCAAAAGCTGCCATTCTAGGTACCATGGGGAGAGAGCTGGGGCAAAAAACTGCCCTGGTTCCTAATCTCTTGAGGCTCTCTTGAGAAATCCAGGAGAGAGAAGGGGTGGTTTTGAAGCAGGGTGCTAGAGAGGGGAGACTTTCCAGACTTAAAGTAGCCCCTGCCAGTGTCTTCTGAAAGACCTTTGGCTCCAGGTACCCTCAACAGGTCTAATCTATTTGTGGTTTTTGCATCCCTCTTGTCTTCTGAATAACTTCAAGTCACTTGTCAAGTTCTCCTGCCCTTTAGTTGGAAAAAATAACCCCACAGGAATTATTAGCTGTTTGCTTTACAGTTCACAAAGTTGAATCCAGGTGTTTTAGGTGGCTCAGGCCCTGATACTTCATCATTTAAATAATTGGCCAGAGCTGCTTAGTGGTGGTAGGAGAGCAATGACCCCCTTGAGAATATTTTAGTGTTTTCCTAGGAGAAATGCCAGCTACATCTACAGGGTAGGAACAGTGCTTTCCTTGTAGGTGTTACGCTCCTAATACAACATTTTCTCCTGTACTTTAACTGCTGCTATGCAGGAATCGGCTCCTTGGCTTCATTTGCTTTGCCCCGGTCTGGTGGGGCTCCATCTTTGTGTCTCTCGCATCTATAAATGGGTTGGAACAGGGATCACAGGGTCACCCTATAGTTCTCCCATGGTTTAGTGGTGGGGAAACTTGCTGAAGTCACTCGGAGAACCCAACTATTTCCTCCTCTGCCTGGAACAACCATGTAGTGGTTTTACTTGGAGAGTTTTGTATGATTTGGCCTGCTGGCCCGTGATGCCAGGGGGAATAGAAAACCCTAGGCATATATTGAATCATTAAATGCTTCTTAAGTTTATTCACTCACCAAATATTTATTGGATGCAGGGGCCCAGAAGCTGAGCGTGTGGTTCTGCCTGCTTGCAAACAGCAGCCCCCACGTTTCTCTGGAGAGGCTGGTGGTGGGCAGCATTTGCACATGGTTAGTCATTGCAGTTTGGCTTTGAGTTTACACCTGAATAAAATCATTAGTACAGAAGCTTGGGCCAAAGAAAGACAGTTTTGCATTTGTTTAAAGCCTGGGCCAGTGTAGGAGGTGCGATGAGTCAAGATCTCTCTTCCTCCCTCTCTTGCTCTCCTGCCGCCCCTCTCTCTTTCTCTCATCGTCTTCTTAAAGTGTGGTTGTTCTCAGTCTCAATTTCATTAACTTTGACAACTGTGTTTTCTTGTTTACTGAGCCCCCAGGGGCTGGTAGCAAAAAAAAATAGGTTAAAGGAAGGCAAAGTTATCCCCTTGGGCAGCTTAGTCCCTGCAGAATTCATGATTTTCCATCCATTTCTTGGCTCTGAAGAAGCAGGCAGTGGACAGAGGCAGAAAAGGCATAGGAGGAAAATAGCCAAGCTAGCTTGGGGGTGGGAGCTCCTTCCTGTGGATGTTGAAACTTGTTGAAAACCCACGAAGGGAGGACTCTGTCCGCTGCAGGCAGGCCAGGCATTCGGAAAAGCCTGTGGGAGAAGAGGGGTGGCCTAGACACAGGCTAACCCCCTCCCCAGCACCCACCCTCTTCACCCACCCGCCCACTTACAGACAATGCCACAGGGTGAAACCTTGAAATAAGAGAGGATGTCCTAAATTAAAACACGTAAATGCCTCTCTAAGAGTTCAAATAAAATTTCATTTTAAAAGCAAAAGACATAAACTTGTCACCTCAGTTTATTACTGAGTGCTTTTGAACTTTTCAGAAAAGAACTCTATAAACTCATGAGAGAAATATGATTTATGATCCCCTCCTTCTCTTCTTTTCCATTCTGTGGGAGGAGGTACAGTCAGGATCAGCTAGGGAGGCAGTGTTGGGATGAGGGCAAGACCCCACAGGGGAGCAGCAGGCCAGGGTGCCAGGCCAGGCCCTGCCTCAGACCAGGCATGGGCGCATCTCTCCAGCTTTCTGAGCCTCTTTCTTGTACTTAATGTGGAGAGGCTGTTCTGGGTTCCTTGCTCTTCTAATATTTTGAGCTTCTGTATCATATTTAAAATCTTTCTTTGATATTCTAGTTTGGAGAGATTCTAGTTACAGCATTGAAAAACAGGCTTTCTTACCTGTGGCAGCTTAAGTCCTAAGAAGTTAAAATAGAATGAAATTGACATTTCTTAGAGTTTGCTATTAAGTAAGGGTCTTGGCCAGGCATGGTGGCTCACACTTGTAATCCCAGCACTTTGGTAGGCTGTGGCAGGCAGATCACTTGAGGCCAGGAGTTTGAAACCAGCCTGGCCAATATGGTGAAATCCCATCTCTACTAAAAATACAAAATTAGCTGGGAGTGGTGGCATGCACCTGTAGTTCCATCTGTTTGGGAGTCTGAGGCAGGAGAATCGCGGGAGGTGGAGGTTGGAGTGTGCTGTGATCACACCACTGTACTCTAGGCTGGGCGACAGAGGAAGACCCTGTCTCCAGTCAGTCAATCAGTTAATCAATCAATCAATCAATGTAAGGGTCTTAAACCATCCCCAAAGCAAAGGAGTCTATGTTTATGTTCCTGGCATCTTAACCCTCCAATTCAATCAGTGTTTATTAAGCATCTTATAGAGCTAAGAATTTTGAAGGTTGACTGTAATAGCTTTACCTGTGGAGAGTCTCATGGCAGGGAATGTGAGAGGTGCTGGCATTTCTAGCAAAGCCTGGTTGGCCCTGATTCTGTAACTCAAGGCAGAATAAATGCCCCATAACCACCACCCCATGTTAGAGAAGATTCTTAGGGAGAGGTTTGGAAAACAGCATGGGCCAGGCGTGGTGGCTCACGCCTGTAATCCTAATACTGTGGGAGGCTGAGGCGCGCCGATTGCATGAGCTCAGGGATTTGAGACCAGCCTGGGCAACATGGCAAAACACCATCTCTACAAAAAACACAAAAATTAGCCAGTCATGGTGGCGCATGCCTATGGTTTCAGCTACTTGGGAGGCTGAGGTGGGAGGATTGCTTGAGCCCAGGAGGTCAAGGCTGCAGTGAGCTGAGATTGTGCCACTGCCCTCTAGCCTGGCCAACAGAGAGACCCTCTCTCTCAAAAAAAAAAAAGAAGAACAGTATGGTCAATAGGCATGGCCTTAGCTCTCTCCAAGGCTTAATAGTACAATGTGGGGAAATTAAGAAAAAGACAAGAAAGGGAGTTTCATGTCACAGAGACCCAGCCTTGGCTGACTGACCTTGGAAAGGGTACTTCATTCAGTTCTTGGTGCATTCTCCTCTGTGCAGCAGGGCTAATGCTGCCTTTGTCATTGTAGTGGGGGCTCTGCGAGATGTTTGTGGAGCACTTAGCTCAGAGCCTGGCTTATGGGAAATGTTGGATGACCATGTAGAAGTCAGCCATCACGTGTTGGGTGCTTGCCGAGTGCTGAGAGCTTTACCTATAGTGTCTCCTTTAATTAAGGCTAATTTGAGATCCTATCCAGATTCCCGTTTTACCATAAGCAAATCGAGTCCTAGAGAGTTCTCTACATAACCTGAGATTGAACAGCTCACAAGAGCCAAGATCTGAAATAAGACCCTTCTGCTTCATCAATGTTGGTTTCTTCTCTTTGCCTCCTTTTGTCTTCGCCAGTTTTTCTAGATAAAAATCAAATGCTCACCTGGGCACGGTGGCTCACACCTATAATCTCAACACTTTGAGAGGCTGAGTCAGGAGAGCTGCTTGAGGCCAGAAGTTCAAGACCAGTTTGGGCAACATAGTGAGACCTCCTGTCCACAAAAGAATAAAAAAATAATAACAATAAGCTGGGCATGGTGGCACGGGCCTGTAGTACTAGCTACTTGGGAGGCTGAGGCAAGAGGATCGCTTGAGCCAAGGAGTTCGAGCCTGCAGTGAGGCATGATCATGCCACTGCACTCTAGCCTGGGATATAGAGTGAGACCCTGTCTCTCTCCCTCTTCTCCCCAACCCCCAGCGCCGGCCCCGCACACCCACCCCCTCAACCCCGGAAAAAAGAAAAAGAAATCAGATGCCTTTTAGTAGTCAAAGGCTTGGTTAAAACTGTTAGTTCCACATAATAGAAACTCAGCCTGAGCTCTGTTGAGCAGAAAGAGGAATTTGCTCTGAAGATTCTGGGCTATGTCACAGAACCCATGACAGGGGTGCTGCTGCCGTTCCACAGCACCTGACTCCAGGACTTGGATGCCAGCGGCCCCCTCCTCGAGTCTTCTCCATCCATGCATCTGCTTTATTCTCTCACTCTCCATTTGGTAGGAGACACAGTCCCCCAGTCTCCCTGGGCATGAACTGTCTGGATTTTGAGTCTGAAAAATTCCAGAAAAGGGATTCATTGGCCCATCTGGGATCAGGGGCTCACACTTAGGCTAGTCAGCTGTGCCCTGGGGGCTGTACTGCCATAGGTGGGGAGCAAGGGGAAGATGTATTCTCCAGAAGAGAGCTGGTGGGGGGCAGTGCTGGGCTGCCATCCTCATAGCAGGCCCCTGCAGTCACTAAGTCATGTATGTGATCATGAGCTTGTGGGTGATGTCCTCAGTCTATCCTGAGTCATTCAGAGAAGGTTCAGTTGGAAGGAACTCATGGTCTATATGTACTACATAGAATCAAATCCTCTTCTTCCCCTGAACACAGAGAGTGATTGTGGTGAGTGAAAAGTGAGTCCACGTGGACTGGAGGAGTTGGGCAGGTTTTACAGAGTGGGGGTTGTGTAAGACAGAGGTACGAGGAGACAGGATGAGGTAGGAAAAGAATCTCCAGAACAGAGCAGAAGAAAAGGGAGCAAGATGTTCTTTAAGGAGCATTGAAAGCTGCTGCAGAAGGAAGAGGCTGTCAAGTTAGAGTTTGGTCTTCATTCTCTAAAGAGCTGGGAGCCACTGAAGGCTTCTGACAAAAGAGCAGGTGTTGTAGGATCTGTATTCTGGGAATGTTCACTTGGCAGTGGCATCTATTCTGGTTGGAGAGAGATCAAGTTACCCTGCTACTAGATGTTTTGAGGAACCCAGTGGACCCAGGCATCTATTATTTTAAATGCTTTAGTGGAGCTCAAGCCCGTGAAATTACTGAGGGCTCTTCATGTTTGCCGTCTCTCCTTTCTGTTTGCACATGTCCAATAGCATGGGAAGGTGGAAAACTATGTTGAAAGGGAGGAGAGCTGGTTTTTAATCCTGGCTCTTCTGATAAGCAGCAGGGAAACCAAGGTATGAGGGGTGGATGGAAAATTGAACCATATGGTCAGCCCACTAACCCACGTCCAGCCCTCAGTGTCTTGGGAACTTCTTTGCAAAGCACAAATACAGACTCTGGTAACCAAAATGACCAGAAGACAGAGAACAGAGTCAAAGGAACCTTGACTTTTCAAAGTGATTGGGAGAGGGGGAGCATGTAAGGGTTAAGACTTGGGTTTAGTCATCATACTAACACAGGTTTCAACCCCAGTTCTAACCCTTTTCTGAGACAGGATTTTGCTCTGTTGCCCAGGCTGGAGTGCAATGGCACGATCATGGCTCACTTCAGCCTCAAACTCCCGGGCTCAAGTAATCCTCCCACTTCAGCCTCCCAAGTAGCTGGGACTACAGGTGTGTGCCACCACGCTTAGCTAGTTTTTAATTTTTTTGTAGAGACAGAGTCTCAATATATTACCCAGGCAACAGGCTCCTAGACTCAAGCGATCCTCCTGCCTCCCAAAGTGCTGGGATTACAGGCGTGAGCCACCGCACTCAGCCCCAAGCCTTCTAAGCTCTGTGAGCTCCTGCAGTCACTTAACCCCTCTGCGTGTTTAGATGGGAATAGCCCCTAAAAGAGATAATGTATATCAAGTGTTGATCACATTCCTGGCACAAGCAAAAGCACTAAACCAAGTGGTGACTCTTATTGTCCATCTTCTCTTCCTTTCTCTCTCCCTCCCTTACTGTCCTTCAGTTCCTTTCTTTTTTTTTTTTTTTTTTTTTTTTTTTGAGATGGAATTTCACTCTTGTTGCCCAGGCTGGAGTGCAATGAATGGCGTGATCTTGGCTCACTGCAACCTCCTCCTCCCAGGTTCAAGCAATTGTCCTGCCTCAGCCTCCTGAGTAGCTGGGATTACAGGCATGCACCGCCACGCCTGGATAATTTATTCTATATTTTTTATTTTCAGTAGAGACGGGGTTTCTCCATGGTGGTCGGGCTGGTCTCAAACTCCCAACCTCAGGTGATCCGCCCACCTCAGCCTCCCAAAGTGCTGGAGCCACGGCTCCCGGCTCCTTCATTCCTTTTATCACTCAAAGTGGTATTACTTAAGGAGTCAAATCCGTAGAGACAGAAAGTAGAATGGTGGTTGCTGGGGTGAGGTAAGGGGCAAGGGGAGTTGTTTAATGGGTATGAAGCTTCCATTCGAGAAGATGAAAAAGTACTGGAGATGAGTGGTGGTCGTGGTTGGATGACAACGTGAATATGCTTAATGCCACTGAACTGTGCACTTAAAAATGATTGCAGTGGCAAATTTCATGTTATGTATATTTTACCACAGTTAAAAAACAATGGTATTACTTAAATCATTTCATAATATATGGAAGTTGAGAGCAGTGGGTATAAAAAAAAATAAGCAATTTTTTTCCTTAAGTGATGGAGCATAGTTGCTCCAGGAAAGAAGTGGTGACTGATGTTACTGAATCCTGGGGCAAAGCAAACCCTGCATCCCATAGAATGTTATGCCCAATCTAGGAGTGTTCTGGACAATCTAGGTACAATGAGGACAGAGACCAAACCCTTCTTTGTGCATCAGGATGCCCTGGGGAAATTTTCTACTTGCTTTCGAAGAACAACTCCCAAAATAGAGAATTTGAGGGAAGGGAAGACAGATTTTTATTTGTTATCCTCTCTTCATGACAAAGTGGATGGAGGACAGGAAAATCAAACTAATTGAAATCCAAGGCCGGGCGGGGTGGCTCACGCCTGTAATCCCAGCACTTTGGGAGGCCGAGGCGGGGGTGGATCATGAGGTCAGGAGATCCAGACCATCCTGGCTAACATGGTGAAACCGCATCTCTACTAAAAATACAAAAAAATTAGCCGGGTGTGGTGGCGGGCGCCTGTAATCCCAGCTACTCAGGAGGCTGAGGCAGGAGAATGGCGTGAACCCAGGAGCTTGCAGTGAGCTGAGATCGCGCCACTGCACTCCAATCTGAGCGACAGAGCGAGAATCCGTCTCAAAAAAAAAGAAGAAGAAATCCAAAGATGTTTGAATTTCTTCACTAAATATCAGCCAGAACCTGATATGTACCACAGTGATGGAGTGTGGTTGGTACTTAAAGGAAAAAGAACTCAGGAAGAATCCAGGAAGGGGGCAGTCACCTTATGATGATGAATGGGTTTTGCCAAACCTCTCAGAATTCGGGTTTTTGTTTTCTGACCATTGTCTCACTGAGTTCTCTGATGAAAGTCAGAGCTCGTAAAATTACAGTGTAGGTGTTAATCTAGCACAGCAGTTCTCAAGTGTGGCTGGGGGCTGGTGGGGATTCTCAAGGTCTTTTCTAGGGGCACCCACAGGATCAAAACTGCCGCCTTTTTTTTTTTTCCAAGACAGGATCTCACTCTGTCACCCAGGCTAGAGTGCAGCGACACTGTCTTGGCTCACTGCAACCTCTGTGCCCCATTCTCAGGTGATCCTCCCACCTCAGCCACCCAAGTAGCTGTGACTATAGGCACATGCCACAATGCCCAGCTAATTTTTCTATTTTTAATAGAGATGTGGTTTCGCCATGTTGCCCAGACTGGTCTTGAACTCCAGGGCTCAAGCAATTCACCTTCCTTGGCCTCCCAAAGTGCTGGGATTACAGGCGTGAGCCACTGCACCTGGCCAAAACTGTTTTCATGTAATATTATTTTGAAATCATTTTTATTTTTTTGAGGCAGGGTCTTACTGTGTTGCCCAGGCTGGTCTCAAACTCCTGGCTTCAAGCCATCCTCCTGCCTTAGCCTCCCAAGGTGCTGGGATTATAGGCATCAGCCACTGTTCCCAGCCTGTTTTCATGGTAATATTGAAGTGACATTTGCCCTTTTCACTCTTATTCTCTCACAAATGTATGGTGCGGTTTCCCAGAGACATCCTTGTGTGTAGTGACTTCATCACTCTGACAACTATTGGAATGTGTGCTTGCATATTCTGTGTTTTAAAGATTTCTCAGATTATAATTCCTAATTGGGTAAATATCAATAGATATAACCGAATCAGAAGTTCTTGGGGTTCTTATCATTTTTGAGAATGTGAAAGGAGACCTGTAATCTGAATTCATTGAGCTGGCATTATGGCCCCACTGTAAAGATCATCTCAGAGAGCTTAGCTGGGTTAGAGGAACCCTTTTATGAAATTAGTGGAAATGAACAGAAACTAGAGGACAATACAGGGAGTAAAGGTGAACTATTCTGTTCTGCAGTACTGGGGCCTAAAGAATGTTGGTTCTGAAGTGTTAGCAATTTGAGTAAAACCAATGGGTTGCAGTTTTCCACATTTAATAACAAACAACCAGACAGTGAATTTGAAGAACTTCAGCGAAGAAGATCTGAATATCTTTGCTGCTTGCATTGGGATATAACCTTCAACCTTGACGTAGAGCAGGGCTTACCTGGATGGGTCTTTACTTGAGACAGGAACTTGGGTAAAGCTACAGAGTTTTTTACAAGCCATGTAGATATTGTGGGGATGAGGGGCCTTATCCTTCCACATGCCATTCTCATTTGGGGTTTTGATCACAGATACGTATTTCCTGGGATACCTGAGTGCCCTGGGCTTTAACCCAAGTCTGGCTTAGCACTCCTGAGTGGTGAGATTCTCAACTTAAGAGGGACGGTTGGGCCGGAATCCTTGGGTCTGATTTGCTGTGGGAAGGGGAAGAGGCTAACTGTCCCATGGACCTGGTCGCAGCTGTTCCACATCATAGGTCTTGGCCTCACCAGGCCTTCTCTGGTCAGTGAAACAAGTAGGTATTTGTCATGTACCTGAGCACGGGGCATACTGACTATTGCTTATTGCCATGGCATCCCTGGAAGCACGCTGCAACTATTTGGGACTGACTGGTATCGTACCTTCCCTGGTCCTCTTATCACATTGTTTCCAAACGGGGGCAATTTTCACCCCAGGGGATACTTGGCAATGTCTGGAAACATTTTTGGTCTTCAAAAATGTCAGGGTTCAGGGGTGGGAGTGGGGGTGCTTACTGGTATCTAGTGGAGTTCCCCTTCCTCCTTCATTCCTTTCTCTGCCCCATTGCCTGCCATGAACAACAGGTTCCTGGTAGCCTTTGTGCTATGGTTCTGTTGGGAATTGGTGCTCTGGCACATTCCTCTCTCCATCTGAGGAGTGTGAAGAGCCTAGATCTTAAAGCTGAACAGCCGAGGTGCAAGTGATTGTTCTGTTCAGTAACAGCTGGGTTACTTTGGGCTGTTTAACCTCTCTGCCTCTGTTTCTCCATACCGCCTCTGTAAAGTGAATTCTGATAATTTAAAAAAGAATAAAGTGTCTGGGTACAGTGGCTCACACCTATAATCCCAGCACTTTGGGAGGCGAGAGGATGACTTGAAGTCAGGAGTTCCAGACCAGCCTGGGCAACAAGCGAGAACTCATTTCAACAAAAAAACAAAAAAACAAAAAAATTAGCTGGGTGTGGTGGCACACACTGTAGTCTCAGCTACTCAGAAGGTTAACATGGGAGGATCATTTGAGCCCAGGAGTTCATGGCTATAGTGAGCTATAATCACACAACTGAGAGTGAGACCCTGGCTTTTAACAACAACAACAAAAAGTATGGCCCAGGCACTGTGGCTCACGCCTGTAATGCTAGCACTTTGGGAGGCTGAGGCGAGCGGATCACCTGAGGTCAGGAGTCCGAGACCAGCCTGGCCAACATGGTGAAACCTCGTCTCTACTAAAAATACATAAATTAGCCGGGCATGGTGGCAGGCGCCTGTAATCCCAGCTACTCGGGAGGCTGAGGCAGGAGAATTGCTGGAATCAGAGAGGCAAAGGTTGCAGTGAGCCAAGATCGCACCCCTGCATTCCAGCCTGGGCGACAGAGCGAGACTCCGTCTAAAAAAAAAAAGTATGTAAAGTTCTTGGAATATGTGAATACTCAACAAATATCACTATCAATTTCTAAACATACTGCTACCAAGCAGATGGAAGTCCCTTTTCTAAGGTGAGCAAGATGGGTTTCTTGTTGAGGAGGAAGTTTGGAAAGCTCTTCATATTTATTTTAAGGAGCACTTGGGTAGCTATCTCCTACATTTGATTTAAAACGGATGCAAGCAAGAAACTTAGTAAAGGAAATCAGATCGGAAAGAAAAGATTGGCATGATGTAAGTGGAAAAACTCGGAATACAAGTTTTCTTCTAAGGTCATATGTATGATTTGAAAGTCACAAAATTTTAATTTGATGCTTTTCATCTACACCTAAATCTTCCATGAACCTCGTGGTTTAAAAGGCTACATTAAGCACAATACTTTTAAAAAACTAGATCAGAGACATTTTTAGCTATAAAAGCCTAACTGAAACCATTATTGGAGATCCTCTGGGAGGCTTAAGAGAGTTTTGAAGATAGAGTGAGTGAACAGAACAAATAATGTGTCTGTCAAGCCGAGGAGCACAGGCAGCTGGCCACCTCCCAGGACTGGGGGAAGCCTAGCTCTAGACACTCCTCCCTGCCACTGTCCCCATCCATTGAACCAGGCT
This sequence comes from Pongo abelii, assembly GCF_028885655.2. Taxonomy (NCBI): domain Eukaryota; kingdom Metazoa; phylum Chordata; class Mammalia; order Primates; family Hominidae; genus Pongo; species Pongo abelii. The sequence goes on from NC_085929.1 coordinate 35,430,134, forward strand.
CTTGATGCAACAAGGGTCACAAATGAGGCTAAATCAGAGAACTAGAGATGGTATGACTGGCCAGCTGAAAAACCCATCAAAAATAGCTACTGAAGCCGGGTGCGGTAGCTCATGTCTGTAATCCCAACACTTTGGGAGGCAGAGGTGGGTGGATCACTTGAGGTCAGGAGTTTGAAACCAGCCTGGCCAACATGGTGAAACCTCATCTCTAATAAAAATACAAAAAAAAAAAAAAAAAAAATTAGCCAGGCATGGTGGCGGGTGCCTGTAATCCCAGCTACTAAGAAGGCTGAGGCAGGAGAATTGCTTGAACCCGGGAGGCGGAGGTTGCAGTGAGCCGAGATGGTGCCACTGCACTTCAGCCTGGGCGACAGAACAAGACTCTGTCTCAAAAAAAAAAAAAAGCTACTGAAAAAAAATTAGCCGGGCATGGTTAGCTACTTGGGAGTCTGAGGTGGGATGATCACTTGAGGCTGCAATGAGCTATGATTGTGCCACTGTACTCTAGTCTGGGTGATAGAGCGAGACCCCTGACTCTCAAAGAAAGCTACTGAACTTGTCTACTTTTGAGAGGCCATTTTGAAGGACAGAGGAAGTACCAGTATCAGGTCAGTTGGCCAGAATCTCTCATTCCTGGAGACAAGCCCAAAAGTCCCATCTGCTTTTTGTTCTCAAATAGAGAGGCCTCATATACATCTGGCCATGCACATACGTTATGTCAGCCACAACAGTGGGCAGTCACTCGAGTGCGTTTCAGGTTGCTGGGGCTACCATGACAGTGACTGCACGTGATTGGTTTTCTGTCTACCAAGCTCCCAGAAAACCTGGACATTTCTAGAGTTCCCTCTCCCTCTCAGTGTACGTGTATAGCACCTGTGCAGGACAGCACCACACCCCTAGCCTCGGCGACATAAATTCTCACTGAGTTAGAGACAGAAGGAAAGGGGATGGCAGAGAAAGCTTGTCTGTGAGCCTTGGTCACAAGACCTCAGACTGCAGAGAAGTGCAATTACTTTTCTTCTGTCCTTTGTGTTTCCAAAAGCACCATATTTTATGTGATAAAAGGTACGGGGGACCATTCTGCTTTCGTGATGTTGTTTTCCAAATCAAGCATCAGGTTCTGTGGTCTGACTAATGGTTTTTGTGCTGAGTATTAAGTTTGAGACAGTCTAAACAATTCCTTTAGGGGTACTGAAATACTTTAAATTTTGCATCATTTTTGCTAGTTATAAAAATAATAAAAGAGTTTCAACACATTCCAGTTGTTCTAAGCACTGTTGGATTAAATAAAATTCTGGTCAGCCTGAAGAACGTGGGCTATTTCTTGTGCTATATATAAAGGTATGTGGCCTTTACTATTTCACATTAACCTGTTGCTAGAGGTTTTCACAAATGTATCAATTCACAAAAGAACCTCAGAGAAAAGAATGTGAAATATGCTAGGAATTTTTGTTACCTTGGCTTGATTTTTAGAAGTTAAATTTTAAAATGTTTTAGCTTTAGAAGCTTCTTTTTTCATTTCTTTGTAAACATAGTCATTTTCTTGGTGTTTTCTAATTTTTTAAGTTTTAATTGATGAAATCTTAACATCTTTTAGAACCTAATTGTAAAGGTATAGTTACAATTTACAATTTATAGCATCAACTTAATTTTACTGTTTCAGTTACTGTATTATTCCATTTGCATTACTCTAAGGAATACCTGAGACTGGGAAATTTATAAAGAAAGAGGTTGAATTGGCTTATGGTTCTGCAAGGTGTACAGGAAGTGTGTTCCCAGCATCTGGTTCTAGTGAGGGCCTCAGGAAGCTTACAATCACCGCAGAAGGCAAAGGGGGAGCTGGTGTATCACATGGTGAGAGTGGGAGTGAGATGGGGGTGGGATGCTACTAGGCTGGGGTGCAGTGGTGCAACCACGGCTCACTGCAGCCTCAACCTCCCAGGATTAGGCGATCCTCCCACCTCAGCCTCTTGAGTAGCTGGGACTATAGGCACACCCCACCACACCCAGCTCATTTTTAGATTATTTTTTGTAGAGAGAAGGTCTTGCTCTTTTGCCCAGGTTGGTCACGAACTCCTGGCCTCATGATCCTCCTGCCTTGGCCTCCCAAAGCTTTGCCTATTTTTTTTTTTTTTTGAGATGGAGTCTCAGTCTGTTGCCCAGGCTGGAGTGCAGTGGCACGATCTCTGCTCACTGCAAGCTCCGCCTCCTGGGTTCATGCCATTCTCCTGCCTCAGCCTCCTGAGTAGCTGGGACTACAGGTGCCTGCCACCACGCCCAGCTAATTTTTTTGTATTTTTAGTAGAGACAGGGTTTCACCATGTTAGCCAGGATGGAGCTTTACCTATTTTTTTAATTGGCTAATTTTTCCTTTTATTATTGAGTTTATTGAGTTATGAGAGTTCTTTACTCTAGACATAAGTCCCTTATTAGATACATTATTTGTAAGTATTTTCTCCCATTCTGTGGGATATCTTTTCACTTTCTTGATGATAACCTTTGCAGCCCAAGATTTTTTAAACTTTTTTTTTTTTTTTTTTTTTTGAGATGGAGTCTCGCTTTGTTGCCCAGGCTGGAGTGCAGTGGCACAATCTTGGCTTACTGCAACCTCCACCTCCTAGGTTCAATCGATTCTCCTGCCTCAGCCTTCTGAGTAGCTGGGATTATAGGCACACGCCATCACGCCCAGCTAATATTTGTATTTTTTAGTAGAGGCGGGGTTTCACCTTGTTGGCCAGGCTGGTCTCGAGCTCCTGACCTCAAGTGATCTGCCCGCCTCGGCCTCCCAAAGTGCTGGGATTACAGTGAGCCACCGTGCCCAGGCAAAAGTTTTTAATCTTGATGAAGTCTGATTTATCTAAGAAATCGTTGGAAGGCACATTCTGTCACTGAGATTTGCCAGTTGTCCTTATTGTAGTATTTTACATGGGTCATATATTTAAGGTCCTTCTGAGATTCCTAAAAATAATGAATTCCCTTTTCCCTTCAAAAGCTTTTAAGTTAATAGAGGGTCTAGAAGTGTTCCTGTCTCTTCATCACTTGTCCTTATCCTGACCTGCCTTAAAGCAAGATCCCTTGATTTTACCTGGGACATCTGAGCCACAGAAGTCTGTAAATATCCATTGGCAAGAGGATGGTAGATCCTTATGTATGTTGATGGTCAGGATTCCTTCATTTCCAGCTCAGTAGCGGAGTGGCTGGTTAAAAATGTGGAAAGATGGGAGAGCCACTGCCTAATCTCCTCCCATTTTTAGCTAATGATGGTTCTGGAAGAGACTGGCCCGCTATTTCTTACAATCCCAGAAAGTATCCATGAATGTACATGCTGCTGCTGACCAGCCTTAGGGAGGGCCCGATTTCTTATGGGCTTAAAGTTATAGTCCATCAAATCTAAGTTAGGGAAGATAAAAGACAGTTTATCAGAATAGAGGTACAAGAGGTGCCATTTTGAAACCTAATGCTGTAGAAAGGATGTAGGCAAGTGACAGCTGTCAGTAAGCTTCCCACCCCTGCTGCGCTTTCGGTGTGTTTGAAAAGAGAACAACTCCAAGTTCCATTTTAGAATGTTAAAGATCTAAAAAATGTTTCCAAATTAATTTTTCTCTCAAAGGTTTGCTGATGTGCACCAGACTGAAAATAATTGCCCTAACTGATGGCCAGGCCCCTATTCTCAGAAGGGGATGTAGGTGTCTTTGTGGGATGGGTATCCTTAACCAGGATCTGTGCTCCTAAGAACAGCAGCAACAGGCAGTGCAGGGACCTTCTGTTGAATTCTACCCGTAAACCACAGCGTGTCTGGAAGGTCTGACTCCAGGCCACTCAGCCTTGGCAAGCATGTGCTTCCAAAAGCGCCTGGCAGAAATGGGAGCTGATAGACAGGCGCACGTGGCAGGGGGAGATGCTTGTGCAGTGGCTTGACACTAACTAGACCAGAAACCGTTTCCCATGTTCTTTTTCATAACGCCAGAAGCACCAAGGAAAGAGAAGAAAAAAATTTTGCACTTATTTTTGGGTCTTTTCTATCACATGAAATTCATCTGAAACAGTTCAAATTTTGTTTGATGTTTTAGCACCCCATTTTTTCTGTTATAAGATATTGAGTCTCTCTGCAGATATAATGCAATTGGCTTTTATATCGTGATTATGTTTTTAAAAATAAAATAAATGGAGTTGACTGCCACACAGAAGTTTTACTTGGGATGGAAATTGACTCTTCGCTAAAGGTCAAAATAGAATCCATTTGCTTTGGCTGGGCGCAGTGGCTCATGCCTGTAATCCCAGCACTTTGGGAGGCTGAGGTGGGCGGATCACGAGGTCAGGAGATAGAGACCATCCTGGTTAACACAGTGAAACTCCATCTCTACTTAAAAAAAATACAAAAAAATTAGCCGGGCGTGGTGGCGGGTGCCCGTAGTCCCAGCTGCTCGGGAGGCTGAGGCAGGAGAATGGCGTGAACCTAGGAGGCGGAGCTTGCAGTGAGCTGAGATCACGCCACTGCACTCCAGCCTGGGCGACAGAGCAAGACTCTGACTCAAAAAAAAAAAAAAAAAAAAAAAAAAAAGAAAAGAATCCATTTGATGGGCACCCATCTCTTAAGAAGTGACTGAAGGCTCGTGACTGTAATCCCAACACTTTGGGAAGTCAAGGCAGGAGGATCGCTTGAGCTCAAGAGTTGGAGACCAGCCTCGGCAGCATAGTGAGACCCTGTCTCTACAAAACATTAAAAAATTAGCCAGATGTGGTGGTGCACGCCTGTGGTCCCAGCTACTCGGGAGGCCGGAGTGGGAGGCTTGAGCCTGGGAGGTGGAGGCTGCAGTGGGTGGTGATCCTCCTACTCCAACCTGGGTGACAGAGCAAGACCCTGTCTCAAAAAAAAAGAAGTGACTGAATTATATAAAGCTGGATCTCTTACCAGCCCCCTGCATACCCCAATCCCTCTGTCTTTGCTTAGGTTGGGCTTTCTTTTATGAATAATAGAAAATAAGAAAATTGCCTGTTTTGGGCAATCCAGGTGTGTTTCAGAGATTTGGAGTTAAAAAGTCAAGTAAATATTTTGGCAACCCAACAAAGGTAAGAAAAGAAGCATGCACCTAACGGGCTTCTCGAATTACAGGCTTGTCCAAACACCGCCTTCCTCAAGAGACGCTGGTCAGGGACGAAGCCTGCTCTGCTGTCAACAGCAAGGCCCGGCTGAGAAGTGGGCTTGCTTCTCTTGCTGGTCCTGGCCCTGAGCCAGATAGGACGCCATTTGACTTTGATTCAATCTGACCCAAGAGAAAATATACCATCAGCAAGTGGAGGATCTTTCCTCCTTAACAAACTTTAGTCCTATTGCTTCCTCTTCCTTGCTGAAAAAAAGGCCAGATAGCTTTTTCTCCCCCGTTAAATTGGAACCCTGAAGTTAGGAAGCACAGTATCTCAGATACTGTCAGATAACAAGAGCCACCTTTTCAGTCCCTGTAACTTCATCTATCTCGAGGGTTGGGAGGCAGACAGCTAAGAAAGAAGACCCAAAAGCAGCAGAATCTGGGCATCCCAAGTGTACCCCAAGCACACCAGTCTAGGTGGCCCCTCTGTCACCTGGTTTAAGAACAGACATCTCAGAAGGAAGGAGCTCTGACCAGCTAGTGGCATGTCTCCTTTCAAGCTGTGCTTTGTGTCTCTTCAACAGAAAGGCAGACATCAGAGAACTGCCTCTCTTCCTTGCCCTCCCCCAGTGGCTTCCCCTGGATCACCTTGGCAGGGCCTCATCCTGAGGAGGGCTGGTAGAGGAGGGAGGAGGGCGGGTGGCGGCTGCAGTGGCGGCTCCTTTGATCACCTCCCGCCTGGTTCCAGTCCCTGCTGCCAGCAGGCCAGCCAAAGGCCCGACTCTACTGATCTGATGAGGTGCTGAATAGGACCCGAGGGGCAGGGACAGAGCAAGAAGAAAGCTTCGGGAATGAAAAGGAAACCCCGTGAACCTGCTCAGCTTCATTGGCCGGATTTTCCTACCAGGGAGCCGCTCAGTTCCTGCCAGCCAGGGACTGCCTGCCCCTCACTCTGGCCCCTCTTGTCTCCGCTTTTCAGACCTTGTGTGTGTTTTGTGTTTGAATCACGGCTGCTCTCCCTGGTTCTCAGGCTGGGAACCCACTGCGCCTGTTTCCATGGTCACTGGGAAGCTCTTAGCGCCATGTGCTTCAAAGGGAACCTTTCCCCTCCCAGCACTCGCTGCTGCCTGCCCCAGCCAGGCTCACAATAAGCGGCTCCTCCAAGCCAGGCCTCTGACCCTCACTTGCCAGGAGGAAAACCTTGCCTTTGCCAAGCAAGGCTGTGCAGCCTCACAGAAATACTCCTCAGCAGAGCATGTGGATGCGCACACACTTGTGGCACATCAGTCCTCACGTGCCTACTTGTAGATTTTTATGAGATATAGAGCTTATAGATTGGTGACAGTGTTAACTTTCCTCACATCCCTCTGTTTAGGAACCTTTCTGAAATTGAAGAAAAGAGCAAAGCCTAAGCCCCTTGTAGGAAAAGAGATGGGCTTGTTTGAGGTAGGAGGAGAGGAGGAAGAAGACCAATGTCTTTTGGGTCAGCAGAGAATGGAATTGAAGAACTTGGCTCTGGGCTTCCTCTCCCTGCAGCTGGGGTGGTGAGGGTGGTACCTGTTCACTCCTCCAGGGCCAAGGATGCCTGAGCAGTTGCCCACCAGGCTTGAAATTTGGCTTTGCTTATTTGTTGAATAATGCAGGGGAATGAAGCCTCTCACATCTGACTGGAGAGAGTCAGTGGTCTAGTGATCTTGGAGGGCTGCTACATGATGACACTGGAATTAAAAGGTGACTGTCAGGCCAGGCAAGGTGGGTGGATCACCTGAGGTCGGGAGTTCAAGACCAGCCTGACCAACATGGAGAAACCCTGTCTCTACTAAAAATACAAAATTAGCTGGGTGTGGTGGCGCATGCCTGTAATCTCAGCTATCGGGAGGCTGAGGCAGGAGAATCGCTTGAATCCCGGAGGCAGAGGTTGCAGTGAGCTGAGATTGCCCCATTGCACCCCAGCCGGGGCAACAAGAGTGAAACTCTGTCTCAAAAAAAAAAAAAAAAAGACTGTCCTCTGAAGAGCTTATATTTTAGATGCAAAGCCTGTTCCCCTAGCTTGGAGCTCACAATATTAATTGGGCTTATTGCACTGTATAGAGCCTGTATGGGAAATTGGACATTTCTCCAGTATTACCAGTGATTGAGGTTCTTATCATCCCTTCAATTGGGCGTGTTTTTTTTTGTTTTTTTGTTTGTTTGTTTGTTTGTTTTGAGACAGAGTTTCGCTCTTCTTGTCCAGGCTGCCGTGCAATGGCACAATCTCGGCTCACCACAACCTCTACCTCCCTGGTTAAAGCGATTCTCCTGCCTCAGCCTCCTGGGTAGCTGGACTTACAGGCATGTACCGCCACGCCTGGCTACTTTTGTATCTTTAGTAGAGACGGGGTTTCACCATGTTGGTCAGGCTGGTCTCGAACTCCTGACCTCAGGTGATCTGCCCGCCTCGTCCTCTGAAAGTGCTGGGATTACACGTGTGAGCCACTGCACCTGGCCCAATTGGGCTCTTTTGACTCCTGATATTCTCTTTCCTTATCGTTCCTGGTTCCTTATCAGTCTCCAGGCTGGCTGCTGTTGGAGTGTGGGTGGCCCCCTGCAGAAGACACTCTCAGTAGTTCTGCTCCATTGCTTTCTGTGTAGTGATGGGAATTTCAGGGCCATTTCAGATGTGCTCTTTATATTACTAGAATAAAATGCACCTTTTTGGTATTAATTCTAATTTCTACTTGTAACTCATCATTCTGGAAAAGGTTTCTAAAACTTGCAGACTTGAAGCTTCCATCATTGTACCAAAATCTGTCTTCTCTGGCAACATGTAGCATTTTAAGGGTAGGTTTTGATAAAGTCTTAGCCCAGGAGCCGCAACATCCCAAAGATGCTTTTCTGTTAGAACATGCATACACAGACCTAAAAGTTAGTACATTTGGCATGCCTGTGAAAAGCAAACTGAAGAAGAATGCTGGCTACCATAAAACAGGTGTCATGATTGCATTCCTACTGTATGCCAGGTGTTTTCACACATTATCTGAAATCCTTACAGTATCCCAGGAGAGAATTGTTATCAGATGATCATTTTGCTGCTAATGCAGGGATGAGGGGACAGAACGACTTGAATAACGTGTGTGGTCATGCAGCTGGTCTGGGCAGAGGTGGGTGGGAGCAAAGGCCCCTGGCTCCAATGAATGGTCTTCACAGGGGTACCTACCAGTGATTTTGGGATTACTTTGAACATATTCTAGGGGAAATTTTGGTTAAATTTAGGTAACTGGTTTCTCATCATTTGGGTACTTGGGAACCTAATAAGTGAACAAAATGTCCCACTGACATTATCTTGTTCACGTCATGCACGGTGGCTCACACCTGTAATCCCAGCACTTTGGGAAGCCGAGGCAGGGGAATCGCTTGAGGCCAGGAGTTCAAGACCAGCCTGGGAAACATGGCGACCCTCGTTTCTACAGATTTTTTTTTTTAAACTAGCTGGGCCTGGTGGCACCCACCTATAGTGCAGCTACTCGGGAGGCTGAGGCAGGAGGATCGTTTGAGGCTGCAGTGAGCTGAGCTGTGATCACACCATTGCACTCCAGCCTGGGGTGACAAGACCTCATCTCTAGAAAACAAATCTCTCCTGTAGCTTTTAATTTGCTCCTGATCTTTCCCTTTTGTAATATTTTTATCATATCTCTACTTTTTCTTTTGTCAGTTTGCTCCTTTCACAGAAATTCCATGTCTTTCTTTTTTTTGTTTGTTTTTTTTTGTTTTTTTTGAGACAGAGTTTCACTCTGTTGCCCAGGCTGGAGTGCAATGATGCGATCTTGGCTCACCGCAACCTCCGCCTCCCGAGTTCAAGCGATTCTCCTGCCTCAGCCTCCCAAGTAGCTGGGATTACAGGCATGCACAACCATGCCTGGCTAATTTTGTATTTTTAGTAGAGATGGGGTTTCTCCATGTTGGTCAGGCTGGTCTCAAACTCCCAATCTCAGGTGATCCACCCACCTTGGCCTCCCAAAGTGCTGGGATTACAGGCATGAGCCATGGCGCCCGGCTCAGAAATTCTATTTCTTTCCTTTTTGCAAAGTTACCTGAAATTGTACCTCTCTCATTTGTATGCTCAAACAATGAGGATGGAAATGAGAGAGGGTGGCACAATTAATCTGTGTTCAAAAATGTCATCATCACTGTGTCTCGTTTGATAAGCAGATTGTATTCTTACTAGTGAGAGTAGAAGATCCTGAATAGTTCAGAGTCTGGCCAGGGCACCACAGCCACACATTTCAGAGCATTGGGCCATGCCTGGCTAATTTTTGTATTTTTTAGTAGAGATGGGGTTTCACCGTGTTAGCCAGGATGGTCTCGATCTCCTGACCTCGTGATCCGCCCACCTCGGCCTCCCAAAGTGCTGGGATTACAGATGTGAGCCACCGCACCCAGCCCCTCTTCTTAAACTGAAACTCCATACCTATTAAATCCAGACTCCTCACTTCTGCCTCCCCACAGCCCCTGGCAACCACCATTCTACTTTCTGTCTCTAGGAATTTGGCCACTCCAGGTCTCTTGTGAGTGGAGTCGTGTATTTGTCCTTTTGTGACTGGCTTCTTTCACATGGCATAATGCCTTCAAGGTTCATTCGTGTTGTAGCATGTATCAGAATTTTATTCCTTTTTATGATGGAATTATATATATCCCATTCTATCTATATACCGCATTTTGGTTATTCATTCATCTATCTACGGACACTTAGGTTGTTTCCACCTTTTGATTACTGTAAATAATGCTACCATATATATTCTGTATATTGATCCCTTACCTGATATACATGAAATAGTCTTTCTCATCCTGTGGCTTGCCTTTTCATTCTATTGATAGTATCTTTTGATACACAAAAGTTTTTTCTCATTTTTGTTTGTTTGAGACAGAGTCTCACTCTGCACCCAGGCTGGAGTGCAATGGTACCATCTCAACTCACTGCAACCTCCGCCTCCCAGGTTCAAGCAATTCTTGTGCCTCAACCTCCCAAGTAGCTGGGATTACAGGTGGTGTCCACCACCATGCCCAACTAATTTTTCTATTTTTAGTAGAGATGGGTTTCATCATGTTGGCCAGGCTGATCTCCAACTGCTCACCTCAAGTGATCCACCCGCCTCAGCCTCCCAGAGTGCTGGGATTACAGGCGTGAGCCACCATGCCTGGCCAAAAGTTTTTACACTTAATGAAGCCCACTTTATCCACTTTTTCTTTCGTCACCTGTGCTTTCGGTGTCTCTTCTCTTTTTTTGTGCTTGCTCCTTAATTCATCTTCATCTACCTTTTTTTTGTTTTAAACACATAGAAGGTTACACAAACATATCTTCCTACTCAGCCTTGGTTTATAATTTACTGTTGCCCTAAGAATTTCAGAAAGGAAAAGAATTCTTGCTTCCCTGGCTAGACTCTTTGGGGTCTTGATGTGCAAGAAGAAATGCTGTTGTGAATACAAAGAATGATGAGGAAGTTTACAAAAGGTGCCCTAGGCTGGCTGCAGGGATCCAGCAGGCTGGCTACATTATTCTGTGGTCAGCCTCTTACAAATGGGGTGCTCCTGTCCATCTCCGTGGCCAGCTGCCACCAGCCCCATGGTGTGAATGGCAAGGAAGTGGGGACTGGCGGCTGGCCGAACTCCAGGATGCAGCCTTGGCTGGCAGAGAACCAAAGGCAGAGGGGGAAAAACACTCTTGAGTATGAGAGAAATAATGCTAGCTCCAAAACCTATAATTCGCAAGTTTAAAAAAATTTTAAAAATAAAAAAGATTTTTCAACCAAACTGTGCTTTTATCTTTAGGTTCTGAATGGGAGATTGTTCACACAGCTAAGCTGGCTGCAAAAGCTAGGCCAGTTAAAACAATATGCAGGCAGCTCTCCTCCAAGTAACCAGAAACTGTTGGCTCAAAGGAGCCTGAACCGAGGAACCAACCTGCTGGGAGACGTTTTCCAAGTAACTCCAAGCAACAGCCTGAATGTAAATCCTCCCGCGGGGGAATGGCACTTTGGCAAATGAAGACCCTAATTAGAGATGGAAGGGTTTCTATTTTGTTTTTCTTTAATCCTTACCCTGGGGCCTTTGCAGGGCCACCATGTCTCTGCTTGTGTGCAAAGAAATTTCCAGCTTCTCTTTGTAACAAGATCCTCTTTTGGGAAAGAAGCAACAAGCCGACAATGTGGGCCCACCACAGCCAGGGGACCCTTCAACCAGCCTAATCCAAAACAAAAGGCTTGGTCTGGGCCGGAGCAGCTGGGTCACCTGGATTGGCCAAGTCGTTTGAAGTTGCTAGCCAAGTTGGATCTCATGTTGCCCCTGCCCCGTGAGACATTCAAATCCGTGCTTAGAGTGCAAGTGAAGTTTCTTAACTTCCAAAGGAGAACAGCAGTGTGAACAAAATGCAAAGCAGTAAGAGAGAACTGTACCTCTGAGGCACTAGGGCCAAGGTCCAATTGAATGGGTGTGGAGCCCTCTTACCTCCTCAGCCTTCTATTTGAGTCTTCACTATTGGATCTAAACAGTGAAGCAGAGGGACTATGCTCTCTTTCAAATTGATCACCTTAGTTCTCAAAACATCCAGAAGTATCACATATGTGGAGAACCTGCCCGTGCCAGTGTTGTTTTGTTGTGGGTGCATCATTGACTTACCCAGTATTCTCAGGGTCTTAGAACTGATGATTCTGCTCAATTTCATTTCTCTTTGGCCCTGGAAAGGCAGTTGAGTAGAGCTCTCTGGGACCGAAGTATAGAGCTGGTCAGTGAATGATAGAGTCAATTTTAGATAGTTGTGGATAACTGAAGTGAAAACAAAGACATACCTTTCAGCATCCTTCACACTGGTAGGTGTAGGAAGGGCTCTGACCGAGGGCCATTAACTTACTTGTTAAATTCACAACTTACTACAGGATGCTTGTGTCTAAGTGATTTCAAAAACTTCTGAAGGGGAATTACACATTTTTTAGTCTAACATAGGAAGGATGCTTCTCCCTAACCATGACTCCCTGCTGAGTGTCAGGCTGGGATCTGTCCAGATAGAATCATCTTTAATATTTACAACTCTGTGATCTGGTTGGTACCCTGCTTTAAAGATGAATACATTGAGACTCAGGGGAAGGGGCTAAGCTACAGACATCAGCCATGGCTCTGTCCCAGGTTAGCTCCAGACCTCCTGCTCTTCTCATCAGTTCTGTCCTTTGAGTTACTTAAGCCTATAGATGGTAGTTGATACAGTTCTGCATAACAGACTGACAGGTTCCTGACCAACAGTCTGCTCCTACCCTCTCTTTTTTGGGAAGCCCAGTGCTATTGAAGAGCCACCCATTCCTGGTTGCCACATGCTGGACAAATATGTCTGCTGCATTTACTTCCCAGAAGTCCTCAGCTTGCTCATGCTGTCTAAAGTTAGCTTTCAGGGAATCCCAAGATGTTTCTTTTTCAGCTCTCTGCTTGTGGTCAGGCTGCTTCAACTTGGAGAAAAATGGCCCATTCTGTTAGCTGTCGGGCAAAATGATGACTGTGAAGAGTATCCCTTCCATGCTAGTAACTTCCCCTGTTCCAACTTCTCAGTTTAATTTTCAGTGAAGCTTCTACAAACCACTTAAAGTCATTGGGAAACAGGTAAATCCAGGACTAAAAAGAAAACTGGGTTTCTAGATGCAACATTGATCCCTCTAAAAAGATAAGACAAGACAACACCTTACCCTTTTGTCTTTGATTTTATTCCTTGGCTCATTGGAACATGTGCTGATTAAATGGCAAAATGTGGTGGCAATTTTTACCCTTTGTTATTATTGAAAATATTTGCCAAGTTACAGTTATAGCTAATTTAAAGCTGTATCCAACCAAAATGGTGTTAAGAGAGGGTCCCTGATAATTTGGATGTCAACTTGCACTTGTACCTAATGAACAGCTTGACTCGTTCCTGGCTAAATTTACGACAGTGGCTTTGGAAGGGGACTCAGATATCAAGAACCAGATTCTATCACAGATTTTTAGATTACCTGTATAGGCCATAAAAGCGTGATTATATGGAGTAAATTGAATAATACTGGATTTTTGGCATTGCTGCTTTATTAGCATGAGGCACTGGATGGGGTAGGTGTGGAGGCCTGGTTAGGCTGGGCGCAATGCTCTAACATAAGCAACCATGGGCCTCACAGAGTATTGGTGGTAGCCTTTCCCAGGATGGCCTTGCATTGCTAATAATGCTAAAAATGTCTGTGTTCAGAGAAAAACATTATGAAAGTCTTAATAGTCTCAACGTTATCCCCTAAATAGCTTTTCCCTGGATTTTTTTCATCTGTCCTGGTCGTTTCTGTGTCACTGCTGTAAAGTCACACAGCCATTCCGAGTGTTGCAGTGACAACAGTGAGGATCCCAGCCAAAACCTTGTCCTCAGGAAGAGCTGAGACATGTTACTCTAATTATCACTGATGGTTTTCTTGCTTTGGGGGTCCTGTCTCACCCCTTACCCCCTCACTTAGTGGCATATTTGATATTGTTCAGTCATCTGAAGTCACTCATTTATCCCCTGAATGTCCCCACTGGTTACCCCAGTGGCAGCAGTCCCCTGGCCTGCAGGAGTTGTAGTGCAGGCTTGGGTGATGTGATTCCTGATGTAGGTGAGACCCCTGAACCAAGAGCAGTTCAGCAGCTGCAGCTGCTCAGAAGCTAAGCTTATACACCATCTCCCTGCCGCTCCATGTTTGACAGAAAGCAGAGATGCTTCAGCCTCCTAGCTGCACTTAAAGGTAGCCTGGATGCAGTGAGCTTGACTAAGTATCTCCCTTTTGTAGCTCAGTGTAAAATACAGACTCTGTTTTTGGAATTCATTCATATGTTTATTAAGCACTGCCTGTATCCCAAGCAGTGTGCTAGACGCTGCTGATACAGTACTTATTAAAGTAGACAAGTTCACTGCCCCCATGGGGCTCCTGGTCAGTAGAGGAGACACAGAGACAACTAGCAGCAAGTAAACACAAAGACAACAAACAGGGCAACTGCAGATTGTGATGCAGCTGCAAGGCCAACAAACTGGGTGAGTGGGGCTTTTCTCTGCATAGGCGGCCTTGAGCCAAGAGCTCAGAGTCAAGGTTCCTGAAAGAAGAGAGGGAAAGATTCCCACACCCCACTCCCCACATCAGAGCTTGCCTGCCTCCGCTCCGTCATCTGTTCTTTGACACATCTGCAACCTGGGGTGTGCTCTGATGCTTCCTGTCATTCTGTCACTTTCTAACCCATCAAACAGCACTTTGCTACCATATAAGTATTAGTATCTGCCTCCTGTCTGCTAAGTAATAAAATGAAGGCACTCAAGTCTTACAGAAGGTTAGCTCCTTTATTTTAGGTATCTCGTTAAATATTCTCTACTTGATTATTGTGTGACAGTTGCTTTTAAATCCTCTGAAAGTTGCATAATATGCTATGTGATACAAAAGGATGTATACATAAAAGCTTTATTTTTCTAATAATTGCCTATAACTTACCAGTTTGAATTGTTTTAACGCTTATTGTAGCCTAAGAAGTCCAAAGTTTAATTGAAATCCAGTTTTGTTTTTTGGCTTTGGGTTAATAGTCTTCCTTCCAGGCTGGGCATGGTGGCTCATGCCTATAATCCCAACACTTTGGGAGGCCAAGCTGGGCAGATCACCTGAGGTCAGGAGTTCAAGACCAGCCTGGCCAACATGGCGAAACCCTGTCTCTACTAAAAATACAAAAATTACCCAGGCATGGTGGCGTAGGCCTGTAGTCCCAGCTACTTGGGAGGCTGAGGTGGGAGGATCACTTGAACCTGGGAGGCAGAGGTTCCAGTGGGCTGAGACTGCGCCACTGCATTCCTGCCTGGGTGACAGAGTGAGATTCTGTTTCAAAAAAAAAAAAAAAAAAATCCTTCCAGACTTCTTTTCCTCTCCCATGGTTTTAGGAAGGGAAGGACAGCTGGGCATGATGGCTTAACCCTATAATCCCAGCACTTTGGGAGGCCGAGGCAGGTGGGTCACCTGAGGTCGGGAGTTCGAGAGCAGCCTGACCAACATGGTGAAACCCCGTCTGTACTAAAATACAAAATTAGCTGGGCGTGATGGCACATGCCTGTAATCCCAGCTACTCAGGAGGCTGAGGAAGGAGAATCGCTTGAACCCGGGAGGCTGAAGTTGCGGTGAGCCGAGAGCACGCCATTGCACTCCAGCCTGGGCAACAAGAGCGAAACTCTGACTCAAAAAAAAAAAAAAAAAAAAAACTGAAACTGGCTTGGCTGATGAGAGTTGTATCTTATACTGTGAACTGAATAATGTTGCAAGAGATTAAGTGATCATTACTAAATGATGCCCCTGGTACTAGTGAAGGTTGTTGTCATAGTTCATGCAGACCTGCACAGTGTATCGACCTCACGTTCACATGAAGATCTAGATACCTGATCAACGAAGTGTCCGCTCAGCCCCTGTCAGGTGCATTCTGGGAGGTGAAGTGGCATGTGACCGCCTTGAAGGAAGGTGAAAGCCTAGAGACAGGTTGTAATGGGTTAGAATTTTCTCTTTAGAAAATAGTGAATAAGGAAACAAAGCTTTGCTAGGGCAGGGGGTGGGAGCTCTAGCAAATAAGAGGTTCTTCTAGAACCCACTTCCTTTGTTTTACTAAGTAAAGTCTTGCTAACACTGAATAATTGTAGTAGAGAAAGCCTGAATGAGGCCATCCTTTTACTTGTTCAACAAAGGTTAATTTAAGGACCCAATGGGACTTGAGATAGAGCTTGAATTTAGGGATTTTTGCAAATTACCTGTTAAAGCCATGAAAACAGAAGTGTATTTGTTCCTTAATATGTGCATGACCTCTTACTATTTAAGAGTGATTACTGATTAACTAGGGAGTTTCAAAGGAGATGTTTTCATATTCAGATTTAAAGAAGTTGCTCCAGCTGAGAGAACTGGCTTCTGTTGGAGTGAGCTATGAACAGAGTAGGGCTGCTGTATCTCAGAGCATTGTTCATTCACCTGGAGAAACTTCCTTCCTGTGTCAAGCACCTGTAGCATGCTAGGGGTTGTGCCCGCCCAGTGGTGCACTAAAGCCACCTCTGCAATGTTTTCATCCAAGAAACATGAAGTGTCCTTGGACACTTGCCTAGGAAAATTTAACACTTGCCTAGAAAGGAAGGTTGTCTGCTCCCTATATTCTCTATGAAATGGAGACAGCTATTCTTTGCCCCCAAAAATGGCCTTTAGGACAGAGCCATTGAGTGTCAAAGACAGGCTCAGCCTCTGGAGTCTACTTGTCTATTTCCATTTCCAAAGGTGAGATGTTTTCCAGGCAGAGATCTGTCAGTTTTATGAAAGCCAAAGATGCATTAGCCACACAGGGTACACCTGTGCAGTATTTTAAGTGTAAATTGGTTGCCAACCCTTGAATTGGAAGATTTAATATAAAAATCCACATTTCTACCTTCTCTTGAAAAATCAGAAGGTCTGGCAGTGCTGGTGCCCCATTCCTCCTGGTAAAGGAAGCCCCAGCTGCCTAGAAGTTGCCCCCATCAGGCAGGTGTGCACTGTCCAGTCTGCCACGGTGCCTGCCACTCTCTGCTGTCCTCACACTGCAGCAGTACATCCATTGCCGTAAATCTTATGTGTGGCCCCTGTGGACAATTGAGTTTGCAATCTGTGTTGTGTGATTTTTAAATTGCAGGGAGGAAGATCATCCAGGCTGTCTGTGGGAAGTTGAGCAAATCAAGTGTGAACACAGACCAATAATTTCTGACAGTCAAACAATAAATATGAAGAGGGACCACAGAGAAGCTGGATTAGCAGACTTGTATACTCTGATTTTGTCAAGCACTGGAAGACCAATTTAGGGTGACCTTATCATTTGTCATCCAAGCTGAGACACTTTTGAGAATGGAAGGGGTTATGGTGGGAGGAGAAATGTAAACTGGGGCTGTCCTGGGCATGCTAGGACAGAAACTGTGGCCACCCTAGGCCTATGAACGGGACATGGAAACAGAAAGCTTATATCCGTCAACCAGGGTGAGTGCAGAAAAGACTCATAAGAGGAGCTCACACAGAGGCTACACTGGTATAGAAATTGTTCTAGAAAAATTGGGCAAGGTTTTGCAGAGAAAGGAGGCTTTTAGATGTGTCCTTAAGCATTGAAGCGCTTTGAGAGGTAATCAAGGGTCCAGGAGAGCAGTTGAGGTAACATGAATAACCTATGCAACAGCTGGAAGATGTGCATATGCCTTAACTTTTCAGAAATGGGGGAACTGTGTGGGTGGAGCATCTGGTGCTTGGAGGGCAGATAGTGTGGGAGGGGAGGGCGGACGGGCAGACTGGATCCAAACTGGATCCAAAGGAGAGTCTTGAACATGATAAGGAATTGAGACTTGAATCTGAGAAGGATGAGAAGACAGCTCAGGGCATCATGTATGGAATGAACTGGAAAAAGATTGGAGACAGAGAAACTGCTGCATTACAGGGTAGCAGGGATGCAAAGGGAGAGCCCACTTGAGAATGATTCTTTATGGAGATTGGATGTGGAGAGAGGAAGGGGAAGGGGTAGTGAGAGAAGAGGAGGAAGATTTGGGTTTCTAGATTTGTATGATGGTGATTCCCTTAACCTGAGACAAGTAATGTAGGTTTGGGAGAAACTTGGTGACTTTGACTTTGATCAGGACAAGAGCCCTGACTTTGACTTTGAACTGGAGCCCTTTGAACTCTAGCCCTGAAAAGGGTCAGGGCTAGAGATGAAGGTTGAGAAGTCATTAGATAGGGGAGTGTGTATTCAAACCAGGAGTCCCGAATGAGCTTGTCCAGAAAAGAGTATGGACTAGGAAGAGAGAAGGGGTCCAACATAGGACTTCAAGGAAAACAAGTAAGTGAGTTGGGACCATGTAAGAGTCAGTGAAGGGAACCTGAAGACCTCAGAGAGAAGAAAACAGAAATAGGCTGAGGAGCACAAAGCAATGTAAACAGGTTGGTAGAGTAGCAATAGTACAGATGACAACACGGGTGAGGTAGCCCTGTGCATTCATTTAGCACAGGTGTATCAGTTAGCTTTTGCTGCATAACAAACTGCCCTTAAAACATAGCACCCTAAAAACAATAGTCGTTTTCATTGCTTATGATTCTGTGGGTTAGCTGAGCAGTTCTTCTGGTCTGGGCCAGCTTGGCTGATCTCTGTGGTCAGCTAGTGGTTCCTCTGGGACTGAGTGATCTAGCTAGGATGGCCTCACTCAAGTGTTTGGGGCCTCACCTGGGATAGCCATGCCCTCTCAACATGTGGTCTCTTATCATCCAGTAGACTAACCCAGGCTTCTTACATGATAGTTCTCAGAGTTCCCAGCCACAAGAGAGGGCAAGCATGAACACCCATGAACTATTTGATCCCCTCAGGCATTTTCCAAGCTTCTGCTGGCATTGTATTTGCTCATGTCCCATTGACCAAAGCAACTCATGTGGCCAAGCCCAAATTCAAGGGGTGGAAAAATAAGCTCAATTTCTTGATGGGAGGAATCATAAAATATTGTGGCCATTTTCTTTACTCTAAGAGGTGTGAATGTCTTGTAACACTTGGCAGGAGATATTTGATTCTTTGGGTCAATCATGTATCTTCCTTCCAGTTGAGCTAGGAAAGATTGAAGATTACAACAGAACAGCTTAAATTCTGAAGACCCATTTAATTGTGATTATTTTAATTCTGTTCCCATATGAAAGCTGAAGGTAGTACAGGGAAAAACAGTACCACTTGCATTCATGACATGAAGCTAAAGAAATTACTAAAGAAATTGATAATACCCAGTTCAAAACTCAAACACAGGTCCCCTCTGTCAAAGCAGTACTGTCTGATTTGCAGCAATTAACATCTTAGTGCCATGTTATTTAAGACTAGATCAGTGATTAGCAATCATTAATTGGCACCTACCATGTACCCAAACTACACCAAGCACTTTACACCCATGAACTATTTAATCCTCTCAACAACCCTATAAAGTACGATCACTGTCTTAGTTCTACAGATGAGGAAACTAGGGATCCAATATCAAGTGTCTTGCCCGAGGATATCAGTAAGTGTGATAGAACCAGAAGTAGGAAATAGGGATTTCCCTCAGGCCGCTGGGCTGCCCTGACTGTGGGCAGCATTAGCAAGTATGCACCCCACCCCACCCCCATCTTGATTATCCTTATCTTGATGAAATACAGTTGTCCCCTCACATTTATGGGAAATTGGTTGCAAGACCATCCCCCCAATTCCCCCATGGATACCAAAAGCCACAGATGCTCAAGTACCTTACATAAAATGGCGGTAGTATTTGCATATAACCTATGCACATCCTCGCGTATACTTTAAATCATCTCTGATTACTTTATGATACCTAATACAATGTAAGTACTATGTATTAATAAATAGTTATTATAATGTATGGTTCAGGGAATAAACGACAAGGAAAAAAAGTCACATTCGGTACAGACACAACCATCCTTTTTTTTTTTTTCCAAGACATTTTGCTTTGTTACCCAGGCTGGAGTACAGTGGCATGATCTTCTGCCTCCTGGGTTCAAGCAATTCTTGTGCCTCAGCCTCCTGAGTAGCTGGGACTACAGGTGCATGCCACCACGCCCAGCTGATGTTTTGTATTTTAGTACAGACGGGGTTTCACCATGCTGCCCAGGCTGGTCTTAAACTCCTAGACCCAGGCAATCCATCCGCCTCGGACTCCCAAAATGGTAGGATTACAGGTGTGAGCCACCGCGCCTGGCCGCAACCATCCTTTTTCTTTTCCGAGTATTTTTCATCTGTGGTTGGTTGAATGCACGGATGTGAAACCCACTGATAAGGAGGGCCCACTGTATACTCATGTCTACTGACCTGGGGTCTGCCTGCCTCCCAGAGTCCAGGTGGGCTCTGTTCTGCTGGTCTAACTTACCCATTCATCCAGATTTCATTGAGAGGGGCTTTGTTTTTGTGTGTATGTGTGTGTGTGTGTTTTGAGACGGAGTCTCGCTCTGTTGCCCAGGCTGGAGTGCAGTGGGGCAATCTCGGCTCACTGCAAGCTCCACTTCCCGAGTTCACGCCATTCTCCTGCCTCAGCTTCCTGAGTAGCTAGGACTACAGGCACCCACCACCACGCCTGGCTAATTTTTTGTATTTTTAGTAGAGATGGGGTTTCACCATGTTAGCCAGGATGGTCTCGATCTCTTGAGCTCATGATCCGCCCACCTCGGCCTCCCAAAGTGCTGGGATTACAGGCGTGAGCCACCATACTCGGCCTGTTTTAAAATACTGTAATCCCAGCTACTCAGAAGGCTGAGGGAGGAGAATCACTTGAACCCAAGAGGCAGAGGTTGCAATGAGCCGAGGTTGCAATGAGCCAAGTTTGCGCCATTGCACTCCAGCTGGGGAAACGAGCAAAACTCTGTCTCAAAATAAATAAATAAATAAAAATAAAATAAAATACTGAGCCAGTTTTAGTAGATAGCAGAAGGAGGTATTATCTTGCTCGATCTGCATAATTTTTAAAACTGGCTTTGGAATTTTCCTATGCTAACTAAAATTAAATGCATTCACATGGTAAAAGGTTTTCTGTATCAAAATAGTTTTGCTTTGAAGTAATAAGAGGCAATAATGGAAAAGAATATTTGCAGATTCTCCTCTCACTCCTTGTTTTAATCTTTTTTTTTTTTTTTTTTTTGAGACAGAGTCTTGTTCTGTCCCCCAGGCTGGAATGCAGTGGCGAGATCTCGGCTCACTGCAACCTCCGCCTCCCAGGTTGTAGAGATTCTTCTACCTCAGCCTCCCAAGTAGCTGGGATTACAGGCACGCACCACCATGCCCGGCTAATTTTTGTGTATTTAGTAGAGGTGGGGTTTCACCATGTTGGCTAGGCTGGTCTCGAACTCCTGACCTCAAATGATCCACCCACCTCGGCCTCCCAAAGTGCTGGGATTACAGGTGTAAGCCACCATGCCCGGCCTTGTTTTAATCTTTATTGAAGTATAATAGACATGTGATAAACAGCACATATTTAAAGAGCACAATTTGATAAGGTTTGACCTATATGCACACACACATACACACACACATGCACACACACACACCCATGAAACCATCACCACAATCAAGATGAACATATCTGTCACTTCCCCCAGATTCCCTCAATTCCCCTTTAAAATCCCTCCCTCCCTTTCCTGGCTTCCCTGCCAGACCCCAGACAACTACTGATCTGCTTTCTCCTACTGCAGACAAGTTTGCATCTTACAGAATTTTTACACGAATGGAATCATGCAGTGTATACTGCTTATTCTGGCTTCTTTGACGCAGCATAATTATTTTGAGGTACATTCATGTGGATTGTGTATATCAGTAGTTCATTTCTTTTTATTACTTTTTAAGAAAAGACAACGCTGCTTTTTTTACTCTGAACTTGGGCCATGATGATGAAGTTACCTACGAATTGTACATTAACCAACTAATGGCAGTGAAGAGTTAATCTGTAACTTCATCTGTTAGCTGTTAACGTGACCCCCAAACCTAACCTCCTCTTGACTGTCAGATCCTGATACCAGACACACTTTCTCTAAAGGCTAAAACTGAAGTAGGACTGGAGACTTGGGGAGCCTGGTATTTCTGAGTCTTGGTTGGTCCCTGCCCGTCACTGGGTCTTGGTGTAGCATGGTCTCATGATAGTGTGAGAACAGGGTTAGGTATGTGACTGTGTGACCACCAGTACTCTGTTAAAAACCTTGACTTTAAATTACTTCATGAAGTTTCAGATGGGGGGAAAAAACCCCACAACCCTGACTTTCGTCAGCTGTCCGTCTTATAAGTCTGAGTTACGCAGATGTCCTAATCCTCTTAGAAGCAAACTCAGTAGGTTGGAGAATTTATTGTTGTTACAGATACTCACTTTAAAATTTATTAAGTGAACTCAATTAGTATATTTGAAAATACTTTAATTTACCCTTCTTTTCAAGATTCCATCTCCCTTATAAGCTACCATACACTTGCCTGCTAGCAGGTCCTTTATAGTCAACTTCCCTGTAACAAATGAGAGTTTTTTGGGTATAAATTTATGGTGTACAAGTATAATTTGGTTACATGGGTATATTGCATAGTGGAAAAGTCAGGGCTTTTAGTGTAGCCATTACCTGAATTATGTATATTGTACCCATTAAGTAATTTCTCATCCTCCAACCCCCTCCCACCTCCAACAAATTGGTTTTTAAAAAATTCTTTCCTTAAATGCTTGGCTTCAAATCTCCTGGTACAGGAATTCTGTAATCCTGATAAAAAAATTGCTTGAAATAATACACAAAATGTCTATGTGTTTACTAATAGATCCTGATTAAAGTTATTATTGAGAAACTAACATTGGAGTCCTCTAAATTCTGATTTCCCAAAAAACAAAAAATCTTCAATATTATAAAACTTAATGGACTCTACAGAAGTCAGGGCAGGGTTGACAGGAAGCAGTTGGCTCTGATGGAACACCCTCCCCCGCTGCCAGCACACTCTGACCTCAGGAAAGTCGTGCCTCCTTTGCAAATCTTGGACATGGGACTAGGTGTGCTTTCATCCCACTCCAGGACTGAGGGACACTTGATTCAGATAGACCATAGCCAAGGTCCATGTTGCCTAAGAGACCCTCTTTGTCCCCCGGCATGAGGACTGCAGTGACTTTCAAGTGGCTCCCAGGAGTGGAGAAGCAGGCTGCTTCCCTTGCATGGGATATATTAACTCCCAGGCATGGAGAAACAGGCTCAGTTCCCTACGGTGGGCTATATTAGCTCCCACAAATGGAGAAGCAGGCTCAGTCTCTCCTTGGGTGTGCTGCATTGTCTCCCAGGAATAGAGAAGCAGGATCAGTCATTTATTCCATGTGGGGCTGTCTGGCCAGAACTCTTCCCTCCAAAGGGAGTGGTTTGTGGTCCATCTTCTGGATTTGGCTCACCAGTCTTTCCAAATGTCCTAGCCACCTGGTAGGTATGCAGTTTGATTTGTTTAGCCTCAAAATGCCAGCCAGTTCCCCATGCCTGCCTGATAGCTGGGTGCCTCTTGAGCCAATGTTGTTGGCATATTCTACAATTACCTGCTTATTTGTGGGGGTTACATAGTGCTTGTAGTTACAGCTCTCTCCACTTACCCACAAACCAGACTGCCAAACTCCTGGATCATAAAACAAAGTGTAAGCACCCTGGATCATGACCCAGCTCTTTTCCTGTTCTTCTTTTGAGACTCTCCTAACAGGAAAGGCTCTGGGTAATTGATAGAGATTATCCCTGATTCCCTTAATGTAACCTTTTTACTCTTTCCTTTTCCTGGGATTAAGCTGTTCTTTTGCAAGAAGTCCTTTTCTTAATGACAGTCATTCACCTATTATTGACCAAAGGAAGCGATCCGGCCCAACTCCACCTTTCTGTGGTTCAGAGTCTCTCGAGTCTCTTTCATTATAATGACTTTTAAAGGCATTAACTGTTTTTTTTTTTTTTTTGCTTTCAATTTTCTGCACTGTTAAAGGCTGTCAAACTATACTTTAATCTGCCTTCCTGAAACAATAATTGCCCCTGTATTTGTTGGTGAATATGAGTGTTAATATTGAGTAGATGTTTTAATATTTGCTGAGGGTTCCCAGGCAGTGTGTGTTGCTACTGAGGTTTGCTGTTCACAAGATAACAAGTTGATATAAAGTGGAGACGCATAGGCTCAGTCAGCAGTGCCTTTCTTCTTCTTGCAGTCCTGTGATATTCCTCTCCTTCAGGGCACTTACCTCTCACTGTGCATGTAGGGTCCCTAGTATAACTACTAGAACACCATGAGAAGAGGCACTAGATCTTTTAGGACTAGGTTCTTTTGGCATATGATTGTACCTTCATGGTATATGCTCAATAAGTATTTGTTAAATTAATGAATATTTTGTCTGGAAGCACATAGCCACAGGACTGGGCCTTGGTGTAGGGATTAGGGAACCCCTTCCAGAAAAAATAAAATTTCGGGTAGTGACGCAAAAATGTCAGTAAACCATAGTGACTGCTTGGATGCTGTGTTCCAGAAACTAAACTGTGGGCATGCCAGCTGCCACCAACAGAAAGGGTATTCACTAAATAGTTGTTAAGTTTATACGATGGCCATGTGAGTGGACGATAATACCCAACCATGCAACCCTGTGCTACTTCTTTTTTTTAGACAGAATCTCGCTCTGTCACCCAGGCTGGAGTGCAGTGGTGCCATCTTCGCTCACTGCAACCTCCACATCCTGGGTTCAAGCAATTCTCCTGCCTCAGCCTCCCAAATAGCTGGGATTACAGGTGCCCACCACCACGCCCGGCTAATTTTTGTATTTTTAGTAGAGACGGGGTTTCACCATGTTGGCCAGGCTGATCTCGAACTCCTGACCTCAAGTGATCCACCCACCTCGGCCTCCCAAAGTGCTGGGATTACAGATGTGAGCCACCATACCCAGCCTCTATGCCACCTTTTGCTAACCTCTCCTCTTCATGCTACTTGGTGTTTCTGCTGCCTCCACCAGCACCTTTGATATCCAGCTGCTGGCTGGCCTTCTCTTCTTCTTCATTCTGGCAGCTTAGCCTCCATGAAGTCTTTCCTGACCACACTAGCCTATGGCACACATCACCCCCGTCCAGGCTCCTCCATTGCAGAACTGTATTGCGCATCCTTCAAAATAATCCCACCCAATTAAACTGTTAATCCATTTGTTTCCCTTGTTGGTCTAGTTCCATTTCTTTTTCTTTCTTTTTTCTTTTTTTTTTTTTTTTTTTTTTTTTGAGATGGAATCTTGCTCTGTCACCCAGCCTGGAATACAAGCGCATGATCTTGGCTCACTGCAGCCTCCTGAGTACCTGGGATTACAGGTGCAGACCAACATGCCCGGCTAATTTTTTGTATTTTTAGTAGAGACGGGGTTTCACCATATTGGTCAGGCTGGTCTCAAACTCCTGACCTCAGGTGGTCTGCCTGCCTCAGCCTCCCAAAGTGCTGGGATTATAGGCATGAGCCACCGCGTCCAACCTCTAGTTCCATTTCTTTAACCTAGTGGATTGCAAGCCCCTCACTGCTTTCCAGCCCGAGAGGGGCATTGATGGGATTGTGAACACAGGACAGAAAGTAGTATTAATGATTATTGTTACACCCTGGATGCGTGGTAGGGATGCTTGGGAGCACCTTTATTCTCCAGCTAGCATTAGCTGTTGGGCTGAGGAAGGCTAGCTTGATGACTCTGCCACTTTTCTCCTTCCCCCTCCATCATCAGCACATTGTGATGACTATTTATTGAGTACCAGGACTGGAACGCATTTGGGAGAAATAAAAGCATAGATTTGACACAGCCTTCATTATGTTAGCCTATGGAAAGGTGATTATAGCACTTGTTACTTGAATTAGACCCGAAAATATAGGACATTTTAGGGTCTAATTCAATATAGGACATTCTGCGTTTAACTTATGTTTTACAGCCTAACTCATGACTGCTATGGCCAATATCCCTTCTCCACACCCCCAGACCCCATCACTAAAATTCCTTCTAGTGGCAGAACTGTCACCACTTATCACAGAGAAGTGGATATTAGTTGGGCAGTTGACATACAAGTTCTGTGACTTGGTTAGCTCAGTTCAGAGTATGTTTGAGGGCTTACTTCAAGAAAGCCTGTGTTTCATTTTTTAAAAATAGGTCTTAAACCTGAAAATGGTGTCCTTGAGATTTTCATCTTTCTCTATTTTTATCCTGTTATTGCAGAAGACCCATCTGGAACTTGCATTCCATTGCTCTCTCCTACTCAAGGCAGAGGCTCCTATGCAAGACCCTGGGACTCCTGTGGCATAGAGGCCAAAGGCCTGGACCCAAAAGTCAGGAGGACTTCTGCCACGAACCCCAAAAGCTTGCCCCATATAAATGGTTGCTCTTGTGCCCATGGCCGTGTCCGCCCAGCATTTTCGTGCCTGCTGGGTTCCAGGTGCCATGCCAAGACCTGGTGACCAGAGGATGCCTGTGATCATTGTGGTTTGGAGGCTTTTGATTGTGAGGGACCCAGACTTCTGCTTTGGGGGTATCTTTCCCCAGACATCACAAAAAGCTCAATTGTTTATTGCCTCAAAGACATATTTTCTCTTTAACAAGTGCTTTCCTTAAGTCTGAGGAAGAGTAGCATAAGTGGGTTTCTTGAAAACCAGAAATGTAGCTGAGAAAGCAGTTGGGCCATTCTAGGAGGGAAAGAACAAGGGCTTGATGAGTTAGGTTAAGAAGCACATTCCCAGCTCACCATCTCTCCCTCTCTTACCTCCTTAGCATCTTGGTCTGTGGTTATGCATCTTGGCTGCACCTAAGAGTTGGCCTAAGGAGCTTTCAAACCTACAAAGGCTAAATCTACCTCCAGCCCGGTTCCCATCAGTCAGTCTCCAGGGAGGAGTCTACCCCTCTATTTTTTATTTAATTTTATCTATCTATCTATCTATCTATCTATCTATCTATCTATCTATCTATTTATTTTTGAGATGAAGTCTCACTCTTGTCCCCCAGGCTGGAGTGCAATTGCACGATCTTGGCTCACTGCAACCTCCGCCTCCCGGGTTCAAGCGATTCTCCTGCCTCAGCCTCCCGAGTAGTTGGGATTACAGGTGCCTGCCACCATGCCCAGCTAATTTTTGTATTTTTAGTAGAGACGGGGTTTCACCATGTTGGCCAGGCTGGTCTCGAACTCCTGACCTCAGGTGATCCGCCCGCCACGGCCTCCCAAAGTTCTGGGATTACAGGCGTGAGCCACCGTGCCTGGCCCCCTCTATTATTTAATAAGCTCCCCCAGGCATTCCGACATACCACTGGGCTGACAGCCACTGACCACCCTCTGCCAGACTCATGCTGTGTCATCATTTCTTGGCCTAAACTGGGATGTCCCTGCGTGTATACGAAGTGTAACATGGTCATGTCAACTTCCAGAAGCCTTCAGGAGATAGATTCAGTGTCATCCCCATTGTGCAGATGAAATAAAACAGAAAATTCATCACATGCTCACAGTCACAGAGCTGGGAAGGTGAGCTAGGATTTCAGTCCAAGCAGTGTGAGGTATCCCCTTTTCTTCCTGCTTTTCCACTATGGCAGTGCTAAAAAGAGCCTGGGTTGGCCAGCCTGGCTTTGGTAGGGTGTCATCAAACTGACTGCACCCAGATAAGAATAACATGGCTGAGGGGGGCCATGTAACTGCCCTTCTCTAGAGAAAGGGATTTGATTCTGTAGCTGTTATAAATGATTTTGGTTTAAGGTGAAGAGATAATGAAACTTTTCTTAAACTCTGCTACTACAAAATCACATAAAAGGAGTCAATATCATAGGGTACACAGGGGACCATTTTGAAGCAACTTAGATCCTTAAGAATAAAGGATGAAAGTTGTAGTGTTTGTGAACTTGCATTGGCTACAATGGCAATGAATATAACGCCTTTGGATGAAATAGTCTTTGACTAAATAGACCTGAGTTTTTAAGCAGGTAACCCTGTACAACAGTAGGAAAATGTTCCACCCTGCCACCTCTCAGGGAGGGCCAGATGTGATGCGATGAGTGTGATAGGCAGCAAGGGGAGAAAAAAATCACTCCTTATGTTGACTACATGAGCTGCATGATATTTGTAAAGGGAAATTTCAAGAGAAGGGAGACCAAGTGGGTTAGGATAAGAGCTATCTGGAATTTCCTTGTGTTACCAGGAAATATAATACTTACATAAGCTATTAATGGAATATTTGGAGATTCAGCATTCACATTGATATATGTGCACGTATCTCCATTACACTTGATTTTAGAACCCCCTGGGACAACATGAGTATTTCTCTGGCCTGGGATTGTGGAGAAAGGCTTAGGTCAAATGTCAGCTCTCCACTTTGTGACTGAGTATCCATGGGCAAGTTATGTAACCTTTGAGCCTCCAGCTGTAAAATGGGGATCAACACCACCTCCCTTGCAGAGTTGCTCTGCAGATTGAGTACCATTTGAAAGCACTCAGTGCCTTGCCTGGAGCATTAATAGGTACTTTCCTTACTTTCCCTCTTGGAGTCTCGGTACCACTCTATGACCAAGCAGGGGGGCCGTGCTTTAAGGCCCCTCTTTTAAACCTTCTGGTCACAGGGTGAGGAGTCCAAGGGGAAGCCCCCATCCAAACCATTCCCAGCATCCCTAAACTCCCCTAAGATGACCTTGTGTTGGTTTCCAGCCCTTACAGACCTCTCTTCTAGGACCATCCTCCTGGAGGCACAGTGCACTGGCAGCATGCCCCTCTTCCCAAGGATGTAGACACAGCTTGGCCTCAAAGCCTAGGGTGTTCACCTGCCTGTGTACAACCCCCTCAAAGTGCAGGGTGGACCAGGGGTCAGCTGTCTCCACATTGACATGCTCTGGCAAGGAGCTCCAAGGAGTTAGAAAGCTCACCTGGAACCTTTGTTTCAAGTTCTTATGAAGGTACATATGTCAAGATAGAAGAGTAAGATCTATTTTATTTACTAGTTTGTTAGCCCTTGTCCCCTGTCCCACGAATGTTAGAAGCAAGCAAAAATGCTTTCATCCAAATTACCTTTCTCTTCATAAAAATAAGAAAATCATGTAATCAAAATAATCTTCTGCCTTCTCAATGAGTTTACCACCTGATTCAGCAATTTTCTAACACCTTCCTTTGCCTCATTGTAAGTATTCCCAGTGCATGCTGGTTAGATGGCCTCTGGGTCTACACCAGTCCAACTGAATCAGGAGAGGAGCTCCAGAAGATGCATTGGACAGTCATGCCAGAGGCCGTGTGCAATTTTAGGTTAGATCAGTGGTTCTCTGCCCTATCTGAATTTTAAAATAACTGCGAAACTTCTAAAAAAAAATATTACTGCTGGGGTTTTATCTACATAGATCAAATCATCTCTAGGGGTAGGTCCTGGGCACAAGTTTTTTTGTTTTTATTTTTGTTTTTTTTAATCTCCCCAGTTGCCTCCTCCGTGAGCGAAGGTTGAGAAGCACAGCTGCCCCTGTGAGGAACTCAGCCTTCAGAGAGCGCCTGCCCACTGCCTCTCATCCTCCAGAGAGGCTGTAGGGTGTCCAGACTTTGCAGGCACTGTTGTTCCTCGTTAAGCCTGATGCTGCCACCTAATTAACACTTGTTTATATTAATTAGTTGCCATATGCATTGAAGGGGGGTGGTCCTTTTTGAAGTTTTTGGTTGCTGACTATATAAGATTTGGCCTGAAGTGGGACTTCTGGAAACTCAACCAAGATAACGGCTTCCAGCTTCTTCCAAAAGCTTATCTTCCAGGCATAGGCAGGTAATGAAACAACCCAACTGCAGTTTTTTCCATAACATCTTTCACCCCACAGTATCGATGGAACAGGAGGGTGTGGACAGGCTTTCCTGGGTTTTTGGTGCTCCTTGTCAGGTGTTAAAACAAAGAGGATCATTGTGTTTCTTGGAACTGGTCTAAACGTCTATGTTTAAGATTAAGATCTAGGGAAATGCATTTCCGTTTGACACCCACTAGTTTCTGATTGTGAAAAGGGTACCAACCTGTGCAATGGCGCCGCGACCCGGCCGCGGACTCCAGCCTCTTCAGTCGGGTACCTTTAATTAGGAGAAATTAAGTGGGGCTGCTACATGTTTTGAGAATAAGTAACACTATTTAAACTTAGGCAGCCTTAACCACTAACTTAACCGCTGAATTCTCGCTGCTACATGTCTCCTAAATAGATCAGCATAATCTTAACTAGGACTTAAAATGCATCATCTTGGTTCCGGAACTCAGAACCTGCAGCCGACGGGAGACTTTGGAGGCTTAATGACTTTAATTATGGCGAGAAATATCTTCTCCCGGTGGGGAGGGGCGCGGCCGGTGGCGAGGAGGGCACTTTCCCGGGTCGGAGAAGGCCGGATGGCAGCCCGCCCCGAAAGTCCCGGCCCGCTGGATTGGGGGTTCGGGGGTGGGGGGAACATAGAGAAGCAGGGCGGGTGGAGGGAAGGAGGGACCCTGCAGGGCGGTGCACGAGGGGTGGGAGTGGGGAGGAGGAGGGCTCCTGGCGCGGGGAGGAGCCGCGGGAGGGGGGATGTTGGCCGCAGGGCCTCGGAGTTCTGAGCTGTGTTTGTGGCTTCAGCGCTTTGATCTCCTGCCAGGGAAACCTGGAAGGTCAGGCCGGGCTGCAGCCAAGCCCTGGAGCGAGGAGCCGGCGGGTGGAGCTGGCAGCACTGCGCCACCCACCCTCACCTCCCAACCCCCCAAGCAGTGAAGCCCGCCTGGCCGCCCTGGCCTCTCGCCCTCGCCCTCGCTCCTGCCCCTGCCCCTGCCCCTCTTTACATCCTGTGTGTTGGTCTCCTGTAGGCCGTAGATTAAGGGGCTCCAAGTCTTGAAAGTAAGCTAGCCAAATGCCCTGCAAGTTTGGCTTAGCAAAATCATGTATGTTGTATATACTTTTAAAGAAACCAGGTATTTTTTTTAAAGCTGTGTGCGTCCCCTTCCTCCACCCTCCTCATCCCCACCCTAATACAAATTACCCAAGAGCCACAGGTGATTCCCCCTGCTGGTTCGTGAGTGTTAGGGTCTGGTTTGCCTCCCCTCTTCTACTACCACCACCCCCCTTCCTGGCACCAGAATTTTCTCACCGGTTACCCATGTGCTCTGGTGTGTGACCTCATTTCCTATGGAATGAAAAGTTTCTGTCGGAAAACAGGGCCCTTGGTGAGGCAGGCCTTGGGAGCCCCCTTGCCCAGCGAGAATGTCCTGTGTCATGCAGTGACTCATGCTTCAGAGAACAGCAGCTGACCAGAATGTTCAAGAGCCTAGTGCCTGGGTGGTCACTACTAAGTGAAGAACTCGAGGAGGAGGAAAGGAAAAAGTGAGGAGTAAGGATTTAAAATCTACTTAGTGGCCTCCAGAGGGAGGGGCATAACAGTATTCAAAGAGCCTGGGCTCTCTGGACTGGGGTAGGACCCGCCAAGAGGGACCTGTGGGCGTCAGGCGTGGCCAGTCCCTAGGACCGGCTGGGTGCTCTCCATCGTGTTAACCGCCCTTTTCTCCTCCCTGACCACAGGAGCAGGCCTGGTGGCGGCAACAGAAACAGGGCTGGTTCCTGCCGCCCTGCATTTCAGCAGTGACGTGTTCCAGGCTCCGGCTTTAGATGGCTGTGTCTCTCAAGCCTTCAAGCCTATGCTTAGGTCTCTTGTTACCCCAAATTAGGGCACCATTGAGTTGGGGATTTTGAAGCTGTGGTAGAATTTGCCACCAGTTCACCCAGAGAGCCAAGGCGCCAGAGCTTTGTACCAGGTGGGGAAAGCGGCCAAACCTGCACTTTCCTGGGGTTGGGCCGCTGTGTGGTGTGGCCATATTTCTCTGCAGGTTGCAGGATGAACTCCATCAGTCTTTTAGGCTGGAGGAAAGTCCAGGCCCCCTAGTGATAATGGGAGGAGGCTGTAAAAATTCACATACAGCCTGCCCTTGTGGACATGGCCAAGGGTAGTCATCTGGCCAGCTTTCTTTTGGTAAAAGTACTAAGGGAGGCTCCCATTCCTGCAGAATGGAAGGAACAAACACTGCAAGTGGTTGGGCTTGTTTTCAGAGAGCTTTGATATCCAGAGATGAGCACATGCAGGGGCTGGGGCCTGATACAGATCCACAACAAGGCCAAGCCACTTTTAGTGCCTGGGGTCAAGGTTGGCCAGAGGAGGCACAATGCCTGCTTTCGAACTGACAACCAGTGAAAAGGCTGTCAGGAAATGCAACAGCAGAAGATGGCACCAGTAATAAGAAACCGAATCCTGAGAATCTTAAAGTGCGAAGAATATTATGTTCCAAGAAGATTTGGTAGAGAACAGAGCTTTCTCAAAAGTCAAAGGGAGGAGATAGGTGGCCTAGAGTGAGCTGCAATCAGTGCTTTCAGTAGCAGGGCCCATGGTGTTTGATGCTAACCCCTAGGGCAAAAGCTGATCTTTTAGGTTAATCAACAAACATTTCTTGGCCATTTACCCTGTGCCAGGCCTTTTGCCGGGTTCTGGGAATTCAGCAGGAAAGAAGTCTGACACACTGGCTGCCCTTTAGTGAAGGAGGCATTTTAAGTAAACAATGACAGTGTGACGTCATAAGTGCCACAGTGGCGGAGCACAGCATAAGGCCACTGGGCACCACAGCCTGAGGGAATACTACCTGAACAGAAAGAGAGAAGCAGTAAAGATGAACCCTGTGGGGGGTGGGTAATGTGCTCCTCATTGTTGGTCTCCTGTTACCTCAAATGTGGCCACCATGGAGTTTGGGATTTTGAAGAGAACTAAAAGAAGCTCAGTCTAGGCCGGGTGTGGTGGCTCAGGCCTGTAATCCCAGCACTTTGGGAGGCCAAGGAGGGTGGATCACCTGAGGCCAGGAGTTCGAGACCAGCCTGGCCAACATGGCGAAACCCTGTCTCTACTAAAAATAGAAAAAATTAGCCGGGCATGATGGTGTACACCTGTAATCCCAACTACTCGGGAGGCTGAGGCAGGATAATCGCTTAAACCCAGGAGGTGGAGGCTGCAGTGAGCTAAGATCGTGCCATTGCACTCCAGCATGGGCAACAGAGTGAAACTCCATCTCAAAAGAAAAAAAAAAAAAAAAAAGGCTAAATCTAGTTCAACTTAGGAGTTTGAGTGTTGTGTTCAGAAACAATAAGCAGGAGGAGGTCTCATCTTGCCCTAAGAGCAGCACAGTCATTGGAGAAGGGTGGTGCAGGTCAGATCCATGATTGAGAATGGTCCCTCTGCTACTGCATGGAGACCGTGTTGGGGAGGGGGCAGGGGCGTGCAAGGTGGGCTGGGCTCAGGAGCCCCCAGAAGAGAATGTTGTTGGGACTCGTGAGAAATCTGATGTCCTGGCCAGGGTGGCAGCAGTGGGGATGAAAAAACGATGGATGGATTTGGAAGCCAGAATCAGCAAAATTTGGTAAGCCATTGGGCGTAGGTGAAAAGGCAAAGGGCTGCAGTTTTGACTTTGCCCCGTGGGTGGAGGAATGGGGGAGATGGGGTACCTCCTTGAGGAGGGAGCCCAGGTTTTAGGGAAGTAAGGATTGTATGAAGAGCAGGCCCACGGCAAGACCCCTTGCCCCTACATTCTACCTGAGCAAGAAATGACCCAGAAATGTCCGGGACAGTGTGCTGTGCTCTGCGAATAGCTGCAGAAGTAACTTGGGGACCCAAAATAAAGCAGAATGCTGATGCCAAGTCCTGAGAACCAAGCCCTGGGACTCTGGTGCCATTTCGGATTCTCCATGAGCATGGTTACTGCGCCTTTCGGTCACACTACTTATATGTAAGTCTGTCAGAGAAGAGCCCCAAGGGA
The DNA here is from genome assembly GCF_028885655.2 of Pongo abelii. Lineage (NCBI taxonomy): Eukaryota > Metazoa > Chordata > Mammalia > Primates > Hominidae > Pongo > Pongo abelii. Next base: position 35,463,532 of record NC_085929.1, read on the forward strand.
ACACTCACTTGGATAAGAAGGGAAGAGACCTCAATGTCTTCATGCTGCTGCTTGCTAAGCAAGGTCTCTTCACCCAGGACAGCAGCAAGTGTGTTATGACAGACAGTTCCAGAAGGTCCTGGCTTGTGTCTTCCTTGGGATGCCTGGCACACAGTTGGCCCTCTTCAGTAGTTGTCAAATGAACTGTATACTCGAATGTTTCCATACTGATAACCATCTCATTTAAATTATGGGTGCCCTTTAGTAATTGGTTTCCAGATCAAAATGTAAGTCTTCTGTCACATCCTTCAGCCTTCCACCTGTGAGTTAGAGTGAGGGGGAATGGGTTAAGGGGATGATACTCCTCTCACCTTGACATACCATGAGCCATGGAGCAGAGTCCTAAAGCCTGCTCCATGGAAGGGAGAGTGTTAACAGGAGTTGCTGCAAACAGGCTTTGTGTCCAAAATGTTTGGGATGCTGGGTAGAATAGGAGCCTCTAGCATGTTAATGATGTATATGTCAGGGATAGCTCTGGAATATGCAACATTTCTCAAAGGACACCGACCAGGAAAATGATTCCCTTAGATGCACTTTGGGAAAGGCTACTAAAGAGATACGAGGCAAGTGAAGCCATGTTCTTAATTTCTTACCCATTTGCCCTTGGAGCTAAATGTACATGCTCTTCCTTATGACTCTCCTGGACTCTTCAGAGAGGGATCTACCAGCACCACGGGCAGGATGTGTGCTTGGTGAGGACAGGGGTCTGTGACCATGCTTGCTGCTGGCTGCTGTATGAGTCCCCAGGGTCTAGAACACATAGTAACCAGTTAATAACTACCGTGGAACAACTAAATTAATACATGGTTAATGCAAATAGAATTTGACTATGAACCATGCCCAGGGCAGTCTGCTTTGTTAGGCTTTTTTTTTTTTTTTTTTTTTTTTTTTTTTTTAAATAGACACACGGAGTCTTGCTGTATTGGCCAGGCTGGTCTCAAACTCCTGGCCTCAAGCGATCCTCCCACCTCAGCCTCCCAAACTGCTGGGATTACGGGCGTGAGCCAACGCGCCCAGCCATATTAGGCTTTATGGGGCATACCAGTGTGGTCAGTAAGGTCTACCTCCTGGCTCCTGGGAGTTTCTGTTAATCTCCAAGGGTATGCCTGGCACCCAAGCAAGGCCTTTATGTATAGGACATCTATACCCTTTGACTCAGCAGAACCACTCATGGCTATTTTAAGGACAGACGCCTCCAGAATATGAGTACAAGGATATGAATACAGCACTGTTTATAACAGAGAAAATGTAGAAATCTGCTACGTGCCTCTCATGGAGATGGTCATTAAAGGAGCTCTGAATAACCATACAATGGAATGATATGTGTAGCTGGTAAGAAGAATGAATATTTTTCCACATCAATGCATATAAATATTGTTGAGTAAATCGTTGAGTTAAGGGGGAAGTAGAGTACAGAACAGTGTATGTCCAATATGTCCAGTGTATTTATTTAAATTTTTTTTTTTTTTTTTTGAGACGGAGTCTCGCTCTGTCGCCCAGGCTGGAGTGCAGTGGCACGATCTCGGCTCACTGCAACCTCCGCCTCCCAGGTTCAAGCAATTCTCCTGCCTCAGCCTCCTGAGTAGCTGGGACTACAGGTGCACACCGCCATGCCCAGCTAATTTTTTTTTTGTATTTTATTAGAGGCAGGGTTTCACCGTGTTATCGAGGCTGCTCTCGAACTCCTGAACTAAGGCAATCCACCCGCCTCGGCCTCCCAAAGTGCTAGGATTACAGGCGTGAGCCACTGCGCCCGGCCTTAAAAAATTTTTGACAGCTGGGGTCTATGGTGCCCAGGCTGGCCTCAAGCTCCTGGGCTCGAGTGATCCTCCCTCCTCAGCCTCCCAAGTAGCTGGGATTATAGGTACTCATCCAGCATATTTTTAACTACATTTTGGTGGGTGTGTGTCTGTAACACATATGCATTTTATTCTTGCCAATATATGGGTTAAAAAAACAATGGAGGATATAAACCACACCATTATGTTAAAATGCTGGGATATAGGGGGTAACAGATGAGTTATTTTTTGCTTTCAATTTCTGAGTTATTTTAAATTGTTCACGTCATACACATATTACCCTTATAAATAGCAAAAACTCTGAAGATGATCGTATTTTCAGGGAAAATGTATTACAGAAGTGGTAAACAACATAAGAGAAACCCTAAGATATTAGAGCTCAGAGAGAGGTATCTTATCTGTCCTTTGGCTAAGGAGAAGCACCATTAGTTTTATGGAAAAAGTTACACAGGAACTTGACCTTGAAGGATTAGTAATATTAGTATTAATATGATCAACTCATTATAGTTGACTCTAAAGTGTCTTTCCGCATGTGAAGTATCATCATCTAGAGAGTTACTCTCAAACTCACTTCTTTCTCCCTTCTACCCAGCTCATCAACAGGCCACCTAACCCAGAAATTAAATCTGTTGACAAATTTGCCTGTATTGTCTGTGCCAGTCTATCTATCTTGTCATTTATGCAGGTAAATAAGAGTTGGGTGGGTATATAAGAGGGGCATTAAAATTTGATGTGGATTTTGTTGAGATTCTTCATAATCTTTATATTCTTTGGCACAGGGCCCACCTATGTCCTCTGGAAACTAGAAATGAAAACCAATATTTATTCAATGTAGTATTAATTATAATTTTAAAAACTGGAACAACCCAAATATCAGAAATACATGTGTAGCATGTAGGAAAAAAAAAATCACAGCCATTTAAAATATTTACAAAGAATTTTTAATAACTTAGAAGCTTATGATAAAGAAAAAAAGCCAGAAGGCAAAATTGTATTCACTAGAGGCAAAAAAGTCTGTTTGGGGCCCCCATATGTCTACAACTTCCTGTAAGAGGTTGAAGACATGTCTTCATATTAGCACTAACAGTCCAACTTCCGTGGTTAGCTTATGGTCAGGAATGTGGGACAAATGAGATTTTTAGTCATCTTTTGGGTTATTTCCTATTAAGACTGTATTCTGTCAAAGTTTTCCTGCAATAAAGGGTAGGCACTAGGGATACCACATCCAAGAGCTTGACAGAGGAACAGGTAAACAGGTGAAAGTGGAATCCCTGCCCCAGAGACTCCAGGGAATAGGGATGGGGGTAGGTCCAAACCCCAAACCAAGTCTGGGTATAACTACACACACTGGGGAGAATGCCAGATCCATTCCTGAGTGGAATTCCTGGTAAGTGGCGGGCTCTAGGCTTCACGTTTTCCCACCCACAAAGTGGTGATGGGACAATTCTCATCATAATTGGTACACTTACACTGGAACATTCTAGACTCAATCTTACTAGTAAAAGCACTTCCTTATGAAAGAAAACCACATCACATTCACAGTCAGGGAGCACTTTCTTTTTACCAGTAGTAACCCGAGTATGGTACCAGGCAGGCTTGCTTTCATTTATAATAAACATTTATTGAATAACCATAGGAGTGGTAAGTGCCAACCACAGTAGGGCCCTGTCTTCTAGAGGCTGGAATTTTGTACTTTGCAAATGTATTTTAAGGGCGCAAGTGTTTGCTCTTTTGCTGCTTGTCTCAATGGCTACAGACATTGTCTAGACTTGGGTCCAGCAGCCCTGGGAAGGTAAATAAAGGACCGTGACAATCTTTCATTCAGCACTCTGCACTGGGTTTCCGGTCACCTGCTGGCTGGTGCCAACCTGCCCTGGCCTGAGCAAGGATGGAAGTAGCGAAGGTGATGAAGGATGTGAAGATAACCCTTGTGGGTGGGGATGAGGGGAAGGGCACATAGAGGGCAGCAAGACAAGGCCTTTGGCTGCTTCTGGGAGGCCTTGCCAAAACTTCCCACCTGTGTTCTGCAGTCACACCCTTCTCTTAATCTTGCACTCCAGGCTGTGCACAGTTTAGGGATAACGGCCCTTTGCAGCTACAGCCCAGTTTACCAGTGACTTTCATCCAACCATATCCACCAGGCTGCATCTTTCCCATCCTTTCTTTGAAAGGGCCCCAGCTTCAGAGTTTTGGATGTTAAGTATGTGACTTAAAGATCCTAAAGATAGGATTTCTGGTGGCCACAAGAGTGTGGACTCCTATGGTCTAGGTTTGTTTTGAAATAATATTCTGGTCTACACTTGAGTAATTAAAATGGTGAATGATCTATGAGAGTGATTGGTTCAAGGAATATGCCTCGTCAATTTTTAAACTGAAAATATGGGCAAGGGGCAAAGAATGACCAAGTAATGTTCTGTTTTTGTTTTTTTTAAGACAGGGTCTCGCCCTGTCGCCCAGGCTGGAGTGCAGTGGCACAATCATGGCTCACTACAGCTTCAACCTCCTGGGCTCAAGCAGTCTACCTCAGCCTCCCGAGGAGCTGGGACTACAGGTGAACGCCACCATGCCTGGCTAGTTTTTAACTTTTTTGTGGAGATGGTCTCGCTATATTGCCCAGGCTAGTCTTGAACTCCTGGCTTCAAGCAATCCTCTGCCTCAGCCTCCAAAAGTGCTGAGATTACAGGCATGAGCCACTGCACCTGGCCTGTATTTTTTTAATTTCCTTTCAGAACAGTATAATAAAAGTGTCTTTTTCTAAATATGGGTTATTCATGGCCTCTTTTAAATCCTAAGCTGGCTTCTGACAGGCAAGTTCCCTATAGGATCTTAGCATGGCTCCCCTCCTGTCCAGTCCTGGTGTGTGCAGGAAATACAAGCTGATTTTAATAGTAGTTTACATTAAATATAATTTTAAAAGTAGATGACCTGTGCGAATGAAGCATTTTTCTCAAACAAGATGTGTCCTTAGATCCCGTACCTTTGCCTGGTTGTATTGGAAGTCAAGCTGTAAATGGAATTTAAGCACCATATAGAGAGAGAGAGAGAGAGAGAGAGAGAGAGAGACAAATTCAAATCCCTGGGCTCAAGTGATACTCCCGCCTCAGCCTCCCGAGTAGCTGGGATTACCGGCCCATGCAACTGCAACCAGCTGCCTTATTACTGACCTGCCGTCTTCACTGTAAAAACCAGGAAACATATCACCATGTCCTAGATTTTGTGAAAAACGTCTTTTGTGTCTCTCAAATGATCGTGCTTCATCCGGAACCTCTGAGTCCTTGAGACCTCCACGTTCCGGGCGGAGCAGGGAAGCCTGAACTTTAAGAAGGCCACATGGCTAAATGGCTTCCCTGAGGCATGTCTCTCCTGGGAAGGCATTCCCTACCCCAGATCCTGTAGCCTTTCATCCTGAGGCCATTAGACTCTCCAGGTGCACCTGCATCAAAGCACACAGGTACCGCGCTCCTGATCTGGACTTATCTGAATTGCACATTCCCCGAGGGTGCTGTTTGATGTGCTTGATGGTGGAATGAAAGCCAAATAAAGGAATGAGAGGGCCTGTTTATTTCCTCATTTTTAGTGCTTTTCCTCAGGGCCCTTCTATGTCTGGAGAAGGAATTTATGAAAAAGCCTAGGATACCACCTAAGCGGAAAACACCAGCATCTACTTACAATTATATTAACTCTGGCATCCATAAGCTGTTGGCCTCTGGCAGAGGAGTCTGTGTCCCTAAAGAGATCTATGGATAGCCAGCATGGTGGCTTATGCCTGTAATCTCAGCACTTTGGGAGGCTGGAATGGGAGGATCACTTGAGCCCAGGAGCTCAAGACCAACCTGGGCAACATAGTGAGACCTTGTCTCTACCAAAAAAATAAATAAATAAATAAAAAATTAGCCTGGCATGGTAGCATGCACCTGCAGTCCCAGCTACGCAGGAGGCTGAGGCGGGAGGATCATTCGAGCCCAGGAGTTCGAGGCTGCAGTGAGCTATGATTGCACCACTCCAGCCCAGGTGACAGAGTGAAAGCCCATCTCTGATAGACAGAAAGATAGATAGCTCTATGGTGGAGGAAAGTGATGCCACCCTGGCCTCACACTTTCTCAGCTGTGTCATCAGCATTCTCTCTTCCTGGAGGAGGGTGACAGGGCCAGTGCAGTTCTGAGTTGCTCTGATAGCCTGCTGCTTCTCATTTGAGTGGCCAAGGCTGGGACTTTAGAAGGGACCCTAGTCATAATAACATAGGCGGCCTCCCCACACCCCCTCCCCCCTTTTTTTTTTGAGACAGAGTCTCACTCACTCTGTCGCCCAGGCTGGAGTGCCATGGTGCGATCTCGGCTCACTGCAACCTCTGCCTCCCAGGCTCAAGCGATTCTCCTGCCTCAGCCTCCCGAGTAGCTGGGAGTACAAGCACATGCCACCACATCCAGCTGATTTTTTGCATTTTTAGTAGAGACAGGCTTTCACCATGTTGGCCAGGCTGGTCTGGAACTCCTGACCTCAGGCGATCCACCCACCTAAGCCTCTCAGAGTGCTGGGATTACAGGCATAAGCCACCGTGCGCAGCCATCTCCCACCGCCTTTTTTTTTAACAGATGGGGAAACTGAGGCTGAAGCTGAAAGCGATTGAGTGACTTGTCCACTGTTAGCAGCATGCCAGTGGCAGAGGCAGGAATAGCTCCCAGGATTCATTCCTGACTCCTAGCCTAGCAATCTGGTGATGAAACAGGGTGTGGTGGACAATCGGCAGAGACTTTCAATGCATTGAATCTCCATTCAAAAAGAAAAGGTCCCCTGCAAGACCAGGACAGATTGTCCAGGGTGCCAGAACTTCTTAAACTGCCAAGGAACTTGCAGTATACTCAAGATTTTACTGAAGTTGTTTTTGGTACTGTTTGGTGCTAAATACAAGGAATTGGTTTGTTGTAAAAGCTGTAGGGTGAGACTGCCCTCTAGTGGGCCAGTGGAGCTATTGGTCTAGCCGTGTTCTGGGCAACGTTGCTTTCTCACGCCACATCAATGTAGAGTGATTATTCCTATGCAAAGGAATTTCAATTTTATTCTTTCTCAGGCACTGTGGCCCATAGTAACTCTATTGATCTCTAAGCACTAGCCATCATTTGCCCATCTTATAGAAGGCTGGTTTTGCCTTCTATACATACACACATTAGAAGTGTCTTACTTCCCTAACAAGATTCAGGCTCCTAAAAGCCAGGACACGCATGTATGTATGTATGTATGTATGTATTTTGTGGAGACAGGGTCTTGCTCTGTCACTCAGGCTAGAATGAAGTGGTACAATCACAACCAACCTCTACCTCTTGGGCTCAATCAAACCTCCTACCTCAGCCTCCCAAGTAGCTGAGACTACAGGCATGTCCTGCCATACCCAGCTAATTTTTCTGTTATATTTTAGATATGGGGTCTTGCTATGTTGCCTAGACTGGTCTCAAACTCCAGCCAGGCTATAGCTTAAGTCTTGTTTTTCCACAGCTTCTACCTTGCTGTCCCCTTAGCTGGACATGGAATTAGAAGGTTCTTTGGGATGGAAAGGAATCCTTCCCCCACATCCCCCAAAAAGAATCGCGTCGCTTCTCATTTGTTCCTAAAACATTCTAATCTCATCCCTCTGATCAGTAGTTCCCCCAAGTAGTTAAATCATCTGAATCCCCCAGAAAGCATACACAACTCAGTTTCCTGGGCCTGACTCCAGCCCTGCTCAATCAGTCTCTGTGGTTTGAGCCAGGAAATCTGCTTTACAAACTTCCCAAGTGGCTTTTGATGTGTAGCCAGGTCTGGCAGCCAACTGCTTCAAAACCCCATTTACAATTATTTTTCACAGCTCCCACCACTGACAGTGTCTCCAGAGGTCTTCAGCTTGTGTCACTTATTAAAATTAACCATTTTGAGACTCATTCAGAAATACTCAATATATTCTTGTAACTGGGTGACATGGGAAGGAAAAAGGAACCGCATGAGATGGACCAAAGGCATTTGCTTTGGTTGCCAATGGCTCTGAAACAGGAAATACTGAAACCAATACCTCTGTACTGACTGGGCAGGTTGTTGATGTTTAGGTTGTTTTCAGTATTTGGGCTGGATAGGAAGACAAAAGTTTGTTAAGTTATCAATTATGTATTTTCTCCATTATAAGTCATCTGACCTCACGATTACCATACAAGGTAGGTGAAATTGTCCTCTTTAAAAAAAATTTTTTTTAATTGACAGATAATAATTGTACATATTCGTGGGGTACATAGCAATATTTCAATACATATAAGGTATAGTGATCAGATCAGGGTAATTAGCATATCCATTATCTCAAACATTTATCACTTCTTTGTGTTGGGAATGTCCTCCTCCTAGCTATTTGAAACTATAAATTATTGTTAACTCTAGTCATCAGTTCCCTTCTTTATAGATGGGAAAATTGAGGATTAGGAAAGTGAGGTAACGTCCCTGAAGTCACATAAGTTGGTAACTGTCAGATTCTGCATTTGATTACAGGCCTGATTGCCAAGGCCAGCTTTGAAAAGGTAAGAGGACCAGAGGGCCAACCTGCTGTATTTTTTTACTCTGGCAGGCCAAGCGAGCAGTACAGCGGGGAGCTACTGCAGTCATCTTTGATGTGTCTGAAAACCCAGAAGCTATTGACCAGGTAAGCTCCTCAGGCCGTGCCAACACTGCAGCCTCCCTGAGAAAGGCACTTCCTTTAGTGAGCTTGGCTTGTCCCGGTCATGTCACCCTCATCTCAGGACGTTTGCTCTTATCTTCTGAAGTTAGGTGTCCATGTTTGGACATAATTCCCAAGGGATGTGTACTGGGCGAGGTTAAGAGCCAGGGAATTGGGGCACAGGGGGCATTTTCTCTTTTTTTCCCCTGAGACGGAGTCTTGCTCTGTCGCCCAGGCTGGAGTGCAGTGGCGTGATTTCAGCTCACTGCAATCTCCACCTCCCGGGTTCAAGCGATTCTCCTGCCTCAGCCTCCCAAGTATCTTGGATTATAGGCACGTGCCACCACACCTGGCTAATTTTTGTATTTTTAGCAGAGATGGGGTTTCACCATGTTGGCCAGGCTGGTCTTGAACTCTTGACCTTGTGATCCATCTGCCTTGGCCTCCCAAAGTGCTGGGATTACAGGTGTAAGCCACTGCACCGGGCTCAGGGGGCATTTTCTAAGACCTTTCTGGGCCTTCTGCTTGCCCAGTCCATCCCAAAACAAGCGTCATTCTCAGCCTTGCTCTTCTGGGAGCTCCAAGGCTGTAATGTTGGAAGAGCTGGAGGATTCCAGACAGGTATTCAATGTTCCTTCCCTGCAGCCTTTCTTTCTCTCTACTGCTTCTTAAAGTAAGCACACCTTTTAACCAGAGCCCTCTCTTCTTCCTTAGCTGAACCAGGGCTCTGAAGACCCTCTCAAGAGGCCGGTGGTGTACGTGAAGGGTGCAGATGCCATTAAGCTGATGAACATCGTCAACAAGCAGAAAGTGGCTCGAGCAAGGATCCAGCACCGCCCTCCTCGAGTGAGCCTCCGCACCATTTGGCACAGGCTCCAGGCCTTGTCTGCTACTACCTGCCCCTTTATTTCCCTTGGGCTTTCATTCCTATCTCTGTCTAAAATGCTGGCATACCCCAGGTTCCTGCAGGCTTAGATCAGCTATTGGACTCAAGGCCAGGGTGAAATTTTACTCGTGTTCCTTTATAGTGAATTTGAAAAATCCTACCAGAAATAGATACTTTTGTGCTAAGATGTCTCTGGCCTCTTCCACCTGGCATTCCCTCTTGGCGATCTCTCATCCTTTCTTTTCCATCCCATCTCCCTCTGAAAGGCAAACTGAGGAGGGTTGAAGGGATGGGGCACCCAGCACCTGGCTTCCCGTGGCTTCCTTCTTCCATCTGACTTAGACACTAGAAAAAAAGGCTTGTATTTCCTTCTTCCTATAGAGTAGATTACCTTATTGAAACTCCCCAAGTTAATTTGAGTCTGGAAAAGTTAGCTTTCAACTGGGATTGAGTTCGATGGCTAATGAATAGCATCTGCATCTCTTAAGTATGTAGAAGAGACACTACTGGCCACTAACTTTTAACCAGCCTCTTCTGCTGAAACCTCAAGCTGAAGAATTCCAGGAACCTTGGGCTGGTGCCCTATATTGGTGTTATTTCCTCCTCACAAATATTGGGACATTCACAGTGTAGGATGATTCTTTCCTATGCACAACATAGCCGGATACATGCAGCTTCCACTTTGCAAAGCTCTATTCCCATTGGCCAAATGGAAATCCCAGATAAGGTGGCTGCGAGGTTTTAGGAGGCAGTGAGGAAAAGGTAAGAACTAAAACTAGAGGGAGTTTGCTGAACTGACTTGCTGGCTTCTTTTTAAAGGGGGGTAAAAAAGCGCTTTGGTAAATATGACTCATTGTAGTGGAAGCTGATATTTGTGGAAGCAGCATACAATTTTCTGAGTTGTTGTAAACCATTAATTATATGGTTAGTAATCACTGTTCCCTCAAAACATGACACTCACTCTTTTGTCCTATAAATGTGATTATTTGTGTTTATTTGGAAGGGCCTTTCTTACCAGTTACAGCCAACTTTGCAGTATTCCACGGGGAGCCAGGCTTTACCAACAGAGTTCCCTTGGCTCTTGGGGGGCCTGGCTGAGATCGCCACAGGCATCCCCCTGGGCCACACCGAAGGCACTACATGGGCCTAGGGAGTACACCATGTGCATGTGAGCAGAACCCCAGGAGTTTCCTACAAATTGAAAGGAAACTCATCCCAGTCACCCCATCTTTATCCTGACCAAGCCAAGATAGCCCATGTGTCGATTACCAGGCTGGAGAGAGGCTGTGACTCACTGTGTCTGTGTTCGGTTCCAGCAACCCACTGAATACTTTGACATGGGGATTTTCCTGGCTTTCTTCGTCGTGGTCTCCTTGGTCTGCCTCATCCTCCTTGTCAAAATCAAGCTGAAGCAGCGACGCAGTCAGGTAGTGCCTCTGTGTGTAGCCTATGAGCAGTAACCCCTCTTGCCCTGACACTGGGGAAAACCAGGACTCTCGTCACCTTATTTTTTGATGGTGCAACATGGAGCCTCACAGCTGTGGACTCTGAGCTCCGCAGCCTGTTCCCAGTGGCCTAGAAACCGCAAAGATGGAAAAAAAATAAGAGCAAACTAGGCCAGGCACCATGGCTCACGCTTGTAATCCCAGCACTTTGGGAGGCCGAGGCAGGCAGATCACTTGAGCTCACGAGTTCAAGACCAGCCTAGTCAACATGGGAAGACCCCGTCTCTACCAAAAATACAAAAATTAGCTGGGCATGGTGGCATGTACCTGTAGTCCCAGCTGCTCGGGAGGCTGAGATGGGAGGATCACTTGAGCCAGGAGGGCAGAGGTTGCAATGAGCTATGATCGCACCACTGCATTCCAGCCTGGGTAACACAGTAAGACCCTGTCTCAAAAAAAAAAAAAAAAAAAAAAAGATCAAAACTTACAGCCCAGTGCCTTCTCTGTTCTAAAAGGGCTAGTCCTACAAAGGTTAAGCATGGGAATGTCTCCAGCAGGTGTTTTGAAGGAAGTGTTTATTTTATTTTTTTATTTCTTTGAAACAAGATCTCACTCTGTCACCCAGGCTGGAGTGCAATGGCACGATATCGGCTCACTGCAACCTCTACCTCCCGGGGTCAACTGAGTCTCGTGCCTCAGCCTCCCAAGTAGCTGGAATTACAGGCACCCGGCTAATTTTTGTATTTTTAGTAGAGACGGGGTTTCACCATGTTGGCCAGGCTGGTCTCAAACCCCTAACCTCATGTGATCCGCCCGCCTCGACCTCCCAAAATGCTGGGATTACAGGCGTAAGCCACCACGCCTGTCCCAAAGGAAGTGTTTATGTCAATCAATGTTAGTAAGTATTATAAACACTCCACAGGTCTAGAATATGTGCTGTGGCAGTCTGAGTTTTGAGTGCTTTCTCTGAAGTCTATTCTGGCATGATTGAGAAGTGTTTGCCTGTCCCAGTGCATCAAGTGGCGCCCTACAGCCTTGGTCCTCAGATAGAATCTGTGGTCCAGCAGCAACAGCAGCACCTGGAAGCCTGATAGAAGTGCAGGGTCTCAGTCCCTGCTCCAGACCACCTACACAGTATACCAGGCTCTCTGGGTGATGCTTGATTAACAGTAGCTGCTGTAGCACTGCAGCCACCACATCACTTTGTGCTTGTAGGAAGGAGAAACTCAGGGGTGGAGGGTGGTGAGAGGATAAGCAGAGATCTGGACCCCCAAATGTATGGCAGGGTCATGTCTCAGGGGAGAGATGGTGGATCCTGGAAGGCAATCTGTAGAGAAGAGAATCACCAAAGTTCTCATGAGGGTTGAGTGACCACCTCCAACAAGATGATGGCTTGTGTTTTTTGAGCACAGCCTATTTGCCAGGTGCTAAGCACTTACACATTGTCTATTTACTGTCACCACCTCCTTCAACAGAAAGAGGAGGAACCCTTGGCATAGAACAGGTTGATAACTCAGGGTCTGGCAGAGTTAGGAGGCAGCAGGTCCAAGTAATTGGAGGAGACCCCTGCCTTCAAATCAGAGAGACCCCTGCTAGTCTTGCCACTTAGGAAAAGCCTAGGTTGATGTCGTGGACACCACACGTGTCTGGAGAATATGTGCTATGGCAGTCTGAGTCTTGAGCGACTTCTCAGAAATCTGTTCTGGTGTGATAGAGAATTGTCTGCCTGTCCCAGTGAATCGTGTGTCATGTCCCTGGGGTGACTGCCACTTTCATACATACCGGACCCTCACACAGACTACATTCTGCCGTGCAGAATTCCATGAACAGACTGGCCGTGCAGGCTCTGGAGAAGATGGAAACTAGAAAGTTCAACTCCAAGAGCAAGGGGCGCCGGGAGGGGAGCTGTGGGGCCCTGGACACGCTCAGCAGCAGCTCCACGTCCGACTGTGCCATCTGTCTGGAGAAGTACATTGATGGAGAGGTAATGGCAGAAGCAGGCCCATCCTGGGTGGGGAAAACATAGGCAGGTCAGCAGAGGTGCCCAAGACCTAGAAGGACAGGGCCCTGTGTTCCATCACACACATCAACTTTTAGAGTCACTCTTCTGAAAATTCTGAGACTTGACTTGATACTTAACTGGGTGTTTTTACTTACAAAGAGACAAGGGATTTTATATCCCTCACTTTTTTTTCTTGTAGCTCTTTGAAAATTTTAGGCCTAGTACCATGCCTGTAGTCCTAGCTACTTGGGAGGCTGAGGTGGAAGAATCACTTGAGGCTAGGAACTTGAGGCTGCAGTGAGCTATTATTACACCGCTGCATGTCAGCCTGGACAACAGACTGAGACCCTGTCTGTCCTAGAAAGAAAATTTCAGACCTTCAGGAAAGACTGGTACCATAGACGATATATGTCAGGGGCCTAGAATCATCCATGATGAACATTTTGCCGCATTTGCTCACTCTCCCTCTCTCTAGACAGATGCATACATACACATATTTGGGGGGCAGGGAGTAAACCACTTGAGAATTACAGACATTTGATGCGCCTTTGTTGAAAATGTTCCACTGCTGCGGAGACTGTTGGATGGAAATGGAATTTTTGCAGAATAGAATAGTAGATTCTAACACAGACTCTGGGTTCTAATCCTGACCTGGGTGGATTCTAGCTTTGTGATCTTGGGCTAGTGACTTCGTTTTCTTGTGACATGGGCCTGACACTGACCAGCATTCCAGGTGATCATGAAGGTTCCATGAGAAGATCCAAGGTATACCCTTTGTCAGTCTGTCAGGCACAGTGTTAGGTGTGAGCTGGAATATTACTGTGCTAGACAGGTCAGAAAATTGAAAGACAAAGTAAAATGAGCAAATCTGGAAGATGCTTAGGCTTAGGAACTCTGGAGGTGGTTCTGTCCCAATAACTCCAACTGTCTAGATAGGCTGCTTTTCTTATAAACCACATACCCCATGGTGAGGTTCAGGATCCAGTAAAGGAGGGGATAGCAGAGCTTTGCCCCTTTGCTGCCACACCTGTCAGTCATGAGTCCCAGGTGTCTTCCTTTCTACTCATGCCTATTTGGGATACCCAGGGACAGCCAGCACCTCAGAGATGCACAATATCTTGGGGTATACCTGGCCCTCTCTCCATACCCCTAGGCCTCCCATCCTCACTAGCACAAGGCCTCAGCCTTCCCTGGGTGGAGGCATGAGTGTGTTTGCCCTCCTCCGACTACAGGAAAGACGCCTGCCTCTGTGCGTGCCCACTCCCTTAACACTGAGGACTGTGGTTGGGGCTGACTGCTGGCAGTTTCCTTCTCCCTAGAACACATGGGTGGGCCCTGCGTCTAGGGAATTGAGCCCTAATTGGAGGTGGGGAGGAGAGTGGGGAAGGGCACTGGCATGCTGTGCAGAGCTCCTTGGTCTGTGCTGGACTCTGCAGGAGGACACACCTGCGAGGCTGAAGGCAGACCTGTGTCCCCTCTCTTCCTGACCAGGAGCTGCGGGTCATCCCCTGTACTCACCGGTTTCACAGGAAGTGCGTGGACCCCTGGCTGCTGCAGCACCACACCTGCCCCCACTGTCGGCACAACATCATAGGTAACTGTCACCTGCCTCAGCCATTGCTGAAGAGTCAAGTTAGAGAATGCTGTCCCTACCAAGTGCCTAGCTAGAGTGTGACACACACTGCAGGCTTGGGAGCACGCAGAACCACCGCGGCACTGCCCTCTGGACTTGGAGGCCTGGCAGCCCTGGGTTTTGGAGGTTGTCTGCACGACCCTTAGGAGAGCTTGGCATTAAGAATCACCCTGAGTTCAAGTTTGGGCTTCACATTAAGCAGCTTCCTGACCTCGGGCAAGACATCTGGCCTCTCCCAGGCCTGAGGCCCCTAATCTCTTTAGTGGCAATGACAGTAATGGTGTTTGCCCACGCCTCGTACAATGGGGGTGTTCCTAGGACCACGAGAGACGATGAGTGTGCAGAGGCCAGCTTGGGCTGTTGCTCCTGCATCACTGTCATTAAACAGGGATGGCGGGACACTGGCATCTTTGAATCCGATTCTTTTCTGCAGACTCCTGTGGTGCCCTGTCAGGCAGAGCAGTGGGGAGTTGGGAGCGGGGCCCTTACAGGAGATGGGCCATTTCACACAGATAGGCAGGTCAGCCTCTGCCGCTGCAGCTGAGTTTGGGGGCAGGGTTGTGAGAATGGGCACCTTGGCAGGTGACCAAGTCTGCTGCTTCAGCCTTTGCCCGTTTTAAAAATCCCTTTAGCCTCTGACACCAGTATACTCAGCCCTGCCTACTCTGTTTCCTCCACTTGTCTCCAGAACAAAAGGGAAACCCAAGCGCGGTGTGTGTGGAGACCAGCAACCTCTCACGTGGTCGGCAGCAGAGGGTGACCCTGCCGGTGCATTACCCCGGCCGCGTGCACAGGACCAACGCCATCCCAGCCTACCCTACAAGGACAAGCATGGACTCCCACGGCAACCCCGTCACCTTGCTGACCGTGGACCGGCACGGGGAGCAGAGCCTCTATTCCCCGCAGACCCCCGCCTACATCCGCAGCTACCCACCCCTCCACCTGGACCACAGCCTGGCCGCTCACCGCTGCGGCCTGGAGCACCGGGCCTACTCCCCAGCCCACCCCTTCCGCAGGCCCAAGTTGAGCGGCCGCAGCTTCTCCAAGGCAGCTTGCTTCTCCCAGTATGAGACCATGTACCAGCACTACTACTTCCAGGGCCTCAGCTACCCGGAGCAGGAGGGGCAGTCCCCACCTAGCCTCGCGCCCCGGGGCCCGGCCCGTGCCTTTCCTCCGAGCGGCAGTGGCAGCCTGCTCTTCCCCACCGTGGTGCACGTGGCCCCGCCCTCCCACCTGGAGAGCGGCAGCACGTCCAGCTTCAGCTGCTATCACGGCCACCGCTCGGTGTGCAGTGGCTACCTGGCCGACTGCCCGGGCAGCGACAGCAGCAGCAGCAGCAGCTCCGGCCAGTGCCACTGTTCCTCCAGTGACTCTGTGGTAGACTGCACTGAGGTCAGCAACCAGGGCGTGTACGGGAGCTGCTCCACCTTCCGCAGCTCCCTCAGCAGCGACTATGACCCCTTCATCTACCGCAGCCGGAGCCCCTGTCGTGCCAGTGAGGCGGGGGGCTCGGGCCGGGGACCTGCCCTGTGCTTCGAAGGCTCCCCGCCTCCCGAGGAGCTCCCGGCGGTGCACAGTCATGGTGCTGGACGGAACGAGCCTTGGCCGGGCCCTGCCTCTCCCTCGGGGGATCAGGTGTCCACCTGCAGCCTGGAGATGAACTACAGCAGCAACTCCTCCCTGGAGCACAGAGGGCCCAATAGCTCTACCTCAGAAGTGGGGCTCGAGGCTTCTCCTGGGGCCGCCCCTGACCTCAGGAGGACCTGGAAGGGGGGCCACGAGTTGCCGTCATGTGCCTGCTGCTGCGAGCCTCAGCCCTCCCCACCCGGGCCTAACGCCGGAGCAGCTGGCAGCAGCACCTTGTTCCTGGGGCCCCACCTCTACGAGGGCTCTGGCCCGGCAGGTGGGGAGCCCCAGTCAGGAAGCTCCCAGGGCCTGTACAGCCTTCACCTCGACCATTTGCCCAGGACAGATGGGGTGAAATACGAGGGCCTGCCCTGCTGCTTCTATGAAGAGAAGCAGGTGGCCCGCGGGGGCGGAGGGGGCAGCGGCTGCTACACTGAGGACTACTCGGTGAGTGTGCAGTACACGCTCACCGAGGAGCCCCCGCCCGGCTGCTACCCCGGGGCCCGGGACCTGAGCCAGCGCATCCCCATCATTCCAGAGGATGTGGACTGTGACCTGGGCCTGCCCTCGGACTGCCAAGGGACCCACGGCCTCGGCTCCTGGGGTGGGACGCGGGGCCCGGACACCCCACGGCCCCACAGGGGCCTGGGAGCAACCCGGGAAGAGGAGCGGGCTCTGTGCTGCCAGGCTAGGGCCCTGCTGCGGCCTGGCTTCCCTCCGGAGGAGGCGGGTACTGCCAGGGCCAGCTTCCCTAGTGCCCTCCAGGACACTCAGGAGTCCAATGCCACGGCCACTGAGGCTGCAGGTGAGAGCAGAAAATGGCAGTAGGTCAGAGCAGGAGTTTCCATCAGGGTCGTCTTGTCGTCTTCTGTCTTAGGCATTTTCTGAATGACTTCTTTTGTGCCCTTGGCTTTAAACACCATCTGAGGCTGAAGATTTCCAAGGGTTATTCCTCAGCCTGGCCCTCCCTTGTTCAGACCCATTGAGCCCTCTGCTTCCATGACCTCGGGATCTCTCCCCCAAGATGCCTGCAGCCTGTCATGTCCACAGCAGTGCTCTCATTTCCCCCTCTGCCCTGCTCCCCATCCACATGCTCACACCAAAAACCTAGCACCAGCTGGGGGTAGTGGCTCATGCCTGTAATCTTGGCTCACCCAACCACTTTGGGAGGCCGAGGCCGTGGATCACTTGAGGCCAGGAGTTGGAGACCAGCCTGGCCAACATGGCAAAACCATGGAGTCTGTTCATGACTCCGCATGGCTGGGATATTATGTAGGAGCCAATTCATAAACATTCTCGTTACTCAGTACAAAAATTAGCCAGGGGTGGTGGCGGGTGCCTGTAGTTGCAGCTACTCAGGATGCTGAGGCAGGAGAATCACTTGAACCTGGTTGGCAGAGGTTGCAGTGAGCCAAGATCAAGCTACTGCACTCCAGCCTGGGTGACAGAGCAAGACTCTGTCTTTAAAAAAAAAAAAAAAAAAAAAAAAAAGGCGGGACCCAGTGGCTCATGCCTGTAATCCCTGCACTTTGGGAGGCCAAGGCGGGTGAATCACTTGAGTTCAGGAGTTCGAGACCAGGTTGGCCAATATGGTGAAACCCCATCTCTACTAAAATACAAAAAAATTAGCTGGGCGTAGCGGGCATCTGTAATCCCAGCTACTCGGGAGGCTGAGGCAGGAGAATCGCCTGAACCTGGGAGGTGGAGGTTGCAGTGAGCCGCGATTGCACCACTACACTCCAACCTGAGCGACAGAGCGAGACTCCATCTCAAAAAAAAAAAAAAAAAAACAACCTAGGCCCCATCCTTGTGCCCACCCTGCCCCTTGCACTTCAGCCTCCTGGGCTTCTCAGCCTGTCTGTGAAGGACCCCAGTTGCTTGTTTTTGCCTCAGTCCATGAAAATGAATTCCCAGAAAATGAAACTTAGCAAAAGACATGTGTAAGATACAAGTCCAGATATTTTATTATTAGATTCAACAGACATCAGATTGCTACAAGTTTTCCAAACATGCTGTCTCAGTAATAAACTGTGGAGTCTAGCAACTCTGAGTAGCACTGCAACAAGATCTACCGGCGAAGTACATCCCAAATGTATCTACTTCTCTGCACCCCCACTGCTATCCCCTCAGTCCAGTCTCATTTTCCTCTCTTCGGGACAGAGGCAATAACCTCTGACTGACCTGCGTCACTGGTCTTGCCTTCTATTCCACTTGGAACCAGAGTGGCCTTTTTTGAAACATAAGTTGATGTCTTTGTGCTAGAAAACCCTTCAATGACTTGCCATTACCTTTAAAATCTTAAAAATGTTGGCCGGGCGTAGTGACTCACGCCTGTAATCCCAGCATTTTGGGAGGCTGAGGCACGCAGATCACCAGGTAAAGAGATCGAGACCATCCTGGCCAACATGGCGAAACCCCGTCTCTAATAAAAATACGAAAATTAGCTGGGCATGGTGGGGCGTGCCTGTAGTTCCACCTACCCGGGAGGCTGAGGCAGGAGAATTGCTTGAACCCGGGATGCGGATGTTGCAGTGAGCTGAGATTGCCCCATTGTACTCCAGCCTGGCAACAGAGCGAGACTCCATCTCAAAAAAAAAAAAAACATGTTAACTCCTGGCTGAGTGCTTTGGAAGGCCAAGGCAGGAGGAGCACTTGAGGCCAGGAGTTGGAGACCAGCCTGGGGAACATAGAATGAACCTATCTCTTAAAAAAAAATTTTTTTTTAATTTTTTTTTTAATTAGCTGGGCATGGTGACACATGCCATTAGTCCCAGATACTCAGGAGGCTGAGCCCAAGAGATTGGCTACTCACTTGAGCCCAAGAGATTGAGACTGTAGTCATGATCTCACCACTGCACTTCAGCCTAGGCAACACAGCAAGATGCTGTCTCAAAAATAATAATAATAAATGTTAGCATCTCACTCAGTTCTGTGTGATCCAGCTCCTGCCAACCCATCAGATGAGCTCCTGGTTCACTCCTTGCTTGCTGCTTTCACCCCCTGTGGCCCCTGTCCCGTTCTTCCCATGTGCCAAGCTCATTCCAGCCCCCAGACCTCTCCGCTACTTTTCTCCTCCAGATCTTAGGTTAAGCGACACTCCAGCCCCCTCTGAGATCACCTACACACCTTCTGTTCACTTCTGTCATCCTGTTGCTAAATTACTTTGTCTCAAGGTTTGTAAGCTCTGTGGGGGAGTCCTCTCTACTGCTTTTCCCAGAGCCTGACGCACACTGGGCACCCAGTTAACATCTCTAATATATTGGGTTTTCATGCTACCTGAGGGCTTCTAGAAAGCTCTGTACATCCAAATGAGAGGCTGGCTCTCCAGGAGGCACCTGTGCTTTCAGCACAAATGGAGCCCCTCTGGGAACAGGAACCTGCTTCAGCCCTTTAGCATACACAGGCCTGCCGCATGCTGGGGACAGGGCCGCCTGGTCCTGTGTGGTGCCAGCTCCCTCCCCTGATGATTGTTCTCTCTCTTTCCCAGGACCGAGATCTCACTCAGCAGACAGCAGCAGCACAGGAGCCTGAGCTCAGGAGGAACTCTTACCTGGAAATTGGGAACTGTATGGAGACTCCAAACTGACTTCTTTCAAAAAACAAAAAAAAATTTTTTAGCTTTGACAAACACACAAAAGTGGTAATAAAGAGAGCCCTCCTTGTCAACCCAAAATGTGAGCCCACTGTGGCAAAACCACCCCCTAACCCATTAACAAATCAACAGACAAAATTCTCCGAGTCCTTTGCCTCTTTTGATAACATGTTGTTGTTCTGTTTTGTAAAGTGTGTGTGCTTGGGGTTCCGAGGTGTGGGATTGAGTTCTCTGCTTTGTTTTTTTTTAAGATATTGTATGTAAATGTAAAATGTTATTTAAATATATATTTTAAAGAACCCTAACCGCCAACTTTTGCTGAAAAAGAAAAAAAAAAAAATCACTGCTGCATTAAATGAACCACATCATGTGTAGATACTGTTGTCTCCCTGAAGGGAGCTCAGGCCTTTGAAAAGCTCAGGGCTTCACCTGCCTTAGAAAATGAACCAGAAACTTGAAGTAAAGCTAGTTGATAGGGGTACAGGCTCTGAGGAGCAGTGCAAAGCTGCCTCTTTCTTTCTCGTGGCAAATCCCAATGTACACGATTTCAGGTCTCAGACGCCATGCCTCTCCAGCCCATGCCTTTAGGCAGGTGATGGCAGCAGCTAGGAATAGGGTGTACATGATCCGCAGCCCTGCGGAGCCAGGTCAAGCCGCTGCTATGAAAGCTCCAGGGTGACGGGGACGATTCTGCCCAGTGTCCTCAATCTGTCCCCTCGGGTCATGGTCCCAAGTGAAATGACAGAGTCCACAGCCCTGGTCTTGGCTGAGGTCCAGGTCATAGTAAGGGCATGTTCTTGGGGCCCTCGACCTGAACTCTGACCCTCGGGGCAGGGAAGAGGAGGTTGTCCCCTTTGGTTGTCCTGGCTTTGGAGTCCTTTGCAAAAATATTTTGGGCCCCCTGCCACCACTGGCTGCAGAAATGGCTCGACGGGGTGTGTGGGGACAGACACCCAGAAGGAATGTACTTTTGTGGCCTTGGTGTCCGATGGGGCTGGGGGAGAGTGCTCTCCACTGACCCAGCAGCACACCGATGTGCAGCGCGCATGCATCTGTGCATCTGTGTAGGGACAGCCACACCCCTTGGCTGCTGCTTCCTTGGGCTGCCTTTCTGGGGGCGTGTGCCTGGACCTACGAGGTCTGCACTGAGCTCCATTTGAATGATACCTTTCCTATCCCATTTCCCCACGGAAGCACCGCTTCAGGGTTATTCAGTCCTCTGCCTCATGGCTGAAATTGCTCATCTCGTCTGCAGATGTCTACTATCCTGTCTACC
The DNA here is from genome assembly GCF_028885655.2 of Pongo abelii. Classification (NCBI taxonomy): domain Eukaryota; kingdom Metazoa; phylum Chordata; class Mammalia; order Primates; family Hominidae; genus Pongo; species Pongo abelii. Next base: position 35,484,500 of record NC_085929.1, read on the forward strand.
TAATGCACTATTATGTATTGATTCTCCATGAGACAGAGAGAGAGAGAGACTATCAGATAGTTTACACCCAAAGGGTAGGTTTTTGTATATTTTTCCAGCCTTTTTTATTAAGGGGAAGGGGAGAGTTTAAAAACCCAAACCGTTGTGGTTTTAAGGTGTTTCATTTTTAAAAGGGAGAGAGAATCTATTTAAAGCTATTTCAGATCAGGGATTGTCATCCTTTTTTGTCCAATGTATTCCTTGTTCTTTAAAAAAAATTTTTTTAGAGGAAACTAATATTAGTCCTTGTGTTCACTAACTCTTCTGGTCACTTGTATTTATTTATTCATTCATTCATCAGATATTTGTTAGCATCTGAAAGAACTGGCCCATTGGGTCTGAAAGCTCGCTTGAGAATAGAAAACTTGAGACCTGGCCCCCTGTGGGTAGGAGAACAAGGACCACCTGGGTTGCCAGGTGATTCTCCAGTCTTGAACAAGTCTCCACCTGGGTTCTCCATTCTTGAACGCGAATCTCACTCTTAGAATGTTTTTCTTAACCTCAGCGTATGATGAGGAAATTTACTTATCTGTAGCTAGGATTTGACGAATTCCAACATCAAATGATCAAAACATTTACCATTGAGGCTTCACTGGTGAGATCCATGCTCCATCCTCGGATGCAGTCCCTTGGGGGCTGCTCCTCGGACTGCGCCCCGCACACCTGTTATCGAGGGTGTGAGAAGCGCCTAAGCTGTTGACATGTGATCTGGGACGCCTTCATTTCTCAGGCCAGGAGTAGCAGCTGCTAAGGACAGCAGCTTGCATTGCATGGTTTTAGGGAAGCGGGGTCTGGCTTTTAATATGAACTGCAAAAAGCAGCTTCTCACTGAGATTTTTTTGTTGTTTGTGGGGGGTTTTTTGTTTTGTTTTGTTTTTAATGCCTTTGAGTGCATATTTTCTTCCTCGTCTGAAACCGAACTCCCAAAGTGGCTTTCTTTAGCCCTGGCTGGAAAACCACCTCTCAATAGCCTTAAGCAATAAATAGATGAGTAGAGAATGTGGCTTCCACTGGGCTTATTAAAATAAGTGTGTCTAGTTTTCACTTGAACAAGTGATAGCCGCAGATGGCAAAAGAAACCCATTTAATTTTTGTAGCTTACAGGTGGCAGAAACAAAAATGCAATTTTAAAACCAAATCCCAACCATTGTCTTTTTTTTTTTTTTTTTTTTTTTGAGATGGAGTTTTGCTCTTCACCCAGGCTGGAGTGCAATGGCGCGATCTCAGTTCACTGCAACCTCTGCCTCCTAGGTCCAAGTGATTATTCTGCCTCAGCCTCCCAAGTAGCTGGGATTACAGGCATGCGCCACCACACCCGGCTAATTTTGTATTTTTGGTAGAGATGGGGTTTCTCCACGTTGGTCAGGCTGGTCTTGAATTCCCGACCTCAGGTGATCTGCCCACCTCGGCCTCCCAAAGTGCTGGGATTACAGGCGTGAGCCACCGTGCCCGCCCAGCAATACCAACCATTGTCTTTTAAATTTGTGTTGGCTTCTCAGACAGGGAGATCACTGGAATAAAATAACCAATGGTCTTATTTTGTCACACGTAAATCAAAAGAAATGTCCTCTTTGAAGTTGTAAGACTCCACCAATGACAGACACCCTTTTCGGTGCACTCTGAGTGGTGTGTGGTGGTTTTATAGCCATGGAAACTAGGAGTATCTCACTTTCCACTGAGAACCCCTGCCCCCAATCCCTCTAAGTTGGGGTGTGGCAGTTGGGCAGGGTCAAGTGACCCAGCCCTGGGTGTAGGACAGCCATATACAGTGAAGAGTTCTAGAACCAGCTAAAAATGGAAGTTTGGGTGTTTACCAACAAGGTACCTCTTTATGGATGCAGCCCCAGTAAGCTGGCTTTAACTCTCAGCTCCTTCCCCGTCTCCTCCTAATCCAAGCCCTTTTATAAAATAAAGCCCCATCTGTCCCACTGCTCACATACTTATGTGCTGCTAGTCTCTACTCGAAGTTCGTGCAGGACTAATGCTTTTAAAATGAGTTCTAAAAAATAATTACTAATCGAGAATGTTATTCTTTAAACAGAACTGCCTTTTTCTACTCTTTGTGTAAACTCTTTCTATTGTGTTGGTCTAACGAGGCACTATTTTAAAATTTTTTAATTTTTCCCATAGCACTTAAAAGAGATTTTGTAAAGACTTTGCTGTAAAGATTTTGTAATAAAATGGTCTAAGGGCTCTTTTTCCAACATTACCATTTTTAAAAAATGTTTTAAAAGCTAGAAAACAACTTATGTATATTCTGTATATGTATAGCAGCACATTTCATTTATGGAAATATGTTCTCAGAATATTTATTTACTAATATATTTATCTTAAGCCATGTCTTATGTTGAGAGTGTGACATTGTTGGAATAATCATTGAAAATGACTAACACAAGACCCTGTAAATACATGATAATTGCACACAGATTTTACATATTTGCAGACCAAAAATGATTTAAAACAAGTTGTAGTCTTCTATGGTTTTGTAACAAATTGTACAAATGACTGTAAAAAAAATACAATTTTATCAAGTATGTGTTATATGTTGTCATTGGTCTGTTCAGTTAAAGTCTACAGATTCAACAAGGGGAGGTTTGCATGGGGCAGTACTTTTAACTTCTACTTGTCCTTGGAAGCAGTCATATAACTTTCTCTCCCGTTAATATAGAGTCCAGGTTATTGGGGGTTTAGGCAGTGTCACAGGAGAGCATCTGTTATAAGGTGTGTGGGTTTACATCCTTGTGAGAATGGTAGGCTTTCTGCTCAGCCCTATGTAGAAAGAGCTAGGGAAAGTGATAGTGATCGAGCCTAGGGGTCCACTTTTTATTTTTTATTTATTTATTTATTTGTTTGTTTGTTTATTTATTTTTGAGACAGAGTCTCACTCTGTCTCCCAGGCTGGAGTGCAGCGGCGCAATCTGGGCTCACTGCAAACTCCGCCTCCCGGGTTCAAGCCATTCTCCTGCCTCAGCCTCCTGAGTAGCTGGGACTACAGGTGCCCCCCACCATGCCCGGCTAATTTTTTTTTTTTTTTTTTTTTTTTTTTTTGTATTTTTAGTAGAGACGGGGTTTCACCATGTTAGCCAGGATGGTCTCGATCTCCTGACCTCGTGATCCGCCCACTTTGGCCTCCCAAAGTGCTGGGATTACAGGCATGAGCCACCGTGCCCGGCCATCCACTGTATAAAAATAAGGAACAATATGGCCAGGCATGGGAGCTCATACCTATAATCCCAACTATTCAGGAGGTTGAGTCAGGAGGATCTCCTGAGGCAGGAGTTGGAGACCAGCCTCAGCAACATAGACCCCATCTCTCTACCGAGAAAAAAAAAGCTATACATGTTGGGGTCCACATGTAGTCTTAGCTACTCAGGAGGCTGAGGCAGGAGGATTGCTTCAGCCCAGGAAGTCGAGACTGCAGTGAGCTATGATCATGCCACTGCACTCCAGCCTGGGCGACAGAGCTGTCTCAAAAGAAAGAAAAGGAAGGGAAAGAAGGAAGGAAATAAGGAACCATAGCCTGAATATAAAACATCTGCTTTATCTGTCAGGACTTTTCCTACCTGGAAGACTAAGAGACCCTCAAGGCCTTGGAGGAAAAATACTCCAAGCATCTACCCTTCAAAATTACCTAATCATGAGTGGAGAGGGACCCTTGGTCTTGAGCAAATCTGGTACCTCTTTGTTTCCCCTGAGAGGGTGTCGCTAATTTGTAAAGCACTATGCGATGACATGGAATGTGCAAAGTTGTGTTTATTTTTCAGATCTCTAGCAGAGAATACTCTAATCCCAAGAGTTCCTGTTCCTATTTTTTGCTCTTTAACTTGGGCCATTTCTTGAGTACAGCCTCCTCGTGGACACCCAGCCGCTTCCTGCTGGGGAACCGGTCCCTCTGAGCACCTTCAGAGATGGCACCCTGACTGCACAGAGCCTCCCAGAGCTTCTGTTTAATGGCCTTGCCCAGCTCCAGGCTGTACCTCTTGGGGGTCCCTGAAGGATTCCACAGCATTGGCTCCACCACAGCGTGGTACAGAGCCTGGTAACCCTCTGTCGGGAGACCGTGGATGGTTAGTGTGTCCTCTGACAACTGCTGTCTCTTTTGGGTTTCAGGAAGCAACACTTGGCCCTTCCAGGCTGCTGTCCCACTGTCCTGGGGTAGCGCTTGGGTGGCAGCCACATGTTCAGCATATCTGTCCTCAAGATCTTGGCGGACTGTTAGTTTTTTCTCCTTTGAACTTTCTTTACTCTAGCCAGGAAGAAAGCAGAGAAGTCAAAGCTAAAACTTGAGAGGGGAGCTCAGAATAATTATCTGGGATTCGTGTCCCAGAGTCTTGGTTACAGCAACAACCAACATTTGTCTAGCATGTTCTAGTTTACTGAATTCCTTTATGTACATACCACTGCATGTGTTCCCCATAACCCTGTGAGGTCAGCAGGAGACAGCTTTATAGGCAAAGAAATTGGAATTGGTTTGCCCAAGGCCACACAGCTAGAAGGTTAATAACAGCTGTCATCTATTGAATTCCACGCAAGATCCTAATTATTTACCCTCTGCCAGGCTCTGTTCAAAAGCCTTTTGCATGTATTATTTAACATTCATGAAGCCCTATGAGGGAAGGGCCGTTATCCCCCATTTAATATGATAATATCAAGGCACAAAGAAATTAAGCCCGAGGTCGTCCTCAATTATAGACAGAGTTGGGATTTGAACCCTGATGGCCTAGCTCCAGGTTACACTGAGCTCTGCTGGCCACCACGGGGTAACAGACCTGGATTCCAATCAGGCCTTCGTAGGCCAAGTTCTCCATGTGGACGCTCACAATCCAGATCCATAGCTGACCACTGGTGTGTGCGTGTGTGTGTGTGTGCACAAGCATGCACTACCCATATCCTAGCCTTCCTTCTCACCCTTATTTTTCCTTCATGTCAAGTCTGTGCTTATGAAAGCCACCTCATCTTTCTCTAGAACTAAGCATAGTGGAAATGATAAATAGCATGACCCCAAAATCTGGGGCATTCTTCCCCTCTGTCATGCTACACCTCCTCCCCACATTCTGTCTTCAACTTTAGGATTTCCTTCACTTGGTGTAGATCTTTTTTTCTTTTCTTTTCTTTTCTTTTTTTTTTCTCTTTTTTTTTTTTTTTTGAGACAGGGTCTTGCTCTGTTGCCCAATCAGGAATGCAGTAGTGCAGTCATGGCTCACTGCAGCCTCAACCTCCTGGGTTCAAGTAATCCTCCCTCCTTAGCCTCCCAAGTAGCTGGGATCACAGGCGTGTGCATCATGCCTGGCTTTTTTTTTTTTTTTTTAGTAGAGATGAGGTCTCCCTATGTTGCCCAGGCTGGTGTTGAACTCTCTGAGCTCAAGTGATCCTCCCTGCTTGGCCTCCCAAAGTGCTGAGATTACAGGCGGTAGCCGCACGCCATATAATCTCAACCGTTAAGTGTTCTCTGGCTTTACCTTTTCCCTCCCCTCGCCCGTCACATTTTCCCCACCACTGGTCCTCGTCTACCTCTCTGATGCCTCCTGCAGGCCTCCTGTGCCCTGCTGGCCGCTTGCTCTTGGAACTGATGGAGTTTCTTTTCCTGGCCTGCTGGGTGGCTTTCATCACTGAATCGTCCTTGTGCTTTAATCTCTTCGAGAGTTTTCCTTCTCCAAACTTGCGTGGTGCTGGGCAGCACTTATTCTTCAGTTGCCGCCTGAGTACAAGCTTAACCAGAGAGAAGGAACTGGCAATTAATGGGTTCCTTACAACTTCCCAAGAGGAAGTGGTAGCTGGTGCTGGGGCGTTAATGTTCTGCTTTGCACACGTTCTGGCCATCCAGATGTTGGTGAGAGCCGGTGAGTCCACATAGCAGTCCTGAAGCCTGGTATTTAATAAGATGGACTGTCGGAGTCCATAGATAGGGATGCTGGGGTCTCGTCTCACATTGATTGGGTGCTAGAATTATAAGGAGGGAGAAATGAATTTTAAAAGGACCGTTTTCAGCGGAGAATAAAAGGTCTACTTTGAAGGCAAAATTTTAACATCTTTTTATAGGCCATTCCTTCCACCCAGTTCTTAGAAATTTACTATGTGTCCTCTCCTGTTCACCAAAGCCTTTTATACCAAGTAGGGAGGAGATAGTCACTCCACAAGGTTACAGTAATATTCAGGCTCTCAAAGAACATAGCATGCCGGGGCAGGAAGTCGGGGGTCAGGGAGGGTTCACAAGGAATTGAAGACAATTCCTGCCTGCTGGAAAGATATGGAAGGCAGGCTCACTCAAGACTTCCATATGAGCTGTAGACACTCAACCATGCTGCAACACAGACATGACAGCCGGTAAGTTCTGCCAAACCCTGAATACGCTTTACACTTTCTTTTTTTTGTGTGGGGGGGACGGATTTTAGCTCTTGTTGCCCAGGCTGGAGTGCAATGGCGTGATCTTGGCTCACCACAACCTCCGCCTCCCGGGTTCAAGGGGTTCTCCTGCCTCAGCCTCCGAAGTAGTTGAGATTACAGGCATGCACCACCGTGCCCAGCTGATTTTGTATTTTTAGTAGAGATGGGGTTTCTCCATGTTGGTCAGGCTGGTCTCGAACTCCCAACCTCAGATGATCCGCCCGCCTCAGCCTCCCAAAGTGCTGGGATTACAAGCGTGAACCACCATGTTCGGCTGAACACACTTTCTAACCAACTGCCATGCGCCAAGAAGAGCTCATTCACAGGGAAATCAATACACTCTGGGGACCATAAAAGCAACACGAAAATGTTAATGCTGCCGGCCTCCATTTCCTGGGACCAACTAAGAGCAGCAGAACAATTTGGATAGATTAGAATCACATATTTAAAGAGAGCTGGATTTCTAAGAAATGTCATCTATAGAAATAAAATCACCTTACCATATTTCAGTTGCCTTAAATTTTATTTTCGCTAGCTTAGTAGGGGGAAGAAATGTGTATTTTCTCTTTCCTTTTTCTCTCTCTTTTTTTTTTGTTTTGTTTTGTTTTAATATTTCTAGTCACCTGTCTTTCTCTGCCTTAGTCACATATGGGCAAGTTGCTGTTTGTTTAGATTTGGGCTCAATGCAGGCAGCTTTGAGCCATTATCTCTAGTATTTGTGATGTCACTTTGGTTTGTGATGTGGGTGTGGGTGGGTGTTACATCATCAGATTTTATACTTAAATTATGTGGGAAGAAGTTCTATATGGTTTTGCTTCTAGCCTCAGAAACTTCTGAAGTCCTCATTTCCCCCAAAATGGCTTGGGTGAATTTTGAAGATCTTCATGTTCTTAAGAAGTATGCTTTGCAGGAAATGTAGTCAAATATGCAGACCAGATTTGGGGATACGGGTGGTGAGATGCATCCCTACATGTGCAAAAGTGCCCTCCTTCATGTTCATAAAGGAGGCACTGTTAAGTTCTCAGAATAGCTGCCAAGGTTAGGGACCAGGAATGAAAGAACACGTTCCTGCAGCCCTGGGCACCTTTCCCTGCGTGTCTCTCCCGGGAAGACAACATGGTTTCTGGAATGTGGTTTTATTTTACATCCCATGGCAAATGCAGTAATTAGAGCTGTTAGCAGTGTCAAGGGCTTGAAAGGAGAACAAAGCCGCCTCTTCCTGGGAACTCTTGGGCAATGCCTCACTCCTTATCAGGTGCTCCTCCTGTTGGTGGGTTTGATTCTTTTATTTGTAAAATGTCTCGGGAGCCTCCCTCCCGAGGGGGAGGCGAGTGAAATGATGGAAAAACAGAGTATGAATCTGGCAGGGGCTCCTGGAATCGCATGTGTTGCCTGCTTGAGTTTTTAAGTGTTGTCCCTGGAGTGAATCAAAGCCTGCAGGCGGACCGCACCACAGGCTGTGGTGGAACCACCTCCAGGCCTATGGCAGCTGGACCCACAGACACTTGGGAGGACAATTGCTCCCTTTCAGTGGTGAGCCCTGGCCTCACCTCCTAAGAGCTGGGTCGGTTTTAGAGCAGGGCTTTGGAAAGGGTTTTTCTTTGGGAAGAGTTTGCGAATGTCTGGAGACTGGGCAGGCAAGCGTCTTTTCAAAGCTGGTCAATCTTGGAAAAATGGCACCGGGCTCCTGGGCTACCTGGAAATTACCATCTGTCTTTACTCTGCAAAGCAGGGACAGGAGGGAAATGTCAAGCAAAAAAAAGGCATAATAGGAGTAGGTCATCTGTTTCTCTTTTCTCCTTCCCCATCTTGAGTTTGGCTTTCCTGCACCTCATCTTTCCACACACTCATCTGTTAGATTTACTTTGCTAGGTCTTTTACTCAGTGACTCTGCTTGGTCTTTTACTCACTCTGTCCCCCAGGCTGGAGTGCAGTGGCGCAATCTCGGCTCACTGCAACCTCCGCTTCCTGGGGTTCAAGCAATTCTCGTGCGTCAGCCACCCAAGATGCTGGGATTACAGGCGCGCACCACCAAGCCCAGCTAATTTTTGTATTTTTAGTAGAGATGAGTTTTCACCATGTTGGCCCAGCTCGTCTCAAACTCCTGGCCTCAAGTGATCCACCCACCTTGGCCTCCAAAAGTGCTGGGATTACAGGCGTGAGCCTGTGCTCAGCCTCAATCTCCTTCTTCCCGCACAGAGCTGTTCACATGGGCAGCACCTGATACATACTCTTCAAGTTCTATCAAATTCTGCCTTCTCTGCCTTCATTGTAACTCACTTCAATTGACTATGCCACAACCGGTAACCCTCAGCTTTCCTTAGAACTAACCCAGGGTACTTTGTTCTAAGCTATTTCTCCTATGTCAAGAAAACTAATATTTATTGAATGCTTCCTGAAGGCCAAGCACTGTTCTAGCCACTTTATTAGCATCATGTCATGAAATGCTACCAACCGTCCTATGAGTTTGAGTACTGTTCCCTGTTTTACAGATAAAGAAACTGAGGCACAAGTTGCTCAAGTATCATGCCTCAAGTAACCAACAAAGGCTGAACCCAACCAAAGTCTATACTGCCCTTGTTTTTGTTTTTGTTTTTGAGACGGAGTTTCACTCTTGTCACCCAGGCTGGAGTGCAGTGGCACGATCTCGGCTCACTGCAACCTCCACCTCCCGGGTTCAAGGGATTCTCCTGCCTCAGCCTCCCAAGTAGCTGGGATTATAGGCACGCACTACCATGCCGGGCTAATTTTTGTATTTTTAGTAGAGATGGGGTTTCACCATGTTGGCCAGGCTAGTCTCGAACTCTTGACCTCAGTCGATCCACCCGCCTCGGCCTCCTAAAGTGCTAGGAATACAGGTGTGAATCACCACACCCAGCCCTACTGCCCCTGTTCTTAAACACTCACAGTTATCACCGTGATGCCTGGCCTGTCTGTTGGTCAGCCCATCCATCTACCATACCCGGGCCCAGTTCTAGTCCTGTCCTTGTCATGAGACTTTCTCTAGGCTCAGGAGGGAGTCTGCCTGCGTTGGCATCCCAGATCCATCTTTCATTAGGCAAATGAATTCATACCACTGAACCTGAATTTCCTCAGCTGTGAAATGGGGCTAGTCATAGTGCCTACCTAAGGATTATTGTGAGGATGAAGTGGGACAATGCATCTAAAATACTTGGCATGGCTCCTGGTGTATAGTAAGCACTCAATAAATATTTGCTTTTTTGTGTTTTTGTTTTTGTTTCAAGACAGGGTCTCAGTCTGTCACCCAGGCTGGAGTGCAGTGGTGTGATCATGGCTCATGGGAGCCTCGACCTCCTGGGCTCAAGCAATCCTCTCACTTTGGCCTCCCGAGTAGCTGGGATCACAGGCTTGTTTTTGCCCAGAGATTTTTTTTTTTTTTTTGTAGAGATGAGGTCTCCCTATGTTGCTCAGCTTAGTCTGGAACTCCTGGTCTCGAGTGATGCTCCTTGGCTTCCCGAAGTGCTGGGACTACAGCTGTGAACCAACACACCTATCCCATGTGAAAGTTATTTTTTACTTATTTATTTTTTTGAGATGGAGTCTCAATCTGTCACCCAGGCTGGAGTGCAATGGCACATTCTCAGCTCACTGCAACCTCCGCCTCCTGAGTTCAAGCAATTCTCCTGCCTCAGCCTCCCAAGTAGCTGGGATTACAGGTGTCCACCACCACACCCAGCTAATTTTTGTATTTTTAGCAGAGATGGGGTTTCACCATGTTGGCCAGGCTGGTCTCGAACTCCTGACCTCGTGATCTACCAGCCTTCACCTCCCAAAGTGCTGGGATTTCAGGTGTGAGCCACTGCGCCTGACCATGTGAATGTTATTAATATTATGTTCCATTTACTCATCTGACCCTTTCTTGAGCTGCTGTTGCTCATGGTCTAAGTGATGTAATGCAACATTTGATATGATCTTTGTCTCAGGTCTTTCATGTACATCAGTCTGGCTTATGGCCGGTGCAGTGGCTTGCACCTATAATCCCAGCACTTTGGGAGGCTGAGGCAGAAGGATCACTTGAATCCAGGAGTTCAAGATGAGCCTGGGCAACAAAGCAAGACCCCATCTCTACAAAAAAGAAAAAGAACAAAGAAAAAAAATCTAGTGTATGAGGCCAAGCAATGAGCCTCTTGGAAGTAGGGAATGTTTCTGATCTGACTTGGGTATCAGACTTTCATGATCCATCTTCATTATATATTTGTCAGATCGATTGACCTCACAGAAGTGTTGAATGTAGAGGAGCTACATCCTCTGGTTATGGGAGTTGTTCAGAATATTCTATGCTTTGTTAAACGGAAAGGGAAGCAGGTAGCTGAAGATAAGATAAGGAAGTGGTTAGTCTTTAACAGAGATTGTCCCATCAAAGGTTGTTTAGAATTTTAAAGTCAGGATAGAATGACTATTTGGTCCAGGGTACTAAAACCATGGCAAGAGTTTCCATCATGGGTGCCAGCACTTGATCCAGGGAACTCGGGGTTGAAGCGGTAGGGCTTCCATGTTGCTGAAAGACCTCTTCCTTAGTTTGATTCTCCCATGAAGCTTTTTTATTCTGCTGAGCTCAGTCTCACTAACCTTTATTTTCCACCCATCATTTGGAGCTGTGCTTCCTGACATATCTAAACCACCGCTTCTATTTGCAAACACATCTGTCCTTCTCTGATGTTTAGCCAAACTTTCCTCACAGTATTTTTAGCTCCTATAATCTTCCTTCTTCCTTTTTTTTTTTTTTTTTTTTTTGTCTTTCCTTTACTACTACCTTTCTTCTTTGTAGCTTCTCTTAGCTCTTATTCTCCTTCTGGTGGATCAGCTAATAAAGAAGAAATTGAGTCAATTTCTGTTAATTCTTGTCTTCTGCCTTTATGGCCCCGCCCCGTCCATGCAATTCTAGTGGAATTTAGTTGCTTTTAATTTCCTCAGATGTTTTTGTTTTAACACCCAAGCAGTTAACTTCCATACCCATGTGGGAACATATCTGAGGTTCATGATGCAGAAGAGAAACACTTTGGATGGGAAAGAATTGGAAAAGATTCCTGAACTGTGATGCAAACTCGGAGGACCAATGATTTGGACCACATGTGCTGAATATGCACCAATCGTGGGCCAAGTATGCGAAATAATGGCGTCCTGTGTGCCTTCCCACCAGTTCTCACCTGACTCCCGCAGATGTCCCACACTTCCTCCTTTCTTTCTTTCTTTTCTTTTTTTTTTTTTTTTTGAGATGGAGTCTCGCTCTGCTGCCCAGGGTGGAGTGCAGTGGCACGATCTTGGCTCACTGCAACCTCCGCCTCCTGGGTTCAAGCAATTCTCCTGCCTCAGCCTACCGAGTAACTGGGATTACAGGCACTCACCACCATGCCTGGCTAATTTTTGTATTTTTAGTAGAGACAGGGTTTCACCATGACAGCCAGGCTGGTCTTGAACTCCTGACCTCAGGTGATCCACCTGCCTCGGCCTCCCAAAGTGCTGGGATTACAGGTGGGAGCCACCATGCCCAGTCAACGCCTCCTCAATGCTAACCCAAACCCTACTGTGAGTCTTCAGAGGCGCCCACATGGATGCCCCACAGACACCTCTAACTCATTATGTTCAAGACCAGAGTCTTTCTCTTCCTTCACCCCCATCAGAACAAGCAAATGACTGCCTCTGTTGAATTTCCCATCACTAGTTTTCTGAGCCAGAATCCTGGGAGACTCAGTAATGATACAGCGCAGCCTCAAGCCCGAGGCTGAAGCAAAATTGGGAATACAGATCCTATCTTCATTTAACGTTGGGACAGTCCATTCATAATGGATTTTTTTGCATTCATTTAGATGTTAAAAAATTATTTTAAAATATTGCATTAAATACTATTTATTACATATATTTATTAGATGTATAAAATATCTATTAAATAATATTTATCCTGATTACCAGATTTTTTATTGTGTTTTCTAAAAATCCTCTTAAACTCTGTGCCTGAGGCACATACTTCACTTGCCTCATTCCAATTCCAGCTCTGGACCACTCAGTATTTGGTGACAGAAACCTATTATTTTATTTTTTATTAATTATTATTATTAATTTTCTTTCTTCTTTTCTTTTTTTTTTTTTTTTTTTGAGACAGACTCTTGCTTTCTCGCCCAGGCTAGAGTGCAGTGACACGATCTCGGCTCACTGCAACTTCCATCACCAGGGTTCAATTGATTCTCCTGCGTTAGCCTCCCAAGTAGCTGGGATTACAGGCATGAGCCACCACGCCCGGCTAATGTTTGTATTTTTAGCAGAAATGGGGTTTTGCCATATTGGCCAGGCTGGACTCGAACTTCTGACCTCAGGTGATCTGCCAGCATCGGACTCCCAAAGTACTGAGATTACAAGCATGAGCCACCGTGCCCAGCCTATTATTATTAATTTTAGAGACAGGGTCTGGCTTTCTTGTTGCCCAGGCTGGATTGCAGTGGCTCTGTCCTCGTTCACTGTAACCTCAAAATACTGAGTTCAAGAGATCCTCCCACCTCAGCTTCCCGAGGTGCTGGGATTACAAATGTGAGCCACCACACCTGGCCTAATGACAGAACAAGGAGGCATCAGGTACAGTAGCAAGCATCTGTAGCCCCAGCTACTGAGTCTGAGGTGAGAGGATTGCTGGAGCCCAGGAATTCGAGGCTGTAGTGTGCCATGATTGTGAATAGTCACTGTACTCCAATCTGGGCAACATATCATACCCTGTCTTTTTTTTTTTTTTTGTGAGACAGAGTCTCACTCTTGCCTGGGTTGGAGGACAGTGGCACTATCTATGCTCACTACAACTTCTGCCTCCTGGGTTCAAGCAATTCTCCTGCCTCAGCCTCCCAAGTAGCTGACATTGTAGGCGCATGCCCCAACACCTGGCTAATTTTTGTTTTTTTTGTTTTTGTTTTTGTTTTACAGATGGGGGTTTCACCATGTTGGCCAGGCTGGTCTCAAACTCCTAACCTCAAGTGATCCACCCGCTTCAGCCTCCCAAAGTGCTGGGATTACAGGCATGAGCCACCCTGCCCGAGCTCAAGACCGTGTCTTTAAATTTCTTTTTTTTTTGAGACGGAGTCTCGCTCTGTTGCCCAAGCTAGAGTGCAGTAGCACGATCTTGGCTCACTGCAACCTCTGCCTCTTGGGTTCACACCGTTCTCCTGCCTCAGCCTCCTGAGTAGCTGGGACTACAGGCACCTGCCACCATGCCCGGCTAATGTTTTGTATTTTTAGTAGAGACGGGGTTTCACCGTGTTAGCCAGGATAGTCTCGATCTCCTGACCTTGTGATCTGCCCACCTTGGCCTCCCAAAGTGCTGGGATTACAGGCTTGAGCCACCGCGCCTGGCAAGACCCTGTCTTTAAAACAAAAATGACAAGGAGGTGGCTCAGCCTGGTACATTTTTTTTTTTTTGGAGACGGAGTCTCAGTCTGTCGCCCAGGCTGGAGTGCAGTGATGCGATCTCGGCTCACTGCAACCTCTGCCTCCTGGGTTAAAGCGATTCTCTTGCCTCAGTCTCCCAAGTACCTGAGACTACAGGCACCCGCCACTACGCCCAGCTAGTTTTTTTATTTTTGTAGACTTGGGGTTTCACTATGTTGGTCAGGCTGGTCTTGAACTCCTGACCTTGTGATCCACTTGCCTCGGCCCCAAAGTGCTGGGATTACAGGTGTGAGCCACTGCGCCTGGCCCAGCCTGGTACTTATGAGGGTAAGACTAGGGTTCCACTGCCTGGGTTCAAAGCCCAGCTCCAACACGATGTCACCTTTGGGCAAGTCATTTAACCTCTCTTTGTTCTGGGGTGGGTGTGGGGCTGGTAAGAATGCCTCCCTCATAAGGCTACTGGAAGGATTTTGTGAAATGCAACCGTGGACATCCTGCATAGCCTTAGTCAAGTCCGCAGTAAACGTTTTCTATTGCTGTCATTACAATCAGGCCCCCTCCTCCAGGGCTCTCTCCATAAAATGACTGCCCTTTGAGCGGAAATCATCCCAACTGGAGTTTCAAAGACAGTTGAATGACCCAAACTCCAACATTGTAGGTCTCCTGGCTTCTTGGCCAATCGTGCTGCCCTCAGAGGAAGAAGGGGGCCTTACTTGCACAGTGCAAACAGACAAACGGACACCAACATCTTTCTGGAGGCCCAGGAGCTGCATTCAGTGTCCTCACTCTTTCCATGAAATAAAGCTGCTAAACACCCCAGGCATGTAAAGCACTGAAATGAGTATCCCGGGTTGCTCTCTGCCAGAAGCCAGGACCACAAAAGACCTTGAGCTGTTAAGTGCCATGACCTAGACATGCTGGGCTGTATTTTTAGCCTCTTGTGCACTGTTTCCATCACCTGTGCTGGGCTTTCAGCTGGAAAAGAGAAGGTGGGGGTGGAGAAGGCTAGAAGGATGTTTTTCACTGCAGCCAGTGCCAGGAGGAGCTTGCACACAGTTTCCAAGTCCTGTTGTACAACAGGGCCACTTTCATGGGCGTGCAACCTGTATGTCAACATAGGCTCCCTTGCTTGGAAGGGCCCCACACATGCTTTATCTTTTTATCTTCTGCTGTCACTGTCACTGTCTTGAAATTCTTTTTTTTTTTTTGAGATGGAGTCTTGCTCTGTCGCTCAGGCTGGAGTGCAGTGGCACGACCTTGGCTCACTGCAACCTCTACCTCCCAGGTTCAAGCAATTCTCCTGTCTCAGCCTCCTGAGTAGCTGGGATTACAGGCGCCCACCACCAAGCCCGGATAATTTTTTGTATTTTTAGTAGAGATGGGGTTTCACCATGTTGGCCAGGCTGGTCTCAAACTCCTGAACTCAGGTGATCCACTGGCCTTGGCCTCCCTAAATGCTGGGATTACAGGCGTGAGCCACGGCGCCTGGCCTGTCTTGAAATTCTTAATAAGTTTGGACAAAGGACATGCATTTTCATTTCTCACTGTGCCATGCCAATTATATGGCTGGTCCTAAGCAGTGCACATGACAGAGAGAGCCAATTGGAGGAGGGGCTGCTGCCAGCCCAGGAGGGATGCCTTCCTGCAGCGGGCAGGACAGACGAAAGCTACTATCACAAGGCATGGCTGCCCAGACTTGGCCAAATAAACTTTGTTTCCAACCTCCTGGATGCCCTTCCTATTTTCTCCTCTGAAACCTGAATGAGATGCAGAAAAGAACCTTGTGAACTGGACAGAACTGTGTCCTGCTTTGCTAAAGTCTTTCTCTGGCACCCTGCTTAAAGTAGTCCAAAGGTTAGCCAGGTGTGGTGGCATGCCTCTGTAGTCCCAGGTATCCAGGAGGCTGAAGCGGGAGGATCACTGGAGCCCAGGAATTGGAGGCTGCAGTGAGCCATGATCTCACCACTGCACTCCAGTGTGGGCGACAGACGGAGGCCCTGTCTCCAGAAAAAGAAAAAGAAAAAAAAACTCCACAGAACATGTGGTCAACATAATTTTCTTGTCTTTGCAGTACTTTTTGTTCTCCGGAATTTGCGTGTTTTCAGGTTGACTAGAATGTAAGTTCCAAGAGGAAGGTTTGGTCTTGGTGGCTGTATCCTCAGCCCTTGGCATGTTCCTCGCTGAATATTTGCTGAACGAAGGAAAGTTCGACTTTATTGAGTGTTTGCTTTGGGCTGAGGGCTTCACCTGCATCTTCTCGTTTCATTCTCTTCAAAGGCGCTGCTGTCCGGGAGGGCACAGAAGTCCCGGAATAAGGGTTCTCAGGTCAGGTGGAGAAGGTGGGAAGGGCTCAAAATTGTGGAAAAGGGGAAAGCTGGACAAAAGTGGGGATCACCGGTGGCAGGAGGTGGGGGGGGTCCCCAGGACCGCGGCTGGCTGGGTGAGGGGATGGTGGATGCCCCTAAGTTCCAATAAGAAGCCCAGAGGATCCTTGAACTCGGGAATGACACATGAAAACAATAACTGAACAAGATTCTTCTTGCTACAGCGCTGAGTCGTGTGGGTGGAGAGGGACAGAGATCGAGAGGCCTTGTGGGAGGTAGCTGCGCCCTTGGGGCCAGACCCTGCGAGCAGCCGTGGGTGGGGAAAGTAGTTTGGGGGGACGCGGGCTCTGGGAGTGGATGAGGGGGCGGCGCCCGGGGGTTGAGGGGGCCCAGGGGCGAGTGTACCCAAGGCGGGCAGGTCCCGCCCAGCCGCGCTCTGGGTGCGGCGAGTCTGCACACTGGGGCAGATGTTCCCGCCGCCGCGCCGGGCGCAGGTCTGCACTTGCAAGCCCGGGACCAGGGACTTGAAAGCGCCCGGCGCGCCGCCTGGACCTGCCCGGCCGGGCGTCACCGCTGCGCTTTAGGCGGGAGCTGTAGGAAAATCCCCTCTGCCTGGGGGGAGGGCGGGGGAGGAGGACGGCCCACGACCGACCCCGGGTGCGGCAGGGAAAGACCTTGCCGGGGTCGGGGCGGGGGGAGGCGGGCAAAGGGCCTACCACGCGAGGGCCGAAAGTTTAAGCAAGCCGCGCGCTCTCTGTTCCCTAACATCCCAGGCTGTAGGATAAGCAGTACTGTCCCATCCATTTCTGGACGTTGCGTTGGGCGTTTTACTTGCTTCTATCTCATCGAATCCTCTGAAGGCCTTCTATTATTCCTATTCTGCAAACGGCTGAGCCTCAGACAGATCAGGAAAGTTGCCCTAGCTGAAACTGGCTATGTGATAAGATATGGAACCAGGGGTCAGTATGTGGCTGCAAACTTGGGGTGGAGAAAGAAATTCAACATTTGCTGAACTCCTACTGTGCGTGCGTAAAAGCTTCCATGCTTTCGGTTTTTGTTTTTTTTTTTTGTTTTTTTTTTTTGAGACAGGGTCTTGCTCTGTCACCCAGGCTGGAGTGCAGTGGTGCGAACAAGGCTCACTGCAAGCCCGAACTCCCGGGCCCAAGCGATCCTCCTGCTTCAGTCTCCTGAGTAGCTGGGACCACTGATTTATTTATTTTTTTCTTGTAGAGGTGGGGTCTCGCTGTGTTGCCCAGGTTGGTCTCAAAATCCTGGGCTCAAGCGATTCTTCCGTCTCGGCCTCCCAAAGTGCTGGGATCACAGGAGTTGTCAGCCACCGCACCCGGCTGTAGGCATTCTTATTTAGTGCAACCGCTCTGAGGAGTAGTAGCTATTATCACCTCCATTTAACAGGTGAGGAAATTGAGGTAAGAGCTATTTTTTCTTTAAACCTGTCCAAGGTCTTACAGGTGACCAAGTGGGATGTGAACTCTCCAAAGCATTCTTTTGTTAACCATTAGGATGAGCTGAGCAAGGGAAGACAGTTTGCAAACTGCTGTTGTAATTATTACCGCTGTAGCTGAGCTCGCGCGTGGGTCACGACCTAAGTGAGGGTGGAGCAGGGGTCACTGGGAGCCCGGCCTGTTTCAGTCCCGCCAAACCGCTTGGTGACTTGGAGGCTGGGCCGAGGCCCCGCCCCTCACCTGCTGGATCCTACCCTTGGATGGGACAAACAGAGGGCCCTGAGGGGCGGGCCCAGGTGAGGCGAGAGATGGGCGGGGCCTGATGCGTGAGTGGCAGGAGCGGCGCGCGGCCGGGGCGGGGCGTGCGTGCGCAGTGGGCTCCGCCCCCCAGGCCTCTCCGCGGATCCGGGCGGGCCCCAGGCTGCAGGGGCGGTGGCGGCGCTGAGCTGGGCGGGCCGGGGCGGGGCGGCCGGGCGGCCGGGGCGGGGCTACACTCGGGCCCCGCGTCCTGCTCCCATGGCCGCCCCCGGCTCCCCGCGCTGCCCCCTTTCCCCCGGGCCGCGCCCCGGGGCCCCGCACTGACGGCCCATGGCGCCGCCCGCCGCCCGCCTCGCCCTGCTCTCCGCCGCAGCGCTCACGCTGGCGGCCCGGCCCGCGCCCAGCCCCGGCCTCGGCCCCGGACCCGGTGAGTGTGAGCGACCCCCCGCCGCCCGCCCTGAGCGGAGCCCACTCGAGGGGCGACAAGGGCCGGCCGGCCTGAGGGCCCCCTCCCTCCCGCTTCAGGACCTTCCGGGCCCCTTCCCCGGGCCCCTAGGCGACGCCCCTCAGGCCGGGATGGTCCCTCCCTGTGACCCGGGCAACCCCCAGGCCCGTCATCGACGCCCCCGGGCCCGGTACTGTCCCCCGGCTGCAGGACCCGGTGCTTCTCAGCGACGCCCCTCAGCCCAGGACGCCCCCTCCGCCTTGAATCTTCCAAGCCCCTCTGCGACGCCCCCCGGGCTGGGACATCTCCTCTGTCTCGGGATCTGGGACCCGCTGCCCGAGTCCCTCAGCGACCCCAACCAGGCCGGGACGCCCCCTCTCCCCGGTACCTCCTGGGATCCCGTCCCAAGTCCCCAGCGACTCCCCCCGGGCCGGGGCGTCCTCTGCTCCCCGGTACCTCCTAGGATCCCGTCCCAAAATCCCCAGCGACTCCCCACGGGCCAGGACGCCCCCTGCTCCCCGGTACCTCCTGGGATCCCATCCCCAAGTCCCCAGCGACCCCTCCCGGGCCGGGACGACCCCTGCTCCCCAGTACCTCCTGCGATCCCGCCCCTAGTCCTTCATCGACGCACCTTGCACCGGGACGACTCCCCCACTACAAGAGGATATACGCCCCTCTCCAAGACCCTCAGCGACATTCCTCCCCCGGGCCAGGGTCCCCTCCCTGAGCCTCACTACGACGCCCCCGCGTCCCCCAGTCCTCTCCTCCCGCCTACACCGGTGGAACCCGGCGCCTCCCCGCGCAGAGCAGAGCGGAGGCGGGAGGAGCCGGCACTCAGCCCCTTTTCCCGAGTCCTCGGCTGCACCCGCTTGGCGGACATTGTAACTTCTGCCTCGCGAGGAACGGGATGGACTTGTTCGCCCTGCTAGAGGCAGGTTAGGGTCCTGGGACGACCTTGTACCCAGACAGACGGGACGTGCCCTCTCTCTCCGCTGGGCCGCTTTGAACTTCCCTATGACTCAGGTGATGGCGCAGAACGGGGAGAGGAAAAAGGAAGCGGTGATGGGAAACTTCTCCCCTACTGAGTTTAGGGTGCTCTTCCTGAGGGTGCAACGCCGAGCTCCGTGTTTTGGGTCAGCCCACACCTTAGACAGGTCGCTCGCTCACTGCCAAGGCCAAGGCCAGGTCTTCCCGAGGTGAGGCCCTGGACCAGGATGAAGCTTGGACTTTGTTTAACTTCCACACGCAACCTTGTAGCCGAATCCTTTCTAAGTTGAAGAGAAGGCAAGAGGGCGTTGCATTTCTCTGCAGGCTGTTTGGGTGTTGAGCATAGGACATTTGTGAAAGGGATGGGAAGAGTTTATTACCAGTCTGCAGGAGTAGGAAAAGCCGCCTCTGGGTTCTCCACCCAAAGTCACAGACTGATGTTGGAAAGGATGGGATTTTGCTGGTGTAAGAACTCAGAGTTACTTTGTTTACTCATTGGCTTGGATTAGCGAAAAAGCTAGGACTTGGTGTTGTCACTTACTGCGTGACTTTGGGCCATGCCTTCAGCTCTCTGAGCCTCAGTTTCCTCATCTGTAAAGACAGGATAACTTCTTTGCAGAGTGTTGTGAAGATTAAATGATATACTGTAGGTAACATACCGGCATATAGGAGGGAGTCAATAAACATATTTTAATAATACTTTTATAGGTCCTCACAGTTCATCGAGTGCTAGACACCTCATTTACCCTGGGAATGCTAAGAGCTTTCGGTCTGATTGATTTCTGTAAAAGGCAAAGCTTGGCTTTAAATTAGTAGAACTGGGGTCTCCAAGTGTTGTAAACCTGAGGCTCAGTAAGTGGTTTCTGAGTGATCACCGTCTTTTATGGGACTTCTACAGTATGATCACTTCTACTGTTGTGAGGAGTGAGGGACATTCCGAGAGCCAGGATATGTCAACATAACTGTAACCTAGTAACCCCTTAGCTCCACTTTGCTATCTGTGTGGTCAGGGTTTAATGTCCCCTACAAAGAGAGAGGTATGGGTGGAAATAGACTGGTTCCCCTTCTGCAAAGGGCAGAGTAGCAGCTCTGAAAAGCATCAAGTGAGCCAACTCTCCTTAAGCTTGTTGGAAGCTATTCTCTTCCCAGATATCTTTGCTTTTTTAAGGTCAAAGGCAGCAGCCCTTATGAAGTTTGCACTCCAGATTTTGGTGTACTTTTATTTAGGAGTCTGGGTTAGGGGCAAATAATCATTGTGAAATAATTTGTGATAAGTGGCCCAAGTTCCCAACTCACTGAGCCTTGCCAGCTTGGTGCCTTACCGTCCTGATAACTCAGTGTTTTTGCTTTTTTGACTTTTCCTGTCTAGTTGCAGAAGCAGTTTTAGGGAGATACCACATGGTCTTCACCAACACATCCTGTCTAGATCCTACCCACTAGCTTTTAAAATCCTTTCCAATAAAACACACAAATACACACACACACACACACACACACACATTGTACTCTGAGGATATGCCAAACTTGCCATTTTATATTTTTTGATACTGTAATTTTCTCTAAAATTTTGTGGATGGAAAAAATTATTTCAATATTTATATTCTGCACAATTTTGTAATATTTAAATTACTGGTGGTTTGCATTTTTGAATGCTGACTTTATAAAAACAGCTCATTCCCCATCCATCCTACTTCGAATTACAATGTGTAGGCAACCCCAAATGATCTCCCTTCTTTTCATTCTTCCTCTAAGATTCTCTTCCTTCCTTCACAACTCATAAGCAGGAAAGTAGAAGGTAATGGAATCTAGACTTTCCTTCAAGGAGGAGTGCAACTAGGGCCATGGGGTCGACAGGTTCTCTGTAGTAGGTCCCATCTGGAATTTATGGAATTTATGGTCTACTCACTTGAGTGTTTTACTACCTTTAGGGTCTATCAGGTGCACATCAACAGAGCTTCTCCACTCAGGTTATATTTGCTGTGAATACCTTTTATAAGTTTATAGACTGATGCTCATTCTTCTCTAACTCCTCATCTAGAATTTGTCCCACTAGCCAGTAGTGTGTTTGCCATAAAACCTATGAGTTCAGTTAACAGCTAGAGCTTCATACTGTCTACCAATTCTTGGCCCTCTTGGGGACTTCATTAATGCTAATAGAATTACCTGTAAACAACATGGGGGCTGAAGCAGTGAAGGAGTGAAGGGTACATATCAGTTACTTGTATACTCTGAGTATTTTAAGAAACACCACTTCGACGTGCTATCAGAGACCTCTGATGTTTTTGTGAAAATATATTTTAGCCCCTAGACAAAACATTTAAATCTTTGAGGCTGGGCGTGGTGGCTCACACCTGTAATCCTACCATTTTGGGAGGTCAAGGCAGGCGTATCACCTGAGGTCAGGAGTTCGAGACCAGCCTGGCCAACATGGCGAAACCCCATCTCTACTAAAAATACAAAAAATTAGCCGGGCATGGTGACGCGTGCCTGTAATCCCAGGTACTTGGGAGGCTAAGGCAGGAGAATCGCTAGAACCCAGGAGGCAGAGGTTGCGGTGAGTTGAGATCGCGCCATTGCACTCCAGCCTGGGCAATAAGAGCAAAACTCTGTTTCAAAATAAATAAATAAATAAATAAAAAATATTTGAGATAGGCAATGAGCCCCTTTATAAATCTTAAAGCAAGAAAGCATTCCTTTTAGGCTCACTACTCATAAACAGAAAGTTGATGCACTCAGTACAGATATTATTGATAAACTCATGGTTTAGCATAGTTAGACCAAAAGCAATAAATGAGTAAGATAAAATATATTGCTTTAAATAGCTTCACAATATACAGATTAGGGATTTTTGGTGATGGGGAATATACCATCCTTAGTTTAGAATTTTTGAGTCTGGAAGTGTCAACTGATAATCTAGGTCAGGTATGGGTAAACATTTTTTGTAAAGGAAGACAGTAAATAATACGAGATTCATGGGCCTTGTACTATCTGTGTTGCAATTATTCAATTCTGTAGGGCAAAAGCAGCATAGACAAAAGACAAATGAATGGGCGTGACTGTGTTTCAGTAAGGCTTTATGGACACTGAAATTTGAATTTCCTATTTTTTTTTTTTTTTTAAAGAGACGGAGTCTCGCTCTGTCACCCAAGCTGAAGTGCAGTGGCGCGATCTCGGCTCACTGCAACCTCCGCCTCCCGGGTTCTAGTAGTTCTCCTGCCTCAGCCTCTCAAGTAGCTGGGATAACAGGCATGCATCACCATGCCTGGCTAGTATTTTATTTTTAGTAGAGACGGGGTTTCACCATGTTGCCCAGGCTGGGAATTTCCTATAATTTTTATGTTAACAAAATATTGTTCATTTGATTTTTCAAAACTAAAATATTTTTTAAATTATAGTTTTTTTAAGTCTTAGCTTGTGGGCCATACAGAAACAGGCAGTGAGCCAGATTTGGGCCACAGGCTGTGCTTTGCTGAGTTCTGTTCAAGGTCCATGTCTTTTGATTTTTTTCAGTGTTCACTGGTCTAGAAAAGGTGAGAAGGAGGCTTGATTTTGGTGAACGAATGAAACTTTTACCATTTACTGTTAATTAACTTTAAGATACATATGGGAGAAATGGTTAAAATGGTAAATTTTATGTTAATATTTTACCACAATTTTTTTTAAAAAGATACGTATAGGGAAAAGTTCATGCACATACATTTGGGTCTTTAATAGGACTTTTAGACCAGGTGCAGTGTCTCAAGCCTGTAATCCCAGCAGTTTGGAAGGCTCAGGTGAATGGATCCCTTGAGCCCAGGAGTTTGAGACCAGCCTAGGCAACATAGTGAGACCCCGTCTCTGTGAAACCCCATCTGTACAAAAAATAAACCAAAATTAGCCAGATGTCGTGTAGTCCTAGCTACTCAAGAGGCTGAGGTGGGAGGATCACTTGAGCTGGGAGGTCAGGGTTGCAGTGAGCTGAGATTGTGCCACTGCACTCCAGTCTGGGCAACAGAGCAAGACCCTGTCTCAAAAAAAAACAAAACAAACAAACAAAAAAACACCTTGCAAATGTCCTAAAGAGAAATTCAGCGTGGTTCAGTGTACACTACATAAATAGTGCCCGCCTTGGAACTGGGCTATGGTTTGTTCAACTATGCCTGCAGATGCTGCTTAGAACAAACCGTTGAGAGATCTGTTTCTCAGAGGAAAGCCCAGGCAGCAGGTGGCACCAGCCCTGACACAGAAAAACAGCCAGGAAAAAAAAAAAAAGAAGAAAACAAACTTCTATGACTTTCCTAAGCAGTCAATTTTTATGTCCATGGTTCTGTTGTCATATTTAAAGTCGTTTTAAAAAACAGCAGTGTGCTTGGCATGGCTGATTATTTTGTTTTAATTAAAACATTTCTGAAAAAACAAAATGAAACATTCAAACATACTAAGTTGATTGTGCTTGTACTGTGGAACAGTTAATGCAAAACACTTGAGAGAGGCCGGAAGTTTGGATCTGTAGCTTTTGCCTGAGTGTCTGCCGCCTGAATAAGGACAACATAGGAGGAAGTGAATGTGTCCCTCAGAAAACTACCTGTATAGGTTTGAAGTGAGATCCAGCACCCCCAACGCCACTTGGCAGGTTACCTTCTGGCCGGCTCACTGTGCAGCCTCGTCATTGGTGAGAATGATGACTGACATTCCTTCTATATTGTTTGACCTTGAGAATCCAGCTGGAACCCGTAAGTATTAGTCTAGGAGGAGCAGTCTGAGGTCACTCTATTTTTCCTCCCTCTCTTATCTTCATAGTCTTCCTGCCAAGATGGTGGTGCTTCCCTCAACCCTCACCTCACCTTCTGAGACTATGTCTGGATTCAGACTGATGAGGGAAAGGAAAGAGGCCATCGCAGAAAAGTGTCAGATTGGCGTCCATACACCTCACAAATAACTACTCCACAGAAACGTGACTTCTCTTCTAAGGGAATCCCTTCCCCCCCTTTTAAATTCTCTTTCTAGGTTAACACTTCCCTAGCCTGGACTTGTACCAGTTTAAAGAGGAATGAATGAATTGGGGTGCTAAGGGAGCACCTTGGCAGACAAAATGTTTTAGGCCACCTCACACGCAAAGTTGCCTCTCTCCCTGCATTTATACAACAGGGCCCTCTCAGAGCTACCCCTCTGCTGGGCCCAGCTTCTAGCTTCCCTTGCCACGGATTTAATCTCTGGCAAGTAGCCAAAGCATTAAACTTTTATTGTTCAATTTGCCACAAGGGCGGGGCCCTGCTTCTAGTGGGCTGAGGAGGCTGCAGCCGCTTCCAAACCCAAGTGTCACACCACATTAGCAACTGCAGACTTTGAGGGCTGGATTTCTTTCAGTTTGGTTAGATTCTTGGTTAGAACCAGAACGGTATACTCACACACAAAATTTTAAAGCTAGGAAATAGTAAAAACAGTGTAGGCAACTTTTAAAGGTGATTCAGAGTGGCTGTAGCTATCAGCGTGTATGATTGACTCTGCATGGTTTCTTCATACCTTCCAAACAGACATATTAGATGGCTGTGCATGTGCCTTAGTGTCCTGAAGTTGGAGGAAAACATGGCAACCGAGTAGTTCTCTTCTAGACTAGTAGGGATTGCTAACCAATCCCATCACAGTATGTAAATTACTTGCTGTTGTTCAATCTATAAAAATTCATCTTCAAAGAAAATTATTGGGCTGGTAAAAATATTTTTAATAATGACCACAGAAGCCATATTTGTTTTTCTTTGATGTTCTTCCGAAGACCCTTCTGGTTCTAATCAGATTGTTCCCACATAAAATACAGTGGAAATCTACAATAATAAAATCCCTATTCGTATGTCTATGGGGAAATAAACAGGATGGGGACTGTCCTTTTAAGGGGCTTTCCCCTTCCCTTTCCCCAGACTCAAAGCCTCTATTACTGGTGGGTGTTTTGGCATCAGTTAAGGGCCTTCAATCCTTCCCTCCCTCCATGTTTTGCTCTTTCATTAAAGTGTTTCTGTTGTCTAATTATATCCTTTCAATCAAATTAGAGACTGTAGCATCTGGTGAGGGCTGTAACTGCTGCCATCTGCACCTCGTCTATACAGGCCTTTTCAGCTGAGAATCACTCAACTTCCAAATGGCAGGAAGAGATTTGGAAAAAGTTTAGTTGGAGGGGAGATTAACTTAAAAGGAGTGTCTTCAAAGGCTGGGTGCGATGCCCTGCTTGCTGTGATGTGTGCATGGCCACGCAGAGCTTCATTGGCCTGGCTCACCAAAGATTCTTCCCTAGCGCTTCTGGCAGATGAAGGGTTTCTGATTGTCTTAGCTGAAATAACTAGGCCTTCTTTGTTAGGGGCTTGGAGGGGGCCAGGGGCTGAGCTGAGAAAGTCTCCCTTGGGAACAATCTTTAGTTATATGACCACTGGTTAATGGGTGTGACACTTTCTGTTTATTTGACCATTTCTTCTAACTCAGTGATTTCAACTGGAGGAGATTTTGCCCCCAGGGGACATTTTGCAATACTTGGAAGCATTTTTGGCTGTCACAACTAAAGAGGTACTACTGGCATCTAGCAGGCAGAGGCCAGGGATGCTGCTGCTGCTAAACATCCTAGGATGCACAAGAGAGCCCCCACGCCAAAGAGTTATACAGCCCAAAATGTCAGTAGCGCTGAGGTTGAGAAACCCCGTCCTGATTGTATTATTCTTTTGTCCTTCTTTGTTTTTGTTTTTTTTTTTTTAGTGTCAAGCTTTCCTGTTACCAGCAATGAATTTTTTTTTTAATACTTTAAGTTTTAGGGTACATGTGCACAACGTGCAGGTTAGTTACATATGTATACATGTGCCATGTTGGTGTGCTGCACCCATTAACTTGTCATTTAACATTAGGTATATCTCCTAATGCTATCCCTCCCCCCTCCCCCCGTCCTTCTTTTTACTGTTAGTTGCCTGCCTAGGAACAGTTGATTCTGATCAGCATCTTTTTTCACTCTTAAGCAGATTCTTCATTATCCACATCTAACCTCTTTAAGCATTTCTGTGGACAGTGTTTCAGAAACCTTAATGCAGTAAGAGGGTCTGTGATTCACTGTGTCTTTTTATTCTCTCTAGAGTACAATTGTCAGATACATTACAGGATGCCCAATTAAGTTTGAAATTCAGACAAACACCAAAGAATTTTTAATTAAAGTCTGTTTCATGCAATGTTTAGGAATACTTGTCTTAAAAAATTCTATGATGTTTATCTGAAATTCAAATTTAACTGAGAATTCTGTTTTTATTTGTCAAATCTGGCAACCCTAATCAAGCTTCATGGAACACTCCATGAAACTTTAAAGCTTTGACAATCAGAATTAATCTGTTGGCCACTATCTGCTCTTATTCTTATTGCTCCAAGTGACCAGAGATGATGGTTCCATCTACTTATAAATCAGTGTTACACTGAGCCTTTCCTTCTGCCCTAAACTGTCTCCCTGGCCAGAACTTATGAAACCCATCTCTTGAGTCATATTTTTATGTTGGGGCCAATTAACAAGTACTTATCAAATTCCTCCTGTGTGCCCAGCATCCCTGATTAGGTCTTATCCCTGTGCCAATTGACAGAAGGCTACAACTTTGTTGCTTCGAGTTTTACTTTGAAATGTGCTCTAGAGATATATGGTCTACCTGGTATCAGCTCCCCACTCAGGAGCTCTTATATTATTTGTCTATCCCGTATCAGCCAAGGGAAGCTGAAAAGCCCAGAGTCTGTCTTCCATGGAGTATTGGCTGCCCTCCAGGACTCTATTATTGGGGAATTTTCTTGCCATCTGACATTAAAAATAGGTCACAGGCATTACTAACAAAACTTGTCTAGAAGCTGGATTATATCAGTTTATCTCCTTTTCATCTAACTGAGAACTTCAGACAACATGGAAAAAGGTTGCTCAAGTGATAGTGAGGCAAGGCGTAGATTTGAGCTGGGTGCCTCCTGCTTAAAGCAAACTAAGAATATAAAATTCGTATTTTTATTTTATTTTATTTTATTTTTTAGATGGAGTCTCGCTCTGTTGCCCAGGCTGGAGTGCAGTGGCACAATCTTGGCTCACTGTAGCCTCTGCCTACTGGGTTTAAGCAATTCTCACGCCTCAGCCTCCCAAGTAGCTGGGACTACAGGTGTGCGCCAACATACCCAGCTAATTTTTGTGTTTTCAGTAGAGACGGAGTTTCGTTATGTTGGCCAGGCTGGTCTTGAACTCCTGGACTCAAGTGATCCACCCATCTTGGCCTCCCAAAGTACTGGGATTACAAGGGTGAGCCACTGCACCCAGCCACCATCCATTTCCTTTAAATAGCAGAGTCCCTGGTTTAAATAGCAAATATTTGATTTCCTTGATTTACATAAACTCGTACTTGATTTACATAAACTTTCCTAGAACTTCTCATAGGTATTGCTAGGTAAGTCTTGAGGCTGGCCTAGGAGGAATACATTGGTGAGGAAACTAATGCACCCTGAATGTATCTGTAATAGAGCTTTCCCCTAGCCACTCATTCACCAGCTTCCCTCTTTCAACAGACACTTAGCCAGGCACCTTCTATGTGGTCTGTAGTTGCTGAGGATACAAAGGTGAGTAAGATGCTCCAGGCTATTGGAAACAGGGCTATTTGCATCCTGAGCAATTACACTTCAAGGTAATCAAGTCCTTTAAGAGCTGTGGCAGCAGGCACTGTGTGACTTGTTTCAAAACCCCTGGTTTCTATAGAAGTTAGTGCTACCTATTCTAGACCCTGAGCCTTCAAATAGTTCGCCTTTTGTCTTTTTGTTTTCTTTAGAGCTGGCTTATAATGAGCTGAGGTATTGTCCATCAGCAAGCTGGACTTTCAGCTTTAAAATATCTCACATTTCCTCTATCCTTATATGAAAACTTCTTTTTTTGAGACAAGGTCTCGCTCTGTCACCCAGGTGTGATTACAGCTCACTGCAGACTCAAGAGAGACCCTTGCCCCAGCCTCCCAAGTAGCTGGGAGGTACCCGCCGCCACGCCTGGCTAATTTTTAAAAAATATTTTTTGTGGAGACAGTGTTTCACTATGTTGCCAAGTGTATGAAAACTTTCTAGTATGAAATTTTATTTCAAGATTCAGGAAGATATTTATGAATAAATATCTAAGGTAGATTTATTTGTGCTCACATATTACATTGAGAGATAGATGCTTTACATCACCAAAGTATAATAGAATATATTCTATTGGTATTGGAAGTAAAACCCATCAAGGTGCTTTGGTTAATAAATGAAATATTTTTCTTAGAGTTCTGCTGAGTCAGTGACTTTTGACTATTTGAATGAGTCCGTTCTTTAACTGAAGTTTAATCTCTACATATTATAGACCTGAATGCTGATAGGTTAATGGACTTTTTTTTCTCAAAAAGTGTCTTTTGGACTTCAATTTGATGGTTGTGATACGAGAAGGGGGTCCTGATCTAGACCCCAAAAGGGGGTTCTTGGATCTTGCATAAGAAAGAATTCAGGGGTCCGGCACAGTGGCTCACGCCTATAATCCCAGCACTTTGGGAGGCTGAGGCCGTCGGATCACTTGAGGTCAGGAGTTTGAGACCAGCCTGGCGAACATGGTGAAACCCTGCCTCTACTAAAAATACAAAAATTAGCCAGGCATGGTGGTGGGTGCCTGTAATCCCAGCTACTAGGGAGGCTAAGGCAGGAGAACCGCTTGAATCCAGGAGGCGGATGTTGCAGTGAGCTGAGATTGCATCACTGCACTCCAGCTTGGGCGACAGAGTGTGACTCATCTCAAAAAAAAAAAGAAAGAATTCAGGACAAGTCCACAGAGTAAAGTGAAAAGGAGTTTATTAGAGAAGTAAATAAACAAAAGAATGGCTACTCCATAGGCAGAGCAGCCCCGAGGGCAGCTGGTTGCTATTTTTATGGTTATTTATTGACCATATGCTAAACAAGGGGTAGATTACTCATGAGATTTCCGGGAAGGGGGTGAGGAGTTCCCGGAACTGAGGGATCCTCTTTTTTTTAGGTCATATAGGGTAACTTCTGGATGTTGCAGTGGCATTTGTAAACTGTCATGGTGCTTGTAGGAGTGTCTTTTGGCATGCTAATATGTTATAATTTGTGTGTAATGAGCAGTGAGGATGACCAGAGGTCACTTTCATCACTATCTTGGATTTTGGCTGGCTTCTTTATCACATCCTGTTTTATCAGCGAAGTCTTCGTGACCTGTGTCTTGTGCTGACCTCCTATCTCATCCTGTGACTAAGAATGCCTAAACTGGGGATGTATCCCAGCAGGTCCCAGCCTCATTTTACCCATCTGCTGTTCAAGATGGAGAGGCTCTGACTCAAATGCCTCTATTATATGGGTTTATAATATGGTAAATGATAAATAAAAATTCCTCAACACTAATGCATATTCATGATGACTATTCCTGGCAGAAACACACATGCTTCACAGTGACAAGCATGGCATGTTTTCCAGGGGGCCCTGCCTGGGTAGGAGTGGAGCATATGCAAGATGAGAGCCAGATGGAAAAGAGTGGTACCCAAGCCACTGCATTCTGGACCTTCTCTGCCTTGATAATTATTTGTTTTTTGAATTTTTATTTAACAAATAAGGCCCCCTCTCCGAAGCGTTTTCATGGTTCTTCTGAATTCAAACATCTGGTCTTATGCTTACTCTCTAAGTTCAGTTTTTCTTGGAATGGTCTTTTAAGTAATTAAATATTTCATCTCTTAGTAGTGATAGATAAACTGGAGATTCAAATAGAAGACCTCATGTCTCCTTCCAAAAGTATAAATTCTTTAGTTAAAGTATCTTTGAGAGGCAAGGCCTTTCCTTCCGTACTGTTTTTAAGGGCACCGTCTCCTTAAATGGAAAAGAAGATCTAAAAGGTATTTTAATGAAAAAGCTACTAATACATAAAACATTACAGTGATTTTTGTTGTGGTAATTCCACTTTGGGCAAAAGGGCAGCTCGTTCTATGGTCATTTGGCACTGTTAACACATAATCCAAGAACGTGATATATGAGTATCAGTTTTGATTTTAGATGGCTAACTTTATGGCCGAATTTGTTTATAGTTCTTGAAAAAAGGCTAAGGTAGATTAATTTCAAAATAACATGTTGGTAACTATTTTCAAGATGTTCTTTGAAAAATTTTTTATTATGCGAAATTTAGGACACAAATAGAGAAGAGAGTGTAAGGAAGTCCCATGTATCTATCTCCCGACTCCCACAATTATTAACCATGGCTGATGTTATTTCATCTATACCCTCTTCATTCCCCTTACTACATTATTTTGTAACCAATTTCAGATATGTCACCTCATCTGTAAACATTTTAGTATGTATCTCTAAATGCTAAGGATTCCTTTCAAAAACATAGTAATAGTACCATTATTACACCTAGAAAAAAACCAATAATTCCTTAATGCCATCAAATATCCAGTCAATGTTCAAATTTTCCTGGTTGTCTTATTAGTATTTTTTACACTTCAGTCAGGATCTAAACAAGGTGTATTTAGGTAATGTGAGTCCTAAATCTCTATAAACCCTTAGATTTCCCCTTTTTTTCTTTTCTTGCAATTTACTTGTTGAAGATGTAGTTTCTTTTAAGCAAGAAGAATGCCTAAGTAGGCCGGGCACAATAGCTCTTGCCTGTAATCCTAGCACTTTGGGAGGCAGAGGCAGGTGGATAGCTTGAGCCCAGGAGTTTGAATTTGGCTTAGACAATGTAGACCCCATATCTACAAAAAATTAAAAAATTAGCCAGGTGTGGTGACACATGCCTATAGTCCCAGCTATGTGGGAGGCTGAGATGGGAGGATCACTTGAGCCCGGGAGGTAGAGGCCGCAGTGAGCCATGATTGCTCCACTGAACTCCAGCCTGTGTGACAGAGCAACACCCTGTCTCAAAAAAAAAAAAAGTGCCTAAGTGCCTCTCAGAGGGAAGGCCCACATGGGAGGTGAGGTTTTTTTTTTTGCTTTTTTTTTTTTAACCATACAATTCTTACTTCCATTAGAGAAACATAGAATTAGAGAATTTTAAGCCTGGAAGAGATTTTTAGCCATGAGTCCTTTCCAGTCATATCACCCCAGACTTTTGGACCTGAGTTTCATTTTGTTAGATCTTGAACTTGAAATTGCAGACATTTACAGTGAAGGGACGTTGAGATAATCTGGTTTGACTCTCCTAATTTCACAGATGAGGAAACCAAGGAAGAAACTGAGGCCCAATGATGTCTGGATGGTTTGTTCAAACCACAGTGTTAGCTGCTTCTCTGATATCATTTCCCCTTTATTGCGCTGATTCTCCATATGTACTATGTGTGTACAGGGTTGTTGTTTTTTCCCTAAACTGTCCTCTCTCTATTCTAGATCTGATGACATTCCTCTATGTAATTGTAGAAATCACTGCTCTTGGAGAGCCATTTTTGAAGATGGGAGTGTGTCCTATCACAGCCTCAGTGGTGTTGTGTTGGAAAAGGCAGGGAACCCCTGCCTTCCCAGGGCCACATGCCCCTTTACTACAGGGTTTCACATAACTGAAATCAGCTTTCCCATAGTGCTTTTGAGTGTCTGAGGGCAAAGGGTAGTCTGCCCAGGGGCTTTGAAGTGGTGCAAGTTCCCACCGGGCACCAGTCTGTATTTGAAACCCAATAGGACGATAGGTGTGCTATGTGAATATTTGACAGCACTGTCGCATTGCCCTCTCTCTATATATATCTTTTCTGAGATAGGGTCTCACTCCATCGCCCAGGCTGGAGTGCAGTGGCATGACCATGGCTCACTGCAGCTTTGACTTCCTGGGCTCCACCTCAGCCTCCCAAATAACTAGGATTACAAGCACACACCACCACACCCAGCAAATTTTAAATTTAAATTTTAATTTTGTAAAGGTGGGATCTCCCTATGTTGCCAGGCTGGTCTTGAACTCCTGGGCTCAAGTGATCCTCTTGCCTTAGCCTCCCAAAGTTCTGCGATTACAGGCATGAGCCATACCCTCTAAATATTAAAAAAAAGCATTTACACCTAAACCTTAGATTTCTATAATCTATCTACCTACCAAGTTTCATAGACTTTTTTAAAGAACAAGGGTTATTCTCATTGGAATATGTTCTCTGCTGTCTTGCTTTAAGATGCTGTAATTGAATTTAATGTGAATTGATTCATGTTGATTTCAAGCCAGGCTAAAACCAGACAGATTCTTCCAACATAAGATCAGTAGAATTGCTAAGCGGTCCCACAGAGAACAGAGACTTAACTTTGGTGGATTAAAAAAAACAATGACTCTCATAAGCATCATATATAGAGATCTAACTAGTAATTCTACCAGAAAAGCACGAATATAGAGAAAAATGTTGTATTTCTCAATAGTGTGTTTTTGGACAAATTAAGAATTACCTAGTTATAGAGTTTTATAGAGAGCATATTCTTCAGCTTTATTAAATCTTACCAAAGATTAGGATGTCTTTTAGATTAACTACTGTTTTCCTACCACTATCTTATACATGTCAAGTTTTTTTTTGACGGAGTTTTGCTCTTGTTGCCCAGGCTGGAGTGCAATGGTGCGATCTTGGCTCACTGCAACCTCCGCCTCCCGGGTTTAAGTGATTCTCCTGCCTCAACCTCCCGAGTAGCTGGGATTACAGGCATGCACCAACATGCTCAGCTAATTTTGTATTTTTAGTAGAGATGGGGTTTCTCCATATTGATCAGGCTGGTCTCAAACTCCCGACCTCAGGTGATCTGCACACCTTGGCCTCCCAAAGTGCTGGGATTACAGGCATGAGCCACCACACCCAGCCAAGTTTTAATTATTTTAAAAGAATACCTTGTTATAGTTTAAACATGAACTTTAAAACTGCAGAGCAGTTATTATACAACCTGGCAGAATTTTTCCTGGGACTCTATTAACTTGTGTTTTCCTCACTTATGATTAGTATAAATATTGAACTATGTGATTTTAGTAGCATAAATAAATGAAGATGTGTTTCATCATATTTATAGCTGAAATTTTGATTAAGAGAAACCTATTTGCTCCTCTGTATCTTTTTCCCTTACCGCTTATCCATTGAACGCTAGGATTCAACACAGGATTCAAACCATACATATGTTCCATCTTGATGGTAGCCTGACTTTAAACAGAATTGTAGTAGGATGATGTGCCCACATACTTATGTTATCTTGCCTTTTATAGCTAATTATTTTATGGACCAGAATAACGTGCGCACGCGTGCACGCATGCATACACACACACACAGACACGCACATATTTTGAGATGGGGTTCCCACTCTGTCACCCAGGGTATAGTGCTTTGGTGCGATCTTGGCTCACTGCAACCTCTGCCTCCCAGGTTCAAGCGATCCTCCTACCTCAGTCTCCTGAGTAGCTGTGACCACAAGCACACACCCCCATGCTTGGCTAATTTTTTGTATTTTTGGTAGAGATGGGGTTTCGCCATGTTGCCCAGGCTGGTCTCGAACTCTTGATATCAAGTGATCTGCCCATCTCAGCCTCCCAAAGTGCTGGGATTACCGGCATGAGCCACCGCGCCTGGCCTCAGAATAACCTAAGTTATCATGATGCTTATAATATTTCTAAGCTTATATAAAGTTTGATTATTTTTATGCCTTTATGATTATACAATAATAATTTTTGGATACCTGCTATGTACCGAGTACTTTACTTGCACACCTTCCAATTCTTCCAACTGCCCTGAGCTGTAGATAATCAGATCTCTCATTTTGCAAGTCAAGAAACTGAGGCTCAAAGAGGTTAGGCAAGTGCTTGTAGCTTGTAAACTGAAAAGCTGAGGTCTGGCTCTAGAGCCCCTAACATAGCTTTCCATACTGTACCACATTGTTGCTAGAAGTTGTGTGATAAAGAAAAAAATATTACTGAAAAAGTTTTCCTAGCTTTTCTCCTACCCCACAGGCTGTACTTTCTCAGTCATCATTGCAAAGTGTGATATGTTGGAGGGCCCCAGGGCTCAGCCCCAGATGTTGGGGCTGATACACACAGTATCCTATTCTCTCTACATGTAAGTCCTGGGGACCATAATTCTAGCTTTAGCCTCAGCCTTTTTCCTCAACTCCAGACTCATGTAGCCATTTGCTTACTCTACATCTCTACACAGTTTTCTGAAGATGTCAAGCTTAACCTATCCAAAACCAAACTCTTGATTCTACCCCAAAACACTCTGACCTTCCTGAGCCCTCCCTATTACAGTAAATGGTATCACTACTCAGCTGGTTGCTCAGGCCCCTTTGGTGTGCTGTGTGACCCCTCTGTCTCTCAGACCCTGTATCCAAACCCCCAGCAAATACTTTTGACACTACCTTCAAAATATATCTGGAATCGGTCCACTTCTCACCACCCCACAGCTGCCAGCCTAGTCCAGGCCATCCTTCTTTCTCACCCATCCTTCTACAGTAACTACTTACTTTTCTCCCTGCCTAGTTCCTGTCTGTCAGTGGTTTTTCCTCCACCCAACAGCTAGACAATTCTATTAAAAGATAAGTCACAAAAATGAATAAATAAAAATAAAGATAAGTCATATTATGTCATTCCCCTGCTCTAAACCCTCCAGTGGCTTCCCCTTACACTTAGAACAAAAGCCAAAATCTCATTTATCTAACCCTCAAGACCTTACATGTCCTGACCTTGCCTGCCCTTCCCTGCTCATTCTCCTGCTCCAGTCAGATTAGAGGAGCAGCTTTGTAGCTCCCCAAACCTGCCAAACATATTGCCATTTGCAGGGGCTTTGCATTTGCTGGACCCTCTGCCAGTTAAACACCTCCCGCCTCATTCACTGGGTTTGCTTCCTCCCTTCATCCACGTCTCTGCTCACTAGGCTTTCCCTGACCCACCCTAGGAGAGAACCCTCACCATTCCATCTTACTCCCTTTACTCTGCTTCATTCCTCCTAATAGCACTTATCACTATCTGATGTTCATTTTGATCAGTTTATTATAAACATGTAAGCTCCATAAATACAGGATATTTGTTCATCTCTGTAGCCCCAGTGCTGTGAGCAGTGCCAGGCACATAGTATTGAATAAATATTTGCTGAACTAATTAATGAATAATTTCCTAGACATTAGATCTCTTGCTTTCACTCATTCTCTTTTCACTGAATACATAAATAAACAGTTGGCTCTGTGTGTGTGTGTTTCTTATTGGTTTAAGCCACTCTTGCTTATTTAGCCAAAGCTTACATCAGTTTCATAGCAGTAGAAAATAAGGGAGGCTGGGAGCTACATGATAGAACTTATGAATACAAAGAAGGAAACAACAGACACTGGGGTCTACTTGAGGGTGGAGCGTGGGAGGAGGGAAATCAGCAGAAAGATAAGTGTTGGGTACCTGGGTGATGAAATAATCTGTACAACAAACCCCTGTGACATGAGTTTACCTGTGTAACAAACCTTCACATGTACCCCTGAGTGCAAAATAAAAAAAAAAATTAACATAATCACGATAGAAAACAGTGTGGAGGTTCCTCAAATGATTCAAAATAGAGTGACCATATTCCAGCAATCTCCGTTCTAGGTATATATTCAAAGGAAGTAAAATCACTGTTTTGAAGAAAAAAAATAAGGGAGGTAGGGTCCTATTTACCTAATATACACCCTAGTACTCTGATGAAATCAAGATGCACTAGATGACTTTAAATGCAGAGCATTCAAGTCTGTTTTCCGTGCTTTTCTCCGTAATTGATATGTACTGGGCAAGTCTGGTCAAAAAATAATCACAGAATCTGATACACTGCCTCAGTTTCACCAGTGTAACTGAGAACAAGATTGGGTCTGAGAGGAACAGACCCAAGCAAAGAAGCCTGCACTTTCCCATTTCCACTCTCAGATGCCATCTCATCTCCATGAGGACTGTCATGTGTGTGGATTTTATTTATTTATTTATTGAGACAGAGTTTCACTCTTGTTGCCCCAGCTGGAGTGCAATGGCGTGATCTCGGCTCACCACAACCTCTGCCTCCTGGGTTCAAGTGATTCTCCTGCCTCAGCCTCCCAAGTAGCTGGGGTTACAGGCATGCACTACCACCCCCAGCTAATTTTGTATTTTTAGTAGAGATGGCGTTTCTCCATGTTGGCCAGGCTGGTCTCGAACTCCCGACCTCAGGTGATCCGCTCGCCTCGGCCTCCCAAAGTGCTGGGATTACAGGCTTGAGCCACTGTGCCCGGCCATGGATTCTTTTTATTACACATTCTGCTACATTCTTTTGTATTACAAACCAAGTCATCCGAGTCTCAGGAACCCCACCTGTCCTGCAGGTTGCTATGTATAGCTAAGACCTTCCATTGATCTATTGAGCTGCATCTCTGATTTCTGGCCCCTGGATCACCCTTCACACTTTTTAAAAAAATTTATTTTTATCCTATATATTTAAGGGGTACAGTATGATGTTTCAATATACAAATTCTGATAGGAGAAAAACATGTATTAACACACAACAATTAAAATTCTAGCAATTGGCAAAGGTTGGCTGATGTTCTTAGAATCATCTAGTCTAATGGTTCTCAAACCTCATTACTTAACAGAACCACCTGGGCTGCCTTTCAGAAATACAGGGTTCAGGTCCTGCTCCAGCTCTGGGATTGGGATAGAGCTCTGGTGTGTCTGGTGTGGTACATACCACACACATTGTCTCTCTCTCTCTCTTTCTCTCAGATCACATATATTTCTTGTGATAGTAAGTGTTGTGAAGCAAACAAAGGGCAGAAAAATAGGAGTAAAGATGATGAGAAGGGCTTTCTGAGAAGGTAGTATTCAGTCTGTGATGGAAGTATTAGGGGAAGAACATTTTGGGCAGGAAATAGCATAGTGTGTTCACAGAATTAAAAGCAGACCAGTGTGGCCGGAGCACAGCGAGTGAGTAAGGGAAGAGCTCTGCTTCATGGGAGGAAGGGGCTGAGGCTGCATCACAGAGGCCTTGCAGACACCGAGGAAGAGTCTGAGTTTTGTTTTGAGTGTCATCATTCTTTTAAGAACTATGGAGAATGGACTGTAAGAGAACAAAAGTGGAAGCTATGAGACCCAAACTGTTCTCTGATGATAAAGGGGACTATACTGGTGGCATCAAAGACAGAGAGAAGGCAGTTTCAGGGTGTATGTTTTACGGAAGTCAACAGGACTTGCTGACGAATCGGAAGTGGAGTGAGCGAGAGAATGGGAGAAGCAAGAATGATGCCGAAGAGGTTCCATTAGAGGCAGTATAGGGTGTGGTCGAGTGCCCAGCTCCCTTATCTGTAAAATGGGGTACTAAGGTACCTCTCTGGGTTGGTGGCAAGTTGACATTTGTAAAGCACTTAGACAGAGTTTGGCACATGGTGAAACACTGTGTAAGTATTAGAAGTGATTTGGATGATGTTTATTCATCCAAGGTCCCACAGCTGGTCAGCAGCAGGTCCAGGACAAGAAGCCAAGGCTTAGTCTCTTGGTTTAGTGCATTTTATGCGACACTGAACTGCCTCCTTCAATTTATGCCTCCTTTAAACTTATTTATGCAGACTCTTGGTAGAGGGGTTTGGTCCTTATGGTACACAAAGAGTTGCACTGATCATAACACATGAGTGTTGCACCAGACATGATAAATTGCTAGGGTTGGCGGGGTGTGGTGGCTCACACCTATAATCCCAGCACTCTGGGAGGCCCAGGTGGGTGGATCACTTGAGGTTGGGAGTTTGAGACCAGCCTGGCCAACATGGTGAAACCCTGTATCTACTAAAAATACAAAAATTAGCTGAGCATGGTGGCGGGTGCCTGTAATCCCAGTTACTAGGGAGGCCGAGGCAGGAGAATCGCTTGAACCTGGGAGGCGGAGGTTGTGATGAACCAAGATTGCACCACTGCACTCCAGCCTGGGCAACAGAGCGAGACTCCATTCAAAAAATAAAAATAATAAAAAATAAATTCCTAGGGTTTCCTGCATAGGTTGACATTCAGATTATTTTGGCTATCCATAAAATGGTGCCATTCCAGACAAAACACAGGGCCTGGATGGTCGGAGGAAGGGGATGCTGGAAGAGAGATGTTCTGTGGATAGTTTGAAGTATTAAAAGAAATATCTTCCAGAGTGTGTTCATGTTGTTCACACGCTTAGACTGGAGTAGGCACATGGACGACAACAGGAGATGGCATTAAGAGTCCTTAATACTGGAAGTTATAGGTCAGTGCATGCCAGGAGAAGGAAAGAAATGCAGCTAAGAATGTAGTGTAACTCCCCCAGGTTGTCAATTTTCTAGTGATATATCTTAAAGAAGTGTTTGAAGTGCTTCTATCTGTCAGTTTCAACTAAGCTAATTTTAAAAAATTGTTCTTTGTACTGTGCCTGTCTCATGAACCTCTTCGAGTTTAATGCATGCAATATGTGGGTGAAAATCCTATCAGCCTCAGTCCCCATCCCCCAAAGTCTGAGAAGTAGATTTTAGAAACACATTGTTGCACCTGTGAGGATTTGTCATTTTATTAAATTGGACCTGAGACCATTTTCAATGTGCCTCATCAAAAGAATCTCAGAAAGAGGTGAGAGAAAATGCCAGCCCAGCCCTTCCTCCCTCATGTTGACTGTCTGTTTTGTTGCACCTCTATCTCAAACAGCATGGGGAGGACTGTTCTTCATTACCAGGGAATGTGAGTCATTCCCAGATTTGTGTGATTGGGATTCCAAAGCATTGCTGTATCCGATGGTCTTATTAAATCCAAGTGTCAGTGCAGCCTTTCAGACTGTAGGGGAGAGCTCAGTTACAGCTGGTGACCTGGTTCTAGTTACCACACAGAGCCACTGGCGAGAGCAGTGACCCCCTCCGAGTACCCAGAATTCCACATGGATGGCTGTTACCAACTGTTCCCAGATTTGGGGGTTTCCTGGTTCACTTCATGGGCTTCAGTACACTTCAGCTCCCTGTTTATATCCTAGTTGGGATCTGTATACTTCAGGGGAAAATGTTCTAGTGTCTGTAGACAAGCGAGTGCCAAGATTAGCCTAGCTTTTTGAGGGTACCTTGTTTCAGATTTATTCAGCCCCAGAAGTGTTAACTGCACTGTGTCCAGGATCTAGCAAGACACTATCCATTTCCAACTTGGTCCAAACAAAACAAAACATCAACCAAAGAGGGAGGAAACCATAAATGTTGCCAGAAAATTAGTTTGCTCTGTCTTTTCTTTCTTCTAGAATGTTTCACAGCCAATGGTGCGGATTATAGGGGAACCCAGAACTGGACAGCACTACAAGGCGGGAAGCCATGTCTGTTTTGGAACGAGACTTTCCAGCATCCATACAACACTCTGAAATACCCCAACGGGGAGGGGGGCCTGGGTGAGCACAACTATTGCAGGTAAGATGGGGCCACTCAGTACTTTAAAAAAATAGATATATATCTGGTCTCTTCTTCCAACCCCTTTCATCCCAGCTCACAACTAGGGAAAATCTTTTGACCAACTCAAGAGACTTATCTTGTCAGTTTTTAAAATATTTCTTCCACACCTTACACACACACACACACACACACACACACAATTTACCACTCTTTTCTTTTCTTTTTTTTTTTTTTTTTTTTGAGACGGGGTCTCACTCTGTCGCCCAGGCTGGAGTGCAGTGGCACGATCTCGGCTCACTGCAAGCTCCGCCTCCCAGGTTCACGCCATTCTCCTGCCTCAGCCTCCCGAGTAGCTGGGACTACAGGCGCCCGCCACCACGCCCGGCTAATTTTTCGTGTTTTTAGTAGAGACAGGGTTTCAACCGTGTTAGCCAGGATGGTCTCGATCTCCTGACCTTGTGATCCACCTGCCTCAGCCTCCCAAAGTGCTGGGATTACAGGCGTGAGCTACCGCGCCCGGCCAATTTACCGCTCTTTTCAACATGGGTTGCTTTAATGCTGGCTTTCAAAGCTCTGCTTTTCTGTCTGACCGCTTCCTTGTCTCTTTGGGAGGGTTTTGTTAGTTGGCCCTACCACCAGTGGACAATACACAGTTAGCAGAGCAGCCTACGCTACCGAGAATGTTGTGGTCAAACAGCACCATCTGTGACCCAAAACTCCCTCTGCTTCTGAGCAAAGGAAGCTGCCTACATTATTCTACCTCCGACCAGCCCAGGATAACCTTGCTCTGGGAACAGCTGTATCCATCAGATGTGTGCCATTTACTTCCTTTTAGTCGACTAAGGTGTTTCTCTGCTTTTCACCTCCTGTCTGACTGTAGCAGGGGATCTTAACCTGACATCCATGGTGCTTCAAATGTGATTCACAATTTCCTGGGGATGGTCCATAGCTTTGATCAGCTTCTCAAAGTTATCTGTGATTGAAAACAAGTTCAGGATCACTGGTATGTAGGGTCCAGAACAAAGATTGTAAGCACTTTTGGTTATACGTTTGTGCTGCTTATGCCCAAGATCCTGGTAATGAGATTTACGGTTCAGCAATGCATTGAATTTAACTATTATTAGGACAGGTGCAAAGGCAGCCTCTTGAGCTATTGGGACAGGGAAAAATGATTGTTGAACTATATACTGTGTCCCTGGTTCTACATACATTGGAATCTCAACCATGGCACTGTTGACGCAGCTGAGCCAAACATATATTTTCCTGTATTGTGTGGGCCACACTGTTTACCTTCTGCCCTCTACATACCTTTGCTAACACTCTAGGGCCCTTGTAGTTGTCTCAAAGTCACCAGGCCTTTAGTCTATGTTTTCTTTATCCCTATACCTTTGCCTATCTTGTATCAACTGACCATTCCCTCCTAGTTGCTATTGACTTATTTTGTTTGTTATAAAAGTGTTAAAAGCTTATTCTTAAAAAAAAACTTCTCAAACACTACAAATATATGTGGTTTAAATAGTTAAAGTTCCCCATTTTACCTATTTTCCCTGAAACCCTCCCCACCATGTCCCAAGTCCCAGAGACAACCAATTTGGGTATTTGCCACTTCACATTTTGCTGTCTGTTGTATTTTATTGTTCAAGTCACACATGCTCATTCAATAGTTCTTTTATATTTTATTTTCCAAGTCATACATGTTAATTTATTTTTTGCATAAATTTAAAAATTTGTCCCACCCCATTTTTTATTACCTTCCCCTAGGTTTTCTATTCATAAGAATAGTTGGTTGGGTTGGAAAGAGTGTTTAGGAAGAGAGACAAGTATTTGGTTTTTGTTTTTCCACAGTTGCTTATCTTCTTGTTCCAAAGTATATCTTGGTAGTAGGCTGTTGGTTTATTCTATTGCTCTGTTGCTTCCTATCAAGCAAGTCTTCTCAGAAGAGCTCATGTTTTTAAGTCTGACTTTAAGGTAAATTTTAAGTTTCCAGTGAGGCCTAATTTATGTGAAAAATTTTTCTTTCTTGTGGATTAGCACCCACTTCTACTCACATGCTCCTAGAAATGTACCTGTAAACATCCATTAAGAGAGCAGTGAGAGCCAGGACGGACCATCTTTCTCCTTAGCCCTGGTCAGCCATCAAATCAAACCCTCTCGTTTGATTTGATGGAATGCAGGAGACCTGAACTATTTAATACCAGTTTATGCTTTGGAAAAGGGAGGCTGAAATTGTTGATTATCACATCAAAGAGTCCAGGCCTTTTGTTTTAGCACTGCAGCAAAGTCAAGGATGAATTTGCTTGTTCTTTATTAAGCTGTTCTGATGCTTTTCAATATGGTTTTGACATTGATAATAAACAGTTTTCTAAGGGCTTTACCAAATAAATACATCAAAGCTGAACACTGAATAGAGGGAGGAAAATGACAGTGAAATACTGTTTAAAGAAGGGCTTTGTACAAGTTCTCCTACTTTGGTTTCTCAGCTGACACCCGACACCATGTTTGTCTTGTGTGACTTTTTCAGACCCATCACATTAGAGATGTCTGAGAGTTGGCGAGTGATGGGAATGCACTTTTCTGGGCTCAAAGTAACTGGCTTAGAAGGGAAGGCAGAGACTGGGGAAGAGCAGAGTTGGTGCTGGCACCTGCCTTTGGGCACAAGAAACAAAAGGACGCTTTGTACTTTGGGAAAGCTTATCTTCTACACCACATGATAGGCTTAGCCCACTCTGGCCTGATAGGGGTTGCTCCCAGCTCCTGCTGCAGGATCTTTATGTCCATTTCCGGCCTAACCGGAGTGTCAGCTTTCCAGTGTTCTGAGTCTAAATAAAAGGGGCTTGGAAAGCGGTGAAGAGAGGCGAGCCTTTTCTGTGTGTCCAGTAGCCCCTGCCGTTTTATTTATCTGTTTCAGTAGTGTTGCTTGTCATTGTTATGCCATCTATGAGTTGAAAAGACCTTAAAGCATATTTATTCCAGGCCATTCTCGTTTAGAAATGTGAAATAGAGCTTTAAAAAATATTATCTGCATATCAGAAGTTAGTACCTCATGACAGGATCACAAGTTGTAGCTGAGACTCTGACGCAGTTTTCTTCAGTATTCTCTGAGGAGTCAGCATTTTGAGGAAGGAATAGCACCCATTTCTAGCAAATGTGAGCCTCATCCTGGTGAAAGCTTGTCAGTGGAGTCTTTATTTTATTTTCTTTAAATTTTTTTATTTTTGAGACAGAGTTTCACTCTTGTTGTGCCCAGCCCAGTGGAGTCTTTATTAAGTGAATTTTATTTTACTGTTTAAAAATTACACCATTGGAGTATTCACTATACAGGAAATAAAATAAAACCAGAAAAGAAAAAAAGCCGAAATCACCAATAGTTCCAGTGTCTAGAGATACTGTCTAGAATTTGGTGTACATTCTTTCCTAAATAAGTCTTTTCAAAACATGGAATTATGTCATCTATTGGATTTTATAACTGCCTCTTTAAAAAAAAAATCTAATAAGACTGGGCATGGTGGCTCACACCTGTAATCTCAGCACTTTGGGAGGCCGAGATGGGCAGATCACTTGAGGTCAGGAGTTGGAGACCAGACTGGCCAACATGGTGAAACCCCACCTCTACTAAAAACAAAAATTAGCAAGGCATGGCGGCGGGCACTTGTAGTCCCAGCTACTCGGGAGGCTTGAGGGAGGAGAATCGCTTGAGCCTGGGA
The DNA here is from genome assembly GCF_028885655.2 of Pongo abelii. NCBI lineage: Eukaryota > Metazoa > Chordata > Mammalia > Primates > Hominidae > Pongo > Pongo abelii. Next base: position 35,527,812 of record NC_085929.1, read on the forward strand.
GTCGGTAGTTGCAGTGAGCCGAGATCATGCCACTGCAGTCCAGTCCAGCCCAGCCCAGGTGACAGAGTGAGAGTCTGTCTCAAAAAAAAAAAAAAAAAAAAAGCCTCATAAGGCATTGTGAATATATTTGCAAATTAATAAGACCGGTCTCTATACCACATATTCTCTTCTATGGATATACAATTTATTTAACCAAACCTTTATTGTTGGATATTTGCTGTTTCCACCTGTTTTTTATATTATAAAAATGTTTTGTTGAACATCTTTATAGGTAAGATTTCCTTACAGTAAATTCCTAAAGAGGAAATTGCCAAGTGGAGGGTTTGCATATTTCTAGGGCCTTTGGCTCTAATTCCCAAATTGCTGCTCTGACCATTTGTGTCAGTTCATGTATTCATCAGCGGCATTGAGAGCCCCTATGCTTACTCAGCCTTGGAATCTCCATGCTCACATTCAAGGTGCCAGTGCTATTTGGCACGATATGTGCAGTGGCCATTTGTCCTAGTTATACTATAGTGAATTTGCCTAAACATATATTACCTTTGCTCACTTCTCCCCAAACTCTGAAGTATATGTCAGAATAGATACGTTTGTTCTTGTAATATTACCATTTTTTCCCTTTTGATGAGAGATGGCACTGAGATACAGACCAACTATTAGAAATAATACAGAAGCTAAAGCATTTCCTTTTCTGTAAAACTGAACAGCAATGAACCAGTTGAATTAAAACATCAGAAGTCATCAATTTTGTCCTTTTCCCCAACAGAAACCCAGATGGAGACGTGAGCCCCTGGTGCTATGTGGCAGAGCACGAGGATGGTGTCTACTGGAAGTACTGTGAGATACCTGCTTGCCAGAGTAAGACTGTAATACCCAGTGTGATGGTTTCCAGGACTGGGAACACTAAGAGTGCGGAGAGGGAGGCCCCTGCCAGAGGTCAGGTAGTTAGGCTGGTGGATTTCATGGAGCATGTGAAAGGAGAAGCCATCCTGGGCTGAGGATTTTCACTTCTCTTGTTGAGGCTTTTCAGGAATAGGAATGCTGATTTCCTTAGCACCTCATTCTAAAGGTATTCCCTTGATGGGTAAGCCCCATGAGAATTCCTACTTTTGGTTAATTTCTGATTCTTTCAGGGATAGAGAGGGCAACCGCTCAAAAGCAGCCTAGGGGAAAAAAATCTTGTATTTTTTGGAATGAACATCTTTATATATAGTGAAACTCAGTTATGGCACTACTTATTACTTGGATTTGAATGGGTCCCCAGAAGTGATATTTGATAAATATCTTGTTAAATACCATACAAAGCGGATGTGGTAGTTCTTTTACTCACATTAGCCTAACATGTTCTACTGTTTATAATAATAACTCACAACCCAATTTCTTCAGCCTTTTACTAAAATGCCTGTTTTCTAACTGCTTCATTCATTTATTCCTGTATTCATTTTCTTTTCCTTTTTTTTTTTTTTTTTTGAGACATAGTCTCGCTCTATCACCAGGCTGGAGTGCAGTGGCGTGATCTCAGCTCACTGCAACCTCCACCTCCCGGGTTCAAGTGATTCTCCTGCCTCAGCTTCCTCAGTAGCTGGGACTACAGGCGTGCGCCACCACGCCCAGCTAATTTTTGTATTTTAGTAGAAATGGGGTTTCACCATGTTGGCCAGGATGGTCTCGATCTCTTGACCTCGTGATCCGCCCGCCTAGGCCTCCCAATGTGTTGGGATTACAAGCATGAGCCACCACACCCGGCACCTGTATTCACTGTTTATTATATGCAAACTACAAAGACAATAGCATACCCTGACCTTCAGGAGTGTATGGTATAGGATGAATCTTAAGATACAGTCATGCACCACACAAAACAGACCACATATACAATGGTGGTCCCATACGGAGTATCTCAACTGATTGTTCAGTCAGTTACAGATCACACTTCTTTTTCTACTCTTCTTTCTTCCTTCTTTCTTCCCTTCTCACTACTACACTTGATTAGTCTTTTTTTTTTTGGAGACAGAGTCTCACTCTGTCGCCCAGGCTGGAGTGCAGTGGTACCATCTCAACTCACTGCAATGGCGCCATCTCGGCTCACTCCAACCTCCGCCTCCTGGGTTCAAGTGATTCTCCTGCCTCAGCCTCCTGAGTAGCTGGGATTACAGGCATGCACCACCACGCCCGGCTAATTTTGTGTTTTTAGTAGAGACGGGGTTTCTCCATGTGGTCAGGCTGGTCTTGAACTCCTGACCTCAGGTGATCCGCCCGCCTTGGCCTCCCAAAGTGCTGGGATTACAGGCATGGACTAGTCTTTATATATGTATATAAAGATTATAATGGAGCTGAAAAATTTCTGTTGCCTACTGATGTTGTAGCTGTCATGATGCCGTAGTGCAACACATTACTCATGTGTTTGTAGTGATGCTGGTATAAATAAACACACTGTACTTCCAGTCACACAGAAGTATAACATATACAGTTACGTACAATACATAATACTTGATAATGACAGTAAACAACTATGTTACTGGTTTATGTATTTACTATACTATACTTTTTACTGTTATTTTAGAGTATATTCCTTCTACTTATTAAAAGAGCAGTTAACAGTGAAACAGCCTCAGGCAGCTCCTTCACGAGGTATTCTAGAAGAAGGCATTGTTTTCACAGGAGATGACAGCTCCATGTGTGTTATTGTCCCCTTCCAGTGGGACAAAATGTGGAGGTGGAAGACAGTGATATTGATGATCCTGACCTTGTGTGGCCTAGGTTATTGTGTGTGTTTGTGTCTTAGTTTTTTAAAAAAAGTTAAAAAAGTAAATGAAAGTAAAACATTTAAAAAATATAATAGAAAAAAGCTTATAGAAGAAGGATGTAAAGGCTGGGCACGTTGGCTCACGCCTGTAATCCCAGCACTTTGGGAGGCTGAAGCGGGCAGATCACTTGAGGCCAGGAGTTCCAGACCAGCTTGGCCAACATGGCAAAACCCCATCTCTACTAAAAATACAAAAATTAGCCAGGTTTGGTGGCATGCACCTGTAATCCCAGGTACTTGGGAGGCTGAGCAACAAGAATCACTTGAACCTGGGAGGCAGAGATTGCACTGAGCCGAGATCATGCCACTGCACTCCAGTCTGGGAAACACAACAAGAGTCTGTCTCCAAAAAAAAAAAACAAAAAACAACAAAAAAAGAAGGATATAAAGGAAGAAAATATTTTTGTACAGCTATACAATGTGTTTGTGTTGTAAGCTAAGTGTTATTATGAAATAGTCAAAAAGCTAAAGTAATTAAAAAGTTTATAAAATAAAAAAGTTATAGTAAGCTAAGGTTAATTTATTATTCAAGAAAAATAATTTTGAATGAATTTAGTGTAGCCTAAATGTTCAGTGTTTATAAAGTCTACAGTAATGTACAGTAATGTCCTAGGCCTTCACATTCACTCACCACTCACTCACTGACTCACCCAGAGCAACTTGCAGTCCTGCAAGCTCCATTCCTGGCAAGTGCCATGATATAGGTAAACCAATTTTTATCTTGTATACAGTATTTTTACTGTACCTTTTCTATGTTTAGATATGTTTAGATACATAAGTACTTACCATTATGTTACAATTGCCTACAGTATTCAGTACAGTAACATGCTGCTCAGGTTTGTAGCCTAGGAGTGACAGGCTATCCCATTATAGACTAGGTGTGTAGTAGGCTATCACATCTCAGTTTGTGCAAGTGCACTCTATGATGGTCACACAACAACAAAATTATATGACAATGCAGTTCTCAGAGCGAATCCTTGCCTAAGAGATACATGACTATACTTTTAAACAAGGTAAAGAAAATACCGTGTGTAGAAAGGTCTTGCAGAAGGTTTGAACCACCGAAACTAAAGCAAGATCTGCTTCTATAAGGAGTCTATTAATGTAGTATATATAATGTATTTTAAAATATGCCAAAAGAGCTCAGTGCCTAGAGCTGAAGAAAAAGACAGTGAATTCATAACATTCTATCTGGGTTATTTTTTTCTTATTATTTAAACCTACTCTTTGCCTTGCCATCTTTCTCACCTCTCAGGTCAGGAGTCTTGTGTATGGGACCTGGCAACCCTTTCACTGATACCTGGAATAGCAACTGAATTCTGAGGCCTCCAGGGGGAAAGGCAGCCCCTGACCAGTGCTGCAGACCTAGTACTCACCTTTTGTAATTTAAACACCCAGATGTCAACACTGCCTGACAGTTCAGCCTTAGCTTCACTATCCTTCCAACCTGAGTGTGCCTTCATCCAGTCCCCAAACTGAGAAAACAGTAAAGACCAGAAGAATGGGCTTTTGCTCAGTCTGCTTAATCAAATTTTTAAAATGAAAAACATCTCATTTGCCTCTAGTTATGTAAAGAAGAAAGAAGCAGAGGGAGAGGACAGCAGATTTTCCTCGGTCCATTTGTTCAGCACAAAGATAGTCTTTTAGTACCAGCCTGTGTCTTTCTCTTGGGAGTGGTAAAGAGGGGGTTTCAATCTGGGCACTTTTATTTGGAAAGATATCTTCGACTTGCATTTCTAAAATACAATCTGGGCCAATAGGAGCTGATTCATGTGGTCATTGAAACCAGGTTCCAGAAGAAAGAATTATAACAAAATGCTATAAACTATTTAGTATGCCTCTAATTTGTAATATTTACCGGATATGCTTTCCTGTTCCAAAAAAGGAAAACTAAATATTATTTCAGTTTTTCTGTGGCCCCTTGATAACCCTCTAAAATCTCTGAAGCTAGCCTTGAGATGGTCTGGGCAGAGAGATTTGTAGAAGTTGGGAATGAGAGCTCTATAGTACCTGGTTTCTGCGGATAGAGGGTGGGTGGTGTCTGGCTTTGGTTCTTTGGAAAACCCTTCAGTTTACCCTGTGGGGACCAGGGCTCCCCATCAAGCCGGATCTCAGACATTGAGTCTGGCAGCATATTGTACTTCTAGTGTGTCTGATTAACATAGTTGAGCAAAACCTCTTTTACAGTTTGTAGCGAGAGATGTTTGTAATTGCCTGGTGGATTTAACAGAGATACAGCCATCCTATTTTAGGCCACTTTTGCCCTATTTCTGGATGTGGAGTCACAATTTTCATGAATAATACTAAACCTCTGCATGAAGCCTGCTATTCATGATTAGCATTGAACTTGTCATACAGAAAAAGGCCTGTGACATGATCAGATTCCTGGAAAGTTCATATCTGAATATAACAGACCCAGCAGGAGCCAGGGGGAATGAATGTTTAGGGACAAAGCAGAATCTGGCTGAATGGTGGGCCATTGTGTGGAAACCAGATCTCTGCCCCTTGGTGTGTTATGTGTAGAGCTACAACAAGCAGGAGGCAGACCTGAAGTATGACTCAAATGGGAGCAGAGAGAAATCTGAACTGCTCTTGACCTGCAGAGCATGGATCAGAAGTTACCGTTAAAAGAACAGCTCGGAGGTAATTGGATTTGCCCCTGAAACTGCTTCTGCCAGTATGTTTCTCAGAAACCCCAAGTTCTTATTGCAGCCAGGAGAAATGCAGACTTCAAAAGCAAATTCCAGCGTCATCGGGTTTAACATGTCTCTAGATCCCACACTTTAGACCTCTAAGGCCTGTTGGTTTGACTATTGAGAGCTATTTTGTGTTTGCTGAAAAATATTCCCCCAATTTCTACAAACCCAGCTATAAAAATTCATCTTTGAAATAGGGACATTTGAATACAGACTTAGTATTAGATTATATTAAGGAATTACTGTCAATTTTATTAGCTACAATAATGGCATGGTGGTTACGTCCTTTAAAAATTACAGATACTGAAATATTTGTGGTTGAAATGACATAATATTTGGGATTTGTTTTAAAATAATCCAGCCCCCCAAACAGTGACTAGGTAGGGGTGAGGGAAATAGATGAAACAAGAATGGTTTAAAAAAAAGTGGATTATTTGTTGATGCTGGGTGATGGGTTCATTTTTCTTTCCCACTTTTGTGTATGTTTGAAACTTTGCATAATAAAAAAAAATTTTAATTATTTTTATAATATTTTAAATATAAAGAGTATATAAACACAGCATTCTGAGTACCTAGATTCAAATATGTAACACGACTATCCTAAATTGTAATTTTTTTTTTTTTTTTTTTGAGACAGAATCTTGCCCTGTCACACATGTTGGAGTGCAGTGGCAAAATTTTGGCTCATTGCAGCCTCTACCTCTAGGCTCAAACAGACTTCCCACCTCAGCCTCCTGAGTAGCTGGGCCTACAGGCACATGCCATCACACCTGGATAATTTTTGTATTTTTTGTAGAGACAGGGTCCCCTAGCTGGTCTCATACTCTTGGGCTCAGCAATCCTCCTGCCTTGGCCTCCCAAATTGCTGGGATTGCAGGCATAAGCCACCACACCCAGCCAATTGTAATAATTTTACACATAGCCCACAGGTATCTGATGTCATTGTTAAAGTTAGTTATTAAAGTTTTAGTTATTAAACTTGCTAAAGCTATTAGTTATTTAAAGTTATTAAAACTACTAGTTATTGAGGTTAAAGTTAGTAAATAAAGTTTAAAATCACAAGAACTTGGCTGGGCGCAGTGGCTCACGCCTGTAATCCCAGCACTTTGGGAGGCCAAGGTGGGCGGATCACCTGAGGTCAGGAGTTCAAGACCAGCCTGGCCAACATCTCTACTAAAAATACAAAAATAAACTGGGCGTGGTGGTGCACATCTGTAGTCCCAGCTACTTGGGAGGCTGAGGCAGGAGAATCACTTGAACCTGGGAGGCAGCAGTTGCAGTGAGCTGAGATGGCGCCATTGCACTATAGCCTGGGCGACAGAGCAAGACTCCATCTCAAAAAAATAAATAAAATAAAATCACAAGAACTTTAGACATATTTAGAAGTTATTAGTTGTGTCAAATGACATTTCTTAAGCTCTGACCATCTGTCAGACCTTGTACAAAATGGGGGACACAAGGATAGTATGTTCTGCAGCCTGTGGGGAATCCTCAGTCTGGGACAGAAGACAGACACATGAACAGATAAGCATATGCGAAATACTCTATAATAAGTGAGGTGAGCAAAAGGTTCGGAGCACCTAGGAGGGCCATCTGTCTGGCATGGTAGGGAGGCAGGGGCTATTGTCTGTTGAAGAGGGCTTCTGGAAAGAGCGGGGTCTTGTTTAGGGCTTCTCTACTTTAAAGTACATCCAGTCACCTGGGATCTTATTAAAATACAGATTCTTATCAGTAGGTCTAGAACAGGCCTGTTACATTTTTAACAAGGTTCTGGGATGCCAGAGCTGCAGGACTACACTTTAAGTAGCAAGGTTCTAGATGTTAGGGCTGGGTGGGGTGGGGTTGTAAGGGCATTGGAGGCAAAGGGAACAGTTTGTGCCCCTGCATGTGCGTGAGCATGCGCGCGCGCGCGCACACACACACACACACACACACACACACACACACACACACACACACACACACACACACACACACACACACACACACTGATGAATTCCAAGCAAGTTGGTGTTGCTGAAACATAAATTTTTAGAAGAAAGGGGCAGGAGATGAGGTCTGAGAAGTAGACAGGGCTAGATGATGTCAGGTCTTATGGTCTGGGTATGAAGCCTGGACCTGATCCAGGAAGATGGTGATGAAGCTGAGGTGAGGGCTGAGTGTCTGAAGGAGACATTTCTGCATAGTTCGTTAAACCTCTGTATTAGGGATTTGGGTCAAGATTTCCCACTTTTAACCTATGAGAAGTTCTCTAGTGATTCTATCATTCACACACATCAGCCCTAAGAGGAAGCCAGCAGTTGCACCTCTGCAATACGCGTGGAACCTTAGGTCCATCTCAGCTGGTGACCTCACCAGCTCAGGTTTCTTTTAACTAAATAATACCTGGACTTGTTAAAAATATATTTAAAATAGATTTCAGATGTTAGTATTTGCCTTACAAAAGTCAGCCCAAAAAATAGGATGTGAAAGCTTCCCATTATCCCTGATAAGAGTTTTTAAAACTGTGTTTAGAGTATGTGTAAAAAGCCAAGGGTGCTGTGGCAGTGGTGGTCAAGGCAGTTTCTCAATTATAGAAAATGTTTTGTTTCTGTCAGCACTTTCTGTGTTTTCATGTCAGCACTGCTTTCTAGTATGTTTCAGCTATTGCTGAGTAGCTACTATGTACAAAAAGCACTTATATTCACATTATCTTTTTTTTTTTTTCTTTTTGAGACAGAGTCTCGCTCTGTCACCCAGGCTGGAGTGCAGTGGTGTGATCTTGGCTCACTGCAAGCTCCGCCTCCCGGGTTCACGCCATTCTCCTGCCTCAGCCTTCTGAGTAGCTGGGACTCCAGGCGCCCGCCATCAGCCCCTGCTAATTTTTTTTGTATTTTTAATAGAGACGGGGTTTCACCTTGTTAGCCAGGATGGTCTCAATCTCCTGACCTCGTGATCCGCCCGCCTCGGCCTCCCAACACATTATCTTATTTAACCTTTTCAACAATCCTATGAAGCAGGTGGCATGTCTATTCTCCCGTCTCCATTTCTCAGATAAGAAAATTGAGCCTAGATTGTTAAGTGATTTGATGAGGATTACAGTCTGAGTCAAACAGGATTTTTCACTAGGACTCCTGATAGCAAGACCAGTGCCTTTTCCTTCTAGCACTTGAGAACAGTCCCATTTCCTTTATTTCCTTGAAAACAGGGGCTCTGGGATGGATTCCGGCTACTGTTGAGGTCATTCTTCAGAATTTTCTTTGTGAATTATTTGGGAATTAAAGTTTGAAATTCTGATAGTATGGTGAATTATTAAGATTGCTTTTGTGACATTGTGGAAACCAAAGGATTAACTCAGTGGCGACAGAGGGTCTGCAGTTCATGCTGTTAGCTCTAAGTCATTTTCTTTTCTTCTTTGGCTTTGGGAAATCCTAAGCCCCAGGAGTAAAGCAGGCTGAGATGGGATCTGGGAAGCATTTGCTGCCCAACAGAGCCACTCTGCAGTATGCTGGGCTATCTCTGTGGGTGTTCCCAGACCAGCTGTTCTCAGCTAGGAAAGGGCTCCCCTGGGGTTGGACCCACTGCACAAAACAGTTCGTCAGCAGCTTTGTCTGGGCCTTAGCTTCTCCCCCAATACCATGTCTTCACTGCTGTGGGCTGAAATTCACCTTCTCTAAAATGACACATCCCTGTGTACCATTTATACTTTTTTTTTTTTTTTTTTTTTGAGACAGAGTTTTGCTCTTGTTGCCCAGGCTGGAGTGCAGCGGCATGATCTCAGCTCACTGCAACCTCTGCCTTCTGGTTTCAAGAGATTCTCCTGCCTCAGCCTCCCGAGTAGCTGGATTACAGGTGCCCACCACCATGCCCAGCTAATTTTTGTATTTTTAGTAGAGACGGGGTTCACCATGTTGGCCAGGCTGGTCTCAAACTCCTGACCTTGTGATTCACCCGCCTCGGCTTTACAAAGTGCTGGGATTACAGGCATGAGCCACCACACTTGGCTGTGTACCATTTATACTTTACAGCTAAAGTGAAAATTCCAACTTTTGTTGATAGCCAAAGCAATATTGAAATGAATATTAATAGGCCAGGTGAGGTGGCTCATGCTTATAATCCCAGCACTTTGGGAGACCAAGGTGGGAGGACTGCTAGAGCCAAGGAGTTCAAGACTAGCCTGGGCAACATAGGGAGACCCTGTCTTTACAGAAAACTTAAAAATTCACCAGGTATGGTAGCATGTGCCTATGGTCCCAGCTACTCAGGAGGATCGCTTGAGCTCAGGAGGTTGAGGCTGAGCTCACATCACAGGCACCCTTGTTTTACTTGATTGTACTTTTATTTGTGGAAGAGTGCTGATGGAATTTATGGAGGCTTTACCTCTTCAAGCCTCTTCTTGGTAGCCACCGAAAAGAGCCATATATTTCAACAGTCTTCCCCACACCTAGCACAGTGGAGAGTGTAAAAGTGCTTGCTAAGTATTCTTTCTTGGCTGGGCGTGGTGGCTCATGCCTGTAATCCCAACACTTTGGGAGGCCAAGATGGGCAGATCGCTTGAGCCCACGAGTTCGACACCAGCCTGGGCAATGTGGTGAAAAGCTGTCTCTACCAAAAATACAAAAATTAGCCAGGTGTGATGGGCATATGCCTGTAGTCCAGCTACTTGGGAGGCTAAGGCAGGAGAATCACTTGAGCCCAGGAGGCGGAGGTTGTGGGAAGCCTAGATTGCGCCGTTGCACTTTGGTCTGGGCGATGAGAGTGAAACCCTGTCTCAAAAGACAAAATTCTTTCTTCATGCCATGAGGTCTTATCTCTTCCTCTCTTCCCATAAGAGACAACACAAGCTGGTGGAAAGATGGAAAGAATGTGGACATCTGAGTCACACCCAGTTAGGTTTGAATCATTATCTGCTTAATAGCTTTAGGCACAATGACTCTCAGTTGTGCCTGGGTTTCCTCATTGGTTCCTTCCAGGGTTTTTTTGAAGATTAAATGAATAAAATGCACGCTGCCCTAAGTCCTAGCACATATCAGGTAGACATGAAAGTACCAGCAGGTATTGTGATGGTATGCTCTCCCCAGGGAATGGACTACCGTTAGTATGTCCCTGTCATCTAATTCCTAGAATATGTTATTCATAACCTGCGTTTTATTTCTGCCCATCTCTTTTTTATCTAACTGACCATGGGTCTTAGTACCAGGCATCAGCTGCTGCAGTGGCTGTTCCCTGTGGCCTGCTGCAGCACTGAACTCAGTGAACACAAGAGGCCCCACGTTTGTTTGTTTGTTGTTTGTTTGTGACAGGGTCTTGCTCTGTTGCCCAGGCTGGAGTGCAGTGGCATGGTCATGGATCACTGCAGCCTTGACCTCCCAGACTCAAGCGATCCTCCCACCTCAGTGTCCCAAGTAGCTGGGCCAACAGGCGCACACTACTGTGCCTGGCAAATATTTTTACTTTTTGTAGAGATGGAGTCTTGCTATGTTGCCCAGGGTGGTCTCAAACTCCTGGGCTCAAGCAATCCTCCCACCTTGGCCTCCCAAAGAACTAGGATTACAGGTGTGAGCCACTCTGCCTGGCTCCCACGTTTGTTCCTACAATGAGGTTTTATGTACTCAATTATTTTTTGTACTCAATTATTTTTTGGTTTTTGCCAGTGGGTATTATTTAATTTTCCGTTAAAAAAATACAGACTTTCTGAACCAAATGGATATCGGTTCAGTGACAGATACAAATGTTCTAAAGCACAGTTGTGTAAAGCATACTAGGGACTTAAAAAGGAAAACTCATTCAAATTGATAGGGATGACTTTACTGAAAATCTTTATACCAGCACTTGCCTATAAGGAAGAAATAGCCCCTCAATCTTATGATGTAATTGGGAATCTGAGTTATAAACCTAAGAGAAAATTGCAGACCAGCACACCAATTATATAAATAAGTGTTGAATTATGAGGTAGAGTGTTGTGAGTTTTTGAAGACAAGAGGACTCATTAAAGATTGTGGAAATTGGAAGAAAGGTGGCTGGTGGCTGAACGGGTCAGGGAACAGCAGGACAGAGGCTTGGAGGAAGCACAGAATCGATGTGTGTGTGGGTTGGGATCCAGGCTTCCTGAGTAGAGGAATGGACAAAAAGGAACCAGGTCAGACCTGGAAAGCAAGAGTTAATTAGATGGGACTGATATGCTGAAAGCCCTAGTTTAGGAAGAGAAGCAAGTCCAGTGTCATTTATAGGACGGATCAAAGGAAGAAAGTTTGGGGAAGAGAGGATGGGTGTAGATTTCCAAACTCAAGGGATAAGGGCCTGGGCTATCATGCCAGCAGTGAGACAAGACAGGAAGGATTAAGTCCAAGATGCACTTAGGAAGAAGACAGAACTTGTTGACAAGTGGAATATGTAAGGGATAAAACAGCAGGAAGAGGTTCCTTGCCTGGGATATTTGTGGTGTCCCTGAAAAAAAAGTCCAAGTCAACAAACGAGCTTTTCTTCCAGGGACACAGCAGTTATCATTCCTCTTGAACTTGGACTGACCTTTTACCATGTAATGTGTACTAGTTGTTTATTGCTGTGTAATGAGCCATCCCCAGCCGCAGTGACTTAAGCACCAACAGTTTATCATTTCTCCCAGTTCTCTGGGTCGACTGAGTTTGAGCTGAGTGGTTCTTCTGCTGCTGTCACCTGGGTTTAGTGAGGTGCCTGCATTCAACTGGGAGCTCTGCTGGCATTCAAGGTGGCTTCAGACCTCTATCCAGTGACTTCTCTCAACAGCAGGGTATTCAGACTTCTTATACGGTGGCTGGCTTCCAAGAGAGAAGCAGCAGAAGCTGCCATTCCTCTTAAGGCATGAACTCAGAAGAAGTCCACCACATTCTATGGATCAAAGCAAGTTGCAAGGCCCGATTTAAGAAGTGGGGAAATCTATTAAAGTGGGAGCAACACACATGTACAGGGAGGGGAGAAATTACTAGAGCCTCTTTTGACTCTTTATCACATTAACTCACCAGAAACTAAGTTTCAGAGAAGGAACTCCCACCGGGAGGGAACTACTGCTGTGATAGATCCTGGCCTTATGGGATCAGGATCTTTAGGAACTCTTACTACCTCCCCCTAAGGGCAGAATTTCACAGAGGAAGAAAAAGCTGTGCTTATTTATTTATTTGGGGGTGTTGCTGTAAGACTCGGGGGCACAATTAAGACTGTTGGAAGAATCAGAGTGACTGAAAAGGAAGTTTATGTTTAGAAATAAAGTTACAGAGGTAGTGTGGGGCCATATCATGAGAAGGGGTTGGAATGGAAGTTGCAGATGAACAGCACAGGGTGCAGTGAGCTTACGGTCGTGGGTCTGAGGGTGTGGATGAATCCACACTTAACCTGTTGATGCTCTGAAAGAAGTAGGATACTAGCTGCAGCGTCTCAGATGCACATAGTTTTTCTTTCCATGGAGGGGAGAAATCAGCTACTGAGGCACCAGTGTGGGGTCCTTGAGGCAGAAGATGGTATTGACACAGGGTTAAATGACATTTAAAATCAGCAGAGAAGCACTTTGGGAGGCTGAGGCAGGAGTATCACTGGAGGCCACAAGTTTGAGATAAGCCTGGGCAACATAGTGAGACCCCATCTCTACAAGATACACAAATAATTAGCCAGCCATGGTAGTACACACTGGTAGTCCCAGCTACTCGGGAGGCTGAGATGGGAAGATCACTTGAGCTCAGGAGTTCAAGGCTGCAGTGAGTATGATTGTATCACTGCACTCCAGCCTAGGTAACAGAGTGAGACCCTGTCTCTATTAAAAAAAAAAAAAAATCAGCAGAGGAGTTACATCATTTCTGAAGAAGCAGATTTTACTTAGGAAAAAAAAAAGGGAGCTCTGCAGAGCCTTGGAAAGAGTTTTTTAAGACATAGGACAAGATCTTAGCATCTGGTTTCTTAAAGCAAATATCCCAGATCTGGTCAGAGCAGTGGAATAGAAAACATAATAATAGTTAAGGCTGCTTCTTCTTAGTGAATTACCAGCTGAAGATTTAGATTCAAACTGAGCCTTTGCTATGATGGCCGTGCCTTCTGTCTTCCATAATGATTTGGTTACCAGGACTAGAGCTCATTCAAGCTAACTTGAGCAAAAGAAATCTATTTGAAGACCATTGGGATGTATCACAGAACCCAGCCCCTGTGTCCTAAGAAACTAGAAGGCAGGGACTTTCACTATCTCTCTCTGTGGCCACTTCATCTCCCTTCTCTGCCGCTCTCTCAGCTTGTTATCCATCCTTCTTCCTCTTCGTGGACCAGCAGGATTGGCTCATTCATCCGCTTACATGGCTGAAACTTGAGTTTGGTTGCCTCAACTCCTACTTGACAAATCCTACAATTTCAGTGCCTGCATTCCCTGAGCGGATCCCAATTCCAGCTTCCTAAGAAAGAGAATCTGGTGGCCCCAGTGTGAGGCAGCTGTGGCCAGAGGATGGAGCCCTTTGTCTTGTCCCCAACCAGCAGTAGTTATGGGGGCAGATACTCTGAGAAGGTGCTGTGGGTAATAGGTGGTTCTCAAAGAACGGCTGTCAGCCATGGAGGCCCCCATGGAGGTGTGCGCAGTACCTTCACAATGAAGCCACAGTTATATTCAAATGTAACAATGTTTAGTGGGCCTGCCTGATTGCTTCCCAGTTGTTTCTTATGATAGTAAAGGAGCAATAGTTCCTGGGTTAATGTGAACGGAGGACCATCTCTCTTTAACTCCTCTAAAATTTTTATCTTCAACATCTGAATGTTTGTAATTAATTTTCACAAGTTTTGAAGCCTCAGCTAAGATAAACAAGGGGTCCATTTGTATGGTAAGATAATTTTTTAAAAATTGAAAGTGATGAAGCCTCTTTGGTAAGAGGAAAAATGCATGACCAAGCCACAAGGACTTCAAAGTAAGCTTGAAATGAAAAAGGAATTTGAAGACAAATATCCTTTTTCAAATTGGCTTTTCCTCCCTGCTTCTGGGAAGCGCTAAGGGTGGGACACGATCTAGAAATCCACTCAGTTGAGTAGTAATGCTTTTGAAGCAACATGACGTGTCTTCTCTGACTAGACTTCGAGCCACACTTTCCAGGACAAGTCAGAGGGCAGTGGCCCCCTCAGAGGCTGACTGGGACCGCAGAGGCTTCCCTCGTGGTGAACAGAGTTTTGAGGGACTAATATGTTTGAGAATTCAGTCTTGAATCTCAGGTCTCAGGGAGTCACTTTCATTTAGTTGCCCAGACTGGTCCTATAAGAAAAGGGGTCAGAGACATGAAAAATAAAAACAAAAACCCATGGAATGGGAGTCTGCAACCCTGGAGCTTACCCCGACTCTCCAGTTCTGCCTTGTGTGTCCCCATACAAGGCCTTTAACTTTGTTAGACTGGTTTCTTCTTTGTCTAATAGGAATAATATCATCTGTCCCGCCTCCCTGAAAGGGCTAGAGCTTCCTGTGAGCTGACTTATGTGAAAATGGGCTGTATGCTATACAGATGTAAGAGATTAATATTTTAATATCTGGAATCAAACCGTTTTCTGAGGTGGCTGCCTTTGATTTTTGTCTTTTAAATCAGCCTATTTTATTTTTCTATTATTCAGCCAGTTCTTGTTTGTGTGGTGAATGATGAGAGCCTTATTGTATGTAATGATGATAAACACTATTTATTCAGCACATTCTATTCTGCTAGGCCTTGTGGTATTTACTTTATTTACATTATCTCATTTTATTTCTCACAAGAACCCTTTGAGGTCCATATTGATTCTCATTCCACTGTTGATGAAACTGAGCTGAGAAGGGCTGTGATGGAGAGGCCAGAATTTACCCTAGGGTTTGTCTCACTGTAAAAGGCCACCTGCTCCTGGACACATGGTGGTGGCACCAGTGCCCTTCAGAACATTATCAAGTCCTAGGAAGGGAGCAAGCAAAACCCACTCCTGAGCCACAATGTGGATGGCAGAAAATGAGGAGCATAATGGCCCTCCCTCTTTTAGAAGCTGCATGTTCTATTTTTCATATGGTTCTGATAAGCTCCACAGTTTTGTTCTAAGCCTAGGAAGCAGCAAATTAAGAAGGGGTTAAGCAAAGACTGCAGGCATTGACAGTAATAAGAAGTAGATGCCCACAAAGACCCCTTTCAGTTCTAATGTTCTGAGGTTGCAGCAGCCTTGACAGCAACTGTTTTAGACTGAATGTTTGTCCCACCCCCACTCCCACCATTCTTATGTTGAAGCCCTAACCCTGCAATGTGATGGTATTTGGAGATGAGGCCCTTGGGGAGGTAATTAGGTTTAGATGAGGTCATGAGAGTGGGACTCCATGATGGGATTAGTGCCCCCATAAGGAGAGGAAGAGGGCTGGGTGCAGTGGTTCACGCCTGTAATCCCAGTACTCTGGGAGGCCGAGGCAGGTGGATCACCTGAGGTCAGGAGTTCAAGACCAGCCTGGCCAACATGGTGAAACCCCATCTCTACTAAAAATACAAAAAAATTAGCTGGGCGTGGTGGTGTGCGCCTGTAATCCCAGCTACTCGGGAGGCTGAGGGAGGAGAATCACTTGAACCCAGGGGGTGGAGGTTGCAGTGAGCCAAGATCACGCCATTGTACTCCAGCCTGGGCAACAAGAGCGAAACTCCATGTCAAAAAAAAAAAAAAAATGGAGAGGAAGAGAAACCAGAGCTCCATCTCCCTCTGCCATGTGAGGACACAGCAAGAAGGTTTTGGTCTGAAAGCCAGGAAGAGGGCCCTCATCAGGAACTGAAACTGCCAGTACCTTGACCTTAGACTTCTCAGCCTCCAGAACCATGTCCATTGTTTAAGCCACCAGCCTGTGGTATTTTGTTATAGCAGCCTGCATGGACTGAGACAGCAACCAAAAGACAAATTAACTATTAAAGTCAGACACTAGAACATAAAAAAGCACACCAGTCTGGGGCCATTTTGAAGTATATTTGATGACCTCAAGTTACCAAGAAAAATTTAAAGTAGGCTAAACTTGTTAAATTTGTTTAAGAAAGATCTAATGCATGTTAGAAAGGTTTCATCCAAAATGATTAAGATAAAATGTTAAGTTTTAAAGTTAAGCTTTATGGAAAACTCAGTTATCCAGAATGATGTTCCTACATAGCCAAAGAAGACAGTGAGAAGAAAGGAGTCAAAACCAACTGTTCCTAGCTTTAAGTGGATGTCGTTATGCAGGTTGAGTCTGCTTTCCACTTTCACTCTACCTTATTCATTCACTCTGCCCAAGAAGTACCTTTATCCACTCTAATGGCATTCTCAGCAACCTGGATGGGATTGGTGACTATTATTCCAAACGTGAAGGAAATCAGGAATGGAAAACCAAACATTGTATGTTCTCACTCATAAGTGGGAGCTAAGCTATGAAGATGCAAAGGTGTAAGAATGACACAGTGGACTTTGAGGACTCAGGGGGAAAAGGTGGGAATGGGGTGAGGGATAAAAGACTACAAATTGAGTGCAGTGTATACTGCTCAGGTGATGGGTGCACCAAAATCTCACAAATCACAACTAAAGAACTTACTCATGTAACCAAACACCACCTGTTCCCCAATAACCTATGGAAATAATAAAAAAAAAAAAAAACAGAAGTACCGTTATCCACTCGTTCCGTGATTTCAGTGGGTGACACAGGAAGTGCTTGTTTATTCAGCATATAGTCCTAGAGCACCTGCTTTGTGACTGGGACCACTCCAGGCCCTGGGAATACAGGGGTGTGTGGAAGATACAGTCCTGCCCTTAAGTTGCTCATAGTTAATCAGGTAGAGAGACAAGTATACAGGTGTTCAGAATCAAACTCAGCATAGACTGCTGTAGGACTACACAGCAGGGACACATAACCCTCTTTCTTGTGGGGGATAGGGTGGGGAGGATGGGAGGGCCATGGGGCTGCCCAGGAGAAATGATGTTCAGGCTGAAATCTTAAGAAGGGAATAATATTCTAAGCACAGGGAATAGCATGTGCAAAAACCCAGAGGCCAGAGGGAAAAGTCCAGTTGGGAAACTTGCAAATACACTACAATTTGGCCTCCGTATAGAATGTGAGCTGAAGGGTAGACAGGTCACGGTGGTGGGAGAGGGGAATGGGGAGCAGCACAGAGGGGAAGGGGGAGCAGCACAGGAGCAGCAGCAGTGTACCATGTGAGAAAGTTTGGACTTTATCCTGGGGGGCAACCAGAGAGCTTTGAGGGTTTGGGGAAGGGCTCCGTTTACCTCACCAGCTGCTGCTGCTTTTCCCTTTTTCTGCTACCAATCACGCTCACTTCTTGTAGTTCCTGCCAAGGCCACAATCTTTCTTGCTTCAGGCCTTTGCACTTCTGTCTGGAATGTACTGCAAAGATTATTCTGGTTGCAGTTTGCTAACTAGATTAGAGTAGGGTAAGCCTAGAAATGGAGATAGAATAGGAGGAGTCTGATGCAGTGGTCTAAGTGAAAGGAGATGGTGACCCAAACTGGGGAAGTGGCAGCGTGAACAGAGAGGCAAGGGCAGATGTATGTGATATTGTAGGAGGTAGAATTGACAGTGTCACAACTGGCAAGTGATTGCCTTTGGGGGCAAGTTTGATACCTTAGGCCACTGACGTTCAAATGGGTTAGAAGGGCAGCAGGCTGTGGTCTGATTCCCAGTGATCTACCTCATGGTGTGTTTCAAGACCTCACTGTCCTATTGAAACATGAACCACCTGGATTTGCTCAACAAATTAATAAAGCTTAGAGGTTCCAGCTGTGTTAATGTAAGCCATGGTGATGTTTATGTCTAACCTTAACATTTATGATTATATGCCTTAGGCTCTCTGTAAACTAATACATAATAACATGCTTACTTGTAAGCATAATGGAATAAATGAGAGAAAAATCAGAGTAAATGACCAAGATGATCATCATCAAGTAGCTCTTATTAAGAACCATTAAATGCCTGGCTCAGGTTTCCACGCGCAAGGTCCCTTTAACAAACTCAGTTTATATCATATGCTCTTGACTAGAGAAGCTTGACTCACTGCAGTTGTTTAAACCCTAAAACGTAGACATTTCCAAGCCAGGCCCCTCCACCCCCAACACTGGACTCCTACTGCATAGAGCTTTTCTGTTTACATTTGCTACTATAGAGATTTAGTTTGTTTCCGAAGGATGCATTTTAACTTTTGTGCGGTGAGCCACATTTGTTATATTTGAACCATGTGTGACGCAAGGGAGAAAGGTAACCACTTGACTTAGAGGGGGAAGGGTGAGTCTTTGGGTTAACAGAGGTACTTCCTGCCAATTTAAAATGAGCTGGTTAGATGGTGGAATACATTAAAATGTGTGTGTACATGTGCACATACACATGAATATATTTTTATATGCCCAAAAGACTAATGTGGATATAAAGCTTATTAAACTGGACCATACTGTTTTCCAGTCTGAAACATAAAGGAAAAAAATGCTATTGGACCGGGCGCAGTGGCTCACGCCTGTAATCCCAGCACTTTGGGAGGCCAAGGCGGGCGGATCACAAGGTCAGGAGGTCGAGACCATCCTGGCTAACATGGTGAAACCCCGTCTGTACTAAAAATACAAAACAAAGTTAGCCAGCCTGGTGGTGGGCACCTGTAGTCCCAGCTACTCGGGAGGCTGAGGCAGAAGAATGGCGTGAACCCGGGAGGTGGAGCTTGCAGTGAGCCGAGATGGCGCCACTGCACTCCAGCCTGGGCGACAGAGCGAGACTCCGGCTCAAAAAAAAAAAAAAAAATGCTATCTAAGAGTCTATATGCCCGTCACTTTGGAATTGTATAATACATAACTCTCAGCTGACCTAGAAGTGCTTCTGAGACCAGGCCTCATTTGTGTTTTGTTAGATCTTCAGTTATATAAACCATGAGGAACAAATGGAGAAAGGGAAAGGACTTCAACTGATAGTGGAGTGATTCATAAATCAATAACATAGATGGAAAACTAAGTTCCACAGAGATTCATTGTCCATGACCCATGATGAATTAATTTCTTTATTCAATAAAGCTGTATTTAGTATTATAAGGTATATTATCTATTACTGCATAACAGATTACCTCAAAACTTGGTGGCTTAAAACAACAGACATTCATGATCTCATGCATTCTGTGGGTCAGGAAATCTGGGGTATGACAGCACTATCCTGCTTCAAGGTGTCTCACAAAGCTGCAATCCAGGTGTCTACCAGAGCTGGAGTCTCATCTGAAGGCTCAACTGAGGAAAGATCTACTTTCAACCTCACGTAGTTGTTGGTAGGATTTAGTTAATTGTGGACCATTGGGTGAAATTCTTTTTCTTGTGGGATATTGGCTGAAGTCCACCCTCAGTTCCTTACCACACAGCCTCTGACATGGCATGTTGCTTCATTATTGCTTCATAGAAATATACAAAGCGAGAAAACAATAGAGAGTCTGTAAGCAAGATGAAGTCATAATCTTTTGTAACCTAATCCCAGAAGTGACATCCCATCAACTTTGCCACATTCTACTTGTCAAAAGCATGTCAGCAGTCCAGCTCACACTCAGGGGGAGGAGATTATACAAGGGCATGAATACCAGGAAGGGGGGATCTGTCTTAGGCAGTTTGGGCTGCTGTAACAAAATACCATAGAGTGGGTGGCTTAAACAACAGACATTTATTTCTCATAGTTCAAGGGGCTAGGAAGTCCAGGGTCAAGGTGCTGGCGACTCAGGGCCTGGTGAGGCCTCTCTTCCTAGTTTGCTGAGGGCTACCTTCTTGCTGCAGAGAGAGAGGGGGTTCTGGTCTCTTTCTCATATAAGGGCAGTGATTCCATCATGGGGGCTCAGCCATCATAACCTCATCTAAACCTAATTACCTCCCAAAAGCCTCACCTCCAAATACCTTCATATTGGGAATTCAGGTTTCAATATATTAATTTTAGGGAGTAATAGGGGGAAAAAAACTTTTCCCATACATTCATACATTTCTCTTCTAACACCAGATGTATGGATTTGTCTCAAACCAGCCAATTCTCCAAGTTTCCAGACACCACCTGGGGGTCCTACAATTAAGTTATGGCACTACCTAACTCAGTCTCACAAGTCTGCCCCCCACTTCAGATGCCAATTACAAGGAGTGGGTCCCAACTTGGCTACAAATTGGGGGTTCCCACAACCCTCTCCTCTGGTTTGATAATTTGCTATAACAGCTCACAGAACTCAGGGAAACCCTTACACTTACCAGTTTATTATAAAGGATATAGGTGTGGCTAAGCATGGTGGCTCACACCTGTAATCCCAGCACTTTGGGAGGCTGAGGCAGGAGGATCGCTTGAGCCTAGGAGTTCAAGACCAGCCTGAACAACACAGTGAGACCCCATCTCAATTCAATAATTAAAAAAATAAAATTAAAAGGCTATAGGTGAACTGCAGATGAAGAGATATATAGGGTGAGGTCAGGAAGGATCCTGTACACAGGAGCTTCTGTTCTTGTGGAATTTGCCATACCTGGCACAGATATGTATTCACCAACCCAGAAGCTCTCCAAATGGCATCTTTTAGGAATTTTAACGATGGCTTCATTACATAGGCATGATTGATTATTAACTCAATTTCTAGACTCTCTCCCCTCCCTGGAGGATGTGGGGGTGTGGCACTGAAAGTTCCAAGCTTTTAATCATGGCTTGGTCTTTCTTGTGACCAACCCCCATCCTGAAGCTATCCAGGAGCCTACCAAGAGTTGCCTCATTAGAACAAATGATGCTCAGGTCACCCAGAAAATTCCCAGAGAGTTGCTCTGTGCCAGGGCAGAGACCAAGTGTCACAGGGGTATGCAAACATCGAGTGCATAGCAGAATCACTGAGGTCCATCTTCGAAAGCTGTCTATCAGAGTTGGTACATATATTTAGCTTTCTTTGTTCTCAGCTACAGCTTTTTCTACTAGACCAAACCATCTGATGTGTGGCTGTGAAACACTAATATGCTCAGTGTGGTGGGCTGAAGAATGGCCCTCCAAAGATGTTCATGATATAATCCCTAGAATCTGTGAATACGTTACCTTAGATGGCATAGGAGATTTTGCAGATATGATGAAAGATTTTGTGATAGATTATCTAGGTGGGACCAATGTAATCACAGGGTCCTTAGAGAGGCAGGAGGATCTGAGTCAGAGAAGACAATGTGACAATGGAAACAGAGGGAGGAGGGAGAGGTGATGAAGGAAACAGAGGGAGGAAGGAGAGGTGATGAAGGAAACAGAGGGAGGAAGGAGAGGTGCTGACGGAAACAGGGAGGAAGGAGAGGTGATGAAGGAAATAGGGAGGAAGGAGAGGTGATGAAGGAAACAGAGGGAGGAGGGAGAGGTGATGAAGAAAACAGGGAGGAGGGAGAGGTGATAAAGGAAACAGGGAGGAGGGAGAGGTGATGAAGGAAACCGGGAGGAAGGAGAGGTGATGATGGAAACAGGGAGGAGGGACAGGTGATGACGGAAACAGAGGGAGGAGGGAGAGTTGATGATGGAAACAGGGAGGAAGGAGAGGTGATGAAGGAAATAGAGGGAGGAGGGAGAGGTGATGATGGAAGCAGGGAGGAGGGAGAGGTGATGAAGCAAATGGAGGAGGGAGAGGTGATGATGGAAACAGAGGGAGGAAGGAGAGATGATGATGGAAACGGAGGAAGGAGAGGTGATGATGGAAACAGGGAGGAAGGAGAGGTGATGAAGGAAATAGAGGGTGGAGGGAGAGGTGATGATGGAAGCAGGGAGGAGGGAGAGGTGATGAAGCAAATGGAGGAGGGAGAGGTGATGATGGAAACAGAGGGAGGAAGGAGAGATGATGATGGAAACGGAAGAAGGAGAGGTGATGATGGAAACAGGGAGGAAGGAGAGGTGATGAAGGAAATAGAGGGAGGAGGGAGAGGTGATGATGGAAGCAGGGAGGAGGGAGAGGTGATGAAGCAAATGGAGGAGGGAGAGGTGATGATGGAAACAGAGGGAGGAAGGAGAGATGATGATGGAAATGGAGGAAGGAGAGGTGATGATGGAAACAGGGAGAAAGGTGATGAAGGAAAGGGAGGAGGGAGAGGTGATGATGGAAACAGGGAGAAAGGAGAGGTGATGAAGGAAACAGGGAGGAAAGAGAGGTGATGAAGGAAATGGAGGAAGGAGAGGTGATGAAGGAAACAGGGAGGAAGGAGAGGTGATGAAGGAAACAGAGAGAGGAGGGAGAGGTGCTGACGGAAACAGAGGGTGGAATGGTGCGGCTGCAAGCCAAGGCATATGGGTGGCTGCTAGGAGGTTGAAAAGGCAAGGAATGGATTCTCCCCTTGAGCCTCTAGGAGGAACTTGGCTCCACTAACACCTTGAGTTAGTGGAGCCCCACTTAGTACTCCTGACCTCCAGAACTGAAAGATAATAAATTTATGTTATTTAAAGCCACTAGGTTTGTGGTAATTTGTCCCAGCAGCAATAAGAAACTAATATATTCACCAAAAGTCCTTGAGGAAACCCACTTGTGGAATCTTTGAAGAAATTAGGAGCTTACATAGAAGGTATAGGATAATGGGCTTCTGAGAGGGCTTTTCTTGCCCTCTGGTAACTCTGAAACATAATTTACATTATTGGAGTCTTTCTGTTTTTAGGAAATTGTTCCTAGTTTTCTTCAATACTAAATCCTATCAATATTAAAGTTTTTTTTTTTTTAAAAAAAGTATTTGGTTAGTTAAAGGTAGACCTAGTCTCACATACTCTTCAAAATAAAACAAAAACATGGTTTTTAGCAGAGGACACTAAAGCTTCCATTTTCAAAGCTGGTTGCTTGTTGTTTATTTGTACCTCAGGAGTGGAAATACTGGCTGAGATGAAAGTACCTGGCACAAATTGCTTTTCCTTCTTGGTGTTTCACAGCCAGATGTTGCAAAATTCTGTTGTTTTTCTTTTTTCTTTAGTGCCTGGAAACCTTGGCTGCTACAAGGATCATGGAAACCCACCTCCTCTAACTGGCACCAGTAAAACGTCCAACAAACTCACCATACAAACTTGCATCAGTTTTTGTCGGAGTCAGAGGTTCAAGGTGATGACTCTGTGGCTATGTAACTATAGAAAAATATAAAGATGTAAATGCATTTTGTTCAGATAACTTAAAAATAAGTGCTAAGTAAAATAAGCCAGACACAAAAGGCCACATATTGTATGATTCCATTTACATGAATTGTCTAGAATAGGCAAATCCGTAGGGATAGAAAGTAGGTTAGTGGTTGCCAGAGGGTGGGAGGCGGGAGGAATTGGTACTAACTGCTACTCAACACAGAGTTTCTTTTCTGGGTTATGAATGTTCTGGAATTAGATGGCGGTGACTGCACAACACAGTCACTATACCAATAACCACTGAAATATACACTGAAACAGTGAATGTTACATGATGTGAATTACATTTCAGTTTTTAAAAAACCTAAAATCACTAAACTTCTAGAAAAATAAACAGAAAATCCTAAAATATTGGGTTAGACAAAGATTTCTAAACTGGACACAAAAACAAATCATTTTAAAAAGTTGGTAAATTGAACTTATCAATATTAAAATATTATCTTCAAAAAATAGAGTTAAGAATATGAAAGGCAGACCACAGACTAGGAGAAAGTAGTTGTTAAATATATATCTGATAAAGGACTTGTACACAGAATATATAAAGAACACTTACAGCTCAACAATATGACAACTTGACTTTAAAAATGAGCAAAAAATTTGAAGAGACATTTTATCCCCCAAAAATACATAGGTGGCCAATAAACACACGAAAAGATGCTCAGCATCACCAGTTGTCAGGGAAATACAAATTAAAACCACAATGAGATACCACTGCACACCACTTCAGGATGTCTGAAGTTAATACTGAAAATAGTAAGAATTGATAAGGATGTGGAGCAACTGAACTCTCACAGACTGCTAGTAGGAATGTAAAATGCTACAGCTTCTTTGAAGAAAGATCTTAAAGTTTCTTTCAAAGTTAAATATGCACATACCTTAAAACTCAGCAATATCACGCCTGGATAGTTACCCAAGATAAATGAAAACCTGTATTCACACCAAGACTTATACATGAATGTTCATAGCAGCATTATTCATAATAGCTCCAAACTGTAAATAATCTAAATGTCCATTAACTGATGAATGGAGAAACAAAGTACAGTATATCCACACTGTGGAATACCACTCAGCAATATTAAGACCTACTGGCTGGGCATGGTGGCTCATGCCTGTAATCCCAGCACTTTGGGAGGCCAAGGTGGGTGGATCACGAGGTCAGGAGTTGGAGACCAGCCTGGCCAACATGGTGAAACCCCGTCTCTACTAAAAATACAAAAATTAGCCGGGCATGGTGGTGCTTGCCTGTAATCCCAGCTACTTAGGAGGCTGAGGCAGGAGAATTGCTTGAACACAGGAGGCGGAAGTTGCTGTAGTGAGCTGGGATCGCGCCACTGCACTCCAGCCTAGGCAACAGAGCAAGACTCTGTCTCAAAAAAAAAAACATACTGTTATACACAATATGGATGAATCTCCGAAACAGTAGGCTACTTGAAAGAACTTAAACACAAGACTACATACTGAACTCAAAATGTATCCCAAATCTAACTGTAAAATGTAAAATTATAAAACTTCTAGAAGAAGATATAAGAGAAAATCTTCATGACTTGAGTTTAGGCAAAAAGTTCTTACATGAGACACCAAAAGCATGACCCATGATGAGAAAAAATTGGTACATTTTAATTTGGACTTCATAAAAATGTAAAGATCTTGCTCTGTGAAAGATATTTTTAACAGGATGAAAAGACAAGCTATAGCCTGGGAGAAAATATTTGCAAATCACATATGTGACAAAGGACTTGTATCCATAATGTGTAAAATTAAAAAAAAAAAAAGCCAAACAAGTCAATAGTTACAAAAACTGAACAAAGCAATTTAAAAATGGGCAAAAGACCTGAACAGAAGATATACAGATGGCAAATAGGCGCATGAAAAGAAGCCAAAGAAGATATACAGATGACAAATAAGCACATCAAAAGATAGTCATCTGGGCGTGGTGGCTGAAGCCTGTAATCCCAGCCCTCTGAGAGGCCAAGGCAGGAGGATCATTTAAGGTCAGGAGTTCGAGACCAGCCTGGCCAACATGGCAAAACCCTGTCTCTACTAAAAATACAAAAATTAGCTGGGCGTGGTAGCACACCTGTAGTCCCAGTTACTCGGGAAGCTGAGACAGGACAATTGCTTGCACCTGGAAGGTGGAGGTTGCAGTGAGCCAACATCATACCACTGTACTCCAACCTGGATGACAGAGTGAGACTCTATCTGAAAAACAAAAGAAAACAAAGAAAGAAAAAGAAGAAGATATAGTCGACATCATTAGCCATTAAGGTAATGCCAATTAAAACTATAATGAGGTACCACTACATACCTATTAAAATGGCTAAAATAAAATATACTGAAAATAACAACTGCTGACAAGGATACAGAACAACTGGGACTTTCGTATATTGTTGGTGCAGATCTAAAATGGTACAGTCATTCTGGAAAAAGTTTGGCACTTTTTTTATAAAGTTAAATATACATCTACCATATGACCTAGTAATTCCATTCCTAGTTATTACCCTAGAGACATGAAAACTTATATTCACATAAAAATCAGTACACAAATGCTTACAGCAATTCTATTCATAATTATGAATAACTAGAAACAGCCCAACAGATAAACAAGCTATGATACATCCATACAATGAACTCTGCTCAGCAATAAGAAGGAGTAAACTATTGATACAAACACCAATTTGGATGAATCTCAAAGACATTATGCTGACTGAAAGAAGCCAGTCTCAAAAAGATTACATACTGTATGATTCTATTTATGTGACATTTTCAAAAAGACAAAACTACAGTAATGGAAAATGGGTCAGTGGTTGCCAGGGATTCTGGGGGAGGGGGCCTATAAAGCAATAGTGCAAAGAAAATTATTGGGGTAATGGAGCTGTTCTGAATCCTGATTGTACTGGTGGTTGCACAAATCTTTTTTCTTGTTTTTTTTTTTTCTTTGAGACAGAGTCTCACTGTGTTGCCCAGGCTGCAGTGCAGTGATGCAGTCTTGGCTCACTGCAACATCCACCTCCCGGGTTCAAGCAAATCTCCTGCCTCAGCCTCCCAAGCAGTTGGGATTACAGGTGCCCACCACCACACCTGGCTAATATTTGTATTTTTAGTAGAGACGGGGTTTCACTTTGTTGGCCAGACTGGTCTCTAACTCCTGACCTCAAGTGATCCACCTGCCTCGGCCTCCCAAAGTGCTGGGATTACAGACGTAAGCCACCATGCCCGGCTGTGGTTACACAAATCTATACAAGTGTTAAAATTTACAGAACTATATGCCAAAATGCTATATAGTAATGTAAAAACAAAATTGTAAAATGGGGCCTATAATGTGTTTGCTTTGAGGGTTAGCTATAAAGCACTCACTACCTGGCACATAGTAAACAGTCAATAAAATATTTAGCTGTTACTCACATTTGAAGTTTATGAGATTTTCTCCCCCTTAAAACTTACTTAAGTGCAGTAGAAACACAAACATTAAAAAGTGATGCTCGCCAACAGGGAAACACATTGGTGGTAGCGTACTTATTGGTCAGCTTGAAATTAAGTGTTGCAAGAGTGGAAGAAGGGGGAGGTCCCAGGGGAAGGGACCCTGGGAAGTTGAGGCTGATTGCTTGCTGGAAGCCCACCCTGCCAGCCTCCTTCAGGCCATCTGACATCCCTGATGATGCTTACCGTGTGCTGCTTCTCTGTT
The DNA here is from genome assembly GCF_028885655.2 of Pongo abelii. Taxonomy (NCBI): domain Eukaryota; kingdom Metazoa; phylum Chordata; class Mammalia; order Primates; family Hominidae; genus Pongo; species Pongo abelii. The sequence continues at coordinate 35,555,081 of NC_085929.1, forward strand.
GTGGCAGTTTGCTGGGATGGAGTCAGGCTATGCTTGCTTCTGTGGAAACAATCCTGATTACTGGAAGTACGGGGAGGCAGCCAGTACCGAATGCAACAGTGTCTGCTTCGGGGATCACACCCAACCCTGTGGTGGCGATGGCAGGATCATCCTCTTTGATAGTGAGTATGCCCTGTGCCCATCACTGCCCAAGGCACAGGAACCCTTGGACCAGAGCAACAAGCCTGCCCACCCTCCCTCCCTTCTATGTATTCATTCATTCACTTGGCAATAGATAATACTTGTGACTAGACCCTGGGAATACAGCAGAGTGCATGAAGACTCAGCCCCTGCCTTCTGGAAGAGAGAAAAAGGGATTAGCTACAGTCATGCCAAACAGTTTGAAGCAACATGGCCTATTGTGTGATGCTTAGACAACCCAGAAATGATAACCTTTCCAATTTTACATAGACACTAATATAACAATCCAGTATCAGCTTTATTATCCTCTTGCTTTAATATAATTTCCAAACCCTTTTGACTTTTTTTTTTTTTTTAGGCATTTGGGATTTATATATTATTGTGATACACCTGAGGAGACAGCGTAGCTCTAAGTTGTTTTTTCAGGCCTGGCATTGGGTTTGCCCCGACCCACCTCCTCTCTAAACTGCCGCATTTGTGAGATACTGGCAAAGTGTGTTCAGGGGCAGAGTGTGTTCAGAATGGGAGTGGATCCAGGGCCTTGACCTCGCCAACATCATGTTCTAACCACTGAGCCAACTGATTCCTCATCATAATCCACCAGCATCCTCTCAGTGGCAGTGAGACTTTATGATAATTACAGCACCGTGCAGCACCAGACTTAAAGATAGTGGAGGCAGACAAAAAAAAAAGGCTCGAGATTACCAAGAAATATTGTAGTGTCTGTGGTGTCTTTGGCCTTTAGGCTAGAGGAGGTGCGCTACTGGCATCTCAACCAAGCAGCATGGCTAGTTTTGAGCAAAAATGACATATGGTTTATTAGTTTCCTAGGACTGCCATAACAGATTATCACCAACTGGGTGGCTTAAAACAACAAACATTCATTCTCTGACAGTTCTGGAGGCTAGAAATCCAAAACCGAGGTGTCAGCAGGGCTGTGCTCTCTCCAAAGTCTCCAGGGAAGCCCTCCTCACTTCTGGTGGTTGTGGGCAATCCTTGGCATTTGTTGGCTGCACCACTCCAGTCTCTGCCTTCTCTTTCACATGGCCATCTCCCCTCTGCGTGTGTCTGTGTGCCCATGTCTCTGTGTGTCTCCTTAAAAGGAACCAATCATTGGATTTAGGGCCCACCTTAATTTAGTATAGCCTCATCTTAACTCGGTTACATAACATTCACAGGTACCAGGTGTTAGGACTTGAACATACCTTTCTAGGGGACACAATTCAGCCACTATATATATGGTGACTATAAAACCCAGCCAAGGTTTATAACTGAGCCTTTTACATGTTATAGCTTAGATACTGTCTAAAGTGTGTTTGTATTTGGGGTGGGAAGACAGGATTAGTGAACAGAAATTGAAGTCAATTGGTTTTTTTAGCTAAGTGTGCCCATTGGAGACTGCCAGTTGATTCCTATACATCCTGTTATGTCCAGACCAATGCTTAGTTTGATACCTTTGTTTTGGCTAAAGACTGAACTTTGGCTAATGATTAAGGAATCTTGCTAATGCTTAGTTGGCAAATAACTATGCACTGCACATCTATTTAACCTTTTATTCTAGAGTTCATTATTATAAGATTCTCTGCCTTAACACTGTAACTCAGGAGAGTAAGTTTTCTGAACTTGCAAAATGCCTGGTATACTCTTAAGTGAAAAAACAAAGGAAATAAATGTTTCTTGAGTACCTAGTATGCATGAAGGTCTTATCTAAATTATCACATTAGGTTCTCTTGGCACTCTTCTGAAGTAAGGGTTATTGTGATTACTCTCATTTCACAGAACAGAGCCACATGACATGGACAGGATAAATAACTTGCTGGGATTCATACTGCCAAGAAGCCACTAGAGAGGTGCTAGAGAGGAAAGAGGAGTAGTGCGAGGGTTTACTACCTGTTTTTTGACTTTAAATAGAATGCAGTGTCAATTAAAAAATGGAAAATGAGTGTTTGCAGATATATGGAGAAATTGGAACCCTCATACATTGCTGGTGGGAATGTAAAATGGTGCAGCTGCTTTGGAAAACAGTCTGGCCAGCCTGGCCAACATGGTGAAACCCCATCTCTACTAAAAATACAAAAATTAGCTGGTTGTGGTGGCACACATGCCTGTAATCCCAGCTACTCGGTAGGCCAAGGCATGAGAATCGCTTGAACCCAGGAGGTGGAGGTTGCAGTGAGCTGAGATCGCGCTCTGCCTGGCGACAGAGCGAGACTCTATCTCAAAAAAAAAAAAGTAAACAGTCTGGCATTTCCTCAAAACGTGAACAGAGAGTAACTGTATGACCCAGCAATTCCATTTTTAGGTATATACCTGAGAGAACTGAAAACATGTTTCCACAAAAAACATACATACCAATGTTCCTAGCAACATTATTCATAATAGCCAAAAAGAGGCAGCAAACCAAATGTCCATCAGCTGATGAATGGATAAACAAAGTGAATATCCATATGATGGAATATTATTCAACCATAAAAATAAATAAAGTACTGAGGCATACTACAACATGGATGAACCTCGAAACTATTATTCTAAATGAAAGAACCAGATGCAAAGAGCTACATATTTTATGATCCCATTTATAAGAAATGTCCAGAATAGGCAAATCCACACAAACGGAAGCCAGATTCCGGGTTGCCAAGGGCTAGGGGAAGGGGAAGAATATGGAGTGACTGCTTAATAGGTACGGATTTTCTTTTTAGGGTGATAAAAATGTTCTGGAATTAGATAGGGATGATGATTGTATAACATTGTGGATATACTAAATAGCACTGATTCATATATAGATAGTCCCCAACTTAGGAGAGTCAACTGATGATTTTTCTACTTTACAGTAGGTTTATCAGGGTATTAAATGCATTTTTGACTTTGATATTTTCAATTTACAATGGGTTTATCAGGACATAGCCCCATTATAAGTCAAGGAACATCTGTACTTTAAAATGGCTAAAATGGTGGATTTTAGATCAAGAAGAAATAGAATGTAGTTTTGTAGTTTGTTTTTTTTTTTGAGATGGAGTCTCGCTCTGTCGCCCAGGCTGGAGTTGCAGTGGTGTGATCTCGGCTCACTGCAAGCTCCGCCTCCCAGGTTCGCACCTTTCTCCTGCCTCAGCCTCCAGAGTAGCTGGGACTACAGGCGCCCGCCACCACGCCCGGCTAATTTTTTTGTATTTTTAGTAGAGATGGGGTTTCACCATGTTAGCCAGGATGGTCTTGATCTCCTGACCTCGTGATCCGCCCACCTCGGCCTCCCAAAGTGCTGGGATTACAGGCGTGAGCCACCGCGCCCGGCCTAGAAGGTGGTTTTTATAAGACAATCTTTGAATTAGCACATTTTTATTGGGCATCTGCTGTGGTAAATAAAAGTATGTTTTCTTTAGTATAGTGCCTTTACTGGAGGTGTCAAGTAGAAATAATCTGGATTAAATTTTAAATGCAGCACTGTGGAAATAGTCTCTAAAGTGCACACCAAGTAGCATCTTTGGTACTACTAGGAAAGAGTACTGGCCCTCACATAAAGGTGCACTGAAGTGAATTAATTATAAAACAATTATTGCTATTTACTGAGTGCTTGTCATGTGCTAGACTTGATGCCAAGTGCTTTTGTGTATTTTATGTTATTTAATCCTTATAGCAATCCTGTTGATAAGAAAACTGTGGATCAAAAGATGAAGTAATTTGTCTATGCTAATAAGTGCCAGAGCCAGGATTCAAACCTTGGTTTGCCACATTTGAAATTTTTCTATTATCAGCAGCTAGAATCCCTTTTATTAACAATAGTAAAATATATCATAATAACGGGTCCAGTTTTATGCTTTAAAGTTACATGAACAAAGTATGCCCAGTTCTGATTATTACCACATTGGCCCCTTGTGCAGCTCTCCAGAAGCTGCCCTTTCTGGCTTGCATTTGCTCAAGGACTAAGAAGGCTGGCATTCTGAGAGGCTGCTCACGCCATCCTCCAGAGGCCCAGATGCCTGTGGTCTACAGGACCCCTGACAGCAGCCAGTTCTGTAACTCACACCCCATTGCTCTGCTGAGAAAGGTACAAAATGCAGCACTGTATAAATAATCTCTAAAAGTACATCTAGAGGCCGGCACAGGGGCGCACGCCTGTAATTCTAGGCTGGAGGCTGAGGCAGGAGAATCACTTCAACCCGGGAGGTGGAGGTTGCAGTGAGCCGAGATCACACCACTGTACTCCAGCCTGGGCGACAGAGTGAGACTCCCTCTAAAAAAAAAAGGTCCATCTAGTAGAGAGTAAAATAGTTTGAACAGCTCAAGTACCGCCTCATGGAAATCCTTATGACTCATTGAACAAGGCTGAGCACTTTGGAAATGGTGACCACAGACTGTCCCATGATTTGGGAGGGTGAAGATGTCTCCCTAAAGATATTGGAGAAGTTAGATGGAGAAACGACCAGGTTACAGTCTGTCTCCCAGAACATGAGGCCCTGCTACCAGTGTGGCTCGCATGTGGGTCTCAGTCAGAGTGTCAGCGACGTCTTCCTGTCCTCTGCTGATTAGAGGAGCACCCAGGCTCCTCTGCAGTAGAAGCACTCAGGCTGTGTTTGCTCTTTGGAAGAGAGACGACGGGGTAGTGGGGGTGGAGGGTGAGGGGCAGCTGGCAGAAACTGTCTGCTCAGTCATCACTGCCATATCAAGTAGTTTGTCACAGACTCTCTGGCTGATTTTTCAGCAAGCTGTCATGGACTTGGAGAGGTCACAGAGGTGAGCTGTGTACTGTGTGCAAACACAACACTGACGAGGGCTTCATAGCCTCTGCTACCCCTAGGGATTATAATTTATTGAATTAACCAAACAGAAGAACATGTAGGCCAGAGTCAACAGTGGGTTACAGGAACTACCCAGGCTAGCCTGTTGGGACTCCCTTGGCTTCTAGGCCCTGAAGGGAGGGGTCAGTCATCTGGATTGGACCTTATTTTGTAGCATTAGTTGAACATTTATCATTGACAGGACCCTGTGCTATTCACTTTACATGCGTTGTCTCCCTTAATTCTCACAGTACTGTGAAGCAGGTACTGTTATGCTTATTTTACAGATGAGAAAACCGAGGCTCATAAAAGTTCAATAATTTGCCCAAGTTCCCACAGATAAAGATTCTGCCTTCATGGAACCTTTATTTTAGTGGGAAGGGAAGAGATTAATTGTGAAAGTGATTGGTCTAAGGATGGGTAGGATCTGGCTCCTGGGACTGTGTTAGCAATTGCATTTCATAGACTCTAAGATGCCTCAATTCTGAGGTGCAACATTATTTTATACACCATTAAGGGAAAAAAATATTTTCAGTTTAACAATGACATGCATTGACTAAAAGATATATCCCAGTTTAAAAGATTAAAGTGTATCCCTTAGAGTTGATGAAATATGGTACCAGCCTTCTTTCTTGGGTGCCAAGAAAGAGTAGAACCTTTCCATCCTGAGTGGAATCTGATTCATGGCTGGGACCCATTTGGCTGAGGTTTGTTTCCTGAGACACGCCCATTATCATTCCTGTCTGGAAGTGGAGCACTCAGCTGGGGTTCAGGGAAGCTGCCTGTCCTGACTAGTGCCTGAGGCTTCTTCCCAAAGTAATGGACTCAGCTAGTATCGAGGAGGAGCAGGAAGGTTGAAGAGAATCACAGAAGGCAGGACACCGGCCCCCTGCCATGGAGGGCTTGCCCAGGTCTATCCTGGGCCCTCCACTCACCCAGATTGTATATGTTGGGCTAATCTCTCCTTCAAAAAAATAAGGTCTTGACTACTATATTTCAAGTTTCCTGTTGGATTATCACTGAATTTTAATAATCCATCATAAAGATCATCTGTTTGTTCTCAAAATTGCTGAATTAAATATGCTGTCAGCACGGAATCCAAAGTTTTAGGTTTAAGGTCTGCCCTTGCTATTGAAAAATACCAGTTTCAGTTGGATACTTTATTCTTTTCAAATAATGGTAAAAATAGAATACCCAACACTTACTGAGTTTATACTGTGTGTCATATCTTACACCGAACACTTCATAAGCATTACTCCTGCTAATTCTCATGACCCCATGAGAGAGAAACTATTATCATTTTCATTTTATAGATTAATAAACTGAGATATACAGAGGTTTAGTAACCTGCTCAAATTCATAGTTAGTACACGGTGAAGTCAGGATTAGAACCCAGAAGTCTTTCTCCAAAGCTTGATTTTTTCTTAAATTAGGTTTTAATTTTAGGTATAATGTACATAAAGTAAAAATCACCCTTTCAGTTGTATACTTCAGTAGGATTTGACAAATATATAAGCAATCGAGATTAGGACTTTTTTTTTTTTTTTTTTAATCACCTCACAAGTTCCCTTCTGCTCCTTTGTGGTCAGTTCCCTTCCCCAACCCAACTCCTCAGCAACAACTGATCTGTATATAGTTTTGTGTTTTGCAGAATATTATATAAATGGAATCACAGTATTTAACCATTTGTGTCTGGCTTCTTTCACTCAGAATAATGCTTTTTTTTTGTTTTTGTTTTTGTTTTTGAGACGGAGTTTCGCTCTTGTTGCCCAGTCTAGAGTGCAATGGCACTATCTTGGCTCACAGCAACCTCCGCCTCCCTGGTTTAAGCCATTCTCCTGCCTCAGCCTCCGGAGTAGCTGGGATTACAGGCATGCACCACCACACCCAGCTAATTTTGTATTTCTAGGAGAGACGGGGTTTCTCCATGTTGGTCAGGCTGGTCTTGAACTCCGGACCTCAGGTGATCCACCCACCTTGTCCTCCCAAAGTGCTGGGATTACAAGAGTGAGCCACCATGCCCGGCCAGAATAATGCTTTATGATTCACCTATGTTGTTGCCTGTATCAGTAGTTTTTTTCCTTTTTATTGCTAAGAAGCGTTCCTTTGTACAGATGTATCGTAATTTGTTCATCTATTCACCAGTTGACAAACATTGGTCTGTCTATGATAAAGCTGTTGTAAACATCCAAGTACAGGTGCTTATGTGGACATATGTTGTCATTTCTCTTGGGTACCTACCTAGGAGTGGGATTGCAGGGTCATGTGCTAAGTGCATATTTAGCATTATAAGTCACTGCCAACTATTTTCCAAAGTGGATGTGCCATTTTGTATTCTGATCAACAATATGTAAGATTTTCATTTGCTCCCCTTTCTCTCCAGCTACAGATAACTTTTGTATGATGTTTTTAAAATGTGATCCATTCTAGTAGGTATGTAGTAGTATCTCATTGTGGTTTTAATTTGCATTTCTCTAATTACCAATGATATTGAACATCTTTTCATATTCTTATTTGCCATCTGGTATGTTCCTTTCCCCTAAAGAAATTCCTTTAGCATTTTCTCTAGTACAGGTTGACTGTCAATGGCTTCTTTCAGCTTTTGTTTGAAAAAGCTTTATTTCACCTTCATTTTTTAGAGTAATTTTTTCTGGGTATTGATTTCTGTGCTGATAGCTTTTTTCTTTCAGTACTTCAAAGATGTTGCTCCATATTCTTGTGACTTGTATGGTTTTTAGAGATATCTGCTCTATCTTTATTCCCCTGTATGTAATCTTTTCCTCTTCCTTCCCTGCCTTCAAGATTTTATCTTTGATTTTGGTTTTCAACTTTTTTTTTTTTTTTTTTTGGAGACAGGGTCTTACTCTGTCACCCGGGCTAGAGTGCAGTAGTGCAGTCATGGCCCACTGCAGCCTCGACCCCCTGGGCTCAAGCAATCCTCCTGCCTTAGCCTCCTGAGTAGCTGGGACTATGGGCATGCGCCACCGTACCTAGCTAAGTTTTTAATTTTGTGTAGAGACAGGGTCTCACTATGTTACCCAGACTGATCTTGAACTCCTGGGCTCAAGCAATCCTCCTGCCTTGACCTCCCAAAGTGCTGGGATTACGGGCATGAGCCACCATGCCCAGACTGGTTTTCAACATTTAACTATGATGTGTCTAGGTGTGTCTTGTGTGGTTTTTTTTGCTTTTGTTTTTGTTTTTAATTTTTTTGTTTGTTTGCTTGGGTTTGCTGAGATTCTTGGATCTGTAGTTTGTCACCTTTTATTGATTTTGGAACATTTTTCACCATTATCTCTTCAAACATTTCTTCTGCTCCATTCTTTTTTTCTTCTTTTGGCACTCCAATTACACGTATGTTAGACTGAGCATATGCTATTGTCCTGCAGCTGTTGGGTACTCTGTTCTCTTTGTTTCACTTTGTTTTCCCCTTTGTTTCATTTGGGGGTAATTTCTATTGACCTGTCTTCAAGTTTATTGATTCTTTCCTCAGCTGTGTCTAGTATCCTGATAAGCCCATCAAAGGAATTCTTCAGTGCTTGCTTCAGCAGCACATTTACTAAAATTGGAACAAAACAGAGTAGATTAGCATAGCCTCTGTGCAAGGATGATGTGCAAATTCATGAAGCATTCTATAATTAAAAAAAAATTCATCTCCGATATTGTTTGATTTCCAGTAGATTTTTTTTTTTAAGAGACAAGGTCTCACTCTGCCACCTAGGCTGGAGTGCAGTGGTGCAATCATAGCTCTCTGCAGCCTTGACCTCCTGGGCTCAAGTGATCCTCCTGCTTCAGAATTCCGAGTAGCTGGGACTACAGGCACACACCACCATGCCTGGCTAATTTTAAAATTTTTGTAGAGATGGAGTCTCACTGTGTTCCTCAGGCTGGTTTTGAACTCCTAGCCTCGAGAGATCCTCCTCCCGTGGCCTCTCAAGTATTGGGACTACAGGCATGAGCCACCATGCCTCGCCTCCAGTAGATTATTTACTGTATTCATCGTGTAGTCTCTGTCTGATAGTTCTAGCATCTGGGTCATCATTGAGTCTAGTTCTGTAGATTGTTTTACCTCTTAACAATGTCTTTCCCCCCTCCCACCCTTGCTTTTATATGTGTGTTGTAATTTTTTATTGAATGCCGTACACTATGTATAGAAGAACACTAGGGGCTGAGATAGTGTTTACACCTGGGCAGATCTGCATAGTGTAGGGACTGAGCCAGTCTATCAGAAGTTGAGCTGGGTTGTTTCTATCACTACCCTCAATGCATATCAGGCTTTAAATTCCTCCAGTGACGGGCTGCTATCAGCTTGTGCTTAGTGTGGAGCCTAGGGTACCCATGAGTTTTCCTCAGTAGTCCTGTTCCATCCTCAGCTTTGAGGAGTTCCCACATGCCTGTGCCACAGAGGGGCTCTTTCTCCACTCTCTTTCCCTCCCTCAGTGGTAGGCTATGGCTGCTTGTTACCTGGCTCTACTCACGGTGAGGTCATGGGGGTAGTTCTTGGTTCTCCTGCCCTGTCCTCAGTCTTAGACAGGATGTGAAAAGGCCACCAGCCTGAGGTCTTTTCAGCATTCCCACACCTTCTTCTCTCCCTGGCAGCCAAACACTGCCTTGCGTCTGTGGTGGATCTTGGGGAAAAGAATTTCTTGCCCTCCCTCCAGGAGTAGTAGAGCTCTGCTTTGCATTGGCTGCAGGATCCTGGGCTCAAGAGGGCTCGAGGCAATCAGGGACCAATGGCTTTTGCTTCTGCTCTTCCCCCAGAAGCAGTGAATCTTCACCTGGTTACTTTGACAGGAAGGAGAATTTCAAGGAGGCTGAAATTTGGGTTTGTGAAATGGTGTTTGGTGTAGACTTTTCTAGTCAGATCAGGTCTACTCCCTCCCCTAGAGGCAAACAGATTTTACTTCTGTCCGTTTTCAGTGGCCCTGGGAGTAACAGGATTTGCTTCCCCTCTCCCAGCTGCCGAAGGCTTTTACTTTCTTAGAGAGGAGAGTCCCCTCCTGCAAGTGCAAAGAGAAGGAAGTGGGCAGTATTCCATGCCTGTCCCCCAGTGGCAGCCTGTCACCTCCTGCACACTCGTGCCATTCAGGGGGACTGTGGTCTGCTGGCCAACCCGAGTCACTTGTGAAAGCACTGAGTGGAGGTCTGTGCAGAAAAGCTCGCAAGTGAGTGCAAAATGCCCATTGTGTCTGGGACTCCCAGTTGCCCTAAGCTGAGACACTAGCCCACTCTCAGCCTTTAAGAGTTTGTTAAAATTTTAGTGCTTTCTTGTTACTTCTCGGGTGGTCACTTCTTCCTCCTGTGTTCTCTCAAAGATGAAACTGTTTGTGTGGCCTGACTCTCCTTGATGGGGCTTTGATTTTGTAGAATTAAGTTCCCCTGGTTGTCACGAGACCTCAGCTGAGTTTTAAGCTTTTTCTCATTGTTAGGATAGAAGCAGCATTCACTTGTTGTTGTTGTGAGACAGTCTCACTCTGTTGCCCAGGCTGGAGTGCAGTAGCGTGATCTCGGCTCACTGCAACCTCCGCCTCCTGGGTTCAAGCAATTCTCCTGTCTCAGCCTCCCTAGTAACTGGGACTATAGTCACACACCACCACGCCCAGCTAATTTTTGTATTTTTAGTAGAGACGGGGTTTCACCATATTGGTCAGGCTGGTCTTTATCTCCTGACCTCAGGTGATCCACCTGCCTCAGCCTCCCAAAGTGCTGGGATTACAGGCGTGAGCCACCGCGCCCGGACTGCTTGTTGTTTTCTACATCCTAAAGGGAACCAGAACTCCCCAAAAGCCTGCTTTTTAAATCCTAGCCCTGGCCAGGCGCGGTGGCGCATGCCTATAATCCCAGCACTTTGGGAGGCCGAGACGGGCGGATCACGAGGTCAGGAGATCGAGACCATCCTGGCTAACACGGTGAAACCCCGTCTCTACTAAAAATACAAAACAAAGTTAGCCAGCCTGGTGGTGGGCACCTGTAGTCCCAGCTACTCGGATGGCTGAGGCAGGAGAATGGCGTGAACCCAGGAGAAGGAGGGTGCAGTGAGCCGAGATCACGCCACTGCACTCCAGCCTGGGGGACAGAGGGAGACTCCGTCTCAAAAAAAAAAAAAAAAAAAAAAATCCTAGCCCTACATTCCCTCCCAAGGAGTTTCAGTTCTAAGATCTTGTTTACATTTCACCATGTAAGACAGGAAATCACTGCATCCCCTTTCTAGAACATGCCTATCAAAAACAGGAGTCCAGAGAAATCAAATGTGCTCAGTACAGGGTGCTCAGAATCTAGCATGTTTCCTCACTGCAGAAAGTCATTTCTTGTGCTGCAGTTTCCCTGCTTGAAAACATGGTCCCTCATGGGAGCGTTGCAAGGGTACTGGGGACACACGAGGAGCTGTAAAGCCCTTCTCTTTTGACGACTTTACCTCATCGGGTGGCTTCCCTGCAGAGCGGCCTGAGTGGTTCATGTGCTTTGTCTCATGTGCCGTCACACATTCCCGTGATACAGGAGCAGGTGGTGCTCTCTCCAGCCTTGAAACTGAGAGAAGCAAGAGGCCCGCGAGTAAAGTGCAGCCCCTGCCATCACTTGGCCCTGCCAGTCCCAAGTCCAGACTCTCTGACTCCAGCCCGGCCCCAACCTAGGCCACACCACTGTGCTGTGTGCTAATTCTAAGCTCTCTGGGGGGACAACATCTCCACAGTCATTTGTCGAGAGTCTCAGCGATTCATTTTGTGACTTGATCCTGAAACATAAGACTGTCAGGTTTTACAGACAGAAACAATGTCCTAAATGGGATCCTGCTCGTTAGGAAGGCTTTAGTGCCTTGGTGTTGGAAGCGCACCTGTGGCAGAGGCCCAGACTGAGGGCGTGGTGTCTTTTTCTCTCCTACAGCTCTCGTCGGCGCCTGCGGTGGGAACTACTCAGCCATGTCTTCTGTGGTCTATTCCCCTGACTTCCCTGACACCTATGCCACGGGGAGGGTCTGCTACTGGACCATCCGGGTTCCGGGGGCCTCCCACATCCACTTCAGCTTCCCCCTATTTGACATCAGGGACTCGGCGGACATGGTGGAGCTTCTGGATGGCTACACCCACCGTGTCCTAGCCCGCTTCCACGGGAGGAGCCGCCCACCTCTGTCCTTCAATGTCTCTCTGGACTTCGTCATCTTGTATTTCTTCTCTGATCGCATCAATCAGGCCCAGGGATTTGCTGTTTTATACCAAGGTAAGACATCTTTGCCTCCTTGGGGGTTCTTCAGGGCCCACGCGCCTTGGGCTTCTCTTCTTCACCCTTGTGACTTGGGCAGTTCTTGCGGGGCAGATTGGGCCTCAGGAACTACTGACTCAACTTGCAGTTCACCCCGAGCCTGTGGCTCCTTCCCTACCCCCATTTCATAACTCATTTGTGTTTCATGAGACAGAAAAGAGGTGAAAACCTGTCAATTTGGCTATTTTAGTAGGTCTAATGACAGTTTTCATGGGAGGGTTAAAAGAATTTAAAAAAACAGAATAACTAGAAGGAACAGCTGAGATTGGGACAATTGGAAGGTTCTCAAAAGGTCATCTGGTCTGTCCTCCTTCCTCTAAACATCCTAGCTAATTCCAAAAGACTGGCATGCCATCTTCAAACCCTGCTAAGATGGAGCCACACTCTCTGCCTCTGTAATGTGAGCATATGTGTGCTGAGCGCATCTCTTTGCCAGGACACAAGAAACACAGGTGTTTGAGACTTTGTGTTTGTCCTGGATAGCAAACCTCAAGAAGAGTTAAGGTAGTGTGTGCTCCAGGAGACCCATGGGAAGAGGTCCCCTCTGCAGGTGGGACAGTCTTGAGGAACAGGTAGCATTTGGATCAATAGGAAAAAAGAGAACCTTCCAGGGATAGGGAGCCATAGCTGCCAAGTGCAGGGGCAGAGAAGCTGTAAACCATGCCCAGGTGTCTGAGATGAGACTAGCCACATTCTGTGAAGTTGACAGGTTCATCCTTCTGCCTCCTAAAGGGTGACAGCCTGACAGGTTCTGTTTTGGGGCTGGTGGGACCCACCTATGGAAGGAATTGCACCCAGAATTGAATCAGAGAAGAAGGCCTTTTTTTCATAACTCGTGCTGTCCTCCCGCACAGCTCTTTGTTGTCTCCATAGCCCTGTCCCCAGTTAATTGCTTTTTCTCTTCCAGCCGTCAAGGAAGAACTGCCACAGGAGAGGCCTGCTGTCAACCAGACGGTGGTCGAGGTGATCACGGAGCAGGCCAACCTCAGTGTCAGCGCTGCCCGGTCCTCCAAAGTCCTCTATGTCATCACCACCAGCCCCAGCCACCCACCTCAGACTGTCCCAGGTAGCAATTCCTGGGTGCCACCCATGGGGGCTGGAAGCCACAGAGTTGAAGGTAGCGCTCTTGACAGTTATAAAAACAAAAGCACTTGGGTGTTTCTTATTCAGAGGCAGGTTGGGATACTGGCTCTGTGACCTATAGTCTGAGCTGGCTTTTGAGGGAAATTTTCTTACTAGCTTGGTTCCTTAGTCCTGAGGGAAAAGTGCGCACCTCCAAAAATTAGGCAAGTGTGCCTTTTGTACATTGTGACTAATCAGCTAATCCCGTATTTTCCCACATTGAGATTATCTTTCTAGAGCCCCACATTGAAACTCCCTAAATCCATTGGCATTTGCAAGAACTCCATTCATTCACTCACTGACTCATTCATTCAAAAGATATATAAGTGCTTCAGTGGTGCCAGGCACTGTTCTAGGTACTGGATTATAGAGTGAACCAAACACAACCCCTGCCCTTCTGTGGTGTATAAATGAGAGGAGAAAGATAGAAACCAAATAAAAATCAGATAATGATAAGCGCTATGAAGGAAAGTCATGCAGGGCCAGGTGCAGTGGCTCATGCCTGTAACCCCAGGACTTTGGGTGGCCGAGGCAGGAAGATTGCTTGAGGCCAGGAGTTCGAGACTAGCCTGAGCAACATAGGGAGACCCTTTCTCTACAAAAAATAAAAAAATTATCTGGGTGTGGTGGTGCACACGTGTGGTCCCAGCTACTTAGGAGGCTGAGGTGGGAGGATTGCTTGAGCCCAGGAGTTCAAGAATGCAGTGAGCTATGATTGCACCATTACACTCCAACCTGGCTGACAGAATAAGACCTTGTCTCAAAAAGAAAAGAAAAGAATAGAAAAATTAGCTGGGCATAGTGACACCTGCCTATAGTCTCAGCTACTTGGGAGGCTGAGGCAGGAGGATTGCTTCAGCCCAGGAGCTTGAGGATGCAGTGAGCCAAGGAAGTGATGCCCTTATGAGCTGGTAGAACTAGAAAGTATCCTCAGTGGTGACCTAGCCTGGAGGCTTTCAAATTGCCCTGGGCCCCTGCAGGACCCACCATAGAAGGTCAGGGAGAAGGGCCTGTCCAGCACTTCCTGTGCATCATTAGGCTGTGGTTCTCATAGGTAGCATCTCATAGGTCACACATCTCATTCCTCGGATGACGAAACTGAGGCCCAAAGAGTTTACATAACTCCATCTGTGGTTACACAGTGGTCCCAGTGGCAGAGACAAAATGCATGTCATCCCTTTAGATTCTGAGTCCAATAGACTTTGGATCATCCTGCCTGCCTCACCCTGAGAGTGACTTGTAGAACAAAGGGAAATATTCAGAACACCTTGGGCCCCATGCTTAGCCTGGGTCAGCTGCTCCCGAGGCTGGGTTTGCTGGCTGCCCTCCCACACCGGCCTGCAGGGAGCCCCTCAGCCAGACTTACTCACTTGGGTATTCCAGCCGACCTCCTTTCAAAAACCAACCATAAACAAGTCTGGTAAGCTCTGTCTTTTGCACTTGCAGGATGGACAGTCTATGGTCTGGCAACTCTCCTCATCCTCACAGTCACAGCCATTGTAGCAAAGATACTTCTGCACATCACATTCAAGTGAGTACAAGAGGGAGCTGCCCGATTCCAGGAAAGGGAAGGCTCAGAGTTCATTTTCTATGATGCTTCATTTGTCTGGTTACAACTGTAGAATGAGCACGATTCCAAAGCCCTCAGTCCTAGGGAACAGAAGGCAGCAGACATTCCCCCTTCTTTGTAGAGTGAAATGTACAACTGGACAAGTCTCATTAAGGTTTCAGGGATTTTGTTTGCTCTGTGTCCAAGGCATACAATTTCAAGGAGGATTGCAACATTCCTGGCTTAAAAAGCAAATGTGCTAGTCCCTTACGGAGATCTTTATGCAAGACTGAAGACAGCTAGGACGATGCCATGCATACTTCCTGATGCCTTCTAGAAATTGAGAAACATCCTTAGGAAGAGAATTCTCACATTTTATTAACTATTGCTTAGTAGTTATTTTAAAACAGTTATTGAAGACACTTATGGAAGCTTTATCATTCAATTCTGACCAATTTGGGTTAAAATATATTTCCTTCCCTTATTTTGCTACTCAAGTCTAACAGTTCCACCTTCCAGGAAAGGGGCGATTGTTCATGCTACTAATGTTTGTGTAGTTAGAGGGGAGCTCGTTCTAATTTTTCCTAGACCCCTACTCTGTCTTTCCGGTGGTTTCTACTACAGGCTCTTCTCATTTCACAGCCTCCTTGAAAATTTATGTATGTCCACTAAAAGCTGTCTTTTTCCTGACCATCTCACTGCCCTCTGCTACAGACTTCTTATACATTAAATGCGAGCTCTTCCATTGCCTCGTGAAGGCTGCCTTTGGCCACATTGGAACCCCTTTACATAGACACCTCCACCCTACACTTGAAATTTTTAGTGGAAATAATGTCCTCGTGTGTGTGTGTGTGTGTGTGTCTGTGTGTCTGTGTCTGCATGTGTGTATGTGTGTGTGTGTGTGTATGTGTCTGTGTCTGTGTGTGTGTGTATGTGTGTTTTAAAGTCACAATTCACATGTTCTGGGGAAGCCTCTCAGGCTCAGTCCTGACCACATCCCCTGTGGCAGCAAGAGAGCCCGATGCTTCCTATAGAGTCCAGCATCTGACAGCATGGCTGAGGCCCTAAAGTGCATGCCTAACTCTCCTCTGACATCAGCTGCAGCTTCCCTGCCAGGCAGCCGTGGGGGCTGAACAGAGTCCAGGCCAGCACCGGAGGCTAGACGGGTCTCTGCTTGAAGCAGAGAAGTTTTGTGTTTATCTTGTTTTAGCTAGGTGGGCTTCCAGGTAAATGGCATTTGAAGACAGTTCTTTTATTTAAAATAAAAGAATTTGAAAATCCATAATCTCTCAGGCTGGGCTTTTCCCGATTTGAAGAATTCTGCTAGTTAGAAAGTTCTTTGTTATTCTGATGCAGATGCTGCCCTGCTGCACTTGGCCTCAGCCCCTGATGCCCACAGGCCACATTTCAGCTGCACGCTAGTCCTTCAGATCTTTAGAGGTGGCTGTGAGGTCCTTCCCAAGACCTTGCCCCACCCCATTTCATAGATACAGTATCTCGTGAGATGGTAGGCTGTTTGGAGTGCGTTGTTCTAATCTATTGGAAAAAATATTTATCTGCTTGACAGATCCCATCGTGTTCCTGCTTCAGGGGACCTTAGGGATTGTCATCAACCAGGGACTTCCGGGGAAATCTGGAGCATTTTTTACAAGCCTTCCACTTCAATTTCCATCTTTAAGAAGAAACTCAAGGGTCAGAGTCAACAAGATGACTGCAATCCCCTTGTGAGTGACTAAAAACCCCACTGTGCCTAGGACTCGAGGTCCCTCTTTGCGCTCAAGGCTGCCGTGGTCAGCCTCTCCTGTGGTTCTTCTCAGACTCTTCCCCTCCTCTCCCTCTGCCTCGGCCTCTTCGGGGACACCCTCCTCCTACAGACTAGGAAGACGCGCCCTGCTGCCAGGGCAGGCAGAGCCTGGATTCCTCCTGCTTCATCAGTTGCACTTAGGAGAGAGACTCAAAGCCCTGGGGCCCGGGTCTCTCTGCATCTCTCTCTGATCTAGCTAGCAGTGGGGGTGTCAGGACAGTGAGGCTGAGATGACAGAGGTGGTCATGGCTGGCACAGGGCTCAGGTACATTCTAGATGGCTGTCAGGTGGTGGGTAGGTTTAGTTACATTGAATTTTTTTTGCTTCTTCTCTATTTTTGTTCACACACAAATCAGTTTCTCCTGGTCTTTATGGCTTGGAACAGGGCCAGACAGGGAGAACTCTTAGGTACTCTTGGGAGTTGGTCTGGTCCCATACAAGTGCGGACTCCTGGACATTAGCGAAGTGTAAAGACGGCGGTGTCTGTGCTGCCCCGGCAGCTTTGCTCTCCAGATGCTGGACTAGGGTGGGCCTCCTTCAGCCTGGAAGGGTCTGAGAATAAGATCTAGTGACCCCCATTTATATCAAACCTGATATCTTACACATGGGCTTCTTTCTAGATTCTTCTTTCCATAGCTCATGGAGCTACAGGGAAAGCTTTAAGAGCTTTGGTCATATAAAACATCCATTCAGCCAGGCGTGATGGCTTATGCCTGTAATCCCAGCACTTTGGGAGGCTGAGGTGGGCAGATCACCTGAGGTCAGGAGTTCGAGACCAGCCTGGCCAACATGGTGAAACCCCGTCTCTACTAAAAGTATAAAAATTAGTCAGGTGTGGTGGCAGGCGCCTGTAATCCCAGCTACTCAGAAGGCTGAGACAGAAGAACAGCTTGAACCCAGGAGGCTGAGGTTGCAGTGAGCCGAGATTGCACCACTGCACTCCAGCCTGGGTGACAAGAGTGAGACTCTGTCTCAAAAAAACAAAACACAAATAAACAAAAAAAAATCCATTCATTTACTCATGCAATAAATTCTCCTGCAAGCTTTTATGGGCACTCAGTAAGTACTCAGGATTGGATTTATCAGCCTTGCCACTGAGCAGCTCATGGTCCTATGGAACCTGAGCCAGGCCTCAGTCTGTCCATGATTGGCTCAGCTAACTCTCAGTTCAGAGTGGAGAGTATCAATTTTGTGTTTTTGCCCTTAGGCAGCAGTATATGAGACATGGGGCCTGTGGTCCTTCCTTCTGGTATCCCCCGTGTTAAAAGATAAAAAACACCCCAAGGGCTGGGCGCGGTGGCTCACGCCTGTAATCCCAGCACTTTGGGAGGCTGAGGCAGGCGGATCACGAGGTCAGGTGATCGAAACCATCCTGGCTAAGACGGTGAAACCCCGTCTCTACTAAAAATACAAAAAATTAGCCGGGCATGGTGGCGGGCGCCTGTAGTCCCAGCTACTCAGGAGGCTGAGGCAGGAGAATGGCGTGAACCCGGGAGGCGGAGCTTGCAGTGAGCAGAGATCACGCCACTGCACTCCAGCCTGGGTGACAGTGCGAGACTCCGTCTCAAAAAAAAAAAAAAAAACACCCCAAGGGCCATCCGTGCTCTCTGCCCCTCCTGTGGGGACCAAGTGGGGTTAGGAATGGCTCAGTGGGGAAGGAGAGCACTCTTGTCCCCAGTCCCATGCCACCCTGTCCCTTAGATAGGGAGGTGGGCTGCAGAGATTGGTGCCAGGAGAGGGTGGGTTTGGGAATTGGAGCTCCTCCAAGGAGCTCCTCCTAAGATTGAGTGCTGCAGCTGTAGTGGCTGCTGGTTGGGAGAGTAAGTGCCATCACTAATTTAAAAGTCCTTGCCATCTGGAAGCAGGCTTTGTCAACAGCAGCTGAGAAAAGCAGCCTGTGCCTCTGCTGGCCATGCCTAGGCCCTCGTCAGAGCGTGCCTCTCCACAAGGCACTCGGGCCTGGGTGATTGTTGCGCCTCTGGCTTTGGTGCTTCCTCTTTGCAGCACTTTGCCTACCTCCCCCAAGCCCTGAGCCACTGCCTGCTGGGGCTCCTACTGAGGTTCTGGAAACACTCTGCACCTGCCGCCCCTGGGAGGAAAGAGGGCCACACAGGAAGTGTCTGCAGGGAGAGGTGACACTCGGCAGCCTGAGTTCAGGAGAGGTGCTTGGAGCTTCAGGCAGAGGGGCCTTCAGAGGAGGGAAATGGAGCAATGTGTCACAGGCAGGCAGGGGCAGGACTGCCACCCCAGGCCCCGTGGGAGGCCTGCTGAGGGCACAGAGCTGCTCGGAGCAGCCTTCATGCTTTGATCTGGAAAGAGCAGCTGTCCGCAGGCCTCTGTCTCCAAGAGGCCTGTCACACAGGAGGACCGCTGGAAACATACCAACACGTGCAGTCTCCCCTCCAAGCTATTCATGCTGTTTGTGGAATCTCTCTCAAACACAAGTGTCAGGTGTGTGTCGTCCCAACGGGTCCTGTGCTGTGAATAGATCCATGTGCAGCACAAAGGGAATGTGGCACGTGGCCCCAGGAAGAGTTCACCCGGCCAGGGGGCAGTTGTTCAGTTGCCTGGGGCTGACACTGACCACTGGCCTCTGGGGTGTCCTGCAGCCCAAATGCCCACCTTGCCCTCCTCACATCTCAGTCAGGGGAGGCCATGCCCAAGCCAATGTGCTGTCGGAGCCTGCAGTGGGGGCAGCGCTTCCTCGGAGGGCCTGGGAGGTGCTGGGGATGCCCCAGAGCTTCCCTTCCTGCCTGGCCCTGGCATGGCCCAGCGCCTCTAGGATCAACTTACGATCCGTGGAGCAGCCCCGGGAAACCCAAACCTGGCTCAGGACAGCGTATGGGCAGGAGGGCTGTAAATCATCCCAGGCTAAGCCTCCATGGGCACTGGCTCCTGCCGCAGCCTGGCTATGGGCTCAGTTAGAACCAGGTAGAAAGTCAGCGACACCCCACAGAAGGCCACTGCGGCTAAGTAAACACCTGAGAAAGAAACTGCTCCAGAAGAGATGATGTGGGCTTCCAGGAGCATGGAGGAGGTGGCACTTGAACTTTTAGGAAACTCCTTAGATGAGATAAAGTGGGGGTTGGAGGTGGCGAGAAGAGGGTAACCCTGGGAAAGTCAGCGTCAGAACCCATGGCAGAAGACTGTGGGAGAGGCAGGGGAGGGGTTTTGGGGACCACTGTGGACGAAGCTCTGAAAGCACCCTGGCCAAAGCCTCTCCTGAGGTGACAGAGCGTGGGAGGAGGCTGCACTGGGCCTGCGTGCCATCCTTACCCCTGTTCCCCGCTGGCGCCAGGCCCTGCCTTCTTGGTACATGTGCCAACAGGAGAGCCCTCACCAGCCGATCTTGTCACTCTCCGTGGTGACAGCGCCTTGGCCAGCTGTGGCCCCTAGTTTCTAGCAGCGTTTCTCAGTGTCCTTGGCACTTCTGAGAAGGCAGGCGGGAGGCACACGGTGCCCTGTTCCTCCCCGTTTGTCCAGTTGCTTGCAAAGCAGAGAATGAGTAGGAATGAACCCGAGTGCCTTCACCCGCCCTGTCCCCCATGTCAGGACAGGCTTGAGGCCCCTCTGGGCGTGAGCGAGGAAACCAGGCTGCTCTAACTTCTGAAGAGTGGGCTCTGGCTCAAGACTCCAATCAGCCAGAAGCCCACGGAGATCAAAGCACTAGCAAGTTCAGCTGTCCTGGCCCTCGGGCAGAACCCACGGGCGTGCCTGGGTGCGGCTCCACCCACATGCCCCACTGTCAGCCCAGGCAGGAGCCTTCCTGGCCGGGCTCAGGATCTGCCTGCAGCCCAGCCAGGCCATCACCCAGCCCCGATGCATCCTGGCACTGCACGCTTACTCTTCACAAGCACTTATACGCAGATGGCCTCCGAGACCCTGCCTCCCTGGTCTGCTGAGGCCAGGCCAGGTCTCCCACGGAGCCGGGCAGCTCCCCACCCCACCACCTGGCACCGTTAGGTTTCAGATCTCCTGCGTGGTGTTTGATGTCGGCTTTTGTTCCTACCTTGGGAGTTTGGATTGTTTCCTCTGGTGTCTTTGTTTACCTTCCTCACTGTTCTACCTCCTGGCCAGGTCTCAGCTTAGCTTCCCTGGTGTGGGGTGTTTTTCAAGCCTTCCAGCCACAGCTGTCTCCCCTCAGGCTGGATGGCTCAGGGGTGACAGGGCTTCACCCTCTGCCTGCAGACCCCTGGTGGGCACATCTCACAGTCTTCCGTCTTGCTGAGTTGGGTACGGAGGCAGAAGGGGGGTGTGGAGGAAAGTCAGAGGGAAATCTGCTTCAGAAAGAAAGGGTCTTTAGACACGAAGACTGGAGGCCCTTCCCCACCCGCACCGGAGCTGCCATTGTGGGGCTCGTGCACGTCAAGACCTTCCCACATCCAAACTCAGCTTCCAGCAGGGATTTTGATTTTGGATGACAAGGCTTTATTTGTAAATATGCTCTTAATATGCAACTTTGAGAATAAAATAGAAACATCATGTATTTTAAAATATAAGATGAAGTGTGACGCACTGTATACAATTTAATATATATTTTTAGGACTTTGTTATTTAAGAAAATGGAATGTAATGGTACTTTTACAAAGAGAAAAAATGTTATTTTTACTTTGTGGAAAAAATAAATATTCTCATTGTTGTAGAAAGAGTGATGGGCCCTACGCTGTCATTTCTATGGGAGTTCCCCAGAGACCGTGGGATGAGCAGAGGGTGTCTGTGGTGGGATTCTTACCTTCCCTCGGGCGCCAGTCCTCGCCTTTTGCTTGCTTTTTCCTAGTAGCGCCTCCAAATTTCGTCCAGTCTTGTCACGGCTTTGACCCACAGCTGACCTTCAGCTGGTAAGATCTGAAAGATTAGGTACTCCAAAACCATTGCATTGCAGCCCACATCCAAGGAGGGTGAGGGCAGAGCACAGGGCTCTGCATCAGAGAGATCTGGGCTCGAGCCGGCCTAGATCCAGGCCCTCGACTCCTCAGCCTCAGCTTCCCCATCTGAAAAGGGTAATGGAATCTATTCCTCAGGAGGCTGTGGAGGCTCTGTTTTGACAAAATGCATCTAAAGTGCTTATGTAATTATTATCCCAGGTGGAACTGACCTTGCCTCTCAGAGCAACCAGTTCTTCCTCTCCACCCCCTTCTTGCCCCACCCTTTCCTTCTTAGGAAGGAAAGAAGCTAACAGAAGCTCCATGTATGAGCTGCCCACTCTGCGCCAGGCACACTGTGCACATCCTACAACTCTTCGCCATGGGTACCACTTTCCCTCTTTGGCAGATGAGACAGCTGAGGCATAGAGAGGCTGTGGGGGACAGTAGCTGGGAGCACAGCCCTGGAGTCAGCCCTCCAGGATTCAGTTTCCTCCATTCATTCTCTGTGAGGCCAGTGAGGGTAAAACAGGGAGCCTTTGAAGGGTTTCGGCGGAGGAGTGACATCAGATTCCCAGTTTAGAAAGCTTTCCTCCTTGCATCTGGGAAAACAGATCCGAGCGGGGTAAGACCGAGGGCAAGAAAACCAGTCGGGAGACTCTACAGGCCCAGCCAGGAGATGCTGAGGGCATGCCTGGGCCCCCAAGCCAGTGCTGTGGAGAGAGATGCTGACTGCACTCCCAGGGCAGGGGCACGTGCATGGGGCTGGGTAGCTCAGGCTCACATCCCAGTTCCACTGTTCACCATGTGACCTGGGGTGAGTAACACGGCCCTGTGTGCCTGTTTTCTCACCTGTCAAATGGAGACAGTTATAGTACCTGCCTTTGTGAGGCATTGGGCTGTATGAATTATTATTACCTGCAGTATGTTTTCCATCAAAGGTAGATGTTCCTTTCATTCTAGAATAGAGGTGGGGGTTAAGAATGAGGAGGTGTCTGGGATGGTGCTCCGGTACCTGACATGGGTGCCTGAGTGGAGAGAGGGGCCATTCTTCAACATAAGGAATGTAAAAGGCGCCAGGTGTGAGAGGAAACCTGATGAGTTCCTTTTGGGCTAAGTTCACTGCAGTCCCTGTGGGACACTGAGGCAGAGCTGTCCGGCAGGCATTGGACAGACAGCCTGAGCACCCCACAAGGAGCACAGGGCTCTGCACAGCACAGCTGGCATCCTCAGGGTGAGTGTTGGGGCCACCCCTCAGAAGGCTATGGGAGACAGTGTCCTGAGATCCACTGAGACAGTGAGGGAGTGCCTGGCAGGACCAGGGTGGGCAGGGGTAGGACAGGAGACAAGGACTCCCTTGGAAGCCAAAGAACCTATTGGCAAAGCTTTTTTTTTTTTTTTTTTTTTTTTTGGAGACGGAGTTTTGCTCGTCGCCCAGGATGGAGTACGGCAGTGCAATCTCTGCCCACTGCAACCTCCACCTCCTGGGTTCAAGTGATTCTCCTGCCTCAGCCTCCCAGAGTAGCTGGAATTACAGGTGCCCGCCACCATGCCCAGCTAATTTTTGTATTTTTAGTAGAGATAGGGTTTCACCATGTTGGCCAGGCTGGTCTCAAACTCCTGACCTCAGGTGATCCGCCCACCTCGGCCTCCCAAAGTGCTGGGATTACAGGTGTAAGCCAACGCGCCTGGCAAGCAAAGCTTCTAACCTGACCGGCACACACAGACTGCTCATGCTTTGAGTCCCAGTTCCAGATTCTCAGGAGACAGCTTGGCCAGGTGAAGTCTCCCTCATCCAGCCAGTTTTTGCTAGGATAGTGTTCTCTGAGAAAAGAGGGCACAGGCCAGTCCAGCTAAAGAATATTACCACCGGAGATGTGGCTCTCGGTGGGATGCATTTGACCACTTGCCTGGGAATCCCTATGTGCTCTGTTAAATTGCAGGTTCCCGGGCCCCACCCCAGACCTACCACATCAGAATCCCTGGAAGCATTGCCTCGACATGGAGTCCACGCCCTTCACTTCACCACTGTCCCCTCCCTGGCTAACTTCTGCCTCCACCCTGCAGCCAGCCCCCATGCTGCCGCGGCCGGTGCAACATAATGGCATCTTTTTTTTTTTTTTTTTTTTTTTTGAGACGGAGTCTCGCTCTGTCTTCAGGCTGGAGTACAGTGGTGCTGTCTTGGCTCACTGCAACCTCCGCCTCCTGGGTTCAAACGATTCTCCTGCCTCAGCCTTCCGAGTAGCTGGGACTACAGGTGCTTGCCACCACGCCCAGCTAATTTTTGTATTTTTAGTAGAGACGGGGTTTCACCATGTTGGCCAGGATGGTCTCGATCTCTTGACCTGGTGATCCGCCCACCTCGCCCTCCCAAAGTGCTGGGATTACAGGCGTGAGCCACCACTCCCGGCCCGTGATGGCCCCTTTAAAGATCAGCTTCACTTGACTGTTTATCTTCACTGGGCTTTCCTTCTCTCTCCTAGAAGCTCTTTCCTTCCATGAAGGAAAATATTTTTAATGGCAGGAAATGGATGGTGGAAAACAAACGAGGTGGCCTTGCTGGTGAATTTCTTAGGGACAAATTACACTGCAACAGAAAAATAAAATAAACGCAGCCAGAATGTGCAACTGTCCCACCTGAAGAACCCCTTTGGGATTATGGGACAATGAGGCCAGGATGAGACCCTCAAACCCATTTGAGTAGATTCTTGGGACCACTGACCTTGCCCTGTGTTCTCCTGAACCTGAGAGATGCAGATATTGGAGAATCCACCACCCGGGAGCCAGCACCAGGGCAGCACCAGCCCCATCCTTTGTCAGGCAGTCAAAGGCTCTTCTTCCTGTGAAGGGGAACGGAGCTGGACAAGGGTGACCTTGTCTCCAGGCTTGGAAGTCACATGACCATCTTCTTTCCCCTCTGGGCCATGTGTGCCTGAAACTGCAGACAGTCTCTGGGACTCAGAGAACTGGGAAGCTTTTGTTCCTCTGTGGTGAGGTCGGGTCCTGATGGGGGATTGTTTTTGCTCAGCTGAAAGGGACACTTTAGGGATAGAATATTTCAACCTTAAGAAGCAGCAACATTTGCTTGTAGCTGGAAGTCTTCATTTCTGGTCTCCAGCTGTTGTCTGGAGCCACCAGGCCTCCGCTGAATGGGCCTATGCCCAGCAACTGGGGGCGGGCAGTGCCTGCCGGACTGAACATGAACCAGTCTGTGCAGGACTCCCATCTCCAGGACAGCCTGGCTGCAAGGATACCCTGTCCACTCCTGGTGGTGGTTGCTGGGCTTTGGAATAAACCCGTTAGCTCTGGGTGACTGAGCTGGGAAAAGGGGCTCCACAAGAAGCGTTTTAGGGGGAAAGTAGACCCAAGCTTGAGCTCCAGAGTAACCCCTCTGGGAGAAACACCAAACACTCGGAAACAGCCAGGGCTTTTGCAATAGCAAAGCTGCAGATCCCATCTATTTCCGTCTTAATAGCATTGTCTCTGTTCAAATGAGGTCAATGAACTTTTAAAAACTTCGTTGAGGGTCGTGCTTCTTTGCACATTGATCATGTGAATGTTTAGTGGACTTGCCTTAGTTGCTGGTACCAAAGATAAAGATTAAGGGTCCTCAAGGGGTATTCAGACCTCAAATTCAGCCAAACACAGGGACAGCTTTTCCTGGGTCTGAGTGAGCTGAGGAAAGCACTTTTGAATGTGCAAGGACAATAAGATTAATAACCACTACCATCTCTGCAGTACCTACTGTGTACCAGACGCTGTGCCAAGTGACCAACAGACATTACCGAATTCATCTTTGCCGCAACCCAACAAGGAAACTGAGGGTCAGAGAAGGGGTCCAGCCAGGGGCCGCCAAGGTTCGGACTCAGCCTGGGACCACTGGCTCCAAAGCTAGGGGTCCTCACTCCTGTTGAGCTGCAGGTCCCTCCAACACAGGCAGTGGGTGGGCCCCCAAATAGCTCATCTTCGAGGATATGGCCTCCAGAAAGGCCAGGGAAAGTGTTGATCAATTTTCCTGGGTCAAGGAAGGATCAAACCTACACTTCTTTACCAATTTGATGACATAAACCCCTTTGAGAACCAGGGGTTGGATGGAGCCTCTCCCTGCAAAAAAGACCCCATCTGCCAAACTGCAGGGGTCCAGAGACCCCCTGCCCCCTGAAACCCTTCCATGGACCTCAGGTTTAGAATCTCTCCATTAAGCCATGAGCATGATTATTTGAAAGTTAAAATGAGGCCAGAAGGGATAATAGTAACAGTCATAATAATACGAATAACAGGATACATTTTACTGACCACCTGTTGTCAGGCATTTATGCCAGGTGTCGGCAAACATTTTCTGTAAAAGGCTAAATACTAAACATTTTAGACTTTGCAAGCCATACAGTCTCAGATCCATTGACCAGAACCACAGGCCAGCCACTGGGACCCTCGATGACTCCAACAAGCCCTGGAGCCATCCAGGCAACTCTATGAGGAGAGGGGGGATGAGGGGCCACCAAGCTCCCCTTGTTATTAGCCACAGACAATATGTAAACAAATGGTTCACGCTTGTGTTCCCATAAAACTTCACGGACACCAAAACCTGAAGTTTATATAATGTTCGTGTGTCAGGAAATGCTACAAAATGCTATTCTTTTGATTTTTTCCCCCCAAAATTAAAAAGTGTAAAAACCGGCCAGGCATGATGTCTCATGCCTGTAATCCCAGCACTTTGGGAGGCTGAGGTGGGTGGATCACTTGAGGTCAGGAGTTTGAGACTAGCCTGGCCAACATGGTGAAACCCTGTCTCTACTAAAAATATAAAAATTACCCAGGTATGGTAGCACGTGCCTGTAATCCCAGCTACTCGGGAGTCTGAGGCAGGAGAATCGCTTGAACCGGGGAGGTGGAGGTTGCCGTGAGCCGAGATTGTGCCATTGCACTCCAGCCTGGGAGACAGAGCAAGACTCTGTCTTAAAAAAAAAAAAAAAAAAAAAAAAAACACACAGGAGTCAGGATTTGAGCCCACTCCCAAGCCTGTTTGCTTTCCTAAGAGACAAGATGGGTGCATTTAAATCGTGGAGGAAGAAAAGGTGACAGTGAAGCAGGAAGGAAGACCCAGGAGCAAGGGCAGTCCCCTGGGCCCTGGGAATATCAGGCAGAGAGGCTCCATCCTCCTGCAGTCTTTGCTGAATGGTCTGCACTGCAGGGGAGGGCGGCTGGTTTCCTGAGCCATCCCTCCAACCCCCTGCAAGTGGCTCCAAGGACAGAGGCTCCAGATCCAGGACAGCTGGTGGCCTTCACATTGTTTTGCATCTCCCAGGTTCTCTTAATTATAACCAATTTGCCATCCTCAGCAATTCCTTGTTCCCCTCTGCTAATACCCATGAGTTGGAACCATCAGCCGAACTCCCAGCCAAACGGGCTAAAATCACTTCCCTTTCCCATGTAGGGAGTCCTCCAGTCTCTTAGAAACTCGCCTTTCTTCTCAGTCCTGTGAGACAGGCGAGCCCTGCCCTTCTGTGAGCTGACTTACTGGGCTGGGATCTGCCCTAGCGGGAGACAGAATCTGCTCAACTTTCTCCAGCTCCTCCCCGCCCCTTGCACCCCCCTCTCTCCCCCCAACCCCTCCTGCTGACTCTTGGGGCTCTGGCACACTGCCTGCCAAGCACAACCTTTCCTTTTTTTCTCTCTCTAAAGACAGGGTCTCACTCTGTCGCCCAGGCTGGAGAGCAGTGGCACCGTCACAGGGTAAACTCCAAAACTGGGATTCAGCCTGGGAGGCCTCATGGGTTCCTGGCTTGAAGCAGGAAGGAACTCAAGAGTGAGCTGACAGTGAAGTGAAAGCAAGTCTATTAAGAAAGTAAAGGAATAAAGGAAGGCTACTCCATAGGCAGAGCAGTGGCATGGGCTGCTTGACTGAGTAGACTTACGGTTATTTCTTGATTATATACTAAACAAGAGATGGATTATTCATGAGTTTTGTGGGAAAGGAGTGGGGAGTTCCTGGAACTGAGGGTTCCTTCCCTTTTTAGACCATATAGGGTAAACTCCACATATTGCTATGGCATTCATAAACTGTCATGGCCCTGGTGGGAGTGCCTTTTCACATGCTAATGAATTATAATTAGCATATAATGACCAGTGACGACAACCAGAGGTCACTTTCATTGCCATGTTGGTTTTGGCGGGTTTTGTCCGGCTTCTTCACTGCATCTCATTTTATCAGCGGGGTCTTTGTGACCCGTATCTTGTGAAACCAGTCCTGCTGACCTCCTGTCTCATCCTGTGACTAAGAATGCCCGACCTCCTTAGAATGCAGCCCAGCTGGTCTCAGCCTCATTTTATCCAGCCCCTATTCAAGATGGAGTCGCTCTGGTTCCATTGCCTCTGACAGCACAATCATAGCTCATTGCAGCCTCACTCTCCTGGGTTTGAATAATCCTTCCATCTCAGCTTCCTGAGTAGCTGGGACCACAGGCGTGGGCTGCTACGTCCAGCTGATTTTTTTTTTTTTAATTATTGTAGAGACAGGGTCTCACTATGTTGCCCAGGTTAGTCTTGAACTCCTGGGCTCAAGTGATCCTCTTGTCTTGGCCTCCCAAAGTGCTGAGATTACAGGCACCAGCCACCATGCCTGGCTCCTTTATAACCTCCATTTATTCATCTATAAAATAGGTACAGGCTGGGCGCGGTGGCTCACGCCTATAATCCTAGCACTTTCGGAGGCCAAGGCGGGCGGATCACCTGAGGTCAGGAATTTGAGACCAGCCTGGACAACATGTTGAAACCCCCTCTCTACTAAAGATACAAAAAATTAGCCTGGCGTGGTGACGGGCACCTGTAATCCCAGCTACTCCAGGAGGCTGAGGCAGGCGAATCGCTTGAACCTGGGAGGCGGAAGTTGCAGTGGGCCGAGATCGCGCCATTGCACTCCAGCCTGGGTAACAGGGTGAGACTTCATCTCAAAAAAAAAAAAAAAAAAAAAAAAAAAAAAAAAAAAAAAAAGAAAAGAGATACAGCAGTAGTTTCTCATAGGGTTGTTGTGAAGATTAAATGAAATAAGAAAGGTACAATATTTAGCTCAGTGACTGGCCTGTGAGTCCTCAACAAATTTTAACGATTTTTATCAGTAAACTAAGAGGACCACCAGGAGCAGGGGGGACCTCAGATGTGCCCTGCCTTTCAGTTCAGATTGAGAACCGTATTTATCAAACTCCAAGTTTACAACGCACAAAGTAGGGGCAGTTCCCTCCTTAGAGAATAATTCCTGACTTGGATCCTTCAAGTAGCTGGTTTTCCCCAAGACCTTCAGTATGTGACCTCATTTAATAAAAGTATCTACCGACCTTCACTTTCTTAGGGACCTAGCTGTTGGGTGAAAATACCGTTTTCTGCCGACTCCCTGCCTGCAGTGGATTTCCTTATCTGTTGCTTCAGGTAAGGGAACAAATGCAGAATTTGAATGTCCTCATAGTTCCCCCAATGCTGCAGGTGGACAAATAGGCTAAGGCCCCTGGGCCCAGATGGCAAAGGTAAGAAGCTGCCCGCCCGCCCAGCTCCCGCTGCGGCAGAACCCCCAGCCGCCGCCTCCTGCCGACCTCGCCTTTCCTGCAGGAGCCGTCCCGGCGCAGGCTTGCTCACCAGCGCCGCCCCGTGGTAAGACCGCAGATCTGCGGAAGAAGGCCAGCCCTGAGCAGCAACTGCACTCAAGCCCTCCCATTACAGTTACACGGATTTTTTGCCCAGCGCAGTGATGCGTGCCTGTAATCCCAGCTACTCTGGAGGCTGAGGGGAAGGATGCCTTGAGCCCAGCAGTTCAGAATCAGCTTGGGCAAAATTGCGAGAGAAAAGGAAAAAGAAAAAAATAATGTCACAGGTTTCCTGACTCTAAACCTGGACATTAGCCCAGGTCTCACTCTCACCAAGCCCTCTAAAGAACTCATTCCGTCAGATAAGTGATCAGATGAATTATTCTACCTCCATACTATGAAATCCTATGTCACCATTGAAATTAATGTGGTGTAAATCTCCAAAGGCAATGAAAAAAAAAAAGAACAAATTAATGTAGTGCCTCTACATACACTGTATCAGAATATCTTACATGAAAAAAGTCAAAGAACAAAGCATAAGTGTAATTTTTTTTTTTGGCCAAATTTTAAAAAGAGGGAGGGAAATATATGTATGTGTATACAAAGGCACCAGCAAAACCCTGCAAGGTCTGTGCCTAACTCTTATCGTGGTCACCTTTGGAAAAGGAAGGGAGGAAGACGGGGAGGCCAGGGGCAGTTGCTCATGCCTGTAATCCCAGCACTTTGGGAGGCCAAGGTAAGTGGATCTCTTGAGCCCAGAAGTTCGAGACCAGCCTGGGCAACATGGCAAAACCCAGTGTCTACAAAAAATATAAAAATTAGCCAAGCATGGTGGTGTGTGCCTGTAGTCCTAGGTACTCAGGAGGCTGAAGTGGGAGAATCACTTGAGTCTGGGAGGTCTAGGCTGCAGTGAGCCATGATCACACCATTGCACTCCAGCCTGGGCAACAGAGTGAAACCCTGTCTCCAAAAAAAAAGGAAAAGAGAAGATGAGGACACTTAGATTTTCACATTTTATTTGATATATTTATACGTGGCTTGAATCTCTTACATTCATGCATTACATGTGCAAGTTTGAAAATAAAGTGCAGGTGGATTATTTTAAAATTTGGAGGCTGGGCACAGTGGCTCACACCTGTAATCCCAGCACTTTGAGAGGCCAAGGCAGGCGGATCACCTGAGGTCAGGGGTTTGAGATCAGCCTGGTCAACATGGCGAAACCCTGTCTCTACTAAAAATACAAAAATTAGCTGGGTGTGGTGGCGAGTGCCTGTAATCCCAGCTACTCAAGAGGCTGAGGCAGGAGAATCACTTGAACCCGGGAAGCGGAGGTTGCAGTGAGCTGAGACGTTGCCACTGCATTCCAGCCTGGGCAACAAGAGCGAAACTCCATCTCAAAAAAAAAAAAAAATTTGGAAAGCACATAAAAAGAACAACATAAGTCTCTCTCACTGTCACACTGCTCAGTAGAAGCACTGTTAAAAGGCTGGTGCGTGTGTTTCCAGCACACACTAGGAGCACTGAGGAACACTGCTTCCCCTGCTTGCCCCCAAGAGGGGGCCTGGCCAATGCCCTGGACTAGACATCTATTCTGCTGCCCAGCGTCACCCACGCCACTGCCCTGCCCCACCCTGAGCCACTCCTGGAGACACCTCCCAGTGCAGGGAGTCTCCCAGAAGCTTTGGGCCCGCAGAATGCTCAGCTCCCAAGCCAAAATGTCCTTCTCTTTGTTAACTACAAAATAAACATCTCCAGGCCCCCTGGGCCACTTGCAGTACAAATGTTTATGCCTTTGGAAAGAGACAAAAAGAGAAAGACTCTTGCAATTTCTCCCTGAGCCAATGGGTGCCAAGATGGTAATTAACCCTCAGCAACCAGGGCATCTGATCTTCCGCCAGCCAGTCTGCAGCAGGTTGTGGGAGTGATTGATTGGGCCTGTGCTAGAACTTGGTGATTGGTGGGCCTTCCAGGCCTTGGAATGCTCTCCGCACAGGACACTGGCTGCCTCTTCAAAACTCTAAATGAGGTACTAGGAACCCACCCCTAAGAAGGCCCCCACACTGCTGCACCCCATTCCAGATGAAGGGCTGTGAGCAGCCCTAGCATTCATCAAACCACTCAGGGGAGCCCCAGGGCCTGCACGCAGAGCTGGGAGGAGCGAGGCTGCTGAGGGGAGGGCGCTCGGTCATCTTGACATTGACATTTGCTAAACACCCTCGGACCAGGCTCCCCGCTCAACTCTACATATGGTGCCTTATTTCCTTTGACTCTCCCAGCAACCCCATGAGGTAGGTACAGTTCTATTCCCATTTTTATAGATGAGGACATTGAGTCTTGGAGAAATAAAGTCTGTGCTGCCATCACTTAATCCTGGGTGGATAAAATCTCTTCTTCAGACAGGTGTTCCTAGCCCAAGGTCATCCTGCTTGTAAGTGGGGGCAAAGATGGACTGAACCCTTTTTACAGCTTTGAAGCCACACCTGCCCATCTCCACATATTCATATTGGAAAACTCTTTCCAGAGGGTTATCATCTTCAGGCTTCTACAAACTATGCCAAGCTCAGAGGAGCTGACCTGTGGGGGCTCCACACAAAGATTACAGTCAGATCTTCCCTTGGATATAGCCAGAGAGAGCGAGGGGACAGCTCTCAGCTGCCCCGGGACCAGAATTCCATCATGACAGGCTGGGGGATTGCCTTCTTTCCAAGGCCCCACCATGACTTTGTTTTTTCATTGTTGTTTGAGACGGAGTCTTGCTCTTGTCACCCAGGCTGGAGTGCAGCAGCGTGATCTCAGCTCACTGCAACCTCCACCTCCTGGGTTCAAGTGATTCTCCTGCCTCAGCCTCCCGAGTAGCTGGGATTACAGGCATGCACCACCACGCCCAGCTAATTTTTGTATTTTTAGTAGAGACGGTGTTTCACCATGTTGACCAGGCTGGTCTCGAACTCCTGGCCTCAAGTGATCCATCTGCCTTGGCCTCCCAAAGTGCTAGGATTACAGGTGTGTGCCACCGCATCCAGCCCCCACCATGACTTTGCCTCTGTGGGCAATGTCATGTCCATGGCTGCATGGAGCTTCCTGAAAACATGGAGGCTGGTGGCAAGGACCCGCCTTGGAAAATGGGGAGAAAGCCAATCCCCCTAGATACGTTCATTGAGCCCTTGGGCTGGGAGAAGGGCATTGTGTAGCCTCTAAGGGAGACTACAAAGTAAGAAGGGATTGCTTCCATCTTGTCATTCCACCATCTGTGTCACAAACAGGCAGGTCGGGGGAGCAAACATGGCAGAGGGACATGGCCTAGGAGTCCTGTACTTCATTTCCCCTCACATTTCATTGTCTGTTACAGGTCACATGGTCTCACCTGGATGCAAGGGCCACTGGGAAATGTAGTCTTCCAGTGGGCCAGGAGTTGTGTACAATGAAATTAGCGAATATATAGCCCGTCTCTGCCACACTATTCAAAGGCTCGTAGTCATGTCAGGGCCCAGAATGCCTTGAGATTGTTGCTCAGCACATGAGAGCATGAGGCTGGTGAAGTGGGCTGGCCCAGTGTGAGAAACACGGGTAAAACACGGGGTACTAATTTGCAATCTAGCCCCATGTGGTCCAGGTTCCTCACAGGCAGCCAGCCATGGCAGTAGAGGGACAAAATGATGCCGGAGCAAGAGGCAGAGTCCCCCAGATGAATGTCAAGGGAAACCCAATAGCCCTGAAGACATCAAGGGGAGGCCATGCCAGCCAAGATTCCTGGCTCACTTTGCAGAAAAGAGGATGTGAGAGGGCACTGGGGAAGGAAAAGGGAAAACAGAGGAGAGGCGCCGACATGGGGCACGGGGAATTCTAGGGAAACTGGGCCTAGAGGGCTGAAAAGGTCTCTGCCACCAGCAGGGCAGCTTCACGTATGTGCAGCCTCCACAGTCACACAGGGCCCATCCTCACAAAGGCCCCACATTTGGCCCTAGCTGTCACTGTCTTGAAATTCTTAATCATTTTCCAAGAAGGGGCCCCATATTTTTATTTTGCACTGGGCCTCACAAATTACAAAGTCAGTCCTGAGTTCCAGATGGCCCCACCTCCAGGGCATGGCTGTGGCTGATGGTTATTTGCCAGCCTGGTGAGAGACCAAGACTACAGGAAATGGGTCTGGAGGATGATTGGCAGTAGTGGTCGGATCAAGAGTGTTGATTTTTTGTTTTGTTTTTGTTTTTTGAGACGGAGTCTCACTCTGTTGCCCAGGCTGGCTCACTGCTCAGCTCACTGCAACCTCCGCCTCCTGGGTTCAAGCGATTCTCCTGCCTCAGCCTCCCAAGTAGCTGGGATTACATGTAGCTGCCACCAAGCTGGGCTAATTTTTGTATTTTTAGTAGAGACAGGGTTTCTCCATGTTGGCCAGAGCTGGTCTTGAACTCCTGACCTCAAGTGATCCACCTGCCTTGGCCTCCTAAAGTGCTGAGATTACAGGCATGAGCCACGGTGCCCAGGCAAGTGTTTTTTTTTTTTTAGAGACAGGATCTCACTTCGTTGCCCAGGCTGGTCTCGAACTCCTGGGCTCAAGTGATCCTTCCTCCTTGGCCTCCCAAAGTGCTGGGATTTCAGGCATGAGCCACTGCACCCAGCCAGCCCAGGAGTGTTTTGCTCCTTAATGTTCTCAGGTGTAAACATTCGGGAAGCAAAAACAAAACAAAACCAAAGGCCAGGAGTGGTGGCTGATGCCTGTAATCCCAGCTCTTTGGGAGGTTGAGGCGGGTGGATCATGAGGTCAGGAGTTCGAGACCAGCCTGACCAACATGGTGAAACCCTATCTCTACTAAAAATACAAAAATTAGCCAGGCGTGTTGACGCACGCCTGTAATCCCAGCTACTCAGGAGGCTGAGGCAGGAGAATTGCATGAACCCAGGAGATGGAGGTTGCAGTGAGCCAAGATCGCATCACTGCACTCCAGCCTGGGCAACAGAGTGAGACTCTGTCTAAAAAAACAAAAACAAAAACAAAAATAAATAAATAAATAAATAAACAAACATTCAGGAAGCACAGGTTTCAGACTCTCCTTGCTAAGGAGCAAGACTGGTCAGAAACAGGTGCTTACTGGTGAGAGATTTTTCACAAACAGAGAATGATGAACTCTGCACATGATGTGATGTTGAGGATGGCATATGGGTGGATGAAGTCCAGGTGCCCATATAGGAAGATGGGGACATCAGATTAAAGCAAGAGGGAGGCTAACCTCAGAGGACTCTACCTATATATATGTAGAAACACTTAAGGAGACCTGGACATTTTTTTAAAGATAAGGTTTCTTAGCCCCATAATAGTGGAGGACTTCAACACCCCACTAACAGCATTAGACAGATCATCAAGGCAGAAAACTACCAAAGAATTTCTGGACTTAAATTCAGCACTTGGCCAATGGACCTATTAGACATCTACGGAAAACTCCATCCATCAGCCACAGAATATACATTCTTCTCATCTGCACATGGAACATATTCCAAGATCAACCACATGCTCGGCCATAGAGCAAGTATCAATACACTCAAAAAAATCAAAATCATACCAGCCATACTCTTGGACCACAGGAGAATAAAGACAGAAAATACTAAGAAGATTTCGGCTGGGTGTGGTGGCTCACGCCTGTAATCCTAGCACTTCAGGAGGCCAAGGCAGGTGGATCACTTGAGGTCAGGAGTTCGAGACCAGCCTGCCCAACATGGTGAAACCCTGTCTCAACTAAAAATACAAAAAAAAAAAAAAATTAGCTAAGCATGGTGGCAGGTGCCTGTAATCCCAGCTACTTGGGAGGCTGAGGCAGGAGAATCACTTGAACCTGGGAGGTGGAGGTTGCAGTGAGCCGAGATCATGCCACTGCACTCCAGCCTGGGTGACAGAGCGAGACTCTGTCTCAAAAAAAAAAAAAAAATACTTAAGATCTCTCAAAACCACACAATTATATGAAAATTAAATGACTTGCTCCTGAATGATTTTGGGGGTAAACAACAAAATAAAGGCACAAAATCAAAAAAATTCTTTGAAAGAAATGAAAACAGAGATACAAAATACCAAAATCTCTGGGATGCAGCAAAAGCAGTGTTAAAAGGAAAGCTGATAGTGCTAAACACCTACCTCAAAAAGTTAGACCTCAAATTAACCATCTAATATCGCACATAGAGGAACTAGAAAAACAAGAACAAACTAACCCAGAAGATAGCAGAAGAAAAGAAATAACTAAAATCAGAGTAGAACTTAATGAAATTGAGACACAAAAATTCATACAAAGAATCAGCAAAACCAAAAGTTGATTATTTGAAAGGATAAACAGGATCAGTAAACCACTAGCTAGGTTAACAAAGAAAAAAAGAGAGATCAAATAAGCAAAATCAGAAATAACAAAGGTGTCACTTGTAATAAGTGACCCCACAATACAAAAGAAATACAAAAGATCCTCAGAGACTATTATGAACACCTCTGCACACATAAACTAGAAAATCTAGAGGCAATAGACAAATTCCTGGAAACACACCATCTCCCAAGAGTGAATCAGGAAGAAACTGAAAGACTGAACAAATCAATATCATCTTCAGAAATTGAATCAGCACTGGCTGGGTGTGGTGGCTTATGCCTGTAATCCTAGCACTTTGGGGGGCCAAGGCGGGCAGATCATGAGGTCAGGAGATCAAGACCATCCTGGCTAACACGATGAAACCCCATCTCTACTAAAAATACAAAAAATTAGCCAGGCGTGGTGGCGGGCGCCTGTAGTCCCAGCTACTTGAGAGGCTGAGGCAGGAGAATGGCGTGAACCCGGGAGGCAGAGCTTGCAGTGAGCCGAGATTGCGCCACTGCACTCCAGCCTGGGTGACAGATCGAGACTACATCTCAAAAAAAAAAAAAAGAAATTGAATTGGTACTAAAAAACTTACCAGCCAAAAAAAGCTTTGGACCACTTAGATTTACAGCCACATTCCACCAGATGTACAAGGAAGAGCTGCTACCAATTCTACTGAAACTATTCCAAAAAATCAGGTAGGAGGAACTCTTCTCTAACTCATTCTATGAAGCCAGCATCACCCTGACCTCAAAACCTGGCAAAGACACAGTGAAAAAAGAAAGCTTCAGGCCAATATCCCTGATGAACGTAGACACAACAATCCTCAACAAAATACTAGCAAACTGAATTCAAACAGCACATCAAAAAGTTGGCCGGGTGGTGGCTCATGCTGTAATCCCAGCACTTTGGGAGGCTGAGGTGGATAGATCACTGGCCATAAGTTCGAGACCAGCCTGACCAACGTGGCGAAACCCCGTCTCTACTAAAAATACAAAAAATTAGCCAGGTATGGTGGTGCATGTCTGTAATCCCAGCTCCTCGGGAGGCTGAGGCAGGAGAATCACTTGAACCTGGAGGTGGAGGTTGCAGTGAGCCAAGATTGTGCCACTGCACTCCAGCCTGAACAACAGGGCAAGACTCTATCTCAAAAAAACAAAAAAAGAAAAGAAAAAAGATTAATTCACTATGATCAAGTAGGTTTCATTCCTGTGATGCAAGATTGGTTCAACATGCATGAATCAATAAACGTGATTCACCACATAAAAAGAATTACAAACAAAAACCATCATCCCAATAGATGCAGAAAATGCTTTCAATAAAATCCAACATCCTTTCGTGACAAAAATCCTCAAGAAACTAGGCATCGAAGGAACGTACCTCAAAATAATAAGAGCCATCTATGACAAACCCACAGCCAACATCAGAACTGAACCAGCAAACGCTGAAGCATTCCCCTTGGAACAAGAAAAGCAATGCTGGCCGGGCGCAGTGGCTCACACCTGTAATCCCAGCATTCTGGGAGGCTGAGGCAGGTGGATGAACTGAGGTCAGGAGTTCAAGACCAGCCTGGCCAACATGGTGAAACCCCGTTTCCACTAAAAATACAGAAAATTAGCTGGGCGTGGTGGCAGACGCCTGTAATCTCAGCTACTTGGGAGGCATGAGAATTGCTTGAACCCTGGAGGTGGAGGTTGCAGTGAACTGAGATTGTGCCACTGCATTCCAGCCTGGGCAACAAGAGCAAAACTCTGCCACCAAAAAAAAAAAAAAAAAAAAAAAACAAGAAAGAAAAAAAAGCAATTCCATTATTGGGTATATATCCAAAAGAAAACAAAGTATTATACCAGAATGACATAGGCACTTGTGTGTTCATTGCAGCACTATTCACAATAGCAAAGACAAGGAATCAACGTAGGTGCCCACCAGTGGTGGATTAGATAAAGAAATCGTAGTACATATACATTGTGGAATACCACATAATCATAAAAAAGAATGAAATCACGTACTTTGCAGCAACACAGATCCAGCTGGAGGCCATTCACAAGTACATAAAACCATAAACATTGGGTACTGATATGGTTTGGCTCCGTGTCCTCACACAAATCTCATCTCGAATCATAATCCCTGCTTGCTGAGGAAGGGACCTGTAATCCCCACGGTGAGGGAGGGAAGTGATTGGATTAAGGGGGCAATTCCCCCCCCACCCTCCCCCCTCCCCCTCCCCCCTCCCCCCTCCCCCCTCCCCCCTCCGTTCTCGTGATAGTGAGTGAGTCTCGCGATATCTGATGGTTTTAAAAGTGGAATTTTTGTTTGCTCTCGCCCTCACGCTCTCCTGCCATTTTGTGAAGGAGGTGTGTGCTTCTCCTTTTGCCTTCCGCCATGCTTGTGAGTTTCCTGAGGCCTCCCCAGCAAACAATGCGGAACTGTGAGTCAATTAAGCCTCTTTCCTTTATAAATTACCCAGTTTCAGGTATTTCTTTCTTGTTTTTTTTTTTTTTTTTGAGATGGAGTTTCCCTCTCATCGCCCAGGCTGGAGTGCAGTGGCGCGATCTCGGCTCACTGCAACATCCGCCTCCCGAGTTCAAGCGATTCTCTTGCCTCAGCCTCCCGAATAGCTGGGATTACAGGGGCCACCACCACGTCCAGCTAATTTTTGTATTTTTAGTAGAGACAGGGTTTCACCATGTTGGCCAGGTTGGTCTGGAACTCCAGACCTCAAGTGATCCACCCGCCTCAGCCTCCCAAAATGCTGGGATTACAGGCATGAGCCACCACGCCCGGCCTCAGGTATTTTTTTATAACAGTGTGAGAACACACTAATACAGGTACTCAGGGACATAAAGATGGCAACAGTAGACACTGGGGACTACTAAGGGGGGAAGGGAGAGAAGGGGGCAGGGGTTGAAAAACTAAGTCTTGGGAACTATGCTCACCACCTGGCTGATGGGATCATTCATATCCCAAACCTCAGCATCACGCAATACACCCATGTAACAAACCTACGTATGTACGCCCTACATCTAAAGTAAAAGTTGAAAAAAAAGACGAGGTCTTGCTATGTTGCCCAGGCTGGAGTGCAGGGCCCATTCACAGGCTGAATCATAGCGCACTGCAGCCTCAAACCGCTGGGCTCAAGGGATCTTCCCACCTCAGCCTCCCGAGTAGCTGGGATTACAGGCACTCATTGCTGCGCCCAGCTGAGGACCTTACATTTTAAAAAGAACTTTCCAGATGTAAGAGATTTACAAAAGCAGGATATCAATTAACTAGTCCAAAATGGAAACGGCTGTTGACTATGGTGTGGGGGCCTTCTTGAAGTCAAAGAGGAATCTGGACACACGTGGCAAACTGATGGGACCAGTCCTTTGTTGTATTGGCTGGAACGGTGGAAGGAGAGAAGGAACCTGGCACGATGATCTCAATCTGGTTACAAAGCATGATTCCAGTGACGAAGGTTGATTAGTAACAGTGCCTTGCTATCATTTATTGAGCACTTACTGTGCTCCAGGCATTGGACTACACACATGCATTTGTAATCCTTTGCCATGTAACTATCCAAAAATTTACCAGCTTAAAACAAGGAACTGGAGGCCGAGGCAGGCAGATCATGAGGTCAGGAGTTCGAGACCAGCCTGGCCAACACAGTGAAACCCCGTCTCTACTAAAAATACAAAAATTAGCTGGGCGTGGTGGTGGGTGCCTGTAATCCCAGCTATTTGGGAGGCTGAGGCAGGAGAATCACTTGAACCCGGGAGGCAGAGGTTGCAGTGAGCCGAGATCACGCCACTGCACTCCAGCCTGGGCTACAAGAGTGAAACTCCATCTCAAAAAAAAAAAAAAAAAAACAAGGAACTGTGATTATCCTGAGTTTCTGTGGGTCAGGGATTCAAGAGCAGTTTAGGCCAGGCATGGTGGCTCACACCTGTAATCCCAGCACTTTGGGATCAAGAGGCCAGGAGTTCGGCCAGGCACGGTGGCTCACACCTGTAATCCCAGCACTTTGGGAGGCCCAGGCAGGCGGATCACAAAGTCAGGAGTTCTAGGCCAGCCTGGCCAATATGGTGAAACCCCGTCCCTACTAAAAATATGAAAATTAGCCGGGCATGGTGGTGCGTGCCTGTGGTCCCAGCTGCTCGGGAGGCTGAGGCAGAGGAGTTGCTTGAACCTGGGAGGCGGAGGTTGCAGTGAGCCGAGATTGTGCCATTGCACTCCAGCCTGGGCAACGGAGGGAGACTCCATCTCAAAAAATAAAATAAAGGCCAGGAGTTCAAGACTGGCCAGGGCAACAGAGCAAGGCCCTATCTCTACAAAGAATTCAAAAAATAGCCAGATGTGGTAGTGTGTACTTGTCCTCCGGAGGCTGAGACGGGAGATTCCTTGAGCCCAGGAGTTCAAAGGTACAGTGAGCCACGATTGTGCCACTGCACTCCAGCCTGGGTGACAGAGCAAGAGCCTGTCACACACAAAAAAAAGTAGTTCAGAAATCATACTCTGTCATTTTCACAACATCCAGTTGGTACAGAGGCCAGCCCTTTTCAGTATGGGAGGTGACCGTACCAGGGCATGAAGCCAGGAGGTGGGGCTCATTGGCCACACTCTCATCTTGGAGGCTGCCGCCCACCACATGTTACTTCATGATCCTGTTCAGTAATCACAACAGGCTAGTAATAATTTTCCCCCTCCTCAAAAGAGGGCATTTTGCTCAAGACCAAACAACTAAGAAGTGGCAGGCCTTGGATTTGAACCCCACTGTCCTTGGCTATGTTGGAGCTCTATGGTATGCAGAGGTGATAGCAGCAAGGACTGATAGAAGTGTCCCCCGAACCCCATTCGACGCTGGACTCCAGGTAGCAAGATACTGTGTTTCTCTCCTCCGGCCAGGTCCCCAGGGGGACTGGCATCTTCTCTCAGACTCCCACACAGGTCAAGGGGAGCTTAGGCCCTGGGAGGGCGCCAGTTAGCAGGGGGGAGAGGAAAGAGCTGCCTCTCTCCTGTCACTCCCCATTTTGCCCCAAGATGAGGGGCTGCCATTCAGAATGGGTCAGGTTCCAGGACAGTGACTGGGTCAAATTTGCTGGAAGGCAGGGTCATTATCAGAAGACCTATCCCCTCACCACACACACACCACGTGTGTGCACACATGCACACACAGGTGCAAGCACACAAGTACCCATGCACACATCACCCACATGCACACCCGCCATAACATGCACACACATGCACACACATGCACACTCTCCTCCTAGTCATCTGCTTCTGAGTGACCAGATGGCTCTTTTTTTTTTTTCCCGCAAATACTTATTGAGCACCTGCTAGGTGACTGGTATTCTGCTGGATGCAAAGGACACAGGGCGTGGAACAGAGACAAGGTGTCTGCTCGTGTGGAGCCTGTGGTCATGCACCCTGCTGGACAGCTGCCTTTCCGGGGGTCACTTCTGCTCCTCACATCTGCTGGGGCTCATTGACTTCTTCCATACGGTATTTGGGCACAGGCATGGGGAGGTCCCCCTAGACCTCGAGCCTAAGCCTCAAACTCTGGCCCACTTTACAAAAGCCCAAATTAAGGAACTGATCATCCGCTTAGTAATAGTTTAGAACCTTTAAAGTATGTTACAACCTGCAGAAGTTACAGAAACCCAGCCTCTCTCAACTCTTTTAGTCACAATGAGGTGGAGCTTTCAGAAAATCAAGAGACCAAGATCAGGCCAGGCGCGGTGGCTCACACCTGTAATTCCAGCACTTTGGGAAGCCAATGTGGAAGGATCACTTGAGCCCAGGAGTTTGAGACCAGCCTGGGCAATATGGTGACACCCCATCTTTCAAAAAAAATTAGCCTAGTGTGGTGGCACATGCCTGTAGTCCCAGCTACTCAGGAAGCTGAGGCAGGAATATCGCTGGAGTCCAAGAGTTTGAGGCTGCAGTGAGCCATGATCAGACCACTGCACTCCAGCCTGGGTGACAGAGTGAGGCCCTGTCTCAAAAACAAAACAAAAGAGACCAAAATCAGTCAAATGCTTCTTACTGTTCTCTTCCTCCGTGCCTAGGGCTGTACTTTCAGATACCACTCATTGTCCTTCCTGCCTTCCCAGGCAATTCAGGACTCTGCAGTGACATCACTCATCTGGTCTCAGGGGCAGCCCAGAAGTATCTGACCGTAGACACAACTAGGCTCCGTGAGCATAACTGGGTGGCAACTTCAGAGGGCAGAGGAGACACCTTCATTGCCTCTCCTTGCACAGAAACAAACAGTGGGCTCTCTCTGGCCCAGCGTGGTGGTTCATGCCTGTAATACCAGCGCTTTGGGAGGCTGAGATGGGAGGATTGCTTGAGCCCAGGAGGTCGAGGCTGCAGTGAGCTATGATCACACCACCACACTCCAGCCTGGGCAGCAGAGTGGGACCTCGTCTCTAAGAAGAGAAAGAAAGAAAGAGAAACGGTGTCTCCGCACAGCCGGTCAGAACTGTGTGACTCACTTGAGGCAGGACCGAGAGTGACATCCAGTTGCACTTTTCTCACCTCCTTTGGGACCCTCGGTGGTGAGTTCCCCTTTGTCCTCTCGTGGAAACAGCACACAGCAAGCAACTACAAAACCAGAGCGGAAGGGGGGACTTCCCACTGGCATCCGGCCCTGGTGCCATGTTTTATCATCTGGAACGGTTATGAAGCTTTGTGTGACTTGCTCAGGATCAGCAGTCACCATGGTCTAATCCCAAGAGGGACTCGTCACCCAGAGACCTTAAAAGGCCCCAGGCCCACTGTGGTTTTTTCTGGAGACTCCCAGAACCAAGTGGCACGTTGGGTTCCTGTGCGTCTGTGTCTTTGTGCCTGTATCTCGCTGGGGGACTTCACAGGAAGCAGGATTTGGGCATTCCTGAAGCTCCCAGCTGGACACCACTCCTGAGCGCCACATCCCATGATCAGTTCAACCACAGGCCTTTGACATCACCACGTGGCAAGGCACCCAGCAGAAGATGAGGATGACGGGTGATGCCAGATGGATGCGTACCTGGTGGATGGCCCACGCACGAAGACTCGAGACCCTCAGGACTGGCCATATAATCTGCAAGGTCCAGTATGAAATGAGAATAAGCAGCCCACACAACTGGGCGCAGTGGTTCATGCCTGTAATCCCAGCACTTTGGGAGGCTGAGGAGGGCGGATCACTTGAGGCCAGGAATTCGAGACCAGCCTGGCCAACATGGCGAAAACCCATCTCTACTAAAAATACAAAAATTAGTTGGGCATGGTGGCACACACCTGTAATCCCAGCTACTCGGAGGCTGAGGCACAAGAATTGCTTGAACCCGGGAGGCGGAGGTTGTTGCAGTGAGCTAACGCCACTGCATTCCAGCGTAGGCAACAGAGTGAGACCCTGTCTCAGAAAAAAAAAAGAGAGGCTGGGCACGGTGGCTTACGCCTGTAATCCCAACACTTTGGGAGGCTGAGGCGGGTGGATCACCTGAGGTCAGGAGTTTGAGACCAGCGTGGTCAACATGGTGAAACTCTGTCTCTAATAAAAATATAAAAATTAGCCAGGCATGGTGACAGACACCTGTAATCCCAGCTACTCAGGAGGCTGAGGCAGGAGAATCGCTTGAAACTGGGAAGTGGAGGTTGCAGTGAGTCAAGATCATGCCATTGCACTCCAGCCTGGGCAACAAGAGTGAAACTCTATCTCAAAAAAAAAAAAAAAAAAAGAGAGAGAATGAGAATGAGCAGTCCCCATTGGAAAACTATGAAGAATTTCAAGACAGCAACAGCAGAGCATTAAATGGAGCACAGGGCCCCTCTGCCCACCAGGCCCTGGGCAACAGCCCACAGGTCGCACGTCCGTGTTGCCGGCCCTATGGGTCCCTCCGAAACCATGCCCCAAGGAGTTAAAAGACGTCAGGGACTAAGAAATTCTTGAGTTTGCAGGATAGCAGGTAAGAAAAGAAACAACTTCCTAAAAAGCTGACACTCCCTTCACTTGTGAGATTTTAGAAACTGGCTGAAATTGGCTGGAGCCAAGATGGCCAGCGGGAATCTGTGCAAAACAGGCTTTCAGACATCAAAGCCTAAATTTCCACCGCGTGTTTCATACTAATGTCTCCTGATTTGCACACATGACCCATGAGGAGGCATGAAGGATAAATGTGCCTGCCCAAGGACCTCCCTTTCCTTCCACCCCATAAACCTTTTCCAATAAAATTACTGCCTTAAAACCAGTACAGGGAGGCAGCTTTGAGCTGGACTCCTATCCCCTTGTAAATCAACTT
This sequence comes from Pongo abelii, assembly GCF_028885655.2. Taxonomy (NCBI): domain Eukaryota; kingdom Metazoa; phylum Chordata; class Mammalia; order Primates; family Hominidae; genus Pongo; species Pongo abelii. The sequence continues at coordinate 35,598,788 of NC_085929.1, forward strand.
GCAATAAAAGCTTTTCTTCTCTCAAAAACCCAGTGTCGGCGGGGCGCGGTGGCTCATGCTTGTAATCCCAGCACTTTGGGAGGCCAAGGCAGGTGGATCACGAGGTCAGGAGTTCGAAACCAGCCTGGCCAACATGGAGAAACCCTGTCTTTACTAAAAATACAAAAATTAGCTGGGCATGGTAGCGGGCGCCTATAATCCCAGCTACTCAGGAGGCTGAGGCAGGAGAATCGCTTGAACCCAGGAGGTGGAGGTTGCAGTGAGCTAAGATGGAGCCACTGCACTCCAGCCTGGACAACAGAGCAAGACTGCATCTCAAAAAAAAAAAAACAAAACAAAAACAAAAAACTCAGTGTTATAGCATTGGCTTTTAGCACATGGAGCAGTGAGCCCCTTTTGCTCAGTGATGCCTTCGCCCTGCCACAGTTGAGTAGCCATCCATTCAGTTCTGGACAGTGAAACCCATTTGCAGGTCTGCCTGTGACTGGTTCGCATGTCCTGTCTAGGCAACCACAGTGTCCTGGCTGAGCCAGGTGAGGACTATTGCTGGCTTGGCTCTCTGAGGGCTCCAGGAAGGCAGGGCTGGGTCTGAACATAATCTCTGGATTCCCCCACCTGGTCCAGTGCTGGGAACACATCAGGGGCCCCATGGCATGGGTTGAGGGTGTTAATTAGTCTGATACTGAGACCTCATAGAGGCCACAGGTAGGCCTGCTCTGGGGCCTTACACAGGGTGTGGCAAGGAACACCAGTGGTGAGTGCTGGCCCTGCTGAGACCCGAGCACCCCCAACCTGGACTCCCTGAGCCTCAGGGAAGACGCAAGGGGAGCAGCAGGGTGGACAGGCTGAGCTGGGGAGGAGAAGGGGTGGCTGGGGAGTGTGGAGGGGTCCAGGCCAGAAAGGGAGGCCCCTTGCAGAGGAAAGGTGATGAGGGGTGGAAGGAGAGAGTGTGGTCTGCAGAAACCTCAGAGGTCCTGGCATGGGAGATTTAGAAATGTACATGAGGCCAGGCACAGTGGCTCACACCTATAATTCCAACACTTTGGGAGGCCAAGGCAGGCGGATCGCTTGAGCCCAGGAGTTTGAGACCAGCCTGGGTAACACAGCAAAACCTCGTCTCTACAAAAAATAAAAAAATCATGCAATGAGCTATGATTGTACCACTGTACTCTAGCCTGGGCGACACAGAATGAGACCCCATCTCAAAATAATAATAATAATAAATAATTAATTCCCTAGGCATGGTGGTTAATTCGCTGAGCACAGCTGTAGTCTTAGCTACCCAGGAGGCTGAGGCAGGAGGATTGCTCGAGCCCAGTTCCAGGCTGCAGTGAGCTATGATTGTGCCACTGTACATCAGCCTGGGTAACAGAGCAAGACCCTGTCTCTAAAACAAAGAAGAAATGTACATCCAATGTGAGGAGGAAAGCCTTTGGTCATCTGAGGAGAACCAGGTTTGAGCGGGAGTGTTTTGCTAAGCCCAGAAGGGAGGGCATGGGGCCAGTTGCAAAGCCCACCATTATCATACATGACACTTGTTAAGGATGGTCAGGCTGACTTTATGCAGTGGGGAGCCACTGAGATTGATGGGGTTTTGCAGTGCGGAAGAGATATTGGGATTGATCGCCAAGGAGCAGGTGGGGGTCACTGGATGGAAAGTGACTAAAATGAAACATCCGAGCGAAGAGGGGTTCCAGCCACACCCACCTAACAGAATTCCTGCTGAAGACAGGCCAGGGTGCTCAGACAGCACCTAGGGGTGGTGGAGGAAGAGGAACCCAGTCAGACGTGGAAGGTGGTCAGATACGGGGGTCTCTGGATAAACTGACTTAGCAGGATTCCTGCTAAAATTGGGCAATACAGAGGTGACCACGGAAGTCAAAAGGTCAGGCCTGGTTGAAAAAGAGTCCAGGGGCCAGGCGCGGTGGCTTATGCCTGTAATCCCACCACTTTGGGAGGTTGAGGCAGGTGAATCACTTGAGGACAGGAGTTTGAGACCAGCCTGGCCAACATGGCGAAACCCCGTCTCTACTAAAAATACAAAAATATGCCGTGCGTGGTGGTGCATGCCTGTAATCCCATCTACTGGGGAGGCTGAGGCAGGAGAATCACTTGAACCTGGGAGGCAGAGGTTGCAGTGAGCCGAGATTTCACCACTGCACTCCAGCCTGTCACCTTAAGATGGTGAGAAAGCATCTCAAGGGTAATAAAAGAGTCCAGGGTGGCAGAGTAGAGTTTGGTCAAGGCGAGAATGAGAGAATCCCGGTCACTCGTGGCTGTCTTCCTGCCCCTCCTGAGTGGCTCTGTGGCCTCCTATGGTGCAGTGGCTGTGGGCAGAGTCCCTGATTCTGACCCCTCCACAGCGTCACCCCTGGGCCTCTGGAGCAGGGGTAGATGGGGCTCCTTTCCCCTTTGGGGTTCACCTTCCAGTTGAAGTCCTTGAGGGTTTTGGGGGTACCTCTCCGTGGATGACCTCCCTCCCCACGGACCTGGAATGCTTATCTATTTGTTCACAACCTTTCCATGCGCCCTCCCCAAGTCCAACCTGGGCCAAGCCTGGAGGGAAATTAGGGGCCCAGTAGGGACAAGCCCAGGAGACCTGAGTGACTACAGAGGCCCTCAACCCACCCCAGAAATTCAGGGGATGCCCAGGAATGACCCCTGGGCAGGGGATGGGGAGAGGGAGCCGAGGCACAGAACGCGCTCAGGTTCACAGGCCAGAGGCGCTGGCTGGTTTGAGGAGCCAAGCAGTGCTCGTCTGCCTGGAGCTTGGGGTGCGAGTGGGGATATGGCAAGAGATGGGGCTGGAGGGCTCAGCAGCAGCAGGCACGCTGGACGTTTGCCATGAGGGCAATGGGGAGCCATGAGGAGGTGAGGCAGGAGGCAGCCCTGCCAGATTGCCATCTCATTTATTCCCAGAGGTTGTGGCTGGGAAGCGGGCTGGGAGGGACAGAGCTGAAGGCTTGAGACCAGCAAGGGAGCTTTGCAGTCACGGAGATGGGAGGTGTCAGTGGCTTGGACCAGGAGTGGAGTTGGGTAGAGAAGGAGTAAGTTCGAGAGGTGTTTTGGAAGGAATGCTGGTGGAATTTCCTATGGTTTGAGTGGGGAGGTGGGTGGTCTGTGAAGGAGAACAAGGGCTTGGGCACCAGGAAAGGGTGGGGCAGATGTGGGTGGTGGTGCAGGTTTAGGGGGAAGGTCACAGGTTTGGTCGTGAACATACTGAGTTCACAGACCTGTGACACAGAGGGACCCGGGCAGGATTCGCACTCAGCCCTGCTGCAAACCAGCTCTTTGGGCTGCCGCCCACACGGCTGTAGAAGAGCAGAGGCACTCAGCTGGCCATGCCCTGTGCTGCCCTCAAGCTGCGACCTGGCCTGGGTTCCCTGGGCATCAAGCAGGGGAGGCTGTTCAGGAAAATCCCCCAGGCCCACTCACTTTGATAGCCCAGAGCAGCCGTTTCTGGGACCTCTCTATGCTCAGAGGATTACCAAAGACTTCAAGGAGCTTCTGTGTATGGGGCTCATGACTCCTGATTCTTACTGTATGTAAAAGGCTGAATAATGGCCCTCAAAGGAGATCCACATCCTGATCCCTGAAATCTGTGAATCTGTCCCCTTATATGGCAAAGGGATTTCCAGATGTGATTAAGAACTTTGAGATGGGGAGATTATCCTGGATTATCTGATTGGCCCCCCATTAGCACAAGGGTCCTTATAAAAGGGACACAGGAAGGTCAAGGGCAGAAGGTGGCAATGTGATGATGGATGCAGAAGAGAAGGCCATGTGGCATGGGGCTACGAGCCAAGACATGGGGTGGCCTCGGGAATCTGGAAAAAGCAAAGAATGGTTTCTCCCCTGGAGCCTCCAGAAACAGCCCTGCAGATGCCTTGCCTTGATTTTGCCCCACTGAGATCCATTTCAAACTTTTGGCTTTTAGAACAGTAAGAGAATACATCTTGTTTTTTTGTTTGTTTGTTTTGTTTCGGTTTTGTTGTTGTTTATTTGGTTTTTTTGAGACAGAGTCTTCGCTCTGTCGCCCAGGCCGGAGTGCAGTGGCGCAATATCGGCTCACTGCAAGCTCTGCCTTCTGGGTTCACGCTATTCTGCCTCAGCTTCCCGAGTAGCTGGGACTACAGGCGCCCGCCACCATGCCTGTCTAATTTTTGTATTTTTAAATAGAGACTGGGTTTCACCATATTAGCCAGGATGGTCTCAATCTCCTGACCTCATGATCTGCCTGCCTTGGGCCTCCCAAAGTGCTGGGATTACAGGCGTGAGCCACCACGCCCAGCCGTACGTACATCTTGTTTTAAGCAATGAAATCTGTGGTAATTTGTTACAGCAGCAGTGAGAAACTAACACATCATCAGAAATTTAAATTGAGAACTTAAAATCTGATTTGTTTTAAAAGAAACGGTGCATTTCTTGTTAGCATAAATATTTTTATTAAAAATAAATATGTATTTTAAAATATTACTAAGAAGAATAGCTTCTGTGTATTTGTTGTTGGTGGTGGTTTTTTTGCAAATCTTTTCAGTGTCTGGCTGTAGAGAAGACAACTGTATTATCATACCTGTTTCTGCATTCAGTCTGTTGTGATATGTTCTTTTGGTTGCAGTATATGAAGAAACTTCCATCCCACACAGATATGGGAGTGGAAAAAAGAGGAGCTATTTTATTTATTTTATTCTATTATTTTTGGTAGAAACAGGGTTTCACCATGTTGCCCAGGCTGGTCTTGAACTCCTGCACTCAAGTGATCCACCTGCCTTGGCCTCCCAAAGAGCTGGGATTACAGGCGTGAGCTATCGCACCCAGCTATGGAGGAGCTTTTTAGATAAGCATGGATATTCTTCTTTGATATAAACCAAAATGCAAAAAGTGGTAGTTTTTCAAAGGTTAGTTGCAGTGTAAAATCTGAAACCAGGTCAATGGATTTTTTGTACTTTGTGACAGTGAAATCCACTGACCTTACACTGTGAATGGATCTTTTACTGGTATATGATTCTGGATTGGCTGACCCCAAACATTGAAGGAATAAATGGTAGCAATTTTTTAAAGACAGGGTCTCTCTATATTGCCCAGATTGGACTCAAACTCCTGGGCTCATATGATCCCCATGCCTTAGCCTCCCAAGTAGCCAAGACTACCAATTTTACACAAACTTCCAGCAAATTGAACTGGGAGAAACATTTCCTAATTCATTCATTCTATGAGGCCAGCATTTTATTGATACCAAAACCAGACCACAGTATTATAAACAACAGAAAAAGGTTTTAGGGTCAGGTGAATTTAGGAAGCAACAAAATTATATGTAAAAATTTTTTAAAAAGAACAGAAAACCTAAAATCCAATGTTACTCATGAACATAGAAAAATTCTCAACAAAACTTTGGCAAATTAAATTCAATAGTATATAATAAATTTTCTCAGTATTTGCACATCTGGAAACATCTTTATTTCACCTTCAGTTTTATTGTTTGTTTGTTTGTTTTTTTGAGATGGAGCCTCTCTGTGTCTCCCAGGCTGGAGTGCAGTCGCGCCATCTCGGCTTACTGCAAGCTCCGCCTCCCGGGTTCACGCCATTCTCCTGCCTCAGACTCCCAAGTAGCTGGGACTACAGGCGCCCACCACTATGCCCGCCTGATTTTTTGTATTTTTAGTAGAGACAGGGTTTCACCGCGTTAGCCAGGATGGTCTCGATCTCCTGACCTCATGATCTGCTCGCCTCGGCCTCCCAAAGTGCTGGAATTACAGGCGTGAGCCACCGTGCCCAGCCTCACCTTCAGTTTTAAAAGACAGCTTTGCTGGATATACAATTCTTGGTTGATACTTACTTTTCCTGTCAGCACTTTGGCTTCTATCCTTCACTGTTTCTGATGACAAGTCAGCTGTTAGTCTGAGGTGCTGTTCTCTTTGATGAGTCTTTTTTCACTTAATGCTTTGCTTTTTATTGGTTTGTTTGTTTAGAGATGATGTCTTACTGTGTTGCCCGGGCTAAACTGAAACTCCTGGGCTCAAGTTATCCTCCCACCTCAGCCTCCTGAGTAGCTGGGATTATAGTTCTTTGTTTTTGATCATTTGATCATTTGACTACAATATGTCTGGATATATTTGCATATTTGCAAATTCCGACCTGGAGTCCATTAAACTTCTTGGATGTGTGTAGATTGTTTTCCTCAAATTTGGGAAGTTTTTGAGCATTATTTCTTCAAATATTTTGTCTGCTCCTTTCTCTTTCCTCTCCTTCTGATACTCCAATTACATGTATGTTGGTGTGCTTAATGGTTTTCCACATTTCTCCAAGGCTCTGTTCATTTTTCTGCGTTTTTTCTGTCTCTCTGCTCTTTCAATTGTGTAATCTCTATTAATCTCTCCTTACAATTGCTGATTCATTCTTTTGCCCATTGGATCTCTCTAATGAAGTTTTCATTTTAGTTATTGTATTCCAACTCCAGAATTTTCATTTGGTGCTATTTTATAATTTCTATCTCTTTATTGATAGTCTCTATTTTGATAAGAAATTATTTTACCTTCCTTTATTTTCTTAAGCATTCTTTTTTTTAATTCTCTGAAAATATTTATAACAGTTGCTTTGGCGTCTTGGCTAAGCCTGATATCTGGATCCTCTGAGGTGAAGTTTCTTTCTTTTTTTATATATTTTTCTTTTTTACTGAATTTGTATACTCTGAAGATTAAAGGCAGTTTCTGTTGCCTGCTTTTCTTTTTCCTATATCTGGTCACACTTTCCTGCTTTTTTTTTTTTTTCATGTCTCATAAATGGTTGTTAACCACTGGACATTTTAGAGAATATACTGTAGCACTCTAAATACTGAACTCTCACATTCTGGGGCTCGTTTTTGTTTGCTTATTTGTTTAGTGACTTAGCTGGACTATTTTAGTGAAGTCTATTTCTCCTAAGTATGCAGCTTCTGATTTCACTCCTCAGAGAAAGCAGCCTTGGGCATGACCAGGGTCACCCTAGGTGACAGTGGTTTTAGCAGGGGTCTCTTTGTCTCTTTTTATGATTTCTCTGTCAAGCTGTCTGCCTGTGTTGGAATCATACCCAGCTATTAGCCTCCATTGATGACTAATTGCTCTGTTGTTTTCAACAGTGTCCTGGGGTAGAAATTGCTCCACATGTGATTCAGTTAAATTCAGGCCCTTTTGCAAAGGTACTCTTTGAGGCCAGTCTTTGAGGTTTGTTACAACTCCAGGAGCGTTCTTCTCAGTGGCTACTCTATAGTTTAGCTTGTTAATCTGACAAGCTACTAGCCTCCTCATAATTGCTTGCCACCAAAATTGCTTACCATCAAAATCTCTATTGCTTTTCCCCTTAATCTGGAACTCCTCCACACTCACTTCCAAAGGAAGTCAGTTCCCTTGGGAAGAGCTTAGGTTCTCTCTGTTCTTACAGCCTGCCACTCTCTGGGCAAAACCTCTGCACAACTGTTCTGGAGGTATGGAGAATGGGCCCCTTTCTCAGAGAATGACACACCTGCTTTATGAACAGGCTGCTGGATGGAGCAGTAGCTTCTGATCTTCTTGGCTTGCCACTTATGCTATGGAACCTCTACCCTATGAATGAGCTGGGGCAAATGCAACCAGGCATTTTTTTGGCCTGCTGCACCTAAGGCAGAGCTTCTACCCTACGGAGTGGGGCTGGGTAGAGGAGGAGAACCTCAGACCTCTCAGCCACTCTTGCCTAGAATGGAGTATCTACAACACAGGACTTGGTGGATGAGAAATGCTGATATCCTGCCCTTCCTAGGGAGATACTCTAGCCCCCCAGCTGAGACTAAGGAGAGGGAGACCTGTGTTCTTGGCTGCATCCACCTGGAGTAGAACTTCCATCTCGCTGAGCTGCGGGGACGGGGAAGGGAGAGAATGGGCCATGGCTCAAATGCCACAGGCTCTCACTGTTCTACGGTTCTGAGATTTAATAGATTTTCCTTTTTCTTTTTCTTTCTTTTTTTTTTTTTTTGAGACAGAGTCTTGCTCTGTTGCCCAGGCTGGAGTGCAGTGGGGTAATCTCGGCTCACTGCAACCTCCGCCTCCTGGGTTCAAGTGATTCTTCTGCCTCAGCCTCCTGAGTAGCTGGAACTGCAGGCGTGTGCCACTATGCCCGGCTAATTTTTTTTGTATTTTTAGTAGAAACCGGGTTTCACCACATTGGCCAGGCTGGTCTCAAACTCCTGACCTCATGACCCACCTGCCTCAGCCTCCCACGCCCGGCCGATTTTCTTTTTTTTCTTTCTTTTTTTTTTTTTTTTGAGATGGAGTCTCACTCTGTTGCCCAGGCTGGAGTGCAGTGGCACGATCTCTGCTCACTGCAAGCTCCACCTCCCAGGTTCACACCATTCTCCTGCCTCAGCCTCCCGAGTAGCTGTGACTACAGGTGCCCGCCACCACGCCCGGTTAATTTTTTTGTATTTTTAGTAGAGACTGGGTTTCACCATGTTCGCCAGGATGGTCTCGATCTCCTGACCTCGTGATCTGCCCGCCTGGGACTCCCAAAGTGCTGGGATTACAGGCGTGAGCCACCGCGCCCGGCCCCAGCGATTTTCTTGAATAAATTTTTCTTCATTTGCTGTGTGACCTCAGGACAATTTCCAGAGACTTTAAATGGTTTTTTCATATAATATTTACCAGTTATAGTTATTTCTCTGGGCAGAGGGTAGGTGGAGCTCCTCACATCACTATACCAGAAGTTGTCTCTGAATATATAATAGTCATTTGGTGCATAGTGACATTCCCGTCAATGATGGACCACATATACAATAGTGATCCCATAAGATTATAATTCTGGGACAGGTGCAGTGGCTTATGCCTGTAATCCCAGCACTTTGGGAGGCCAGGGCAGGTGGGTAGCTTGAGCCCAGGAGTTCAAGACCAGCCTGGGCAACATGGCAAAACCCCATCTCTACAAAAAAATTTAAAATAAAAAAATTAGCCAGGCGTGGTGGCTTGTGTTTGTGGTCTCAGCTACATGGGAGGCTGAGGTGAGAGGATGGCTTGAGCCCAGGAGGCGGAGGTTGCAGTGAGCTGAGATCGCGCCACTGCACTCCAGCCTGGGCAACAGAGTGAGACCCTGTCTCAAAAAAAAAAAAAAGATTCTAATACTGTATTTTTACTGTATCTTTTCTATGTTTAGATACACAAATACCACTGTGATACAGTTACCTATGATATTCAGTACGGTAACATGCTGTACTGGTTTGTGGCCTAGGAGAAACAGGCTACACCACATAGCCTAGGTGTGTAGTAGGCTATCTCAGCTAGGTTCGCGTGAGTGCACTCTGTCATGTTCACACAATGATGAAATCAAATCACTTAATGACACATTTCTCAGAACATATCCCCATCATTAAGTGACTCATGAATGTATATTAAAAAAATACAGTAGTCTCCCTTTATCTGGAGTTTCACTTTTTGCAGTTTTGGCTACCCATATTATAGTAAAAGAAAACATTTAGAGAGAGACCACATTCATATAACTTTTATTACAGTATATTGTTATAATTGTTCTATTGTATTATTAGTTATTGTTAATATCTTACTGTGCCTAATTTATAAATTAGGCTTTATCATAGGTATGTCTGTACAGGAAAAAACATAGTGTATATAGGGTTTGGTACTATCTGAGGTTTCAGGCATCCACTAGGGGTCTTGGAACACATCCCCCATGGATAAAGGAAGACAACTGTACATCACAACCAAGTGGGATTTCTCCCAGGACTGCAAAGTGGCTTTAACACTGGAAAATCAATCAGTGTAATTCACCATATTAACAGACTAAACAATTAAAATGATCAGATCATTTCAATAAAGGCAGAAAAACCATTTGACAAAATCCAACATTCGTTCCTGATTGTTAAAAAAAAATTAAGCTTGGCCAGGCGCGGTGGCTCACGCTTGTAATCCCAGCACTTTGGGAGGCTGAGGCGGGCGGATCACAAGGTCAGGAGATCGAGACCATCCTGGCTAACACGGTGAAACCCCATCTCTACTAAAAATACAAAAAAAAATTAGCTGGGCGTGGTGGCGGGCCCTGTAGTCCCAGCTACTCAGGAGGCTGAGGCAGGAGAATGGCGTGAACCCGGGAGGCAGAGCTTGCAGTGAGCCGAGATCGCGCCACTGCACTCCAGCCTGGGCTACAGAGCAAGACTCCGTCTCAAAAAAAAACAAAAAAACAAAAAAACCAAGCCAGGAATAGAAGGGAATCTTCTTACCTAATAAAAGGCATCTACCAAACAAAACCCTATAATGAACATTAGGGTTCATTAATGTTTTTCCACTAAGATCATGAACAAGATGGGTCTATCTACTCTCACCACTTCTATTCAACATTGTATTGGAGATTCTATAATCAAGCAAGGAAAGGAAATAAAAGACATTCAGATTTGATATAAAGAAGAAAAGTTGCCTTTATTTGCAAAAAAAAATGTTCATCTAAGTTAAAAATCTGATGGAATTTGCAAAAAAGCTGTTGGGACTAATAAATGAGTATAATAAGGTTGAAAGATACAGGATTAACATAAAAAATATATTACTAGCAAAAAACATCTGGACGTTGAAATTTTAAAAAATACTATTTACAGTAGCATAAAAATATGAAATAGAGTAAATAGAACAAAAAAGTATATTAGGCCTATACAATGAAAGCTACAAAACGTTGCTGAGAAAAAGCTCTAAAGGTCTAAATAAATGGAGAGGTATACCATGTTCATGGGTTGAGAGACTCAATACTGTCAATATGTCAATTCTTCCCAAATTAATCTACAAACTCAACATAATTTCAGTCAAAGTCTCAGCAGGCTTTTTTGGTAGAAATTTACAAACTGATTACAAAATGTATTGGAAATGCAAAGGCTTAGAACAGCCAAAACAACTTTGAAAAAGAGGAACAAAATTAAAGGACTTAAATGACCTAACTTTAAAACTTATTATAAAGGCACAGCAACGAAGACAGTGTGGCGTTGGTGTACAAATAGACAAGTAGTTTAATAAAGCAGAACAAAGAGTCCAGAAACAGATTCACAGATATGTGGTCAATTTTTAACAAAGATGCAAACTGGACATCATCAAAATTAACCTCTCTCTGCTCTTCGAAAGACACTCTTGGCTGGGCACAGTGGCTCACTACTGTAATCCCAGCACTTTGGGAGACTGAGATGGGTAGATTGCTTGTGCCCAGCAGCTTGAGACCAGCCTGGGCAACATGGCATAACCCCGTCTCTACAAAAAATTAGCTAGGCGTGGTGGCACACGCCTGTGGTCCTGGGAGGCTGAGGTGGGAGGATAGCCTGAACCCAGAAGGTTGAGGCTGCAGTGAGCCGTGATCATGTCACTGCACTCCAGCCTGGTGATGAGCGAGACCCTGTCTCAAAAAGAAAAAGAAAGACACTGTTAAGAGAATAAAAAGACAAGTCACAGATTGAAAGAAGATATTCATTAAATCACATATCTGATTTTAAAAAGACTCGTATCCAGAATATATAAAGAACTCTCAATGCTCAATAATACAAAAACAAAGGATTTTTAAAAGAGTGCCCATGGGGAACAAACAATTGAAGCAGACACTTGATCAAAAAAACACGTATGGATGACAAATAAGCAGGTGAAAAGATGCTCCATAGCATCAGTCATTAGGGAAATGCCAATTAAAATCACAGTGAGACTACTACACACCTATTAGAATGGCTTAAATTTGAATAACTGGCAATACCAAGGGTTGGTGAGGATGTGGAGCAACTGGAGCTTTTAGGTACTGTTGTACAATTACTTTGAAAAACAGCTTGGGCTGGGCGCGGTGGCTCACACCTGTAATCCCAGCACTTTGGGAGGCAGGGGTGGGTGGACTGCTGAGCCCAGGAGTTCGAGACCAGCCTGGGCAACATGGGGAAACCCCGTCTCTACTAAAAATACAAAAAACGACAACAACAACAAAAAAAAACTAGCCAGGCGCGGTGGCACATGCCTGTGTCCAAAGGATCACTTGAGCCTGGGAGGTCAAGACTGCAGTGAGCCATGATTGCTCCACTGCACTTCAGCCTGGGTGACAGAGTGGGACGGGGAGGGGAGGGAAGGGGAGCCTTCTCTCCTGCCTTGAGAGGGGAGTCAGGATGCAAAGCCAGGTCATCTGACCCAGAGCCTGTGTCCTTATCTGGCTGTCTCCTGCCTCCCAGTCTGTACCCAGGATGATCCTTTTGGGGCCCTAAATGGTGCTCAGATTCCCCTGGGAATATGTACAGGGCCTGGTGTATATGATCCTACATGAGGCTTTTTGTTTGTTTTTGAGACAGGGTCTCACTCTGTTGCCCAGGCTGGGTGCAGTGGTGCAATTATAGCTCACTGCAGCCTCAAACTCCTGGGCTTAGGCAATCCTCCCACCTCACCCTCCTTAGTAGTTGTGACTATAAGTGCATACTAACACATCATGCTAATTAAGAAAAAAAAATTGCAGAGATAGAATCTCGCTATGTTGCCCAGGCCAGTCTCAAACTCCTGGTCTCAAGCGATCCTCCCACCTTGGTTTCCCAAAGTGCTGGGATTACAGGCACACACCACCACACCTGGCCCCATGTGAAGTATTTGTAAGACTTCACCTTCATGTGACTATGGTAGTGATAGTGACAATGATGATGATGATTTTTTCTTTTCTTGTTCCATGAGCTTCAATCACCGTCAGCTCCCTGAGAACAGCTCCTAGCTCCTATAATGGCGTATTCCTACCTCAGGGCCTTGTAGAGGTTGTTTCTTCACCCAGGGACACTGGGATCATTATACTTCATCAATTAATTGCTCTCATCCTTCAGCTTACAAGATTTTCTTTTCTTATGCTTGTAATCTCAGGGTTTTGAAAGGCCAAGACAGGAAGTTTGCTTGAGGCTGGGAGTTTGAGACCAGCCTGGGGCAACATGGCAAGCTCTTGTCTCTATTAAAAAAAAAAAAAAAAATTAGCTGGGCATGGTGGTACACTCCTGTAATCCCAGTTACTCAGGAGGCTGAGGCAGGGGGATCACTTAAACCCAGGAGTTCCAAGCTGCAGTGAGCTGTGATAATGCCACTGCACTGCAGCCTGGACAACAGAGTGAGAACTTGTCTCAAAATAATAATAATAATAATAATAAAAAGGCCAGGCGTGGTGGCTCACGCCTGTAATCCCAGCACTTTGGGAGGCCGAGGCGGGCCGATCATGAGGTCAAGAGATCGAGACCATCCTGGCTAACACGGTGAAACCCCGTCTCTACTAAAAACACAAAAAATTAACCAGGCATGTTGGCGGGCGCCTGTAGTCCCAGCTACTTGGGAGGCTGAGGCAGGAGAATGGCATGAACCCGGGAGGCGGAGCTTGCAGTGAGCCGAGATCAGGCCACTGCACTCCAGCCTGGGGGACAGAGCGAGACTCCGTCTCAAAAAATAAATAAATAAATAAATGAAAACATTTTATAAGATCTGTGGCCCTATCTGCCAGGCACTATCATCTAAATTAGGGCCCTATTGTCCTGTCTCTCTTTTTTTTTTTTTTAAGACAGGGTCTTGTTCTGTCACCCAGGCTGGAGTGCAAGGATGCAATCACGGCTCACTGCAGCCTCAACCTCCCTGGCTCAAGCAATCCTCCTGCCTCAGCCTTCTAAGGAGCTGGGACCACAGGCATGCACCACCATACCTGGGTAATATTTTAATTTTTGCAGAGACAGGATCTCACTATGTTGCCCAGGCTAGACTTGAACTTCTGGCCTCAAGTGATCTTCCTGCCTTAGCCTCCCAAAGTGCTGGGATTACAAGTGTGAGTCACTGTGCCCAGCCTGTTATGTCCTTTCAGACACCCTGCCTCATTCCTTTTTACGACGTGCAGTCACGCAGTTATCCGACCGTGGGTTTGTGTGAGTCTGTCTTTGAGGTTGGTCGTGCTGGCTCCTGCATTTCCAACACAGAACCTGAGCTTTGGCTCAGAGTAGGCGCTCTGTAAACATATGTGGGACGAGTGAGGACGTTCCCTGGACGATGCCTGGGGTGCCCAGGCCACAGAGCTGCCATTGAATCTCCTGGGAGTTAAGGTCCACCACGTTCCACTCAGCAGGAAAAATTCAGAGCTGACATTAATTCAGACCCCACATACGTGATTCTTACTGAGTTAGACACCAAGACAATCTCGCCTTTTGTTGGGACTGTGGGAGTCTTATGTACGCCTAGAGAGAAGCCAGTCTAAAATCAGTCGCTTTTTGAAACCATCAGCTCGAGAAATTAAGGATTCTGTCAGCGTGCCCTGAATTTCTGGGCCCAGCAATTAATTCCTTCTAGATTAAAGGATTGTTGTGTTTCTGATACATTATTATGCGGAGTGGGCTTGCTGTGAATTTTAAAACTTTAACCAGAATCCTCATTAACTGGGACCTTTTATCTGTGTGCAACTTCTAGAAGAGGCCAGTGGCTAGAAAGTGAGCTGATGCATCCAAAAAACACATTCCGGGTGTCCTGTTGCATATTCAGTCCAGGCAGCTGTTCTCCTTTCTGATGGAAACAGGGCCATTTACTTACAATGTGCCTGGTGCCGGCTGTATGTTGTACATTGCGCCATTGAATCATCACCTGCTCGATCAGGCAGCCACCGTCATTATTAGCTCCAGCGTACAGGTGAGGAGACTGGGGTTGAGAGAGGTGGGGTCCCTGCTCAAGCCAATGGGTGGCCCAAGTCTATCCGACCTGCAGGCCCCATGCTTGGCTCTCAGCTTCTGTTGCTTTCCCTTCTCCCTGGATGGTGAAGACCACTGTGCAGAAGGATGATCACAAGGCCCTTTGGGCCACCATCCAGCCAAGAGCTATTTCATCTGTGCTGGGCATGAGGCTCCGCTGAGCCCGAGGGAGTAGGGAGGCCCAAGGGAGCAGACCCAGTCGTGTGTGAGGCTGACTCAGGGGCCAAGAGCTCCATCCTCTGGAAACACCCATGGGGTTCAGGGCCCAGGGAGGCCAGCCCCCGCTGTCTATCATGAGCAGGCTCTGTCCCCTCCCTAGCATCAGTCCTCCTCCTGCCATATGTCTGGGAACCTCAGCTTCTCTCAGGCAGAGTCCAGCCTAGCTGGAGTCTCACTTTGTTGCCCAGGCTGGAGTGCAGTGGTGCCATCTCAGCTCACTGCAACCTTCGTCTCCCAGGTTCAAGCAATTCTTCTGCCTCAGCCTCCCGAGTAGCTGGGACTACAGGTATGTGCCATCACGCCTGGCTAATTTTTGTATTTTTAGTTTTGCCATGTTGGCCAGGCTGGTCTCGAACTCCTGACCTCAAGTGATCCACCTGCCTCGGCCTCCCAAAGTGTTGGGATTACAGGCGTGAGCTATCGCGCCTGGCCAGCCTGGCTGTCTTGATGGCAGAACCGGAGCCCAGATGCAGCCCTTTGAGGGAGAGAGTTCCAGGCCCTATGTCAGATGCTTACTGAACATCTCCAAATGAGCCTGGGTCTCCCGGCATAGCAGCAACTTCCCACTTTGGTTTACACAGGTTTATATACACACAGTGTTTATGCACAAAGCTACTTCTTCACCCCTGCGTGCCAGGAACCAGCACTCTCCAGCCCAGTGTGCACCCCAGGCCAAGAGCCAGACCATCACTCCCACAGTGGGCTTCCCCTAGGGCCCTGGGATCTTCTAGAAACCTTAGAAACTCAAAAGGAGTCAGGATTCCAGGAGTTCTGGCATCCCTAAGTAAAGTACCCCTTTTGAGCTCCCCAGAGAAAGACTGGGGGAGCCAGGCAGCCCCGGAGAACAGTCCACTAACTGTTGGCAAGCGTGTGGAGAAATTAGAACGCTTGCATGCTGCTGGTGAGAATGCAAAGTGGCACAGCTGCTGCGGAAAACAGATGGTGGTGCCTCAAAAAATTAAACAGAATTATCCATGTGACCCAGCAATTCCACTTCCAGGTATATACCCAAAAGAATTAAATATACCAATTCCACTTCCAGGTATATACCCAAAAGAATTAAAAGGAGGGTCTCAAAGAGATCCCATGTTCATAGCAGTATTATTCATAATTGCTAAAATGTGGAGAAACTCACATATCCATCAATGGAAGAATGGATAAGCAAAATGAGGTCTGTCAATTCAATGGAATATTATTCAGCCCTGAAAAGGAAGGCAATTCTGACACAAGCTACAATGAGAATGAAGCTTGAGGACATTATGCTGAGTAAATGAAGCCAGTCACAACAATAAATACTGTATGATTTCACTTATATGGCGTACCTAGAGTAGTCAAAATCATAGAGACAGAAAGTAGAATGGTGATGGCTGGGAAAAAGGGGTAATGGGGATTATTGTTTAATGAATACAGAGTTTCAGTTTTACAAGATGAAAAGGGTTCAGGAGATGGATGTTGGTGATGGTTACACAACACTACAAAGTTCAGTTAATTCCACTGAACTGTACCCTCAACAATGGCCAATTTTGCCGGGTGCGGTGGTGCAATTATGCCTGTAATCCCAGCGCTTTAGGAGGCTGAGGAGGGGGGTGGGGGAATGGCTTGAGCCCAGAAGTTTGAGACCATCCTGGCCAACAAAGCGAAACCCTGTCTCTACCAAAAAATACAAAGATTCACTGTTTATGGTGGCGCATGCCCATAGTCCCAGCTACCTGGGAGGCTGAGGTGGGAGGATCGCTTGAACCCAGGAGGTCGAGGTGGCAGTGAGACATGATCACACACCTGCACTCCAGCAGGGGTGACAGAGTGAGACCCCGTCTCCAAAAAAAAAAAAGGTAAATTTTGTTATATTTTGTAATGAGTAGAATGGTAAAATTCCACTTAAATGGGGTACTTAGAGTCGTCAACATTGTAGAGACAAGTAGAATGAGGGATGGGGGAATGAGGAGTCAGTGTTGAACCAATACAGTTTCATTTGAGGGAGATGAAAAAGTTCTGGATGGGAGTGATAGTTGCACAACAATGCGAGTGTACTGAACTGTATGCTTTAAAATGGTTAAAATAAGTAAAATGGTCAGTTTTTCAGCCTGGACAACATGGTGAAACTCCATCTCAACAAAAAAATAGAAAAATTAGCCAAGCATGGTAGCACATGCCTATAGCCCCAGCTACCCTGGAGGCTGAGGTAGGAGAATCACCTGAGCCCGGGGAGGTTGAGGCTGCAGTGAGCTATGATCACCACACTGCACTCCACCTTGGGTGACACAGTGAGACCCTGTCTCAAAAAAAAAAAAAAAGTCAATTTTACATTATTTATGTTACCAGAATTTGTATAAAAAAAAAAAAAAAAAAGAAAAATCTGAAGTTCCCCTTCATTAAGCAGCCTGCTATTCTCATGATCCTAGTAAATCCTGGTGGCGACATTTCAAGGTGCATTCTGGGATTGTCCTCAGTTTTCAGGTGAGAAAGCCAAGAGAGAGAGGTGACATGAGCAGCCTGAGGTCACCTAGCAAGTGGCAGGGCCAAGATTCCACCCAGGACCGCTGACTTCACCCAGCCACAGAGGGAATGCCCCCCTTCCCTGACAGCTCCCCCAAAATCCCACTCAGATTCTCCTGGCAGGGGCCAGCAAACAGGATCCAGATGGCGGTTCACCCAGTTAGGACAGGGCCTAACTTGAAACCCCTCTGCCAGGATTTCCAAATGCATCCCAGATTTCTGTCCTGGAAGCATCTGGTGCCCTCCTGCTGGGGCAGTGGGGGGCCGAGGAGCAGCCAGGCCTGGCCGTGGGCCTGGGCAGTGACTGGGGGCTGGTGGGGCTTGGCACTGGCCTCGAGTCCATCTCCTCGGAGCCCCTGGGGGATCCTGCCGGCCCTAGGAGGCCCAGTTTGCTCTGACAGTGGATTTGTCTTATTCCCACCTCAGCAATAAAGCCCCACAACCTGCCTGGCTTAAACAACAGACACTTATTGTCTCACTATTTTGGTGCTGGAAGTCTGAAATCAAAGTGTGGGCAGGGCTGGTTCCTTCTGAGGCTGAGGGAGAGTCTGTTCCAGGCCCCTCTCCTGGCTCTGGGTAGCCTCCGGCGCTCTTTGGCTTGTTGGTGGCCATCTTCTCTCTGTGTCTTAACATCATCTGCCTCTGTGAGTGTCTGTCTCTGAGTCCCATTTCCCCTTTATATAAAGACACAGCCACATTGGATTAGGGCCCACCGTCGTGACTTCATCTCAACATATCATCTGCAAACACCCCATTTCCAAAGAAGGTCCCATTCATGGATCCTAGGGGTTAGGACTTCAACACCTTTTGGGGTGGTGGGGGGGACATAATTCAAACCATAACACCATCCCACAATGCTGTTACTCTTCTCAGCTGCCCAGGAGGCCAGTGGGGAACATTCTGGGGATTGGAGATGTTTGCAAACTGAAATGGCATTTCACATAGTCTCTATGGTTTTATGAATTGTTAACGGTTGCCACCACATACTGAGTGCTTGCTTGCTGTGTGCTGGGCACTCAACAGAACTTCCCAGTCCTCAGCTGCAGGGTGGCTGCTATCATCCCATTATACAGGTGAGCCATTGAGGCTCACCTGGGAGGAGTCACTCGCTCAGAGACTCAAGGCTGATTATTCCCATCTGTGGGATTCATCCCACCACCTGTCTGAGCAGAGGCCCTGAGGTTTCTGTAACTCCTCCTATTCCTGAACACATTCTCCCTTCCCATCCTGTGTTCCCTCCTTTGACCCCAAACAACTTGAAGTTGGAGGAATTAAGTGCAAATGATTGCAGTTGGGAGTAAAAGACAGTGCCTGGGAATTCAGGCAGAAAAGGTGTGTGATGGGGAGGTTTTCCTCCCTCCCTCCTTTCTTTTTTCTTTTCTTTTTTTCACATTCAAACAGAACTTCAGATTTTAGAGGTGAGAAAGGGCCAGGTGAGGTGGCTCATGCCTGTAATCCCAATACTTTGAGAGGCCAAGGTGGGAGGATCCCTTGAGGCCAGGAGTTCGAGACCAGCCTGGGCAACATACCAAGACTTCATCTCTACAAAAACGAGATTTTAAAAAATTAGTCAGGCATGGTGGCACATGCCTGTGGTCCTAGCTACCCAGGAGGCTGAGGCAGGAGGATTGCTTGAGCCCAGCAGACAGGACTGTGGTGAGCTATGGTCATGCTGCTGCACTCCAGCCTGGGTGACAGAGCAAGACTTTGTCTCTTAAAAAAAAAAATTATTTTTAAAGGTGAGAAAAGTGTTCCCCAAGACTATGAGGAAAGAAGATGGGAAGAGGTGGAAAGTGAAGAGTAAGGTTCAGGCTCATCTGACCCTTATGCCCTCCTCCCGCCCTCAGAAACGCTGCCATTCTAGTCGGGCATGTTCCCGTGTGCCTGTAGTCCCAGCTACTCAGGAGGCTGAGGCAGGAGAATCGCCAGAACCCAGGAGGCAGAGGTTGCAGTGAGTCGAGATCGCACCACTGCACTCTAGCCTGGGCAACAGAGCAAGACTCCGTCTCAAAAAAAAAAAAAGAAAGAACACTGCCATTCTACAGGGAGCAAGATAGACACGAGCTATGTAGCCCTGCCCAGGCTGAGCTCCCAGTCTAGAGAGTGCATCCAGGTGAACCCCACCGCTATAAGCTGCTGCCATAGCCCCCAAGGGGCCCCTAACATCTCAGTTTGTGAAGAGAGGTTTGGGGTTGGGGCAGGGCACCTAAACTGAGACTTGCGGGTAAGCAAAAGGCACCCAGGTGAAGCCTGGAGGAGGAGTGCCAGGTGGAAGGAACAGGAAATCAACATGGAGGAGCTCTGAAGCCAAGAGAAATCTTGGAGCCCTTTAGGAACCGGGAAAAGGTCTGTGTGGTGGGAACAGGGTGCCTGAGATGCCAGCAGGGCTGGGCAGTGGAGCTTTGCAGGTCAAGTGTGAGCTGCTTCCAGATGCCCTGGGAGCCACTGTGAGACTCCAAGTAGCAGGGAACATGGGTCTGGCCTCCTCTGGCTGCAAGGGCTGGAGACCAAGGATGCCTGGAGACCAGAGCAGGGTGGCCCAGCTTGAACAATGGCGGTTGGGGTAGGGAGGTGCGGTGGGTTGAATGGTGGCCCCCACCAAAATATAGGTCCATGTCCAGGAACCTGTGAAGGTGACCTTATTTGGAAAAGGGTCTTTGTAGCTGTAATTGAGAATTTTGAGTGCCCAGGTGCAGTGGCTCACACCTGTTATCCCAGCATTTTGCGAGACCAAGGCAGAAAGATCACATGAGGCCGGGAGTTCAAGACCAGCCTGGGCAACAAAGAGAGGCCCCATCTCTACAAAAAATTGAGAAACTAGCTGGATGTGGTGGCAGGTGCCTGTAGTCTCAGTTACTTGGGAGGCTGAGGCAAGGAGGATCACTTGAACCTAGGAGTTCCAGGCCGCAGTGAGCCATGATTGCACCACTGCACTCCAGCCTGGGCAACAGAACGAGACTCCGTCTCAAAAAAAAAAAAAATTAGCTGGGCGCGGTGGCGGGCACGTATAATCCCAGCTACTCGGGAGGCTGAGGCAGGAGAATCGCTAGAACCCGGGAGGTGGAGGTTACAGTGAGCCAAGATCATGCCATCGCACTCCAGTCTGGGCAACAAGAGCGAAATGCCGTCTAAAAAAAAAAAGAAACCATATACCCATTTGTAGTGATTCCCCATTCTCCTGCAGCCCCCACCACCCCACCACCAGCTCCTGGCAACCACTTTCTGTCTCTGTAGATTTTCCTCTTCTGGATATTTCACATAAATGGAATCATACACCATGTGGCCTTTTGCGGCTGGCTTCTTTCACTGAGCACAATGCTGTCAAGCATGTTGCAGCATGTGTCAGTGCTTCATTCCTTCCGAACAATATTCCATTGCGTGGATGGACCACATGTTGTCTGTTCAATTCGTCTGTTGACGCACATTTGGGTTGTTGCTGCTTTTTGGTTCTTACGGATAATGCTGCTGTGAACATTCAGGTGCAAGTTTTTGTGTGACCCTATTTCCATTTCTCTTGGTTAAATATCTAAGAGTGGTGAATGTGGTTTTATTAAATTCTTTTATTAAAAACTTTTTTTTTTGACAGGGCCTCACTCTGTCGCCCAGTCTGGAGTGCAGTGGTGTGATCTCGGCTCACTGCAACCTCTGCCTCCCGAGTTCGAGTGATTCTCCTGCCTCAGCCTCCCAAGTAACTGGGATTACAGGCATGGGCCACCATGCCTGGCTAATTGTTGTATTTTAGTAGAGACGGGATTTCACCATGTTGGCCAGGCTGGTCTCAAACTCCTGACCTCAGGTGATCTGTCCACCTTGGCCTCGCAAAATGCTGGGATTACAGGTGTGAGCCACCGCACCCAGCCAGTGAATGTGTTTTTTAAATTAAAAATAACATATGTTCTTTTTTTATGTATAATTTCTTTTTATGTTTAAATATTTTTCAGTTTGTTAAAGGGCCATGCTAATCTGCTCTGTGTTGTTCCAATTTTTTGTATAGGTGCTGCCAAAGCCAGCATGTGTGTACTTAATTACAAAAGTGATTCATTAGAGATCACCAAAGTAACAAATTGGAAACCAGAAAACGTTTCTCACCTTTAAAATCTGTTCTGTTTGAATGTGTATGTGCGGCTTTATTGACACATAATTCAAATACCATACAAGGCCAGGCATGGTGGCTCATGCCTGTAATCCCAGCACTTTGGGTGGCTAAGGTGGGAGGATCGCTTGAGCCCAGGAGTTCAAGACCAGTCTGGGCAGCATAGGCAGACCTCGTCTCTGCAAAAAAAAAAATTTTTTTGTTAGCCAGGCATGGTGGTGCACACCTGTTGTCCTAGTTGAGGATGAGGCAGGAGGATCACTTGAGCTTCGGAAGTCAAGGCTGCAGTGAGCCAAGATTGTGCCACTGCACTCCAGCCTGGATAAAAAAAGCAAGACCCTGTCTCAAAAAAATAAAAATTTTAAAAATGTTTAAAAAGAAGCTATTGAGGCTGGGCATGGTGGCTTAAGCCTGTAATCCCAGCACTTTGGGAGGCCGAGGTGGGCAGATCACCTGAGGTCAGGAGTTCGAGACCAGCCTGGCCAACATGGCGAAACCCCATCTCTACTAAAAAATACAAAAATTAGCCAGGCATGGTGGTGCGCACCTGTAATCCCAGCTACTCGGGAGGCTGAAGTGGGAGAATTGCTTGAACCCAGGAGGCAGAGGTTGCAGTGAGCCGAGATAACACCACTGCACGCCAGCCTGGGTGACAGAGCGAGACTCCGTCTCAAAAAAAAAAAAAAAAAAGATTGACACACCCATAATGTTCCCAAAGATATCTGGTGTGTCCCGCCCTGCAGATGTGCGTTTGCTAATGCTTACGTTCACGGCATGTGACACAGCAATCGTGTGGATGGAAACTGTGACAGCTCCTGCCCTGTGCAGAAGGCAGCCTGTGTCAGGCCCCTCTGATCCCACATGTGCCCATCAGTAATGACCCATTCAGGGCAGATTAGACATAAAACCAGCTTTGACTTCAAAGGACCAAGCAGCTAAGAGTAAGAGAAAGAAGGAGGATTTTCAGCTGCTTGGGGGTGGGGAAAGATATTCAAAGGGCTGGAACCTCTCTTTCTTTGGCAAAAAAGGCCAAAAAAACCTTCCAAAGGAAAAAAAGAAAAGAAAAAAACCTCTGGGGAATCGTTATATTAAGATGGACGGATTATGGGTGATTTATTTTCTTTTTTAAAAAAAGTGCTTTAATGATATTATATTGCTATTATAATGTTTTACTACTAAAAAAGATTCTAAGAAGCCTCTTAGGGTTATGGATGAAAAAGAATGATTTAATAAAACTCAGCAATTCTTAAGAAGAGTACAGCCAAAAAAGCTTTCTCACTCCTTTATAGTTTCTTCCAATAACTGGCTCACTAAGTCGGAGGCTGAGCAGGCAGACAGCCGCAGACCTAAGGGAAGCTATGACCATCTCATCTGCAAGAATGAGACTGGCCAGGTGCGGTGGCTCATGCCTGTAATCCCAGCACTTTGGGAGGCCAAGGCGGGCAGATCACAAGGTCAGGAGATCAAGACAATCCTGGCCAACACAGTGAAACCCCGTCTCTACTAAAAATACAAAAAAAAAAAAATTAGCCGGGCATGGTGGCGGGCACCTGTAGTCCCAGCTACTTGGGAGGCTGAGGCAGGAGAATGGCGTGAACCTGGGAGGCAGAGCTTGCAGTGAGCCGGGATCGCACCACTGCACTCCAGCCTGGGCGACAGAGCGAGACTCCATCTCGGAAAAAAAAAAAAAAGAATGAGAGTGACTTAGAGCACATAGGAAAAAGCAGGTAAGAAAAGGCATAAAAGGTTTCTCTCTTTAAAATCATTATTTAAAAAAATCAGGAATTCTTGATCATTCATGATGAGTAATAAAGGCTGCACCTAAATGTTTTTTTTTTTTTTTAATTTTATATTATAAAGACAAGGTCTTGCTCTGTCACCCAGGCTGGAGTGCAGTGGTATGATCATGGCTCACTGTCACCTCCAACTACTGGGCTCAAGTGATCCTCCTGCCTCAGTAGCTAGGACTATAGGCCACCATGCCTGGCTCATTTTTAAATTTTTTTAGGGCTGTGGTCTTGCTACATTGCCCAGGCTGGTCTCGAACTCCTGAGCTCAAGCGATCCTCCCATCTCAGCCTCCCAAAGTGCTGGGATTACAGGTGTGAGCCACCACCCCCCTGGCCATTGTTGGCCTTTTAAAATATCTCTCTCTGTAAGTATCCAATCTCAAATTATATTTTCTCCATTGCAAAAATAATTCGTACAAGCATCCCTCCTTACACAGTGATTGATAGTTCTATTATGTAGGCTCAAGTGTTTTAAAAAGAGTTCCACTTATTCTAAAAAGTACTATGAAATAGAAAAACATACTTATCTACTCAGAAGCACAGTCTAGAAGTGGCAGAATGCCTGACACAGAATCTCCTTTCCACTCCTTCACCCAGTACAGACATTGTGAACTGATTACAGCACTCTTCTCCACTAATCTAAAGACTGTCTCTCTAGCCTCTCTATCCCTTTTTGTTCTTCTAAAAGGCAGCTTGTAGGAGTGGATCAGAGCTGGCATCCAGGAGGGTGTGTGTTGGGTGGGGCACGGGGGTGGGGCAGAAATCTCATCTCTGTGCAGGCGCAAAACTAAGACGCCTCCCAGTGGTGGAGCTTTCTAATTGCAGGCACAGTACTTACAGGACCAAAGCAAGACAAAAGGGCAGTAAATGAATGAATAATTCAGTCTAGTCTTCTGTAAATACATCCCTCCTAGAAAAGAGTTTTGAATTTTAACATGAGTTTTCTTTGCTTTAGGGATTTTAAGACTGGCTTATAGAAGCATTTCAGGTGACAGTTGGTAGCAAAGGGCCTTTAGAAAACCTCAGATTCTGATTGGGCATGGTGGCTCATGCCTGTTATCCCAGAACTTTGGGAGGCCGAGGTGGATGGATCACTTGAGGTCAGGAGTTCGTGACCAGCCTGGCAAACTTGGCAAAACCCCGCCTCTACAAAAATACAAAAATTAGCTAGGCATAGTGGTGGGTGCCTGTAATCCCAGATACTCAGGAGGCTGAGGCAGGAGAATCACTTGAACCCAGGAGGCAGAGGTTGCAGTGAGCCGAGATTGCACCACTGCACTCCAGCCTGGGTGACGGAGTGAGACTCCGTCTCAAAAAAAAAGAAAAAAAGAAAAGAAAACCTCAGATTATTTTCCCAATATCCTCTTTGCCAAAGGCTGACCCTTCTTGCTGCTTCTTGCTGTCCCAAGCCTTGCATCCCCAGCCTGCTCAGATTCCTCACTCTGCAGTCTATATGCAACATGCTTTGGATATAACCTGTGTACTATTTCTTGATCAGTCTGTGCCAGGCACTGGGCAAAGAAATCCACGTGCCTCATTTAGATGCTCCTCGTAACAACTTGCGCTGAGACAAGTACCCGATCCCCATTTTCCAGGTGAACACACTGAGGCTCAGAAAGGGGAAGCAATTTGGCCAAGGTTACTCAGTGTCTCGCTCAGGAACAGGCAGGATTGAAACCTTTTCCTGGCCAACCTGGGCCTACAGGCCCCACAACGTTAGCCCTATGTTGGGCCCGTCTTTGACACCAGGCCACCCTTCTCTTGCCAGAGGAGTCCCAGGTCAGCTGTGCCCCTGAGAATGTCCCACCAGGGCTGGGCATAGGCAGCCCAAATGGGCCAAGGGGTGCCTGTCGGGAGGGAAAGGGGACGGTGTAGGGTCCCAGAGCCAATTCTGGACCTGCACTATGCTGGCGACTGCCCTAGGGTTCTGCAGCCAGAGTTTGAATATGGCTGCTGCTAGCTGTGCAACAGTTTTGCCACCCTCCCCGGCCTCCCTTTCCTGTGCCAGATCCCTCCTCTGGGGGCGGCTGTGATAATACGTGCAGTCACATAGATAAAGGCTCGGGGCTGACAAGTGGAAAGCGGGTCAGTGGTCGCCCCTTTATCTCTGTTTCTAACACTGTCTCCTTCTGTGTCTGTGTGTCTCTCCCTGTATTACTGTCTGTTTTTCTGTCTTTCCCTCCCGTGTCTCTCCCTATACTACTGTCTGTCTTTCTGTCTTTCCCTCCCCCTCTCTTCCTTTTCCTCCCTCCGAGGGGTCAAGGGAGGACACAGGACCCAGCCAACTTTGGCTTTGTGAGGCCCCAACTTGCAGACGTAGGGCAGGCCGGGGGTAGGGGGAACCCTGGCTGCCCGCCAGCCCACCTCCTGGGACAGGCCCTTCCCTCAGGTCAGGCCCCTATCTCCCCTACTCACCGCTCTGAATAGCCTCCACTCATGTGTGTCCTGAGCAACTGGGAGCCCTGGGCCATGCCTGCTGAGGACAAGGACACTGGGTCCCTCCTGGGAGAGCATGGAGGGGGTCATCTCCCTTAGGAGCCATCCTCACAGCTTCCCAGGGCTGGGGCTGGGGCTGGGGCCTGATTCAGAGGAACTCCTGAATCAGCCCTGTCACTTGTGGTTCCTCTGCCCCATCTTTCTTCCTGGAGGTGGAAACCTACATGGAAACCTCCACACAGCACTCAGGAGCACTCCCCGGCTGCAGACAACAGCTCCTGGAGCCTGGAATGGCAAGGGCTGCTGTTTTACAACAAACCACACACACACACCACAGACACACACACACACACACACACAGACACACAGACATCTACACAGACACAAACACATATACAGACAGACACACATGCAGGTACACACACACAGACACACAGACACATAGACACACACACACTTCATTTTTAGGGCAAAGGGTGCCTATGCCATGCATACTTTTTGGCGCTAAATTTTTTTCAAACAGCGCAAAGGGATTCATAATGAAAACTAATACCTGAGGCCCAGGTGGGCAGATCACTTGAGGTCAGGATTTGGAGATCAGCCTGGCAACATGGTGAAACCCTGTCTCTACTAAAAATACAAAATTTAGCCCGGCACAGTGGCGTGCCCCTGTAGTCCCAGCTACTCAGGAGGCTGAGGCAGGAGAATCACTTGAACTCGGGAGACAGAGGTTGCAGTGAGCCGAGATTGTGCCACTGCAGTCCAGCCTGGGTGACAGAGCAAGACTTCAACTCAAGAAGAAAGAAAAAAAAACCTAACACCCTCAGTCCCTCAGTTCACCTTCCTGAAGGCAGTCAGTTTCTTGTGAATCCTTCTATAGAAAGTGAATGCATAATTCAAATATTAATATTGATGAGTATATATTCCTGCAATTTTCCCCTAAATGGCAGCATCCTTTACTTACAGCTGTATTAACTTTCTTCATTTAACAGGTGATCTTGGAAACTAGTTCCATACCAAAACACTTAGATCTACCTCATCTTTATGTACATATAATTCACGTGTCAAAAAATTTACCCTTTAATGTGTACAATTCAGTGGTTTTTAGTATAGTCAGAGCTGTGCAACTGTCACCACTACCTGATTGCAGGACACCTTCATCACCCTAAAAAGAAATCCCACACCCATGAGTGGACACCCCCGCATCCCTTGCCCTCAGTCCCTGGCAACCGCTAATCTGTCTTCTGTGTCTATGGATTTGCGTAGTGTGGGTTTCTCTTATACATACAATATATGGCCTTTCATGTCTGGCTTCTTTCACTTAACATAATGTTTCCAAGGTTCCTCCGTGTTGTAGCTTTGTATCAGTGTTTTGTTCCTTTATTTATGGTGAATATTCTATTGTATACATATACTACATTTTGTTTAGCCCCTCTTTCTTTTTAACAGCAATGTAGTATTCCACTGATGGATGTATTTAATTTTTTTATTAGACAGGGTCTCACTCTGTCACCCAGGCTGGAGTGCAGTGGTGCAATCATAGCTCACTGCAGCCCCGACCACCTGGGCTCAAGCAATCCTCCCACCTCAGCCTCCCAAGTAGCTGGGACTACAGGCACGTGCCACCATGCCCAGCTAATTTTTGTATTTTTTGTAGAGATGGGATCTCGCTGCGTTGCCCAGGCTGATATACCTTAATTCACCCGTCTCCTGCAATTGGCGTTTAGGTTGCTTCCAGTCTTTTGCTACTGCAGATAGTGCTGCACTTAATTTCCTTGTGTTCTTTGCAAATATACCTGTAAGAAACTTCCTTGATGTAAAATTTCTGGGTCAAAAGGGTATACATCTTTCAGTTTTATATATTTACCAACTGTGCTCCAAAGAGGGCACACACGAAGGCGACATTTTCCCCATACCCTTGCCAACCCATTTTATCAAAAATGTTAAGTCCTTACCATCAGCTTTGCATTGTGATTTTCATTTGAATTCTTTTTTTTCTCTTTCTCTCTTTTTTTTTTTTTTTAAAGACATGATCTTGCTCAGGTGTGCACCACCACAACCAGCTAATTTTTAAATTTTTTGTAGAGATAGGGGTCTTGCTATCTTGCCCAGGCTGGTCTTGAACTCCTGGTCTCAAGTAATCATCCTCCTATGGCCTGCCAAAGAGCTGGGATCATAGGTGTGAGCCACCACACGTAAGCACATTGCTTTTGTTTTGCGTGAAGCCTTTTCATTCTGAGTTAGTTGTCTGTTCACAACTTTTATTCATTTATCTATTAAGTCATTGATCAAATGTTATTGATTTGTGAAAGCTCTTTATATGTGGAGAAAATTAGCCTTTTTATCTGATTTAGACATTGCAAAAATTTCCACAATTAATCATATTACAGTTGACATTTGAACAATATGGGGATTAAGGCAGTGATCCCCCTCATGCACACTCAAAAATATGCACATAACTTTTGACTCCCCCAAAAACTTTACCACTAACAGCCTACTGCTGACTGGGAGCTTACTGTTCACATAAACAGTCCATTAAGGCTGGGCGCGGTGGCTCACACCTGTAATCCCAGCACTTTGGTAGGCCGAGGCAGGTGGATCACCTGAGGTCGGGAGTTCAAGACCAGCCTGACCAACATGGAGAAACCCTGTCTCTACTAAAAATACAAAATTAGCTGGGTGTGGTAGCACATGCCTGTAATCCCAGCTACTTGGGAGGCTGAGGCAGGAGAATCGCTTGAATCTGGGAGGCAGAAGTTACAGTGAGCCAAGATCACACCATTGCACTCCAGCTGGGGTAACGAGTGAAATTCCATCTCAAAAAAAAAAAAAATTAACACATATTTTGTATGTTATTATATAATGTATTCTCACAATAAAGTAGACTAGAGGAAAGAAAATGTGGGTAGGTGTGGTGGCTCCTGCCTGTAATCCTAGCACTTTGGGAGGCTGAGGTGGAAGGATCACTTGAGTCCAGGAGTTCAAGACCAGCCTGGGCAACACAGCAAGACCCCGTCTCTTAAACATATGAAAAAAAAATTTTAAAAAGCAAATGTTATTAAGAAAATCATAAAGAAGAAAAAATATATTTGCTATTTATTAAGTGGAAGTGGATCATCATAAAGGTCTTCATTCTTGTCTTCATGTGGAGTAGGCTGAGGAGAAGGAGGAAGAGGAAGAGGAGTGAGTGGTCTTGCTGTCTCAGGGGTGACAGGGGCAGAAGAAAATCCACATATAAATGGACCCATCAGTTTAAACCCATGTTGTTCAAGAGTCAGCTGTGTTTTTGTTCTATACAGAAATTGTGGCCTGGCACAGTGGCTCATAACGTAATCCCAGCAGTTGGGGAAGCCGAGGTGGGTGAATCACCTGAGGTCAGGAGTTCAAGACTGGCCTGGCCAACATGGCGAAACCCTGTCTCTACTAAAAATACAAAAATTAGCCAGGCGTGGTCATGCATGTCTGTAATCCCAGCTACTCAGGAGGCTGAGTCAGGAGAATCGCTTGAACCCAGGAGGTGGAGGTTGCAGTGAGCCAAGATTATGCCACTGTACTCCAGTACTCCAACCTGGGTGACAGAGCAAGCCTTTGTCTCAAAAAAAAAAACCAAACAACAACAACAACAAAACAGAAATTGTTATGCACCCAGATGTATCTTGTACAGCTTCTGGAGTTGTATGTGCCCTAGAACTCTTAGAAAGGTTATAAAAAGGGCTCAGCATCTGTGCCTATTTATGATCCATCAGGGGAATCACACAAATCAACAGATGTCCCCAGCCCAGAATGCTGTGAGTGGTGAACCCCAGTAGACACATGACCCAGTGTTGGGGGTGTGAAACATCCCTCTAGAGGTGGAGTGGGGATGATGTCTGAGCTGAGACTGGATGGTGAGCTCAGGCAGGGTGAGTGGGTATTGGCAGGCAGAGGGACAGGGCAGGAAAACCCGCAGACAGATGGAGTGCACAGGGTGGGTTAGGGAACTGAGACATCCCCTAGCCCACCCTGGGTCTGGGGGGTCTGTCCCAGGGTCTGGGGACAGTGGGAGGATAAGCAATCTGGGCCACCTTCAGTTCTCAGCCTGAAGGGGACAGGGAGACTGGAAGGTTTTCCTCTCAGGGTTGCTTGGCTCCATTTGCCTTTGAGAAGATTCTGCAGGACTGAAAGTATCAGAGGAGACAAGAGGCCATCGAGGAGACCGATGCCACATCCCATAAGGGGGCGGAGGCTGGATGGGATGGAGCCAAGGAATGGACACAGGGAAAGAGGACCCAGACTTAGCCCTGCAAGGTGACCGGATGGTGGGGCAGGGACAATCTATAGTCAGGTCCCTCTCTCCCTATATAGCTGTCCATCCACCTAAGACTCCCAGGACCAAGCCTCCGGTTAGGAATCCATTACCCCTGGGCCCAAGGGCTCTGTCTAACGGGGCGGCCCAAGCATGATGTATTCCAGCCCCAGGCAGCCCAGAGCCCACGGGCAGCCATTGCCAGATGCATGGGTGGGCAATGGAGGAAGGACAGGCTCCCCACCCTTGGCATGGGATGGGGGTCTGAGGGAGGCCAGAGTCTGTGAGGTGCTGAGAACGCATGAGGCTCGGGATGGTGGAGGGGTGGTGCCCCGGTCCTGCCCCCTCTGCCAGGCTCCTACGGGAGCTGAGACCAACCACCTAGGATCCTCTTACAAAAGAATCCCTCCTTCTAAGTCTGTCTGTCTCTTTTTCTGTCTCTCTGTCGTTCCCTCTGTCTCCTTCTATGAAAGATGAAGACATCTCTCTAGATCACTTTGTCTCCCTCTCTCTCTGGCCAGCTGGCACACTCTCTTCTTCTGAGAGTCTCTCACTATATCTCTCTGTCTCTGTCTCTGACTTCTCCTCTCTCCCCACCACTCTCATTCTCCTCCTGCTTCTCAGCACCACCACCACCTCCCCATTCATCCTGGAGCTGTCAGGTGGGGTGGGCCCACATGCTCATGACCTGGCAGGTGCCACCTGAGACTGGCAGGGCTGGTGGGCTGCTCCAGGGCCTCTGCTCTGAGGGGCTTCTCTGGTCTGTCCTTCCCTCCTGCCAGATCCATCCAACCACGGGGACTCACAGCTGCCACTTCAGATGCATCCAGCCAGGAGTGGGCTTCACCTCGCTGGGGTGAGAGATGGACAGCTTCCCATACAGAAGGTCTTAGGCCACGTGGCGTTCCTAGGCTGTGGTCACCAAACATTTCCCTCACCAGGCTAGAAGTTCCACTACCAACAATTTAGGGTTTAAATGGCAGGAAGCCCTGTTAACTCCCCTTCCTCCCAACATTAAACATTAAACACATCAGTCATTCACACTCTAGTAGGAATGAGCCTAGAGCTCTTCCCTCTACCCCCTAGTTGGGTGGATGCTGCATATGGAGATATTGTTCATCCATTTTTGCAAGAGGAGATGAAAGAGAAGCAGAGGAAGGGACCTGAGAGAAGGCAAGTAGGGCAGAGGTGGGGTGTCAGAAAGGGGAGGATTTAGGAGAAATTGCCAGAGGAGGGGAAGGGGGAACAAACGTTGCTAAGGAGAAAGCCTCTCATTTGTCCATTCCTGCACAGTCAACAAAGCACAGTTGCAGGAAAGTCCCTGAGTCCTCACATCACCCCCATTTTCCAGATGCAGAAACTGAGGCTCCGAGAGAAGGGACTCCCTAGATCACATAGAACATCCAGGTCTCCTCACTCCAACAAGAGGTGCCCTGTCCTGCCATGCTCGCTTATGTCCGGCCCTGTCATTCTGTTGTCGTCCCCCTGTACCCCCCTCAAACATGCAAAACGGGAGATTCCAGAGGACAGGAAGGCCCTCCCGAGCCCTAATTTATGATTTTCTGACAGCTTCCTTCCTCCCGCTACTCCCTTCCAGCCCCAGTCCCAGCCCTCTGGGGAAGGAATGAGCTGGGTGAATGAGAAGGGCAGCTCCATGGAGCATAAATAACTCGGCTGGGCAGTTGCAGACCGCCCAGGTCTCCCAGCGCCCTGACCCTGGCCCTGCAGGGTGCTCCCATCTCTGAGAGCCAGGGACAGGAGGGCCAAACCCCCTGATCAAAAGTGCAGACAGCAGCCATTGCTCTTGGGCCCTGTCCTTTGTCTGGTCAGCAGCTTTTAAGGCTGTGGCCTTACACGGTCCCTTCCTTCATGGTGTCCAGGCACTGCCTTGGCAATTAGGCCTGGGCCTCTGGGGGCTGCGGCCATGGACTCTGAGGACCCCTCAGGCTGCTTCCTCACCTATGGAACAGGCACGATATGGGAAGAGTGCCTGAGCTCACACGAGCTAGTGTGTGCACAGGGCTGATATGATGGGGCACACCCAAGCTGGAGAGACAGTCCTGTAGGACACAGCGAGAGGAAAAAGTCCCTTAGCTACGGCCCCGAGAGACTTCACAGGGGAAGGAGGCTGCCGCCCAGGTTGTTTGTTAAGAGGATAAAACATTTCCTGTTTGGACTAGGCCAGGGTGGATGCGTCAGTGAATCTGCCCCAGACGGGCTGTGTTTCCCGGATCCCATGGCCTGCCCTGGAAGGGTGTCTGTGTGTGTCCCTGTGTGGTCCATCTGGGTGTGGGTCCAGGTCTGGGTATGTGTCCATACATTCTCTTTGGCCTCATCAGCCCCAAGATGGGACTCCAAATGGGAGCCAAGTTATCTCTTACCCCAAAGAAGCCCCGCTTCAGGGCTCAGCCAGTGGGTGGCAGTGTGGTCTGCTGGGTAAACTCATAGGCAGCTGCCCATCACTCACTAGCCGTGAGCCCCACACCTGGGGACAATAAGGCTGCCTCCCGGGTGGCGGAGAGGATCGCAGCAGACAATACAAGCAAAATGCTTAGCACAGCACCTGGCGCACAGTCAGCGCTGGGGAACGGAAGCTGCTGTCGTTACTGGCGGTTGTGGTCTGGTCTTGGCAGTGGAAAGGACCAGGCCCCGCAGTGGGGAGGCCCTGCCCTCAGGGACAGGCCCTGAGACCTCAAGCCAGCGGCCCCTCTCCTCTCAGTTTCAGCAAACATTGAAACCTCAAATAATCAAAACCCCAGGCCCCCACGGCATTTCCTGCCTTTCCACTCAACTAGGAAAGAGGACCAGAAAGCAGGCTGTCATCCAACAGGAAAGTGAGCCCTTAAACAGGGGCTTCAGCTGTGCCCCAGGGCCACTGAAGGAGAGACCTGAAGTTTTCACACTTTCCCAGAAGCTCAGACTCTTGAGCCAGAGGGACCTTAAAAGTCCTATGTGGGAGGTTTGCTTGAGGCCAGGAGTTCGAGACCAGCCTGAGCAACAGAGCAAGACCCCGTGTCTACAAAAAATATCAAAAATGAGCCAGATGTGCTGTCATACACCTGTAGTCCTAGCTAATCAGGAGGCTAAGGCAGGAGAATCACTTGAGCCCAGGAGGTTGAAGTTGCAGTGAGCCGAAATCGCGCCACTGCACTCCAGCCTGGGTGACAGTGTGAGACCCTGACTCAAAAAAAAAAAAGAAGGTCCTGTGGCTTGTTTTTTCAGGCAAAGAAATGAAGCTCAGAGAGGGGAAGTGACTTGTGTCGGGTCACACAGCTCCCAGAGGTTGCTCTGGAATTGACACCCTGGCCTATGGGTCACAGGGCCTGTGGGGTGGTAACCATCAGGTCACACAGCCACAAGTTCTGTCTATAGTGATAAATAAATACCCTGGACCCGGGAATCCCAGCCTCAGCAAGGACAGGCCCCTCTCTGATATGAAAATGTTGATAACAGCTTTTACCAGGAGAGTCTCTTGCTGGGGAAATTCTGCAGCGGCCTGAGTCTGCCACAAGTTTGATGGCATTGGTTAAGAAACGTGGATGCCATTAATCGCAGGAGCATCTCAGACATGTTGCAAACAGACGTAGCAGTGCCGCCTCATTCTGCAGCACCCATCTGACACGCTAGACACCTCTCAGTCCCTCCAAGGCATTATCCAGTGCTTCTCCTTCCTCAACAGCTGCGTGTTAAACAGCTGCATGTTTGAGCTTCCTAAACAGCTCAAAGCATCCCGTGGGGTGATGGTTTTTTATCTGGGCCCCTTGATTGGGGTTTCAGACAGGCCTGGCATCCTCTTGGGGGCATGGCTCCTCAGGAGTGACGAATTATCCAGGGTGTTAAGTCATTGATCTAGCTGTGTCAAAAACAAGGGCTAACCAGAGAGGTACGAAGCTGCATTTCTTGGAGGTCAGAGAGATGGCACAGGAGATGCGCCAAAATTTCACGTGAAAGGGAGGGCAACAGCTCCCCAAGGGGGCAACATTGGCACCATGGTGATGTCGCTGGAGGGAGAGGGAGCCCTTGGGGGACTATGTGAAGTAGGGGAGAGTGGGTGACAGGCCATTACCATGATATCTCAGTCCTTCCCACACTCCTGTAAGGAATGTACAACTGTCCTCCCTGCAAAAGAAACACTGAGGCTCCAAGAGGGGCAAGACTTGCCTGAGCTAACTGGAGCAGAAGTAGCAGAGGCAGGGTTTGAACCCAGCTCTCACTACCTGTCTCTTGGGACAGGGCATCAGCTTTCTCTATGTGGACACACTGGTGATGGATCCCCCGTCCTGCCTGCCTGCCTATGGTGGCCTATGCTGCCTGCCCCTGGTGAGTCCAGGAGGGGCAATCCAGTGACTGGCAGATCCTTTCTGGGGAGTGTTTCTAGAAGGGACCGTGGGTCTGGACAAGCCATAACAGGAAGGAGCCAAGCTGGGCAAGGGCTTCCCCAGCCCAGGCCTAACTACTGCCCATCAATCCAGGCAGAAGGCGGGGTTAGAGACTGCCCTGGGAGATTGGGGGTCTGGGTGCCCTCTGATGAGAGCTCTGGTCCCTCCCTATAAACGTACACTCCTATCACAGACACACATATGCACATAAATCCACATCAAGCATGCACACACATCCACCATACACACATACGACACACACATGCACCCCTGCACACACACACTACGATTCCATATACCTTTGTGGGATGCAGAGCCATTCCTCCAGAAGCCCATCCATGTACCCCAGATGAAGAAACCACACCACCAATTCTTACCTTGTTACATATGGTGAAATCAAGGCATAGACCAAAGTGCTGTGGTTAAGAGCTGATACTCTCCGAAGTCAGGCGATCTGTGTGCAAATCCTGGCTCTGCCAAACCCCTGCCACGGTGCTTTAGGTAAATGACAGCTCCTCTCTGTGGCTCAGTTTCTCCACCTGTAAAATGAGAATAAGAACAGACTCTGCACTTATGGGGTCAGCCCAGATCTCCTCCTAGGGAGACTGTGAGTGCCTGGGCCTCAGTTTTCTCTTCTGTAAAATGGGGATATTGTGCCCAGTTCGAGCAGAGTGGCTTGAAGAGTCACTGAGATAGGATGTGAAGTGGCCGCGGTGAGGTGCCCAGTACACGTGGCGCGCACTGCTCAGGAAGCTTTCCTTGGAGGGCTGGATCCCGCAAAGGTGTCGAAAAAGGATGAGTCCCCGATATCATTCGCTCAGGTGGGTGAGGTGGGTTCGGGTCCCGGCTGCGTCTGGGACCGTGGCCCGGGCCTCAGTTTCCCAGTCTACAGCCCGTGGGAGGACACCTAGGAGCTGGCACCCCGCCCCCAAAAGGGCCCCGCGGCGCAGGGCATGGGGCTCAGGTGGACACCTGGCGGGCCTCCTGGCGGGGGCGCCCTGGCCGCCCGGGCCCCTCCGGGCTCCTTCCGGGTTGGCAGCGGCGGCGCAGGGGGCGGGGGGCCGCGCAGAGGGGCCGGGCGAGGCCGGGAGCGCGAGCCCCCGCCCCCGCCCGCCTCCTGCCCGCCCTACGGCCGCGGAGCTGGAAACCGGGCTCCGCGCGTCCGGGGCGGCTGGCGGCGCGGGCAGGCAGGCGGGGAGGACAGGCTGGGGGCGGCGACCGCGAGGGGCCGCGCGCGGAGGGCGCCTGGTGCAGCATGGGCGGCCCGCGGGCTTGGGCGCTGCTCTGCCTCGGGCTCCTGCTCCCGGGAGGCGGCGCTGCGTGGAGCATCGGGGCAGCTCCGTTCTCCGGACGCAGGTAAGAGCTCCCGGCGCCTTTGCACCCCGCTGGCCGGGGGTCCCGGCGCGCACACGCCCCCACCTCCAGGAAGGGCCGGGATTGGGAGGGCGATCCAGTCCCCAGCCCGGGTGAGGGCAGGGACACGGCCATCCCGCGGTCCGGCTGAGGCTCCCGCGAGTGCGGGGTCCCCTACTCCATGTGTCGGAGCTGGCTGCCTCCCCTACTCCCTCCCTTTCAACCCAGGAGCCCGAGAGGAGAGGGAAGGGGCGCAACGAGGGCGAAGCCCTGGCCCTTCTGTCCCCCTGTCCCTAAGGCCCCTCCCCCTGCACTTGGGAAAGGCCTATGACACCCCCTAGCCGACTCTTCGTGGACCCTCTCTCCCCTTTTCCCTGTTCCTGTTTTTTTGTTTTGTTTTTTGTTTGTTTGTTTTGTACCCAGGCTATTTATCTCCCTCGGAGGAGGGACTGGGGTGGTCTCACAGCCCAGTGGGTCAGTGCCAGAGATTCCCCAGGGACCTGGCATTTCGGACAGAGAAAAGAGAGAGCACGGTTTTCCTTCTGCTCTCCTAGCGGCCGGGAACCTCCTCCCTGCTGGCCTTTACGGAGGAGCTCCCAGAACCTGACATGGTGGGACCCATTATTATATATAGTGTCCTCATCAATCCTTCAAGGACCGAATGAGGTAGAGAAAACTGTCCCCATTCAACGGTTAAACAAACTGAGACCCTAGGGAATTGGCATCATCTTTTAGACTCATGGGCTACTCACTGAAGAGCTGGGTTGCAAATCTGCCCTTCTCTTCTTGATGACAGTGTTTGAACCTGCCCTGGCCATTGTCCTGGCTGCAGCTCCAGCCAGGGTCCCCTCCTAAAGGCCAGCCGCTGTTGTCCAAGGCAGACAATGTGGAGTAGCCAGGCCTCTCCAGGCCTTTTCATCCCACTCAAAGGCCTGCGCGGCCCCCACCCCCTACGGCCTCAATTCTTTAATTCTTTTCAGAAATTCTCCTTTCCCAGTGGTCAGGGGCCAGCATGCCCCTGCTGGGCTAGCAAGAGCGGTTGACATGGGCAGGGCTGGAGGATGGAGGTGGTTGAAGCATCAGAGGCCAGAAGGGCAGTTGTCTGAGACAGGGGTGGAGGTGTGGCAGATGTTACAGCCACCGCCTATTGTGTGCAGACAACAGTTAGCCTCAGTTGGCCCCATTACCTGCATTCATCAGCTCCAGAATCTTCCCAGTTGCTTGGAGGTACGCTTTTTATGATTCTGTTTCATAGAGGAGGAAGATGAGGCTCAGAGAGGGAACATGACCTGCCCAGAGCATGGATGTGAGCCTCCAGGATCCCAGATGCTAAGAGGACAGAGACTATGAACTCAGAAATCCCACTGTTAGGCTCAGGATGACAGTGGCGACAGCTTAAGGCCCAGACTGCCCTGCAGCCAGTTCAAGGCAGGGCTTCCCAGCCTGGGCTCCTCACCTCCCAGGGTCTCCTGGGTGGGAGCAGGATGGTGGCTATAACCAGGTATCTGGTGGTCACTGGGGACTGTCACTCCATGTGTTGACAGAAGCCTATCACAGTAGCCTGAGCATCCCAAAAGCCCTGTGGGCAACGCTATTGCACCCATTGTACAGATAAGGAGGCTGAGGCCTACATCCCATTACTGGGTATATACCCAAAGGACTATAAATCATACTGCTATAAAGATACGTGCACACGTATGTTTATTGCAGCACTATTCACAATAGCAAAGACTTGGAACCAACCCAAATGTCCAACAATAATAGACTGGATTAAGAAAATGTGGCACATATACACCATGGAATACTATGCAGCCGTAAAAAATGATGAGTTCATGTACTTTGTAGGGACGTGGATGAAATTGGAAATCATCATTCTCAGTAAACTATCGTAAGGACAAAAAACCAAACACCGCATGTTCTCACTCATAGATGGGAATTCAACAATGAGAACACATGGACACAGGAAGGGGAACATCACACTCTGGGGACTGTTGTGGGGTGGGGGGAGGGGGGAGGGATAGCATTGGGAGATATACCTAATGCTAAATGACGAGTTACTGGGTGCAGCACACCAGCATGGCACATGTATACATATGTAACTAACCTGCACATTGTGCACATGTACCCTAAAACTTCAAGTATAATAATAATAAAAAAAAAAAAAAGGAGTCTGAGGCCTACAGAGGAAAAGTGGCACCTCAATCCAGACCAGTCAATTTCCAAATCCAGTGGCTTTTTCTACCCAGCAGCCTTCCTGGAAGAGGGAAAGAGGTTGTCGGCTTGGGGGCACCAGGAAAGGTTTGTAGTCGTGATTAGGAGTTAGGGGCTCCAGCCTTGGACAGAATGGAGACAGAATTCCTTGCGTTACAGGCTTGATGTGTGACCTCAAGTGGGTCACTTCCTGGCCATGGGTCTCAGTTTTGCTCTCAGTTTCCTTCTTTCCTCGTGGGAAGGACCAGCACTGGGCCTCACCTGCAGTGGTTCCTGCTATCAATCATGTCACATAGGGGTAGGGACCTGGAGCTTGAGGAGTCTGTGGGCTACCAGGACCTCCACTTGTGGCCCCATCCCCACGTCACTGGAGACAGCCTGGGGATGTCATGCCCTGTCAGCCTTCCTGCCACCCACACCCCAGCACCCCAGGCACCCCTTGGCAGCCAAGGGACCAGATGCAGAAAAGAGGCTTTGTCCTGGAGAGGGGGTGGCCTGGGAAGGCATCCAGGGGGCCGCCCCTTGCCCCAGGAATGTGGTGACACTTGGAGACCCCCGGAACCAGGGTGCCCAAGGGCTATGCAGAGCTGCCTTGGCTTGCCCCTGCCCCTGGGGCTGCTTCCTGCCCCGCTGAGGTCCTTCTAAGCCTGGATTCCGCTTCCTTTAACCACTCATCTCAGCGTTTCAGCTGAGGGTTCAAGCCTTCACCAGCCCAGATCTCTCGCCCCTGCAGCACCAGCTTCCTTCCGGCAAACCCTAGGATCAGGGAGAATGGAGGGCTCTAAAATGGAGGGGATCTGCCCCAAGCTCTCTCTAGGGGGCTCCAATCCCAGTTGATGCCCACAGGGGTGACCTGGGTAGGTGCTTTCTCTTGGAGCCTCAGTTTTCCCCTCTGTAAAATGCAGAACCTGATAATCCCTATTCCAAGGGGAAGACCTTGTGAAGAAGGTACTGTGCTGGTGTCCCCAATCCCCAGGGAAGCCCCTGGACCACAGCTGCTGGGTGTGGGGCACGTGTCTGGGCCTGAGCCCCTCAGTCCAGGAACAGGAAAGAACAATAGCTATTAGCACTGTGCTAAGGTCTTTGAGTGAAAATTCCCCCGCTGGAGGAAATTCTGCTGTCCCCATTTGCAGATGGACAAAATGAGGTCCAGAGAGGGTCAGGGCCTTGTCCAAGGTCACCGATGTAGGAAGCAGCAGAGCCAGGGCTGGAACTTCGCCCCCACTGCAGGGCTCTGGCTCTCATCATACCACCCCCGCCCGCCCGGTCCTTTCTTCTTTTCATCACAGCCCTTGGCCCTGGGCCCGCTTGGCTGCCTCCTGCAATTAGCCCCTATCACTGTTCCGGATCGCAGCCCTGGGCCCTACAGAGACAAAGTCCCCTGGGCCCCTCGTGGCAGGGGGTGGAGTGTGGGTGTAGGTGGGGGGCCCTTGTGGGGGTGGCCGGTGCCAGGCTGAGCTGGTCTGGCCTGTTTCTCCCCTCCTGGAGGCCTCTGGGGGCCTGGAGGTCCTGAGTGGGCAGAAGTGTTGGGCCCAGGAGGGAAGTGCCACCTCTTCCCAGCCCCTGCCCTTACCTGCCCCACTGCCCAGCCTCACCCAGCACTTGGGCAGCTTATCAATGACCACACCCCAGGGAAGGAAGCCCCCAGGGGCTGCAGGGATGGAGCACATTGGGATGGGTCCCTTCATCTGTGGAAACCTCGGGTCCCAGCTCCTCTGCCCGGAGCTGCTGCCTGTTCTCCATCATTCAGTCATTTAACAAACATCGCTGAGCGTCCTCAGGCTGAGCCCTACACAAACTTGGTCCCAGCTCATGCCCTCCTCCAACACCTGCCTGAGTGAGTAAAGCCCAGGGCTATTGTGAGTGGCTAATGGGTGATGCCCAACTCCTGCGTGGGCCTGAGGGCTGAGACCCAAAGGATGAATAAGAGTTGGCTGGAGCAAGAGGGAGGGGCTTTCCAGGCAGAGAGATCTTCATATGCTAAGATCAGAGGTGGGAGAAGGGGCTGCATGAGTGTGCAGGAGAGGCGAGCAGAATAAAAAGTGAAGGGCAGCACTTGCAGGGCTATAGGGAGTCATGGTGGGCTGCGGACTCCACAGTGGGTGGTGGCAACATTAAGTCTGCACTTTAGAAAGAGCCTCCTGCTACCCCTGTAAGGTGGATAGAGGCGCAGGAGGGTGGCAGGGCCAGGCTGGGACCCTGTGGAGGAGCTCGGGCTGATGCTAGGAGTCCTGGGGCTGGGGTCCTCAAGGTGGGGGATGGGGTAATTATTAGTGATCCCCAGGTGGAGGGGGCAAGGGACTAAACTTGAACTCCACCTGGCATGAGTGTCCTCTCCTGTCCAAAAGGTCTGCCTAGCCGGCCACCAGCTCCATGTCTCCTAAGGAAAGGATTCAAGCACAGTCCAGATTGTGGCAACCAGGCAGGGACCCACATGGCAAATTTTTTTTTTTTTTTTTTTTGAGACGGAGTTTCGCTGCTGTTGCCCAGGCTGGAGTGCAATGGCATGATCTTGGCTGACCGCAACCTCTGCCTCCTGGGTTCAAGCGATTCTCCTGCCTAGTTATACAGGCATGCGCCACCATGCCTGGCTAATTTTGTATTTTTAGTAGAGACGGGGTTTCTCCATGTTGGTCAGGCTGGTCTCAAACTCCCGACCTCAGGTGATCCGCCCGCCTCAGCCTCCCAAAGTGTTGGAATTACAGGTGTGAGCCACTGCACCCGGCCAAGAATTTTTTTAAGAGACAAGGTGTCACTCTGTTGCCCAGGCTGTAGTGCAGTGGCATGATTATAGCTCATTGCAGCCTCAAACTCCTGAGCTGAAGCGATCCTCTCACCTCAGCCTCCCAAATAGCTGCGACTACAGGCACGCACCAATGGTGGAGATTTTAATTAAGGAAGAAGAAGGAAAAATACTGTTTTTTTTTCTCTAGCTCCGCGCTGGTAAAAAGAAGGACAGCTCTGGCCATTGTGGACCATCACAGGCCCACCTCTACCTGCCTAGTCTGGGGGCTGGGCATGTGAGGGCTGTTGTCCACGTGTGTGTGTGAGGGCAGATGGCTCTGTGCGTGCCTGTATAGATATGTGTGAGAAGATGGCCAACAGTGCCTTGCTGGGCCTGCCTTCACCTGTTTGTGTACGTGTGAGAAGTGTGTGTGTGTGTGTACACATGTGCCTGCGTGTGCATGGGTGTACATGAATGAGAGCACTGTGGGGCCCTGTGTGGACATGCCCAGAGATCACAACTTCAGCCTATCTGCGTCCATGCGAGAGGGCATGTGTGTGTGTGTGCGCGTGTGCAGGTGTGTCAGTGTGTGTGCAAGTGTGAACGCATTTGCAGGGAGAAGGTTTGACTGTGACTGTGTGCCCCTCTGGGCCTGCTTTGGTCTGTCTATGTGCATGTGACAGAGCCGATGACTGTGTATATGTGAATGTGTGAGGGCACAGAGCCCTGTATCTGCAGGTATGGACTTGTGTGCAGGGAGGACAGTCATTTCTGTGATTAAGTGTCCTGCTGGATTTGCCTTAGCCTGTCTGTGTGCGTTTGTGTGCATGTATGTAGCTGTGTGTTTATGTGGATCTGTGTGTGCACATGGAGGCCCGTGTGTCCATGCATTGTGTATACATATGCCTATGTGTGTCTGTGTGCACATGCTCACTGCAGTGCGTATTTGCCCTGTGTGCCTGTGTGTGCATGTGTGTGTGTATGTGTCTGTGTGTTTGTGTGGATCTGTGTGCATGTGCATGAACACGTGTGTCCATGCATTGTGTGTACATATGCCTATGTGTGTCTGTGTGCACGTGCTCACTGCCATGCATATTTGCCCCTGTGTGCCTGTGTGTGCATATGTGTGTGTGCATTTGCGTGTGCAGGCACTGTGTGTTTGCGAGCATCTGCTCACTGGCATAGTGTATTCATTCTGTGTCCAGGGGCCCTTTCCTGTCTCCAGAGCTTCCGACTGTCCTCTGCCCAGATTGTCCTCTTCCTCCCTCCCTCCTTCACTCACGAAGCCCCTGGGCCAGCCTGGTGAGTGTCACATAGGCTCCAAGGAGCCTCTGAACCCCCTTAACCTGTACACCAAGTTTTATGCATATTTCTGGAGAGGAGCCATGATTCACAGCAATTTTCTAAAGGGGCTTATGCCCCCACTCTCCATATTCAACCCTAACAGGTTCAAAACCACACCTCTGGTTTTTTTTTGTTTTGAGACAGAGTTTCGCTCTGCCGCCCAGGCTGGAGTGCAGTGGCACGATCTGGGCTCACTGCAACCTCTGCCTCCCGGGTTCAAATGATTCTCCTGCTTCAGCCTCCTAAGTAGCTGGGATTACAGGCGCACACCACCACGCCCAGCTAATTTTTGTATTTTTAGTAGAGACGAGGTTTTGCCATGTTGCCCAGGCTGGTCTCGAACTCCTGATCTTCAAGTGATCCACCTGCCTTGGCCTGCCAAAGTGCTGGGATTACAGATGTAAGCCACTGCACCCGACCTTTTTTTTTTAATTAAAAAAATTTTTTTTATAGAGATGGGGTTCTCACCATGTTGCCCAGGCTGGTCTTGAACTCTTGGCCTCAAGCGATCCTCCTTGCCTCAGC
Organism: Pongo abelii; assembly: GCF_028885655.2. Taxonomy (NCBI): domain Eukaryota; kingdom Metazoa; phylum Chordata; class Mammalia; order Primates; family Hominidae; genus Pongo; species Pongo abelii. Next base: position 35,641,341 of record NC_085929.1, read on the forward strand.
CTCCAAAAGGGCTGAAATCTTCACCTACTCATTAGGAGAAACACTTCTAGCCTAGGGTTGAGAGTGCAAGCTCTGGAGCCAGAGGGACTTGAGTTCCAACCCTGACTGTGCCGCCTATCATGGGTGCCTGGGGCACGTCCTGGACCCCAGAGTCTCATTCTTCCCATCTGTAAAGTGGCTTTTTTTTTTTTTTTGATACGGAGTCTCACTCTGTTACCCAGGCTGGAATGCAATGGTGCGATCTCAGCTCACTGCCACCTCCGCCTCCCAGATTCAAGCAATTCTCCTTCCTCAGCCTCCTGAGTAGCTGGGATTACAGGCTCCCACCATCACACCTGGCTAATTTTTTGTGATTTTAGTAGAGACAGGGTTTCACCATGTTGCCCAGGCTGGTCTCGAACTCCTGACCTCAGGTGATCCACCCATCTCGGCCTGCCAAAGTGGTGGGATTACAGGCATGAGCCACCGTGCCCGGACTGAAGTGGCTTTTTAATAGAGTGTGAGAATTTAACTGAGCGAACACGTGGAAGGCTCTGGGCACAGCTCCTGGCGTGCAGCAAGCATGATAAACATAGCTACTGTTCGTGTAGTAGACAGAGCAGATGGAAAGCCCTCCTTGCTCCCATCGTGGCAGTTTGAGAAAAGTGTCATTTTTTTCTCACTTTATATGCACATATCTGTACATGTGCACGCATGTAGAAATAGTTGACGTTCTGTCTCTCTCTTAATGTAATAGAAATGCAATCACTGTATATCCGTTGGTCTTTGTCTGCTTTTTTTCTCCCGGTAAATAGGTGTGATAGCTGGGTCTCAGGTCAGCATGCGGAGACCTCGGGCTTTGTCACAGCATCTGGTTTCCCGTGTCTGGTGGCTGCATAGCTATTTAGGCTGTTCCCAGTTTTGTGCCATTTCTGATGGTGCCATGGCAGGCACCTGTCACCTCTGCATGGGATGGCTGGCCAAGGGCTCTGTTGAGCTTCTCCTGCTTCATGGGCCAAACTCAACCATCCCTTCTCCCAGCCTTCCCACCTGCAGGACCATACCTAGGTTGTTTTGTCTTCCAGCACTGATTCTGGTGTGGCACAGAAAGATGAAGGGAATTCCACAGGGCCCTAAATTGAATTAGTTGCCTGGTCCTGGCCCAGGAGTTTCTCCTTCTGGTGGTCTGGGGTGGGGGCAGGGCTGCAGCGAGTGGGGGCCGCACTGTGGTGGGCATGGGAGTCTCTGTGATGGCTGGGACATTCCAGGTGCTCAGCAGCCCTCAGCCCTGCACAGGGTCACGGGCCCTGTGCTTTTTGCAGTGGCTGGGGAAGGAGGGATGGTTTCAGGTGACCCTTCTCAGCCTGGGTCCCCCACCCCTCCCAGACTTTCTTCCTGCCCTCAAGCCTGGGGTCAGCAGGTTCCCAGGCCGGGGTGTTCACAGAGCCACAGACCGTGGCTCAAGGAGATGAGGAGAAGATGGGAGCTGAGGCTCTGGGATGGAGTCAGAGGCTGGGCTAGGCCATCCACATTGCTGGGTTCAAATCTGGCTCCTCCATGCACCATCTGTGACATAAGCAGTTGTCTTCACCTCCCCAAGCCTCAGTTTCCCCTCTGTAAAAACAGGGTGGGGGTACCTTCCTCACCATTAGAGGATAGTGTAAATACCCTTTGCATACAATAAGTGCTCAATATGTGCAGTGCACTCTGATTATTAGTTGGTGTTTGGAGAAGTCAGTCCTCTGGGCTTGGGGCATTGATTACACATCCCAGCCGTCCCACGGAGGGGACATGGGAATGAGTGAGACAGGGCCTCTCCTTTTGCATGCTGGCAGAGGGGGCAGGCACAAATTGGTAGCTTAATTCATCGTGACAGGTGTGCAGATGCTGCGGGAGCCAGGGCAGGGCACCATCAGAACTGCTCGGGTCAGGGTGAAGATGGGAAAGGATGGAGGGAATAGGCCATGTCACATCCGGGCTTTGAGGGTAGGAGGTGCCACGGGGAGAAGCGGAGGAAGGGCACTCCAGGCAGAGGGCCCAGCACCAGCAAAAGCCTGGGGCAGGTGTGGGTACAGGAGATCCTGAGGGTTGGGGAGTTGGGTAGGCAAGGCAAGGATGTAGGCAGGTTTCCATTCTGTGACACTCCCTCTAGGGAGGGACCGAGGGGCAGATGGAGAGGCCACTCACTGTAGTTGTCCAGGCAAGAGCCAGGCAGTGATGATGGCCTGGATGGGTCAAAGTTGGAGAGGAGAGAAGTTGGGGAGGGAGAACTCAGGGGAAGATGGCCCGCTTCCATCTTTCCCCTGCCATTCATTCCTCAAGACCTACCGAGAGCTCTCTGCACAGCCCCACCCCCAGGGCCATGACATTCACCCCTCAGCCACAGAGACTCCCACCAGCCATTTGGGCCCAAATGACTTTACAAGCTCAGGGGTTCTCGCTTCCTGGGGATTCGGGGCTCTTGAAGAGAACACAGACGTCCTCACCCATCCTCCTGGAGTCCCCGGTACCTGAGTTTCCTCTCTTTGGGTCTGTTTCAGGAACTGGTGCTCCTATGTGGTGACCCGCACCATCTCATGCCATGTGCAGAATGGCACCTACCTTCAGCGAGTGCTGCAGAACTGCCCCTGGCCCATGAGCTGTCCGGGGAGCAGGTAAATGAGGTGGAGAAGGAGCTGATGGCATTCCAGGTGGAGGCCCAGTTTGGGCAAAGGCCTGATTGGAGGACTGCATGGGGAGTGTGGGGGAAGACTGGACCCCAGGGTGGGCGGAGCAAAGGCAGCATCAGCCGACACCATTCTCAGCCTATCCCCTGTGCTGTTGAAGCACCCTGGAGGGCTTCCTGAGGGAGGGATACACCATTTGCCTGCATTCCTTTACTCAGTGAGTATTCACTGCTGGGCTCAGGCTAGCCCAGCCTGCAGGGTCTTCCTGTCCAGCTGGTATCCAATCTCCGATCCCTGTGGCAAGGTGGTGGGGGGATGGAAGGGCTGAATCCCAAAATGCAGGAGGAGAGAGCCTCCAAAGGGATCTGGAGGCAGCAGAGGATCCTGGAAGCTCTGGGTTTGTCCCCATGGGTGTCCAAGGCAGTGGGAGAGGTCGTGGAGGACCCTGTCTCAGCTGGGCCACCTGGGGACTCTTTCAGCTACAGAACTGTGGTGAGACCCACATACAAGGTGATGTACAAGATAGTGACCGCCCGTGAGTGGAGGTGCTGCCCTGGGCACTCGGGAGTGAGCTGCGAGGAAGGTAGGACTGCCCGGCCGGCTCCCGGAGCCCCGCGACAGCAGGCCAGGTGCCTCCCTGCAGGTGCATGGAGCCGTGAACTGTTACTCAGTCATGCACAGTACCGTGCCTGCTAGGGCCAGCTGCACAGAGCCTGGTTCAGACACAGTCAGTGCTTGTTGTCCCCCCTGCCCCCCACGGTGACCGCTTGCCTCTTGGGAGACTCTCAGGACCCCCAGAAGAATATTATACATGCTGCATAGCTCACATTTTAAGTCATGCCATCATAAGTCTTTCCTCCACACTCGGGGAAACCCATCCAGACATTTCTGTATGACACAATAACAGACATTACAGGGAAACAAAGAACCATTTTAGTCAGTTCATGGGTCAGAGAGGTAAGAATGGTTTTACCTATCCTGCAGATGAGGAAACCGAGGCTCAGGAAGGGGAGGGGCACACACCTCTGTCTGTCTGCCAGGCTGCACTCCCCGCCCCCCGCCCCTGGGCTCCAGGGATGGGAGGGCTCGGCTGGGCCCTTGTGTGCAGAGCGTGTTCCAGGCTCAGGGACTTCTCTCACCCGACCTGGCTTCACTGTGTGTACCTCTGGGTGGCTCAGGGCTAAGCACCCTGCAGGGGCACAGAGGAGGCAGCCTGGGCCTCCCAGGAGCCTGGCCACACTCTCCCCTGCAGAACCCTCTCCTCTCCTCCAGGCACCTGCCCCTCTGCTGAGTAGCCCAGGCCTCTCCCTTCCTCACCGCCTGGCTGAACCCATGAGCAGCAGATTTTTGGACACCAAGAGCTGTGTTTCCAAGCATGGCGCTAAAGAGGATGGGCTGGCCCAGAACCATCCTGAGAACCAGGCTCAGAGACAGCTCAAGGGACAGAAGCATTCAGGGCCCCCAAAGCAGCACATGAACGTGAACATCAGTCTCAGGACGTACCCCAATTCCGGAAACACAAATGTGCGAAAATGTAGCCTCTGACTCAAAGGAACATGGTGCTTCCAGAAGCCACGGCTCACAGGTGTTTCTTGGGAGATGTGCACACTTCACCTCCCGGGGACCCTCAACAGCCCAGTTCGCAGATAGAGTGACTGAGGCCCAGTGAGGTGGAGTGGAGTGCCCAGAGGCACACAGCCATGGGGATGGGGTTCAGAACTCACCACACAGTGGGGAGGGGTCTGGCAGGTTCTGACATGGGGTAGAGGAGTACCCAGTGAAGCCGGGGAGAAACCGGGTGCCTACAGGGAGAGCCGAGACGCCCCATGCCAAACACTCCTGCAGAGAGGCAGTCACAAGTGCCGGTGTGGGAGGCTGGAGCGGGTGGACAGACGTTTGAAGGGGAGCCAGGAGCAGCACCCTCTTGTTGCTGGTGGAAGGGAGAGGGGAAGGCAGGTGGGGCCGAGGGGCGGGAGAGCCAGCCAGGAGGCGCGGCTGCCAAGGAGACTACAGAGGTGCTGTGGAGGGGAGGGCCGAATCCCCAGGGCATGGGGGCCGCCTGGGCCCAGGCAGGGCCTCCCCAGACAAAGGCCATTCTGTCCCTGGCTGCCCTCCCAAGGGCAGACCTTCCTGGTCTCTGGGGCCTTCAAGGAGCGGGTGAGGGAGAGGACAGGTGGGGACAGCACCCGTGCCCTTGAATCTAGCTGCTGGAGGCCGTGAGTCCAGGAGCCAGGCCAAGGGCTGGGGGCTCTGCTGATGCTAAGGCAGGGGCATGAGCCAGGCAATGGAGCCAGGCCAGCTCCCTCTGTGGGGCCTTCAGGTCCCAGCGTGGGTATGGGATAGCTGAGGCTTCCTGGGCCGGGCCAGCTCTGCCACACACCAGCTGTATGGCCTTGGGCCGGGGACTTCCCATGCTTGTGCAAGTCATTGTGCAAGGGCCCTGGGCTTGGGGGTGCTGCACTCCAGGCAGCATTCTTCTCCTGCCCACTCGAAGGGAAAGGTACCGTCACTAAAAGGCACCAAGCTGCTGTGTGTGCCTTCAGCAGCCCGGGCTCCTCCACATTCAGCCTCAGTGTCCTCACCTGGGAAATGGGCAGGATGATAAGAGTCTGCCTCCCTGGATATTGCTAGGATGAAATGGTGGAGTCTGTGGAGGAAAGGGAGGTGGGTGAGTGGATGCATGCACTATTCTAGAAAACTCTGCTGGGGTCCTAGGAATGGGGAGCAGAGAGGCATAGGGACATTGCCAGGGGACCCTGGTCTCTGCCCTTCCTCCCATAGTTGGGTTCAGGCTGGGTTCCCAAGCTGCTTCTTCTGCTGGTGCCCAGTCTTGTCACCTGCCCAGTGCTGTCTCTTGACCCTCGAGCCATAGAGCTGCATCAGCAGGGCCAACAGGGCCTAGGGCAGCCTGGGGTGGGCCAAAGGAGGAGAGGGAACACCTGCCATTCTGGAATCCAGCCCTAAATCAGCTGCACTCTGCTGTGTGACTTGGGGCAAGTCACTTCTCCTCTCTGAACCTTGGCTTTATCTGGAAGTCACCCAGCATGAAGAAGTAGCACTCATGCTTGGCTCATGGTAGATACTCCACAAATGTCTTCCTCTCCCATCCTGCTCCCCCACCACCTACTCCATGCTGGGGATTGCATGGCGACCTGGCAGACACAGTCCTGCCTCCTGCCTCTGAGACCCCACTTCATAGTCAGCTGCTCAAGAAACGGACCTTGAGTCTCTGTGAGGCTGGTAGGCTCTAGTGAAGAACATCACGGCGCTGGGCCCTGGTTTTCTGCAGAATGGGGATGTTCACTTTGTGACAAATGAGGATTGTCTCATTTGATGTCCGTGGCAACCTGTGGAGAAGGGGCTAGAACGGGCTCCATTTTACAGATGGAGAAACTGAGGCTCAGAGAGGTGATGGGACTGGCCCGAGTTCACTCAGCTGGTGAGAGCCAAGATTGGGACCTGTCTGAGCAAGCTTCTGTGCCCCCAGGCCTCAGGAGGTGGGGCTGGCCAAGGGGTCACCTGGCCGCCTCTCATCAGAAACAATAGGGCTTATCAGAAACAATGGGTGAGGAAGAACCAAGGCGAGAATGCACCAAGTGGGCAGGGAGGAGTGGGCACAATGCCAGGGCCATGTCAGGAGGGCGGGCCGAGCCCCACAATCACCTTTTCTGGGCCTGGGCCTGGGCCTGACCCCCTGAGTGCCTGGGCCAGTGGGCTCTGCTGACAGTGGGGCTGCCGCAGTAAACCCCATGTCACTCTGCCTCTTGAGGCTTCCTGCAGACAGATCAGCCCCACTGTCCGGATGATGAAAATGAAGCTCAGAGAGGGCGTAGGTCTCACATAAGGTCACACAGCAAGCAAGTATTGTCGCCAGGTTTCTCCCCAGGGTGCCGACCTGAGTTATGTGGCATCCCCCTGCCCCAGATCCTCCTGCAATAATAGGACAAGGGGAAGGAAAGCTGCCACCGTCCTCCATGCTGGGCGCTGCAAGGCACACCCGCCTGCAGGTCATGGTACAGAAGGCGCAGATGCAGAAACTGAGGCTCAGAGAGGGGAATGCCTTGTCCAGGGGAGCAGCCTGTGAGCTGAGGAGGTGGGCTCAAACCCGGTCAGTCTGTGCAATCAGGGATCTTTCCCCTGCAGCAGTGCTGGCTGAGGATGTCCCCGGGAGCGTGTTCAGACAGCTGGGATGCTGTGAGGCTGGCAGAAGCCGGTCTCAGCCCCAGCTCATCCTAGATAAAAAGATAGAGAGGCCGGGGCTCCCTCTCCTCCCTCCTCTCCCCTCCACATGGGCCCCCTGGAGCTGAGTTGCCTCTGCTTCCCCCTCATAGGTCCCATTGTCCCCAGCATACATATCCCTTCCCCATCCATGGTTCCTCACAGCCCTTGTCTTCCAAGAAGAGGAACCAGAGGAGGGACACTTGCCCGAGGTTGACCACAAAATAGCCTAAGAACGGGCCAGGCACAGCAGCGCACACCTGTAATCCGAGCACTTTGGGAGGCCAAGGCAGGAGGATTGCTTGAGGCCAGAAGTTCAAGACTAGCCTGGGCAGCATAGCAAGACCCTATCTCAGAAAAAAAAGTTAAAAAATTAGCTGGGCATGGTGGTGCACACCTGTAGTCCTGCCTACTTGGGAGGCTGAGGCAGGAGGATTGCTTGAGTCCAGGAGTTCAAGTCTGCAGTGAGCTGTGATCCTGCCACTGCACTCCGGCTTAGGTGACAGAGCAAGATCCTGTCTCTAAAAATAAAATTTTAAAATAGCCTAAAGACAGACTGAGATTCTAGCCCAGGCCCTTCCTGGGCTCCTTGGTCTCTTCTACCATCCAGGGCTGGGCGCTGTCCACACTCATCTCTTTCATCCTAACCAGGCTCCAGGTATGGTGCTAAGTCTGAGCTTTACTTTGCAGATTCAGAATCTGAGGGCTAAACATTGCAAATCCACCTACATCCACCACCCAGCAACCCCCACCTCCTGCCAGCCCATCCTGCATGCCCGGCCGACATGGCTGCCTCCTCCACTCTCTCAGCCCCTGCCTGCATCCCCTGAACCTCACCCTCCCTCTGTTTGAACCCCCTGCCCACACCGGCTTTGTCTCCCATACACGGCCTTGGCAGTGGCCAGCAAGTCGCTGCTCTGCCTGCAACCCAGTGGGTGCTTCCACCTGGCTAGGTTGACCCCCATCCTGCCACCGTTACTCCCACATCCCCAGTGCCTGGCACTCCCACATCCCCAGTGCCTGGCACTCCCACATCCCCAGTGCGTGGCACTCCCACATCCCCAGTGCCTGGCACTCCCACATCCCCAGTGCCTGGCACTCCCACATCCCCAGTGCCTGGCACTCCCACATCCCCAGTGCCTGGCACGGGCCACGTATAAAGTGAGCGCACAGGAATTAAATAGGAACTTTGCCTACCCTGAAGAGGAGGCCAGGCTGGACATAGACTAAGCCTTCCCGGAGGCTCCTGATTGGGCTGGAGAGTTCTTGGAGCTCCCAGCCCCAGCTCCGACCCTAACCCCTGGCTCTGGCCACTGGAAGCAAATATTTACATTTGCAAAGTAAATTCCTTGCAGGAGACCTGGACTGGGGCTGGGAAGGCTGCCTCCCTATGGCCTGTGGTTACTAAACCGAGCAGAGCAGATCTGTGGGGTGGGTTGTGAACGAGGAAGCCCTTCCTGTGGCTCCCCCCCAGGGAGAGAAAGTCATGAAGGTGGATCCCAGGGACACCCCCAGCTTTTCACACCCCTAATCCCCAACTTTTCACATCCCTAATCCCCAATTTAGGGCAAGATTGGAATCCCAGCCCCCCTTGTCCCACTGCAAGGACAGAGCAGAAGCCTCTCCTCTCTGGACCTCAGTGTTCTGTGTCATGGGGTGTCATGAGGGTCCTGAGAAGGGGCACAAAGCTTCTTAGCTCAGGCCTGGCACTGGGCAGAGGGAAGAAGAGCTGCTTATGGGGCCCAGGGCTAGAAACTACAGACAGCACTGGCCTTGTGGAGGTCAAGATGTGGAGGTCAAGACAGGGAGTGATGAGCTTCGAGGGGGCTTTGACACTGGTAGGTGTACTGGCCTGTTTGGGAAGGCTTCCTGGAGGAGGTGACATGGGTGCAGCAGCTGTAGAGATTAGGGGAGGGCATGGGGTGGGAACGTGTGCACGTGCACGTGTGTGTGTGTGTGTGTGTGTGTGTGTGTGTGTGTGTGTGTGTGTGTGTGTGTGTGTGTGTGTGTGTGTGTGTGTGTGTGTGTAGGGCATGTGTGTGTGTGTGTGTGTGTGTGTGTGTGTGTGTGTGTGTGTGTGTGTGTGTGTGTGTGTGTGTGTGTAGGGCATGTGAGGACCTCCCAGATGGTGGGAAGTGGGCCACAGTCAGGCTCCCAGAGTGGAGCTGGGGTTTGTGGTCCTGGGACCAGCCTTCAGGGCCTCCCTGGGAGGACAAGGTTGAGGCTAGGGAGGAACCCTTCAGAAGGGACCACCAGGCTGAGATGAGGAGGGTCTCAGCTCACAGGGGCCTGTTTCAAGGCCTTTGACCAAACACCAGTGGGAGGGATATGACATTTTTTTGGTTTGGTTTTGTTTTTTTGAGAAGGAGTCTCACTCTGTCACCCAGGTTGGAGTGCAGTGGCGCGATCTCGGCTCACTGCAAGCTCCACCTCCTGGGTTCACGCCATTCTCCTGCCTCAGCCTCCCGAGTAGCTGGGACTACAGGCGTCTGCCACCACACCCGGCTAATTTTTTGTATTTTTAGTAGAGACGCAGTTTCACCGTGTTAGCCAGGATGGTCTCGATCTCCTGACCTCGTAATCCGCTCACCTCGGCCTCCCAAAGTGCTGGGATTACAGGAGTGAGCCACCACGCCCAGCCGGGATATGACATTTTTGTCCAACGGCAGATCTCCCCACAACCTGTGGCTTCTTCCTTACTGGAATTTTGTGTGCTACACGGTCGTTTAACAACCTGCTACATCCCTTAAAATGTTTCTGTCCATTTCTCAGAATTTTGGGGGAGTTTTTGGATAACTTTTTGTGAATCTTGAATCCAAAGCCAAAATTTTCTGGTCTTTTGAACAGTTTTGTTATTTCTTTAAACTCTTTTCTTTTTTTAATTTAAATTTGCAATTACTTTGAGCATTTGATGTCTATGCTGCTGGTCAGACCGTGTTTTTATTTGTTTTTCTAATTCTTTCTGGCCTCTGGAGAAACATCGAAAACAAACTGGTTGAAAAAGAATTTCCAACCACAAGTTTACAGATTAATAACTCAGGGACACTCTAGTGTGACATTAAAACATTTATGCTGATTTTATTATTTTTTTTAGATAGGGTCTCACTCTTTCAGTGCAGTGGCACAATCACAGCTCACTGCAACCTCGACCTTCCAAGTTCAAGCTATCCTCCCGTATCAGTCTCCCAAGTAGCTGGGACCACAGGCATGCGCCACCACACCCAGCTAATTTTTAAATTTTTTGTAGAGACAAAGTTTTGCCATGTTACCCAGGCTGGTCTCAAACTCCTGGGCTCAAGCAGTCTGCCCACTTCAGCCTCCCAAAGTGCTGGGATTACAGGTGTGAGCCACTGTACCTGGCCCATTTATGCTGACTTTTTTTTTTTTTTTTTTTTTTTTTTTTTTGAGGAGTCTCACTTTATCACCCAGGCTGGAGTGCAGTGGTGCAATTTCAGCTCACTGCAACCTCCGCTCCCGGGTTCAAGCGATTCTCCTGCCTCAGCCTCCCAAGTAGCTGGGATTACAGGCATGCACCACCACCCCCAGCTAATTTTTGTATTTTTAGTAGAGACAGGGTTTCACCATGTTGGCCAGGTTGGTCTCGGACTCCTGACCTCAGGTGATCCACCCGCCTCGGCTTCCCAAAGTGCTGGGATTACAGGCATGAGCCACTGTGCCCGGCCTATGTTGACTTTCAAGACAGTTGTTTCTGCCTTATATTTGGTTTGCTTGCTCAAAATTTATTTTCAGTTGGTGATTCATGTATTCATCAACAAAAGTTTTATACATGGCCAGGCGCAGTGGCTCATGCCTATAATCCCAGCACTTTGGGAGGCCAAGGCGGGTGGATCACGAAGTCGGGAGATGGAGACCATCCTGGCTAATACAGTGAAACCCCACCTCTACTAAAAATATCAAAAATTAGCTGGGCATGGTGGCACGCTCCTGTTGTCCCAACTACTCTGGAGGCTGAGGCAGGAGAATCGCTTGAACCCAGGAGGCAGAGGTTGCAGTGAGCCGAGATTGCACCACTGCACCCCAGCCTGGGTGACAGAGCGAGACTCCATCTCAAAAAAAAAAGAAGTTTTATACATGAGGCCCATGAGGTCCTACTGGGTGCTGGGTACTTTTGTAGGCCAAGCACAAGACCCACAAGGTCCCTGCCCTAGTGGGGCTGATGTTCCAGCCAGGAGGCCAGATGACAGGCAGTGGCCTGGGAAACTGGAGCAGTTAATAACACGCTAGAAGGTAGATAATGCAATGGGAAAAAAAAAAAACAGAGTAGAGGGGAGGGCAGAAGCAGGTGGGGGAGCGGACAAAGCTTCATCACAGAGGAAACTCAAACATCCCCAGGTTGTGAGAGACGGCCGCTTCTTTTGGTCAACTTCTCGAAAAGAGTACTAAAATGACATCACATCTCCACCTGGAAGCAGAAAGAATGAAGAGGGCTTGGTGAGGCCATTCTTCTCAGGCACCAGTGCTCCTGCTGAACATTGAGCCTCCCTGCCAGGTGCCCCCCACCTCCACCAACCAAAAAAAGAAATCTGGCCCTGGAATCAGGCAGACCTGGGTTCATATCCAGGCTTGGGACCATCCCATGGACAACCGATGCCAAATTGCCTCTCTTCTCTGCCTCATTTCCTCCTAGCGGGGAAGTGGAGCTGAGCGTCATTCACTCATCTACCTTTATCTGAGCATGGGCGAAAGAGAAGAGGTAGCACAGAGCTGCCCTGTGCCTTGGTTTCCCCCTCTGGAAAGTGGAGGTGAATTGGAGGTGATACTAGCACCCACTCACAGTTAAGACTATGTATGTGAAGTGCTTAGATGGTGCCAGGGCCAGGGTAAATGCTAAACAAGAGTTGTCTGTTCTGATTATCACCTTCCTTGTAGGATTGAGTCAGGCTATACAAGGTCCTTCACATGAGCATGGTTCACAGTGATGTCTCCCCTCCCCAGGGAGTCCCCAGTGCCGGCCCCAGTCCTGGGCTGGCAACCCACCTTCCTCCATCCTGGGTGAGATTAGCCGCCTGTGCCTGGGCAAGTCGTAGGCCCTTGAGGAGGGTATGCTGGGGATGCAGGCTCAGCACGAGTGAAAGCCCCACAATGGGACCCAGAGCAGGGCCTGGCAGCCTCTGCTGGGGGCTGGCCAGAGGGACCCGTCTGGTTTGAGTTCCCGGCGCCTCTCGCTCCCTGCATCAACCCACAGCCCCGCTCTGAGCTGCCAGGCCCGCTCCTTATTTGGGTCTTGTCTCCCCCCAGACAACATTTCGTGGCCTTAAAAGGAAGGCCTGGGGGGCTGAGGGGGGCAGTTGCCAGTGTTGGCTCCACAGCCTCTCCAGCTGTGCCCCCGCCCCTGGTTTGGCCAGTCCATCCCTCCAGCTGTGGAGAAAACCAGTCCCCCAAAGCCAGACCAGCCAGGGCGGCTGGGGAGGGTGAGGGGGGTCCTCCTCGGGTAGGGGTGGCGGCAGGGGTTGGCCCTGGAACTGGCTCCCCTTGCCCTCCCAGGCAGCCAGACTCCCTCTGGTTTTCATTTAAAACCAAGGCTGGATCCACTTCAGTCTCCTCTTACCAAGCCAGGCAGCAAGAGTGTGGATGGCGACAGTCACGGCGACCATTTATTGAGCACCTACTGTGTGTGCCAGTCCCTGTGTGTGCACAGTGGGCCCTTTGCATTCATGGCCGACCTCAGGCCTCACCCCAGCCTGGGAGGTTTAGAGGCCTTAGAATTCCATTTTACAGATGGGAAAATAAGTCTAGAGAGGACAAGTCACGCAGCACAATAAGTGTCAGGGCTCGGACCCAGGCTTGTCTGAGCTCTAAACTCTTAGCCCATGAGGCTGGCTGGGGTCGTTGGGGAAGTCCTCAGCCTCATCTATGCCCCCCCCCCGCCCCACTTGGCCAGTCCCTCTTCCCAGGCCTATCAGGTGGCCAGCCTTGCTGTAGCTCAGCCCAGTTCATGCTGTTTGACCCAGATACATTGCCTCTCCTTCTCTGGGCCTCTGTGTCCTGCGCTGAGGGGAGTAGGGATCCCTGCTGGGGCTACAGTGGTGGGCAGGGGGGCCTGAGGAGGCAAGGATCACACGCCAGCAGGGCTCTCACCCTCCATCCCTTAGTTGCAGGTTCCTCTGGCTCCTTGGAGCCCATGTGGTCTGGCAGTACCATGCGGCGGATGGCGCTTCGGCCCACAGCCTTCTCAGGTGGGTCCTGGGATAGCTTCTTGGGGTCCCCCTGGGCTGAGGGAGCCCTGGAGGGGGCTCAGGGAAGTTTGGTAACTGTCCTAAAAGCCAGCAGGTCTGACAGTGGAGGGTCAAGGACAGTAACCGTCTCCCCACCCCACACTCCCCAGGCTACAAAAGTTGTTTCGGGGGGCACAGAAAGGACCCCAGAAGGGCATCTGACCTGGGCCCAGACACCCTGAGACCCATGACCCCTGGACTCTTGCAGACGCCAGTTCAATCCCCCATTTCCTCTTTTTATTTAATCAGCACTTTTCTGAGCATCAGCAGTGTGCGAGGCCCTGTGCCAGGCGCTTCCCATCAGCAGCTCGTTTAGACCTCACAGCTGTCCACCGCCCTCCCATTGTCCCCTTTTTAAAGAGGAGGAAGCTGAAGGTCTCTGACCTCCCTGCCCTGCCCCGCCCCAGGCCCCACAGCCGGGAGTGGGGGCAGCACCAGGACTAGACCCCAGATGTTGTGATAGTTAGGCACTCGCCCCTCCCTGCTCTGAGCTGTGTCCTCAGGTGTGAACAGGGGTGACACTCCCGTGAGGAGGGGAGAGACTGCTGGCATAGCACTTGGCTGGGAGGCTCCGTAAATGTCCGGAGCTGCTGTGAATGACTCATGTCATTCTCGTGAGTCTCAGCCAGGCAGCCGGGGGGGCGGCGCTGGATTGTGGGTCAGGGGAGGCTCAGAGGTTGGGACCTTTGAGGCCAGCCCAGTCCAGACTGCGCTGGGTGGGTCCCCAAAGCCGGCAAGCCCTGGCCCCAGCCCTGCCCAGGCAGGAAGCAACAGTATCTTTCCAGAGAGGACAAGTCACGCAGGACAGTAAGTGTCAAGGCTCAGACCCAGGCTTGTCTGAGCTCTAAACTCTTAGCCCATGAGGCTGGCTGGGGTCGTTGGAGAGGTCCTCAGCCTCATCCATGGCCCCCGCCCCGTTGCCATTTCTTGGCTTCTGGGAAAGGGGTCATTTTGGACACAGAGGCTGCCAGGGGTCGGATCCCTGGTCCTGCTGCAGGAGAAGGAGGCCACTCTGGAGGCTCCAACGCCAAAAGGAACCCATAGGGTGAGGTCCCCCTGGACCCACTGTGATCCTATAGCCCCTCCCAAGCCTAAGGCTCCCTCGTGGGTTGGGGTCATCAGGTATCTGATGCTTTCCTCCATCTCACCCCCCAGAGACTGAAGGGTTCTGAGGGGAAGCCTAGGACCCTTGGCCCTGGCCCCAGCATCCTCCCTCCCCGCAGGTTGTCTCAACTGCAGCAAAGTGTCAGAGCTGACAGAGCGGCTGAAGGTGCTGGAAGCCAAGGTGGGTGAGCAGCTCCCTCCTGGTGGTTGTGTTGTCCCCTGCCCCAGGCCAGTCCGGGCAACCATCATCCCACCCTCCCCACCTCCTTCCCTGCACCCGATGCTCGAACCCCATGCTCACACCCTCAGCGAACCCACAGGGCAGCTCTGAGTCGACTCGGCGAGCAGCATCCCCTGTCAGGCATATCGTGGTCTCCTCCAGTGTCCCTCCCTCGGAAGCCTGCTCAAAGGTCGTGCCTCAGTTTCCCCATCTGTAAAGCAGAGGGGATACTGGCATCCACTCAGTGAAGACTGTATATGTGAAGCGCAAGTCACAGCCAGCCTGGCCTGTTCTTCCTCCAGGAGGCCTGTGAGCTCCCTCCCATGGGGCTCCATCACCATCCCAGCCAGATCAGCATAGACACTGCCCAGAGATCCTGGTAGGATCTCCTGCCTGCCCCTGCCCCACCCCCTTTCTCTATCCCCCCAACCCCCATCCATAATACTATCTTCCTCGTTTCAAAAACAAAACATCTATCACACGTCTCAAATTATTTCAAGAGAAAATGTTGTGTATTTTTTGTTTTGTTTTGTTTTGTTAGAAACAGGGTCTTCCTCTGTTGCCCCGGCTGGAGCGCAGTGGCAAAATCTCAGCTCACTGCAGCCTATGCCTCCTGGGCTCAAGCGATCCTCCCACGTCAGCCTCCTGACTAGCTGGGACCATAGGTGAACAATACCACATCCAGCTGATTTTTAAATTTTTGGTAGAGATGGGGTTTCTGCATGTTGCCCAGGCTGGTCTTGAACTTCTAAGCTCAAGCGATTCACTGTCTTGGCCTCCCAAAGTGCTGGGATTACAGGCGTGAGCCACTGCGCTGCCATAAAACTTTTTTTTTTTTTTTTTAATTAAAAAGTACAGCTTGGCGCAGCGGTTCACACCTGTAATCTCCATACTTTGGGAGGCCGAGGCAGGTGGATTGCTTGAGGCCAAGAGTTCAAGACCATTCTGGCCAACATGGCATAACCCCGTCTCTTTTAAAAATACAAAAATTAGCCTGGCATGGTGGCACATGCCCATAATCCCAGCTACAAAGGAGGCTGAGGCATGAGGATCCCTTGAACCTGGGGGGTGGAGGTTGTAGTGAGCTAAGATTGCGCCACTGTATTCCAGCCTGGGCAACAGAGCGAGACTCTGTCTCAAAAAAAAAAAAAAAAAAAAAAAAATTAGGCCAGGCGCAGTGGCTCATGCCTGTAATCTCAGCATTTGGGAGGCCGAGCCAGGTGGAGCACAAGGTCAGGAGTTCAAGACCAGCCTGGCTAAGATGGTGAAACCTCGTCTTTACTAAAAATACAAAAAATTAGCCAGGACCAAGTGCGGTGGCCCACACCTATAATCACAGCACTTTGGGAGGTCAAGGAGGGCGGATCATCTGAGGTCAAGAGTTCGAGACCAGCCTGACCAACTTGGAGAAACCCCATCTCTACTAAAAATACAAAAATTAGTGAGGCATGGTGGCGCATGCCTGTAATCCCAGCTACTCGGGAGGCTGAGGCAGGAGAATCGCTTGAACCCGGGAGGCAGAGGTTGCAGTGAGCCAAGATCATGCCATTGCACTCCAGCCTGGGCAACAAGAACAAAACTCCATCTCAAAAAAAAAAAAAAAAAAAAAAATGAGCCGGGTGTGGTGGCAGGTACCTGTAATCCCAGCTACTTGGGAGGCTGAGGCAGAGAATTGCTTGAACCCAGGAGGCAGAGGTTGCAGTGAGCCGAGATTACACCACTGCACTCCACCCTGGGCAACAGAGCGAGACTCCGTCTCAAGAAAAAAAAAGTAATTAATTAATTAATTTAAATTAAAAAGTACAACATTCTAAATTTAGAAACAAAAAAAATTCAGAAATGTAAAAAAACAGCCAGCAAACCATTCACAGTGTTGCCCATGCCCCCAAAGAATGCAACTGTCAACATTTAAGCATTCTTTCTTCCAGATTTTCTAAACACACAGACATGCATACACTTTAGTGCCATTCTTTGCTCCATCATTCCCTTCTCTAGAAATTTATCTTTTGTTTGTTCATTTTGTTTTGATTCAGAAACAGGGTCTTGCTCTGTCACCCAGGCTGGAGTGCAGGCATTGCAATCTGCCGTGAGTTGGAGCTCACTGCAGCCTCCAATTCCTGGGCTCAAGCTATCCTCCTGCCTCAACCTCATGAGTAGCTGGCATTACAGACATGTGCCACCACACCTGGCTAGTTTAAAAAACTTTTTTTAGAGCTGGGGCCTTGCTGTGTTGCCTAAACTTGTCCTGAACTCTTGGCCTCAAGGAATCCTCCTGCCTCAGCCTCCCGGAGTGTTGGGATTACAGATGTGAGCCATTGTGCCCAGCCTGGGAACTTAATGAGATTATCAGATGCAAAAATGTTTACCAATAGAGAAATTTGAAAACCAGGCAAAAGAAGGCATGTTGTATAATTGTAGAGAATTCATTCTATGGGGCATTCAGCAGCCATTTACAATACTTCCCTACCCTAACATGAAAAGATTTCTCTAGGCTGGGCATGGTGGCTCACACCTGTAATCCCAGCACTTTGGAAGGCCAAGGCAGGAGGATTGCTTGAGGCCTGGAGCCCGAGACTAGCCTGGGCAACATAGCAAGACTCCATCTCTACAAAAAATTAGCTGGGCTTAGTGGCACACAGCTGGCATGCAGTCCCAGCTGCTTAAGAGGCTGAGGCAGGAGGATCACTTGAGCTCAGGCGGACAAGGCTGCAGTGAGCCGTGATAGCACCACTGCACTCTAGCCTGGACGGCAGAGCTAGACCCTGTCTCTAAAATTAAAAAAAAGAAGATGCCGCCAGGCGCGGTGGCTCGTGCCTGTAATCCCAGCACTTTGGAAGGCTGAGGTGGGCGGATCACCTGAGGTCGCGAGTTCGAGACCAGCCTGACCAACATGGAGAAACCCCATCTCTACTAAAAGTACAAAATTAGCCAGGCGTGGTGGCGCATGCCTGTAATCTCAGCTACTAGGGAGGCCGAGGCAGGAGAATTGCTTGAACCTGGTAGGCAGAGGTTGCGGTGAGCCAAGATCATGCCATTGCACTCCAGCCTGGGCAACAAGAGCAAAACTCATCTCAGAAAAAAAAAAAAAAAAAAAAAGAAGATGCCCCTGATTTATCAAATGGGAAAACCAAGCTTCCAAATAGCATGTGCTGGCACCTGAGTTACAAGGCACAGGGTTCCAGGAGCAGTTCCCTGAGCTCCCTCCCAGGAGAAGCCCATGTAAGAAGCAACTCAGTTGCACATCTGTGATGGGAATTCCTGGTTCAGGATCTGCCAGAGAGTTTCAGCTTTTCTCTGGACAGGCCCCCACGATCCCTGAGCCCCTGATCTGTGGTCATCTGGCCTTTCCTTGGTCCTCAACAGCTGAGGGGACACCTCCAGCTTCCCAGAGTCTTCCTCCCATGGGCCCAAAAGTGGACTTTGTGTACACCTCCAGGTTTCTATTTCATGTCAGACTCTTCCAAACTTCTTTCCAAATTTAGTGAAAGGCTGGGAGTGATGGCTCACGCCTGTAATCCCAACACTTTGGGAGGCTGAGATAGGCAGATCACTTCAGGTCAGGAGTTTGAGACCAGCCTGGCCAATGTGGTGAAACCCCATCTCTACTAAAAATACAAAAATTAGCTAGGTGTGGTGGCGCATGACTGTAATCCCAGCTACTCGGGAGGCTGAGGCAGGAGAATCACTTGAACCCGGGAGGCAGAGTTTGCAGTGAGCTGAGATCGCGCCACCACACTCCAGCCTGGGCAATAGAGCAAGGCTCTCCATCTTGGAAAAAAAAAAAACAACAAAAAAACAAACTGAGTGAAACTCTTCCAGCCATACCCTGTGGTGCTTTAACAAATCAAGACAAGCTTCTTATTTGGATAACCATAGAGAAAAAGCGCATGGCCCAGCAAGCACCGCGACAGTCACAAAGCTCAACTTTGATGGCAATGATGGTGTCAGTGACTTTTCCATAATGCGTGTTATGAATTGTGTGCTTTGAAAAACACTGTCACTTCTGATGAAGTTCGGTGCCCCTTCGAGCCTGGGGCTCCACTCCAAGCTGGGCCCTGCTGGCTATGTGCCTCCTGCCTCCCATACCAGGCCCCTTGGCTGGCCTGTCCCTGGTGAGACCCTGGCTCTTGCCTGTAATCCTAACACTTTGGGAGGCTGAGGCAAGATGATTGCTTGAGCCCAGGAGTTCAAGACCAGCTTGGGCAACATAGCGAGACCTCGTCTCTACAAATAGTTTTTTTTTTTTAATTTGCCATGTGTGGTGGTGCATCCCTGTGGTCCCAGCTACTTGGAAGGCTGAGGCAGAAGGATCACTTAAGCCTGGGTGGTTGAGGCTGCATGAGCCGTGATGGCACCACTGCATTCTAGCCTGGGCAACAGAGCAAAACTCCATCTCAAAAAAAATAGGGAGGGGTCCTAGTGAGACCCTGGTACCCACACCGTCCCTGTCTTCCTCTTCAGATGGCCATGCTGACTGTCATAGAGCGGCCGGTACCTCCAACACCAGCTACCCCTGAGGACGCTGCCCCGCTCTGGGGCCCCCCTCCTGCCCAGGGCAGCCCCGGAGATGGAGGCCTCCAGGGTGAGTGTCAGACTCAGACTCCCCTGTGGGAATGAGCAGTGGGTTGGGAATGGGAGAAGTGGGATTCTGGTCCCCACCCTGTCGCTGACTCCCAGCTTAACCCTCTAGTGGGCCTCAGTCTTCCCATTTCCCGTTTCTTAGACCCGCCTAAGAGGACCGTCTCCTGGGACTCCTGAATGCTGCAGTCCCTGGAGACCAAGCAGCCCCAGCAGACCCTGCCTGGAGGTCGGGGGGAGCTGGGAGTGGGGATTCTGGATGAGCCTCCCTCCTCCAGGCCCAGCGGGG
Organism: Pongo abelii; assembly: GCF_028885655.2. Lineage (NCBI taxonomy): Eukaryota > Metazoa > Chordata > Mammalia > Primates > Hominidae > Pongo > Pongo abelii. Next base: position 35,660,631 of record NC_085929.1, read on the forward strand.
ACACTGACCTCTGCCTACCCCCCCACCCCAGGGCTGCCAGGAGCCATAGAGAGTGTGAGGGTCCCGCTGCTTCCCCGAAATGGTAGGTGCTGGTTGGGGGGCTGGGGCCGGGGTGGGGGTCAAGAGCAGATATGGAGCTGCCAGTCTGATATGCTTTACCCCCCAGACCAAGTCGGTGCTCGGGGGCTGCCCGGGCCCACCAGCCCCAAGGGAGATGCCAGCAGCCGGGGCCCAATGGGGATGAGAGGCCCACCAGGTGAGTGCCCGCAATGCTGCCCCACAGCTCCTCTGGCCATCCCCCCCACCAGGTGGGCCCTTCCCTGCTCCTGACATGGCCAGGATGACCTGGGCCCTTTCATCTACTTGCCTCTTCACTCAACACCCCACCAGGGAGGGCCCTGCCCACGCCTGGGCTCCATGAAATCCTCTCTTATGTTCACTGACCCACATTCCCTGGGCACCTACATTTAGCAGGCTCTGAGCTGGGCACTGGGTGGGGTCAGACATGTCCCTGCCCTTCTGGAGCTTCCATACTGCTGGGAGCAGGGCTGGGCAGAGGAGAAGCAGCAGTGTTTGCCCCATATGACCAGGGTTTCTATGAGGGGTTTTGGGGGTTTGGGAGCCCCAAGGAAGGAAGACTCAGCCTGGACGAGGTGGAGGACTGGGCGCTGTGCTCATCCCCCTGTTAGACTACCAGGTAGCCTAGGCCTGTGGACTCCGGGGCCCTCTCTCGTGCCCACTGCTCCAGGCTGCCCTGTCCTGTCGCTCAAGGCCACCCTGGGCCTCCTTGCCTCCTGTATACCCACAAATCCATGTGATTCCCTTGCAGGTCCACAGGGCCCCCCAGGGAGCCCTGGCCGGGCTGGAGCTGTGGGCACCCCTGGAGAGAGGGGACCTCCTGGGCCACCAGGGCCTCCTGGTCCCCCTGGGCCCCCAGCCCCTGTTGGGCCACCCCATGCCCGGATCTCCCAGCATGGTGAGTCCCCCGGGATCCCAGCAGGTGGAGGTGGGGGTGGAGTAGCCATCAGCACAGTGCCCACTACCATCTGCCAGGTGCCTTCTGTGTGCCAGCCCTGCTCATGGTAGGCCACATGTGACCCAGTCCTCCAGCAGGCGCCGTTGTCCTGTGGTTACAGATGAGGAACACTGAGGACCAGAGAAGGAAGGTGGCTTGCCAGGGTCCCACAGCCTGGGTGTAGGGGAACAGCTTCAAACCCAGGCTGCCTCCAGAACCTGTGCTTAGAGCCACCGGGCATCAGGCCCTCCCGAGCCTTGGAACTGGCTGGAATCCAGTTCTCAGAGCACTGGGACGCAAAAGACCCGGCAGCAGGAAGCGAGCCCTGAACTCCCAAGGCCACAGGCCTGGCCCCTCCTCCAGGCCCCGACGTGCATCCTTGGCTTCTTCCCTTTGGCAGCCCAGCCTGACCTGCCCATGGGCTGCCAGGGGTCAGAGTGTGGAGCGCCAGGTTTCAGCCTCTTCTCCACCATGTTTTTGGTGCACAACCCAGCACACCATTCATTCTGCCATCCCAGCATTCATTCCATCTCACTGTCCATACGATGGGGACAATGACAGTGCCAGCCTCCCAGAGCTGCGTAACACCCATGTACAGAAGCCTGGCACACAGTAAGTGGTGGATAAATGGTATCTTTTATTGTCATTCCCATTTGACAGGTGACAGTACAGGCTCTGAAAAGTAGAGAGTGTTGCTGGATGTCACCAGCTAGATTGCAGTGGGGTTAGAACCCACATCTCCCTGCCTCCTGGTCTTGCGGGACCAACACTCTCCACACTCCTCACCCTGGAGCAGGTGCCCAGGTGGTACCAGCCATGCTGCAGGCTGCCCCATAGGGCAGTCCAAGCTGTCTTGGCAGAGGTGGCAGGTGAAGACTAACCACCCCGTTCTACCCAGCTCTACTCACTCATCATCTTTGCTCACCCAGGAGACCCATTGCTATCCAACACCTTCACTGAAACCAACAACCACTGGCCCCAGGGACCCACTGGGCCTCCAGGCCCTCCAGGGCCCATGGGTAAGTTGAGTCCAGGCCAGGGGTAAAGGGTGAAGTTGGTAGATGGCAGAGGGAATAGGGTTTGTGGCTATCAGGAGGGAGCTGATGGGGCACTTCCTGAGATTGTACTTTGTTCCGACCCTTAGGACATCCTGTCTTTTTCCAGGTCCCCCTGGGCCTCCTGGCCCCACAGGTGTCCCTGGGAGTCCTGGACACATAGTGAGTAGTTCTCCTTGTACTCTCACCCATGTGTCTGTCCATCTTTCCATTTATCCATACATCCATATATCTGTCCATCATCCACCCTTGTATCCATCTATCCATCCATCCATTCATCCTTCCATTCATTCATTCAACAAGTATTTATTGAGCACTTAATATGCAAACTACCTTCCATAAATCTTATTCAATCCAAGTAATGAGAACCATGTATGGTTATCACCTAAGACCAAGAAAAGTGGAGATTCTTGTGCCAGCACATGGCAATGAGCTGTGGTGGGACTGTCTGACTCCAGGATCAGATCTTTTAACACTGAGCTGTGTGAACTGACTGCTGTGTGCTGGGTGTATGGTGAAGAACCCAGAGGCCCAGACCAAGCTTGAGCACCCTCCCCAACACCTCTGTTCCCAAGCCCCTGCCCACTCCATCCTGCCCCAACACAAGGCTGAGGCCCTGTCTTGTTGCTCAGGGACCCCCAGGCCCCACTGGACCCAAAGGAATCTCTGGCCACCCAGGAGAGAAGGGCGAGAGAGTGAGTACCCAGGTGGCCCCAGGTGGGGGAATTCTGGGGAGTCCTGAGGGCGCCAGGTCAGAGTCCTCAACAGCTGACGCCATTCGTCTCCTCCCTCCTACACAGGGACTGCGTGGGGAGCCTGGCCCCCAAGGCTCTGCTGGGCAGCGGGTAAGTGTTGCTGTCTGTCCTGCAATCATCCCTGCAGGATCCCATAGTCCCAGATTCCTCCTGTGACTCCATCCCCTGCAACCAGAGCTTCTGACCCTCCCTGTCTTGTCATTTATTCTCAGATGCTCCCTGTCTCTAAGACTCATTGTCCTCTGGATCAGGCTGCCTCTGTCTCTCTCACTCTGGCTCTCTGTTTCACTGTATCTCTCTCTTTCCCGTATGTCTGTCTCTTTGACTCTGTATTTCATTTACACTCTATCTCTCCAATTCTGATTGTAGATCTGTTCATTTCTCTCTTTAATTTCATCAATTTTGCTTTACGTATTTTGAGTCTTTGTTATTAGATGCATTCACATTTAGTATTTTAATGTCTCCTTGGTCATTTTATCTTTATGAAATTAATATCTTTATCTCTGATAATACTTGTCTTGAATCTACTTTGTGTGCTTTTAATAGCACACCAGCTTTCTTATGCTTGGCATTTGCATGTTATATCTTTTTTTATCCTTTTTTTTTTTCAACCTGTAACTTTATATTTAAAGTGCATCATGACTGGGTGTGGTGGCTCACACCTGTAATCCCAGCACTTTGGGAGGCTGAGGAAGGTGGATCGTTTGAGCTCAGGAGTTCAAGACCAGCTTGGGCAACATGACAAAACTCTGTCTTTATATAAAAATATGTATATAAATTTTATTAAATGTAAGAAAGTGTGGGCTGGGCACGGTGGCTTACGCCTGTAATCCCAGCACTTTGGGGGGCTGAGACGGGTGGATCACCTGAGGTCAGAAGTTCAAGACCAGCCTGGTCAACATGGTGAAACCCCGTCTCTACTAAATATACAAAAATTAGCTGTCATGGTGGCGGGCACCTGTAATCTCAGCTACTCGGGAGGCTGAGGCAGGAGAATTGCTTGAACCCAGGAGGCAGAGGTTGCAGTGAGCTGAGATCACACCATTGCACTCCAGCCTGGGCAATAAGAGAGAGATTTCATCTCAAAAAAAAAAAAAAAAGTGCATCATATGACTTGGGTCTTGCTGTTTAAAAACAGTTTGACTGTTTAGTTAATTTATATTTAATGATATGTATCATTGATTAATTAATATGGTTCTGTTCAGCCATCTTGCTGTTTATGTTCTATTTATTCCTTCTGTTTTGTGTTTCTTTTTTCCCTTTTCTTTTCTTGTCTTCTTTTGGATTGAGTACTTTTTATGATTTCTTTTTTCTTTTTTAGAGACAGGGTTTCCCTATGTGCCTAGGCTGAACTCAAACTCCTGGGCACATAGTGAATGAAGTGTCTTAAGTGATCTTCCTGCCTCAGCCTCCCAAGTATCTGGGACTACAGGTGTGCACCATTGTGCCTGACTTAAAATCTTCTCTTTCTAAAATTAATTTTCTTTGTAGAATTAAAGCTATTCTTGCTTTCTTTTGTTTAGAGTTAGCATGCTATATCTTTCTCCATCCCTTGACTTCTTTTTTTTTTTTTTTTTTTGATACAAGGTCTTTCTCTGTCACTCAGGTTGGAGTGCAGTGGTGCAATCATAGCTCACTGTAGCCTCAACCTCCCTGGCTCAGGCAATCCTCACACCTCAGCCTCCTGAGTAGCTGGGACCACAGGCATGTACCACCATGCCCAGTTAACTTCCATTCCTTTACATTTAATCTGTTTTGTGGTTATATTTAAAGTCAGTTTCTTGTAGACAACATACGGTTAGGTCTTATTTTTTGGTCCATTCTAACAATCCTCATCTTTTAATTGCTGTATTTAGGCCATTGACATTTAAAGTGATTATTGAGGCCCAGCATAGTGGCCCACACCTGTAATTCCAGCACTTCAGGAGGCCAAGGCAGGAGGATCACTTGAAATCAGAAGTTTGAGGCTAGAGTGGGCAACAAAATGAGACCTTTTTCTGTAAAACAAATTTAAAAATTGGCTGGATGTGGTAGTGTGCACCTGTAGATTCAGCTACCTGAGAGGCTGAGCTGGGGGGATTGCTTGAGCCCAGGAGTTGAAGGTGACAGTTATAATTGCTTTACTGCATTCCAGCCTGAGTGACAGAACCAGACCTTGCCTCTAAAAAATAACTAAATAGTCTGTGCACAGTGGCTCACACCTATAATCCCGGCACTTTGGGAGGTGGAGGCAGGTGGACCACCTGAGGTCAGGAGTTCGAGACCAGCCTGGCCAACATGGTGAAACCCCGTCTCTACTAAAAACACAAAAATTAGCCAGGTATGATGGCGCACTCCTGTAATCCCAGCTACTCAGGAGGCTGAGGCAGGAGAATCGCTTGAACCTGGGAGGCGGAGGTTGCAGTGGGCCAAGATTGTGCCACTGCACTCCAGCCTGGGCGACAGAGTGAGGCTCCATCTCAGAAAAATCATCAATCAATAAAATAAAAAATAACTAAATAAATGAAGTGTTATTTATATAGTTGGGTTAACAGCTACCATATTACTATTTTCTTTCTTTTTTTCTTTTTTTTATTTTTTGAGGCAGAGTCTTTCTCTGTCGCCCAGGCTGGAGTCTAGTGGCTCGATCTCGGCTCACTGCAAGCTCCATCTCCCAGGTTCAAGCAATTCTCCTGCCTCAGCCTCCCAAGTAGCTGGGACTCCAGGTGCCCGCCACCACACCTGGCTAAGTTTTGTATTTTTAGTAGAGATGGGGTTTCACCATCTTGACTAGACTGGTCTTGAACTCCTAACTTTGTGATCCACCGGCCTCGGCCTTCCAAAGTGCTGGAATTACAGGTGTGAGCCACCGCGCCCGGCTACTATTTTCTGTTTGTTTTCCTTGTTCTTTGTTCCTATTTTTGTCTGCCAGACTTTTTCTGCCTTTTTTTTTTTTTTGGCTTTATTTATTTATTTATTTATTTATTTATTTATTTATTTACTTATTTCTTTTGAGACGGAGTCTTGCTGTGTCACCCAGGCTGTAGTGCAGTGGTGCGATCTCTGCTACTGCAACCTCTGCCTCCCGGGTTCAAGCAATTCTCTGCCTCAGCCTACTGAATAGCTGGGACTACAGGCACCCGCTACCCTTCCTGGCTAAATTTTGTATTTTTAGTAGAGACAGGGTTTCACCATGTTGACCAGACTGTCTCGAACTCCTGACCTCAGGTGATCCACCCACCTCGGCCTCCCAGAGTACTGGGGTTACAGGCATAAGCCACCATGCCCGGCCATGCTCCTCTTTTCTTTATGTAAAATCTGAGTTTCTGGCCGGGTGCAGTAGCTCACACCTATAATCCCAGCACTTTGGGAGGCCGAGGCGGGCAGATCATGAGGTCAGGAGATGGAGACCATCCTGGTGAACACTGTGAAACCCCGTCTCTACTAAAAATACAAAAAAAAAGTAGCTGGGAGTGGTGGCAGGCGCCTGTAGTCCCAGCTACTTGGAAGGCTGAGGCAGGAGAATAGCATGAACCTGGGGGACGGAGCTTACAGTGAGTGGAGATCGTGCCACTGCACTCCAGCCTGGGCAACAGAGCAAGACTCCGTCTCAAAAAAAAAAAAAAAAACTGTGAGTTTCTGACATATAATTTTTGTCCTCTCTGAAGAACTACTTTTATTTTTTCCCAGTTGGCTTTATTTGTGATTCTAGAATTGGGCAACACTTCACTCCATAAAATAAAATAAGTGCTCTGCTGAAGAACTTCTTTTAATGTTTCTTACAAGGCAGATCTACTGACAAAAATTCCCTCACTTTTTGTTTGTCTGAGAGTCTTCATTTCCCTTTCATGTATGAAGAATAATTTTTCAGGGTAAAGAATTCTAGGTTGATGTGTTTTTTTACTCTCAATACTTGGTATATTACTCTCCACTCTCCTGCTTGCATGGTTTCTGCAGAGTTGGATGTAATTCTTATTGTTGCTCCTCTGCAAGAAAGATATTTTTTCCCTCTGTTTTCTCTTCAGTATTTTTTTATCTTTGATTCTCTGAAGTTTTTTAAAAAATTATTATTATTATTATTATTATTATTATTATTATTATTATTATTAGAGACAAGGTCATACTCTGTCACCCAGGCTTCTGGGCTCAAGGGATCCTCCCGCCTCCACCTCTCGAGTAGCTGGTACTACTGTCACGTGCCACACCTGGCTAATTTTTTTTTTTCTTTTTTTGAGATGAAATCTCATCTTGTCCCCAAGGCTGGAGTGCAATGGCGCAATCCTGGCTCACTGCAACCTCCGCTTCCTGGGTTCAAGCGATTCTCCGGCCTCAGCCTCCTAAATAGCTGGGATTACAGGCGCCTGCCATCACGCCTGGCTAACTTTTTGTATTTTTAGTAGAGACAGGGTTTCACCATGTTGGCCAGGCTGGTCTCAAACTTCTGACTCAGGTGATCTGCCCGCCTCAGCCTCCCAAAGTGGTGGGATTACAGGCGTAAGCCACCGCACCCAGCCATTTTTTTTTTTTTTTTTAATTTTAGAAGCAAGGTCTCACTATGTTGCCCAGGCTGGTCTTTCTGACCTCTAGTGATCCTCTTGCCTTGGCCTCCCAAAGTGCTGGGAATACAGGTGTGAGCCACTGCACCCGGCCTGATTTTCTGAATTTGGATATGATATGCCTACTTGTTATTTCTTGGCATTTATCCTATATGGTGTTCCCTTATCTTCCTATATCTGTGGTTTGGTGTCTGACATTTTTTGGGGGAAAATTCTGTCATTATTACTTCAAATATTGCTTGTGTTTCTTTCTCTTTTTTCCTTCTGGTATTCCATTATGCATATTTACATCTTTTGTAGTTGTCCCACAATTCTTGGATATTCTGTTCTATTGTTTCAGCCTTTTTTCTCTTTGCATTTCAGTTTTGAAAGTTTCCATTGTCATATCATCAGGCTTAGAGATTCTTTCCTCAGCCATGTCCAGTCCATGAATAAGCCCATCAAAGGCATTCTTTATTTCTGTTACAGTGCTTTTTATATTTACCACTTATGTTTAATTATTTCTTAGAATATCTTTTTTTTTCTTTTTTTAAATTATTTTTTTAACTGTAGAGGCAGGGTTTTACCATGTTACCCAGGCTGGTCTCAAACTCTTGAGTTTAAGCAGTCTACTCACCTCAGCCTCCCAAAATGTTGGGATTACAGGCGTGAGCCACCACGCCCAGGCCTTTCTTAGAATTTCCATCTCTCTGCTTATAATCCATCTCTTCTTGCATGTTGTCTACTTTTTCCATTAATTCCCTTAGCATGTTAATTGTAGATTTTTAAAATTCCTGGCCTGATAATCTGAACATTTCTGCCATAACTGACGCTGTGTTTTTGCCTTTTAGTATGCCTTGTAATTTTTCACTGGAAGGTAGACATAATGTACTGTGCAAAAGAACTGCAGTAGATAGGCCTTTAGTAATGTAGTGAGAAGGTATAGGGGGAAGGGAAGTGTTCTGGAGTTCTATGATTAGATCTCAGTCTTTTTTTTTTTTTTTTGAGACAGAGTCTCACTCTTATCTCCCAAGCACTGGAGTGCAGTGGCTCGATCTTGGCTCACTGCAACCTCCGCTTCCTGTGTTCCAGTGATTCTCGTGCGTCAACCTCCCAAGCAGCTGGGACTACAGGTGCCCGCCACCACACCCAGCTAATTTTTTTGTGTTTTAGTAGAGATGAGCTTTCACCATGTTGGCCAGGCTGGTGTTGAACTCCTGAGCTCAGGCAGTCCACCCATCTTGGCCTCCCAAAGTGCTAGGATTGTAGGTGTGAGCCACTGCGCCCGGCCTAGATCTCAGTCTTTAGATAAGCTTGTGCCCTTGGACTGTGAACTTCACCAGTGTGTCTCAGTTGTTGTTTTGTTGTGTTTTGTTTTTGTTTGGGGGTTGTTTTGCCCCTTAGGTGGGACAGGTTGTCTAGAGGGGGTTAGAGTTGGATATTTCCCTTCTTTCATGTGAAAACTAGAGGGAGCTAGAAGTGGGTATTTTGCTTCCTCCAGGTTGGTTAGTGTTGGGAGAAAAGCTGAGTGTTGGGAGGGAAGCTGAGGCAGGGCTTGCATGTCTGACATAATGTAAAAGAGTCTTGGAACATGTCTGGGGTCCAGGGTCAAGAAGCCCTCATGGCCTTTGGAACACCAAACTCTGTGCTAAAGGGTGGAAGGCTACCCTGCCGCACCGTAATCTAAGCCCAGGGCATAAAACCCCTCGTGACTTGGATGGAATCCAGGGCTCAGGGCATTCCTTCGTGGCCTCTGGAATGCGTCTAGACTTGCTGGCTCCTTGCTTCTAGCACTCCCATTACCTCAAGTAGCAGAACATGTTCCATATGCTTCAAAGAAAATGCTAAACTATCACAGCTGTAAATCATGCACTTGATGCATCGCATTCTCTCAACCCCCACATCCTTGCCACCTGTTTCTTTGTTTGATCACCAGTAAATAGCGTGGGCTCCCAGAACTTGGGGCCTTCACAGCCTCCATACTCGTGTTGGCCCTCTGGATCCCCTTTCTCTCTCAAACTATCTTTTCTCATTCCTTTGACTCTGCCGGACTTTGTCGCCCCCATGACCTGGTGTTGGGTCCAATCACCCCAACAGGTTAGGCTCTGGTAAAGTAGTTTCTCCTGAGGCAGGCTTTGTTCAGAACAGAATGCTTTGGTCTATTTCAAAATGGTGCCTTCTCTCTCCTCTCCCTGCTGGAAGGACAAGGGCATTTTTCTCTGATATTCACTGTGAGGGCCTTGTAGAGCTCCTTGAGGTAAAACTCACCAAAGGAGGGATGTGGGCCTATGACTGGGTCCCCCTGGAGTTTTTAACCCTAAGACTTGTCTACACTGAGCCTCCAGAAGTTCATCAATTACAGTTTAGGTTTTCCTACCCTGGCCCTGGTTCCTCTGGAGGCTTGTGCTTGTGGGTTTCTGCTTTAGTAAGTTGTGATGGTCTGGATTTGCCTCTCCAGCTTTGGAGGCAGTGGTTTGCCTATGGTCTCACTTCTCCAACAGATCTAAGAAGAGTTGTTGATTTTTCAGTTTTTTTCAACTTTCCACTTGTTGTTAAGATGGAATGATAACTTCTAAGGTCCTTTTTTTTTTCTATATGACTCTCACCCTTGTCCCCTAGGCTGGAGTGCAATGGTGTGATCTCGGCTCACTGCAACCTCCACCTCCCGGGTTCAAGTGATTCTCCTGCCTCAGCCTCCAGAGTAGCTGGGATTACAGGCACCTGCCACCATGCTCAGCTAATTTTTGTATTTTTAGTAGAGACGGGGTTTCACCATGTTGGTCAGGCTGGTCTCGAACTCCTGACCTCAGATGATCCACCTGCCTTGGCCTCCCAAAGTGCTGGGATTACAGGCTTGAGCTACCGCACCCGGCCAACAACTTTTAACCTCTTTACATGCCAGGTTGGAACCCAGAAGTCTGTTTTGCTTTGTTTTTAAATCAAATTTGAAAAAAAAAAAAAGATCAACATTTCCTCAAACATTTTTTTCTGTTTCTGCTCTCCAGTATGTCCTTCTGGAACTCCATTGATTTTCTCCCAGGAGTCACTGAAGTTCTGTTAGTTTTTTAAACAATCTTTGTCTCTCTGTGCTTTATATTTATTTATTTTACTTTTTTGAGATAGGGTCTTGCTCTGTCACCCAGGCTGGAGTGCAATGGCGTGATCACAGCTCACTGAAGTCTTGAGCTCCTAGGCTCAAGCAATCCTCCCACCTCAGCCTCCTGAGTAGCTGGGACTACAGGTGCACACCACCATACCTGGCTTGTTTTTTTGTTTGGTTTTTGTTTTTTCATTTTTAGTAGAAATGGGGTTGCTCAGGTTGGCCCCAAACTCCTGGCCTCAAGCTGTCCTCCCACCTTGGCCTCCCAAAGTGCTAGGATTACAGGCTCTCTCTGCACTTTAGTTTAAATTATTCCATTGACCTATGTTTGAGTTGATTGATTACTTCTTCTGTTGTGTCCAATCTTATGTTAATTTCATCTGATAATTTTCTATTTCTGGTATTATCATTTTCACTTCCAGGATTTCCATTTGATTCTTTTTTATAATTTATATATCTCTCCTAAAATTCTCCATCTTGTCACTCATGATATCAATTTCAGTAGATTCTTTAACATATTAATCATAGATATTTTAAACTCCTTTGCTAATTCTAACTAGGTCGGCTGTGGATCTATTTCTATTGACTGATTTTTCTCTTGAATATAGGTCACATTTTCCTGTGTCTTCACATCTAATAATTTTTTATTGCACACTGGACAAAGTAGATAATATGTTGAAAAGACTCTAAATTCTGTTATCTCCTGAAGAGTATTGAGTTTTATTCTAGAACAGTTAAATTACTGATGGGTCATCTTGCTCTTTCAGAGGCTTAGTTGTAGGTTTTATTAGAGAGAATCTCTGGTTTTGCTCTTAGTCCTAGGAAAAATCCCTTAATCCTGAGATAGGGTCTTTCTTCCTAAGTCATGACTGTTCTAGAGTTTCATTAGAAAGCTTTAGGTGTTCACAAGCACCTCTAACTTGGTTGGACTGGAACTCTAAACTCTGTCTCCTATATGGTGGGCAATTTTTGACATCTTCAGTCAGTTCTACCAATCTGTTGGTTCTCCCCCTCTGGGCTCCTTGGAGTATTGCCCTGTGATTGGGCAATCCAGGGACCATCCAAGCGTCAGAAAGGAACATTTATGCAGATTTAGTTCCCCCACTTGTAGCTCCCTGCTTCCCAGTATTTCTCATCAATTTCTTGCTTCTCTGGCAACCTCAACCTCTGACTCCTCAGGCCAATAAAACTGAAACTTTCTGCTTGAGCTCTGTTTTGCCAGGCTGATGGGGCTGGGGTGCACCCTGTGAGGAAAAGCTGTAAATATATGGATTTTACCCAATGCCATTCCCTTCTTTTAAGGGTTGAATATTCTCCAGTTTCTGTCTGCTTTTTATTACTTTCCGTTGCCTTCAATCAGTTGGTTTTTGCTCTGTATCCAATGCAAGCTACTTTCTGTTACTCTTAAGTTTCTCTCCCTCTCCCCCATCTTTTTCCTCCCTCTTTTTTTCCCCTCCGTTTCTGTCTCCTTCCCTTCCTCACTGCTGCTATCTCTGTCTCTCCTTGCAGGGGGAACCTGGCCCTAAGGGAGACCCTGGTGAGAAGAGCCACTGGGTAAGCTCTGGCCTGGCACTGGCCTCTCCCTGCCTTCTCAGCCCTACGTGCTCAAGAGAGTATTCCCTCCCCAGGAGGCCCTGGGAGTGGGGGCATCCCATCCACATCCCCACTACAGCCTGGTCTCCCAGGCAGGAGCCTTGGCAATTCTCAGCCCCAACTCCTTCCCCATCTTGTTGCTCCCAACCGGGCAGGGCCAGCCCTATCAGCAGACCCCATGCCTTCTGTCTCAGTCTCTGTGCCTGTCTCCACCTTCCCTCTGCAGCCTTTCCAGGCCAGGGTGGCTCTGCGTGTTCCTCCTGGGTGGTTTGGGCTGACCCAGGCCAGACTGCATCCCCTGCCTCCATAGCCCCCTCCCAGCAATGGCTTAGCTTGCTCCCTTGTCTGCAGAACAAAGGGAAGAATGAAGACAGTATCTACACGGGAGAATGGGATAGAGGACCTAGGAAATGGGCCTAGAAATGATGAGGTGCATAGGAGCCACGTGGTAAAAAGGGCGGGGAACTAGATACCACCATACACATCGGAAATTCATGGAGCCTGTGAGGAGACGCCTCGAAACTGCTATGTACACGTTTGATGTGGTTAATGAGGCCAGGTGACCTAGACTCCTCTATACTTAAAGGACCTATAGTTTACACAAGGTCCTAGACACCATCACATACATAGGAGACCCATGATGGTTGAGAAGGGAAGCCTAGAAACTCTCACATATAGAGGAGACAGAGTAAATGAGAAGGGGACAAGAAGGGGGAACGAGAAACCACATACCCCAAAATCTCATGATTAATGTGGGGTCCTAGAAACCTTCACAATCGTCCGGGATGCCGTGGCTCCTACCTGTAATCCAGCATTCTTGGAGGCCGAGGCGGGTGAATAATTTGAGGTCAGGAGTTTGAGACCAGCCTGGCCAACGTGGCAAAACCCCTATCTCTAAAATACAAAAAAAATACAAAAATACAAAATTAGCCTTAAAGTTTTGGGCTAAAAATACAAAAATTAGCTGGACGTGGTGGTACGCACCTGTAGTCCTAGCTATTCAGGAGGCTGAGGCAGGGGAATCGCTTGAACCCAGGAGGCAGAGGTTGCAGTGAGCAGAGATCGCGCCACTGCACTCCAGCCTGGGCGACAGAACGAGACTCTGTCTCAAAAAAAAAGAAAAGAAAAGAAAATAGAAACCTTCACAATCATTGAAGATCATTGCAGGGGAGGGATTTTCGGGTTAGGACCTAGAAATCTACTCACCCAAGAGAAGTGGGGGAAAGATAAGGACCCTAAAACATACCATACCCAAAAGCCCCACAACACGGGGATCTGGAAACCATCATTGACAGGGGAGACATCTGGAAAATGGACAGAATGGAGGCAGACACTCCTTCAGGAGAGAGAGACAACTAGGAAGCTCTTTTTGGGGGGTGGGATTGTGACTCCCCCTCCACATGCAGTCTGGCTGGGACACCCTACTTCCTGGCAGTCACAAGTTAGTGAGGATATGGGTGGCACCCAGTGCCTGCCTTGCCCTCTCAGTTCTTGATTGTGGGGTCGGTGATAGATACAGCCGTGGGAGCCCCCTACCCTGCACGAGTCTTCCCCTGTGTCTGCCCATGACTTCTGGTGCCCTGCTACCTCTCCAGTTAGCCTCTCCTGGCCCCTGCTGCCCTGAATCTCCTCCTACCCCATGCCCATCCTCTGTAGCTCCAGAGTCTCTGAATACTGCCAGTATGGACATGAGCTGAGCTGGGATCAGATAGACCCATGCAAGCCTGGCTTTCTGCCTCCCCTACGCTACTTGCTGGCCTCTCCCAGAGGCCCTTGGTCTGGGAACACATTTACTACCCAGCCCAGGAGGGGTGGGAGAGATTAGGCAGTCCTGTCCCTTCATAAGAACCCCCGGCAGGATGCCCTGGCCATCCTAGACCAGTCCTTGAGCCCAGAACCACCTGTGGGCTCCCCGCAAGAGGTAGCAGGGCCCCTGCCCACCCACCTTCCTGCCCCTCTTCTACCTGCACTTCTGCCCCTGCTTGCTGCTTGCCTGGGAGGGGACCCGCTGGGCTGGGGGCTGCATGAGGCTTTGGGGGCTGGGGGAATAGCTCTGTTGGGGACAGGTGGGAATGAGGTTCAGTGCTGGCAAGGTCTCCGAGGGCTCCTACGTACACTTCACCAACCAACTCCCTTAGTGCAGCTTGCAGACGTGTTCTGGCTGTGGCCCAGCAGTGACACCTGGTGGTCATGATGGTGCACTGCAGGAACTGGAGTGACTGCGCTGGGCCCGCCCACCTGGATCAAAGCTCTCACCCCTTATTCAGACAGGGAAACTGAAGCCCGACTCTGCAGAGAGAATCCTTGGCAGAGCGGGAATTGGAGCCCTGACTTATAAGCTTTTAGGGCCAGAGAACCAGCTACCATTCCGCAAGCATCTCCTCCATAGGCACCAGACCTGGGGCTGGGCACTGTGGACACAGATGCAATTCAGACACAGTCCCCACCCTCAGGGTGGTTACAGTGAGGTGGGGGAAAAAAGACCTATAATCAGCAGCTACAGGACTATCAACTTTATAAACACTTTACACTTTAGCATCCTCCCGGAGGAGCCAGGTGAAGCCTGAAAGGTGCATTAACCAGGCACGGGGTGTCCAGGCAGAGGCGAGGGTACAACAGGTGCAAAGGCCCTGTGGCAAGAGGGAGCCTCGGATATTTGAGGATCTGCAAATACTTGGAGTGGCATTGTGACAGGTAGAGAGTGGAACAGAGGCTAAAGAGTCCTTCAGGATGTAGGAGGCCATGTTCAGGAATTTGGACTTTGTTCTAGGGCAGTGGGGAGGCATTGAAGGCTCTAGAAGCAGGAGAGTGATGTGGTCAGGTTTTTTTATTTGCAAAAAATCCCTGTGATTGCCATGGCGAATGGATGGGAGAAGCAGAAAGACAGTAGATAGGGGGCTGTTGTGGTCATCCTGGTGAGAGACTGAGCTGGGCAGTGGGTGGGAGCCAGTGAGGACAGACAGCCGTCGATGGAGCAAAAAGACACTTGTGTGCTGGTCTGGCTGCAAAAGGCAGTGAGGAGTCAAGGGAGACTTAAAATAGCAAAAGAGAACCAGGAGAAGCAAGCAGGCTGAGTTTTGTCTGTGGACCAATGGGAGGAGTCTGTGTTACAGCCAAGTAGGGGTGTCCAGCAGGCCCAGACACTTAGATCCAGAGTGCAGAGGGCAGGCCAGGCTGAAGGAGACTGGGTTGTCATCAGTGCAAACATCAGGCCGCCTGGTCTGAGGGAGTTCCAAACAGTGGATTTTAAAAACACTTTTCCCCAGATTTTTCTTTTTAATTTTATGTTTTAAAAAATACAGACAAGATCTCACAATGTTTCCCAGGCTGGTCTCAAACTCCTGGCCTCAAGTGATCCTCCTACCTCAGCCTCCCAAGGTGTTGGGATTACAAGTGTGAGCCACTGCACCTGGCCTCCCCAATATTTTTCTTTGTTTATGTTTATTTTTTTCCTTTTTTATTGAGACAGAGTCTCTATCGCCCAGGCTGGAGTGCAACAGCTCAATCTCAGCTCACTGCAACCTCTGCCTCCTGGGTTCAAGCAATTCTTGTGCCTCAGCCACCTGAGTAGCTGGGACTCTGTGGCCATGCCTGGCTAATTTTTGTAGAGATGGGGTTTTTTTAATAGAGATGGGGTTGTGCCATGTTGGCCAGGCTGGTCTTGAACTCTGGGCCTCACATGACCCACCCGCCTCAGCCTCCCAAAGTGCTAGGATTACAGGTGTGAACCACTGCACCCAGCCATTTTGCATTTTGATATACAGAAAAGTTGGTACAATGAATGTCATTCTGCCCTTCCTGTAGATGGACCAATTATTGGTACAGCCATGTGTCACTTAATGATGGGGATATGTCCTGGAAAATATGCCATCAGGTGATTTTGTTGTGGCATGAGCATCATACAATGTACATACACAAACCTAGATGGAATAACCTACAACACACCTCAGTTGTATGATGTAGCCAATTGCTCCCAGGCTACAAACCTAAACAGCATGTTACTATGCTAAATATTGCAGGCAACTGCAACACAATAGTAAGTATTTGTTTATCTAAACATAGAAAAGGTACAGTAAAAATACACCATAAAAGGTTTTTGGAGGGTTTTTTTGTTTGTTTTTTTAGGACAAAATCTTGCTCTGTCGCCCAGGCTGGAGTGCAGTGGTGTGATTTCGGCTCACTGCAACCTCCATCTCCAGGTTCAAGCGATTCTCTTGCCTCAGCCTCCTGGGTAGCTGGAATTACAAGCATGAGCCACCACGCCCAGCTAATTTTTTGTGTTTTTAGTAGAGACGGGGTTTCACCATGTTGGCCAGGCTGGTCTCAAACTCCTGACCTCAAGTGATCCGCCCACCTCAGCCTCCCAAAGTGCTGGAATTACAGGCGTGAGCCACCGTGCTGGTGAGATTATTATTTTTTTTACTTTTTTGTTTTTTTTTTTGAGACAGAGTCTTGCTATGTCTCAAGAAAAGTATAGTGGAGTACAGTGGCTTGATCTCGGCTCACTGCAACCTCCGCCTCCTGGGTTCAAGCAATTCTCATTGCCTCAGCCTCCCAAGTAGCTGGGACTACAGGTGAACACCACGATGCCCAGCTAATTTTTTTGTATTTTTAGTAGAGACGGGGTTTCACCATGTTGGCTGGCCAGGCTGGTCTCAAACTCCTGACTGCAAGTGATCCGCCTTCTTCGGTCTCCCAAAGTGCTAGGATTCCAGGTGTGAGCCACTGTGCCTGGCCCCTTTTTTTTTTTTTTTTTCACTTTTTAAATGTTTTTGCTAAAAACTAAGATGCAAACACATACATTAGCCTAGGCCTACACAGGGTCAGGATCATCAATATCACTGTCTCCATGTCCACGTCTTGTCCCACTGGAAGGTCTTCTGGGCAGTAACATGCATGGAGCTGTCATCTCCTGTGATAACAATGCCTTCTTCTGGAATACCTCCTGAAGAACCTGCCTGAGGCTGTTTTACAGTTCAACTGTTTTTTAAATAAGTAGAAGTACACTCTAAAATAACAATTGAAAGTATAGTATATGACCAGGTGCAGTGGCTCACATCTATAATCCCAGCACTTTGGGAGGCCAAGGCAGGAGGATCACTTGAGCCCAGGAGTTCCAGACTAACCTAGGCAGCATAGCAAGACCTTGTCTGTACAAATAAAAAAATTAGCTGGGTATGATGGCACGTGCCTGTGGTCCCAGGTACTTGGGAGGCTAAGGTGGGAAGATCGCTTGAGCCGGGGAAGTCGAGGCTGCAGTAAGACGAGATCACGCCACTGCACTCCAGCCTGGGCGACAGAGCAAGACTCTGTCTCAAAAATAAATAAGTAAATAAGTAAAATATAGTAAATACTAGGCAATGGGAATTTTTTGGCTCCATTATAATCTTATGAGACCACCGTGGAGATATGCAATCCATCGTTGACTGAAACATCATTACGTGACGTATGACTGTATTGAGCCACAATTGTTCTGTCATTCTCTCTTATATATTTATAGATCTTTTTTTCAAATTCATTTAAAAGTAAGCTGCAGGGAGGGGGGAGGGATCGCATTGGGAGATATACCTAATGCTAGATGATGAGTTAGTGGGTGCAGCGCACCAGCATGGCACATGTATACATATGTAACTTACCTGCACATTGCGCACATGTACCATAAAACCTAAAGTATAATAATAATAATAATAATAATAATAATAATAATTTAAAAATTAAAAAAAAAAGTAAGCTGCAAAACCCAGCCACATTTCCCCTAACATTGCAGTGTGCACCGTGAATGAATATGGACATTCTCCCACATAACCACAATACCATCGTCATACTTAAGAAAGCTAACATTTATTTAGCAAAATGATGCCATTAAATATGTGACTTATCTGTAAATTCTACCAGTTGTCCCCAGATGGCTTTTCTTTTTTTTTTTTTCCTTTTTTTTTTGAGATGGAGTCTCTGTCACCCAGACTGGAGCACCAGGACGGAGTCTCTGTCACCCAGGCTGGAGTGCAGTGGCGTGATCTCAGCTCACTACAACCTCCGCCTTCCAGGTTCAAGCCATTCTCCTGCCTCCAATGTTTGAGTAGCTGGGATTACAGTCATGCACGCACGCCACCATGCCTGGCTAATTTTTGTATTTTTAGTAAAGACAGGGTTTCACCATGTTGGCCAGGCTGATCTCAAACTTCTGACCTCAGGTGATCTGGCCATCTCAGCCTCCCAAAGTGCTGGGATTACAGGCGTGAGCCACTGTGCCTGACCCCCAAAATACCTTTATTTATTATTTATTTATTTATTTATTTATTTATGTATTTTTGAGATGGAGTTTCACTCTTGTTGCCCAGGCTGGAGTGCAATGGCGCAATCTCTGCTCACTGCAACCTCTGTCTCCTGGGTTCAAGCGATTCTTCTGTCTCAGCCTCCCATGTAGCTGGGATTGCAGGTGCCTGCCACCACGCCTGGCTAATTTTTGTATTTTGAGTAGAGACGATGTTTCACCACGTTGGCCAGGCTGATCTCAAACTCCTGATCTCAGTTGATCTGCCCGCCTCAGCCTCCCAAAGTGCTGGGATTACAGGTGTGAGCCACCACGCCTGGCCCCCAAAATGCCTTTTAAAGCTCTTTTTTTTCCAAAGTCCAAGATCTGGCTGGGCAAGGTGGCTCATGCCTATAATCCCAGCACTTTGGGAAGCCAAGGTGGGAGGCTCTTTTGAGCCCAAGAGTTTGAGACCAGCTTGGGCAACATAGGGAGACACCTGTCTCTACAAAAAAAAAAAAAAATTTTTTTTCAATTAGCTGGGTGTGGTGGTGCACACCTGTAGTCCCAGCTACTTGAGAGGCTGAGATGGGAGGATCATTTGAGTCCTGAAAGTCAAGGCTACAGTGAGCCATGATCACACCACTGCACTCCAGCCTGGGCAACAGAGCAAGACCTTGTCTCATTCAATCAATCAATCAAGTCCAAAATATAATCAAGGTTCTCACACACTGCGTTTGGTTGTCACATTTCTTGTCTCTTTTAACTTAGAACAGGCCTCCTGCCTTTTTCTTCTTCTCTTGACTTTGTCTTTGTGTGAATGTCCCACAATTTAAATTTGTCTGATTGTTTCTTCATGATGAGATGCAGGCTAAATACTCTTGGCAGGGGCACCTGTGGTGCCTTTTATTGTACCTCGTTAGGAAGCTCATGATGTCAGCTTGTCCCATTGTCCATGCCAGGAATGGCTTAGTGGAATTTTTTTTATCTTTTTTTTTTTTCCTTTTTTTAATTTGAGACAGAGTCTTGCTCTGTTGCCCAGGCTGGAGTGCAATGGCGTGATCTCGGCTCACTGCAACCTCTGCCTCCCGGGATCAAGCGATTCTCCCGCCTCAGCCTCCAGAGTGGCTGGGATTACAGGCATGCACCACCACACCCGGCTAATTTTTTTTTTTTTTTTTTTTTTTTTTTTAGTAGTAGAGACAGGGTTTTTCCATGTTGGCCAGGCTGGTCTCAAACTCCTGACCTCAGGTGATGCATCCGCTTAGGCCTCCCAAAGTGCTGGGATTACAGGCGTGAGCCACTGCGCTCAGCCTGGAATTTTTTAAGATCATCTTTTTTTTTTTATTTTTTGAGATAGGGTCTTGCTGTGTTGCCCAGGCTGGAGTGCTATGGCACGATCATGACTCACTGCAGCCTCGACCTTAGGGGCCCAAGCCACCCTCCCACCTCAGCCTCCCAAAGTACTGGAATTATAGGTACACACCACCACGCCTGGCTAATTTTTTAATTTTTTCTTTTTTTGAGACAGGGTCTCTGTCGCCCTGGCTGGAGTGCAGTGGTACAATCTCAGCCCAGTGCAGCCTCAGCCTCCTGGGCATCAATCCTCCCACCTCAGCCTCCCAAGTAGCGAGGACTACAGGCGTGCACCACCATGCCTGGCTAATTTTTATATTTTTAGTAGAGATGGGATTTCGTCATGTTGGCTAGGCTGGTTTGGAACTCCTGAGCTCAAGCAGTCCACCCACCTCAGCCTCCCAGAGTGCTGGGATTACAGACGTGAGCCACTGCATCTGGCCATTTTTTTTTTTTTTTTTTTTTTTTTTAGAGACGGGGGTCTCACTATGTTGCCCTGGCTGGGCTCAAGTGATCCTCCCACCTTGGCCACTTAAAGTGCTGGATTACAGGTGTGAGCCACCATGCCAGCCCCCCTTTTTCTGAGACACGGTCTTGCTCTGTCACCCATCGTGGAGTGCAGTGGCACAATCATAGCTCACTGTAGCCTCAAACTCTTGTGCTCAAGTGAACCTCCCACCTCAGCCTCCACAGTAGCTAGAACTACACATGTGTGCCACCACACCCAGATAATTTTTTTTCCTTTTTTTTGAGATGGGGTCTCCCTCCGTCACCCAGGCTGGAGTACAGTGGTGTGATCTCAGCTCACTGCAACCTCTGCCTCCTGGGTTCAAGTGATTATCCTGCCTCAGCCTCCCAAGTAGCTAGGACTATAGGTGCACACCACCACGCTTGGCTAATTTTTGTATTTTTAGTGGAGATGGGGTTTCACCATGTTGACCAGGCTGCTCTTGCACTCCTGACCTCAAGTGATCTGCCCACGTTGGCCTCCCAAAGTGTCATTAGGTGCTGGGATTACAAGACAGCTACTGTGCCCACTCTAATTTTTTAATTTTTTGTAGATATGGGGTCTTGCTATGTTGCCCAGGCTGGTCTCAAACTCCTAGCCTCAGGTGATCCTCCCACTTTGGCCTCCCAAAGCACTGAGATTAGAGGTGTAAGCCACTGTGCCCAGCGAAGGTCATTCATTTTTAGATCCCGCTCCTGTAATACTCGAAGGGGGATTACTTTGGCATGCAGCTCGCGGTCACCCTGGGACCCCCAGGCTGAAATGGCCATTCAGCGGCCTGAGGGTCACCCAATCCATGTGATGAGGACAGGACAGCTGGATCACAAGGGTCAGCCCCAGCGAGCAGGCTCGCTCATGATGGACATATTGAGAGACCTCTTAGTTGTTTAGATGGTTTTGTGGGAAGCAACAACCTTAAAGGGTTGGCTTGTAATTATACAATTATGCATATTGTCCATCCCTTCACTTATCTGTACTGAGTAAAGGGCACCAAGAGAGATTTCCAGATGTTGTCAGAGCTGGGATAGTTCTATTTGTCATCCTGGTGCGCTATTGGAATTGAGAGATCTACATTCTGGAAATAGCTTTGGTCTGGACTAGGAAAGAGGAAGGAGTGAGGGAGTATGGAGTGTTGTCAAGACTATGGACCATATGCTGGGGAAGGAAAGGATGCAGATGGGGAGAAAGAGATGAGGTCACTGGCATGAGCCCTGGGTAGCAGCTGGTACCACTTGGGGAGTGGGGAGCCCCAGAGCTGGTGGCCTTGGAGGAGGGGCTTTGTGAGCCCAGTGCCACATCCCTGGGGTCCGGGAGCCAGAGACAGGGAGAAGCAGATCCATACTGCTAAGAGGAGAGGGCTGGGCTGAGGGTGACGCATCAGGATGTGCCAGATTGTGGACCTGGCATAGTCTAAGCCCTGGGAGAGGTGAGCACTGTTTTCCAGGCAGGGAGCCCAAAGCGCAAAGAGCTGGGGAAGGGGCAGAGGCCTGAGCCTCAGGTTTCTCAGCATTTTAAGCACAAGTTCTCCAGAAGCAATGTAACTCAAACCGTGTCTAATTTTATTGACATACTGATGGTCCCCAACTTACGATGGTTCAAATTACAATTTTTCAACTTTACAATTGTGCGAAAGCAATATAGGCTTTCGGTACATTCCTCAACTTACTTCCAAATAAACCCATCATAAGTTGAAAATATTGTATGTCAAAAATGCACTTTTTTGGCCAGGGATGGTGGCTCACGCCTGTAATTCCAACACTTTGGAAGGCTGAGATAGGAGGATCACTTGAGGCCAGGAGATCGAGGCCAGCCTGGGCAACATAGCAAGACCCTTGTCTCTTAAAAAAAAGAAATGTATTTGGCTGGGCACGGTGGCTTACGCCTGTAATCCAAGCACTTTGGGAGACCGAGGCGGGCAGATCACCTGAGGTCAGGAGTTCCAGACCAGCCTGACCAACATGGAGAAACCCTGTCTCTACTAAAAATACAAAGTTAGCTGGGTGTAGTGGTGCACGCCTGTAATCCCAGCTACTTGGGAGGCTGAGGCAGGAGAATCGCTTGAACCTGGGAGGTGGAGGTTGCAGTGAGCTGAGATCGCGCCATTGCACTCCAACCTGGGCAACAAGAGCAAAACTTCTTCTCAAAAAAAAATGTACTTTTGACTTGTGCTATTTTCAACTTACACTGGGTTTATCTGGATGAAATCCCATTGAAAGTCAAGGAACATCTATATATTCATTTGGGCATGAGTGGAAATACTGGTAAGTAGCCTGAGCTCACTGATCGGAGTAATTAGGGTGAGGCTAATGTGGTGATTTAAAGCAAAAAGAATGTGAAGTAAATAAGCATATAGGTGGCCAAGAGATATAGTCATGCAGGTGTTGGGAGAGCAACTGGTGCTGGGCGACAGACATTAGAGGACAGGAAGCCTCCCAGCAGCTTCTGGGACTGCCGTTCTGCCCCTGAAGATTGGCTCCCCCTGCCTTCAGCGCAGCAGGATTTGTGGCCTTGTCAGAGAGCAGCCAGCTGGGATCCAACGGGACCTTCTGGGAGGTCCTGCAGGGGTTGCTTCCTTCCGCCTGCCTTGTCCCCCTTCTGTCCTCACCTGGTCTTGTTCTGGCTGTCCATGGACCCTGGGCTGTGGCAGGTACTGTGGGGCTGCAGGTGCATGTCCCGGGTGGGGCATGGGCCACCGACGGGCTTTGCAGGGTCCCCTCCCCTACCCCCTTCACGGCTGCATCTGTCTCTTTCCTCCACAGGGGGAGGGGTTGCACCAACTACGCGAGGCTTTGAAGATTTTAGCTGAGAGGGTTTTAATCTTGGAAACAATGATTGGGCTCTATGGTGAGTAGAGACAGACAGACGGACAGACGGCCCAGCCCCTGCCTGCCAGCCTTCCCCAAGCCCTCCTGGGGTGGAACTGGCCTGAGCCCAGTCATGAGGCTGGAGAAGGTGCCTGCCCCAGGCAAGCATGGACCTGAGAGGCCACAACCACCCTTCCCTCAATGACTGGTTCCCTCCTCCACGGGTACAGGGGTGCCCCAGAAACCCGGGCCCTGCTGCTGTGGTCAGACCTGGGCCTCTAAGCATTATGGGTAGTGTGGTTTCTAGGCCTGCAGGGAACCAGAGATGAAAGATTTCAAGTTTGGAAGAAATTATGGGCAATGGAACCAAACTCCACTCCAGCAGTGGGATTGTGGGTAACAGAGCCAGACTCCTGCAGTGTAAGGAATCATGGGGAATCCAATCACAGCTCAGGGCAACAGGAGGATTATAGGTAATGGATCCAGACTCTAGTCAGCCTTCAGCTCTAGAGAAATCATGGGTAACAGAGTCAGGCCCGCAAGACAATAGGTCATGGAGCAAGACTCCAGAAGGGCAGGGGACTGTGGGTGACAGAGCTAGGCTCAGGCCCCAGGGGACTCTGGGTAATACACCACCTACTAGTTCTGACCTTCCTCTCCCATAAGCCCCCAGAGGCTCTCACAAGGCAGATCCTCCTGGCCCCAGATGTCCCCTTTGCAGTTTTCCCTTTGGTCCTCCTAACCTGTTCTGTTGGTCCCTTTAGGGGACTAAGAGAGCCAGGCCCTCACCCCAGGCATTCATTCACCCAGAAACTCTCCACCCATGTGGTTATTTGAGGAGCCAGGCCAGCCCTGTCCCCACCATAGGAGGGGAGACTGAGGTCTCAGCACTGAGACTCACTCCCAGGCTCCTGCCCTGACGCCAGCTGGCAGTGCCCTCCCACCCTCCCTGCTTGGCTCCCCAGCCCAGCCCTCGGAGGCCAGACTCGCACCGTCTGCTCTTCTCCATCTCCCATCAGGCTCCTAGCTTACAGAGCTTCCTGCAGCAGCAGGCTCAGCTGGAGCTCCTGGCCAGACGGGTCACCCTCCTGGAAGCCATCATCTGGCCAGGTAATGGCAGGGCGGGCAGGCAGGGGCAGCCTCTTCCAGGAAGGGCCTGGAAAAGGCCTGGGCATGCAGAAGGTGCCTTCCGATGCTTGGCCCAGGCCAGCGGACACTCGTTCTTCATCCAGCCAGCCAGCCAGCAAATGGTGCCTGGCAGAGAGAAGGCTCTGGTCACTCGAGTGAATGAGCACCTGCTCTGTGCCAGGCACCTTGTTGGGACAGGCTCCACAAGATAAGACAGACATAGTCCTGCCCTTGAGGAGTATAGGGTGCTGGGGGGCTCAGAAGAACCCTGACACTGGTAGAGAAACCCAAGGTGAGCTACACTGCAGGGAAGGGAGTACAGGCAGCCATGGGGATATAGAAGTGCCTCTGGCCTGGCCCAGAGGAGGTTGGAGGGGGGTCAGGGAGGTCTTCCTGGAGGAGGTGGTATCTAAGTGAAGACTTGAAGGGCAAGGATCTGGGGAGAGTGAACAGGCAGAGAAACAGCATGAGCGAAGGCCAAGGGACCAGAAGGAGTCTAGAAGCGACAGTCTGGCAGGGCCTAGATTGAGAAGGTCCTAGAAGGCAGGTTGGGGTAGTACAGGAGGTGGTTAGACACCAGTGGGTGGTACCCCTCCTTGCGTCTGGCTCCTGGGAGTGAGGCTGAGAAAAATCTCTCTCTATGAAACTGGAGCCTGTGGCTGGCCCTGAAGAAAGGAAGGGATTGGCTACCCGAGGGGCTGAGCTCTGTTCACCTGCCCAGCTGCCCCATCTCGCAGCCCAGTGAGCACATCAGTGCATGGAGGCCTCCACATCATGTCCAACCTCGCATCTATTTTAAAGACTGAGAGGCCGGTCATGGTGGCTCACACCTGTAATCCTACGGGAGGCCGAGGCATACGGATCACCTGAGGTCAGGAGTTCGAGACCAGCCTGGGCAACATGGCGAAACCCCATCTCTACTAAAAATTAGCTGGGTGTGGTGGCGGGTGCCCGTAATTCCAGCTACTCGGGAGGCTGAGGCGGAGAATCACTTGAACCCGAGAGGCAGAGGTTGCAGTGAGCCGAGATCGCACCACTGTACTCTAGCCTGGGCGACAGAGCGAGACTGCATCTCAAAAAAAAAAAAAAGACTGAGAAACTTAGGTCCCAAGCAGGAAGGAGGGTTAGAGCCCAGCCTCCTTCATCCAGCAAAACTGTAGGGAGCACTCATTGAAAGCCAGACCTGGTTGGGCACTGGCGCTCTGGAGTACGGATAGGTGCCGGCCTTGGGGAGCTGGCCATGAGTGGCAGGGAATCGTATCTACAGAGATATGGGGTAGGGGAGCACGGAAGGATATGGGTGAGGAACAGTCACTTGTCCCTAGGGGTTGGAGAAGGCTTCTTGGAAGAGGGGACTCTGCGTTGCGTCCTGGAAGATCCCAATGAGTGTGCCAGGTGGGGAAGTGGGTCGGGCAGCCTTGAGAGAGTTCTGCCCGTGCAGAGGCCCAGAGCCTGGGAAGGGTGTGGGGTCTGCTTCCAAAGCTCCTCCCACGGTGCCACATGCTTCTCTAACTTCTAGAAACTTCAGTACCTAGCTCCCAGACCTCCTCCCCTTTTACAGAGAGGGGCCAAGGACCAAATCTCAGGCTCCCAGAACCTTTTTAGGTGTCTTCACCTTCTCTCTCAGGATTGGAGCAGGAGCTAGAAGGGACACATTTGGGCCACTGTTGCTCTGGATCTGTCCCTGCCTTCAGCCAGCTCTGTCTCTGACAGCCCAGGGAGAAAAGTGCCAGGCACCTCAGAAGTCCCACACCCACTGCCAGTGGCCCCTCAAGCCAGCTTAGGTCGGGGCTTGGAGGGACAGGTCGGGGGAGTGGGAGATGGGACAGGGAAGGAGGTGGGACCCTCCCCATTGGCCCAACATACACATCAGGTGCTACTGAAGACCCAGATGAGGTTCATGTTTAGGTTATAGTCAGTAATTATGATAATAGTATCAGCTGCCAAGTGTCTGGCCCACCTGGGCTGGATTGATCATCTCCAGTCTCTTAGAGGAGTAAGCTTGCTAGGTGAGCGATGCCGTGGCCGTTTTACAGATGAAGAAACAGAAGCTCAGAGGCTCTTGTGACTGCTTCAGTCACAGGAGTGGGAATGGTCAGGCTAGGGGTCCACCTCAGGTCTCCCCTCTAAAGTCCTGGCCCTTTGGACTGCATCAGCAAAGGTTTGCTGACTCCACCACTCATCCAGGGCCTCAAATTTGATTGTGACAAACTCACAGGGACCAGACCTGCAGGAGACCTGGGTGGAAGCGACACCAACCTAGTAACCATAATAATCCAGCATTTCCCGTGAAAACCACTTTCCAGTCCTGGTCACGGTAAACACATGTATCACAAGGGTGTGAAAATGGGACTATTATGCCCACGTTCCAGATGACGCTCAGAGGTTCTGTGACTTGCCTAAGGCCACATAACTGGCAGAGTAGGACCAAGCCATGATCCCAGCTGGCATTGGGGCCAGTGCTCTGTGCCACTCCCCTCCCACACTCCCTAAGGCATGGAATGTCCCTTTCAGTGACCACACATGCCTGTCTGCTCCAGGAGCCCTCATCTCAGCCCAGAGGTGCAGGGCAGGCTGGGCCACACAGGGTCGGGGCACTGGCAGTCATGATTACGACGGGATAGCCCACTCCCTGGCAGTGCCCTCAGTGGGAACCTGGTGTTCACCAGAACCCAAGTATCTGTCCTGTGGAGGCTTAGCCAAGTCCTCCACCATGGCCCTCTCCTCCCTGAGTGTCCATCTCCCCCTAGAAAAACAGCCTATTCTTCTGACCTGCCTGGCCTGCTCATTTTACTTTGGGAAGGGCTGAGATGATAGTCACAGAAGGCTTCCTGGAGGAGATGGCTCCTACCCTTGGTTTTGAAGGATGAGTAGTTTTCCGGTTCCATCCAGAACTGTCCCTGTTTCAGAGATGAGATGACTGAGGCCCTGACAGAGGTCCAGCTTGCCCAAGACTGCACAGGAGGTCAGTGGCAGAGCCTGGCCTCCTAAGCTCTTTCCCCCAACTGGTGGCCTAGCCCATGTCTGTTACCTAGCCTCAGTTTACCCAGCTACCAAATGGGGATGATTCAGGGTACACCTCCACCCCAAAATGAATAGAAAAAGAAGCAGCCTTTATATGAAGCATTCACTGCATCTAAACACTTCCTAAAGGCAGTGGGTGTGGTTATCCCCACCTGACAAAGCAGGAATCAGAGGCCCTGAGTGCTCTCCTTGGGCTGGGGGGCTGGTAAGTCCTGGCGTGAGGCACCAACCAATCTGCAGACCCCCTTTCCCACAGCTCTGCAGCCAGATACCAGGGTGGATTATACCTGGCAGAGGGTGCCTGCTTCTGCCACCCCCTAGAGGGCCAAGGGGAGGTGGGCACCTCACATGAACCCCTGTAATGTGGCCTCTCTCCTTCTTCCCTCCGGCAGAGCCAGAGCTGGGGTCTGGGGCAGGCCCTGCCGGCACAGGCACCCCCAGCCTCCTTCGGGGCAAGAGGGGCGGACATGCAGCCAACTACCGGATCGTGGCCCCCAGGAGCCGGGACGAGAGAGGCTGAGGGCGGTGGCGGCCCCTGAGGCAGACCAGGCCGGGCTTCCCCTCCTACCTGGACTCAGCCAGCTGCCTCCAGGGACCGCCCGTCCATATTTATTAATGTCCTCAGGGTCCCTTCTGCCATCTAGGCCTTAGGGGTAAGCAGGTCTCAGTCCTGGCACCATGCACATGTCTGAAGCTGAGCAAGGGCTGAGAAGAGAGGCTTGGGCCTCAGTTTCCCTCTGTGAAGTGTGGGGAGGCAGGCCTTCAAGGAGGGATAGAGGTACAAGGCTTCGTCTCATCTGCTGTCTGAACATCCAGGCCCAAAGGCACTGAGGGAGTCAGGAGCTGGGGCTTGGCACATGCAGAGATGACAGGGCAGGGGGCAGTCTTCCTCCCCCTCCCCGACCAAACCTCGGGGAGCCCTCCTGTGCCCCTCCCTCCTTGTTGTCCAGTGCTGGGTTCCCCACCCCGAGGTCAGGCTGCCCAATCCTCTGACTGGATCACCGGGGGCTTCTTGCCTCAGTTCTCCCCTCTGAGCCCCCAGGCCCTCCCGCATCTCAGGTTGGGGATGGGGACATGGAGAGGAAGGGGCCGCCTACTCCTGCAAATGCTTGTGACAGATGCTAGGAGGTAGATGTGTGCTGGCCAATAAAGGCCCCTACCTGATTCCCCGCAGCTTGGTCTCAGTGTGTGCTTAGATGGGGGCAGCTGGGAATGAGGCTACGACGGGAGAGGGCTAGAAATGGGCAGTGGAGAACGCTCTGTGCTGGAGGACAGAGCCTCCTGGAGGTACAGGCTGCATGGTGCAGGGCCAGGAAGCCTGTGTCTCTGGACATCGGCGAACAGCTCTCCCACAACTGGTCATTCATTTGGTGCTCACTCATTCATTCATTCATCCCCCTGATGCCAACACAGAAGAGTCAAACACAACTGCTGCCTCCAAGGAGGTCCAGGTTGAAAAACAAACTGGTTTTTATTCTAAACACGTACTAGGGCAGCATGCTGGGGGCCTCTCCTGCCTCCAGAGGTGCCCCTGCTCCCCACTGTGGCCTTCTTTAGACAGAGCAGGAGCTCAGGCTACCCACATGCAGCCCAGCCCTTAGCACCCAAGGGCCTGCCTGTGCCCCACTCTCTGCCTGGGCTAGGGAGGTCCAGGACCCTTGGAGTGGGCAGGCCCACCCTTTCCATGGGTCACCAGGGTCTCAGTGCCCACTTGTCCTCCAACCAACAGTGACACGGCACCCTCCACGCGGCCTGTGGCTGCCAGTGCCACCACCGCCTGCTCTGTAGGGAAGCCCATGCGCTCCAGCTGCTGCAGCCTGTGGGGGGTGGGGGGACAAGTGGGGAGTGTCAGGGCCACCCCGGCCCCTATACCAGGGGACCCCACCTCTGCCCACCCCACCTTACCGCAGAGAGGAGACAGAGGACTTGGACAGCCATGGTGCGCTCTGGGGTCCCTGGGCTGGCCCGTCAAGAAGCGAGGCCTGGATGCCCTCCTGCAGCATCTGCTCATCCAAGGCCGCCCATATCGGAGTCCCCGGGGAGAAGCTGGCCCCAGCCCAGTCCAGGCCCGCCTCTGAGGAGCCCTCCCAGGTGGGCTGCACAGGCCTCAGGCCTGGTGGGGGCAGGGCTGAGCTTTCACAGTGGGACCAGAGGTCAGGGGAGGCCACATAAGGCAGTCTAGGAATGGGAGGCCTGGAGGAGTGGGAACAGAAGAGGGCCTGACTGCCAGCCCTGCCACAGTGCCCACCACCTGGACTGGCGTCCCCCGCATCACCCTCACCTCACTCCGGCAGGATGGGTGACAGGCAGCTCCGCCAGGCTGCCCGGGGTGGGAAGGAGCCTCAGGGGCCAGCACCCTGCCAAGGTCCTGCACAAGACGCCCTCCTGCAGCGTCTGCAGCCGTCGCTCTGAGGGTTCCAGCCACCGGAAGGCCCCAGCTGCATCTGTCTGCCCGGGGCAGGGCGGCCGGTCAAGGAAAACCAAAAGCAGCCAGGGGTGGGCCCACACCACAGGCCAGGCCCCATGCCAAGTGTGCTGGCCACCATTCCCTCCCGTCTCCTCACTGTGGACCAGCATGGAATAGCGTCACCCTGGTCAGCAGCAGAGGCTCAGAAAGGAAAAGGGATCTGCCTGAAGCTACTCAGCCAAACAGAGCCAGGTATGCCTCACCCCAAGGCCTGGGCTCGCCCGTGATCCACTCTGTTCCCAGAATGCTATGCACCTTTTCAGGTCTGTAACTTAAGGCCCACCCTTCCTGGAAGAAGTCCCATGGACACACCTGCTGTTGCCTTCAGACAGGCCTGGATAACTCCTGTCCCCAATCCAGAGTGCAGGGGCCAGCCTGTTCTCTCCCGTGGCATTGTTTTCCCCAATAGGTATGAATCATCTTAGGGCTGGACACAGTGGCTCACAGCTGTATAATCCCAGCACTTGGGGAGGCTGAGACGGGAGGATCACTTAAGGCCAGGAGTTCAAGACCAGCCTGGGCAACATAGACCCCCATTTCTACAAAAAAAATTTTTTAATTAGCTGGACGTGGCAGTGCACACCTGTAATCTCAGCTACTCAAGTGGCTGATGCAAGAGGATCACTTGAGCCCAGGAGTTTGAGGCTGTAGTGAGCTATGACGGTGTCGCCACACTCCAGCTTGGGTGACAGAACGAGACCCTGTCTCTAAAAATTAAAAAAAAAAAATCTTAGAAGCAGAACACCAATAAATAGTGCTCTAGCACTATTTATTTATTTATTTATTTATTTATTTATTTATTTTTGAGACAGAGTCTCACTCTGTCGCCCAGGCTGATATGCAGTGGTGAAATCTCGGCTCACTGCAACCTCCAACTCCGAGGTTCAAGCAATTCTCCTGCCTCAGCTTCCCAAATAGATGGGATTACAGGCACATGCCATCACACCTGGCTAATTATTTTGTATTCTTAGTACAGGGTTTCACCATGTTGGCCAGGCTGGTCTCAAACTCCTGGCCTCAAGAAATCGGCCCACCTCAGCCTCTCAGAGTGCTAGGATTATAGGCGTGAGCCACTGCACCCAGCCTCTAGCACCATTTATTAAAAAGAATATTCTTTTCCTCATTGAATCGACTTGGCACTCTTGTCAAAATAAATTGACTATACAGTAAATCTAATAGTTTATTTCTAGATCGTCAATTCTAGTCCATTGATCTGTATGTCTATCCTGATGCCAGTACCACAATATCTTGATTATTATAATTTTGTATGGCTTTTTTTTTTTTTTTTTTTTTTCTGGAGAGAGTCTTGCTCTGTCGCCCAGGCTGGAGTGCAGTGGTGCAGTCTCAGCTCACTGCAACCTCTGTCTCCTGGGTTCCAGCAATTCTCCTGCCTCAGCCGCCTGAGCAGCTGGGATTACAGGCGTGCGCCACCACGCCTGGCTAATTTTTGTATTTTTAGTAGAGATGGGGTTTCACCATGTTGGCCACGCTGGTCCTGAACTCCTGACCTCAAGTGATCTGTCTGCCTCGGCCTCTCAAAGTGCTGGGATTACAGGCGTGAGCCACCGCACCTGGCCACTTTTGTAGTTTTAAGTTTTGAAATTGAAAAGTGTAAGTCTTCCAGGTTTGCTTTTCTTTTTCAAGATTATCTGAGGTATTCTGGGTTCTTTACATTTCCATATTAATTTTAGGACCAGCTTGCTAATTTCTGCAACAACAACAAAGACAGCTGAGATTTTGATAAGAATTGTGTGGGATCTATACATCAACTGAGTAGCATTACCATTTTAACAATATTAAGTATTCTAATCCGTGAACATGAGATCTTTCCATTCACTTAGGCTTTTAATGTAATGTAATTTTTTTTTTTTTGAGAGGAAGTCTCGCTCTCTCGCTCAGACTGGAGTGCAGCGGCGCTATCTTGGCTCACTGCAGCCTCTGCCTCTCGGATTCAAGCAATTCTCCTGTCTCAGTCTCCCAAGTAGCTGGGACTACAGGCGCCTGCCACCACGCCTGGCTAATTTTTGTTTTTCGGGGTTTGAGACCAGAGTCTCGCCCTGTCACCCACGCTGGAGTGCAGTGGCACGATCTTGGCTCATTGCAGCCTCTGCCTCCCAGGTTCAAGCAATTCTCCTGTCTCAGTCTCCCAAGTAGCTGGGACTACAGGTGCCTGCCACCACGCCCGGTTAATTTTTGTTTTTTGGGGTTTGAGACCGGGGTCTCGCCCTGTTGCCCAGGCTGGAGTGCAGTGGGATGATCTCGGCTCATTGCAGCCTCTGCCTCACAGGTTCAAGTGATTCTCCTGCCTCAGTCTCCTAAGTAGCTGGGATTACAGGCGCACGCCACCACGCCCAGCTAATTTTTGTATTTTTAGTAGAGATGGGGTTTTACCATGTTGGCCAGGCTGGTCTCGAACTCTTGACCTCGTGATCCACCCACCTTGGCCTCCCAAAGTGTTGGGATTACAGGCGTGAGCCATCGTGCCTGGCCTAATTTTTTTATTTTTAGTACAGATGGGGTTTCACCATGTTGGCCAGGCTGGTCTTGAACTCCAGACCTCAAATGATCTGCCCGCCTGGCCTCCCAAAGTGCTGGGGTTACAGGCATGAGCCACTGCGCCTGGCCAGGCTTTTAATTTTTTTAATTTTTAATTTTTGCTCAGGGTGGTTTGGCTATTCTGGGCCTTTTGTGTTTCCATATAAATTTTAGGATTTTTTTTTCTATTTCTGCGAAGAATGGCATTGATATTACAGAGAGCCCACAGAGCCCTTTACATTGTAATTGGCACCTCCACCAGGCCATAAGCCCCCAGGTCCCAGCCCAGAGCATGTCCCAGAGGAAGACTCAGAGAAGCTCCTGGAATGTGTGTGCATGGCTCCTTGGTATTGCTTGGGCCTTCACCCCTTTGTGCCACTTCCTTCCCAGGCACCCACCCACAGAACCCACACATCCCCACGGGCCCTGGGCTCAGGCAAAGGATACAGGCCAGGCCGGCAAGGAGGCCGCAAAGGAGCTGCAGGAAGGGTGGCTCAGAGCTGAGCAGTGGCGTCAGGACAAGCAGCAGCCACGGCGGCAGCCATGGTGGCAGTGCCCCACGGGGCCGTCTAGGGCGGTGGCCCTCCCCAGCCAGCATGGCCAGGTGGACAGGCATGTATCCACAGCTGCCGGCTGCACTGGACAGCCCAAGGCCTGCCAGCAGCACTGCCAGCAGCCCAGAAGCCAGGGCGAGCAGGGCCGAGGCATGCAGGAATCTCAGCGTGCCCAGGTGGCACTCCTGCTGCCAGCCCACAGTGGGCAGGAGCAGCAGGCTCAGGAGCAGGCCCGGCAGGGCCGTGTGGCCTAGGGCATGGGTCAGCAGCCGGTGCACTGGGAGAGAGAAGGGGCTTATGTGCCAGGTTAGTGGCCCCAACATCCAAGGCTGTCCCAGGTGTGCCAGGTTGAAGGTTACCCTACACCAGGGCGACCTGCTGAGCCCACCTCCCCTCCCCAGGAGCCAGTCTGCCCACAGCCAGCACTTAATCATTGGTGGAAGGGACCAAGGACTTCCAAACACTGGCTACGCCTCTGTGGTATTAAACAGAACACACTGGACCTGCCACTCAGTCTTTTCACTGACAACCCGCTACTGAGCACTCACTATTTCCCAGACACCATGAAGGTACTCTGCTTCTGTATTTACTAAATCATATCTGGCTGAGAGCATGAGATGTCCTGCTTCAATCCTGGAGCTACCCCATTCCCTCAAGCTGTGTGACCCTGGTCAAATCACTTAACCTCTCTGAGCATCATTGGGGGTCCTCAAATACAAATTGGAGGAGTTATTATTGGGAAACAGGTGCTCAGCTGAGATTACTCCTCAAACCCCCAACACCTCCTCCTCCCATCCTCATGCTTAGCTGAAAGTCTTAGTTGTTTTTTTGTTTTTTGTTTTTTGTTTTTTTGAGACGGAGTCTCACTCTGTCACCCAGGCTGGAGTGCAGTGGCGCGATCTCAGCTCACTGCAAGCTCTGCCTCCCAGGTTTGCAGCATTCTCCTGCCTCAGCCTCCCGAGTAGCTGGGACTACAGGCACCCGCCACTACGCCCGGCTAATCTTTTTGTATTTTTAGTAGAGATGGGGTTTCACCATGTTAGCCAGGATGGTCTCAATCTCCTGATCTCGTGATCCACCCGACTCGGCCTCCCAAAGTGCTGGGATTGCAGGCGTGAGCCACTGCGCCCGGCCGATTTTTGTATTTTTAGTAGAGACGGGTTTCACCATGTTGGCCAGGCTGGTCTCGAACTCCTGACCTCAAGTGATCTACCTGCCTCAGCTTCCCAAAGTGCTGGGATTACAGGCATCAGCCACCTGGCCTTAGTTCTTATTTCAAGGAAAAGCTGCCAGAAAGGGAAACCATGAGAAAAGCACTCCTACCCACAGGTTCCAGCCCACCCTGCCAAGTCCTCTGCCTCCCTTCTTGGCTGTGGATGTGCTGGGCATGCTCCTGTCTAAGACCACGCTTCCCCAGGACACTGGGCCCCATCCCTGTTTGACCCCTGGAGGCCTTGTGCTGCTCCTGCCAACTGGGCCCAGGCCCTACAGCAAGTCTCCTGCTTCCTCCAAGGTCCACGTGGCTGGCCCTCACCCTGCCAGGGGTCCAGCAACAGCTCCGGGGCCAGGACCAGGCCAGGGCCGGCCCCCACCAGCCACAGGCTGCTCATCAGCAGCATGAGGACTGAGGAGGCCAGAGGCAGCGCCGGGGACAGTTGGCCATGGGGGCCCCTGGCATGCATAGCTTGGTTGAGGATGGTCAAGGGTGGTCCTGGGGCTGTGTGCTGGGGATAAAAGAAAACAATAACAAGTTATTATTGGAGCTTTTATCTCACCAATACCCTCTCAAGCACCTTATCAACAGCCCTATTTTACAGAGGTGGAAAACAGGCTGGAGAGGCAGGCCCAGCAGCTTGGCCATAGTGGAGCTCAGACCCTAACCCATGCGCTCATAAGCCATCTTACCATTCCACTCACCTCTGTTTAAGGACTGGCAGAGGACAGGCATAGAGACTCCTGAGTCCTGATGGGCCCTGAAATCCCAAAAAGAGGGGTTCAGGCCCTCACCCCCCAGGGCGAATTCAGGGCCATCTCTAGCCCTCTTCTGTCCTCCCTCTTCCCTCAGGCTACTACCTGGCTCCTTCCTCCCTTCCCCTGTGCCCAGCCTTAATGCTCCAGATGGTTTCAGTTGCCCTTGACCCTGGGGTGGGGCCAGACAATGGGCAAGCAGTTTGGGGAAGGGGTGGGGCAAAAGGGCAGGAGTCCCACACCTTGAGCCATACTAAGAGACCCGGGACTGAGACATCCCCTTTGAGGGTGAACCCATCCACCGTAAGCCTCCTCCTGCTTCCTTACTGGCACAGCCCCTCTGGCCCTGGCTCCCCTTTCCACAGGAAGGGTACAGTATGTGCTCCACCTCTTTCTGCTCTGTGTCCTGAGGTAAGTTTCCACCCTCATCTTTTTACAGAGGAGCCTCATTTTACAGATGAGCCTCTCCTTTCTCATCTGTAAAATGGAAATTCAGAAATTCCTTTCCTCAGAGCATGATGAAATAAAAAGGAATAGGCTAAGGCAGGCCCTGGCCCACAACCCTTGCTCCATAAACCATAGCAATCCCCACTAATCATGGCAGGCGTTGGTAGCCACCAACTGGCCCATCGAGAAGGCCTCAATATGGAGGTGGCTGCTCCAGCCTAGCTGGTCCCAGCTTTGGCCCTCAAACATGGCCTTTCCCTGCCCACCAAAGCAAGGCCTTCTCCCCCGTGCTCTCCTCTTGCATCCAGCCTGTCCTCCAGGGCCTGTAGGTCTTCATCCCTGGTCAGGCCTCTAGGTCCCAGGACTCCCACTGAGCTGATTCAGGGCAGGAAGCAGGATCCCAGGGAGACAAGAAGGCTGCCTAATTTGCTCCCCTGCCAAGTGCCTTCTCCACATCTACCAGTTTCCTGCAGGAAAAATGTGGAAAGCTCCTCTGCCTGCATTGTCCTTCCCTCCATTTTGCCAGCAGGCAAACTCCTATTTCACCCTTGGAAGCCCAACTCAAATATCCCTTCCCCTCCTCTGGCCCCCTAACATCATGGATCTTATCCTTAGGAGCACAGCTTGGCCAGTCTGTCTCCCTAGGCAGGTGGTCTGAGCTCGTGGCTCCTCTCATCCAACCCCACATTCCCCATGGTATTCACAGCACACAGCCAGTGCTTTATATATGTTCACTGAAGAAAGGACACTAGCTTGGCTCCTGGTCCTGCTGAGGGATTTGAAGGTGAACCCTGCCCTTCGCGGACCCCGGTATCCACCTAGGGGGCTGGGGCTAGAGGTCCAGGAAGGTGGGCAGGGTTTGGGGCCAAGGCACCCACCGTAAACCTCCTCCTGCATCTAAACCTCCTTCTGCATCGACACCTCACAACCATTTCCCCGCTCTGGGCACCTTAACAAGGGTGAAGGGCTTACCCGTGGACACTCGGAACTGGGACTTGAGCCCCCTGGACCTCACTTTCTTCAATCTATGAAACGGGGCAGTGCACCACCAGGCCCTGCCTACCTTACTGGGAAGCCGGGAGGGCAGAATGGAAAGACAAGGACGGAGATTCTTCCGGGTGGCGGATAGAGTAGGGGGTCCCAGGATCTGTCTGGTTCGAACTCAGCTGGGGACTTTGCAGAGATACTCAATTTCCTTGGGCCTCAGTTTCCCCTTCTGTAGAAACGAGGGTATTGGATGAGGGATGATTAAAGGGCCTGCTCCACCTCGACCGTTACCGGGGATGGGGTCTCGGGGCCAGGCACGGCGTTCGAGGCCTCCCACCCAGCCGACCGGCCTTGGGGGCCCTTCCCCGCTGGCCCGGGCCACGCGTCCCGGGTACTCACTGCAGAGCGCGCCCGGCAACCCCGAAAGGCCGGTCGGGGACCCTGGCTGGGAGTCGGGACTCTAGCTCCCGGGCGAGACCCGGGAACCCTGAATCCATTCCGCGCACACCCGGCCGCGTGACCCCGGCCGACCGACTGGCGCGCCACCCATTCCCCGCGGCCCGCGGATTAGTCAGCAGTTGTTCTAGTCCGGGTCCCTTCCCCCAGCCCTCCCGCCGATCTCCGTCTCCCTGCAGGGCCGACTCTTCAGCGACGGTCCCTAGAGCCAACGGACGGAACCATTCCAAACAGCCTAGCCTCGTGCAGAGAGCCTCTCCGGTTTCACACTGAGACCCGCTCACCCGCGCTCTGGCCTCTTAGGTGCTATTTTGGCCCGAGTGTCATGTCGGGCGTTCTTTAGAGAGGATTGGGACAAGGGTTGCGGACGCGAAGAACGAGAAAGCGGTGGTTCATCCCTCCTGACCCCACCCCCGTGGCCTGGCCCGATGGTCGCGCCCGGGGTTGCGGGATTTGCGCCTGCGCAGTGAGGCGCCTAGAGGGAAAGCGAGAGGGAGACGGACGTTGAGAGAACGAGGAGGAAGGAGAGAAAATGGCGTCCACGGGTGAGTATGGTGGAACTGCGGTCTCGCCGGCGGTAGCCGGAACGCCCAAACTGGGGGTCGTTCGTCTCTGGGCTTGGCTGGGAAGACTGAGTGGAGTTGCAGAGAGGGGTTTGAGGCACCCGCCGCGGCCCGACGAGCTCGGGGATCCGCGTTCCTCTCCCCTCCCCCAACCGGGCGGGCCGGTTCTGGAATCTTCCGGCGCCCGTGGCCCGCGGGGGGCTCGCTGTGGCGGGGGCGCGCGGGGCCCGCCTTGGCCTCCATTGTGTGGCGGTCCTCGCGCCCTGCGCTCTGGGCCTCCCGCCACGTGGGCGGGGCCTGCGGCCTTCGAGGCCCTGCGTGAAGGGGAGGATTTGGCCAGGCCTCAAGCCGGTCACTATGAAACCGCAGGGGGGGCCGTAGGCTGCTGTCCCTGTGAGGCCTCTCTCCCCGTTTTCAGGGTTTCCCGAGAAACCAGGGAAAAAAGCAAATAAAGATATCGTGGATTTGTGGGCCGAGGGGTGTTGGCCTATGAGCGGGAGCCCCGTCATCCTTAAGACTCAGTCGGCTGGGGTGTCTGGCGCTGCCGAGCTGCCCCCTCTGCGGCTTCCAGCCCCAAGCCGAACTTCTGCTCGCCAGGGATTTAGACAGAAAGTGCTTCCCTCCTCCAGGGCCCCCAGTTTGCCGCTTTCTTGGGCTTCTCTATTTTTATCGTTATTTATTAATCTACGCCCTCCCCTCCCCCAAAACCAATTAAGTGGCTTCCCAGGGCCCTTTTTCTGCAAACGCCGAGGGACATCCGTTGTATAATAAGGCCAGCCTGGGTCGAGAGACGAGAAACGCTACCGGAAAGATAGTTCTGGCCTCTCTGACCTAGGAGGAACAAAAGGCTGAGCCTGCGTTTGAATTATGTTTCAGTAGTGGCCTCGCACGTCTATTCGCCTGCGTTAGGCCGGCAGGCCTGTTGATTTCGTAGGTCGACAGAGGAGAGGGAAAAAAAAGGCCAGTAGAAGCAATCTTAAAGGCACCTGCAAGCAAGCCCCGGATGGTAACTCCAAAATGGGAGTAGAGTGGTCCTTGATGGAAGGGGCGTTTAAGAGTGTCGCCTAGCCATCACCTGCAGTTCGCAACCTGTGGGTACACTAACCCGCGAAAATTGGCAGGGTGGAGCATTTTTGCCCCGGGGGTATTCTCAGGCCACCTGGTTCCAGGCCTTAGAGACAGTGGGAGAAGATGAGAAGGAAGACAGGAAAAGTTCTAGGCCCTCCAGAGTTTTTAGAGTCCAGAATCCAGCAACTTAAGGACAGTTTAAGAATTCTCCCCATCTGTGGTCAATAAACAGGTAAGTGTTGGCTGTTCGTGCCGGGATACCAAAGAGTGCCAGTAGAAGAGAGGACTCTGGAATACCACAGCTAACCCCCTGGTGGGAAGTGGTTTCCTAGGTGCCCTATCCACCCTCTTCTCCGCTGCAAAAGCCTGAAAAGGCAAAACGTGTGCGTTGACATTTTTGCATGGCTGGACATGCCTTTTTTCAGTCAACTTTGTTCAAACTTTGTTCACCAGTAACTACCATGTGCTGTACTGTATTAGAATTACAGTTGTGGTTTCTGTTGACACAAAGTAAACACATTAGGCCTGGCTGGGGGGGGCCTTCAGAGAGTCACATAAGTAATCTGGTCCTTAGTTTCCTTTCCTGTAAAATACAGAAGTTAGGCTAGACCTCTTAAGCTTTTGAGCCCTTCTGACCTTCCAGCATAAGCATTCCACAAATTGTTGCATGCTGACTTCAACTCAGGTAGTGTGAAGCAGCTTCCATAGTGACTGCTCTAAAGTGTTAAACCGTTGCCTTGGGTTAATAATAATAACAGTTTTCTCTCCTCGTATGTATCTCATGTAGAAAAGTATGTAAAGCATATATATCCAGTGCAACAAAGAATTGGAATGCAGACTCGCAGCAATCTAGAACCCCCACCCCTCAATCACAGTGAAGTGATTTTTAGTGAAGTCTGTGACTCACTTTTGGGGGTTAAAAACCAACACGGTTGCTGAATAATCTGACCAGTTTGTAATTGTATTAGGTTGGTGCAAAAGTAATTACGTTTGCACCAACCTAATAGCTTGTTTGAGGGCCTGAGATGTTTGTGTGCTCTAGGAAGATAAATGTAAGTTCATGAAACAAATTTGCTACCTTCCATAGCCCACAAGTTAGTATAGGGCCGAATCCTCTGGTTTCTCACTGATAAGAGGTCATTGGTTGTTCCATATCAGCTTTGCCAGTTTTATGTTTTACATAACTGCTCTTGTGTAAAAGTCGTCTTGCAAACGTTGAACTTACATGACAGTGATTTAGAATCATTTCTCAAGCAAAGACCTCAACAAAACGTGGGTTAAAATATTTGATGTTAAATGATTAATTGCTGTGTTTATTTTATAGATGCCACATGGAAAAAAATGATTTGTATTTAGTTTTAATGTCACAGAGAGTATGACTTGTAGTGCTATTGAAAATGCCTTTAAGATTGTCATGAACAGATTATTTTTTCATTATAGGTAGCCTTTGGGCAGTTGATTTGTTCCTCTTGGTGATTCAGGGTTTTGAGTTAAGAGTGTGTGCAAAGGAAAGAAGGTAGTCCAGTAAAGTATAGAGAGGTAGGCAGATAAGCCAACGTGAAGAGATGGCTTCAGCAAAGCGCTCTCAGGCCGCAGAGGGATTGTGAGGCTGGCTTTGGATTGCATGAAGTGGATGCCATGAAGAGCTGTCAATTGTTGGTTTTGGATGAGGGACTACTTTCTGATTGAAAAATAAAGGACCCCTTTTTTCGTCCTAATGGCAGTACTGTCTTCAGACAGCAAGATATGTGTCCTTGTGGAGAAGAAAGAATTGGGCAGAATTTTCAAAAATAATTACTTTAACTGCCTTTTAAAAAAAAAACTAAATTTATCTAACTTTAATGCAGTAGTGCTCTGAAAATTATTTTCCTTTTGTTTTTACTACTTGTAGACACCTCAGTGGACCAGAGTTTTTGGTCCCTTTGGATGCATGTTATAAATTTCATAGGAAAAGGAAAATTATAGGGAGGTTTATAAGGGATGAAAATTCATGTCTTTTTTTTAAAACGTTGAAATCATTTTGAGTTGTATGAAAGACAATGGTGTTACCAAATTTTTCCCAGAAAGACTAAATGCTTTTTCTTCTTTGCCAGTCTTCAGGGTTCTGCCTTAGCTCTGCTTCACCAGGATTTATAATATATCTAGCTTTTAAGTTGCTGCACAAATGTAGTTCTGACACAGCAAACCCTTTAAAACACTGGAGTGTGGTGACTGCCTTCTTGTCTGCCATTCCGTTT
Organism: Pongo abelii; assembly: GCF_028885655.2. Lineage (NCBI taxonomy): Eukaryota > Metazoa > Chordata > Mammalia > Primates > Hominidae > Pongo > Pongo abelii. Next base: position 35,701,018 of record NC_085929.1, read on the forward strand.
CACTGTCGTTGAGCTAGGGAATGATGGTTTGTCTAACTTGCTAAAGTGAGGGGAGTGAAAACTAATTTTTGAGGAGAGGTAGGTTCTAACGTAACCAATCTAGTGTTAAACTTTGTATTATTGTTGCATGCCTCCGTTTTATATGAGGGTAAAAACTTCTGATCCTGTTAGTAGATCTTGTTGTCAGTCTGTGATATTGATGATCATCTTGTATTTCAAATGACGGTTGGGATTGGGACGGGTTTTGTGGTCACGGGAACATACAAAGTATACCTGCCAAATGAGCTGATCTTGACCTCAGCTAGTCCCATAGTCAAATGTTGAGTTTAACTGGTTTAGACTTTTTTTCTGTTAGGTGTTGAGAGGTAAGGGGGACTCATTTGGACCTGTGTTGGCAGGTCTCCCTACAGTTTAAAGAATTCTTCCTGCCACGTGAATTCTTTCCCCCTTTTTTCTCTTCTCCTTGTTTCTGCTAACTTTATACTATTTTTTCTCCTTGTTTTCCTCTAGATTACAGTACCTATAGCCAAGCTGCAGCGCAGCAGGGGTAAGTCAGTCTTTTATAACCGTATTTTGTGTGTGATTAATATTTTTTGAATATGGAGCCTTCTATAATTGTAGAGGTGGTATTTGAATGTTCTCTATTCAAGTTACTGCATTTAATTCTTTTGCAGCTACAGTGCTTACACCGCCCAGCCCACTCAAGGATATGCACAGACCACCCAGGTAATCTTTAAAATAATTACATGTAGCTGCATCTCCAAGTAAAATCAGTAAATTATCCAGTTATCTTTCAGTTATCCAGTAAAACAAATGAGTAATGTGTTTGTAATAGTAAAATACCCAGGCATTTTAAACTTTCACAGTGGGATTGCGAAGGACTCCATTCTGCCATCATAAATGAAACCATTCAAAAGCTGATAATTGACTCTCTATAACTTTTTAATACGATTTCTCAAGTTAGGTGCCCTGTTCCATGCTTGGTCCTCTTCATTATGTTTAAATTTAGTGAATTTATTCATCATAGCAATTCTGCAAAGGAAGAAGATGATACGACCATTCTGCAGAGGAGAACATTGCAGTGCATAGATATTAAGTAACTTGCCAGTGGTTGCACAGTAAGTGGTGGGGTTAGCTCTAAAATCTGGCAACCTAGACAAGGAGCTGCTGAGCTCTTTCCAGTGAAGAGTCTGTTGAAAAGCCTAGGCCAACAGATTCTAGAAATTAGCCTTCTAGTGTTCTCAAGATAATGTTGAATTCTGAAATGATCCATGCCATAAAATGGATACTAATAACTGCCTTGGAAACATGTTCTAGGACAGGCAGAATGTGATGTCTCTGGCAGATCTTACATAACTGGTCATTTAAACAAACCTAGAGAATAATCATGCTAATAATCTGAAAGAACAACTCATTCCTTGCCTGATTTTAAGTATTATTGATGTCTAAGTTCAAAAGACAGTACTCTTGATGTGCCCACCATAAGAGGACATACAGCATTCTGGTTCCTTTTCTTTGAAGTGGTGTAGTAGTTTTAAAGTCTTTCTGTCAGGCTGAAAATCTGGTTTTCAATTTTTTCTGACAGATTTTAGCCCTCTTCATTGCTTTCTCTTTGTTCATTTGTCTTCTTACCTTTTGTTTCCAATCACCAAAACTGTGCTATGCTAAGTGCTGGCAGTTAATACACCTGTGCCCTTACTGCTCTTCCCTTGAGAGTGTCTTGTTAATCTCATGTATAGTTAACTGAGGTTTTGCCTGATTATCTTTTTTTCCCCCTCTTGAGAAGCTGTGAATGACATTGCCTACTTACCTAATGAGCTTTTTTTGTAGTTAACTTTACCATAATATGAGTGAATCAGATAAGGGATAACATTTATGATACTGTGATTATTTTTCTTGTTTTGTTGGTTTTTTTGTTTTGTTTTTTAAATTTTCTAGAAAGGAATGTTTTTGATTTTGGTTCTCCAATTTAGAAACTTAAACAGCAGTGCATTTTATTGCTAAAATACAAAAGTTCATATATGAAATTCTTGCATTCATTTTTTTGGAGCAGGCGTATGGGCAACAAAGCTATGGAACCTATGGACAGCCCACCGATGTCAGCTATACCCAGGCTCAGACCACTGCAACCTATGGGCAGACCGCCTATGCAACTTCTTATGGACAGCCTCCCACTGGTAAGGCCTGCCTTGGAGAGATTTTTGGGTCATTCTGGCTAGGGTATTGCCTAAGAAGCTTATTAGTCATGCTTTTGGATGTATATTCTGGTCCATACTTTGGCATCTGGGGAATCCTTTGTTCTTAGGAAGAGGTATTTTTTCTCTTTCTTCCCTACTCTTAATAGTCTTGAGAGATCTCCAATAGAATGTGGGTGGGATAAATTCCAAGAGAGAAAAGAACTTTTAACTGTTTGATCTCACGATGAAATGAAGACTATGTAAAAGATTGTGCTAATGCTAATACTGAGTAAGAATGAATCTTCTTAAATTGAGCTGCTTAAAAATCAAACTGGTTTTCACATGTTTGCTTCATCTGATAGTGTACCCTCTACTTTTTGTTTTGTGCTTTCCACAGTAGAAGGGACCAGTACAGGTTTGACTATCCTGCTCATTCTTGCATGGGAAATGCTTTCCATCTTGTCTAACCCTGTAATGTTAATCCTTTAGGTGTTTTCATTTGTTTAACCCCCAAACTTTCTAACATCACACACAGCAAGGTGCTAATGAAAAACTGCTTCAGGTGCCATTTGCAGATCCATGTCCTATTCTTTATATGATTTTGGGAAAGGTTTTCTTATTTAATATTACTTTGTTTCAAGCCTTAATAATAGTTATTTACCTTCCCAAAGGTATTTCAGATGATTTCTCCCCAGCTGATTTTCCCCTGTTCCGTGAAGGATAGATTGCATGATGAGATTTATTTAGAGGAGCAGACTGCCACCCTGCATGTATCATGTTTGTCTATTGGTTGGTTTCTAGTCCAGACACATTTTATTTTCTGTTTTAAGTGTTATGAATTATTTTAATCCATGGTATGTCTTGAATATATATAACATTATTCCAGGAAACTAAAAAATAAACTATTCTAAGAATTAGAAGAAATTGTATTCTGATACTGAGGTTGGGTGGGATACATGAAAAATCTATGATAATTTTTTTGTGTTCAGTGCTGTGTAATGTTTCAGGCTCTCTATCTACCCCCCCTTTTATTATTGCTGTTATAAAAGACTAATATAAAGTCTTAAAGATATCAGAGCTCTTATTTTCAAACTATCTTTAGTTCTCCAAATTATATATAGTCCAGTTAAGAGGAAAAACCTGTCTGTAATTTATCTCATTGAGTACCAGTGTCCTGATTTTGATGGGAAGTAATTCCTAACCCGTCTAGGGTGTTTCTCAAATAGGATGGGAAATGTTTATCTAAACTTTCTAGTGGTTTTAATTGCAGCTGTGGGAAGAGCTGGACCTAAGATTATGCAGTTTGGATTTTTTAGCATAGAATTTTGAAATTGTGAGATAAACTTCATGTATTAAAGCCATTACATTTTTTAAAACAAGTATGGTGTGAAAGTTAATGTGGCCTAGATCTAGTCTTTGAAATCCTTAGATCATTTTACAGGAACGAGACGGAGTGATTTATGGGCAAATTAATGGTTGTCTAGAGCCATGTATCACATTGTCGTTGGTTGAGAAAGCCCTATCATGACTGTGGGCCTAAAAAGTACAGGTCACTCTAGTATAGAGACTAGTAGCTTTGATGAGCTGGAAATTGCAGTTAGTAATAATAATGTTTGTATAAAATTCACAATTTATAGGGTGGCCTTCTTATCTCCCTTAATCCTCCCAAGAACTTTTGGAGTATAAAAACACCAAAATTAAGCCTGATGAGCAAACTGTGTGAACAAAACTAAGCAGGAGCCTAATTGGTAGTGAGTGGGTTCAAGCACACATGCTGCATTTTTCCTTACCTCATACTGCCTTTACACATGAAAGTTATCGGATAGTCATTGGAAGGAATACATAGAAATACACTGTTCTCTTCTAGGATTTTTAAAAATTAAACTTCAGAAGAAAGGGGCTATATAAACCTCAATTGAATGGAATTCTTAAAAACTTTTAATTTTTTACGTTGAACAAAAGTTTTGGTTTGTGTAATGTTTCTTACCACCTTTTTCCTTCAAGTTGTCAGCACATAGCAGGTGTGTTTTCTTTTTTTGCCACTGGTCTTTTGTTTTGTTTTGTTTTGGTCATTAAATCATTTTGCTCTGTTGTTTTTTGTTCATTTTGCTTGGCTGCTTTTGTGGGTACTACAGATTAATTAAAAGGTTATTTATTAACCCAGTGTCTATTGCTGTAATCCTTAGCATGACAAGGCCCAAACTGTTGCTGCATAGTTTTATGACATGAGTTATTGCCCTGATCACTTTTAGTTTTTTGTTTTTTTTTAATTGCCCTCCTTGTAAATCTTATAGATGTTGTATCATGTAGTGGGGTGTAATCGGTACATGAACGGTAGGGTAGATGGTATTAGATTCTAATTAAATTTAAATAAATGAATGCCTTATGTGGTTGACCTTAGGACTCTGCAAAAAACTTAAGCAGTTCAGATGAACAACATGCCAGCTCAAAAACTTTTATTGCTTGGGGCTTCCTGTTTTCTGAAACTATGTATACTTTCGTATACATTTTAAGTCAGCAGTTTTGACAAGGACATTACTATCTCTGTGTATAATTTCAGAATTTCCTTTTAATATTTGAGGTAGAGAAGAAAGGGTATTATTATATTCTCTGCTACAAATGGTGATTGTACAAAAGGAAGCTGATACTTGTTTCTGGCCAGTACGTGAGGACACTTTAAGGCCCTAAATCTTAACTAAAATGGGCAGTCTTGATTCAGGATTTATTTAAATATGGAAACTTTTTCTTTAGTGAGATACAGACTTTTTTTCTTTTTTGGATATAAATGCCGGCACCTAGACCAAAGTTTTGTTTTGTTTTGTTTTGTTTTGTTTTAAGATAGGGTGTCTGTTGCCTGGGCTGGATCTTGTCTTACTGCAGCCTTGACCTCCCAGCCTCAAGCAGTCCACCACCTCAGCCTCCCAAGTAGCTGGGACTGAAGGCTCACACCACCATGCCCAGCTAAGTTTGTTTGTTTTTTGTAGAGGCGAGGTCTCACTACATTGCCCAGGATGGTCTCTAACTCCTAAACTCAAGCAGTCCTCCCACCTCAGCCTCCCAAAGTGTAAACCAAACTTTTTATTGCATGGCTTAATTGTACCCATTGACCATGAGGAAGAAGAGTCCAGCACCAGGAATGGTTGTAATACCTCTTACAGGAAAGATACTCTAGTTAGGAGCTGCAGACTTTCGTGGTTTTGGTCATGCTTCACGCTGAAGTCCCGAAGGGAAAGGCATGGATCCTGCCTGGTCTGGCAGAGGCAGGAGCTAGGGAGAGAATGCATCTTGCTTTGCAGCATACCTGTGAGAGCAGGTCTTTTCTGACACCTGGTTAGTGAAATACTGAAGGGGAGGAGGGACTCTAGGGTTTACCTCCAATATTGCTGAGCAGGAAAAGGTCTTTTGCTTGTGGTAGGTAAGTAAGAGGAATGGAGCTGAGTAACTTGATAACCAGGCAGGAATCTGCTTTATGATGTGAAAACATTACTTTTTAAATGTTTGTTTGGAGGAGTATCGAAGTTTAATTTTAAATAATTTACAAAAAAAAGATAACCTGTGTTAAGCAACTAGAATTTATAGTTTATCTTTATTACTCATGTGCTCAAGTAATTAAGCTTGTGCTTCATATGATGTAGTGCTTGGGACCAAAAGAAAGTGATTAAATTAATTACTACCCAAATTACAGGTTTTAGTGCTAGAACTAGTACCTGGATCATTTTTTAATTATTTTAAAATGCTATGTCATTTGCCTTTTACCTTTTTTTCTGGGATGTTTTATTCCTGCTTGAGGGTATTTTGGGGTGTGTAAGTTTGTTTACAAACTTGTTAAGAAGACCTGCTAGCAAAATCAGTACAGACTTGGCAAAAACAGACTTGTCTCCTATTCACAGCATTCAAGAGGGGGCAGAAGGAATCCTGTTTTCTGTAGCATGACATGCCACTTCTGTTAGGTGTGGTGTTAGAGCAAATGAGACAGTTACTTTACCAAAAACTAGGTACATTCAGAGAACTTAGGCTTTAAATACCAGTTTGTTGCTACTCTTGCGGAAGGGGGACTATTTAAAGGGATTCAGTATCCTGATGGTTTAAAGTAAGTGGTTTACAAATTGTTCTGATAATGAGTGTCTAGGCAGATCTCTGAGGGGCCTGAAATCTGATGCAGCTCTCCTTTGTTCTAGGTTATACTACTCCAACTGCCCCCCAGGCATACAGCCAGCCTGTCCAGGGGTATGGCACTGGTGCTTATGATACCACCACTGCTACAGTCACCACCACCCAGGCCTCCTATGCAGCTCAGTCTGCATATGGCACTCAGCCTGCTTATCCAGCCTATGGGCAGCAGCCAGCAGCCACTGCACCTACAAGGTAAGGCCATGGTCCCCTTAATGCGTCAGTCTCATGTTGGAGGGAAAGAAAGCAACTGTGTACACTTAAAATAATCTGTGGTTTCGTTCCTTATTAATGGTTGCTTTCATATACTCTCAGATGTTCACTGTTACATTAATTACAGTAACTGATGTGCTAGAACATACCACAGAAATATTCTGCATTTAACAGTGAAATTGGCTGGGCGTGGTGGCTCACACCTATAATCCCAGCTCTTTGGGAGGCCGAGGTGGGCAGATCATATAAGGGCAGGAGTTTGAAACCAGCCTGGCCAACATGGTGAAACCCCGTCTCTACTAAAAATACAAAAAAACCGGCAGGGCGCAGTGGCTCACACCTGTAATCCCAGCACTTTGGGAGGCTGAGGCAGGGGGATCACAAGGTCAGGAGATCGAGACCATCCTGGCTAACACGGTGAAGCCCCGTCTCTACTGAAAAATACAAAAAATTAGCTGAGCATGGTGGTGGGCGCCTGTCGTCCCAGCTGCTCGGGAGGCTGAGGCAGGAGAATGTCATGAACCCGGGAGGTGGAGCTTGCAGTGAGCTGAGATCGCTCCGCTGCATTCCAGCCTGGGTGACATAGCAAGACTCAGTCTCAAAAACAACAGAAAAATTAGCTGGGTGTGGTGGCGCATGCCTGTAATCCCAGCTACTGAGGAGGCTGAGGCAGGAGAATTACTTGAACCTGGGAGATAGAGGTTGCAGTGAGCCAAGATGGCGCCATTGTACTCTAGCCTGGGCGACAGAGTAAGACTTTGCCTCAGAAAAAAAAAAAAAAAAAAAAAGTGAACTGGTGCCATCCAAGGGCCAAAATGAGGAATGGCACTGAATAGGTTCTCTGGTTTCAGAATGACCTTTGGGGTAGGAGAAGTCCATTGTTTTTAAATGCAGAAGTAGAGAGAGAGAGTGTGTGTGTGTCTGTGTGTGTGTGTTTTCACTCAAAACAGCATAACTGATAGAATTGTACTTTTGATGCTTTTATCTTTGGTTTCATTGACCCTGTAAATGGGTAACCGCTTTCTCTTTGGCAAAAACGTGGTAGTTCACACAGGCAGGAGGGGAAGGGAGCATCATGTGAGTCAACAAATGGTCGTATGACCTAATTGTCTGGAAAGGACATATCCATATTCAAGAAATCAAACATTATTGTCTCGGCTTAAGCAGTTGACATGACTTTCTCTACATTATATAGAGGCTTAATCTAAATATTATAGGCAAATAAAAATTCTTAACTGGGTACCCTGCTATAGGATGAACAGAGCTCATACCCCATGACTGGTTAGCAGGTATACAGTATAATTATTACTTAACAAAAGATTTTAGATCTTTGCTTTAGACAGTCACTTAAGTGGCTTCCGTATACAGTCTTGAAAGGACATTGAATTCTGGTTTGAAAGAAGACATTTTAGGGAATAAACAAGAAATCAACTTCTAACCTAGATGTATCTGCTCTAGAGGTAAGAAATTAGCTCTGACAAACACTCGTGAAATTACTTTTAAAATGCACAGTGAGTAATCAGAGCCACTTGGTAATTTACCCTTGGTAGACCACCTTTGCAGTAGCTAAGTTAAACTTAGTGGCTTATTCCTGAAAGGGCCTCATTTCCGAGTGTCATCAAATGTGTGAAGTCCCATTTGATACTGTGATGCAACAGTATATGCAAGCCATATCTGGAGGGTTTTATATATGAATTGGGTTTTGATTAAGTCATCCTTTTTTTTTTTTTTCTTTTCACTTGTTACCACTTTAAAACAGCTGTCTGTCTCATAATCAGTGGCAACTGCTTTTTCGACTGGAAAAGGGTGTGGGACCTATTTCAGCTCAGGAAAAGTTAGTACTTTACACCCTCTCTGGTTTTTCTGGGTTGGTTGGTTGGTTGGTTTTTGAGATGGAGTGTTGCTCTGTTGTCCAGGCTGGAGTGCTGCTCTGTTGTCCAGGCTGTGGAGTGCAGTGGCGAGTGCACCCACCACCCAGGTTCAAGCAATTCTGCCTCAGCTTCCCGAATAGCGGGGACTATGGGCATGTACCACCATGCCCGGCGAATTTTTGTATTTTTAGTAGAGGCAAGGTTTCACTATGTTGGCCAGGCTGGTCTCGAACTCCTGACCTCAAGTGATCCGCCTACCTTGGCCTCCCAAAGTGCTGGGATTACAGGTGTGTGCCACCGTACCCGGCCTGCCTGTTGATTCTTTGGACTTTGCTTAAAATATTAATAGCTCTAACTCAGTCTGCTGTAGCCTTGATGTAAACTGTTAGGGTCAAGAGGTAATAGAAACCCCTGGAGTTTTCCTTGGAATTGAGATTAATTTGCATCATTTAACAGGGATACTTACTTCCAGGTTCATCCGAGCAGGGACTTGGGAGGGGTCTCTTTGCCTTACTCTGGTGTTTCCATTACGGAGACTTTGAGCCAAGTTAGATTAATTTATGGCAGCCCAGTTTAGGAAATGATTTTTTTCTGGTTGGTTGGGTAGTTTGGTTGTTTTTTTTAAGATGGAGTTTCGCTCTTGTTGTCCAGGCTAGAGTGCAATGGCACAATCTCGGCTCAGTGGAGCCTCCGCCTCCGGGGTTCAAGTGATTCTCCCGCCTCAGCCTCCTGAGTAGCTGGGATTACAGGTGCCCACCACCCTGCCCAGCTAATTTTGTGTCTGTGTGTGTTTTTTGTTTGTTTGTTTGTTGCTTTTTTTTTTTTTTTTTTGGACAGAGTCTCGCTCTGTCGCCCAGGCTGGAGTGCAGTGGCACCATCTCAGCTCACTGCAAGCTCCACCTCCCAGGTTCATGCCATTCTCCTACCTTAGCCTCCCAAGTAGCTGGGACTACAGGCACCCACCATGATGCCCGGCTAATTTTTTGTATTTTTAGTAGAGACAGGGTTTCACTGTGTTTACCAGGATGGTCTCGATCTCCTGACCTCGTGATCCTCCCATCTTGGCCTCCCAAAGTTCTGGGATTATAGGTGTGAACCACCACTACTGGCCAATTTTTTGTATTTCTAGTAGAGACGGGGTTTCTCCATGTTGGCCAGGCTGGTGTCGAACTCCTGACATCAGGCAATCCACCTGCCTTGGCCTCCCAAGGTGCTGGGATTATAGGCATGAGCCACCGTACTTGGCAGTTTGTTTTTTTGAGATGGAGTCTCTCTGTTGCCCAGGATGGAGTACATGATCAACAGCTCACTGCAGCCTTCACCTCCCATGCCCCGGCAGTCCTCCCACCTCAGCCTTCCAAGTAGCTGAGACCACAGGCATGTACCACCATACCTGGCTAATATTTTTCTATTTCTGTAGAGGTGGGGTCTCCCTATATTACCAGGCTGGTCTGAAACTCCTGGGCTCAAACCATCCTCCTGCCTCAGCCTCCCAAAGTGCTGGGATTTTTTTTGTTTGTTTGTTTTTGAGACGGAGTCTCGCTCTGTCGCCCAGGCTGGAGCGCAGTGGCGCAATCTCGGCTCACTGCAAGCTCCGCCTCCTGGGTTCACACCATTCTCCTGCCTCAGCCTCCCGAGTAGCTGGGACTACAGGCGCCTGCCACCACGCCTGGCTAATTTTTTTTTTTTTTTTTTTTTTTTAGTAGAGACAGGGTTTCACTGTCTTAGCCAGGATGGTCTCAATCTCCTGACCTGGTGATCCACCAGCCTTGGCCTCCCAAAGTGCTGGGATTATAGGTGTGAGCCATTCTCGCCTGGCCTTGGCCTGGTCTGTTTTTAATAAATGAGAAACAAACCCACAAATTCTCTAAATTTATGATGCCGTGGACTTACATAAATGTTACTCCAACCTAAAACTTACATTATTGTTAGTTTCTAGTCTTCAGCAGTCCCCTTTGAGAAAAAGCATTTATTCCCTAACAGATCACTTCTCCCGGATCACCTAAACTGGTAGCACACAATATCGCAACGCGCTTTTATAGCGTTTACTGTGATGAATGGAGCATATTAATGTCTCTTCTGTGGATATGATTGATTCTCCCCCTTCCTTAGTGTTGTCTTCAAGCAAATATAGTTGGACCAACACTGAGTTTGATGTAGTTTACTTTAGGATTGTATTTATTATTGTATTTATTTCCAGGCTTAATCATAACATTGCTTATTGCTCATAGCTTTGTAGCATTCTTACCCAGGAGTTTTGTGGTTGACCAGCCACACAAAAAAAGTCACTTTTTAATTTTATTTATTATTTCTCCTCTTAGACCGCAGGATGGAAACAAGCCCACTGAGACTAGTCAACCTCAATCTAGCACGGGGGGTTACAACCAGCCCAGCCTAGGATATGGACAGAGTAACTACAGTTATCCCCAGGTACCTGGAAGCTACCCCATGCAGCCAGTCACTGCACCTCCATCCTACCCTCCTACCAGGTCAGTCTACTTTTTGTGGCAAAACAAAAACAGTGACAAAACAATTTTTTTCAGGTTGTTGACCAGCTTACTTTGACCTCTTCAGGTAAGGTATGTTATCTGACTGTCGCAGTGATAAGTCATCTGACCATACTTGGTTACATTAAAGCCTCAGTTCTAGGGTCCCATAGTGTTGCCTGGCAGCTAATAACTATTCTTTTTTTTTTTTTCCCCCGAGACGGAGTCTCTCTCTGTTGCCCAGGCTGGAGTGCAGTGGCGCGATCTTGGCTCACTGCAAGCTCCGCCTCCTGGGTTCACGCCATTCTCCTGCTTCAGCCTCCCGAGTAGCTGGGACTACGGGCGTCCGCCACCACGCCCAGCTAATTTTTTGTATTTTTAGTAGAAACGGGGTTTCACTATGTTGGCCAGGATGGTCTCAATCTCCTGACCTCGTGATCCACCCATCTCAGCCTCCCACAGAAGTATATGAAAACATGTAAATAGAACTATAAGATCCATCTTCCCCAATGCAGTTAGGATAAGTAAAGCGCAGGGCATTATAATTCACCTTAATCATTTTACATTTTACCTAACACATAAAGGTTCATTCATGCACTAACCTTTTAATGTTTGGGCCAACTCTTTTTATTTTATTTTTATTATTATCGCCTGGCCAAGTTTTCTTTTTTGAGACAGGGTCTCACTCTGTTGCACAGGCTGGAGTGCAGTGGCACAATCTCTGCTCACTGCAACCTCTGCCTCCTAGGGATTCTCATGCCTCAGCCTCCCGAGTAGCTGGGACTGCAAGTGCACGCCACCACGCCTGACTAACTTTTCTTTTTGTTTTATTGTTGTTTTGAGATGGAGTTTCGCTCTTGTTGCCCAGGCTGGAGTGCAATGGCACAATCTCAGCTTACTGCATTTTCCACCTCCTGGGTTCAAGCGATTCCCTGCTTCAGCCTCCTGAGTAGCTGGGATTACAAGTGCTCACTACCACACCTGGCAATTTTTTTTTTTTTTTTTTTTTTTTTTTTGTATTTTTAGTAGAGACAGGGTTTCACCATGTGGGCCAAGCTGGTCTGGAACTCCTGACCTCAGGTGATCCACCCGCCTCCGCCTCCCAAAGTGCTGGGATGACAGGCGTGAGCCCCTGCGCCCAGCCAGTTAGTTTGTTTGTTTTGAGATGGAGTTTTGCTCTTGTTGCCCAGGCTGGAGTGCAATGGCGCGATCTTGGCTCACCGCAACCTCTGCCTCCTGGATTCAAGCGATTCTCCTGCCTCAGCCTCCCTAGTGGCTGGGATTAGATACAGGCGCCACGACACCTGGCTAATTTTGTATTTTTAGTAAAGACAGGGTTTCTCCATGTTGGTCAGGCTGGTCTTGAACTCCCATCCTCAGGTGATCTGCCCGCCTCAGCCTCCCAAAGTGCTGGGAATACAGGCATGAGCCACTGCGCCTGGCCCAGTTTTTGTATTTTTAGTAGGTACAGGGTTTCACAATGTTGGCCAGGCTGGTCTTGAACTCCTGGCCTCAAGTGATCCGCCCACCTTGGCCTCCCAAAGTGCTGGGATTATGGGATTACAGGTGTGAGCCACCATGCCCAGCCTGCAAGTTTTCTTAGCCCATGTTTAATTAGATGTGGGTTTTCAAATTGTTTGAATTGTGCTCTAAAAGTTTTGCTAGAAGTAGCGGTTCCCTTTTTTGCACTCATTTCATTGTTTTGCAGCAGATGTGAACAGGTTTAGGAACAAGTAGAATTGATTGGGTGTCTCTCCATACAGCCAGCTTGGAGCAAAAGTGGGCAGGGCTTACAACCCTTCTTCCACAGAGCAGGTTTGTACCTATTGCATTGAGAGCAGTTAATAGCAGTTAGTCTGGCAAGTTGGATAGGTACACAGTGAGAGATTATTGAATTCATACAGCAATGGTGAGGGATGTGGTATGTTAGAAGCTTTGTTTATTTATTTTTGGAGACTGGGTCTCACTCTGTTGTCCAGGCTGGGGTACAGTGACACAGTCATAGCCCCCTGTAGCCTCAAACTTTCTGGCCTAGTTTAATCGGAATTTAAAATATGTGTCCTTACTGTTTCTCATCATGATTTGTAAAGCTTAATACCAGATGGGTTTTTTTTGTTTTTGTGTGTGTTTTGTTTTTTGAGACCAAGTTTCACTCCTGTTACCCAGGCTGGAGTGCAATGGTGTGATCTTGGCTCACCACAACCCTCATCTCCCAGGTTAAAGTGATTCTCCTGTGTCAGCCTCCCAAGTAGCTGGCATTACAGGCATGCGCCACCACACCCAGCTAATTTTGTATTTTTAGTAGAGACGGTGTTTTTCCATGTTGGTCAGGCTAGTCTCGAACCCCTGACCTCAGGTGATCCGCCTGTCTTTGCCTCCCAAAGTGCTGGGATTACAGGTGTGAGCCACCACTTCTGGCCCTTTTTTTTTTTTTTTTTTTTTTTGAGACGGAGTTTTGCTCTGTTGCCCAGGTTGGAGTGCTGTGGTGCTGTCTTGGCTCACTGCAGCCTCTGCCTTCCAGGTTTAAAAAATTCTCTTGCCGCAGCCTCGTGAGTAGCTGGGACTATAGGCGTGTGCCACCATACCCAGCTAATTTTTGTATTTTTAGTAGATGGGGTTTCACCATGTTGGTCAGGCTGGTCTCGAACTCCTGACCCCAGGTGATCCACCTGCCTCAGCCTCCCAAAGTGCTGGGATTACAGGCATGAGCCTTCAAACCTGGCCAATACCAGTTCTTTTCAAGCTTCATTTCTGTGCAAGGATGTATCTATTAATTTCTCCCATGTAATTGACATAATTTTGTCTTTCATACAATACCTCCATTCTGAAGTTTTCTATATTAATACTCAGATTTCATAGATAATCGGGCATGTCTGAAAGATTGAAAGTAGCAAAGACAAATCTTTGAGGGAAAACTACTATTTTTGTGTTGCGTACCCTTATCCCTTCAGAAAATCGTTAACTCGAGATTATTGGCAGGCAGGCTTGGAACTGAATGCCTCACTTCACTTTCTCTATATTTTCTCCGTCCCCATTTCACTGGGTCAGCCTTCCCCAAGTGCATATTCTTGCCACAATACAGGAAGCACCTAAACTCCCATATTTGCCTGTCTTGAATATAGTTGAAAATGACGTTTTGTTTTGTTCTTTTGAGATGGAGTCTCGCTCTGTCGCCCAGGCTGGAGTGCAGTGGCACTATCTCGGCTCACTGCAAGCTCCGCCTCCCAGGTTCACGCCATTCTCCTGCCTCAGCCTCCCGAGTAGCTGGGACTACAGGCGCCCACCACCAGGCCCGGCTAATTTTTTGTATTTTTTAGTAGAGATGGGGGTTTCACCATGTTAGCCAGGATGGTCTTGATCTCTTGACCTCATGATCTGCCTGCCTCGGCCTCCCAAAGTGCTGGGATTACAAGCGTGAGCCACCGTGCCCGGCCTGTTTTTTTGGGTTTTTTTTTTTGGAGATGGAGTCTTCACTCTGTCCCTGAGTCGCCGAGGTTGGAGTGCAGTAGCGGATCTCAGCTCACTGTGAACTCCACCTCCCAGGTTCATGCTATTCCCCCAGCTTCAGCCTTCCAAAGTGCTGGGATTACAGGCGTGAGCCTCGGCTCCCAGCTGAAAATGACCATTGTTTTAAATGGGAGTGATGATTAAGAGAAAACTCTTTAAGGATTATACAGATGGTTGTTGTAATATTTCCCCCTCCCAGCTGGGCACCGTGGCTCATGCCTGTAATCCCAGCACTTTGGGAGGCCAAGGTGGGCGGATCATGAGGTCAGGAGATGGAGACCATCCTGGCTAACACTGTGAAACCCTGTCTCTACTAAAAACACAAAAAAATTAGCCAGGCGTGGTGGTGGGCACCTGTAGTCCCAGCTACTCAGGAGGCTGAGGCAGGAGAATGGCATGAACCTGGGAAGCAGAGCTTGCAGTGAGTGGAGATCGCGCCACTGCATTCCAGCCTGGACAACAGAGCAAGACTTTGTCTCAAAAAAAAAAAAAAAAAAAATTTTTTTTTTTTACCCTCCCATTTAATGTTTTATTCTGAACACAAAAGTATTTGCTGACTTGAAATTCAAATTGTTGATGTGTAGAAAGTAACTACTGTTTTATGGATGTCTGTGTCACATGGTGTGAATGTCTCTTTTATTCAGGGGATTTGAAATAACAAGCGTCTTCTTTCTAAAAAAGCTTTTTTTTTTTTCTTCTCTCTCTTTCAGCTATTCCTCCACACAGCCGACTAGTTATGATCAGAGCAGTTACTCTCAGCAGAACACCTATGGGCAACCGAGCAGCTATGGACAGCAGAGTAGCTATGGTCAACAAAGCAGCTATGGGCAGCAGCCTCCCACTAGTTACCCACCCCAAACTGGATCCTACAGCCAAGCTCCAAGTCAATATAGCCAACAGAGCAGCAGCTACGGGCAGCAGAGTGAGTTGCTAAGAGAGAAAACCAAATAAGAATGAATGTGTTTAGAGTTTTTTTGTGGGGTTGATGTTTTTTTTGTTGGTTTGTTTTTCTTTTGAGATGGAGTTTCACTCTTGGGGCTGAGGCTGGAGTACAGTGGTGTGATCTCAGCTCACTGCAGCCTCCGCCTCCTGGTTCAAGCAATTCTCCTGCCCCAGCCTTCCGAGTAGCTGAGATGATAGGCACCTGCCACTATACCCAGCTAATTTTTGTATTTTTTGTAGAGACGGGGTTTCACCGTGTTGGTCAGGCTGGTCCCGAACTCCTGACCTCAGGTGATCCTCCCGCCTCAGCCACCCAGAGTGTTGGGATTACAGTCATGAGCCGCTGCGCCCAGCCATGTTTGGAGTTTTTGAACAGGGGGAATACTCTTTGCCATTGTTTGCTTTTGGAATCCAGGACACATCTTCAGGGCATGGCATTCCAGCTAACATCTTGGATGCCCCAGTGAAGATTTCAGTGCTTTTTTTCCAATTTGTTTTTAGTATGCCTTGGCAAAAAAGAAAAGAAATACTAATTCATCAGAAAAAAATGTTTTAGACTGCTAGCCCTGCTGTCTTTGGGGAAGTTGTATGCAGTGAGTAAATCCAACATCATTTTTGGCCTCCCTATCAGTCATTAATGTAAAGTGGGGAGGCAGCTATTGCAGGCCACTATGATTTTGATAGTCAAGTAAAAGCTATGTTTTTTTGTTGCTGTTTGTTTATATCCATTAAGGGGAAAAATGGCCGGGCATGGTGGCTCACACCTGTAATCCCAGCACTTTGGAGGAGGCCAAGGCAGGAGGAATCACTTGAGACCAGGAGTTTGAGACCACCCTGGGCAACATAGTGAGACCCTGTCTTTTTAAAAATAAATAAAGATTCTTTAAGAAAATAGAAAAGGAAAGGGGGAAGAATAATCCTCCTCACAGAATATTTGCAGTTCTTCTGTGTGGAGAGAGGTAACCAAAACACATAATTATCTTCAGAATTTAGTTTGTACCAGGATCGTTGCTCTTTTTAAATTACATTCTGTCCACGGGGATTTCTCAATAACTGAAAGGAGTAGTGTTGATTTATGGAGCTCAGCCCCTAGCAGTGTGCTAAAGCCCTAAGAAACCTGGCTCTGTTTTCGTTTCTTGAGTTTAGCTCAAAAGAAGCTGCTTTTGGAGACATCTTAGGATATAGAACCCTATAAACTATATGTTAGCCAGAGGGCTTTTTTTCTTGTTGTTATTTAGAAACTGTTTATTCTAGGCTAACTATATAAGGTTATTTCAGCTGTGATGAACCAGCAGTTTTGTTGAACTTAAAAGAGCCTACCTATTAAGGGTGCTTTATCGTGATGTAAAGAAGATGGTGCCTTGGTTATGCCTTGGAATTGAGGATTTTGTGATTCCAGGAGAAAGTACATCAGGCAGTGGTGTAAATGCTGGTCCATGGCTTACAGATGTGACTCTTTCCTCAGGTTCATTCCGACAGGACCACCCCAGTAGCATGGGTGTTTATGGGCAGGAGTCTGGAGGATTTTCCGGACCAGGAGAGAACCGGAGCATGAGTGGCCCTGATAACCGGGGCAGGGGAAGAGGGGGATTTGATCGTGGAGGCATGAGCAGAGGTGGGCGGGGAGGAGGACGCGGTGGAATGGGGTAAGAGCAAACCTTTTCTCCTTTTACCTAATTTTGTTTCATCCATAGGATTTTCAATGGAAAGAAGGGACTGAAAGACATAAGAAATTAATTTCTGCATTTCCATGGACAATCTGTTGAGCTCAAGCCATCTTCTAAAACATGGAAATGTCATCTTTGTGGCATATATTAAGTGGCAGTTTATTTTCTTTCCCTGCCAGTATACTTCGTTGGGTCGGGGAGAACAAAGAATGGTTTTGAAACCAGAGCTTTCAGTTCCCTTCATGGTTTCCAGAGGTGAGAAGCCTCTGTGGGTAGTAGATTTGGGATGGAACACACACAACCCTTCTAATGACCCTAAGTTTTTAACTAACTGCCTTTGAATGGTTGTCTTGAAATACCTGGTGTATATACTGCAGAAAAGGAATGCAGCTGTTTTCCACAGTGTTTGTCCCCAACTTCTGTTTGTACTCAGAATCGTTGAACATATGAAGATTTTGGTCCCATAATCTTTAAACTATAGCCTGAGGTGCACCTGATTACATAGAGTTTGGATGGAGCACAGAAAAATCCAATAGCATTTTGCAGAGTAACGTATATAATTATAGGCTCACTTCCCACTGGAGATGTTGAAAGTCTAAATCGGTTTGACCATTTTGATTGATGGCACAATCTGGTTTAGAAAACTTTGTTTAGATCAATGACATAACCCTGCTGCCTCTGCCTGCCCTTCCCCTCCCTTCTCCCATCCCCTTTTCCCTATCTGGTGTCTGTACTTTGATGAAGGTGAGCTATAATATTGGTGGTTAACATAATCCAGAAGGCTTAGTTCTGTGTGTGTTCTGTCCCTATATAAACTGGTAAAAAAAAAAAAAAAAAAAAGTTATGCAGAATGTTAGATATTACATTTGATTCGGTGTGTCAGTATTCAAGGAAAAATTAAATAGCATTTTTTTAAAAATAGAATGAACTTCAGAATTAAAGTTGATCTTTAACTTCCACATTAGCAAATACTCTTCACTACTGAAAGTACTATTTTGCATATTCTGCATAACTTTAAGAAAGTCTTTAGTGAAATCTTTATTGGAAGAAAGTCATTTGACAAGAGGCAAAAATTTAATGATTTGGTATGAAGTAAAACCAATCTTCTGATTTGTAAAATACTCTATTATAAAGGTTTCACTTCTTTTTGGATGTTTTAAAATAGACATAGACACTTGAAAGTACTATCATCACGTCTCAAATCACCTAGAATTCCTATTATTTTTAAATTGCAAATACAATTTCAAGTTTATTTAAATACTCCAGAAGTTATAATCCTACTAATTGTGCTAGACTTTGCTAGTAGAGGGGGCCCCTCTTTCTGGATGAGAAGTCTCTCTTGCAGCCATAGAAGAGACCATGGCTTTCCCCATAGGTTTTTCAACAGACTGTGAAGCAGTCTGTCGGATCCTGTGGGGATAGACGGGCATTTCCCTCGTTCCCCCCCTTTTTATTGTGGTGTGGTGATGGTTTTCAGTGTCTTCTACAGGTAAGGCACTCATTGTTGTTAACATGCCCTTTTTCATTGCCTCAGTATTTTGATATTTTCATTGGCTGTTAAACGTGGAAACTTTTTAACATGCTTTGTCGCATTTATATGCTACAGGTTACAAAGTGAGAGCCTTGTATACACTTCAATACTTAAAAAGTACCCGTACTCAGTACTCAGCCGGCAGCATAATGAAAAGTGGGACTAGACACGGTGTCCATATGGAGAGGAAAAATATACATAGAATATTTTTAACAAAATGTATTCATTGTATAAATGGAATCCTTCTGTAACTTTGGTAACTGCATACTTGTTGTTTGGTAATGAACCAGAGGAGGTATAATACTCTAGAATTGTGTAACATTAAAGTGTAAACTTTTGTGTTTAAAGAGAGAGAACATTTTATGGTGTGTACTTTTAAAAAGGAAACAAAGCTGCATGCAACAGCTTGAAATTGTATATTCAGGTATTAAAGGTGCAATACTGGTTAGAAAAAACTCAGGGCCTCCCACTGGGGAGCTGCCTTTATTTAATTTTAAAGAAAACAAAATCTAACCCAAAAAGTCCAATTCATATTTCCCTCTCCCCTCTTTAAGTAATTTTACATGGCCATAGTCATTATTCTAACTGATATGTCTATAAAGTTGCACCCCCAGTCCGTTGAGCCTTGGTATTTGTTGTAAATTCTCCTTTCACAGCGATTGTTAAATCTATTCGTGCCCTGAGATGTATGGCTTTATGCTGAAGATTGGCTGGATGCGTCCTCTGATGTGTGTTGTAGGAATTTAATGTGGTTGTCTCCTGCTTTATTATACTGTGACTTGTTAGGAAACCCTGGGCCTCATTTGGCTCTCCCTTGGGAGAGGTTGAGGGTGCACCTTTATGAACATGGAAAGGTTTATCACAGCAGTTAACCCCCACTTGCTCCTCCCCTCTATACCAAGCTCTTCTGGTTTTTCACCTGATGGGGTGGGTGTTTGGGATCTATTTTTTCTTCCTAATTTGCCAAGTATTGCACTATTAATACCAGCCCCCGAAATGAAAGGAAGCAACCACACTGGTGTGTACAATCAGACAAGCAAGGTTGTATATTGAGGAAATTTGAGCAAGCTGCCCTGAAGAAAGGCATAGTGACAAGATGAGAGAGATGCATTGTTTGGAGATGTGTTTAGCCAGTGCCCTTCTTCCCCACGAGCCCCCCCAAGGCTCAGAGCGGTACTGGCTTTTAAAGGGAAAGGCCTTCATTTCTTCGTTTATCCCCCCAGCAGCGCTGGAGAGCGAGGTGGCTTCAATAAGCCTGGTGGTAAGTTTTTGAGTATTACCATAGATAGTGTTTAAAAAAAAAATGCAGTCAGTTTTTAGAAAACTATAATTTTTTTATTAGTTTCATAAGTGGTTTAAAAATGATCTATACAAAAGAGACTAATGGGTACTGCCGGCATTGTCTTAGGGGTAATAAGGTTAACCTATGGTTACAAAACAAAGGGTAACTTGAAGTATTGAGTAACTGCTTCTGTAATATGGGGGAGAATAAATTTTTAAATTTGGTTTATTTAGAGGAAAAATTTTGACTTAAATTTAACACTGATTTGGCACATAAGCATTGAGAGTGTATTTGGTTAATGGTTTAGAAGCAAACCAGCAAAGAAAAAAAGCAAACCCTAGCAAACCTTTCACAAATGTTAAAGAGGCACTGCTCCATTTTAGCAGTGCGGGTCATTTTGAGTTTAATGAATCCCCATCAAATGGTGGTATAGTAGATAGCTATGTGTGTTTGTAAGGTTTGTAGCTTGCAAGACGTGCACTAATAATATTTTGTATGATCTTTCCTGGTTGGCAGGACCCATGGATGAAGGACCAGATCTTGATCTAGGTAATTTTGAATTCTAGTTGTGCTTCATATTGTGCTTTATAAATTAATGGTACAGAGGTAGATGCATGCCTAGAGTTCAGCAGCCTTATAGACCGGTGTGATATTCTTGCTGTCAAGGACAGTTTGGGAAATCCTATGTGAGCATCTACTCATAATTGCCTTCAGTGAAGTAAACCAAAAGTTTGATAGCATTCTTCTTAGTATGCTTGGTAGTTTTCTTAGATTTATGATGAATACCCTTGGGCAGTAGGGATCAGGTAGTTAATATAGATGCATGATAATAATTCTCCTGTCTTGTTTTCTCTGAAAGGCCCACCTGTAGATCCAGATGAAGACTCTGACAACAGTGCAATTTATGTACAAGGATTAAATGACAGTGTGACTCTAGATGATCTGGCAGACTTCTTTAAGCAGTGTGGGGTTGTTAAGGTCAGTAAAAGCATAACCAGGTCATCTGGCAGAACTTTAAACCACAGAGCATTTTAAAGAGATTGAATTGATATTGAGAGCTGTTTTGTAAGGTTGCCTTTGCCTCACTTCTTTCTAGATATCTTATGGTTTGTTCCTTTTAAAAAAAAAATTAGCTGTTGTTTTTTTGTTTTTTTTTTTTGTTTTTTTTGAGACGGAGTTTCCCTCTTGGTGCCCAGGCTGGAGTGCAATGGCGTAAGTCTTGGCTCACTGCAACCTCCGTTCAAGTGAATCTCCTGCCTGAGCCTCCCAAGTAGCTGGGATTACAGGTGTGCGCTACCAGCTAATTGTGTCTTTTTAGTAAAGATGGGGTTTCACTGTGTTGGTCAGGCGGGTCTCAAACTCCTGACCTCAGGTGATCTGCCCACCTTGGCGCCTCCCAAAGTGCTGGGATTACAGGTGTGAGCCCCTACACCCGGCCTTCCCTCCTCCACCCCTAGGGACAGAGTGTTGCTCAACCTCAGCCTCCCAGGTTCAGTTATTCTCCCACCACAGCCTCTTGAGGTAGCTGGACTTACAGGCACATGCCACCACGCCCGACTAATTTTTATATTTTTAGTGGAGATGGATTTTCGCCTGTTGGCCGGGCTGGTCTCGAACTCCTGGCTGCCTCAAGTGATCCACCTACCTCAGCCTCCCAAATTGCTGGGATTACAAGCATGAGCCACTGCACCCAACCTCAAATTATTGTGTCTTTATGCTAATTCTTAATAGCTAGTAATGCAAATTTTTTCTTCAGGGATTTTGACTGTTTTTCAGTTCTTGCTTTTCTGTATTAGAGTTAGTTTATGAACCCCATAAACCTCAAAACCTTAAAACCCCAATTGAATATTTACTAATCTATGAAGTAATTTCAGGAGAATTTACATTTTTGTAATAGTGATCTTTTTTTTCCCATGAAGATTTTATTTGTCCATTTATTTGTATATTTATTTGCTTATTTATTTATTGAGACAGTCTCGCTGTGGCATCAGGCTGGAGTGCAGTGGCGCGATCTCGGCTCACTGCAACCTCTGGCTCCTGGGTTCAAGCGATTGTCCTGCCTCAGCCTCCTGAGTAGCTAGGATTATAGGTGCCTGCCATCACGCCCAGCTAATTTTTGTATTTTTAGTAGAGATGGGGTTTCACCATGTTGGTCAGGCTGGTCTTGAACTCCTGACCTCAGGTGATCTGCTGCCTCAAATCCCAAAGTTTTGTGATTGCAGACGTGAGCCACCGCGCCTGGCCTGTCTCTATTTATTATTTATTTTATTTTGAGACAGACTCTCACTCCTTCACCCAGCTGGATTGCAGTGGCGCAATCTCGGCTCACTGTAACCTCTGCCCCCCAGGTCTCCTTGCCTCAGCCTCCCGAGTAGCTGGAATTACAGGCGCCTACCAGCACCCCTGGCTAGTTTTTGTAAGTAGAGATGGGATTTCACCATGTTGGCCAGGCTGGTCTTGAACTTCTGACCTCACGTGATCCACCCACCTAGGCCTCCCAAAGTGCTGGGATTACAGGTGTGAGCCACCACACCCAGCCTATTTAGATCTTCAGTAAAGACTGTCGATTTCCTTAAAGGTCTTGCAAACTTTACTAGTTTTACTTCTAGGTTTCGTTTATTTTCAAGTTGCTGTGATTAATGGTCTTCATTAAATGACGCTTTTCTGGTTTATTACTGCTGTATAGAAATACAGTTGATTTGGCCGGGCGCGGTGGCTCACGCCTGTAATCCCAGCACTTTGGGAGGCTGAGGCGGGCAGATCACGAGGTCAGGAGATCGAGACCATCCTGGCTAACACGATGAAACCCCGTCTCTACTATAAATACAAAAAATTAGCCAGGCTTGGTGGCGGGCGCCTGTAGTCCCAGCTGCTGGGGAGGCTGAGGCGGGAGAATGGCATGAACCTGGGAGGTGGAGCTTGCAGTGAGCCGAGATGGCGCCACTGCACTCCAGCCTGGGCGACAGAGTGAGACTCTGTCTCAAAAAAAAAAAAAAAAAGAAATACAGTTGATTTTAGGCGGGCGTGGTGACTCATGCCTACAATCCCGGCACTTTGGGAGGCCTAGGCGGGTGGATCACGAGGTCAAGAGATCGAGACCATCCTGGCCAACATGGTGAAACCCCGTATCTACTAAAAATACAGAAATTAGCCGGGTGTGGTGACATGCGCCTGTAGTTGAGCTACTAAGGAGTCTGAGGCAGGAGAATCAGTTGATCCCAGGATGCAGCGGTTGCAGTGAGCTAAGATGGCGCCACTGCACTCCAGCCTGGCGACAGAGCAAGACTCCATCTCAAAAAAAAAAGGAAGTACAGTTGATTTGATTTTGGTAAATCTTATATAAGGCGATTTCTCCCTACTTGTAGGTGTGTGTGTGCACAGATATCACACACCTCAAAAGTAAAATGCTTTTAGTGTCTGCCGTCATATTCTACCCTGTGCAAGACTCCTTTGTGTTTTTGAGATGGAGTCTCACTCTGTCGCCCAGACTGGAGTGCAGTGGCACAATGTCAGCTCACTGCAACCTCCGCCTCCTGGGTTCAAGCCTCAAGCCCCTTGAGTAGCTGGGATTACAGGCTTGAGCATATTAAAAAGACTGCTTTTTAATATGTATATAATATGTAGTTTATTCAGGAATGTGGAGTTTATCCTGGTTAAGAAAGTAGTATTTACCATCAAAATTTTGGAAATAAAGATGTTAAAATAGATTTCCAAGCTGGGTACAGTGGCTCACATGTGTAATCCCAGCACTTTGGGAGGCCAAGGCAGGAGGATCCCAAGGATTGCTTGAGCCCGGGAGTTTGAGACCAGCCTGGACAACAGAGTGAGACTCTGTCTCACAAAAAAGAAAAAAATGCATTTCCACATTATTCATACCACAGTTTTGCCATATTTTCAGTTTTTAGGTATCATGTTCCTTTTTTTAAGTCAGGTATCAATATATATATATCCTATTGTAATCTTTTTTAAGCCTTATATAGATTGCTCTCGTGTTACTGGATATATGTAAACAATTACAGACTAAACTGATCATGTGCATATATAATGCAAAAAAGTACACATGAAGATATTCTTATACAAGGTGGCTCCTGAATTCAAGTCAACCACATCTGATATTCAGCTGAAAGACTAGTCATCTGTTCTAATTGGAGGAAGTAGTGGCTGTGTTAGACTAACCAAGAATCCCTGTAGTTCACTCACAGCCTGTACACTGTCCTTCACGGTTTAAGGATAATTTTCTTTATGCCAGTCATGTCTTATGTGGTGGTATCAAAGTCTGACTACCCCTACGAGGTGGCTGTGCTCAGTGGGTACCTGTCTGGGCATAGAAAATGCCAGGGCAGGCGAACCAGCATCAGAAGATGGCTAAGGCAGGAGTGGGGCCTATCCTGTTCACTTCCACGCTTTGGTCTGCTTTGGTTTTTATGATAAAGCAGGGATAGAGGAGAAAATAACTTAGAATTCTGAAAAACTTAAAAGCGGAGAAACGGTGACATTTAGTGACTTACTACATGTGAAAAATTGGTACTTTTCCTGGATTTTGCCTGGACTTTTTTCTCCCAAATTAGTATATTCTAGTCATGCCTAACTATGCTATTCTTTGTCTAGATGAACAAGAGAACTGGGCAACCCATGATCCACATCTACCTGGACAAGGAAACAGGAAAGCCCAAAGGCGATGCCACAGTGTCCTATGAAGACCCACCTACTGCCAAGGCTGCTGTGGAATGGTTTGATGGTGAGATGTACTCACTGGCATTCTTAATCTCCCTGGCTATAGAGTATGGCATGAGGGAGAAACTTGTGAACCATAGGAGCAAGAAGACCTTCCATCTCTTCCTGGGGGAGGTAGATTGCCCGTCTCCCTTCAGTAGTATTAGGACCCAGCCATTGACCCTGGATTTGGAGATCCCTTTATTTTCAGGCATTAGTATTACAAATCAACCTTGCTTAAAGTGGCAAACACTTCTCTAAGCACAGATTATCAGAAGGTACAGAAAACCCTTCAAAAGAACATCTTAGCCCGTGTACATTTGCATATAGATAAATATATATATATTTAAATAAGGCCTTGACATTAATGCTGGGATTTCACTTCAGACAAAACCAACTTGAAAGCATTGAATGACTTGGCCACGTCCAGTGGCTTGCACCTGTAATCCCAGCACTTTGGAAGGCCAACATAGGTGCATCGCTTGAATCCAGGGGCTTGAGACCAACCTGGGGAATATGGCAAAATCCTGTCTCTACAAAAAAATACAAAAATTAGCCAGGTGTTGTGGCACACTCCTATACCTATAGTCCCAGCCACTCAGGAGGCTGAGGTGGGAGGATCACTTGAGCCCGGGGAGTTTGAAGCTCCAGTGAGCTGAGATTGCACCACTGCACTCCAACCTGGGCAACAGAGCAAGACTCTGTCTCAAAGAAAGTGTCAAATAATAAGTCCTGGTTCTCTTTTCTTGGCCATGCAGTCAGCTTCCCACCAGCTTATTTTCCTCCTTATGGTAGACAGTGTTTTTTGCTTGTGGTGTTTTTTTTGAGTCGGCCTCACTTTGGCCCAAGCAATCTCAGCTTACTGCAACCTCCACCTCCCAGGTTCAAGCCAATCTTGTGCGTCAGCCACTCGAGTAGCTGCTGGACTACAGGCGCATGTCACCACGCCATCCTAACTTTTGTATTTTTTAGTAGAGATGGGGTTTCACCATGTTGGTCAGGCTGTAGGGAGGTTTTTAAGTATATTTAAGTATGGCCTTTTTCTGGCCAGGCACAATGGCTTTTGCCTATAATCCTGCCACTTTAGGAGGCCAAGGCAGGAGGATTGCTTGAACCAAGGAGTTCACGAGCAGCCTGGACCACCTAGCGAGACACTGCCTCTACAAACAATTTTGTAAAATTAGTCGGGCATGGTGATGCGTGCCTGTAGTTCCAGCTACTTGGGAGGATTGCTTGAGCAAGTGATATTGAAGCTGCAGTGAGCTGTGCCACTGCACTCCAGCCCGGGCAACAGTGAGACCCCCATCTCAAAAAAAGCCTTTTTCTGGCCTTGTCAGTAAAGATCTTAGAGAAGATTACAGGCAGACCTGATGCATCTGGGAGTGGTCATTTGATGATGTTGTGGAGTTGGTGAACAGGGAGTATAGGGGAGTAATTGATGTTCTGTTGTCTTGTTCCAGGGAAAGATTTTCAAGGGAGCAAACTTAAAGTCTCCCTTGCTCGGAAGAAGCCTCCAATGAACAGTATGCGGGGTGGTATGCCACCCCGTGAGGGCAGAGGGATGCCACCACCACTCCGCGGAGGTACTTTTTCTGAGCTCCTATGTTGCATTAAAAGGTTTTCAATACACTTCATACCCTTGAGAAACTTGATTATTAGAGTGAAGAAATATAAAATTGTGTGTAGAGTCAGTACTAGACTATTGAGAGCTAACAATGAATGTTTGTTGGGAGTAAAAGGAAGAGAAGAACATGGGAGGCTGGAAGCTACTCTGCCTGTCAACTCCAGACTGCCATTTATTCGGCTTTGGTTGTGTCTGTATAGACATGCCTACTCCTTACAGAATTGTGGGAGTTTGGCCAGGTGCGGTGGCTCACGCCTGTAATCCCAGCACTTTGGGAGGCTGGGGCAGGCGGATCACCTGAGGTCAGGAGTTCAAGACCAGCCTGGCCAACATGGTGAAACTCCTCCTCTACTAAAAATACAAAAATTAGCCAGGCATGGTGGCGCATGCCTGTAATCCCAGCTACTCGGGAGGCTGAGGCAGGAGAATTGTTTGAATCTTGGGGGTGGAGGTTGCAGTGAGCAAAGATTGTGTGCCACTGCACTCCAGCCTGGGCAACAGTGTGAGACTCCGTCTCAAAAAAAAAAAAAAAAAAATTGTGGGAGCTCTGTTTCTGTAGAGCACGTGGAACACGCTCCTCACAGGGAAGGGGGCTGATGCCTGAGCCACACGGAAACATGGTGATGGGGAAATGACAACAGTGGTATCTATGGGTTTACTTAGTGATTTTTATTTCCCATAGCAAATCTGGTGCTACAGAGAAATGATTTGCTGTTTCTTGTTCTAGGTCCAGGAGGCCCAGGAGGTCCTGGGGGACCCATGGGTCGCATGGGAGGCCGTGGAGGAGATAGAGGAGGCTTCCCTCCAAGAGGACCCCGGGGTTCCCGAGGGAACCCCTCTGGAGGAGGAAACGTCCAGCACCGAGCTGGAGACTGGCAGTGTCCCAATCCGTATGTACTTGTCTTGGCAAATTGATACCCTACGAGTGAAGCCACCCTTCCCTCACCCCATCCCTACTCTAGAGTGGATTGCTCTGTCTAGAGGAACAGAATGATGACCCTGATGGCTGGTTAGGGACACTAGTCAGCCATTCACTGGATGCTTCAGAGCCTTCTGAAGATTGATTTGACCTGTCCTGTGGGTGCAATGCTGCCTGAGGCTGTGCCCTAAAGCCTGGGTGTACATAGATCCTCTTGATAGTGAGTGTGTGTACCTGTTCACACACCACCTTTCCTTGTTTATCTTCCTTAGTTCAATTGGTGATTTCTGCTGTGATGTAATTGTATGCAGGGGTTGTGGAAACCAGAACTTCGCCTGGAGAACAGAGTGCAACCAGTGTAAGGCCCCAAAGCCTGAAGGCTTCCTCCCGCCACCCTTCCCGCCCCCGGGTAGGTGCAGGTTTCATGAGTGTCCCCTCAGCTTCCTGGTGCCAAACCTCTTTTCTTATTTGTGGGCTTCGTAAACTGCAGTTGCCCTCTGCTTAAGAACTTTGAGTTGTCATGTCGTTATTTCTAAATTGTCAGCCCGATGCTGAGATTGAGTGAAGTGTCTCGTTTGTTTCTGCTGTGAGAGAAGGAAGCAGAGCAGCTTCCACAGTGTCCACAGGGCCTCTGCAGCCACCCACTGACTGCTTTCGCCCTGCTCTTCTCACCTTAGGTGGTGATCGTGGCAGAGGTGGCCCTGGTGGCATGCGGGGAGGAAGAGGTGGCCTCATGGATCGTGGTGGTCCCGGTGGAATGTTCAGAGGTGGCCGTGGTGGAGACAGAGGTGGCTTCCGTGGTGGCCGGGGCATGGACCGAGGTGGCTTTGGTGGAGGAAGACGAGGTGGCCCCGGAGGGCCCCCTGGACCTTTGATGGAACAGATGGGAGGAAGAAGAGGAGGACGTGGAGGACCTGGAAAAATGGATAAGTAAGTGCTGGTGAAAAGAGCTGTGGGCCGCCAGGCACAGTAAGAGGACAGCCCCTCCCAGCTTGGTTGGAGCAAGTCCTTATGGCGCTAGGAAGCTTGTGCCTAGTGCTTGGGAGGAGCCAGGAAGGGGCACCTGGGGGCTCTGGAAGGGCTTCCTCACCCCTTCCCATTCTAACCAAAGGGCCCTCTTTACCTTGCAGAGGCGAGCACCGTCAGGAGCGCAGAGATCGGCCCTACTAGATGCAGAGACCCCGCAGAGCTGCATTGACTACCAGATTTATTTTTTAAACCAGAAAATGTTTTAAATTTATAATTCCATATTTATAATGTTGGCCACAACATTATGATTATTCCTTGTCTGTACTTTAGTATTTTTCACCATTTGTGAAGAAACATTAAAACAAGTTAAATGGTAGTGTGCGGAGTTTTTTTTTCCTTCTTTTAAAAATGGTTGTTTAACTAAGACTTTAACAATGGGAACCCCTTGTGAGCATGCTCAGTATCATTGTGGAGAACCAAGAGGGCCTCTTAACTGTAACAATGTTCATGGTTGTGATGTTTTTTTTTTTTTTTTTAAATAAAATTCCAAATGTTTATAAACAGTCATCCTTCTTGGCCTCTGTTCCACAGTCACTGCGTGTCTGCTGGGAGCATGCTCCCACCCCACCCAGGAGAGGGGTGCCTTCCAGGTAAACGGTTTGTTCAGGGGTTGTGTGAGGGGAAATAATGAAACAGACTCTGGCCCTGATGCAGCCTCTGAGACCCACTAGTGTCCAAAGGTTCAAGGGGAGATGCAGGTAAGGGAGGCAGAGGAAGAACTGGAAATAACTTTGCTTTCCATGGGATCACGGATCAAGCACTAGGAGCATCTAAGGGGCTGCTCCCTCAGGTGAGGGACAATCCCTCTCAGGTAGACTGGGTCGGGCCCTCTCATCCCCAGCACTTCTGGGCATGCATTGTGTGCACCTCTGCTGTTTCTTTCCCTGGTCATTTCCTGTTCTAATATGTGTTTGACTTCCTGCATTTGGAAAACCCTCCCTTAACCAGCCATCATCCCCCTCCCTCCATCAAACCATCTTCCTGGCCCTTTCTACAGGAAGCGCATGGAAAGAGCTGTGCCCACCCCTCCCTCTCTGGAACCCACTTCATTCTTTGCACTAAAACAGCTCTCAGTCACCAACCACCTCTAATGTTGCCAAATCAATGGTCTTTCTTTCTGTTCTCCCATCTCCTTCGTTGCTTCCTTTTTCTTCTAAATGCAGGAAGGCCCCAAGGCTAGCACTGTGCTCGCCTGAGCCCTCCCACTGCCTGGCTGCCCTTTCCATACTGTGGCTTTAGCCCTTTCTCCCTAGGGCCAACTCGGCTTGGGTGCATGATGGGTGTAGAGCAGGGCTTGCTCTTGTCCCGTCCTGCCTACACCCCAGTTCAGCAAACGCATACTTGCCCCAAACCTTGGAGTCATCCATGACCCATTCTCAAACCCCAGCTCCCAATCTAGCTCTCTTCCAAATCCAGGACAGTGCAAATCCACCCACAGCCCCCACCTCCATGACGCCACCTCACTGGTTTCCCTGCTTCTCCCCTCGGTATCTCCAGCCCTTCCGCAGAAGCCAGACCAAGGTTTATGGGGTTTTTTGTTGTTCGAGATGGTCTTGCTCTCACCAAGGCTGGAGTGCAGTGGTGCAATCACAGCTTCACCTCCTGAGCTCACTGAGTAGCTGGGACTACAGGTGTAGCACCCGGCTAATTTTTTGATGTTTTTGTAGAGACCAGGTCTCACTGTTGCCCAGGCTGGTCTCAACCTGGGCTCAAGTGGTCATCCCACCTTGACCTCCCGAAGTGCTAGGATTACAGGCATAAGCCACCGCACTCGGCCCAAACCAGCTTGACATGGGAGGCCATCTCCAGTCTCAAAACCATTTGGTGGCTCCAAGCATGCTTGTCATGCCCCAAAAGACCTCTGGGACCCCAGCTGCCCTGCTCTGCCTTGCACGCCAGTCCAGCACTGTTCCTCAAGGGGCCGAGGACGCTCTCACCGCAGCCTTGGTGTGTCAGAGCCAGGATGCACACATACCTACGAGGCCCAAACTCGACTAGGGCATCACTGGGCCCCTGTGTCGTGCCAGGCACTGCACTAAGTACCTCCATGCGCTTAATTCCTAATAACCTTCAAGGCAGGTAACATAGGACAGCCACACGCCAGCTGAGATGGGAGTAGAGAGGTCAAGGGAGGACTTGCCATTGAGAGGCCAAATTGAGCTAAGGGTGGTCGCACGCTCACCCTCCCACCAACCCGCTGTATACAGGCACCTGCTTCTGAAAAGGATGGGTGCTCTGACATGACCCGCATGCTGCCAGCACTAAGGGAAGACAAGCAGCCTGCTCTGGAAGCTGCTACTGCACAAGCATCCGTCGGACTCTGGCATTGCATAGGTTCCCCAGGAGTAGCCTTACGTCCCTGCCCGAGAGGGGTTTGTCACTGGCACTAAATAGCCCTGGTAGAGATGTTTACAGCAGGCAGGTCTGTTTTTCTCAGCCCAAAGAAACTTCTGGATGCTCTGGGCACAGATGCCCTCAGGCAGCATGGATTCCGAGCCTGTCTCAAAGGGCTGCACGAAGCTGGCTGGTGCCAGGGCGTGAAGGAGGTCGGCAGGGCGGAGAGCAGAGCAGGTGGAGAAAAAGCCTGGCCTCTACCCACACCCTGCTCAAACTCCCCAAAAGCACCTAGACTAAAAGTTGCCAATACAAACTTGAGGTCCCACGAGGCCACATGGCACAGGCCTGGGCAAAGGTGGCGGGGTCCATGGGGAGATCAATCTATGCCCACAGGGAGTGGCTCCCCTGCTCGACGGGGAAGAGCGCAGGGCTGTAGCAGCAGCAGCAGCTGTGGGGCTGAGGACAGTGCAGTCTGTGACGGACAACAGCTGGCCCTCGTGCTGCCCCCTCCTACCCCACTCCTGACAGATCTGCTGGGCGCAGGGCCAGCAGTGAGGACAGTGTGATGCAGGCAGGTTGGAAAGAGCCCACTTGGGTTTTCCAGTTTTGCGTCTCTTGTTGAGGGCACTGGAGGCAGCTCAGGGTCACCTGTCCCACAGCCAGAGCAGGAGCTGACCAGCAGGTGTCCTTGGAGCTGAGCCCACACCTGGACACAGCAGCCGGAAGCCTCCTGCGAGTCCCTCACTTAGCCTGGGCTGTGCTCAGAGCCTCAGTCCAGACTGGAGAATTTGGAGTTCTAATCCAACCAGTGCCAGAGGTTCCTGGAGCTGCCTGGTAGCAGGGCTGTAGGCCACAATGAGAGTTTCGCCACAGCCATCATCTGACCTCTAGCTGCAACCAAGGCCAAGCAGGCTGCTGGCTGGCACCCAGCAGTGGGTGCAAGAAACTGGCTATGTGCCCTCTGGCCAAAGGCCAGAAGGAGCCCACATGGGAGCCACAGCATTCTGTGCATAGAGGTAGGTGGCCTCAAGGGTCCGTGCAGATGGGCTCAGGGTCTCTATAGCCCAAACCTCCTGTCCCTCCAGCAGTTTCTGTGGTTTCTCTTGGTCCTGCAAGGAACAAGGGAGACCATGTAGAGGCTGAGGCTTTCCCAGAGGTGGCCCCACAGGCCCTGGGCCACCACACGACAGAGGGCGACAGAGGGAGTCAAAGCTAGGGTCTACCATGCCCTGGGCCAGGGGGTCTGACCCCCCAGTGAGGTCTGCACCATAGCAGCTACATGTCCTAGAATCACGTGGGAGGCTGTGGTCTAGAACAGGCCTCTTATCACCGGCCACAGCTCATGGGAGAGGAGGAGGAAGGAATCTCTTTGTGTGTGTGTGTGTGTGTGTGTGTGTGTGTGACGGAGTCTCGCTCTGTCGCCCAGACTGGAGTGCAGTGGCGCAATCTCCACTCACTGCAAGCTCCGCCTCCCGGGCTCACACCATTCTCCTGCCTCAGCCTCCAGAGTAGCTGGGACTACAGGCTCCCGCCACCACGCCCGGAGAATTTTTTGTATTTTTAATGGAGACGGGGTTTCACCGTGTTAACCAGGATGGTCTCGATCTCCTGACCTCATGATCCACCCGCCTCGGCCTCCCAAAGTGCCGGGATTACAGTCGTGAGCTACCGCGCCCAGCAGAAGGAATCTCTTTATAATCCCTCCTCCCCAGAGAAGTGGATATGCTGAGCCAGGCCACACTGAGCTGGGTAGTGGCATTATTTTTCACAACGCCATGATGTAACTACTACTACTGTTCCATTCTGCAGATGGTGCCACTGAGGCTCAGGGAGCTTCACCATCCCACCCAATGACCAATGACAGAGCCTGGGTTCAGTCCAACTTCACCCATGTCCAAAACCCCAAAATGCAGCAAGGTAGATATAAGCAGGAGTCAAATTCCTGCACAGCTGCTGGCTACACACATCCCATGCCTTCTCTGGGCCTCAGTTTCCCCAAATTGTAAAATGAGAACACCTAAGAGTATCATAGCTCATCGGGGTATTTTGAAGATGAAACTGTTAAATGTCCACACCCTGATTCACCCCCACCCCAAACCTGCAACCCTCCTCCACCTCCAGCAGCCCTCCCCTCCCCAGGTGTTAGCACCTCCGCCCTCCCAGTGCTCAGCCCTGGGAGTTGTCCTGGATTCCGTCCTCACACTCAACCAATCCACCAGCACATCAGCTCTCCCCTCACAATATGGCCAGAATCCAGCGCCCTCTCACCACCTGGTTTCCTCTGAGGTTCCAGCTCCTGCCCTGGCCCACCACAGCAGCCCCAGGGAATGTTTTTTTTTTTGAGACGGAGTCTCGCTCTGTCGCCCAGGCTGGAGTGCAGTGGCACGATCTGGGCTCACTGCAAGCTCCACCTCCCAGGTTCACGCCATTCTCCTGCCTCAGCCTGCCAAGTAGCTGGGACTACAGGTGCCCGCCACCACGCCTGGCTGATTTTTTTGTATTTTTTTAGTACAGACAGGGTTTCACTGTGTTAGCGAGGATGGTCTCGATTTCCTGATCTCGAGATCCGCGCGCCTCGGCCTCTCAAAGTGCTGGGATTACAGGCATGAGCCACCCCGCCCGGCCAGGAATGTTAAGATCTAAGCCAACCACCCCTGCTCTAAATCATTCCATGGCTCCCATGTCCCTCAAAAGAGACACAGCCCCCAAGGCCCTGCTTAACCGGCCCTGGGGTCTCTCTAACCTCTCTACCTCCTCCCTCACCCACCTCCCCGCACTCCAGCCTCAGCTACCTCCCCAGTCTTCTTGAGCACGCCTGACACATGCCCACCTTGGGGCCTTTGCACTGGCCGTTCCCTCTCCCTCTCCAGATATCCCCGACCTTCTTCCCTCACCTCCTTTCCTGATGAGGGATTTTAAGTTGCAGCCCCCCTCACACCCACACCCTCACCCAGCTCCATCCCTGTCTTCTCTGCACCTCATCCCTGTCTCTGCCCTGGGGCTGCCTCTCTGCCAGACTTGGACAACAGGCCCTGAGAGCTGGCTCTGCTTGGTTCCCTGCTGTTTTGCTGTTGATTTCCAGTGCCCAAAGAGACCCAGCACACAGTAGGTGCCACGCAGATGTCAGCCTTGAGGGTTGCTAGTTACTGCCTTCCTCACTGGAGGAAGTGCCATGCTGGGCGCTGAGGTGAGAAAACCCCTTTGAAAAGGTCACACAGGCCAGGCAAGTGGCTCACGCCTGTAATCCCAGCCCTTTGGGAGGCCGAGGCGGGCCGATCACCTGAGGTCAGGAGTTCGAGACCAACCTGGCCAACATGGTGAAACCTCGTCTCTACTAGAAATACAAAAAGCCGGGCGTGGTGGCAGGTATCAGTAATCCCAGCTACTCGGGAGGCTGAGGCAGGAGACTCGCTTGAACCCGGGAGGTAGAGGTTGCAATGAGCCCAGATCCAGCCACTGTACTCCAGCCTGAGCAACAGAGCGAGACTCCATCTCAAAAAAAAAGAAAAAAGAAAAGGTCGCAAGGACTCTGGAATGATGCCTGTGAATGCCTGGCACCAAGAGTCCTGGCTCACAATAGGTGCTCAACCAATGCTGCTGATCCGTGGATGAGGGCGTCCCCATAATCGTCATGTTCAAATCCTGGCTCCACCAGCTGCTCTCCTGACTGCGCTCCAGTTGGGCATGAGTGTCCCTCACAGAGGTGACACACCAGTCCATTCAGGTCAAGGGCGCAGAGCAGTCCTGGCAGCACACAGTAGGAGATTTATTGGAGCTCTGAGCCTGGCTGTGGTTGGTGGCTTCCCTGCAGGCCTGCCCCACCCGTGTAGCATGGCTGCCGCCCAGACCCGCCCGACGTCCCGCCCAGTCCAGCCGGCAGCAGCAGGGGGCAGGATTTCCCGCTGATCCCGGCGGTCCGTCCTCTGCAGTTTAAAAAGAGCCCAGCAGGGCTTAACCCTCCCGCGTCCGGCCGGCCTCCGATGCCCCCTGTCCCCCGTTCTGTGCGGAACTCCGGCCTTGGCCATCTGCCTACTTCTCTGAGCCTCAGTATCCTCATCTGTGAAACCGATCTTTTGACCCTAATCTCAGGGTCAAAAATGAGCATTCAGTGAGCACAAGGAGCCCTCAGTCGCCAGGGCCATCCTCCCCCTCCCCGCGGCGGTGCGGGTTATCTGGCCAGGGGAGGTCCACCGGGGAGGAGGTGACTTTGCAGCCTCCAGCCGCTATCGCTTCCTGACTTCATCTTGGGAACAGGCCGTGCTGTGCGCCAGCCCGTGGAGCCCACCGTTTGGGGAGGGGGGCGATTAAAAGGTCCCAACCTCCTCCCCAGGAGACCAAAAAGGTTGGACGGAGCCCCGGGTACTAGGCTGGGTGGGGGTTGGGCACCTGGGCCGGTCGCAGTTATTTGGGGGCCCTGGGTCTCTCTGCGTCGAGAGCGCTCGAAGACCCGGCATTCCTGGCCCGAGCGCGTGGGGAGACCCCAGCTCCTCCCCAGCCCCCGCCGGCTCGGGGAAGGGGCGGCCCCTTTAAGAGCGCGCGGCCCCGCCCGCCCCCTCCGGGCCGGATCCGAATTCCAGGGAGGCGGGGCGGAGACAGCGGCGAGGAGGAGGCCGCGGCGCGGGACGGATCGAGCTGCGGCTTGGGCGGCGCCTCCCTGCGGCGGGCCCGGCCCGGCTCCGGCCCCCGCTGGGGCAATGCTCCCCGGGGCCGCGGGATGAGCCAGGTGAGCGCGGAGACCCCCAGCCCTCCCTGCCTTGTGCGCATGGACGGGGGTGGGGGGCGGGGTGGGAAGCGGCGTCCTCGGCCTCTGTTCCCCGGGGCTGTGTGACCTTGGGCGACCCCGCACCCTCTCTGGGCCCAGGGCCCGAGCACCGGCGGGGCCTGCGGAGGCCGCTCTGAGTCCTGGCCCCGCAGGCACCGGCCTGGAGCGCTGGGGAGGCTTCTTGGAGGAGGCGGGGCCTGGCCCTGGCCCCGGATCGCGGAGACCGGCCACGCTGCGCCGCCTGGACGCCGGGCTCCTCCACCCACGGCTCTGCGACCTTCACGAGCTCGGCCCTTTCTGCGCCTCAGTTTCCTCATCTATAAAATGGAGATAATGCCTCCGCGCGCTGAGCCCTAGCGCGGTCGTGCTGTTACACTATTGCTGCTGCTATGTCGTTGTTAATGACGGCACAGCCCTTATGGAAGGGGGGCCAAGGAAGGCACGGGGACCTTCCCGCAGGACGTGGGGTGGGCACCAGCCCTAAGCCATGCACATAACCCACTCTGAGGTCAGGACCTGGGTTCCTTTTGTGTCCACTGGGGGCCTTGGCCGTTGTCTTCACTTCTCTAGGTCCCAGCCCTTCACAATGGACGCGCCTCCCTGCTTGAAAGGGAGGCCCCAGCCAAGCCCCAGTTTCCACCCCAAAAAGCCACACAGCAAACACTTAATGGACCCTAAATTGATAAAAATTATCCCATAAAGTCCTATGAGGCAGGGAATGTTACTGTACCCATTTCGCAGATGAGGAAACTTGGGGCACCGACATTTCCCAGAGCCAACATGTAAACCAGGCATTTGGCCTGAGTGACAGACTGGTGCAGGTGGCCAGCAGCTTAATTTGTACTGAGCGCTTACTGGGTCCCCATAGCGATCCTGAACTGTGTTCCTGCCCACAGTGACTCGGCCGGTCCGGGCATGGCGGACCCAGTGGCGGGCATTGCGGGCTCGGCGGCCAAGAGCGTGCGGCCATTTCGCTCCAGTGAGGCCTACGTGGAGGCCATGAAGGAGGACCTGGCCGAGTGGCTCAATGCCTTGTACGGCCTGGGTCTCCCGGGTGGCGGCGATGGCTTCCTGACGGGGCTGGCCACGGGCACGACCCTGTGCCAACATGCCAACGCCGTGACCGAGGCTGCCCGCGCATTGGCAGCCGCCCGCCCGGCCCGAGGTGTGGCCTTCCAGGCGCACAGTGTAGTGCCTGGCTCCTTCATGGCGCGCGACAACGTGGCCACCTTCATCGGCTGGTGCCGCATGGAGCTGGGTGTGCCGGAGGTGCTCATGTTTGAGACTGAGGACCTGGTGCTGCGCAAGAACGAGAAGAGCGTGGTGCTGTGCCTGCTGGAGGTGGCGCGGCGTGGGGCACGCCTGGGCCTGCTCGCCCCACGCCTCGTGCAGTTCGAGCAGGAGATTGAGCGGGAGCTGCGTTCCGCACCCCCAGCCCCCAACGCCCCTGACGCTGGGGAGGACACCACTGAAACTGCCCCCGCACCAGGGACTCCTGCCCGCGGCCCCCGCATGACACCCAGCGACCTGCGCAACCTCGACGAGCTGGTGAGTCCCCCAGCACCAGGTGCCAGGGACCCAATAGCACGGCCAGTGCCTGCGATCTGTCCCTGAACCTCCCAGGGTCCACCCTGCTATCTGCAGAACAGTCTGCCCCACAAAAAGAGTGCACATGTTGAGCACCAAACCAAGGAATGTATACCTGACCCCAAGGAAATGGGTAGCCCACAGAGAGGGAGGTGCCTGGGAGATGACGCAGCCCAGCCGGGCCTGAGACAGGATACGGGCTCCTGGCACGATCTTCCCTCACTTTGTGTGCTGTGCCTCAACTGAGCTTGTGCATTCCTTCTTCTGGGGGCCGCATGATTGGGGCACCTCCTCTGTGCCCTTCCTGCAGTCAGTCTTAGGCAGATGTGCCCACAACCTCATGGAGGCTCGAGGTTGAGTGCGTGCTGTGATGCTCAGTTGAGACGAGGCATGGAAAAACCTGGGCAAGGTGCCTGGCACACAGTAGGTGCCCCAGGGGGCTCTGCAGGTCTCCCCACTCCCCAGGCACCCCTGGGAAGCCTAGCTGGGTTGTTGCTGTTGCTGGGAGCAGGGATCCTGTTTGGAATTACAGGATTCGTTCTACTCTAAGCATAGGAGGTGCTGGGCCCTGCCCCCAAGTCTCTCCTCTCCCAGGACCTGGGTGGCCCCTACCACCCCTGAGGGCTGGACCAAGAGTTCTCTTCTTATCGGAAGGTCAGGACTACAATGTGCCTGCCTGGGAGGCAGATAGCGGATGGCAGTGGGCAGAGCCTGGGGCCCCACCCCCTGTCCTGGACCAGGGTCACTCAAGGCCCCACCTGCTTATTTCCTCTGGCGGCACTGCTGCCGCTGTGGGCGGGGAGGCGGGCAGGGCCGCCCACATGGCCAGCTTGGCAGCGCTCTGGCTCTGGTGGGGGGCTGTATGTGGTGTGTGCTCACCCGGCCAGTGGCCTGTGTGTGCGTGTGTCCGATGTGTCTGTGGTACGCCTCCACATCAGTGCCCACCCAGGGGCATGGGGCCCCCTGCACCTGTGTCCTATAGCCTGCCTGGCCTTCCTGTGGGCCCCAGCCTTCTTCTCTGGGAAGTGGGTGAAGCGGGAGTGAGGACGGGCTCTGGGGCTTCCCTAGGTCTAGGGGCTGTGGGATGTTCATTACCGGGTCTCAGACCATGGCCTGACCACAGCCCCATCATCTCATCCTGGGCAGCTCCCTGGGCCCAGAGAGCCAAGAAAGGGGAGCTGGTGAAAAGTCACGTGTGGGCCGGGTATGGTGGCTCGCGCCTGTTATCCGGCAATTTGGGAGGCCGAGGCACGTGGATCACCTGAGGTCAGGAGTTCGAGACCAGCCTGACCAACATGGAGAAACCCCATCTCTACTAAAAATACAAAATTAGCCGGGAGTGGTGGCGCATGCCTGTAATCCCAGCCACTCGGGAGGCCGAGGCAGGAGAATCGCTTGAACCTGGAAGGTGGAGGTTGCGGTGAGCCGAGATCGCGCTGTTGTGCTCCAGCCTAGGCAACAAGAGCGAAACTCCATCTCAAAAGAAAAAAAAAAGAAAAAAGAAAAGAAAGGTCACGTGTGGAAGCTGTACCCCATCCGGGGCAACACCGCCTCCATCCACTTCCCCGGAAAGCCTGACTTCCTCCTGACCCTGGAATGGCTGACATTAAGCCCCAGGAGGAGGACTTGACCTCTGACCCCTACCCTCTCTCTCTGGCCTCAGGTGAGGGAGATTCTGGGCTGCTGCACCTGCCCTGACCAGTTCCCCATGATCAAGGTCTCAGAGGGGAAGTACCGTGTGGGGGACTCGAGCCTGCTCATCTTTGTGCGGGTAAGGGCCTGGGGCCGCCCCAGCGGGCAGCAGCCAAGGTGGTGGGCTGCCGGGCGCCCGGGGCACAGCTGTGACCTGCCCACACCTGCAGGTGCTGAGAAGCCACGTGATGGTGCGAGTGGGTGGTGGCTGGGACACGCTGGAGCATTACCTGGACAAGCACGACCCGTGCCGCTGCTCCTCCACTGGTCAGTGCCAGGGTGAGGCTGGGGCTGGACGGGCAGGGGACTCGCTTCTGTGGCTCTGTCCCTCACATGCTGCCTGTCCTCTCTCCCTGCAGCTCACCGCCCACCCCAGCCGAGGGTCTGCACCTTTTCTCCACAGAGGGTGTCACCCACCCCCAGTCCCCGCCCTGCTAGCCCAGTCCCTGGGAGTGAGCGCCGGGGCTCCCGGCCTGAGATGACTCCCGTTAGCTTACGAAGCACAAAGGAGGGGCCCGAGACCCCACCCAGGTGAGATGCAGGAGGATGAGGAGTGAGGGGTCCAGAGGGTGGGGGGGCGTCAGCCCTGGCCTGCATGATGGGTTGCCTGTGCACCAGAGTGACTCACACCCTGGGAAAAGTTCCCGTGGGTGGGGGCGGGCCTGGCTTCCCATCTCCATGGCAACCCAACCAAACCAACAACACAGCTGGGGCGGGCCCTGTGTCTGGGCGGCAGCCAGGCCAGCTCTTGCTTCCTCTGGCCCGTCCTGGGAAGGGGGGTGTCTAGAGCCCAGGAAACAACTTCTTCCGTGGCTTTTGGGGCCCTGGGCGGCTGGAGGAAGCTGCTCACTTCTCCCTGGAAGTCCCCAGAACAGACCGATGCCCCTGACAGCCCTGTCCACCAGCCACATACCCTGCTGTTCCTCTCCCTGCCTGTTCTGCATGCCAGTCCTTCCGTGGTACCCCATCTGTCTCTATTGTCCCCCTGCCCCAGGCCCCGCGATCAGCTGCCCCCCAATCCCCGCTCCCGCCGCTACTCCGGGGACAGTGACTCCTCAGCCTCCTCCGCCCAGAGCGGCCCCCTTGGTGCCCGCAGTGATGACACAGGCACTGGCCCCCGGAGGGAGCGACCCAGCCGGCGGCTGACCACAGGCACCCCGGCCTCTCCGAGACGGCCTCCTGCCCTGCGCAGCCAGTCCCGAGACCGGCTGGATCGCGGCCGGCCCCGGGGGGCCCCAGGAGGCAGGGGAGCCCAGCTGTCCGTCCCCAGCCCTGCCCGGCGGGCCCGGAGCCAGAGCCGCGAGGAGCAGGCTGTGCTGCTTGTGCGCAGGGATCGAGACGGGCACCACTCATGGGTGCCAAGGGGCAGGGGCAGTGGGGGCTCGGGCAGGAGCACCCCCCAGACTCCCCGTGCCCGCAGCCCTGCAGCACCCCGGCTTTCCCGGGTCTCCAGCCCCAGTCCAGAGTTGGGCACCACACCGGCCAGCATCTTCCGCACACCCCTGCAGCTCGACCCGCAGCAGGAGCAGCAGCTGTTCCAGCGCCTGGAAGAGGAGTTCCTGGCCAACGCCCGGGCCCTTGAGGCTGTTGCTAGCGTGACCCCCACTGGACCAGCCCCTGACCCAGCTCGGGCCCCCGACCCTCCAGCTCCTGACTCTGCCTATTGTTCCTCCAGTTCCTCCTCTTCATCCCTCAGCGTCCTAGGTGGCAAATGTGGCCAACTTGGGGACTCTGGCCGGACGGCCAATGGGCTGCCTGGGCCCCGAAGCCAAGCCCTTTCCAGCTCCTCCGATGAAGGCAGCCCCTGCCCTGGCATGGGGGGGCCAGTAGATGCACCTGGGAGCCCCCTGGCTGGCCCCGAGCCCTCGAGGACCTGGGCACGGGGTCGGATGGACACACAGCCAGACCGTAAACCCTCACGCATCCCCACGCCTCGGGGCCCCCGCCGCCCCTCCGGACCCGCAGAGCTGGGGACATGGCATGCCCTGCACTCAGTCACCCCGAGGGCTGAGCCAGATTCCTGGATGTGATGGACCAGCTCAGCTGTCCCCAGACCCCATCCCTTCTCCTTTTCCTTTGTGGCCTTAACCCCTCTGCATCAGGGAGCCCCCTCTGCCTCTTGAGTACCAGACCTCATGGGACCAGACCCCTTGGGACCACATGGCACAATGGGACCTCTGTTGTACATTCCGGTTGGGGGATGAGCGTTGCTATTTAATTACTAATATTATTGAATGCCTTAGAGGAGGCCGGGCGAGCCCGGTGTTCTGAAGACCTGTGGCCCAGCAGAGCCAGACAGTAAAGTTTTGCTCCAGCCACCTGTCTGTTTCTTGGGGACTCCGCTTTGGGGCCATTCAGACCCTTTCGAGGACCCTGGAGTTAACTGCCTGGAGGCCAAGCCTGGCAACTCTGACTTCTAGGCTTAAGGCGTTATCCCGCCCAGCCCAGAAATCCCAGGTGCACTCAAATTATTTTCCCTTTTATTATCCCGCGATAGGTGTGGCATAAAGAATATGTCCAGTGAAGCTCCAGGAGCAGGCTGCGTGTTTCCAGTCAAATTCATAGCCAAGTCCTTTCCATCCAATGGGCTTGTGACCCATTGAGGTCCCAGAAAGGACTGGTCATCTCCAAGGGAGCTTGGGACCTGGTTGGGTCCGATGAGGTTCAAAAAGGGGCCCGTCGCTTAGGAGACTGGGTTGGAGCTTTCGTCATCCAATCAGGGCGGAGACTGCCCTGTCCAGTCCCAGTGAGGTTGGGCGATCCCGTCCAATCCAGGTCCCTGGTTGTCCCAGTCACAAGGTGGGGCCCATGGATGGCATTGTCCGATCGGGTCACATGAGGCTGCAGCGCGCGGGATGCAGCGCCCCCTGCAGGCGCAGGGCCGGGTGTGCAGGGCGCGCGCGCACCAGAGCGCAGCGCAGCAGCTCGCGGAAGAGACGCAGCACGTGCCAGTTGTACTTGGCGGAGCACTCGAGGTAGCCGCAGCGCCAGCCCCTGCGCACCAGGGCGGCCAGCGCGCGCCGCGGTCCGAAGCGCAGCCGCTGCCTGTCCCGCTTGTTGCCTACCACGAGGATGGGCGCTTCGGGCGCGCCCGCCGGCCTGGGGGCCGAATGGGAGATGAGAGACGCGGTGCCGGGGGCCCCACGGCCGAAGAATTCCCCCAGTGGGTATACACACGCAGGCGCATTCCCTTCCTACGGCCAGAGACACCCCCGCCAAACGAAACCCCAGGCCCATGTGGGCCAAAGAGCACATACAGCTTAAGACCTTCCCACGGGCGAAGGCCTAAGACCCGGCCCACGACGTTGGGAGACCCTACACACTCTCCTCAGGCAAAGGCCCTGCCAGACCTGTCCTAGCTCCCCACCGCCAGAACTGCCGGGCCCCTACCTGGTCTCCGCGATGCGCTGCCGCAGGGCCTTCACGTAGTCGAAACTGTCCGGGCTGCAGATGTCGTAGACCAGCACGAAGGCGTCCGTGTCCTGCAAGCTCCAGTCCTTAGCGTCTGGCCACTCCTGGGGACAGGTGGCCGGGGTTTGCGGAAGCCTCCTTTCCACTCTCCCGCTCTGGAACCCTCTGCAGGGGCCTGGACGCTAATCCTCAGGCCAACATCACCCCCATACAGACCTCTGTGCCCCTCCCCCAAGCATTCCGGGCCCTGTCTCCTCATGACCACCAGGGTAAAATTTTCCAAATCGTGCCTGGAGCCTGTCAGCCACCCTCCTTCATCCTTGGTCTCTCGTCTGCTTATCCCGAATCTTCCTCTTTTCAGCTTTCCCCAACTCGGCTCAGGCCACTCTCCTCCCTAGATGCTCTCGGTGTTTACCACTGCCTCTAAGACTAATTCCAAAGCCCTTGGCCCGAGCCCCGTGGTCCACCACGCCCCCAGATTGTCAGCTGTAACCGTTTATGCCCGTAGCGTAAGCACCTGCTGGTCTTTCCACCTGGTATGTTTTTGCCATTTCTTTTACTGAGAACTTCACTCGGTCTTCCAGGTTCAGCTCAAATGCCACTCCCTCCAGGAAGCCCTGCTTAATCCTGCCTGCTCTTTCCTCTTCACTGCTCTAGGGTCGGAAGTCTGTCCTTTACTTTGCACAAATTACTAAACGAGTCTTCGCTCCAGGGCACAAAAATGATAGGGCAGAGAATGAACCCCTCCACCAGCCCCCGTAGAAAGTACACCCCTGCTCCTGACCCCAGTCTCTCCCATTGTAGCTCTGCTCAAGGCCCCAAACACAAAACGCCACACTCTCGGGAAGGCACCGCTATGCACCACCACGAGCTGCTCCACACCCCCAGCCGAGGCAGGCAAAGGTGGAGGCGCTCACAGGAGCAAGGGAACGCCCCTGGGCAAAATCGCCCGGCCTCCAGCCTGGGCTTGGGCGTCTCCAGGTCGGCGGGAAGGGCTGAAACGCGAGTATCCCAGGTCGCACACACATCCCTCCAACCCGGAGCACAGCCAGGCGCCCGAAGCCTCCACGCGGACACGCACGTGTGCACCGAGCACGCACACCCCTCACACTGTCACACGCCCCTGCCCGCTCCTCGAGCCGCTACCTCCGGACCCCCAGGGCTCGAGCCGGGGCCAGCGACGTCGCCGTCGCGGATGCTCAAGTCGTAGACGGCGCCGTCGAGCAGCACCGCGGGTCGGTAGAGGCGCGGCCCGTTCGTGGGCCGGTGGCGCTCGGGGTAGTCACCGAACAGGAACTGGCGGATGATGGCCGTCTTGCCCACGCCCGGGGCGCCTAGAACGGCCACCCGCAGGCTACCCCCCATGGCCGGCCGGCGCTGCCGCTCCCCGCGATGGAAAGCCTCATGGGTCGGCGCCGCACCGTGCGCCCCCCGGCCGTGCGCCCCGCGCGCCCTGCCAGGTGCGCCACGGCCCCGCCGCGCTTCTCGTCGCCCCTCGGAGCACCGAGACCGGAGAGGGCAGGCCCGAGGCCGGAGCTGGCGGCGGGAGGGCAGACAGACAGCGGAGTGGGCAGACAGGTGGCGGGCGCGCGAGCTGCTCGGGCGGGTGCCGAAGCTCGAGAGAGAGCAGAGCCGGAGCGGCGCTCAGACACCGCCTCCGCCCCGCAGCGCCAATCCAGGCGCCGGCGGACGCGCGAGGCCCCGAAGTCCGCCCCTCTCGCGGCGCGGGTCCCGCAGCGGTGCGGGGCGCGGGGGGCAGCGCTGCCTCCCGGAGCCTCTGTGCCTCTATCCTTTTCTCGCTTCCGCGCCTAGAGTCGTCGCCCCAGCTGCCGGCGCGAGCGAGCGGGGCCTCCCGGAGGCGGCGATGAGGTAACCGCCAGCCCCTCCCACCTT
This sequence comes from Pongo abelii, assembly GCF_028885655.2. NCBI lineage: Eukaryota > Metazoa > Chordata > Mammalia > Primates > Hominidae > Pongo > Pongo abelii. The sequence goes on from NC_085929.1 coordinate 35,744,831, forward strand.
CCCCCACCGCCCAGGACGCCCCTCCCAGGAAGGGTCGCAGGAAGGTGACTGGGGGACAGAGATCCCGGAGAGGGCCTACCCCTTCCTTACCTCCTCCGCGTGTCCCGCTCCTTTCACCCGCTCCAAAATAGAAGCCCCTTCCCACCCACTGCCGCGGCCGCTCTTCCAAACACTGCTCGCCCCCACGCTGGCTCCCGACAAGCCCCGGCCCCCGGAGTCAGGCCGCCCGGGGTCCGAATTGGAGGGGCGGCTGTGTGACCTTGGGCGAATCGCCGCACTGCGCTGGGTCTGCGCTCCGCATCCATCACAGGCAGACTCCTCAAGAGGCTCCGACCTTTTCTTGAGAGCCTACTATGTGCCAGGCCCATTACCTACGTGATTCTCGAACCTACAGCCTCAGCCTGGCATCGCTGGTTGAGAGAAGAGGAAACAGGCCCGAGAGGGGAATCTGCAAGGTTAGAAGGGCAGTGGGGGGGCCCTTGAAGTCTTCTCTGAGGTCCCTCCTACCTTCCTCCTGCCCACGGGGGTAAATGGCCCACACTAGACAATATTCAAACGGCCGTCCTCGAGGGGAAGTGGGGACAGAGGGTGCCGAGACCACAGCAGCTTAGCCCCAGATCCCTGTCCCAACAAGGCTGGAGGTGACTAAATAAAGATCCAGAAAATGGCCCACTCCACCTCCATCACTACTAAGGTCACCTTTCCTGCATGAGTTGCAACCCGTAGCTCCCCTCAAAGGGGTGCAACCTCCAAAACAGGTGCCCAGAGCCCAAGTTCCCCCTCCCTGGAGCTAGTGGAGAAGCTCCTGCCCCATCACAGCTTGGAAAGCCTCGGTTAGCCCAGCCCCCCATCCTCCGCCTCTGCTCTCCTCCCCGCTGTGTGGGGGCTCCCACGTCTCTGACCTGCACATGGCAATGCTCAAGAAATGGCCGCAATGCACAGATATCTCTGCACTGACTAAGGGGTTCATTTATTTATCCCCTCAACAAATATTCCAAATCTTACTGCTTGTCAGGAGGCTGAGATAGATTTAAAAAACAGAAAACAGGGGAAAAAAAAAGTTCTGCTTTGGAAAAGAAGGTTCTAGAACACATGGGATCTAGGGACTGTCAAAGCACAGACAATGTACCCACACCAGCCCAGGGGAAGTAGAAGAGCTAAATCCTGAAGGGGGAGGAGGCACATCCTCCAGGGAGCCTGTATGATGACAACCAGAAAGTGTCTCCAGAACAATGGCTGTGCTTTCATCCTCCCATGCTGGATCAGGGGCTGGGGTCCGCTTTCACTCTTCTCCTCAGCCACTAGGAAGCTCAGAACCACCTCTGTCTAGTGTTCCAGGTCTTCTAGCTCAGTGAGTGGGGACTGCTGGCTTCATCTTTCTTTCCTAACATGATTTTTCCCTTCACTTGATGTCCTCTTTCATGTTGTAACTTTTCAGACTTCTGGGTTTTGTTGTTGTTGTTTGAGACAAGGTCTTGCTCTGTCACCCAAGCTGGAGTGCAGTGGTGTGATCATAGCTCACTGCATCCTCAACCTCCTGGGTTCAAGTGATCCTTCTTGCCTCAGCCTCTCAAATAGCTGGGACTGCAGGTGTGTACTATGACATCCAGCTAATTTGTTTATTTTTATTTTTTGTAGAGGTGGAATCTCACTATGTTGCCCAGGCTGGTCTTGAACTCCTGGCTTAAGCAATCCTCCCTCCTCAGCCTCCAAAAGTGCTAGGATTACAGGCGTGAGCCATCACATCTGGCCAAACTTCTGGGTTTTTGACTTTTCAGGCTTCTGGGTTTTGTGAGCTGCTTCAATTCCTTTGTGGAACAAGGCAAGGCATAAATAACAAGGCACTCAGCAACACAACAACAAAACCCAGAAGTCTGAAAAGCTGACACCAGGATGGTCTTTTGTTTGTTTGTTTTGAGATGGAGTCTCGGTCTGTCACCCAGGCTGGAGTGCAGTGGTGCGATCTTGGCTCACTGCAACCTCCACCTCCTGGGTTCAAGCAATTCTCCTGTCTCAGCCTCTAGAGTAGCTGGGACTACAGGCACATGCCACCATGCCCAGCTAATTTTTGTATTTTTTAGTAGAGACGGGGTTTCACCGTATTGGTCAGGCTGGTCTCGAACTGCTGACCGCAGGTGATCCACCCGCCTCAGCCTCCCAAAGTGCTGGGGTTTCAGGCGTGAGCCACTGCGCCCGGCCAGGACGGTCTTTTTTAAGGTTTTCTCAATGCTAGGCACACTCCCACCCACCCCGGGTATTCTTTCTCTGGAAAACTTTCCTTGCTTCTCCTTCAGACACTGCAAACACAGCTGTGTGTGAGGCGTCTCTGGCTCCCAGTATGTGTTTTTGGATGGCAAGGGGAAGGGGCACTGTGGACTGGGAATGTCCTGAGGGTCCCACGAAGCCCTGCAAACCCCACAACGTGCCATGTTCCCTAGGAGACTCTCACAGCAGCGTTCCTAGCAGCAGTGCCCATTTATCAAGGGCCTGCGATGTGCCAAGCCTGACCCACAGCCTCACGCTCACTGAGGCTCCCAGGGACGCCATGATTGGGCCACAGTTGCCTAGCAGGAAAATGGCAGCACAGGGGCCGGAACCCAGGCCCTTGGGCTCCAGAGCCTGGCTTTCTGAGAAGCCTGGCTTCATCTGGACCCAGAGGGTTCTCAGGAAGTGCTCAACTGAAGCTCAGCCCCCAGTGACCACTCAGCCCCCAGTCGGGAGGGACTTGGGGAGGCCTCTAGGCCTCATGGAGCCCCCCATCCACAGAGGCTGAGCTGAGCCCTAATGGGAGTGTGCAGCCCTGTGCCAGGCTTCCTAAAGACCAGCAGGCTGGGGGCTTAAGCTGCCTGTCTGCCTGGGATGTGGATTTCAGGGTTCTCTCATCAGTCCCCTCACTCCTTCCCCAAGGAGAGGCTGTGGGGCTCCTGCCTTCTGCCCCTCTCCAATCCCTATTCCCCAGGGGCCTCCCGGGCACTTCTTGAATGCCCCTATCCAGGGCTCCAGGTACCACCCGCCAACTATGCACGCATCTTCTCCTTCAGCAGAGGGGACTGGCACTAGGCACACAGTGGCCAAGGTGGTCCTGCCTACCCTCTGTGGCAGGGAGAAAGAGACAGACATGCAGGGACGGGTGAAGACAGGAGCTCTGGGGTGGTTCAGGCCTGGGGAGATGAGTAGGCCTAGGGGAAGCACCAGTCCAGCGGGAGTTGAGGGGCTTATACTGAACCCCGAAGGATCAAGCCACAGATAGTGGGGAGGGCTGGGCAGGGGCAGGCACCAGGTGGGGAATTCTGCTTTCCCCAGTTCATTGCCCACAGGCTCCTAACACCAGCTACCTGGTCTTCACCCATGTGTTTCTTCCCAACTGGGCCTGATTCCAGCCCATCCCTGAAGTCAGGCACCCAAGGCTGCATCCAGCTCCCAGGGGGTGTTGGTTCTGGACTCCTTTGCTAGGCCACACCAGTGACCACTAATTATGGTCTGTCCTGGTCACGAATCATGGCTCCACACCACCAGTAACTCACCTCCTGGAGCAACGAATGGAGGGATCCTCCACAGCTCACATGCTTGGGGTGTAGTGGGTCCTTGGACATCCTCATGACTCCCACTAATCACAGCCAGGTAGCCTCTTGAGGGCTGGGCTGGTCTTCCAGCCATCAGGACACAAGGAGGCTGGGCAGGGCTGGGCTTCCAAGCCTCTGAAAGTTTCTTTTCTTGGGTTTGAAACCTCCTTCCAGAGCTGTGTCATCTATGCAAGTTACTTAAATTCCCTGCACCTTGGGCTGGGTGCAGTGGCTGACGCCTGTAATTCCAGTACCTTGGGGAGACCCAGGCGGGAGGATCGCTTGGGCCCAGGAGTTCCAGACCAGCCTGGGCAACACAGCGAGACCCCGACTCTATAAAAAATTTTAAAAATTGGCTGGGTGCAGTGGCTCACGCCTGTAATCCCAGCATTTTGGGAGGCCGAGGCAGGGGGATCACGAGGTCAGGCATTCGAGACCAGCCTGGCCAACATGGCGAAACCCCATCTCTATTAAAAATACAAAAATTAGCCAGGCATGGTGGTGGGGGCCTGTAGTCCCAGCTACTCTGGAGGCTGAGGCAGGAGAGTCACTTGAACCCGGGAGGCAGAGGTTGCAGTGAGCTGAGATTGCACCACTGCACTCCAGCCTGGGCGACAGAGCGAGACTCCGTCTCAAAAAAAAAAAAAAAAAAAAAATTAGCTGGGCGTGGTGGTGCACACCTGTGGTCCCAGCTACTCAGGAAGCTGAGGTGGGAGGGTCACTTGAGCCCTGGAGGTCGAGGCTACAGTAAGCCATGATCACACCACTGTACAGCAGCCTGGGTGACAGAGCAAGACCCTGTCTCAAAAAAACAAAAAACAAACAAACAAACAAAAAAACACCTCTGCTTCTCAGCTTCCTTCTCTGTGAAGGAAATATTAATTTTCTTGACTTCACTGAACTGTGGGATGCAATGAGATGATACAAAGAGAAAAACAAGACAACTTGTTAAGTTTGGGGAGACAAAATTGGTACATATAAAACTTCCATTTTTATATGTAAATGGCTACAAATACAAAACATAATGGAGGCATATGTGTGTATACGTGGGTAAACAGGCACACATATATTTTCTAGCTCTGTCAGTGGAGGGCCTGGAAGAAGTGACACCCAGTGGCAGTGAATACATCCAGCATCTAGCTCTTGGTTTCTTTTTATTTATTTATTTATTTATTTATTTATTTTTGAAACAGGGTCTCATTCTGTCGTCCAGGCTGGAATGCAGAGGCACAAACATGGCTCACTGCAGCCTGGACCTCCAGGGCTCAAGCAATCCTCCCACTTTAGCCTCCCTGAGTAGCTGGGACCACAGGCATATGCCACCACACCCAGCTAAATTTTTGCATTTCTTTGTAGAAACAGGGTTTTGCTGGTCTCAAACTCCTGGGCTCAAGCAATCAGCCTGCCTAGGCCTCCCAAAGTGCTGGGATTACGGGTGTGAGTCACCACGCCTGGCCGCTCTTGGTTTCTTTCTGTTTTTTTTTTTTTTCTTTTTTTTTTTTTTGAGATGGAGTCTTGCTCTGTTGCCCAGGCTGATGTGCAGAGGCGTGATTTCAGCTCACTGCAACCTCGGCCTCCCAGGTTGAAGCAATTCTCCTGTCTCAGCCTCCTGAGTAGCTGGGACTACAGGCGCCTGCCACCATGCCCCGCTAATTTTTGTATTTTTAATAGAGACTGGGTTTCACCTTGTTGGTCCGGCTGGTCTCGAACTCCTGACCTCAGGGGATCCACCCACCTCGGCCTCCCAAAGGGCCGGGATTACCAGCATGAGCCATTGTGCCCGGCCTGGCCGCTCCTGGTTTCTAATACTGTTTTCCAGTGAAAGGAACCAGGCTCCTTGGAGAGATGACTGCTTCTAGGGTTGGGGCAGGACCAGTACAAGATGATCCTGGAGCAACTTATGGTGGCAGAAAGGAAGGACGTGCTCAAAAACAAGGATGGTGGTATGTCACAGGGACATAGGAACCTTCCGGAAGGAGCTCCCAGAGGCCAAACCTGCAACAATTCAAGCAACAAAGTAAATAATGTTGTATGGGATTAAGCCCAGATTATAAAATAAATATCCATGAGTCCAAACTGATATAAATGACTGAGTAAATAAATAAATAAATAAATGTGATCATTCAGCTTGCTTGCTCCCAGGGGAAAAAAATACATCTGAGAAGAAACAAGTCTTGCTTAAAGAAGAATTCCAAACACTTTCATGTAGCTACTCCCCCACCCTGCTTTCCAAAGTGTAGGCTGCATTTAGTTATTTGCTTCCAAAGAATAGAGTGCAGAAAGGAGGATGGCCGGGCACGGTGGCTCATGCCTGTAATCCCAACACTCTGGGAGGCCAAGGTTGGTGAATCACTTGAGCCCAGGAGTTCAGTACCAGCCTGGGCAACATAGTGAGACCTCCTCTCTACTAAAAATAATAATAAAAAAATATTGAATGAAATTAGCCAGGTGTGGTGGTGTGTGACTGTAGTCCCAGCTACTTGGGAGGCTGAGGTGGGAGGATCAATTGAGCTCCAGAGGTCAAGGCTGCAGTGAGCTGTGTTTATGCCTCTGCACTCCAGCCTGGAGGACAGAATGAGACCCTGTCTTAAAAAAATAAATAAAATAAAAAATAAAGAGGGGAAAAGTAACTTCACAGTAGAGAAAACTGCAAACATGCAAACATTATCTTGTCCAGGTGATCCAGGCAAACGTGAGATGACAAGAAATGTCGATAGCATGTCACCCTGATTATGATGCGAAGGGAAAGTCACCTGTGTGGTATTCTTTCTAAAAAACCATAATCCCAGGCTGACCATGAGAAAAACACCAAACAAACCCAAACTGAGGGACTTTCTACAGAATACCCAAGCAGGACTCCTTGAAACAGTCAAGGCCATGAAACACCAAGAATAGCTGAGAAACTCTCACAGACATAAGGAAGCATGAGTACCACGTGGAATGTGGGATTCTGGAACAGAAGGAGGACACGAGTGGAAAACTAGTGAAACACAAATAAAAAAAACCGAAATGGGTGGCCAGGCACGATGGCTCATGCCTGTAATCCCAGCACTTTGGGAGGCTGAGACGGGCAGATCACTTGAGGTCAGGTGTTTGAGACCAGCCTGGCCAATATGGTGAAACTCCGTCTCTACTAAAAATGCAAAAATTGGCTGGGTGTAGTGGCGCATGCCTGTAATCCCAGCTACTTGGGAGGCGGAGAATCACTTGAACCAGGGAGTCGGAGGTTGCAGTGAGCCGAGATCGTGCCACTGCACTCCAGCCTGGCAACAAAGGGAGGCTCCATCTAAAAAAAAAAAAAGAACTTTTACATGAAGAAAACTTAAAATATTACAGAGACATAAAAGATAACCTGAATCAATGGGAAAGCATCCACTCCTGTTCTTTACATATAAAGATCCAATATTGTTACTGACATCATTACAAGAAGGCCATTCTCCATAAATAAATGTAAACATTTGATGTGATCCAAATAATACGATCAATTTTTTTTTTTTTAAGGACAAACTAGTTCTAAAGTTCAAATAGAATGAAATGGGAATAAGAGGGTACAAGAAGTTATCAAAACATGGCTGGGAGCTGTGGCTCACACTTGTAATCCCAATGACTTGAGAGGCTGAGGCAGGAGGATCGCTTGAGCCCAGGTGTTCGAGGCTGCAGTGAGCTATGATCATGCCACTGCACTCCAGCCTGGGTGACAGAGTGAGACCCTGACTCAAAAAATAAAAAATGGTTGGGCATGGTGGCTCATGCCTGTAATCCCAGCACTTTGGGAGGCCAAGGGAGGTGGATCACTTGAGCTCAAGAGTTCGAGACCAGCCTGGGCCACGTAGGGGAAACCCTATCTCTACAAAAACCACAAAAATTAGGTGTGGTAGCTCTCACCTGTAGTACCAGCTACTTGGGAGGCTGAGGCAGGAGGATCACTTGAGCCTGGGAGGTGGAAGTTGCAGTGAGCTCAGATCATGCCACTGCACAACAGCTTGGGTGACAGGAGTGAGACCCTGTCTCAAAAATAATAAATGAATAAAATTAAAATTAAAGTTATCAAAACATGAATAGACAAATTATCTGGTATAGAACAGAGTCCAGAAAAACACCCAAATATATGTGGAAATTTAGAATATGATAAAAATGGCATTTCAAATCTGTGGGGAAAAGATGAATTATTCAGTAAATGGCGTGGAGACAAGTGGGGAACCATCTGGGGAAAAAGGGAAGTTGGATCCCTACCTCATTCCTACAGAAAGCCCAGATGGAACAGGATTGAAATGCAAAAATGAAGAGCAGACAAGTACTAGAAAGAAAAAATTAAAAGAAAATTACATCTTAAAAAGCCCAATTTCAGCATGGAAAAGTAAAAAGCAGTAACAAAATAGGGAGGAATAATGGTAAATCAGTAAGAAAAGGATCAATAATCAGATAGAAAAATAGCAGAAAATGTGAAGACAGCTCACAGAAAGGGACATACAAGTGGCTCAAAAACACATGCAGAGAGGCACATTGAAAACATGGGAAGGGCCAGGCGCGATGGGTCATGCCTCTAATCCCAGAATTTTGGGAAGCTGAGGCAGGCGGGTTATTGAGCCCAGGAGTTTGAGACCAGCCTGGGCAACATGGCAAGACCCTGTCTACAAAAAAATACAAAAATTTACTGGGTGTGGTGGTGCGCATTTGTAGTCCCAGCTACTCAGGAGGCTGAGGTGGGAGGATCACTTGAGCCTGGGAGGTTAAGACTGCAGTGAGCTGTGATCGCATCACTGCACTCCAGCCTGGGCAACAGAGACACTGTCACAAAAAAAAAAAAAAAAAAAGGAAAGAAAAGAAGAGAAAATAGGCCAGGTGCGATGGCTCACGCCTGTAATCCCAACAATTTGGGAGGACGAGGAGGGCGGATCACCTGAGGTCAGGAGTTCAAGACCAGCCTAACCAACATGGTGAAACCCCATCTCTAATAAAAATACAAAAAATAATTAGCTGGGTATGGTGGTGTGCTCCTGTAATCCCAGCTACTTGGGAGGCTGAGGCAGGAGAATCACTTGGGCCTGGGAGGCAGAGGTTGCAGTGAGCTGAGATTGCACCACTGCACTCCAGCCTGGGTGACAGAGCAAGGCTCTGTCTCAAAAAAAAAAAAAGGCAGCCAGGTGCAGTGGCTCACGTCTGTAATCCCAGAACTTAAGGAGGCAGAGGCGGGCGGATCACCTGAGGTCAGGAGTTCGAGTCCAGCCTGGCCAACATGGCGAAAATCTGTCTCTACTAAAAATACAAAAATTAGCCGAGCGTGGTGGCGGGTGCCTGTAATCCCAGCTACTTGGGAGGCTAAGGCAGGAGAATCACTTGAGCCTGGGAGGCAGAGGTTGCAGTGAGCTGAGATCATACCATCGAACGCCAGCCTGGGTGACAGAGTGAGACTCCATCTCAAAAAAGAAATAAAAATTAAAAAATGAAAAAATAAAAAAAGGCATGAGGACACTCTCTGTAATGGGCTAATAATGGAAAAACCTCTGCGATGTAAGCCCAACATGTATTCCGTGCTACCATTTCCAACCAAGAAGGGAAAAAAATCCAATTAGGCACTGCCAAGTCTCTTTGGATAATTACATTGGTTTCCTTTGGGGAGGAAAATGAGGGAAAGGGGTAGATTTTTTACATCTATCTTGTCTTTTAGATTTTGAACCATGTGAATGTGTTACCTTTTCCAAACAAGAACTAAAATAGAAAGTGCATCTTGGGTATACCCTCTGGTTCAGCAGTTCCGGGGCTGGATCCTATAGCTGCATCCCTGCCCATGCATGAGGGTGTATGTGGGAAGTATTCGCTGCAGCATTGCTTAGGGTGCAGAAACAGCCTGAGTGCCCCGCAGCAGGGACTGGCTAATGGTGGCCCATTCACACAAGGAAGCCTGAGGCGGTCTGCTCCTACGGATAGGCAAAGAGCTCCAGAAATGACTGTCAGGTCAGAGAAGCGATGTGCTAGCAGTGTCTAGGTAGGCCATCATTCGTTTAGTAAAACTCTACATGGATTTGCTTATACACATGTGCAGAATGTCCCTGGAGGAAAATCAAAATCTAGTGACAATGTCTGCCTTTAAGGGAGGAAAATTAAGGACTGAGAATGGGGTGGGAGGGAGAACTTTATTCTCTGGTTGGCTGACCTCACCATGGTCCTGAATTACTCGCTCCATAAAAACGAACACAAACCACTAGCTGAAAATTAAACAATGTAAAACCAGGTCCCGCGACAGCCTTGGCAGTGTCTGGTGCACAGGGGAGCCCATCAGTCCTTGGGTATGTGTTGGACCCTCCAGAAGTTAACTGGTTGCTGTTGTTGGATTTCCTGATTGGCTGGGAAGGTTCAAGACACTGGGGAATCTTCCCAAGAAAAGTCTGGGAAGTTCCCCAAGCTGCGGGATGCCAAGGCCTCCAAGAGGCGAGGCGGGGAGGCCTGAGCGTGTCACGACCAGGAAGTGCCACATGAGCAGGAGGGAGGTGGCCTGTGATAACCCCCAGAGGTGAGGGAGGGACAGGGAAGCTGAAGGGCACAGTTTGGCTATGCCCTAAAGTACTCTTCCTAAAGGCAGGGGCCCAAAGCAGCATCCTGTGTGTCTATTCTCCTGATGCAGTAGTGTGGGGGACTGGGAGCATGAAGGCCCTCCCTGCCTCAGTTTCCCTGCATGTAGACTAAGCTGCTGCAGTATATGCTGGGTCCCCTTATGCTGAGCACTGTGGGGGTGAAAGGGGCCCAACTGTGGTGAGGCACCGCTCACAATCACCTGAGGCTTGAGCAGACTCATTCAAACACAAGGTGTCTAGGGATGGTCCTCCTTTCTTGCCAGCTCTCCTCACCCAGGTGGCTTGTCCTGGGCCTCCGGTGGGGACAGCGATCCCACACTTGCACTCTTCCGACCTTACGATGGAGGGGTGGGGAGGTGAAGTGCCAAGCTCCCTGAATGGCTGAGCTGGCAGGCTGTGGGCATGGCGGCCCGTGCAGCTGCTTCCCAGGCAGAGTGCGAAGGTGTTAGGCTCAGGGGAGGCAGGCGACACGGCAGGGTGAGAGTCCCTCTCATTAAGGGCTCACCAACCTCTAGTTCCATGGCAGGGCAGGGACTCCAGCTGCATTTGGGCAGAGACTCTCGGGCGAGGCAAGAACCAGGGTTGTGCAGTCAAGGGCCTTGGTTGGTTCTGGACTCTGTGGAGGGGCCACAGCTGGGCACGCAGCTCGAGCCCTTGACTCTGGGGTCCCCAGGGCAGCACAGTGACACCACAGAGGTCAGAGGTGGTGCAGTGGAGGGCCAGGTGCCCCTGTGATGCCCCGCAAGAGGGCAGGCTATCTCACCCAGCTTCCAGCAGCCAGGAAGGCAGCGGTGTGTGTGAGGTGGGCAGCGTGTGGGGGGACTAAATGCAGATAGAACATGAGGGAGCAGCTGGGGCTGAAACAGGCTGAGGGACACCTGGGCTGCTCCTCCCTCAGAAGCAGGCTGAGGCCCACCAGCCAGGAGGCAGCTCAGCTGACGAAGCCCTGCCCAGGGTCTGGCCACCCTCACTAGGAGCCAGGCCAGTGCCAGGACTGGGGCCACACAAGGTGTCCTTGGTGGCGGCTGGCCTGGTCCACACGCCCACCCCCTCTCCCACGGCCCCTGGAGCCTCCCAGATGGCAGGAAGCTGGGGAAAACCACAAGGGGAGCCCAGCCTTCTGGCCAGCATCACAAGGCGAGGCAGTGTCAGCTCTGGGGGAGGTGGGATCAATGGCAGGAGAGGGGTCAGGGACAGCAGCAGGCTGCAGCAGTCAGTTTGCCAAGGATAGGATGGAGGGAAGGCGGTGTCCTCAGAGTGCCACGGGAGGGGCTGCTGCTGCACATACCACTGGAGCCTTTGACCCTGGGGTCCCTGCAGCCCGGGACTCCCACCCAGAAGAGCCTCGGGCCTGACACACTGGCTGGGGACACACTTGATGTCATCATTTTTATTCATTTTCTCTTTCTGAAAATAAGAGTAAACATACAATATATATTTTCTGATGATATATATTAGATCTAGTTACCGTAGGGTCAGAAAACCATCCCCAACCACTCAGAGGCAGCTTTCAATCCTGACATTCGGTGGAGGGGAAAAAAGTGTCCGTGATTGCCAAAAGCCGAATCTTTCTTTATTATTAAACAGCAGTAACAGGAAAACCTAATGCTCTGTCAGACACAACTGAAACCTGGGAGGCCAGGAGGAGGGCAGCAGACACTACAGAGAAACCCCGAAGAAACCCAAACAGGAGGCGCACCCGCTCACCCAGCCCCATCTCTCGGCCCGGTCTCTGTTGCAGGAGGCCTGGGCTCAGAGGCGACACTGAGGAATGTATCACAGGCAGTGACCACCCTTGGGGCAGAAGTGGGGAGTTGGGGATAGTGCAGCTGCCAGTCGGGGGGGAGCCCGAGACAGGGACTCTGGGAGCTTCTGCCTGGTCTTGACCACGTGGGTCAGCACTCGGGAGGCTGTGGCCCAACTGGCACAGCTGCAGGGCACCAGCCTGGTGGCTGCAAGTGGGTGGTGCAGGCCCTGGGCTCCTCCCAGCCTAGCTCTGCCCCTCTGCCGGCACCTACAGCTCCATGAGCCCCAGGCCCTAAGTGAGCAGCTCTCCTGGTACCAAGGGGACCCCCTCCCTGCACACCCAGGCCAGGTTGGCAGGGTCCATCCCATGAGAGGTGGCAGTGGAGGGCCCTTTAACACCAACCGGAGAGACCAAGGAGCCAGGGGCTGCTGGGGCTGTGAGCCGGAGGGGCAAGCTCCACACTCACCCTTCAGGCACAGCTTCTGTGGCTGCTCTGGCTCTGTTTCCTTTGGTCCCCTCCTCACCTAACCCCACATCACAGCCACAGGAGCAGGGGTGTCCCGGAGCACGGGAGTGCACTGCGCTCTCACCCCAGGAGGGGGTGGTGCCCTACCCCAGGGATCGGGTGGGTTCTGCCATCAGGACCAGGGAGCCCACTGAGTGGCCTGGAGCCCCGCCTGGTCCCTCCTGCGAGGAGGAAGATGTGCTGCCCCCCGAGGGGCCTCCTCGATGGGGCGGGCAGAAGGCTGGGGCGGGCGCTGGCCGGGGCCTCAGTTCTTGAGGATGGTCTCATAGGCCTGGTACACGTGCTGGGACACCTCTGGCGCTCGACACTTCAGGGACAGCTGCAGGGGAGAGAGGGGTCGGGGGAAAGAGCGCTCATCCCTGGGGTTCCTCTCAGGAAGGAAGGGGGTGGGGAAGAGAGCAGGAACCAACGGGACAGCGTGGAGTGCACACAGCCTGGCGGCAGCTGCGCCTACCACAGATGTGAGGCAAAGCGGAGGGGGCGGTTGTCGCAGCCAGCCGGGTGTGGACCAAATATACTTGCAGCCCACACACCTGCTGTCAGCCCAGTCACCAGAGCCCTGCTGGCAAGCAGTGTGAGTCACGAGCCGGAGGCTGCCAGGGAGTGCCCGGCCCCCACCCTGAGGGCTGCCCGGCCCCCCAGAGTCCCTGAAGGTCTGGGGTCCTCAGGACTGAAGCCTGACAGAAAATCCCGAGGGGGTGCGGAGGGCTGGAAGGGAGCCTGGAGGGGTGCTGGGCTCATTCGTGGTTTCCTGCGTAGGAAGCAGGCACGGTAGAGACTTTGCCTCCGCTCTGGGGCCTGAGCTTGAGATCACAGGCAGAGGAGAGAGGAGCCCTCAACCATCCACTCTAAAGCACTGGTTCTGCAGGGTGCAGTTAGGAAGTGGGAAGAATGGAGTTCCGTAGGTCAGCAGCAGCCCACGGGCCCTCCAGGTCTCCTAGGAAGGGCTCTGTGCACACTGTGAATGTGTGGAAGTGGGGTGTCAGCACCTCAATCAGGGCCACCTGGCTGAAGCCCCCTGGGTGAGGTGAGGCCAAGAGATGAGGTGCAGACAGGAGACTGGGGGTGCATGTGGGCCATGACAGGAGACAAGGCTGGGGAGGGCGGACGGGGAAAGAGAAAGCGATCTGCTAACCTCTAAGTCCTGCACCACGGGCACCAGCAGGGAAGGTGACATGCAGCAACCAAACACAGGGAGACGGAAGTTACCACCACCGAAGCCACGTCACAGCCCCCCACCAACCAGCGCTGCTAGAAGGGCCCAGGAGGGGCAGTGTCTGGAGGGCCATGCCTGCCAGAGACTCAGGGGTGCGGGGGAGAAGCAGAGCTTGGGGCTGTCCAGGGCCCTGGAACAGCGGTACAGGCCTCCAGGACAACTGTGTGCCCCAGGGAAGCCATTCTCTGACAGGTCTACCTCAAAGGCTGGGAAGTTCAGGCTCCTGGGAACCAATGTCCTCCCAGCTAGACATGCAGGCACTCACAGGACAGGGCCAGGGCCTGTGCCCAGCAATGCCACTTCCCAGTCAGGGGTGCCAAACCAACCGCACCACCTCACAGGGCCCAATTTTACACAATCTTCTAGTCCAAGTCACTGTTCTGAGACCCAATTGGTGTCTTATCTGGGTAACCTGATGGGGTTGATTTGGAAGCTTTCTAGAAAGGTCCTTCTCAGGGACCGAACTGATTCTAGTTCAAGCCAGGCTTGAAGGGATGCTTGGACCGCGTCCTCCACCAGGGCCACCCCCTGGCACGGGACGAAGGGGAGGCTCCAAGGCTGCAGGGCGGGTGCCAAGGCTCTCACCGTGCAGCTGGGGTTGCCCGGCTGGATCCGCAGCTCCGCCAGCACCCAGATGCCGTTGGTCAGCTTCAGGGACTGGTAGAGCATGTCCTGGCCCTCCACGTTCCTCTTGGCGACAGTGAAGATGTTGCTGCTCTGCAGCTTGCTGCTCGCAGCCTCTGTGGGGTCACATGGCCGTGGAAGGCCCCAGTCAGTGCGGGGGCCTGGGTACAGGCGAGGGGCTGGGGTCGGGGGCTCGGAGTCCTCACCTGCATTGAGGGGGCAGTCTCTGATCTGGAACTGGGCCTCATTCTCATTGGGAATATCCTTCCATGTGGCCAGGAACATCTGCCGGTCTGCGGAGTGAGCAGGGTGGGGATGAAAGGTGAGCCCCTCATAAACCTGTGGGCCCTCTGTAGCTCAGCAGGAAATGGGTCTGGCCTTTACTGTGCCACGTGAAAGCTGAGGACAGGCCCTAGCTGCCGCACAGCCCTCCTGCTTCCCTGAGCACACCCTCCGTTCTGTGAGGGAGGCCCCAGTGCCGCTTCCAAATAACCCTGGCTTCTTTCCTCCAGGCCTTGGATCTCCCCTCCCAACCCCCACACGCCTTCCTCCTCCTCCTTGGTGAGCAGCCTGCTCGTTAGTCACAGCCTCCTGTGCAGGGCTTCTGTGGCAAGTAAGAGATGACATGGGCCAAGGGCTCCATGCAGCCAGGGGCAGGGTGCAGGCCGTCTGTGTGCTGTGATCAACACCCTTCTTGGGGGTTCCAGCAAGGGCACAGAGGAGAGGGTTACCAGGCGTGGGGCATGACCTGGGCTCTCTGCAGCCCATGGGACAAGGCTGAGGATCGAGCAGGAGAGCCTGGGAGTGGGGTGAATTCCATGTGGCACAGCCCACCTGCCAGACCAGAACTGGCCACTAAGGCCAGGGGGGTCCTGGGTATACCCCTCACTCCAGGCCCTGCAGGGAAGCAGCAACTCCCCGACTCCATTTACAGGCAAGGCAGTCCATCCAGACCTTGGTAAAGGCACCACCTTGGCCAGGTTCCCAAGCCACAGCCCCATTTCAGGCACCCCAGCGGGCTCCCTCATGACTCACCCATCTTCCCATCCTCCACAAAGAGTATGTGCAGTGGGTACAAGGTGCTGAAGTAGAAGACATCGATGTTGTTCTTCACGGCCACCTAGGCACAAGGGGGTCCCCAGTCAGTCTCTGGGGCTTGACGCCACCTCTGAGGCCCCAGGAAGAGTGTCACTGAGCAGATTCCCTCCCAGGGCCTTCCCTGGTAAACACACCCCTTCGTTCCCTGACCTGGGCCTCCCCAACACATCTGCAGCTGAGAGCATGACCCTGCAGACACGACCTTCTACTGACCTCAGTGGGGTCCAGCTGGTAGGTGAGTAAGGACTGGGGTGCCTGCCCTGCCCGGAACCCACCTGGAGGTTGTTCAGAGGCTCCATCTTCATGACCGAGCCCACCGTGCTGAGAGGCAGGGAGATCTCCACTGTCTGGTTGGGGCTGAGTGGCGCGTGGACCTGGAGGGGGGCGGCGGGGGCCAGGCCAAAGCTGGGGAGAGAGAAGCCCCGCAGGGATGGCAGGGGGAGCAGGTGCTGATGCGGGACAGGTGAGCTCCTCCAACTCGGGAGCTGGGGCTGTGGTTGGCAGAGAGCCTCTCACCTGCCAGCCTACCCATGTTCTGCACCCTGGACAGAAGGATGGGCTCTGGGTCCCCTCCCCCAGATGGCCATGTGGACAGAAAGGAAGAGCTCCAGGCCAATCGCTCTGCCCCAGCCTGGCTGCAGGCCTGAAGCCCAGCTCTGTTCCTCTCCTCTGGGCCAGGCACTGGTGGGCCCAGGTAAGCAGGCCTTGCCCTGTCCTGCCCTCAAGGAGCTCTGTCTAATGCCAGGGGCCTGGAGTATAAGCTGCTTCTACCTTGAAAACTTGGGGACCGCCCAAGTCTCTGCTGCCAATCCTCAATTCCCAGAAGGGATCTGACCATCCCAAGCAAGACGCTAGACTTTACTCTCTTGGCCAGAACTTGCCAGGTCAGTGGCCACAGAGAGATTCAGGAAAGCTCTGCTTCTCTGCAAAGCAGCACAGTGACAAATTAGGAAGATCCTCATGGGTGTGAGACACGCCAGCCGCAGGCTCTTGGAAGATAAGTCACAGGGCATGGGACTGGGGGCAGAAACCAAGGGCTCAGTATACCCGGGCTGCAGATTCAATATTACACCTGTTCCTAGCCTCATAAAAACAGAGCCAGGTACACCTCTTCCTATCCTCTAGATGAGGACACCGTCTCAGGGAGGAGCAGGCCTGTGTCAGACCCCATAGGGTGAGGGCACTGCTGAGAATCAGAGTTTGAGCTGTCTGACCCCAGCCTGTGCTCTGCCCAAGAAGCCATCAGCCTGCCTGGGACACAGAGGGAGACCATTTGGGGAACCCCAGGTCCGCTTGGTGGCTCAGCACACTAGGCTTTCCTGGGAGCTCCACTACTGCCCGCTATGTGAGCTGTCCAAGGAGCCCAGGTGTCATTACCTACTAAAAAGGGGTGATGGCAGTGACTTTGCTGGGCCATCAAGTGGCTCAAGCGAGACAATACTCCCAAAGCTGGTGGCACAGGGCCTGGCGCCCAGGAAGCATTCAGCACACAGTAAGTTTCCTAGAGGCAACCATTGGAACCACCTCTCGGAGCCTGGTGCACTTCTGCGGCCTCCAGGGTCACATGAGGTTAAGTGGTAGAGCCACCCCCAGCCCCGGTCTGCCCAAGGGTCAGGACCTACTGGCCCCCAGGCTTCCTTGGGGAAGCAGCCCCTTCAGTCAACTTCTTAGAGGCTCAGTTTGCTCATCATGAGCGTGCTCAGGAAGAAGAATCATCAGGAGGGGCTGCCAGGGGTCCCCAAGGAGCCCTAGCCTCACTGGCTGGGTCCATGACGCAACCTTCCCACTGACACCCAGTGTAGCGGACCCGGTGGGGAGGGGCCTGAAGCAGCTACCGCTCCCAGAGGCCCCATCTGACACTTTAATCCTCTGCCACAAAGGGGAGGCTGGTAGGCAGGCCCACTCCCCACCAGCCTTCTGAGAGCTGGTCCCTAAGATGGGCCCCTCCTATGTGGGGTGTTTGCCAGAGGTGGGCTTCTCAGCTGGAGCAGGACGTTTCTGTCTGTAAAACACTCCTTTGGACTGTGGAGGCAAAAATAAGGGGGGCCAGGTGTGGTGGCATGCACCTGTAGTCCCAGAGACCCAGGAGGCTGAGGCAGGAGGATCGCTTGAGCCCAAGGGTTCAAGACCAACCTGGGCAATACACTGAGGCCATCTCAAAAAAAATAAAATCTAAAAGGAAAGACATCCTTTCCCACTCTGCCTGGTACTTTGGAGTCCATATGAAGAGGCCACTTGGGGGTAAAATTCCCACTGCTTGGCTGAGCACAGTCACTCACACTGTTAATCCCAGCACTTTGGGAGGCCGAGGTGGGCGGATTGCCTGAGCTCAAGAGTTCGAGACCAGCCTGGGAAAGATGGTGAAACCCCATCTCTACTAAAAATACAAAAAATTAGCCAGGCATGGTGGCGTGCGCCTGTAGTCCCAGTTACTCGGGAGGCTGAGGCAGAAGAATTGCTTGAACCCAGGAGGTGGAGGCCGCAGTGAGCTGAGATGGCACTGCTGCACTCCAGCCTGTGTGACAGAGCGAGACTCTGTCTCCAAAAGAAAAAAAACAAACAAAACCCAGTGCTTCAGAGAGTTTTGGCCCGAGCGGTGGTGGGGAACATCCTCCAGAAAAAGGGCACTGCCCTCTCTGCTACAGCCCCCACCCCTGCCTGCAGTCCCCAGAACAGACTCCGAGTGGGTTCTCTCACAGGCCTCCCCTTGAGAGGTGCGCTGGCCTCAGGGAGCTCTCACCTGTTGCGGTTGAACTGGATGGCAAAGTCGGTCATGACCTGCAAGGCCTTGTTGGTCAGCTGCAGGTCCATGGAGATGGAGCCCACCTGGCGCGTGAAGGTGCCCGAGATCTCCAGCCCCTTAGCCTTCATGGCTGGGAGCCAGACCTGCAGGGAAGAGGGTGCGGAGGGGGCGGGTGGGTGCCTCTTCCCACAGCCCAAACGCAACAGCCCACCTGAGGGTGCTTTTTCTCTCTCTCTCCTGCAGGGGCCTCCCAGATCCAGCACCCCCCACCTTTACTGCTAGGGGATGAACAGGTGTGTACTGGGAGCAGAACAATCCCATGTACCACCTAGGGCCACCGCCATGACGGGCTGCCTCTCGGAGCAGCTCGGGGTGGGGAGGCACTTTGGTGCTCCAGGGCTGATGTTGAGTCCTCAGAGGGCAATGGAGGGATCACTTGGGAAGTAGGGCTGAGGGAGGCCATGAGCTAAGGACAGAGCTCAGTGCCCAATGGCATCCTGGGCCTCGGCCAGAGCCTGGGCCTTCCTGGCCATCACCACCTGTCCTCCCTTGCAGGAGGCAGGGCTGGCCTTCGGCTGTAGAAACTGGTCTGACCAAGGACAGTACCTAAGACGACCCCTCGCCTGGCAGGCCTTCCACTGCTTGGCTGCCCTTGTCATTGGAGTCTCAGTTCAAGAACCACCTCCTCCTGGAACCCTGCCCCCAGGCTCCCTCGCCCCAGTGATGTTATGGCAGATAAATATGAGCTTGTGTCTGTCTCCCCTGTACTCAGAGAGCTTGCTGAGGGAAAGGCTCTGTTTTTCTGTCTTTGCCACCTTGGCTCAGAGCCTGGTGTGAAACCAGCGTTCGGGGAGTGTTTGCTGAGCAAACAGCATGAGTTAGAGCCCTGCCATAGAAGACATCCACCAGCGGCATCCTGTGGACTCACAAATGCCTCTCAGGCGGTTACTCTCCCGTGGACGGCTCACAGGCCCCTTGAGGTCAAAAGGCTCAGACCCCACCGACAGCTTCCGCAAGCGCACTCAGTGCCAACAAAGGTCCCAGTGTCTCTCAGGTTGCCAGGCCAGAAACCACAGAAACATCAGGCACCAGCCCCCCGCCCCACCCTAACCCCCTTGAGACAATCATGCAACCCAAGTCCTGTGAAGGCCACCTCTTACATCTGCCTCCAGGGCCTCCATTTCTCTCCATCTCCAGAGGTGCCACCAGCATCTAAGCTACCACCGGATTTCCCAGGTAAGACAGCAGCTGCCAGGTGGTGCCCCATTTCCCCCCTCTCCCTCTTTCCACAGCAGCTGATGTTATCTTGTGAAATGAAAATCTGATCACGGCACCCTGAGAAACTCCTTCCAATCCTGCAATGGCCTCCATGGGCCTTGGCCTCCACAGCCTGGTGCCGATCTGCTCCCCAGGCTTGGCTTGCTCCGCCCCTGGGACCTCACATCGGTTGTTCCCTCTGTTTTGAAAGCGCCTCCCCACCCCCATCCTGCTCAGTTAACCCTGAGCATGCCCCCTGGACAGATCTGTGAGGACAGAAAGCACCCTGCTTTCATTCTCGGCTGTGCCACGGCGGCTGAGAGAGTATGCAGAGGCTGGCTGAACCTGACCGGGGGCATGGCTCCCTCATGGACGACTCCCCAGGGGCCCCCCATCAGGCCTCCTTTCCCCTGGCCCTCTCTCAGTAGCCCATGGCTGGGGATGGGGACCGCACTGCTCTTGGTCACTGTGGGTTCATGGCGTCTCACACAGGTCCCAACAGAACAATCTTCAATCTTTACTGGATGAACCAACGAACTGTCACCACCAGCTGACCCAAATGGTGAGGAACCCAAAAGTTCTTATGCACAAACAGCCTCATTCCCTTAGACCAACAGGGTTGGCCAGTCTTTAATCCCACAAGCAGGGTGTGGAAATGCATGAGGAACGAACAATTCCAGGTGGCCACAGCACTGTTAGGAAGATGTGGATACCTACCGACTGATTCTGAAGGGAGAGTGCACCCACACCCTAGAGCCCTCCCATGACCAAGGCAGTGGGGAAAGTCCTGCCCGTGGCAGAAAAACTCCTCCTCCAGGCAGCCTGCCCTGATGACTCCTGACTAGGAGATCCCCTCCCCTCTCCTTTCTAGCATGCTCTGTTGGATACGCTCATCTGACCCTTCACGAAGACAAAGCAGGGATAACACTGGTAAGACAAACACACGGCTGGGCGCGGTGGCTCACACCTGTAATTTCAGCACTTTGGGAGTCCGAGGCAGGTGGATCACCTGAGGACACGAGTTCAAGACTAGCCTGGCCAACATAGTGAAATCCTGTCTTTACTAAAAATACAAATAATTAGCTAGGCATGGTGGCAGGTGCCTGTAATCCCAGCTACTTCAGGAGGCTGAGGCAGGAGAATCGCTTGAACCCCGGAGACAGAGGTTGCAGTGAGTGAGCTGAGATTGCACCATTGCACTCCAGCCTGGGTGACAAGAGCAAAACTCTGTCTCAAAAAAAAAAAAAAAAAGGATGAACACACAAGCCTAGTGCCAGCTTGCCAAAGGCCAGCTCCAGGCTTTCTTTTCCTGGCAGCTCTGCAGTGCCTGGCAAGGGCTGGCACCCACAGGGTTACAGGAGTCTTTGCTGTTCTCTGTCCCTTAGTCCTGCTTTGTATGTCTGTGATATTGGGCTTCTGGCAAATACGGGTTGGCCTCATGCCTTGGTGCAGCCAATCCAGGTGGTAAGTCAACTGCACATGCTGTACGTTATGCCGCGATTCTACGTTCCCTTGGCCCTGCTGGCCCTGACACCCCACACGTGAAGGCAGGTGCACAGGTAGTTCTCACGCTCTGTGGGGACCATCACGTAGGGGTCTGGAGCAGAGGCTTTAGTGTCACTTGCTTTCACTTCCAGACTGTCACCAGCTATGTGACCTTAGGCAAAAGCACTAGGATTTCTCAACCACGAAATAGGAGGAAGAGCCACAAAGGGCTGCTGGGAGGAGGACGTGCTGGCGGTGGCTGTGGAATGCTGTGCTGTCCCTACAAGGAAGTGTGCGGCTACTAGTGTCAGAGCTGCTGTCTGCTGTGGGCCTCTCAGTGCCCGGACCCTGCCAGGGGCTCCAGTCACCACCACTGCAGGTGCAGCTGGCATATGGTGGGGAATGCCAGCTCAGGGAGTGGGGAGGTGCTGGCTCATGGCTCCCTAGTCATGACAGAGCTGTCACAGCCCCTGACCCCCAACTGTATCCTGCTTTGGGGTGGGGACCTCAGAAGAGAGAGGGGGGCTCTGGCAAACACAACTTCTGATCTGAGTGTGATGAGGGTATCAGGCCAGGTTGGTCCCCTCTGGCAGCTTCCTTGACACTGACAACATGGCCCACACTGAGCTCTCCTCAGTGCCAGGCCCGTATGTCCTCACACCCTAAACTCAATTCTCCTTCCCTCAGCCCCGGCTCCTCCCTCCCAGGGAGCTCTCAAGTCTGGCCGCTGTTTCCACCCACAAGAGCCCCCGTGGTCCAGCTGCCCCAGCACTCCTCCTCCCTGCCACAGAATCCCCCGGGGCCGGTGCTTCTGCCCCACCCCTTCCCTGCAGACGCAGCCATCTTTCTCAAGTGCAAAGCAGACTGGTTCATCTCTTTGCTTAAAACTTTCCAATGGCTCCGGCTGTGCCAGGATCAAGAAGAAACGCTCAGCCTGGCCCGCCAGCCTTGCCAGCTTCCTCCTTCGCTGATCCCTAGTCTAGCCAGGAGTCTCGGGGGTGTGCCCTAGGTGGCATAGTGAGCGTCTGTGGGCATCTTCAGGCAGCATAATGTAGTGGGCTGGAGTCAGGGATGCTGGACGTCCTACCATGGGGACAACACCCCACAATAAACTGTCCTGCGTCCTTCCAGTATTTTCTGCATGGTTTCAACATATCCTGATACTTCCAGGAACACAATTCTCAGGAAAATCGAGGGAAGCCTGTTCTTTATCTTACTCCGAACCTTACTGGGAGTCAGTGACCACTTCAGAAACAAATGGCACCACTGGCCAAACCACTCACGGGGTCCAGGCTACAAACACCCAGACTGTGGCTGCCGCAGTCACAGTGACTTTGCCCTGCAGCAAACACCTGGCAACTTCATGTCTTCTGGGGTGAGCGGGCAGGCGCGCCCAGACGTTTATAACATTGATACATACACTTGTATTCTCTTCCTTTTATGTCTCCTCCATGCAGTGAAAGCATCTGATATTTTTGGAATGGTATGTGTAGGTAGGTTACACAGCCCACCAATTGCATTTAAGGAGAGGAACGGTGACAATGTAAAATGTCTATGATGACTAAGGGGTGCTGGGTCTGATGGCACTGAGAACTACTGCTCCCACCTGACAGGCCTCTGCTGATTCCCTCACAGAGGCCGGGGTCTCCCTTCCCTCCAGGCCTTACCACAGGCTGTTCCCTTGGTCTGGAGCCCCTACCCACTTTTGTTCAGCTAATGGGATCCTGCGACTCCTCTGGAAAGCCTTCCTAGGTACCCACCAAGCTTGACTTAGCTCCTCTTCCTCGGTGCCCCCGTGGCCCCCAGCTTCCCTCATCAGTGCTGGCCTGAGCCAATTCCACGGCCGAGGCCATTTAAAGGAGCCCACATGCCAGTCTCTGTAACTTCTCTCTGCTCCTGCCGAGACAGAAGACAAGTGACTTACTGCTTTGGGGGCCACATATGATCCTGACAGGGTGCCCACGCCACTGGTCAGGTCAAAGAGGTCACTCAAGCCACTGCCAATGGGTGCTCCAAGATTGGCTGGTACTGCTGCTGTTGGAGGTGCCACGAAGTTGGTGCCCCCAATCTGGAAAGGGAGGGAAAGAGTCAGAGGTGGGCGTCAAGAGGCAAAGACATCAGGGTCTGGGAATGAGCAGAGCCACCTGGCTCTTTAGAGTACACTGGGGGCGGGGGGCAGGACAGCCTCCATATCAACTCTAAATTATAGAAACGAGACAGAGAGAGGTGGGTGGAGAAGAGAGGCTGAGCCCTCCCGTGCCCTGCAAGCCTTGAGCCTTAGGAGTAACCTCTGGGAAAGGGCTGGGGACACTCCCAAATTGACACTCAGCCTACGGATAAAAGGAGGTCCCAAGACACACGGCTGGGTGGAGACATGCTACGCAGATGGGTGCTCTCCCTCCAGGACATCAGAGAGGGGTTGTGGGACTGAGGGCTGGCAATCCCCGGGATGACAAGGCGACGTGTCATGGGGTGGTGAGGACTGGGCAAGAATCCATGGCTATGGGACCCAGTGGCAGCCGGATGCCAGCTGGTCAAGACAGAGGCTGCCAGGATGCTGGACCAAGGCAGGGGCTCAGCAGGTGGGGGCTGCTGTGACATCACCCGCCCCCGCCCCTCGGGATGCTGGGCCAGCGCTTTCGGGAGGAGCAAGGACAAAGGCTTGGTGACACAAGGGTTGAACCGTACCCCTTCAGGCTCATCCCCCATCTCCAAGCAGAAGCAGCAGGTGAAGAGAACAGGCAGCCACATGCAGAGAGAACAAGCCAGGAAGGAAGACAGAGAAACAAGAAAGAGAAGGGAAAGAGGGAGATTAGTCAACGGTAGCTCCATCCAAGAGGAGTGTGGTGTGAGGTCTGGCGAGAGGCCCAGACCCTGTCTCTATGAAAGGCACTACCCCACAACTTTACCCCAACACCCGTCCTGCACCACAGCCCTTCCTGCCTCACCCTAGCAGCACTGATCGCCAGTGTCCTGCCCCCGTGCTGCCACCGTGCGGACCTGAGCCGAGCCCAGCCAAATGAAGAGGTTTAGCCGCCCCCACACATGGCCCTGCCAGTTGCCTGAAGAAGCCCCAGGGAGATACCCAAGTCAGTCTCACCACTCCCCTCCCTACTGTCTTCCCACTCCCCTCTCTCCCCAGCCTCCCATGCCCTCTCAAATAGGCCTGGCTGGGCTGCTATTCCCAGCTGGGGCTGCATGAGGGTAAGTGGACACAAGTCTGATTCCTCAAAGCCAGGAACACCCTAGCCTTACAGGGCAAAGGTGACTGTGATGCCAGGATCAGGGCAAGGGCTAGGATTGGCCTCCCTGCCCAGGGTCTCCTGGGACTCGAAGGTCCAACAAGGGAGTGGAATCCTGTCTGCCACTCAGGGGCTGTGCGACCTCGGAGGGAAGGCTGCCTGGCCTCTCTAAACCTTGGTTTTCTCATCATAAGTAGGGAGCTACACAATCACCTCCGAGGGTAAATGGTAAGGACTCTATATAATGTACCTGAGGCACTCAGCTGGTGCCTGGCATGGAGGGGTGTTCAGTGACTGCTCCTCTGAGGATCATTATCAACATCATCCAGAGGGGGCCCACGACATACCAGGCTGTCAAGGCCACCGCCAAGAAGGTCCACAGCTCCCATCTGCACCGAGGAGGTGGCCAGGGGTGGGCCGCTCACTGGGGGACCGAGGTCCAGGTTGAGGAGGTCACCCAGCAGGTCACCCTGGGCGGGGATGACATCTGGCTGCTCCCCAGGAGGTGCTCCAGTAGGGGCTGTCTCAGGGCTCTCTGCGCTCTCACTCCTGCCGGGACACAGAAGTAGGGTGGAGGCAACAGGATGTCTCAGGAAGGTCAAAGAGACCCCAGCCTCCAGGCACCTCCCCCAGGACAGGCACTGAGTCTCCTCACTGCCCCCGACAGGGCTGTCCACACGGCCCCACTGCTTCCCCCATTCCCAATCCCACAGCAGGTCCGTCTTTCAGGTCCTCCATGAGGATGAGTGAAGGGAGACAGCCGCCTGCTTCTAGCCCTCAGCCCATGCTAAGGAGAAAACTGGATGCCAGTGCCCTAGGACGGTGCCACCAGGCCACTCCAACCACCTGGGAACAGCAGAGGAGGCGGCGCGGACAGGGATCTGGAATGAGACAGAACTGGTCCGAGTCCCAGCTCTGCTAGCTGTGAGATCCTGGACCAGTCCCTCAAGCTCTCCTTGTCTCTTGTTCCCACCTGAAGAATGGGGACATTTGCTCGCAGCACTGTCATTAGGATGGAATGAGGTCATCTAGCAAATACCTCGTGTACAATAAATAGCTGATAAAAGGTTGTCAGTTTTCCTCAGACTCAGGTCTTGCCGGGGGACAACACACCAGGCCTGAGTGCCTGTGCTGCTAAACTGGGGAAGCAGTGTGGAGGCTCAGGCCAACTGGCCAGTCTCACTCACGAGGCCGTGCGAGGTGGCAGGCTCTTGTGAACAACGCCCCGGCCCCCCTCCACAAAGGCACTGGGAGGCTTATGGTAGACAGAGGCCAGCGTGCCGATGTAGCAGATAAGCTCGTCCAGCAGTGTGGGCTCGATGAGGTCCGTCTCTTCAGAGATGAGTGGCTTCTCAGCCAAAACCACCTCCTTGGCTGCCACCGGGTCCGTGGAAAGCAGGCGCCAGTAGATGTAGCCACGGTCCCGCAGGTCTGGGTTATCTGAGTCCTTGTGGGGGTGAGGAGAAGCCCATGAAACTCAGAGCAGCCAGGTGAGAAGGGAGGAGACCTTTCTGCAGCCATGAGCCAGGTGTGGCACAGGGGTGGCCAATGGGAATAGCAGTTCTGAGAGCTCCCATGAGCCTGCCCCTATACCACCTACAGGGCCATGCCCTGGCCCCGGGCTCATTCCCCATGGTGCTCTACTCCAGCCTGGCCATGCCTGTCTCTACTCCCAACCGCCCTCTGTGGCCTGCCCTTCCTGCCCCCAATGCACACCCTCAGGTTTCCATGGGCCCTCCTCTTCTGTCTAGTTTGTCTCAACTTCACTACTTGACCTCACTGCACTTTGTGTTCTAAGCATCCTGAAGGCAGGGAGCTTGGGTAACTGTGGGGCTGGAAGCCAGTCCCACCCATGAGATACCTGTCTTAGGAGCGGGCCTGGCTTCCAGGTCTAGTTCCTGGGACAAAAGTTCCCCTGCTTGAGTGAGGGCTGTGCTGGGCACAGCGGGGAGGCTGGGGCACCCACCTGAGTGGCCAAACTGAGGACCTGCTGCACCAGCTCCTGGGTCTCTGTTGGCTTCTTCAGAAAGAGTTTCACAATGGCTGTCAGCAGCTGCAGCTGGACCTGCAGGGAACAGCGGACAAGGAGGAAGTGTGGGCCTCACATGGGGATAGCGGGAGACCAAAAAGGCTTGAAGAGGAATAGGGTGTTCGAAGTCCCTGGAAGCCAAGCATAGCTATTCTAGGTTTGGGGCTGTCACCGCACACAGGCAAAGGGCCGCCACAGGTGTTGGTGCCGCTAAGCAGCCAGACCTCGGCATCACTCACTCAGGAAGGAGCTGAGCACTGGACTATTTGGCAAACCCAAGCAGGCCGGGGGCCGCTGCCCAGCCCTAGGGTTTTAGAAACCTGTTGGAGCTCTAGACTTCACAGAACTATGAGAAGCTCACGTGTGGCTGGAGTGCTTCTTATCAGGACCATCTGTCAACAAGTGGCGACAGTCCCATGGAGGCCCAGGGGACTGGGGCAGCGGGGCCCACAGAACCTGCTGTCAAGGACCTGTGCTTCTACCAGAGGGTGGGAACCATTTCTGGTGGCCCTCCACCGGCCCCTGCCACACACCTGGACATACCCAAAGCTGCCCTCGTCCTGGCCAACACCTCCTTACCCTTCAGATCTCATGCCAACCCCACCTCCAGAGCCCCCATGCTTCTGCAGCCTCTTCCACCCCCTCACAGCGCCACCAGTTGCTGGCTGTCCTGTGCAGTGAGCCCCCTGTGGGCTGGAGTGATGTCTGTCTTGCTTATTGCCGTGTCACTAATTACTGCCCAATCTAGTGCCTGGTGTATAGCAAGCACTTAAGAAATACTTGCTGACTGAAGAAACATCTATGCGAGAACAAGTCTCTGCACATAATCCTTCCTTAGTCACGGTCTCATTTTTGCTAGTCCTAGGACGAGGGGGCAGCCTGAGGCTCCTGGAGTCAGGGACAGTGGGAGCCCATGGGCTGTGCCAGGGACAGGTCTGCAGCAGGAGGGCAGGAGTGGCAGTGCAGGAAGCCCAGCAGCAGCCATGCTGACGGCATCTCTGGCACCTGCCCAGCAGGAGGGCACTTGTGCAGGGAAGGCTGACAGCGGCAGGCAGAACGGAGGGCATGTGGTCCTCCAATTCTGGGGCGAACCAGAGTCTGCAATTTGGTTACATGTGGGCCAGCAGCAGATAAGCAGTAGGCTGGCTGTTTCCAAGGCAGGAGGCAGCCCAGCATCTGGCTTCCAGACTCTAGCCCCTGCCTGGGCAGCCAATGGGAAGCCATTTACCCCCATCTGTAAAGGAGAGGTGAGGCCTACTTCAGGGATTCTTGTGAGCTTCAAAAACAGCAACTTATGGCAGCTTGCTTGGAGCTGGAGTCAGATCACACCTTATTTGAACTCCAGTTCTATCACTTCTCAGCTGGGTGACCCTGAGCAAGTCATTTAGCTTCTCTGAGTCAGTTTCCTAATGTATAAAACAGTCATTACACCTCACAGAGTTAATGGAGAGTTGATGAAACCACAAATGTAAAGTGGCCAGGTGCGATGGCTCACACCTGTAATCCCAGCACTTTGGGAGGCCGAGGTGGGTGGATCACCTGAGGTCAGGACCAGCCTGGCCAACATGGTGAAACCCTGTCTTTACTAAAAATACAAAAATTAGCCGGGCCTGGTGGCAGGCGCCTGTAATCCCAGCTACTCAGGAGGCTGAGGCAGGAGAATTGCTTGAACCCGGGAGGTAGAAGTTGAAGTGAGCCAAGGTCTCGCCATTGCACTCCAGCATGGGGGACAAGAGCGAGACTTTGTCTAAAAAAAAAAAAAAGTAAAGAAGCATTGTGTATTCTGCTCACTACGGAACAGCTATCGTCATCACAGTCATTATCACCACTACCATCACACGGGGACTCTTGAAAAAGTTCTTCCCAATCCAGTCAGCCAGATGCCTGGAATTATTCATCACTGTCAGATCTGCTGTGGTCCCGGTCAGGTATGCGTCAGGCTGTATTGCCAGAGGGAGGTCTGGCCAGGTGCCCAGGGCCCTGGCTCAACAATCCGTTCCAGTTCTTCTCAACACACTCAGGCCGTTAGCCTGCATATTTAGGGCAGCCTTCCTGCAATGATGCCATTACCCCCGCCATCCAGACAGGATGGGATGGCAGGACAGGGCCAGACGCAGGCTGGGCTGATATACCACCCTGGCCAAGATTTTTTTTTTTTTTTTTTTTTTTTGAGATGCAGTCTTGCTCTCCTGCCCAAGCTGGAGTGCAGTGGGGTGATCTCATCTCACTGCAACCTCCGCCTCCTGGGTTCAAGTGATTTTCCTGCCTCAGCCTCCCGAACAGCTTGGATTACAGGCACACGCCACCACACCTGGCTAATTTTTGTATTTTTAGATGGGTTTCACCGTGTTGGCCAGGCTGGTCTCAAACTCCTGACCTCAGTGATCCACCCACCTCGGCCTCCCAAAGTACTGGGATTACAGGCGTGAGCCACAGTGCCCAGCTGCTGACCAAGACTTTTTAAGTCTGCTGTTCATGGCTAGAGAGGCCTAGGAGCCAAGGATGAGAAGATCCAACAAGACAATCTAAAATTAGTTCCATAATTGTCAAGCCCGGTGCAGTGGTGCAGGCCCATAGTCCTAGCTATTCAGAATCCTTTGAGCCCAGGAGTTCAAGGCTAGCCTGGGCAAAACATAGTGAGATTTTGCCACTAAAACAAACAAAAAACTCCAAATCGTCAAGCACTAAACAAGTATTCTTTTTTTTTGAGACAAGGTCTCTCGCTCTGCTGCCTAGGCTGGAGTGCAGTGGTGTGATCTTGGCTCACTGAAGCCTCAACTTCCCAGGCTCAAGCAATCCTTCCACCTAGCCCTCCCAAGTAGCTGGGACTACAGGTGTATGCCACCACACCCAGCTAATTTTTTTTTTTATAGAGATGAGGTCTCACTATATTGCCCAGGTTGGTCTTGAACTCCTGGACTCAAAAGATCCTCCTGCCTCGGCCTCCCAAAGTGCTGGGGTTACAGGCGTGAGCCGCTGCACCCAGTTAATAAGTTTTTTTTTTTTTTTCTTTTTTCTGAGATGGAGTCTTGGTCTGTTGCCCAGGCTAGAGTGCAGTTGTGCGATCTCGGCTCACTGCAACCTCCGCCTCCCGTGTTCAAGCGATTCTCCTGCCTCAGCCTCCTGAGTGGCTGGGATTACAGACGCACACCACCATGCCTGGCTAATTTTTGTATTTTTAGAAGAGACAGGGTTTCGTTATGTTGGACAGGCTGGTCTTAAACTCCTGACTTCAAGTGATCTGCCTGCCTCGGCCTCCCAAAATGCTAGGATTACAGGTGTAAGCCACTGTGCCTGGCCCTAACAAGTATTCTTAAAAGACCTTTGAACTGTGTTGTGAACCAAAGACGCAAAGTGAACAGGCTATTGAATTACATCACACCCCCACAACTACCGTTAAACCGAGTGCTGGAGTGGGCACTTTACAAACAATGCCCAGCAGTCTTTGCAATAACTGCACTAGAGACAAGGAAATGGGTTTGGTGAGTTCAAGTAACTGTGCTCCAGGCCACACAACAGGGAGAAGCTTGGATCTCAAACTTCAGAGCTCTTTTTCTGTTCATACCACCAGACTCTTGGCTTACCTCTCCCTGTCCAGCTTCTCTCATTCTGGCTTTTTAGCAGGCTTAGCTGCAAAAGACTGACCCTATTATAGGGGCAGAAGCACACCCCTACAGCAGCGGTTCCCAGCCTTTGTGGCACCAGGGACCAGTTTTGTGGAAGACAATTTTTCCACAGATAGGGGATGGGGGTGGGGGGATGGTTTCGGGATGAAACTGCTCCACCTCAGATCATCAGGCATTAGGTTCTCATAAGCAACGTACAACCTAGATCCCTCCCACGTGCAGTTCTTAACAGAGTTTGCGCTCCTATGAGAATCTAATGCCACCGCTGATCTGACAGTAGGTGGAGCTGAGGCAGTAATGCTTGCTGGCCCGCCGCTCACCTCCTGCTGTGCAGCCCAGTTCCTTACAGGCCATGGTGGCCCGGGGGCTGGGGATCCCTGCCCTACAGGACATCCTCGCAGTGATCACAGGCAGGACTTCACTGCAGGAGCAGCACCCAGCATAGGCAGGCTTTGCTTCTGAGACAGAGGGAAGAGGCTGGTATTGCAAGCAAAGGCAGTCTGGAGGCAGGTGGCAGTTGGGGGGTGACGGTGGGAATTAGTACTGTGATTCTGAGATGGACATCTGTTGTTTTTGCTCACCCAGCATCTATTCTGTCTTCTGGGAACAGAAACACTGGCTTTCCTTCAGAGCCTCGCCCTTCTTTCTGTCCCTTTCAGTCCACACAAACTGGGATCGGCGCCTGAGAGACCTCGCCAACCAGAGTCACAGTGCCTGGCTCAGGATAATGCAAATAGATCCTGGGACTTTTGCTGGAACTACTGAGGGGAGGGGAAAAACTCTTCCCATGGGAGTTATTGTGCCGTAAGGACACAGCCTAGAACTGTTGACTCCTTACAGCTCCCACTCCTGGGAGCCTATCCATGGCAGAAGATAGCTCAATGCCACCATCCAAGCACCCTCAGCCAGGAGTCCCAGAAGGGAGCATGCTACCCACACTTGCCAGCTACCGGAACCAGTTGGTCCCCTTTTTGGCCTGGACTAGTTTGCTTCTGAAACCAATTTGGCCCAAACCGACACTACCATGAATGAGTGTTTATTATGGGCTGGGCATGTGTCAAGGACATTATACAAAGCACCCTAATTTAACTTTCGTAGCAAGAGGATGAGGGAAGATCTAATGATTCTCATTTTACAAATGAAGAAACTGAGGCTCAGAGAGTTAAAGGGATAAGCATAAAGCTACTGAGCCAGGAAGGGGCAGAGGAGGGGCATGGACTCTGGGATCTCTCATTCTAAGTCCCACACTTGGACCCGCGGGGTTACACAGCCCCAGTTGGGCAGCAAAAATTTCTGTGCTCACGAACGACTAACAGACAGTTCCCAGTTAACTGAGAAAAGGGAATACAAATGACAAGGCAGACATTCAGCCTCATTCATAACAGAAATGCAAACAGAACTACAGTGAGTTACCCCTGTTAGCTACTGGACTAGCAAAAACAAAGCAGGAGTAAGGAGAGGGCAATCCCAGCATCTGAGACAGGAGTCTAAACCAGCACAACCTCCACAACAGGAATCTGGCAACAGCTACCCAAATCTCAAACTCACATGCCCTTTTCTCTAAGCATCCTGCTCCTATGAATGTATCCTCCAGCCATGCGTGCAGATGTGCATTACACAGGTTATTCTCAGCAATACTGTTTCAATGAGCGCAAGACTGGACACCTAAATACCCACCAGGAGAGGCTGGTTAAATAAAGCATAAATGAATGAGAGCACAGTCTTTGCAGGTATTGGTAGCAGAAAAAGGCAAGGTGCTAAACAATTTGAATTTACAAAGTATGCTACAGCAGTGTTTAAAAATAAATGAGGGCAGTGTAGATACAGTTGATTCTCACTACTTGAGCAATCCATGTTTGTGAATCTGCCTACTTGCTAAAATTTACTTGTAGCCCCCAAATCAAGACTCATGGTGCCTTTGCAGTCATTTGCAAATACGTGCAGAACCGTGAAAGCTTTCAGTTGCCTGACACACACATTCACAGCTGAGGTCAAATAAGGCAACACTCATGTTTCAGCTCTCATCCTGTAAACAAGCATCCTTTCCACCATCTATTTAGTGCCATGTTTTTCACATTTTTGAGCTTTTTATTGATTTCCTTGTTTAAAATGCTCCCTAGCACTGAAGTGCTTGCCTAGTGTCCCCAAGCACAGAAGGCTGTGATGTGCCTCAGAGAAAACATGTCCTTGATAAGCTTCACTCAGGCATGAATTACAGTATCAATGGCCATGAGTTCAATGTCCATGAATTGACAATATATATTAACTAAGGTGTTTTGAAACAGAAACACACATTTAAAAAGGTTATTAACTGATCAGCTGACAAAAACGTTGTGTCTAAATGCTCAGAAAAACCAAACTCTGTATTTCTCCTAGGAGCTATGGTTCAGTACTTGCTAATTCAGTGTCTGCCATGACTATGTAACAGAAGCACCAGGAAAAATAAGAATTGGTTGTATATGTGTGTGTATGTTAGATGTGTGTATGTGTGTATAGGAAGGATGGGTGCATGTGTGTTTATCTGTGGGTCTACTGGTGTATTCCTAAATGATCTCCTGAAGTTTCCTAAGAAATCAAGAAAAGTGGTGACTTCTGGGAGGAGAATTTGTGTCTTACAAAGTGATGAGAGGGAAACTTTTCACTATATATGCTTTTGTATCAATTTTAAACCAAGTCAATGTATTTCCTATTAAAATATGACTATGAAATTAAAACAAAATGAAGAACTTTTGCCTGCCTTACATGCACACCACCACAGACTCTCATGTGTCCCCGACTTGACTGTACTGCAGTGAGGAGGAAAAGGGGCGGTGTCCATCATGCGCACATCACTCATCTGTCTGTCAGGGCTGTTTACGAGGTAATAGGAAGGGAGGGTTTCACGGCAGTATGGGCCACAGCAGGGCTGAGCTCCAGTCATGACTCACACCCTGGCCAGCTCGCTGGCTCACCTGTGTGCTCTCGTCATGGAAGCCCTCGAGGAAGCTCTCCAGCAGCTCATCTGCGTTGTCGATCCGTTCCGCGTACTCGCCCACAATCCAGATCATGGCAGCCCGGGCCTCAGGCTCATCCAGGGAGTCCAGATTCTCACACAGTGTGGCAATCACACTCTCATACCTGGGAGACCAGGGCACAGTCGGTATGGGAGCCCTCAAGGAGAACGGGCAACCCAGGGAAGCCAGACAGGGGCCAGGAGGGAAGGGGACCTGCCTCCTAAGACCCCAAGGTGGCAGGTAAAGGGGATCTGAGTTTTTTTTTTTTTTTGAGACGGAGTTTCACTCTGTTGCCCAGGCTGGCGTGCAGTGGTGCGATCTCAGCTCACTGCAACCTCCACCTCCCTGGTTCAAGCAATGCCCCTGCCTCAGCCACCAGAGTAGCTGGGATTACAGGCACATGCCACCACACCCAGCTAATTTTTTTGTATTTTTAGTAGAAACGTGGTTTCACCATGTTGGCTAGACTAGTCTTGAACTCCTGATCTCAGGCAATCCACCCGCCTCGGCCTCCCAAAGTGCTAGGATTACAGGCATGAGCCACCACACCTGGCCTGGGGATCTGAGTTTCATCTGTCACACATTAGCCCTTATTGTGGCCTGGGGAGCAGAGGAGGGGCAGTGTGGATAAAATAAAAAAACAAATGGTTTCTTTTGAGAATGCCACTTGTGGCCAAGAAGTAAAGAAGAGGAGATTCCTCCTTCCTTTTCCGCTCCGCCATCCCTGTCCCCAGGCAGAGTCAGATGCCCTCTCCCTAGGAGGGCGGGCACGCACTTGTTGGGGTACTTGCGGAAGATGTCCTTGATGACCACGATGGCCTCCTGGACCACGTAGTTGACCTTGGTCTGGATGAGGTCAAGCAGTGTGCTCACACAGCGCTCCGCAGATTGCTGCATGGGAAGAGAAGAGTGTGGGCGAGGTCCCCACACCCCGTTTCCAATAGAGCCTCTGATGTCCATGC
This sequence comes from Pongo abelii, assembly GCF_028885655.2. NCBI lineage: Eukaryota > Metazoa > Chordata > Mammalia > Primates > Hominidae > Pongo > Pongo abelii. Next base: position 35,778,514 of record NC_085929.1, read on the forward strand.
CTTGGCCAAGGGCTGCAAATCACTTCTGGCACACCTTCCTCATCACAGTGGGAAAACAGGAGAACCCTCTCCCCAGGTAACAGGAGAGAACCAGTACCAAATCATGGCCCTAGGATGGTGGGGACATGGGGAATGAGACTGAGGAGTAGCCAGAGGAAGAGTTCCTGAGAGCTAGGAGGGTCCTTGGAGCTTCTCTAGGCCAGGACCTGAGGGCAAGGTGACTATGCTGCAGTCCAACCCCACCTCTCTTTTTACTTGTTTCAGAAAGGGGGCTCCTATGTCCAAAAACACTCACAGAACCTCTGACTGCTTCTGCCTTTACTTCCACACACTGCTCTCACGGCCTGCTCTGAAGGAGATTTCTCAGGACGGCATCATAGGCTCCAGGGTGAGCACGCCTTAAGGGGATAGGTCGGGGGCGACCAGCTATCCTAGGACACTCTAGCCACCAGTGGACCCATTTAAGGATAATCTGGCTTAGTGGTCAAGGAACATCTCCACAGACAGAGAAAGGACAGGGATAAAATGCCAGGACGCAGGAGTCTGGAGTGGCCCTGGGGTGCTTGGACACAGAGGCACGTGGGCAGCTGAATGATGACAATATTTGCCAAGAGGTGTTCAACAGGCAGGACCCTTACCCCAGCTCTGTGAAGTGAATGCTAAGTCTACTAGCTTGTGGCTGCCCCAGCATCTTAACAAATGCTACAGGAGAACCATGATTATGATGGGTTAATTTGATCGGCAGCAACTCGAAGGCCTAAAGGATACTATAGAGTGAGAAGGAACCCCACCAGATCTGCATAATGCTTGCCATGGGGGCTCCAGTGATGAGCCTCAGGCCTTCCCAGACCACAAGCAAGCTGGCAGATTCTGCTTGAATCAGACTGGTTTCCCGGTTTCAGCCCCCTTTCCCTTCTCCAGCCAAGGACAGAGTCCCAGAGCCTCACCTCCACCTTGATGGCGCAGCGGCCAATAGCACGCACAGCCTTCCGTACAAAATCCACATCCACTTCTGTTGCATACTCTTTCAGCTCTGCCAACACCTGTGGCCCAAACAGAAAAGATGGGGCTGGGGGGACCTGATGGGGCAATATGCTGGAACACTCCTGGGCAGTGAACATACACAGACTCGCTAGGCGAATGGGATTCTGCCTCCTGCTCCAGGTGGAAGGCCCAAGGGAGAGAGCTGGCAGGTGCCTGAAAAGGAAAGAAGGCCTGGACAACCTTGTTTGAGGTTGATTTAGCTAATATATCCAACACCACGTTGTAAGGGATGACAGGAGAAACATTCTTTAGTAACAAAAACATCACTTCTTTTACTTGCTTACGAAGCCCCATGTCCCATGCTAAACACTCTTCATGAGATAAACCATTAATGGTGAGACTGGTCACCTGGGCCAGAGCCTACAGTCTGGTGGTGGTGGAATGGTCCCACACCGAGCCCGTGTCCTGACCATCACACGCGGCTGACCTGGGCGATGTTGGCCTGGGAGGCCAGGCGGATCATGATGTCCAGCTTCTCCAGCTTCACGTAGATAGGGTCATTGTACTTCACGAAGAACACCTTCATCTCATGCTTCAGGATCTCAGGCCTGGTGGTGGGGCAGGATGCCCGGAGAGCAAAAAACAAGGCTTAAGCCCCGTGAGAAAATGCCCTCCACGTTTGCTGGGACATTTCTGGGGTCTGAGGTGGAGCCTGATGTCTGTGAAGGCAGAGTCACTGCCATGGCTGCAAGCTCCTGGGCAGAGGGCCCAGCAACCGGCCTGAGCAAGGCTCTGACTGCTCCTGTGTGCCTGAGCACGTCGCCGGAAGGGAGACGGAGCACAGTGCGAGACGGCTCACTCACTCTCCAGAGGCAGCAGGCCCCACGGGACAGGCTTGGGAATCAGACATATCTCAGTCTCAGTCCCAGCCTGTGACCTCAGGCCTGTTTCCTCACCCATGAAATGGGAATGACGCTGTACAGAAACATGTTACTACTGCAGGTCTGGGACTGCTAGCCTCAGAAGGCCTGGCAAGTGGCAACTTGGATTTTGAAGTGTTCTCACTGTTCCCTAAATGATACAGGTATTTAACTGTGCCTAGACCATTTGTACAAAGAATACAGTTTATGCTGAACACATGCTTCCCTCCTGGGAATCTGGAATTTGTGTAGGTGCCCCCAGTAACAAACTTGGGTGCCGAGTCTCAAATAGGCTTTCCTGGGCAGAGACATTACATACATGTTGCTGCATTTTGTTGGGGGAGGAGTGTGCTCTGTATGACTCCCCATGGGAAGGAGGAGGTACAAGGAAGCCTCTCATGGAATCCTCCAGACTCCACCTGTGTCCTTCTCCCCTGTGACTCAGCCGGGCAGCCCTGCTCTGCTGCTGATAGATCTTTGCTGTGGGTATAGCTATATGCTGAGTCCTGGCTGGGCACAGCAACTTGCACCTGTCATCCAGGCACTTTGGGAGGCTGGGGCAGGAGGATTGCTTGAGCCCAGGAGTTCAAGACCAGCCTCGGCAACAGAGTGAGACCCTGTCTCAAAAAATATATATATTTAAAAAATATATGCTGAGTCCTGTGAGTACTGCTAGTGAATCCTGAGCATGAAGGTGGTCTTGGGACCCCAACACGGACACCGACCTAATCGGCCTGCTGTGAGAGTGAGACGAGAAGCATCCAGCACGACAGATGCCTGCCTCAGAGAAGGCATCGCTAGGCAGGAGCTGTCACTAGCTGAGCCCTTTCACATGTGTCATTGTTCCTCCCTCAAAGGCAACATCCTTCTGCCTTCCGCGAGTATCACCCACCACATTTTTCCTGAACAAGGAAACTTCAGAGAGGGTGAGAGGCTGGCACTAGGTCACATGGCTAATGTCAGTAAAGACGAGAGTGGGGCGAGAATCCTCTGCCTCTGACTCCTACTCCTATGCCCTTCCAGAACAGAGAGGAGGAAGGAAAAGATACGAGGACAGATGGTGAGGAAGGGAGAAGACAGGACAGAGAGAAAGGAGAAAACTGGGTACTCTGTGCTGCTGTGCACACTGCAGGGAGGTCCTGGCCAAGCAAGGAGACTTTGTCGTGCCCCATGGGAGAGGCAAGACCCCGAGCTGGGTAGCAGGAAGATATTTCTGCGATTAGGACTTGGCAAAAGCTGCCCAGCCACATCTTGGGACCAGGGCAGGGCATGTCTCAGTGACACGGACAAATTCTTAAGAGATTTACCATGTTAAATATAGCACAGGGAATCCTGCACGCTGATCTGCTCTACTAGTCACTACGCCGCATTAAATCCGTGACCCAAGGGCACTGGTGTATAAAGACCCACGCTGCAACCAGGAAGCCCTAGTTTCATCCCTTGGTTTAGGAACTCAGAAGGCTTTCCCATATTTACCTCCTTAATAACCCAATTCGACCAATATCTCTGGGTCCCCCCAGAGAGTACTAAGACCCAGACTGAAGCTACAACCAGGAGGATGTGCTGTCTTCCAAGAGAAAATGACTAATGAGGCCCCAGCTCTCTGTGTAGCCCCACTCCCAGCCATAGGGCCTGCTGTAACATACGAATGATCAATGGTTGCTACTGTCAAGTCCCCACGAATGATCAATGGTTGCTACTGTCAAGTCCCCACTGCTGACTGAGCCATTTGACCAAAAGCTGTGAGGAGAACTCAAGGTCAATCCCCCTCCCCAGAGCTGCAGGGCTCTGCCACTCAGAGCCACTTCAGAGGAAGAAGGGGAGCATGCCATGAACCCCTCCGACCCAGCACTGCTCAATGGTTTTTCTGCTCTGGCCTACCCCCAACTACCACACCGCGTGCCCCGGGAGCAGCGGCTCACTGCTCAGCCATTCTCACGGGAGGGAAGCAGGCGGCACAGCATTTGGAGTGAGTCCGATGTACCCCTCCCCCAGACCTCAAGGCTTCAACCTCAGAGAGTTTGACTAGAGCTACAGACTCTGTCCCCCGAAGAAATGCACACAGATACAAAAAATCTGACAGCCCATTTCAGGACAGTTCGTGGACTATGAAGACAATATCTAGTTTAATCACCAAGCTAGTCTTTACATAGCCTGCTTCCTAGTTAGGTTAAGCCAGGGTTTCTCAACCTCAGCACTGCTGACATTTCGGGCTGGCCAGTTACTGTGAGGGGCTATTCTGTGCACTGTAGGATGCTGACCAGCACTCCTAGCCTCTGCCCACTAGAAGCCGGTAGCATGCCCCCCTCAGCTGTGAAAACCAAAGTATCTCCAGACACCACCAAATAACCCTCAGGGGGCAAAGCTGCCACTTCGGTTAAGCTATTCTGGGTTAAGCTATTTGAGACTTCTTGCATGGGGACAGGTCAGTTTCCTTTGAGAGCCCCCATTCCCAGCAGAAGCGGCTCCCTGAGGGGTACGCAGGGACGTGTGTGTGGTGACCTCAGTACCTTTTCTGCACGATAAGATTGATGTTGCGCAGGGCCACATACTGCAGCTCTGGCTCGGCTGACAGCAGTGTGACCAGGGGTGGGGCCAGCTTCTTGAGCAGTGTGCCGTAGTAGTCCAAGTCCTTAGACAACATCTCCATGAACTTCATCAGCACCTTCACAGCAGAGAGCACCACAGCGGAGTTGGCGTGGGAGAGCCTGGGGGTGACCCGCTCACAGATGCTGGGGTCCGTCCATTCCAACGGGGCAAACAGGAAAGACAAGGGGAAACATTCTGTTTTTAGTTACCAAAATAGCATGTCCAGGCCAGGCGCGATAGTTCACGCCTGTAATCCCAGCACTTTGGGAGGCCGAGGTGGGTGGATCACTTGAAGTCAGGAATTTGAGACAAGCCTGGCCAACATGGTAAAACCTGTCTCTACCAAAAAATATAAAAATTAGCTGGGCATGGTGGCGAGCACCTGTAGTCCCAGGTACTCGGGAGGCTGAGACACGAGAGTCGCTTGAACCCAGGAGGTGGAGGTTGCAGTGAGCCGAGATTGCGCCATTGCACTCCAGCCTGGGCAACAGAGTGAGACACAGTCTCAAAAAAAAAAAAAAAAAAAAAAAAAAAAAAAAAAGCATGTCCAGCCTGGGCAAAATCATGAGACCCTTCTCTACTAAAAATAATTTTACACATTAGCTGAGTATGGTGGTGCATGCCTGTAGTCCCAGCTACTTGGCAGGCTGAGGCAGGAGGACTGCTTTGAGCCCAGGAGTTTGAGGCTGCAGTGAGCTGTGACTGTGCCACTGCACTCCAGCCTGGGTGACAGAGCGAGACCCTGTCACAAACAAACAAACAAACAAACAAACATGTTTTTTGTAGAAGATCTAAATCCTGGTTCTGCTGCCTGATAACCCCCAGCAGGTTCAAATCACTCTGAGCCTCAGTTTCCTCATCTATAGAATCAAGATGATGATGCCTACTTCACAGGGTTGCTAGGGGCTTAACTGACATAACGCATGTAAAGAACAAGGCTGGGCGAGGCTGAGGTGGGTGGATTGCTTGATCCCAGGAGTTTGAGACCAGTCTGGGCAACATGGTGAAAACCTGTCTCTATAAAAAATATAAAAATTAGCTGCTCATGTTGGCATGCAGATGTCTGTAGTCCCAGCTACCTGGGAGAGCTGATTGAGCCCCGGAGGTTGGGGCTGCAGCTCCAGCCTGGGGAACAGAGACTCTGCAAAAAAAAAAAAAGAACAAGCACAGTACTGGCACGTAGTACATACTGTATAGATGGCAACTAACTCCTCACTTCCTCCGACTTGGAGGGTATCTTGTTGGTTAAGACCATGAGTCAGGTGAGCCCTAGCCGGGGGACCTGCACTATTCCCTCCACCTCTCTAAGCTGGAGCTCCCTCATCTGGAAAGTGGGGGATGATGATGAAAGTTGCATTAAAGACTCTAAAGTGTGGAAAGCACTCGGCAGAGCCCCAGACACCCAGTGAGAATTCAATGAGCAGTGGCTCTGGTGCTACCCACCTACTGAACTCAAAAGAGGTACCCTGGGCTTCTGCGAGCTCCCAGGCCAGGCCATGCCTATGCCCATAGCTGCCCAAGGCAACTCTCCTGCCTACCTGGCTCTGGAGAGGTGGGAAGCAGGCAGGCCTCCCTTTAGGTGTATCTGAGGGTGGGTTATAAGGCAAAGCACTAGAAAGGGGCCCACTAAGGCCCAAGGCCCAGTGCCTGGTTGGAGCCCCTGAGGACCAGGGTCCTCAAGCTGGGCTGGCAAGCAAGGGGCAGCCCGCTCACCTCTGGGCCTCGCGGTCGTCCTTGGGCGTATAGTTGGCGAGGCAGTCCAGGATGAAGATCTGGCCCCACTCGGTGCACTCATTGAGGGCTGTCAGCAGCTTGTTGATGGACTGTGGGTTCAGATCCAGCAGGTTGCTGCTGGGGTGAGACTCGGCGATTTCTGAGAGCGCTGCCACTGCGTTGGCCACCACCTGGTTGAGAGGGTGGAAGGGGCAGAGGCTGGGGGTGCTGCTCACAGGCCAGGGGGCAGTGGGCTAATGATGCTGGCTGGTCTGAGGTCAAATATCCTGAAAGGAATATGACCCAATGGGCAGGGTCTGGAGCTGCAACGAGACCCACTCCAAGCACTCACCCTGCTGACTCCTCTGCAAACTGGAACAAAACAAGTGTGCCTGCCATTTAGAAAAACAAGAAAGACCTAGCTCCAAGTGCCTAGCCATAGAAAGCATTCCCAGCTTCCTAACACAGCAGCGCCTGTCTACCAGCAACAGCAGCTCACTTCAATGCTTGTCAGCTGTGCTTCTCAGAGCTAGGGGATTCCTGCAGAGCTCCTCGAGGCTACCGGGAGAGGATGGGGGCTGGAGAAGAGGGGCTTGCCAGGTGAAGCTCCAGGCCCTCAATCCATTTCCACTAGAGAGGTGTTTTGTTTGTTTGTTTGTTTGTTTTTTGAGATGGAGTCGTGCTCTGTCGCCCAGGTTGTAGTGCAGTGGTGTGACCTCAGCTCACTGCAACCTCCACCTCTTGGGTTCAAGTGATTCTCATGCCTCAGCCTCCCGAGTAGCTGGGACTGATTACAAGCATGCACCACCACACTCGGCTAATTTTTGTATTTTTAGTGGAGATGGGGTTTCGCCATGTTGGCCAGGCTGGTCTCAGACTCCTGACCTCAGGTGATCCTCCTGCCTCAGCCTCCCAAGTGCTAGGATTACAGGCGTAAGCCACTGCACATAGCCTGTTTTTGTTGTTGTTTTTGAGAATGAGTCTTGCTGTGTTGCCCAGTCTGGAGTGCAGTGGTGCAATCTTGGCTTACTGCAACCTCTGCCTCCCGGGTTCAAGCAATCCTCCTGCCTCAGCCTCCCGGGTAGCTGAGATTACAGGCACGCACTACCATGCCCAGCTAATTTTTATATTTTTAGTAGAGATGGGGTTTCGCCATGTTGGCCAGGCTGGTCTTGAATTCCTGACCTCAGGTGATCCACCCGCCTCAGCCTCCCAAAGTGCTGGGATTACAGGCATGTAATCCTGTATAAGCCACTGTGTGTGGCCTCAGGCAGCTGTTTTTTTGTTTTTTTTTTGAGACGGAGTCTAGCTCTGTCGCCAGGCTGGAGTACAGTGGCGCAATCTTGGCTCGCTGCAACCTCTGACTCCCTGGGTACAAGTGATTCTCCTGCTTCAGCCTCCTGAGTAGCTGGGATTACAGGCACATGCCACCACACCCAGCTAATTTTTGTATTTTGAGTAGAGACGGGGTTTCACCATGTTGGCCAGGATGGTCTCGATCTCCTGACCTCATAATCCACCCGCCTCAGCCTCCCAAAGTGCTGGGATTACAGGCATGAGCCACCGCACCTGGCCCAGGCAGCTGTTTTTAAGGGTTCTGCATTGTTTCCAACTTTTCTCTGTGAACCATTCAGTGCTCCAGTGCCCATCCCTGTACTGGCCACTCAGTACTGTGTATGGCAGTTGCTCAGTGTTTCTGCTTAGAGTGGGGAATGGCTGGGTTTGTGCATTCGTTTTAAACAGGCCCTGCCAAACTGCCCTCCAAACTGCTGCCACCATCATGGGTAAGGAGACTGTGGAGTTCCGCATCCAGCTACATCCTGTCTTCCAGGCTATGCTACTTCAAGGGTGACCCTCTACAATCCAGCAAAGATGGGGGAAGGGAAAAGCACCACACATGCAGCATATGTCTTGGTGAGAAGAGAGCAACAATAACAGTGACTAGAAGGGGAAGGAGGGCACTAGTATTGATGGCGCACTGTGTACCAGGCCATCCCAGGCACGTCATCTTCACAGCACTCCTGCCAGCCATGTAGAATGAGATCCATTTCACTGATGAAGAAAAGAGAGCCTAGGCAGCTTGCCACAGGTTGCACAACTAGTCAGAAGGTGAGGAAAAGGGAATCCAGGTCTAGCTCCCTCCAGAGAAGGTGCCTGAACCACCACAAGGCACAAGAACAACTGGCACCCCCAGCCAGGCTCCGACTTCTAGGTACTCAGGACTGCCTGGTGAAGGGTCAAGCCAATGTCTTCCCAAGCAACCCGGGAGGTGGTGGAGGTGGCACGGTGGGTGGCAGTGGCTTACCATGGGGTTAGAGTCGGAGATGAGGTCTTTAAGGGTGTCCAGGAAGCCCTGGTCCTCCACCAGCTGGGCGTTGATGTCGTGGAGCTTGGCCACGCACACAGCTGCTGTCTTGCGCACATATGGATCCTCATCCTTCAGGCACTTCCGGAGTGGTTCGCACAGGTACTCTGTGATCTTGTCAACGCGGATGCAGCCCATGGTCCGCACTGCCAGGGCTCGGATGAGGGGGTTGGGGTCCTCACAGTCCTGGGGGGAACCAGCCATCGGCCAGGGCAGGGATGGGATAAGCCATCTGTGGCTTCATATTCTCCCTGGCCTGCAGCTCTGAGCCCTGCTAGGCTGAGCGACATCAGATGGCTGCTGTGGACCTTCACCAACTACAGCCAACAGCAGCAAAAGTAAATGCTATATAACTGGCACCCATGCCAGCTCTGCACACCGTCTCCTCTGATCCTCACAGTAGAAATACAATACGGGTCCCATTTTATAGATGATGAAACTGAGGCTCTCAGAAAGGCTAGGAGCTCATCTGAAGCCACAGAGCAGAGCCGTGATTCAAACCCACGTTCACCTAGCATCACAGCCCTCGGTCTTTCCACTGGGCCACAGAAGCCTCATTTCCCCATATCCGAGCACGGACAGGACTCAGGGGAGCTAAGGTTCTAAAGGTATACAAATTCACAGGTACTAAACATTAGGAGAAAATAAAATTAAAATATAGGTGCACAGAGCTGACAATTTAATCTGAAGGACAGAAAATGGAGAAAGCAGCAGTCTATAAGGGGAACAGAGAAGCTCTCGGACACCTGCTGATTCCTGCCCTGGCAAAGCATGCAGGGCAGGGCCCAATCAGGGCAGTGAGGGGATCAACAGGCCTGGCAGGACCTCACACAGGATGAGTTACGCAGGGTCCTTAACATCTGATTTTCTGGAGTGTGGGAGCCCTCTGCTGGAGGAAGAGGCCTGCAGGCTGGGCGGGTGCACGCAGTCTGAAGGTCTGGACTCCATGCAACGCCACAGGGCCCCACCCCAAAGAGACTGAGGGGAGACAGAGCCTTAAGCACCCAATGTCCCCACGCCTACCAAGCGTCTGCTCACCTTCACAAAGGTGTTGACGGCCATAATGGCCATGTCAGGCTGACTCTTGGCGTAATTCATCAAGTAGAGGTATACCAGCTTCTTCAGCTCCAGGTTGTCCGTCTGCATGCAGTTGACCACATCGGGGAAGAGGGCACTGGAAGGTCAAAATGGTGTCAGCATGGGAAAGGCTGAAGAAAGGAAGAGGAAGATTTTCAGGCTGCTAACTAGTGGGTGAGAGGACAGTGGGTAGGAGAGAAAGGAGAGACACACTGGACTTCCTGGTAAAAGGGAGGGTTTCAGGTCTGCTGTTAACAATCAACACCTATTGATAGAAAGGGAATCCCAAAGGGTAATTTTAAAAGCAGGAAAGTCCTTGGTTCTTTTCATATAGTTCAAACATGAGTTCTGGAGCCCATCAAACCCACCACTGCCTCTTGCTAGCTATATGACATTGGAGAAATTCCTTTGTCACCTGCCCCCTCGCCCTGAGTCTCAATTTCCTAACTTGCAAGAAAGATGCAGCAGAAACTCACTTCACAGGGCCTTTATGATAACTGAATGAGACAACATACTTAGGTATCTGGTCCTTGATATCTGGGAGATGCTGAGTAAATGAAAATAATCCTTTCTCCCTCTCTGATACTTAACGTGGCCCCTTACATTGGGCTGCTGGTTCTGGAGGGTCGCAGGGAAGCAGGATGGCTCACGCTGCTTTCACCACAAGCTCTGGCACCCGGTAAGAACCAGCATGGCATGCATGGAGCACGCACCATACACCAGGCTTGGTGCTAAGAGCTTTACATGCTTGATCTCATTTAACTGCCCTTAGAAGTCAGGGGATGATCCCCATTTCACAGAACACTGAGGTTCATAAATGTCAAATAACCTGCCTGGAGGAGTCAGGTCTGAGAACAAGGTCCGTACTCATGACCACTGGGTGGAACCCTTCTCAATGTGGTACCCGTGGGCCCAGAGTCACAGGCCTTCTTAAGATGTGAAATTTGGTTAGAGATCAATTTTCTATCTCTGGAATCATCATATCCCCTCTCAATTCTTATGTGTTTATAGGAAAGGACGTGTCAACATAGAGACTTAGGAGGACAAAGTGAACTTCCTGAGTCCCAACAGGCAGGAGTCTTGCCAAAGCCAAAATGTATGTGTCACCTTGGAAGATGACGCACCAGGAAGAATGGGGAGGAGGGAGGAGGAAAAACTGCTGATGAGGCCAACTCGCTCTTTGGGGCCCGTCATATCAACAAAGTCAGCTCTTTTGAGATGGAAGAACAAAGATGTTTCTCCTCTGTGAGGAGGTGACAGTGGTGTTCTGGGTGAAGGAGAGCAGCTTTGTCCTGGAAGAAATCTGACTTGGAAGGAGGCCCAGTTGTCCAGCAGGTGCCTGCTCCCTTTCTGCTCTGGCTTCCAAAGGGCTCTCTGCAGAGCTCCTTCCCGGAGCTGCTGGCAGGAGGTCCTTTGCTGGGGAGCAATCCATGGGGACGTCTGGAGCAGTGGGAGCCTATCTTGGCACCTGGATGGGAGCTGCTCCACCTCAGCACCCGGGCTATGAGGCACAGGGCTGGGCACCACGAGGGCATGGGTGAAAGCGGCCTGGATTTGGATTTCAGAAAAACTGGGCTTGAGTCCTAGTTCTGCCATAAACCATGTGACTCTTAGGCAGTCACTTTATGTTTTTATTTCTTTGGCAGTAAAACTGTCATTACCTACAATATGGGAATTGTAAGAAACTACTGAGAAAACAAATCTCAAAATGTTCTGTGCAGACTCTCAAATACTGCGCAAATATTAAGCTGTTTTAAAATCCAGTCTCTGCCTTTGAGATTTTACAATCTGGTGAGCAGGTAAACACAAGTACACATAACAAGAGAACAGTTTCCATTGAGAGCTGGGTGATGGGAACAGACAGCAAATGCTTTGAGCTTGAGGTAGTGGGCTGGGGTGATCAGGGAAGGAAACACAGGGAAGGCAGACCTTGAATGTTTTTTTTGAGATGGAGTTTCGCTCTGTTGCCCAGGCTGGAGTGCAGTGGCGTGATCTTGGCTCACTGCAACCTCTGCCTCCCAGGTTCCAGCAATTCTCTGCCTCAGCCTCCCAAGTAGCTGGGATTACAGGTGCCCACCACCACGCTCAGCTAATTTTTGTATTTTTAGTAGAGACGGGGTTTCAGCATGTTGGCCAGGTGGTCTTGAACTCCTGACTTCATGATCCACCCACCTTAGCCTTCCAAAGTGCTAGGATTACAGGTGTGAGCCACAGCATCCGGCCTCGAATGGGTTTTTAAAGATGGGAAGACAAGCTGGGTCACTGGGCGCTCCCACAGGGGAGGCATGAGCCAAGGTGCAGCAGCCACTCTACACACGACCTGCTTTAGCCATCAGGTGTGACAGAGGCTGCACACCAGTGATAAATTACAGAAATCCAATCTGCACATGTGTTTTACTTGCACCACACAGTGTTTGTTTAATATCTTCTGGCCACTTAAGACAGGGAGATTTAAAATGAAAAATCCAGATTTCCCATTCTTATTCTTCTTCTTTTTTTTTGAGACTGAGTCTTGCTCTGTCACCTGGGCTGGACTGCAATGGCACAATCTCGGCTGAATGCACCCTCTGTCTCCCAGGTTCAAGCAATTCTCCTGCCTCAGCCTCCCGAGTAGCTGAGATTACAGGCATGCACCACCACGCCTGGCTAATTTTTGTATTTTTAGTAGAGACGGGATATCACCATATTGGCCAGGCTGGTGTCGAACTCCTGACCTCGTGATCCGCCTGCCTGGGCCTCCCCAAGGGCTAGGATTACAGGCGTGAACCACCGCGCCTGGCCCAGATTTCCCATTCTTTTTAAAAACCAGAAGACCTGGCCACACTGGGTCCTCTTCCCCAGCCAGTAGTGATCCTCTGGAGTTTCTGAGAGGGTTCATGCCACACCCACTCTATCGCCTGCTACCTTTCCCACCTACTCCAGTTAACTCACTCCATCACCACCTGACCTGTCAGTGTCTGGGCTTGTGATTCCTGTGTAAACAAAACCTTCTATTGGGAAGAAAGTTTTATGAAGGGAGCTGTATGAGGGGAGACATGGGTCCCTAGACACCCTAAAGGAGAGACTGAAGTGGACCCAAGCTATAAACCCTCCCCTGTCAGCCAGCTTCCAGCTGCCACCAGGCCTACTCCTGCACACCTGACATCTTTGCCCACGGTCATCGATGCAATCACTTTCTTCACTGCCTCCTTCTTCTTCTCCTTCTTGTCACTGTTGAGCTCTGCCTTCAGCTCGAAGATCTCCCCTAAGGAAAGGAGGCAAGCATGAGTGATCCCTCCCTACCCTGGCAGGGGACGATTCCCAGTATCTAACTTCCAAAAGAACCAGAGGGAGGCAAGTAAGACATCCTATGCTGTTGGCTGAAGGCAGCTTCAGGCGCCTGGCCTCAGGTGGGCCAGGCAACAGTGAGGGATGACTGTTAGGACAGGAATTAACAAGATGGAAACTTGTAGGCCGGGTGCAGTCGCTCATACCTGTAATCCCAGCACTTTAAGAGGCTGAGGATCGGCCAGCACGGTGGCTCATGCCTGTAATCCCAGCACTTTGGGAGTCCGAGGCAGGCAGATCACGAGGTCAGGAGATCAAGACCATCCTGGCCAACATAGTGAAACCTCGTCGCTATTAAAATACAAAAAATTAGCCAGGCATGGTGGTGCGTGCCTGTAATCCCAGCTACTCAGGAGGCTGAGGCAGGGGAATCGCTTGAATCCGGGAGGTGGAGGTTGCAGTGAGGCAAGATGGCGCCACTCAAGACTCCACCTCAAAAAAAAAAAAAAAAGAAAAAAGAAAAGAGGCTGAGGACTACTTGAGCTCAGGAGTTCGAGATTAGCCTGGGTAACATAGTGAGACCTCGTTTCTACAAAAAAATTTTTTTAATTAGCCTGGTGTGGTGGCACGCGCCTGCCGTGCCAGCTACTCTGGAGGCTGAGGCTGCAGAATCATTTGAGCCCAGAGATCGAGGTTGCCGTGAGCCATGACACCACTACACTCCAGCCTGGGGGACACAAAGTGAGATCCTGTCTCCAAAAAAAAAAAAGAAACTTAGAGGCCACTCTGGATGGATTGAAGCAACAGGAACCATGGAAGCTACAAAGGTTCTGAGGAAGACAAAAGCATCAAAAACATGATGGCAGGCTCTGCTCAGCCAGGGAGCTAAAAACCCAGTGGAAGGCAAAGCTGTCCTCAGCTACCCTCACTCAACAAAAGACCCTTAAAAGCCTCAGTGCAATAGAACCTGAGTACTTAAGGCTTGCGGGGTGAGGGCAGGATTTGTGGATTCCCACATAGAGGCCTTTCCTGTTTTCCTCAAACCTCTACTTAAAACAGCTTGTTCAGGGTTTCACTTCCTGAGACACAAGTGGTTGGTTGCTCAGCTCTGAAAACAGGAATTCAGCTGCTCCATGAGAGCTCAAGCATATAATCAATTGTTCTGAAGAACTTCATGATGTGAAAAAAACAAATGAGGAAGTAGGGTTGTCTGGCCCTGCCATGGACAGATAGTCAGGACCCTGTTAACAGGTTAGGAGGGCAGATGTCATTTCCTGACCCCTTCTCTTTTATTTTTTATTTTTTTGAGATGGAGTCTCGCTCTGTCACCCAGGCTGGAGTGCAGTGGCCCCATCTCAGCTCACTGCAACCTCTGCCTCCTGGGTTCCAGCAATTCTCCTGCCTCAGCATACCAGGTAGCTGGGACTACAGGCACCATCACACCAGGCTAATTTTTGTATTTTTAGTAGAGACGGAGTTTCACCATGTTGGTCAGGCTGGTCTTGAACTGATTTCGTGATCCGCCCGCCTTGGTCTCCCAAAGCACTGGAATAACAGACATGAGCCACCGCGCCCGGCCATTTTTTTTTTTTTTTGAGACATAGTCTCACTCTGTCACCCAGGCTGGAGTGCAGCAGTGCGATCTTGGCTCACCACAACCTCTACCTCCCGGGTTCAAGCAATTCTCCTGCCTCAGCCTCCCAAATAGCTGGAACTATAGGTGGGCACCATCACACCCTCCTAATTTTTGTATTTTTAGTAGAGACGGGGTTTCACCATGTTGGCCTGCCTGGTCTCGAACTCCTGACCTCAGGTGATCCACCCGCCTCAGCCTCCCAAAGTGTTGAGACTACAGGCGTGAGCCACCATGCCCGGCCCTCTGAGCCCTTCTCTAAGCCTAGTCCCATACTAACTTGTTCCCACACATTTTCTTATTTCATCCTCACAACTCTGCATTTCCCTCCATTTTGCAAATGGAGGCTGTGAGAGGCTCAGTAACCTATATCCAATGCCGGTAGGGGGTAGGGCTGAAACTGAAAACCAGATCTGCCAGCTCCAAGGCTCATGCTCTCAATCCCTATGCTTGGGCCTACCCAAGATACTCACTTTGCTTTCCTAAACCTGTTTCCTTGTCTCTTTGGCTGGAGCATTGAACCCAGGCATGTCTGTCCACACATCTCTCTTCCCAAAAGAAATCCACTAAAAAACCCCACCCCCAAAATAAAAAAATTAGCTGGGCATGGTGGCACGTGCCTGTAGTCCCAGCTACTTGGGAGAATGGCTTGAACCCAGGAGGCTGCAGTGAGCAGAGATCTCGCCACTGCACTCCAGCCTGGGTGACAGAGACTCTGTCTCAAAAAAAAAACAAACAAACAACAAAACCCACCCCTGGGACTCTAATACACTCAGCACTACATTCACCCTGTGGCTCACTAGGCTCCACAAGACTGATCCCTGCATACCTCTCCAATTGCTTTCTCTCTTTTTTCAATTAGTTGCCCAGGCTAGACTCGAACTCCTCGGCTCAAGCAAGTAATCCTCCCACCCAAGCCACCACCTGGGGCGCCACTGTGCCCGGCTCTAACCTCTTCTTGTATCACCCTCCTCAGTAGCTCATGCCCACTACTTCCTTTCCCCGAATGTGTCACAGGCACAGCACTCACTCCTTCCCCTTCCTATCCCCCATCGATCTGGCCAGCTCCACCCAGAGCTCTCCCACAGTCCCCCCTGGACCCACTACACTTCAGTGTGGTTACTACTCTACAGACTGTCTTCCCTGCTCAACCTTGAGCAACACCAGGTCAGAGGCTCTGTTTCTCTTCCACTACACATGGTAGGTTCTCAGTAAAAACCAGCTAGACCAATACATGAAATGCCTGATGAGGGACAGACTTTGAGTCCTGGATCAGCTGATCCAACAACAGACTCTTTTCATCTGGTCAGCACGCATGTGTCAGTATCACTTGGAAGGAAGGAGGGAGGAATAAAGGGCTGGCCAGAAAGATGCTTACAGGGTTAAAGCACATTTGTCAGCCACGAGAACATCTTCCATTTCCTTAAAAGCACAAACAACCAAAATACCCAATGATATAAGCCTAGCTTAGCAAATTTCAGTGTAGCTACTCAATAGACTTAATAGTGAGTCATTAGAATTGTTGGGAAATGTTTATGATATCAAAACGTCAAATGAAAAACAGGATTAAAACCATGAAAATACGTGCCTGACCGGCCGCAGTGGCTCATGCCTGTAATCCCAGCACTTTGGGAGGCTGAGGGGGGCAGATCACCTGAGGTCAGGAGTTTCAGACCAGCCTGACCAACATGGAGAAACCCCGTCTCTACCAAAAATACAAAATTAGCCGGACATGGTGGTGTAATCCCAGCTACTTGGGAGGCTGAGGCAGGAGTATCACTTGAACCTGGAAAGCGGAGGTTGCGGTGAGCTGAGATCAGTGCCATTGCACTCCAGCCTGGGCAACAAGAGCGAAACTCCGTCTCAAAAAAAAAAACAGGAAAAAAAAATTAGCTGGGCATAGCGGCGGGCACATGTAATCCTAGCAATTCCGGAGGCTGAGGCAGGAGAATAACTTCAACTCGGGAGGCAGAGGTTGCAATGAGCCAAGATTGCACCACTGCACTCCAGCCTGGGTGACATGAGTGAAACTCCGTCTCAAAAAAAAGAAAAACACGTGCCCTTGGATAAGGACACACAGATACATGGATAGACACACACACACACACACACACACACACACACACACAAAATTGCTGTGGGAGTGTTGATAGGATTGTGTGTTTTCTTTCCCCTGGAAAAAAACATAATTATTTTAAGCCATGGGAAATAAAAGGGCACTTTTTTTCCCCACACTTGGAGCTAATGTTCTTCCCTTTCTGAGCTCTAAAAGGAGTAGTCAATTTCTTATATCATCAACAGTTCAATTTTCTAGATCTACCACAAGCCCTAGGCCATTCCTGCCACATGTTTCCAGGCCTTCATTCCCACCCCTACTCCCTACCGCCACAGGAGGAAAACAGAAGGGACAGGCAGAGAAAGCGTAGGACAAGTCCCATTATTAAACAAGTAATACCTTTCTTGGTCGTGGTGAAATATTTTGAGTCAGTCATTTTGGTCCCTTATCTGTAGCCAGGCTTCTGCAAGACAGAGAAGAGAGGGGTGACTTTCAGTTATGCTCTATCCCATCTTCAGTTATGGTGCAGAGGGAGGAGGAGGATCCAGAACACATGTGGTATAGGAAAACAGCTGCTTATCTATTTCCTGGAGAAATGAACTTTAGATCA
Source organism: Pongo abelii (assembly GCF_028885655.2). Classification (NCBI taxonomy): domain Eukaryota; kingdom Metazoa; phylum Chordata; class Mammalia; order Primates; family Hominidae; genus Pongo; species Pongo abelii. The sequence continues at coordinate 35,795,728 of NC_085929.1, forward strand.
TGGCAGATTAGATTTTGAAAAGTAATTCTGAGGAATCTATCAACTTTTTTTTTTTTTCTTCAGAGATGGGATCTCACCATGTTGCCCAGGCTGGTCTCAAACTCCTGGGCTCAGCCAATCCTCCTGCCTCGGCCTCCCAAAGTGCTGGGATTACAGGTGTGAGCCACCACACCCGGTCCCATCAAATTTTTCAATGTGCCTCTTCTAGAAATCTTTCCCACAAAAATATCTGCACAAGGATGGACGGGCTTACAGCAGCCCCTTTGTGGGACCCACTTTGCTCAGCACTGTCCTAAATACTTTACACACATTAACTCATTAGAAGCCTCATCACAGCATCATCAAGGCACTATGTTACCCTATACCGTCAAATGAGATTAGAAAATACCAAGCTTAAAAGGCTAGGGAGACTTCTCCCCACAACTTTTCTAAGCTGCTAAAATAGTAACATGCATGATTCATCTCTGGAAAGGGCTAGAATCTGTACTCTACAGCAGTTCCCAAATCTACCTGGCCAGTTTTCTTAAAGGCGCTCTCAGGACATCTCCTAGAGCAAAGCTCACAGTGTGAAGTACTATTGTAAGACAATAGGGGCCAGGCACCACAGCTCATGCCTGTAATCCCAGCATTTTGGGAGGCTGAGGCGGGTGGATCACCTGAGGTCAGGAGTTTGAAACCAGCCTGGCCAACATGGTAAAAATCATCTCTACTAAAAATACAACAAATTAGCCAGGCGTGGTGGTACGTGCCTGTAATCTCAGTTACTTGGGAGGGTGAGGCGGGACAATCACTGGAACCCGAGAGACTGAGGCTGCAGTAGCGAGACCGCACCACTGCACTCCAGCCTGGGAGACAGAGCAAGACTCTGTCTCAGAAAAAAAAAAAAAAGACAATAGGACAAAGAAAGTACTGAAGCTCCGCCATTCATTTAACAAAAATTCATTTAACAAAAATTTACTGAGCATCTACTATGTACCTCAGTAGTTCTTCTGGGCAACAGATGAAAGAAAAGAAGTTACACAGGAACCAAGATACCCTAGATACATTTATTAAGAATCTATCATTTACTGAGCCCCTATTAAAGGCAGGGGCTTCACCCACATTACCTCACTTAATCTTGTCAATAATGTAACTGCTTTGAATCCCATTTTACAGATGATGAAATGGACTCAGGGATGTTACATAACTTGCCCAAGGTCAAATGGCTTGTAAGAGGCTGGGCTGGGAGACCATCTCAGGTCTACCTGAGCTTAGTTCCTATGCTCTATTGATGAAGGAATTCTGCTTCCCCCTTCTGACAAGGAGGACAGTTCCCTGATAGTGGCTAAGGATTCAGTCAAAAAAAAAAAAATTGAGGCCGGACGCAGTGGTGCACACCTGTAGTCCCATCTACTTGGGAGGCTGAGCGGCACAAGAAGCACTTGAACCCAGGAGGCAGAAGTTGCAGTGAGCCGAGACTGTGCCACAGCACTCCAGTGTGGTGACAGAGCAAGACTCCGTCTCCCAGCCCCACCCCCACAAAAAACACATTGAGACTTTCAAGTGCAGCCTTCTAATCCTACCTGTAGTTTTATGTGGTATAGAAAACCACACAACTCCAAAAAATAGACATTTGAATGGAGAAAACCCACTTCACTTTGTCTCTTTTGTTGCGTCTATGGAAGGGACTCAAATAACCCACCAATATCTCCTTTCAAGTCATTACTATACGAGGGCAAGATGAAAGTTACTAGTGCAACGGATGTGAGGGATCAGGAGTCATTTCACAGTCTCTGGAAACCAAGCCAACACAGCACCTCCTCTCCAGCCCAATTGGATTTTTCCAAATTAAGCTTGTATTTATGGCAGGATGGCACTGAGCAAGCCTCCCAACCGAGAGACACCCATAGATTTTGTTTCAGTAATCAATGGGAAACAAATACATATTGTCTTGGGGTCACCTTAAATCCTTTGTGGATCCTGTAGGAATAAAGGAATAAAGGCTTCACTGACAAAACAGTATAAAAAGAGGCACATTTCTACTTCCCTTGTGCTTTGCAAAGTTGAAAAGGAAGGATGGCACTTTTCTATGGGAGCTGCGGGAAAGAGCAGAAGAGCCCACTGCGTCTGATGTTGCAAGTCCCACAGTGGGGACTCTAAACTTGCTGGTCCCCCCAGCATGAGTCATGGTTGTAGACAGATCCACAAAGGAAGGCCCCGCATGCGCCAGGCTCACAGCTCCCGTTTGCCCTCCTCTTTCATGCCTAGCCCAGGCCCAGCACATAGCAAGTATTCAATTGATAGTTGTTGAAAGAAATGAAAAGGGGCCACTGAAGATCCCAGGGAGCCTCAGCCTGCTCTCTGGCAGCCGTTACATAACTAGTTACGGTTTGTTTCCAACAGGAATTTACTGACATTAAAAATGATTTTTTTTTTTTTTTTTTGCACAAACATAAAGCCATTTTCTCAAAGAAACCTCACCAACCTAGGGGTTCTTTGGGGAACTCTGAAAATGAGCAGGTAAATCAGATAAGGGGATTTCTGTCTTACAATAAAGATATGCATGGTTCCAGAAGTCACAGACTTGAGAGTGTAACTGCCAAAAGTATCCAAAATAATAGGATAATATCATTTCTCAAGGTTGAGTGTAAGAGGGATAACTGAAGGCAAAAGGGGCTAAAACTCACAGGCCACAAAGAAACACAGAAAGTAACACAGAAACCACTCCAACATTAAATCTAGAAAGAAACAAAAGTGGCCGGGTGTGGTGGCTCATGCCTGTAATCCTAGCACTTTGGAGGCTGAGGTGGGCAGACTGCCTGAGCTCAGGAGTTTGAGACCAGCCTGGGCAACATATGGTGAAACCCCGTCTCTACTAAAATACAAAAAATTAGCTGGGCGTGGTGGCATGTGCCTGTAGTCCCAGCTACTCGGGAGGCTGAGGCAGGAGAATTGCTTGAACTCAGGAGGTGGAGACTGCAGTGAGCTGAGATTGTGCCACTGCACTCCAGCCCGGGCGACAGAGTAAGACTCAGTCTCAAAAAAAAAAAAAAAAAAAAGAAAGAAAAGTGAATAAAACAAACAAAATACCTTAGATAACTAATGTGAGAGCTGCTTGGAATTTCTTGCCTCTCCAGAAGAAAAAGCTGTCAGAGCCTTTCCCCTCCCCTGCAGGCCCAACACACCGTCGGAGGCCCTAAATTCCCAGGACGCAACCTGCTGGTGACAGATTGGTGCTGTATGCAACTGACCAAGAGGAGAAACGGGTGAGAAAGCCTCTCTTTCTGGGGATTTAAAAAAAAAAGTGACAGAGCTGCAGGGTAGCTAGTCAAAGCACAGCTGCAGATACCCCAACAGTGCTGAGCTTTCCGTGACAGTCTTCCTTTTACAGGTGCTAAGCAACTACTCACAAACTTAACTGCCACTCAGTGCACTGGTGCTGGCTGCAGCTTTTTTCTGCAGTATCTGTTTCACATATCCCTCTGCAGAGGGCCCAATGGGACTGATGATGCAGAAATGTATCCCTCTGAAGTTGTTTCATATGCAGGAAATTAAAGTAGAGAAGGGAGGGGATGTGGAGAAAAGTGAAACGCTTTGGAAAGCCACCCTAAAACACAGGTAACAAAACAAAACAAAACAATACAAAACAAAACACCTCACTTCACCATGAATGATTCCCTACCTATGGCTTAGTGATGTACTAAGGGCAGCTATCTCCTCATGTCCTTTCTCCATTGTGAGCACCTAATGCTGGTACCTGGTCTTGCAGTTGCCTCTTAGATATCAGTGCAAGAGAGATTTCTCATTCTCTCCGCAGGAATGGAAAAAACCCTACTGTTCAGTCCTAACGGGGCTCAGACTCATAGATGCCATGAGAAAGACTGGTGCTTTTCCTGGCACCTGCTCGGTTGTTATCATGCACTGTATCCCTACCCCATAGAGGCCAAAGGGGCTGAGACCTTGTTCTCTGATGAATCTGATCGGGTACACGAACCATATTTGAAAGCAGGCAGCGGCTGGGCGCGGTGGCTCATGCCTGTAATCCCAGCACTTTGGGAGGCCGAGGTGGGCAGATCACGAGGTCAGGAGATCGAGACCATCCTGGCTAACATGGTGAAACCCCGTCTCTACGAAAAAAAAAATTAGCCGGGTGTGGTGGCACGTGCCTGTAGTCCCAGCTACTCAGGAGGCTGAGGCAGGAGAAGCGGGAACCCGGAGGCGGAGCTTGCAGTGAGCAGAGATCGCGCCACTGCACTATAGCTTGGGCGACAGAGTGAGACTCTGTCTCAAAAAAAAAAAAAGAAAAAAAAGAAAGCAGGCAGCAAATTTAGGCAAGAAAAAGCTTAGGGTTTGGATTCCATCTTTGGAAGTGTCGTCAGGGCAAATTTTTTAAAGTGGTAATTACAGGGAATTTTTGATTCAGAAACTGCTCTGGCCAGTATAATGAGTCACTTTTGCTAAGGAGACAGCATTCTGGGCTGGAATCCTCCCTTAATTTCAGCATTTACAGGCCAAGGAATGCCTCAAAGGGATGGCATGGTCAAAATTAAAAGAGGGGCATACCTGGAACAACTGGTTTCACCCTTGAGGAGCCAGTGCGGCTGTCCCCTCTTAATCTTAATATTTCTCACACCCACATTTGAAAGATTATGACTTTGATGTCACATCCCAGAACCAGTTCTGGTTAACTTCATTTTTTTAGAATTAAAGAAAGGGAACTGAGGCTGGGCATGGTGGCTCACACCTGTAATCCGAGCAGTTTGGGAGGTCCAGGTGGGCAGATCACCTGAGGTTAGGAGTTCGAGACCAGCCTAGCCAACATGGTAAAACCGTCTCTACTAAAAATACAAAAAAGTAGCCGGGCATGCTGGCGGGCGCCTGTAGTCCCAGCTACTCGGGGGCTGAGGCAGGGGAATCACTTGAACCCGGGAGGCAGAGGTTGCAGTGAGGTGAGATCGCAGCATTGCACTCCAGCCTGCGCAACAAGAACGAAAATCAGTCTCAAAAAAAAAGAAAAAAGAAAAGAAAAGGAACTGAGCAATAAAGCCTAAAATATAGTAGTTTTCTCGCTTATGTTTTCTAGATGTATAAAGAAGCCCTTGGTGGGACTTTTGGAAACAGTGTCCAGGGATAAAGATGTAACATGATCTAAGAGAGGGAAAATGAGGTCCTAGGTCCTAAGGAAAAAAAAGGGAAGAAGAAAAAACATTTTCATCTAAAGACTTTGGTTTTTAGCTGCTGAAGTTAGGGTTAGGCTTAAAGGAAAAAAAGTTCTCAATATTTTTCAAATTTTGTCTTCATATATCTAAATATAATTTTAGGAACAAGAAATATAGACTATCTGTGTTTTAAGCTAATAAAATGAATTTAAATCTATTTTTAAAACATAAGAAAATCACCTCCTTCGAGAATGAAAAAAATAAAAACATAAGAAAATGGGTACTGAGTATAGTATTTCAATTGTTCTCCAATGTCTCAAAATTGGTGACAACCTTTAAAAGGAAAGTATGCTGAACTGAGTCTACTTCATTTCCATAATTCAATTTCCCTCTTTAAAATGGGGAGATCAAGCCGGGTGTTATGGGTCACACCTGTGAATCCCAGCAACCTTGAGAGGCCAAGGCGGACAGATTGCTTGAGGCCAGAAGTTTGAGACTGGCTTGGGAAACATGGTGAAATCCTGTCTCTACCAAATTAGCATGGTGGTGCACACCTGTAGTCCCAGCTACTCAGAAGGCGGAGGTGGGAGGACTGCTTGAGCCTGGGAGGCGGGAGGCTGCAGTGAGCCAAGATCGCACTACTGCACTCTAGCCTGGGTGACAGAGTGAGACCGTATCTTAAAAAAAGAAAAAAAGAGGGGGGGTGGGGACTGCTGTACCTGCTATTCTGTGTATTTCACATATTTCTTCTGACAAGGGCTAATGTGAGAATGAAAGCATGTTGACAAGAAAAAATGTAAACATCATAAATATCACAAGATTTCATGTGAACAAAGCTCTAAGAGGCAAACCTAAGCTATGGTGATATCAGTCAGGTCAGTGGATGCTTCTGGGTGGGAAGGACTGAAAGCGGGCATGAAGGGCCCCTGCAGTAAGGGAAATGATCTGCATCCTGATGCAGATACTAGACACACTGTACACTTAAGAGCCAAGCATGTCACTTGGTGTAAATTAAACAGACATTTTTTTAAATGTGCTGGGCGCGGAGGCCTGTAATCCCAGCACTTTCGGAGGCCAAGGCGGGTGGATCACCTGTGGCCAGGAGTTCGAGACCAGCCTGGCTAACATGGTGAAACCTGTCTCTAGTAAAAATACAAAAATTAGCTGGGCCTGGTGGTGGGCGCCTGTAATCCCAGCTACATGGGAGGCTGAAGCACAAGAATCGCTTGAACCTAGGAGGCAGAGGTTGCAGCAAGCTGAGATGGCACCACTGCACTCCAGCCTGGGCGACAGAGCAAGACTTGGTCTCAAAAAAAAAAAAAAAAAAAGGCAGGGCACGGTGGCTCACACCTATAATCCCAGCACTTTGGGAGGCCGAGGGGGGAGGATCACCTTAGGTCAGGAGTTCAAGACCAGCCTGGCCAACATGGCAAAACCCCATCTCTACTAAAAATACAAAAATTAGCCGGGCATGGTGGTGGTGCATGCCTGTAATCACAGCTACTTGGGAGGCTGAGGCGGGAGAATCGCTTGAACCCCAGAGGCAGAGGTTGCAGTAAGCCGAGATTGGAGCCATTGCACTCCAGCCTGGGCAACAGAGCAAGACTCTGTCTAAAAAAAATTTTATTTAAAAAAAAATAACAAAATAAAACTCAAATCTGGAGAAGAAAGGAAGAATGAAACATTGCATCCAGAGGAAATAAAGTCTTTGGAGTGTGACATCAAATCTGGAAATCTTAAAAGAACCATGAATTCAATTCCATAAAAATTGAGTTTTCCTGCATGGCCAAAAATAATAAAAAGCCAAAAGCCATATGATAAACATACTCACAAACATTTGCATCACATTGCAGACAAGGCCTATTTTCCTATGTAAAAAGTGACTACAAATAGGAGAATGGCAGAGGATGTGGACAGTTCACAGAAAGTGAATTAATATAATGGTTCAAGCTCATTTCTAAGAGACACAGAAACTGAAACTACGGTGAAATATCACCTGTCAGCTGCTGAACTGATAAAGAGCCAAGAGTCTAATAACACCCCATGTTGGAGCTGACATAGGTAAATAGGCGCCCTCATTTGAGGCTAGTGACAGTATGAAATGCTACAATCTCTGAAGCAAATTGGTAACAGCCATTAAAATTGCAAAGGTCCTTACCCGTTGACCCAGTATTTCTGCTTCTAGGACTTTACATGTGGAAAATTACGTAGATACAAAATTATTCATGCAACTTCCTTTCTAATAGCAAAATACTATAAATGTCCATCCACAGGATTGTTTTAAAACATGACAGCACAGTAGAGCTGGGCACATCTGTGACTCCAGCTACTCAGGAGGCTGAGTGGCGAGGATAGTTTGAGCCCAGGAGTTTGAGGCCAGCCTGGGCAACACAGTAAGACCCCAACTCTATAAATAAATAAAATGATAGCACAGCATATGGACATATGGAATACTATGCATCCATGCAAAACAATAGGCAGTTCTGGCTGGGCACGGTGGCTCACGCCTGTGATCCCAGCACTTTGGGAGGCTGAGGCAGGTGGATCACAAGGTCAGGAGTTCGAGACCAGCCTGGCCAACATAGTGAAACCCCGTCTCTACTAAAAACACAAAAAAATTAGCCGGGTGTGGTGGCACATGCCTGTAGTCCCAGCTACTCGGGAGGCTGAGGCAGGAGAATCGCTTGAACCTGGGAGGCAGAGGTTGTAGTGAGCTGAGACTGTGCCATTGCACTCCAGCCTGGGTGAGAGTGAGACGCCATCACAAAAAAAAAAAAAAAAAAAAAAGCATCTCAGATTTCCCCACAGACTTCCTCCCCTAATTTGGGATCTGTCCTGTTGAATGCTGTCAACCCAGTGACTGCCACGATGCCTGGCACATTCTAGGAGCTCACCAAATGTTTGCTGGCAAAACGAATGAAAAGACAGTTTCCCAGAGAAGCTACAAAACCAAGGGCCCAAAACAGATTAAGATGAGAGAGCTGTGACAAGTGCCAGACAGTCATGACTGGGCAGACCAGACTGGGAACATAAGGCTTTGCAGTTAACATGGCAAGGCTGATGCAATGTCAAGATGGCTGCCAGGAAATCTGGCCCTACTACCAACAGCTGTGCGACCCTGGGCAACTACCACCATCTCTGGGCCTGCCTTTCTCCAAATGTCAAACAAAAGAATATGATTATCAATGGCTCAAGTCCCTCTCTATTCTTAAACCATTTCAAACAGATAAAAGTGGAACTGTTCTGGTGGAAAGAAGGGTGGGAGGCCTAGAGCCTGGCTCATTTCACTATGCCTACCTCTCCCCGTCCTCACCACGGCCCTTCAGACATCCCGTGGTTCTATGGAGCAAAGCTTGAAAACCAGTCTACTGAATGACAAGTCTCTCTCCCACATCTCACATTCTATGATTCTCTGCTGGATGAGGGGCCCATTTCCCTACCAGTGAGTGTTCTTCCCAGGTGTCAAACACGAGGAAGTAGAGTATGATCATTCTAAGAGCATGACATAAGATGTTTCCAAAGGGGAAAAAAAGAGAACAAATTCAGAATGCAGCCAAGGCCAGCAAACCCCATTAGGTCTTCAGTGGGAAGGAAAACAGTAAGAAGCCAAACAACAGAGTGTTTTAATTTCTCCAAATGGCCAGCCAATGTCAGGGGAAGGCCTTTTCTAGTCTCCGGGCAGTGATTCATGTCAGAGCAGCCCATGCTCTTCAATCAGATGAGAAGTGTGAAGTTGGTGGTGGCAGCACAAGGCACTGCACACTCTTGGCACTCAGTGAATTAATGAAGGAGACCATCAGTGTGGTGAGATGAACCAGAGAAAAAGCTTTAGGAAAGGAAAAGGGGAAAGAGACGTTTCACAAGGTCAGATCCAGTTGCATCTCTATCTCTGAACTCAAGAACATTCAGGCAGGGAAAACTGATCTCTGAAGGTCTATGTTGGTGGCTTCCAACTTTAGTACTGAAACTGCCACAGTTAAACACTTCCCTAATGAATGAATAGCTGTCAGAAACCTGCTCCATAGAACCTGTTAGCTCATGGACAGTCAAGAGGAAGTTAGGGAAGAGTGAAAAAAAAGGGGCTGGGGTGATGCCACTGTTTCTTCTTCATTTGGAGCAGAAAGGCCAAACTTTGTTCATTCGATGTGTTTTGCTGCTTTGGTTCTGTTTCAAGGGCAGAGGTTAATTCATTTGACAAGTATTCCTCTACTCTCTGCCATGCCCTGGACTGTGTACCTGCTCCCACAAAGCTTAGAGTTCGTTAGAGATGATGATGCTATTCACCACTCCTCATTTGTCTGACAATCTCCTTTTAAAAAGGAAAACGGGCCGGGCACGCTGGCTCATGCCCATAATCCAGCACTTTGGGAGGCCGAGGTGGGAGGATCACTTGAGGTCAGGAGATTGAGACCAGCCTGGCCAACATGGTGAAACCCTGTCTCTACTGAAAAATACAAAAATTAGCTGGGTGTAGTGGCAGGTGCCTGTAATCCCAGCTACTTGGGAGGCTGAGGTGGAAGAATCGCTTGAACCTGGGAGGCGGGCGTTGCAGTGAGCCGAGACCGTGCCACTGCACTCCAGCCTGGGCGACAGAGTGAGACCCTGTCTCAAAAAACAAAAAAAGGAAAAAGGTCCTTATAGGTAAATACTTAAGTTCACTTTACAGACAGGGAAACAGGTAAGGCCAGCTGGAAGACTAAAAGGTGAGTCAGCAGTAGAAAAACCAGATTTCAGACTTCCTCTCTGAGAAAACGTGGTTACCGAACTCAGACAGGCTCTTTCAAGTCAGTTCAATAACTATGAGAAAATAATCTGTGTTCTTTAGGCTCAGCATGAAATTTGGAACAAAGGTGGCAGTGGTAGTAGTAATGGTAAATGGATGTACACCATGTGACAGACACTATGTAAAGAGCTTTAAAGTTAGTCCTCATGGAAAGGCGTGGTGGTTCACGTCTGTAATCCCAGCACTTTGGGAGGCCGAGGCTGGCAGATCATGAGGTCAGGAGTTTGAGACAAGCCTGGTCAACATAGTGAAACCCGTCTCTACTAAAAATACAAAAAAATTAGCCAGGCATGGTGGCGGGCGCCTGTAATCACAGCTACTCTGGAGGCTGAGGCAAGGAGAATCACTTGAACCTGGGAGGCGGAGGTTGCAGTCAGCCAAGATCGTGCCACTGCACTCCAGCCTGGGTGACAGTGAGAGACTCCGTCTCAAAAAAAAAAAAAAAAAAAAAGTTAGTCTTCACGATAATCCATGAAGGTTTTAATATTATCACAAGTTTACAGGTGAGGAAATTGAAGTACCAGGGAGGTCAAGGCATTTGTTTGGAGTTACACAGCTAGAAAATGGCAGTGCCAGCACTCTCCACTGCTGCCCCCTAATAAGGTCACACATGTCCCACTCTGTGAGCAAGGCAACTAACTGCTCCTCTCTGAATGAAGCCCTGGCAGAAACATACATGCTCTAGGCTAAAGGGTATGTGAAATGGGTTTCCACACATCCCTGCAGAGTCCCTCAGATGTTGAATTACAGGTTATTTTAGGGCCAGCCCATCCCGTTTGGACAACAGGGAACGTCGTTTGGTCATGTGCCTAGTGAAAGCCTGTCTGGACGCGCTTGCCAAGTTATGGGCCTCCTGGGATTTGGATGAAAACTGATTAGTCAAAATCAATCTCCTAGCTGGGCACAGTGACCCACATCTATAATCCCAGCACTTTGTGAGGCCGAGGCAGGCAGATCTCTTGAGTGCAGGAGTTCAAGACCAGCCTGGGCAGCATGGTGAAACCCCATCTCTACAAAAATATAACAATTAGCCAGGTGTGGTGGCACACATCTGTAGTACCAGCTACTCAGGAGCCTGAGGTGGGAAGATTGCTTGAGCCTGGGAGATTGAGGCTGCAGTGAGCTGCGAATGTGACACTGCACTCCAGCCTGGGCAACAGAGAGAGATCTTGTCTCAAAAAAAAAAAAAAAAAGTTAGGCCGGGCACAGTGACTCACGCCTGTAATCCCAGCACTTTGGGAGGCCAAGGCGGGCAGATCACGAGGTCAGGAGATCGAGACCATCCTGGCTAACACGGTGAAACCCCATCTCTACTAAAAATACAAAAAATTAGCCGGGCGTGATGGCGGGTGCCTGTAGTCCCAGCTACTCGGGAGGCTGAGGCAGGAGAATGGGATGAACTCGCGAGGCAGAGCTTTCAGTGAGCCGAGATCGCGCCACTGCACTCCAGCCTGGGCAACAGAGCGAGACTCCGTCTCAAAAAAAAAAAAAAAAGTCAATTTCCTGAGGCCCACTAGTAATTAAAGACTTCAGAATGAAAAGGAACCAAAGGCAGACAAATGTCACATGCAAAAGTTCTTATATTGGCTTTGAGTCTCTAGAACTCCATTCTAGAATCAGGTACCAGTTCTGAACTGATCTATAAGCAGTAATGTGTGGAACGACCTGCTGTGAAGAAAAAAAAGTGGTGGGTGTGGTAGCTCATGCCTCTAATCCCAGCACTTTAGGAGACCGAGGCGGGCAGATCACTTGAGGTCAGGAGTTCGAGACCAGCTTGGCCAACATGGCGAAACCCATCTCTACTAAAAATACAAAAATTAGCTGGACATGGTGGCTCGCACCTATAGTCCCAACTACTCAGGAGTCTCAGGCAGGAGAATTGCTTGAACCTGAAATTGCACCACTGCACTCCGGCCTGGGTGACAGAGCAAGACTCCATCTCAAAAAAAGAAAAAGAAAAGTTCCTCTGGACTTGAAAATAAAGTTAGTAAGGCTTCTTCTGAACAACACTTAAATTAATCGAGATGAGGAGAAAGAGGCCAGAGACTACAGAACAAGGCTCTTTGTGATCTCGGTTTTCCCATCTATGTAATGGGAACACTTTCTGAAGATCTGTCAAATTAACAGTGTAGAGCACCATCCGCCCCATGCCTGGAACTGTGCCCCACACGGAAGCATGCACACAGTAAACAAAGGACAGTCTTTTTTCACTGAGCTCTTACAGATTTAGAGGCCAGGTAAAGGACTGCAGGGGAACGGCAGAGTGATCATGCCTCCAGAGGAGGAGGGTTCTGAGATAGGTGGAGCAGCAAGGGAAGTTCTCTTAGATGAAGAGGGGCTTGGCTGACACGAAAAGACAGGTCAGATTTAGAGAGGCAAGAGTGGAGGTGGCACAGAGACGCACTATGGACTGTTGTGGGGTGGGGGGAGGGGGGACGATAGCATTGGGAGATATACCTAATGCTAGATGACGAGTTAGTGGGTGCAGCGCACCAGCATGGCACGTGTATACATATGTAACTTACCTGCACATTGCGCACATATACCATAAAACCTAAAGTATAATAATAATAATAATAATAATAATAATAATAATAAAAGAAATTGCCAATGTGACAACAGAGGGAACTGACAACAATTAAATCAACACTAGCTGGGGAACAGCTTCTTGCTAAGTGATTTACAACCCTTCTCATTTAATTCTCAGGGTAATTCACTTAAAAAACGAGGAATTAGAGACACTGAGAGATGAGCGATTTACCTAAGGCCAAAACAAGAAGTCTGTGAGTCCCCCTGCCTGCCTGAAGGAAAGGACCTGGAAGGGAAAGGAGCAGATGAGGCTAGGGAAGGAAGAATGAGATTCAGAAATGGTCCTGGAAGCCAGGTGTGTTGGGTCCTGCCAGCAGAAGACACAATGGTCATGTCAAATGACAAGTCTCATGCTGATAAGCATTTGACACTACTGATCACTCCCTCCTCCCCGAAAACCTGTCTTCCCTCAAATGCTAGGATGCCATGCTCTCTGCCCGCCCTCCTACGCCACTGTCTGCGCCTTCTCAGTCTCCTTTGCTTGTTCCTCTCCTTCTCCTTCAACACTGTGTGCCCCAGGGCTCAGGCCTGGTACCTCTTCTCCTCCCCATCTATGCTATTTTGTCTCTTTGGTGGATCATCCGGTATCACAGCTTTACATACAATCCACATAGCCCAACCTCTCCCCAGAACCCCCGGCACACATGTCCAAACTGTGTAACTGACATCTGCACATTACTGTGGAGATGACTAGCAGGCAGCTCAAACAATGTGATAAAAACTGACCTCCTGCTTCCTTCCTTTCCCCAACTGGCTCACCCTGCAGTCTACATCATCTAGTTCTTGCCAGCACCATCTTTAAGAGGGCCTCAGGCTAAAAACCTGAGTCACCCTTAACAACATACTCTCCTTTAAATCTATCAGCAAATCCTATTGGATTCCGACCTTCAAAATGAATCTAGAATCCATGAGCAGCTTCTCACTAGCTCCATCACTACCCCCCAGCTCCAAGCCAGCATCACCTTCCATTAAGAGTGCTAACAAAGCTGCTCCCACACTGCTTTGCTGACACCCCATCTCAGCAACAGCCAGGATGATCCTCTTACAGTCTAAGTCAGACAGTAGCACCCCTCTGCTCAGCATCTTCCAACGGTTCTCTGTCTTACTCATAGTAAAAGCCAAAGTCCCTACCATGGCCTCATAGCCCACAGGCCCTGTAAGAGATGCATGCCCCTTCTCTCTCACGCATGCACCCTGCTGGCCATTACCCTTTGAACTCTTCTCCCCAACATTCCCTCAGCTCCAGCCGCACAGGCCTCTTTACTGATCCTTGACCACAACATGCATCCACCCCAGGGCCTTTGCCCGTGCTATTCACTTTGCTAGGAAGGCTCTTTCTCCAGACAGCCTCATGGCTCAGTCCCTCACCTCTTTAGGTCTTGGCTCAAATGTCATCTTCTCATTGAGGCCTTCTTTGACCATTTTATTTAAAATTGTATACCCCTCCCCCATAAGCCCCACCACTTCCTAACCCTCTTTGCCCTTTTTCCCTTCAAAGTATTTAGTACCTATTACCTACACACTGTAAAATATACTTACATTGTCTATTCTTTCTCCCCCTATAAATTCCATAATGTAAATGGGGGTAAGGATTTTGTCCATTTTGTTCACTATCATATTCCTGACTCCTAGGCTGGTACCTGGCAAACAGGTGTTCAATAAATAGCTGAATGACCAGTGCTCAACTCTCTTCTTGGGCAAATTTCATGTTTTGTAAACCAACCTCTGCTAGAGCAGCTTCTCCATGTTCCATTCACTGGGTTATCCAGGATCAGAGATACATCTGCTCTGACTGTCAAGCTATTCTAACTATACTGAAATTGAACATGCCAGACCCCTAGCACGTTTACAGCCAATAAATGGAAGCTAAGTGAATAAATTATGAGAGAGAGAAGGAAGGGCAAGGGTAGAATATCAGGTGGCAACATCTCCAGTGGGAGAAATGTTCAGTGAAGCCAAGTCACTCTCACCTGCTCCCATAGGTATCAGCTCAGAGTGACAGAGCTGCAGAAGATGGGGGGCTCTGGCACAGGATATAAGTACCAAGTCCTTGCCTCCAGGCCCACATGCCTTCTTTGTTCCTCTAACAGCCAACTCTTTACTATCTCTACCCTTGCTGATCCTTCTGCTTGGATTATTCTCTCCTAACTGCTCCAATTTATCCTTCAAATCTCAGCTTAGATGATCTCATTTCAAAGATAACTTCCCTTCCAGCGTGATACCTCTGATGCTTAAAAAAAGAAACAACAACAACAAAATAACTTTCCTGCATGTACTATCTTTTTTGTTGTTGTTAGAGACAGACAGTCTTGCTCTGTCACCCAGGCTAGAGTGCAGTGGTGTGATCATAGCTCACTGCAGCATCAAACTACTGGGCTCAAGCAATTCTCCTGCTTCAGCTCCTGAGTAGCTGGGACTACAGGTGTGTGCCATGCCCAGCTAATCTTTTCAAGTTTTTTGTGGAGTCTCGCTAAATTACCCAGGCTGGTCTTGAACTCCCGGCCTCAAATGATCCTCCCACCTCAGCCTCCCAAGTAGCTGGGATTACAGGCATGAGCCACGGCACCTAGCCATGCACATACAACCCTTAAGAAGGTATTTCTCTGTCCACATCCCCCAGTATTCTTATTCATACATTTCCTGAGCATCTTCCGTGTACCAGAAACACTTCTACATGTTGGGAATGCAGCAGTGAAAGAAACAGACAAAAATCCTTCCCTACATGTAGTTTACGTCCTAATGGGGGAAAGAGACCGTAAGCAAGGTAAGTGAGTAAAATACATAACAACTTAGATAGTGATAAACACTATGGAGGCAAAAAAGAGGAGGGAAGGAGGATAGGGAAGGGAGAGGGGAGGAAGGGAAGTTAAAATTTAACTAGGGTGGCCACAGAAGGCCTCCTTGAGAAGGTGACAGGTGACATTGTCTGCAGAAGAGTCTGCCAAGCAAAAGAGATCGCCAGTGCAAAGGTGAGTATGTGCCTGGCATGTCTGAGGCACAGAAGGGAAGTGAATGTGGCTGAGTGAGCAATGAGGAAACAGTGGGTCAGGAAGTCACAGGAGAATGCAGGGGGCCTTATGAGCAAGCGTGAGGTCTCTGGCTTTTACTGAGTGAGCTGGAGCCACTGGAGGGTTTTGAGCAGAGGAGTCCTGACATCTGACCTATATTTTAACAAGCTCTGGCTGCTATGCCTTTTGTTTCCCTCGTGGCTTATTGGTTTTTCTAATCATTGCATTTTTTTCTCTACTTCTTTGTCTCTCTCTCCCATTAGAATGAAGTAAGCAACTAGAGGGCTTATCTGAAGCCTGAAGCCATATCTGGCCTGTTGACCTATCAGCATAGGCCAGCACCAGGCATTAGCAGGCCTCAACAAATATTGAATGAATGCTGGACTTAGGAAGTCTCTGTCCTCAGTGTCCCAGCAGCCAGCCACCCAATACTCGGAGATCGGGCAATGAAGACCACCACAGCAGCAGACCCAAGGCTGGCTCTACTGAAATTGTGTTATTCCACTCCCAATAGGCTTAAGATCCTAAATGTAAGGAGGGTGTGGTAAAAAGTATCTGCCACCCAAGTCTATTCCTCTACGGAACTCAGCTACTGAAATGCCAAAAATGAACACTGAAAGGTTCAGTTTTAAAGCTTTTGAGACCTGGGCCGGGTGCGGTGGCTGACGCCTGTAATCCCAGCACTCTGGGAGGCCGAGGTGGGCGGATCACAAGGTCAGGAGATCGAGACCATCCTGGCTAACACGGTGAAACCCCATCTCTACTAAAAATAGAAAAATTAGCCAGGTGTGGTGGCGGGTGCCTGTAATCCCAGCTACTCAGGAGGCTGAAGCAGGAGAATGGTGTGAACCTGGGAGGTGGAGCTTGCAGTAAGCCGAGATCACGCCACTGCACCCCAGACTCCATCTCAAAAAAAAAAAAAAAAGCTTTTGAGACCTGACTTTCAAACCTACCACCTTCCAGCTCTGAATCCACAGGGTGGACTGTGGTAATTGGTGGTAACCTGGGGGATCAGTGACTAAGGCATCCCAGTAACTGATGAACTCTGGGCCTTGTGGGGTCAACCCAGAGTTAGGCCACACTCATACCACAACTAGGAGAGGCCTCCCTTCCTGACAGAGGTCAGAGGTCAAGTCCAAGGCTAAAGACCCAGAGAGCATGAGGCGTAGGAGTGTAGAACCATAGCCAAGTCCTTCCTCAGCTCCATTATATAAGAGGGGACAATCTAAACACAAGGAGTGGGTAGGTGAAGGCAGCCATAGCAGGTAGGACAGGGGCTCTCTCAGGCTCTACAAAGCAAACAGGCACAACTGCAGCACAACTGTAAAATGGGAACTACAATGTTACATGCCTGAGGGGTTTGTGAGGCTAAAACAAGTCAATACATACCTAGCCCTTAGCAGTGCCCGGCCCACAAAATGCCTGATAAATGTTAGCCACTATTACTACTACCGAGAGAGAGAGTTTACCACTTCCCTGCTCCGTACCAGATTCCCAGGTCTCTGGAAGCCCTGAAACACTCTGGTGGCTGTCTGGTGGTACCAACTGTACTTTGAAAGTAGTCTCAGGACTGATCAGATTTCTCCCTGTCTCTATGAGGTGACATGAGGGGGACAGGAGATAATCTAGTGCTTTGAACCCCTTAGGAGTCAAGGAATCCTAACAATTCAATGCAATATTCATTCATTCACTCATTCAACACCTGCTGAACACCAACTACGTACCAGGCACCTCACTAGGTGCTGGAGACATGGTTAAGGCAGGTCTTCGTCAAGGATTAAGAGCTATTTACTGGCCAGGCACGGTGGCTCAAACCTGTAATCCCAGCACTTTGGGAGGCCGAGGCAGGCGGGCCACTTGAGGTCAGGAGTTCAAGACCAGCCTGGCCAACATGGTGAAACCCGGTCTCTACGGAAAATACAAAAATTAGCCAAACATGGTGGCAGGCGCTTGTAATCCCAGCTACTCTGGAGGCTAAGGCATGAGAATTGCTTGAACCTGGGAGGCGGAGGTTGCAGTGAGCCGAGATCGCACCACTGCACTCCAGCATGGGCGAAAAAGCGAGACGCTGTCTGGAAAAAAAAAAGAGCCATTTACTTAGAAGAGAGCCAAATAAACAATCACAAACCACTGTGACCCTTGCCACAGGACATCAAGGAGGGGCATCTAGCTCAGACCTAGGGGCAATGATCAGATGGGAAGAACCAAGTAGCACTCCAGCTAGGCAGGTAAGGTTGGGGGAGCAGGAAATGGTGTTCAGGCAGAGGGAAGAGCGCAAAGCAAAGACAGAGAGGTATAAAGAGTGGGAGGCCAGGTGTGGTGGTTCACGCCTGTAATCCCAGCACTTTGGGAGGCCCAGACGGAAGGACTGCTTGCAAGGCTAGGGGTTTGAGACCAGCCTGAGCAACATAGCAAGACTCCATCTCTACAAAAAATAAAAACAATATGCCAGGCACAGTGGCACCCAGCTGTAGTACTAGCTACTTGGGAGGCTGAGGCAGGAGGATCATTCATGCCCAGGAGTTGGAGCCTGCAGTGAGCTATGACAGCTCCACTGCACTACAGTCTGGGTAACAAACCAAGATCCTGTCTCGAAAAAAGAAAAAGAGTTGGGGGCTTGCAGAAGTAGCAAGCAGCTGAGGCTGACTGGAGCTTGGGAAAAGGTGAGTGTGGAGCAGGAGAGATGACAAAAGAGAGCTAGGCAGGGGTCAGTGTCCAAACGGCCTTGAATGCCATGCTAAGGAATGCGAGTTTTAGCCTGAGGGCAACTAGGAGCCACTGATGAATTTTCAAGCAGAATTTTCTTTAAGGATTCCCCAACTGCTCTGTTGACATTTTTTCTCAGGAGTATTTGTTCCTCTCCATGTGAAGAGATAAAGAACAGAAAAATCACTTCTGGGCTGTGATAATATCAACGATCTCTCTTAGGCAAAAAGACCTGTTGAGAAAAAGAAATGTCTGCAAGGCACAGATGTCACCTCAACCTTCAGAAACACAGCGAAGTGCAAAACCCAAGCCATGTTTGCTTACTGTCAGCATGTCAGGCTTTGGTGCCAGACACGGGAAGTTCCTGGGAAGTGAGCAGTTAAGACATGCAAGAGTTTCAGAGGATAACTAGAAAAAGACGCAAGCCCAAGCTCAAAGCCAGAAGGACCAACAAATTGAACTTGTTCTGAACTACTTTTAGGAAGTGAAACAAGAAGGGTGGAAAAACTCCTGTGTACATTAAGGTCTCTGTTTGCAGAAGGAAGTAACGCTCCAGAAGCCAAGGTTGGCAGCCTTCCTCAGACACAGGCCCCCAGCAGGCATCAGTCTGCCTAGAGTCAAAGCACCCAAAAATCACAGGCCCTGCACAAATTTTCCCATCTAACCCTCACACATACCAGGGGTAGAGGAGTCAGAAAGGGTGGCCAGTATTATTTTAGAACTGAGGTAAAGGAGGGCCAGCCTATGTCAACTGTCCAGGTCAGGTCACACTGCCAGGAAGCTGCTGAGCTGGGGTTGAACCCAGGGCTGGCTGACTGGGAGTCGGGTGATCTTTCCATCATACCTCCGGGCTCTTGAAGCAGCTCAGGGTGAAGGCTCCACTGACCTACGCTCAACAGATGATCTCCACACAATCTCTGAGGGATCTGACTCTTTGAGACCTACTGAAGCTGCTCCTCATGACAGTTTCTCAGAGGTCAGAGGAGACTGGTGGGCTCAACTCAGGACAGAAAACCAGATGCTCTGAGCTCTGCTCATGTTCCTACCCTCTGTGACAAGTTGCTTCATCTCAAATCCTCCCTTGGAAGGATGGGAATATAAGGTGACAATATTAAGTTTCTGTGAATTCAATGGAACTAGGAGAATAGATCATACAGCTAAAAAAAAAAAAAGGTATTACAGTAATATTTATATACAGCTTTCTTCAGAAGCATGTGGAAGCCCTCACGGGTTCATTCACAGGTTCATACCCCTAGGAGCACACAGGAAGGCGGCAGGTCTTTCTCATGTTGATGTCAGGTAAACTGAGGCAGAATTGAAGCAAGTGAATATGCGCAATGGAATGAGGCTTAGATTCATAAAGCCTAGTCCTCCAGCCACCAAACCATCTCACCACCTCCCAAGTAAGATGTGCTCTGCTCTGGCAAGAAGCCATGGGGCCTGCATATTTCTCAGAAAGGCAAAGATTCTTCCTCTGGGTACCTTCTTCCAGAACCTAGGACCAAAAGATCCCCTAGAGGTCATGTGGTTCCTCTCTTTTTAGACCAAAAGGAATGCAGCTCAACCACTCTGAAGAGAAGTTCTCGATAATCTTCAAATAGTTTTCACAGATAGCCTGTTCTGTGTCTCACTGTTCCCAAAAGCCAGGAAAATCTTAGACTCTTGCCCTGAAAGGTATCACTAATAGCAACAGCCTGTAGGATTGTTTTATCCTAAAGAAAGCAAATCGAATGCCCCTTATGAAGATCACACAAAAAGCAATAAGGCTACATTGTGACATAAATCCAAATAAATACAATGGCAGCTAAATTTTTTTTTTTTTTTTTTTTTTTGAGACGGAGTCTCACTCCGTGGCCCAGGCTGGAGTGCGGTGGCACGATCTTGGCTCACTGCAACCTCCGCCTCCTGGGTTCAAGTGATTCTCCTGCCTCAGCCTCCCAAGTAGCTGGGATTACAGGTGTGCACCACCACGTCTGGCTAATTTTTGTATTTTTAGTGGAGACAGGGTTTCACCATGTTGGTCAGGTTGGTCTTGAACTCCTGACCTCATGATCCACTCGCCTCAGCTTCCCAAAGTGCTGGGATTACAGGCATGAGCCACCATGTCTGGCTAAAAGTCTTAAATATCTCCTACACCCCAACCTTACTCCAGTCTTTCCTTTGTCTCTGTACTTTGCAGGTCTCTGAGAGCCTGGCAGGAAACCTGGCCCTGCCTCTACTACCCGAATGACCTTACATGTGGGATTTAACCTCTCTGTGCCTCAGTGTCCTCATCGATAAAATAGGGATATTTAATCACCACAAAGGTTGCTGTGAAGTTTAAATGTGTCATTGTAAGGAAAGTGCTTAGCACAGTGCCCGGTACACAGAAGGGACTCGATAGCCACTAGCAAGCATCTCCCTCGTTATTTTGCAGCATTATCACCGGTGTCCCCATTAAGTCAACTTGTCTTGGAGGCTCCAACAGACAAGACCAAGCCAGTGCCTAGCCGGAGGCGGGCGGCACGGGACTGTTTTCTAATTTTTTTTTCTTTCTTCTTTTTCAACCTTGGCAAAGAGATAACGCCCTGAACAACGAGGAGGCCTCAGGATGGCCATGGGGGTGAGTCTGAAAGAGGAAACCAGAGCCCGAAGAGTTTTCCCTCTGGCCAGTGGGGAATTCCTCGGGGCCTAAGTCCTGTCTCTCCGGGCGGATGCCCCAGGAGGTGCTGCGGGTCTGGGGCGGCCGAGGAACAGGCCGGCGGCCAAGTGGGCGCGAATGAATGAACGAACCCTCAGCCCTTCCTCCTCCTCTGGCTGGGGAGGCCGCTCGCACCCCTGCAGCGCCGCATCCTCTTCATGACTTCTGACCCCGCAAACCCCTCACCTAGGACCCCTGACTCCTCGCCCCACTTCTTCTCCTGCCTCGCCCGGGTCCCCGCTTCCTCACCCGCAGGTCCCAACAGCTCCCGGTGCTACGGCTCGGTTCGGCTTGGCACCAAAATGTCCGCGGCCTCCACCTCTCGCTCTCCCGGTGCGTCCGAGCTGCCGGCGGCTCGGAGCCCCGCGGCTGTCACCTGCCGGGCGGAAGTGAGCTGCCCGCGCGCGGGTACTTCCGGTGGACGCAAGGCCTGAAGGCGGGGTCAAGGGTACAACCCTGGCGGGGGTGGTGCCCGTGGGGCGGGGCAAGAAAAGGGGACGAGCCCAACGGTATTAACCCCTCGGCAGCCGCGGCGCTGCTATGCTGCAGTCTCCCGCAGAGCCCTTGGGAAACCAGCCCGCTAGCTAATTCAGCGTGAGGGGGCCGGGCAAGGTCGTAAGGACTTTGAAGTCCATCTTCTGTGTAAAGACGGCAAATCTGAGGTTCTAAGAGGGGCAGGGTTTTGCTCAAGGTCACTCATTTTTTATTCGTTTGTTTGAAACTGGGTCTTGCTCTGTTGCCCAAGCTAGAGTGCGGTGGCTGGAAGATCTGGGCTCACTGCAACCTCCGCCTCCCGCGCTCAGGTGATCCTCTCACCTCAGCCTCCCAAGCAGCTGGGACCACAGGCGCGCAGCACTACGCCCGGCTAATTATTTATTATTTACTTATTTATTTATCTTTTGTAGACAGAGTCTCACTTTATTGCTCAGGCTGGTCTCGAAATCATGGACCCAAGAGATCCTCCCGCCTCGGCTTCCCAAAGTGCTGGGATTACAGAGGGGTCTCTCTCTGTCCAAACTAGGTTTACAGCTCTAGTTTGGACCCTTCCATTCTTAAGATGAGTGACCTTGAGCCAGACACAGTGGCTTATACCTGTAGTCCCAGGTACTCGGGAGCCTAAGGCAGGAGAATAGCTTGAGCCCAGGAGGTTGAGGTTACAGTGAGCTATAATTGCAGCACTGCACTCCAGCCTGGGCGACAGATCCAGACCCTGTCTCAAAAAAAAAAAAAAAAAAAGGCCGGGCATGGTGGCTCACACCTGTAATCCCAGCACTTTGGGAGGCCGAGGCGGGCAGATCACAAAGTCAGGAGATTGAGACCATCCTGGCTAACACAGTGAAACCCTGTCTCTACTAAAAACACAAAATATTAGCTGGGCGTGGTGGCAAGCGCCTGTAGTCCCAGCTACTCGAGAGGCTGAGGCAGGAGAATGGCGTGAACCCGGGAGGCAGAGCTTGCAGTGAGCTGACATCACACCACTGCTCTCCAGCCTGGGTGACAGAGCAAGACTCCGTCTCAAAAAAAAAAAAAAAAAAAGAAAAACATCCGCAATCCCACTAACCTAAGACAATCACTTTTAATATTTTGGTGAATATTCTTCCAGACTTGATAGATCATTTTTTTGTTTGTTTTGAGACAGGATCTTGCTCTGTTGCCCAGACTGGAGTGCAGTGTCGTGATTTTGGCTCACTGCAACCTCTGCCTCCCAGGTTCAAGTGATTCTCCTGCCTGTGCCTCCCAAGTAGTTGGGATTACAAGCATGCACCACCATGCCTGGCTAATTTTTGTATTTTTAGTAGAGGCGGGGGTTTCACCATGTTGGCCAGGCTGGTCTTGAACTCCTGACCTCAAGTGATCTGCCCACCTCAGCTTCCCAAAGTGGTGGGATTATAGGCGTGAGCCACTGTTGGTATTTTTTAACCCACCAAAATATTGGTAAAATTTCCCAAAATAGTAAATACATTTCTACTTGGCACTTTCCAGTATCTGCATAGTATTCCATTACATGGATGGTACTGCTAATCTCAAAAACAATCCCCTTAGGTTGTTATCAATCTTTTTAAATATTATCAAAAAGTTGTTAATAAATAAGCCTGCACAGCTAAGTCTGTACGTCCTATCTAATATGGATATTACTGTTTTTATATTTAATATAATTTTATATGTTTAATCAGCCTCAAAGCCTTTAAAAGTTGTTATTTTGAAATAATTATAGACTTACAGGAAATTGCAAAATTAGTACCAAAATTGAGTCCCATATACCCTTCACCCAGCTTCCCAGAATGGTGACATTTTATATATCTGTAGCATAATAGCAAAACCAGGAAATTGGCATTGGTAAAATACCGTTATCTAAATTACAAACTTTATTCCATTTTTATTTATTTATTTATTTTATTTTTTTTAGACGGAGTCTCGCTCCATCGCCCAGGCTGGAGTTCAGTGGCTCTATCTCGGCTCATTGCAAGCTCCACCTCCCAGGTTCACGCCATTCTCCTGCCTCAGCTTCCGGAGTAGCTGGGACTACAGGCGCCCACCATGCCCGGCTAATTTTTTTTGTATTTTTAGTAGAGATGGGGTTTCACCGTGTTAGCCAGGATGGTGTGGATCTCCTGACCTTGTGATCCGCCCACCCCGGCCTCCGAAAGTGCTGGGATTACAGGTGTGAGCCACCGTGCCCGGCCACCTTATTCCATTTTTAAATCCTTTTTAAAAGTAGTCAGGGAGGCCATCCTGGCTAACACGGTGAAACCCCGTCTCTACTAAAAAATACAAAAAATTAGCCGGGCGTGGTGGGGTGCCTGTAGTCCCAGCTACTTGGGAGGCTGAGGCAGGAGAATGGCGTGAACCCGGGAGGTGGAGCTTGCAGTGAGCCGAGATTGCGCCACTGCACTCCAGCCTGGGCGATGGAGTGAGACTCTGTCTCAAAAAAAAAAAAAGTAGTCAGAGAACAAATGGAATTTTTTTTTCTTTTGGCTTCAACAACGGAATTTATTTTCTCACAGTGCTGGAGACTGGAAGTCTAAGATCAAGGTGTTGGCATGGCTGCTTTCCTCTGAGGCCTCTCTCCTTGGCTTGCAGATGGCCGCCCTCCTGCTATGTCCTCACACGATCTGTGTGCCTGGAATAATTTTATGTGTATGTATGTGCCATGCAGCACGTGTGATATGCAACTTTCTGGAGGAACTGCGCTTCTCTGATGATAGATGTTGGTAAATGCCACCCACCTCAGTGGAAAACAAACTTTCATTGGGAATGTAACATCAGAAGAGAAAAATTATCCAACAAAACAAACCAACAAACCTAAAGGTATCAAGCTGGAGAGCTTATGCGCAAGTGGCAAGTCAGTGGTTGAAGGAGTCAGAGCTTTAAGATTTCCAAGGAGGGAGAGGTCACAGCACCGGGTGGCTCAGGAAGGACTTCCTGGGGAAGATGGCATTTGCGCTGTCTTGACGAATGAGAACAGAGTTGCATAGGCTGAGAGAGAAGGAAAGGGTAATCCAGAGAAAAGAACTGTGCCGAGGCAGGAAAACCTCACGGGCCCACCCCCCTGCCCATTGCAAGAGAGCCAGGTGTCTGAGTCCTGCAGAAAGCATTTTCCAAGCCTCTGGTTTGAGCCAGGCCCTGGGCTGGGTGCTGGATAGTCAGATGGGTGAGGCTAAGACCCTGCCCTTGTTCAGCCTACAGTTTGCGGGGAAAGGGGGTGACAGAGGAGCAAGTCACAAGTGTGACTGATGCTGTGACAGGGGACATACTGGGAGGCTATGGGAGTCCAGAGCTAAAACTGAAGTTCCTTTGGGTTGGAGGGACTAGGGATGCCTGGACAAGTAGAAGGTTTTTGTTGTTGTTGTTTTGTTTTTAATGAGCTGGGGTCTTACTCTGTCCCCCAGGCTGGAGTGGAGTGGCAGCAATCTCGGCTCACTGCAACCTCTGCCTCCTGGGCTCAAGCAATTCTCCTGCCTCAGCCTCTCGAGTCGCTGGGATTGCAAGCGCCTGCCACCAAACCCAGCTAATTTTTGTATTTGTAGTGGAGATGGGGTTCCACCATGTTGACCAGGCTAGTCTCGAACTCCTGACTGCAGGTCAGCCCACCTCGGCCTCCCAAAGTGCTGGGATGATAGGCATGAGCTACCACGCCTGGCTTTTTTTTTTTTTTTTTAAAGACAGAGTCTCCGTCACTCAGGCTGGAGTGCAGCTGTGCAAACTTGGTTCACTGCAACTTCTGCCTCCCAGGGTCAAGCAATCCTCCTGCCTCAGCCTCCCGAGTAGCTGGGACTGCATTTGCACACCACCATGCCTGGTTAATTTTTGTATTTGTAGTAGAGATGGGGTTTTGCCATGTTGGCCAGGCTGGTCTCAAACTCCTGACCTCAAGGGATCCACCTCCAAAGTGCTGGGATTACAGGCATGAGCCAACACACATGGCCAAGTAGAGTGTATTTAATCAGGAACTGCAGAACAACAGTGAATGTTTATGGAACACGTAGCGTGGCAGGTAGTGTGCAGAAAATCTCATTTGCTCCTGACATCAGCCCCATGAGGCAGGCGTTGTTTTAGCTCCATTTCATCTTGGGGGGAGCTTCAACCCTGAGAACTTAAATCAAATAGCATGTGAGTAACAAGGCTGAGGGCCTGGCCCCAGAGCCCCAGCTCTCATGAGTTTCATTCATTCACCTAAAATATAATCGTCACTGCCACCTGAGGCAGGAACACTGGGGATGCAACAGTGAACAGGGTATGGCACAATCCCCCCTTGGGGGCTCACTGTCGAATATGGGAGAAAGACAAACAAATGGACAATTATAACTCAGAGTGGTAGGAAGTACCAGGGAGGCACAGGGGATGCAGGCACCAAATTCAGCCTGGGAAAGTCAGGGAAGTCTTCCTGGAGGAAGTGACACCCAACCTGAACTGTGAAGGGTGAGACTACTACTAATAGTTAACCATTAAGCAGGCACTGTGTGAAGCACTTCTGCATATTAACTCATTAAACTTTCCCAACAATTCGATGACAGTTCCATGACTGTCCCCAAGTAAAGATAAGGAAAAGACCAGTGGGCAGAACTGATTTCCCCCCTACTTCCGTGAGGGCCTGGACCTGCTCTCCCACAGCATGATCTGGCAGGAGAGCTAAAAGTATACTAGTAAGAGGAAGTACAGTTCAAAGTCAAAGGCTGGATAATTACAGCTTGCAGAGGTGGGTGACAGAAGCGGGGAAGGGAGCATCTAAGGGAACTTCCCTCTCAGCCCCCACCGCTAAACCCACCTAGCCACACTGCCTGAGTCATCCACAGCATCAAATGCTGACAGCTGAAGCTGGAACCACCACACCTGGGGCACATGTGGGTGCCCTGGCCCTCTGAGACCCCAGGCCTAGGAGGAGCTCCTTGCCCTAGGATGGGGGGAGCAGAGCCAATGGTAGCCAAGCCCATGTTGGCGGGGGGGGAAGAGAGAGGAGAGAGGAGAGAGGAGAGAGAGAGAGGAGAGAGGAGAGAGAGAGAGAGAGAGGGAGGGAGGGAGAGAGGGAGAGAGAGAGAGGGAGGGAGGGAGGGAGGGAGGGGGAGAGAGAGAGAGAGAGAGAGAGGGAGGGAGGGAGGGAGGGAGAGAGAGAGAGAGAGAGAGAGAGAGAGAGAGAGCTTCCTCCCAAGAAATACATACTTGCTGACAATACCTCCTGGCTAGTTTTTATTTTTTTTATTTATTTATTTTGAGACAGAGTCTCACTCTTTTTGCCCAATCTGCCTACCACGCTCAACTAATGTTTGTATTTTTAGTAGAGATGGAGTTTCACCATGTTGGCCAGGCTAGTCTCGGAACTCCTGACCTTAAATGATCTGCCCACCTTGGCCTCCCAAAGTGCTGGGATTACAGGTATGAGCCACCATGCCCGGCCTATTTTTATTTATTTTAGAGATGAGGTCTCACTATGTTGCCCAGGCTGGTCTCAAACTCTTGGCCTCAAGCGATCCTCCTGCTTCGGCCTCCAAAGTTCTGGGATTACAGGTATGTGCCCCTGTGCCCGGCCAGGACATTTTAAAACTTTTCCCCAAGCCCCAGTCTTTTTATACCCTGCCCGATTTCAGCTGGCTGGTGGAGACAGGGCTGTCCAGTTCTTTGTTTTTGAGACAGAGTTTCGCTCTTGTTGCTGCAAGCTCCGCCTCCCTGGTTCAAGTGATTCTCTTGCCTCAGCCTCCCGAGTAGCTCGGATTACAGACCTGTGCCACCACTCCTGGCTAATTTTGTTTGTTGTTGTTTTTGTTTTGTTTTGTTTTGAGACGGAGTCTTGCTCTGTCGTCCAGGCTGGAGTGCAGTGGCGCGGTCTTGGCTCACTGCAACCTCCACCTCCTGGGTTCAAGCCATTCCCCTGCCTCAGCTTCACGAGTAGCTGGGATTACAGGCGCCCACCACCATGCCTGGCTAATTTTTGTATTTTAGTAGATAAAGGGTTTCACCATGTTGGCCAGGCTGGTCTCGAACCCCTGACCTCAGGTGATCTGCCCACCTCGGCCTCCCAAAGTGCTGGGATTACAGGCGTGAGCCACTGCACCAGGCCTGGCCAGTTCTTTGGGCCTCAGTTTCTCTTCTCTGCGAACTGTGCACCCACCATGGGCCAAGCATCGTTGTATGCCCTTGACATCCATCACTTCATTTAACGCTCACCGTTCTCAATAGGTAGATGCTAAGATAACCCCATTTTACAGATGAGGCCACTGAAGTCCTGAAATGTTGAGGGACTTTCCCAGCTTCCCAAAGCAGCAATGGGCCGAGCGGAGAGTCAAAGCCAGGGCTGATGACGGCAAGCCCCATGCTTTTTTCTCCACTCGCCCTTACCTGCTTCATGAGGTTTCATCCAACGCCAGGAAGGTTGAGAGTTCGTGCGGTCTCGTGAAATGACCCACTGTGACCCCTACCACTGACATTGTGTGACCCTCAGCAAGTCCCTTCCCCTTTCTGATACTCAGAATCTCAGAGCAAAGTCCTTCCCATCCTCCCTCCACAATGAATGGGTGCATAAATACATGAACAAATTAAGTATTCTTTCCCTCTGCGCCCACTAGAGTGCGCACAGGTGCCACTAACCGCCACCGTTCCCTTCAAATGCCATCCTTTCACAGGGGCCGCTGTGCCTTTCTATATACATTCCCAGCCTTTCCGTGCTCTTGTTCCTCTGTGATTACTATTCCTCTACTCCAGTCTCTGTTTGCTTGCTGGTTTTTGTTGTTTTCATCCTGCAAATCTCTAAAAGTTGCCACAGAGCCTTTCTAAAATGAGGCAGGAGGTGGCTTTGTCCACAGCCTCAGGAACACCAGCCTCCACCTGCTTTCTGAGGGCAGGCAGCTTCCCATCCCTCCTGCCCAGCCCAGGCCTGGCACAACCCCCAGGGCAGAGAGGCCTAGAGCTTGCCAGGGATCCCAGCCTTTGCCTCCAGCTCTCCTTGCTGCAGATGTCCTCAGTGCACCATTTCTGGTTTTCTCAGTAGCAAATTCCTGCTCAACCCCTCCTAGCTGTACACCACAGGCTCCCTCTTGAAGAGCTCTGCTCTCTCAGGTACCCCTGTGCTGAACTACCCTCCGCCGATGCATTGAAAAAGCCCAGGCTCTCAGATGGGCGCGGTGGCTCACACCTGTAATCCAGCACTTTGGGAGGCCGAGGCAGGTGGATCACCTGAGGTCAGGAGTTCCAGATCAGCCTGGCCAACATGGTGAAACCCTGTCTCTACTAAAAACACAAAAATTAGCCAGGGATGGTGGCGCATGCCTGTAATCCCAACTACTAAGGGGGCTGAGGCAGGAGGATTACTTGAACTTGGGAGGCGGAGGTTGCGGTGTGCTGAGATCATGCCCATCCACTCCAGCCTGGGCAACAGAGCGAGACTCTGTTGAAAAGAGAAGAGAAGAGAAAGAAGAGAAAAGAGAAGAGAAAGAAGAGAAAAGAGAAGAGAAGAGAAAGAAGAGAAAAGAGAAGAGAAAGAAGAGAAAAGAGAAGAGAAGAGAAAGAAGAGAGGAGAGGAGAGGAGAGAAGAGAAGAGAAGAGAAGAGAAGAGAAGAGAAGAGAAGAGAACAGAAGAGAACAGAAGAGAACAGAAGAGAAAAGGCCCAAGCTCTCAACCCCACCTGGGCTCAGATCTTCAGCTATGGCACTTCAGTTTCCAATCTGAAAAATGGAACTTGCTATGGTTTGAATGCATCCCCCAGGAAGCACATGTTGGCAGTCCCCACTGCAACGGTGTTAGGAGGTGGGGCCTAATGGGAGGTGTTTGGGTCATGAAGTCTGTACTCTCATGAGTGGATTAATGCCAATCACGGAAGGGCTTGAGGCTGTGTGTTAGATCTCTTGCGCTCTCTCTCACTCTCTCCCTTTCTGCCATGGGAATACGCGAGGAGGCCCCACCAGATGCCGAGCAGATATTGGCACCATGCCCTTGGACTCTGGACTTCAAGAACCGTGAGCCAAATACATTTCTGTTCATTATAAATTACCGAGGTATTCTGTTAAAGCAGCACAAGACAGACTAACACAGGTTGGTTGTGCCTTCTTGCAAGGTTGCTGTAGAGATTAAATTGTAGAACTAATGTACAGTGCCTGGCATCTATAAGTCCCCCTTAAATGGGAGCTTTTGTATTAATTTAATTTGTATTACTTTTTAAAAAATAGAGGTTGGAGGGAGGTCTTACCATGTAGTTCAGGCTGGTCTCCAACTCCTGGCCTCAAGTGATCCTCCTGCCTTGGCCTACCAAAGTGCTGGGATTACAGGCATGTGCACCACACCTGGCTAATTTTTGTATTTTTTGTGGAGACAGGGTTTGCCTCATGTGCTCAAGTGATCCACCCACCTTGGCCTCTCAAAGTGCTGGGATTACAGGTGTGAGCCACCACACCCAGCCTGAAACTTCTTAAGTAGTTCCCACAATGACATAAGTTCAACACCTGAGACAAATCTCTTAATCTATATGCCCTGGTGTTTCTGTTTCTATGCTTGAACCCTGACTGAACTGGGGGGATACATTGATTCAGGTCTTCAACTGGTTCAGCTCTAAGGTAGGTCCTTAGAGGGCAAGGTCTCCCAAACCCATCCGCCTTGGGTCCTCCCAGTGGGACTTGCTCAGAGTCCAGTTTTCCTAACCGCCCTGTAGCTACCAGTGGCTGGACGAGGACAGACTTTTCCCAAGCCAGTGCCAACAACAGGAAACTGCAGTTACCTGCCGACCCATGGGCCAAACAGAACAAAAGAAAACTCAGGATTGGACCTAAAAACCAGATCTTCTGTATCAATAGAGGGTCTTTTGATAAGTGGGCATCTTGGAACTGGGGCACTCTGGGAACAAAAGTGATGACGGGACTCTGTGGGTGAGTGTTAACCCCCACTCTCCTATCGGGATATGGTTACATGCTCCCAGGAGTGGGGTTTGGGTCTCTGCATGCAGGTTGGGACCCTGCTTGAGTACTGCCCACTTCTAGTTGGGTAAAGAGGCATGTGGAAGCTGAGCTTCCATCTGGGGCCGAGCTGGACTTCATGACGCGCAGACTCTCCAGCCCGGGCCTTGGCTAGTTCTCAGGGAGCTCTGAGGCCATGTCCAAGCAGACAGTAATGGCCCTTAATGTGACAGGGTACCTGGGAAGTGGGAAGAATCCATGGATGGGGGGTTGACATCTGGCTTGCCCGAGGGGTCTCCCACATCGAGCAGGGCAAATTCCCCATGCAAAGCAGCCTGCTGCACCTGTCAGAGCTCTCAGTGCTGTGGCTCATCCGCTTTACCCTGGGCAGCTGGTGGTACGAAGCTGGTTAGTGCCATCTGAGACCACCACTGGGGCTGCACTCATGGGGGTGTGGGAAGGCTGGAGATGGCAGGCCTAAGCCTCATGAAGATCTCTGTTACTCCTTTGCTAATTACCAACAGTGATCCACTGACCCCAGTTCAGGCCTCAGTTTCCCCATTTGTACAACAAGGGGACTGGACTGGATGATCACTCATTTGGCTTCCAGCTAGGACTCGTAATAATGGTGATGATGGTGACAATGATGGTGGTGCCATTTGCCAAAAACTCACCATATGCCAGACTCCATGCAAAAATCATGAAACTGGACTGGCTCCCTTAATCTGCACAATATCCCCACGGGGCAGGCACAGTTGTTATCCCCATTTCGTAGTTGAGGGCATGCAATCCTCGTGCAGTTGGAAAGGAGCTGAGCTGGGAGGAAGACAGGACAGCCACATGGATCTAGGTCGGCACCCAGGTTCTGCTGTTTCTAGCCGTGTGACCCTG
Source organism: Pongo abelii (assembly GCF_028885655.2). Taxonomy (NCBI): domain Eukaryota; kingdom Metazoa; phylum Chordata; class Mammalia; order Primates; family Hominidae; genus Pongo; species Pongo abelii. The sequence goes on from NC_085929.1 coordinate 35,826,898, forward strand.
AGCAAGTCACTTGCCCTTTCTGTGCCTCCGTCTCCTCTGATGTCCATTCCTCGGGGCTGCTAGGTGGCCTAAAGGAGGCAATGCACCATGCGTGGTGCACAAAGAACACACCGTAGTCATCAATCATTGTGATGATTATGGTTTTTCTTTTAGTCTCCCGTGTAGCTAGGTATGACCATATGACTAGCCTTTAAGCCAATGATTTGTAAGCACTGTGCTATGTGGAACTTCTAGAAAATCTTCCTTCTTCTTCCTCTCCTCCATCCTGCTCTCTGGAACGAATATACAAAAGCTGAAGATCAACAGCCACCCTAGGCCACAAAGATAGCAGGGATGGGCCACACTGTCTTTTGACTCCCTTACTGGAAGACAAGTTATACAAGAACAGAAATCTTGTTTATCTTGGTCAAAGTGACCTCCAAAACACTTACAAAGTGTGTGTCATGTGCTAAGGGCACAGGTATTGAATGAGTATTGAATGAATAGGTGAATAAACGAATTTACTCCAGACTCACCAATAAATAAGGTTTCAGCTTCCTTCACAGAACTAAAGTATTGATTAATTTAAGTCACATTACTTCTATTTGCTTTCCTTTGCTCTCCCAAACTTGCACCTGTCATAGAAGGATAGTGTTTTGTTTTTTTAAATGTGCTCCAGAATTCCCCTCAAAAAAAAAGTTTTAAAATCTATTTTCATGAAAATGCTTCCCAGTGTATTCCTGCTTAGCAAGTTTAAAATTCTTCAGTTTTCATGGTCATGGATATGTATTTTTGTGTATGTCTGTTGTTAAATACAGGCACTGATTTGGAACAAAATAGACCTCACCTCAATTCCATAAGAATCATCCAAAATGGTATCTAATGACATTCCTGGAACATCAGCCAATATTATTATTTACGTAGAATGCAGTCACTGGGTCCTGAGGATTTCATCGGACGTTGGTTGCTGAAACTGAACTTTATCGGGTCTTTTCCTCTTCCACTGTGGTTTTCCACATTTCAACGTGTCACCTAACTGTCCTCAAACTTTACCTAAATCTTTGCAACTAAATGGAATCTTTATTCCCCCCTCTTCTGCTTTTCGAAGCAACCCTTTTCTTCCTGTGATAACACTCCCTGTGGCGCCTTTTGTGGTCACAGGGTTTGTAAACATTCAGACTTTTTGCAACTGCATATACTTTTATTCTTATTTTTCACTCTTCTCCCAGTTGTTGCTTTTTCTTTTAACCCTTTGAGGGAGTTAATTAGCCCCCTCTTCAACTTTTGTGGTGCACCTATTTATATTTGAGCCTCTGGGTTTTTGCTCAAATTGCTTTTCAATTTACTCACTGTTGAGGAAAGACACTATTTGGGGTTTGAAAGGTGTATCAAGCTTTTCTAAAGTGTAGACTTCTCTATACACAATTGCCTGTTTCCTAGAGTAGTTATCTGACAAGTCTATTCAGAGAGAAACTGGTCATGAAAAGAGCTTTCTGTAAACCTCTCCTCTAGAAGAAATGTCTCTAGTCACACGGTGCTTTCTCCCTTCTTGATTTTGTATCAGTCCAAAGCTAATCTGTCCTCACTGTGGATTGAATGAACTTGTGCCTTCTTGGGCATCATGTGTTATTAATTCTCCCTCTCTTCCAATTGTAAACGTGTTTTCTTTATTGCTTCTTACCATTTAACATAAAAGTATACTCATTATGGGGGGGGAATGAAAGCTTTCTTAACCATGTATCTCCCTTTTCCCACATCTCTCTTTTCAGCCAGACTTTTAGGAGGAGAAGCCCTCAGTTGATGCCTTTACTTTCTCACCTCTGGTTCACTCTTTCCCAACTGCTGACGCTCAGCTTACTCACACACATCCCCAATCACTGAGCTGCCACAGGCAATGGTATTTGTGGCTTTTCTGCATTCTTGGCAAAATGTGACTCTGTTGATTGGGGTATTAGGTATAAAGAACCTACTGACCAGGCCCTGTGCTAGGTGAGGCCATTACAGAAATGAGAAGCAGACAGCACCTCCCTTCCGATGAGACTCACCAGATCAGCCATTTCTGATGAACACTCAGGTGCCCTGACTCTCACTTTTCACTTTTGCAGGCTTTACTTCATGCCACGTACATTTCCCTATTCCCCAAGTCTCCTTTCTCTCCAAACCCCTCCCCTTATTAGACACAGCTTTTTAAAGCAATCACGGTCACACCCATAGCTTCAATTGTTTTCTATATGCTGTTATGACAATAGAATTTAAATGTTGTTCTTATATAACAGTTTCATTTTACGTGACACCTCATTTGCTACAACCATAAATTCAAAGTTTCCCTAAGAAAGTAATCACTAAAAAATTGTCATATTCTTAGTATGTAAATTTGAGGAAATTTCCTTACTGGTTTGAGTTACTGTGTGTGTGTTACTTTTGAAAACATGAGTTGGGATGTCACAGAATGGACTTAGCCTACAGAGGTTTATATCCAATTTTCAACCAGAGGGTTCCATTTCAATGTGACACTTAAAGAGTTCAAAACTGTCTCATTCCCCACACCTCTTCCTCTTCCTCCATTCTCTGTCTAGAGGAGAATCACTGCTATTTACACAGTCCATCAAACTAGGGCCTTAGCAGCCTGTTTTTCCTTCCCCTCTTCCTCCACGTCTAATCACCAAGCACTTCCTGTTCTATCTCCCAAATGATCACAAAACTTTTCCTTCCACTTCAGTCACTGCTGCTGCCTTTAGCCTTACTGTTCTCCAGATGAACATAGGGTCTCTTAATTAGCCCCATTGCTTTCATCAAGCCCTCTCCATTGTGCAGAGTGACACCACTGCAAACACATCGGATAGAGACTCTTCACCCCTGTGTGGTTCAGTGACTCTCGTCTCCAGAATAAAATGCAAACTCTACCCCAGCAAATTTTGGGTCAGATAGATCTGCGTTTTCATTCCAGGTTGACTCACTGTCCAGCAGCGTAGCCTCAGACAATTGAACCCTCTAAGCCTTTGTTTGCTCATCTGCCTGAACTCACTGAGGGTTGGGACTGTTTCACACATGCAGTATTGGCACTTATAAGAGACTTAATGTTGAATGAAGGGGAGGCATTTTAAAATCCACATCAAAAAACTGTTATTCTTAAAAAAAAATACTAATCTACAAGGTCACTTCCCCTCCAAGCATGACGTCTACCTTTACTTTCTGAGAATCATGATCAGCTTGTGGGGATCAAGATTACTCAGGGTTAAATCCTGGCCCCATCTTGAGCAGTCATGGAAACTTGGGGAAGCTACTTCACTTCTCCATCTAGATTGATTCTGTACCCATAAAATGGAACGGTTGCTGGGGGTTAAATTAGTATACCACAGTTGGAATACTGTCAGGCTTGCCAGATATTTACTATTCATCTTCATCAAATGAGGACAGTGGTATCCCACTATATGGTTCTCAATTTTGTGTAAGAAAAACATGCTTTATGCATTGTTAGTAAAAGAAATATCTGAATATCCCTGCCATGGAAGAAAGAAACAGAGGGAGAAAAGAGAGTTGGTAGGTCCTAGCATTTCAGAACTGGGAAGGATGAGTTCAGTCCCTATTTTATACACAAGGAAGGGAAAGTGTGATGTGTCCTAGGGTTTCATTCAAGTCACAGTCATCATGCTTTATCGAGAGTGGGACCAGGGCTCTAGGAGTTGCTATGGTCAAGTTGAAGACAAAAACTAACACTTGTAAGACAGGAGAGAAGCATTTACTTACAAAAGCAGTCCGAAATTTGTGTATAACTACATTTGGTGAGCAAATGAAAGCTGCCAGACTCAGGACAACAGCGATGCTAATGGAAATGACTTAAGTAACCAGGGTTTTCTATTGAGTTCATTGCCCAGGGTGACTTCCAACAACAACCCCCACCCCCCTGCACTTTTCTCAGGACTGGAAAGCTCAGGCAGCCCAGGACGAATAGTGCAGTCACCGCAGAGGGGCAGGGCGGCTACAAGGTGGGCAGCAGCGGGGATGGGCATTGTGAGGCATGGGGTGGGTGTGTGGGGTCGGCCATTGTGAGCCACTAGCCTGACTTGGTTGTTTCCTGGTAAGCGGGTGACATAGGAGGTTTTGTGGGTACTAGCCATTGGCCAGGGCCAGCAGCCTTCAGTTGGTAGCTGGTAGTGGAAGGAGGAGCTCTGACTACTCTCTCACGACTGTTTTTGTGCCTCTTGGTACTTGTTGTGTCCCTTTCTTTATGAAATAAGACAGAAGGTCCCCACCTTCATAGACAGAGAGAGATCCCATCTTATTTGTTTTTAAAAATAAATTGAAAAGTGAGGGGGAGCCTTGTGAGGATGATGGGAGAGGGCTTCCAAAGAGGAATTTCTTCTTTGGAATTCCTGAAATGGAAACAAACTTATTTTGGGAAAAGGACAGAAAGACACAAAGGTGGCTGCAGCAGAGTGAAATGAACATGATGGATTAAGGCCTTGTACATGTAGTGAGCGTTGACAAAGAATATGGACTTTAGTTGAGATGGGAAACCACTGGAGGATTATAGCCTGGGGATTACTGTTAATTCTCCAAGAAAAAGACTGACCAGCGGCTCTGTGAGAATATACTGTAATGCAGGCAAGGGTGGAAGCAGGGAGACCAGCTAGCAGGCTGGTGGAGTAATGCAGGTGAGAGTCAACAGTGAAGAGACAAACAATAATGACCTGAAATAGGCTGACTTGAGAATCTTTAGATTCAAGTGATCCTAGAAGTAGGTAATAAAGTGATAAATAGAGAAGTCACAGAAAAAGAAATGCAGATGATCCTTAAACACATCTTCACACATAAGAGAAAGGCAAATGACAACTATACTGCAGTGTCTCTCCTGTTAAGTGAAATTCCAAAAACGTGGCAATACATTCTTTGGTTTGGCTGTAAGGAAAGTTGCACGCATATATTGCTGGTGGAAATGCAAAATGGCTTGACTCCACGAAGGGGAATTTGGCACAATCTCACAACCTTGCAAATGCATTTAAACCGGAAATCCTACTTTGAGGCATTTTATCCTGAAGGTATACTCCATAAATATGAAACAACCTATGCACAAAGTTCTTGTTGCATTATTTTCAATAGCTCAATATTGGAAATAACTGAAATGCCTAGTAAGGGACTAGTAAAATTAACTGGTACTTCCACCTAAAGGAGAACTGTGGAGCTGTAAACAAGGGTAAGATGTCTTTTTACTGCTATGGAGTGATTCCCCAGATAGGTTACACAGAAAAGCAAAACGGGAGAACATTTAGTAATATACATGAAAGAAAGCAGGTGGAATAATGTGTGATTATTAAAACAAACAAAAAAACAACGCTGGGGAATTCTTGATGCTGACCTGTGACTGTTTTCTCCTTAACTTCAGTGGGTAGCCAAAGTGCATGTTTTCTCAAAATGTTATTTTGCCATGGGTTTTCCAAAAGATGTTAACTGTTTACTTTTCACCCAGAAGCTTTGCTTTGTAATTGATTGTGCATTATGTAGTAGACTGCTCTTGCATTTTATTTGATCCTCTCAATGTTTTAAGTTAGGTGTAATATGGGAATTTTCCTTGTGTCACATATGAGAAGGCTGGTTCTAAGAAGTATAAAGTGAGTTTTTCAAGGTTTGGAAAAATAAGGGTCAGATCAAGAATGTAAATTCTAGACATGGCATATAAAACTAGAATTTATTAAAAGGTGCATATGAGCTGCTTTGGATACTACCTCTTTAAAAGAAATGTCCTTTAGTTTATTAAAGTAGTTAAGCCTCAGGATTAAAACAGTAACATTAGATAATGAGAAATAAAATGGAGATACTTGTAACTCGGTAATGCTTTTTATTTTTAAGAGACAGGGTCTTGCTTTGTCACCCAGGCTGGAGTGCAGTGGCATGATCATAGCTCACTGCAGCCTCAAACTCCTTGGCTCAAACAATCCTCCCACATCAGTCTTCCATGTACCTAGGTAAAGAAAAGCTCACTACCACACCTGGCTAATTTTTAAAACATTTTTTGTAGAGAAGAGGTCTCACTATGTTGCCCAGGCTGGTCTCAAACTTCTGACCTCAAGCAATCCTCCTGCCTTAGCCTCCAAAAATGTCAGGATTACAGCCATGAGCCAGCACACCTAGCCCAGAAATGTTCCTAAAACTCTGAAAAATGAAGTTAAATGCTATTAACAAATCTATAAATGGATAAAAATACACTATGATATATCAAATGTCACAGCTCAGTCATGGTCACAACATTGATTAAAATGTTAAACAGTTTAGGCAAGTCTGAGAACAGAGAGGGAAGTACACGATTGCTTTGGAAGCCAGAATTAGGATTGTCAGAGCTGGGAAAGCAGAAGCAAGGCGTGAGTGTGCACAGGACTGGGGCACGCAGCAGCTCCATGGTATGCTGTGTGTCCTCTTACATGGCAGGCCACCTCCAGGCCAGCAGATGAGAATCACCTGATGGGTGGAAAGAGTGGATTTAGGTAAAATCTCAGACTGTGCATCATAACTGAGAGACTTGAAATGTTTGTCTTATGGGTCATAAAGCTAATCAAAGTGAAAACGCAGGGATAATTGAGCAGGTGAGTAAACGCGGTAAGCCACCTGCCACCTCTCCAGGGCATCAACCATCCCAAAGAAATATTGGGGCAGCAGGATTTGACAAAGCTTGTGAGAAGAGCTCTCAGTTCAGGATCCAGGGCATGATTTAGAGGACTCAGATGTTCCTGGATCTCTGTCCCCAGGGAACCAACTACATTCTTGCCCCAGATCTTCATGCCTCACTGTGGTAACTGGGCAAGTCACTCAAAACGTCTAAGTTTTAATTCATTGAATTGGAAAATACAGGTTGTAGCCCCTGCTCTGCCCGTCCCTCGGGGCTAATATGGGGATCAAAGAAATAACAGATCTCTTTCATGAGCTAGAAAGCATCATGCCCATGTCAACAGTGAAGTCACTTTCCACCCTCCCCTGCCCGGGAGCCATACACGCTCCCTCTCTGTATTCAACCACTACCAAGTATCTGGATTATTCTTCCAGACACTGAATGATTGAACACTGTTGGGCATTTACAAAGCATGAGTCTTCTTAAGCCTTTATCTGTATCTCATTCTTTTTAGCCCTATAGATCTTAGTAGGTCTATAGCATAGATCTACTAACACTCCCACATCTCAGAATAGGGAACTGAGGCACAGAGGGGTTCATTTCACTCTCCCAGGTATGTGCAGATTCTAAGTAGGATTTGAACCCAGGCCATTCTTGGTGACTTGAATCTGCTGCTTTTCTATATTGTCTCATCTAAATAAAGGTATCTGCCTGCACAAACAGTCTGTTTTAAGTGCAATGAACCTTGCAAAATCTTCCTAGAACCCAAATCTAATTCAGGTAGAGTTGAAAAGCAGACGGTGAAAACTGGGATCAAAACTTTCACCTGTGAATTAGTTTTTACTAATTTCTCTGCTGTCCTCTGCCAGTAACATGTCAAGCACTGTCTTTATTATAATACATTTCCTAGAATCCGTAAGAAGTCTGCTCTACCTTGCAGGTTTGGATGCCCACTTCAAACGCTGTTTAAAAATAATATGGAGACAGCATGGAATTTGGCCTCTAGAAAATATAGGTAGTGTGGAAATTAAATCATTAAGTTCATTTAAACAAATAATTCCAGTTTATTCATTCAGTGCTCCATATTAGAGAAACTCAGTAAATGCTGTGTCATGTTCTTCATTTATTTCATTTGTGCCAATTTAAATGCGTTAAATCAATGGTAGATGATACAACTACACAAATAAAGTAATACTGACAACTTAGAGTTCGGTTCTTTTGTGTGTGTGTGTGTGTGTGTGTGTGTGTGTGAAAAGGTCTCATTTGTTGCCCAGGAGTGCATTGGTGCAATCACAGCTCACTGCGATCTTGACCTCCCCAGGTTCAGGTGATCCTTCCACCTCAGCCTCCCAAGTAGCTGGCCATAAGGCACATGCCACTATACCAAGCTATTTTTTTTTTCTTTTTGTAGAGATGGGATTTCACCATGTTGCCCAGGCTTAGCTCAACTTTGATAGTTAAGGACATCTCAAATATTTAGACATTTGCTTTCAGTTTGGTCAATTATGAATACAGCTATTATAAACCTTCCTGTGTCTTGTTTGGAAACACAATTTTTAAAATGTAACTGAGGAAATACTTAGGATTATGATTACTTGCTTGTATGGTAAGACTACATTTTTGTTTGTAAGAATTTCGGTAGAATTTACCAGTGAAATCATCTCAATATAGTGTTTTAGTTTTTTGAAAAGATATTAATCATTGATTCAATTTCTAAAATAAATATAGGCCTATTCAGATGATCTATTTCTCCTGAGTTTTGGTCTTCTAAAATAGATTTTAACAATTAGCTCATTTCATCTACTGTGTCCAATTGTGAGCACAGACGTGTTCAGGATATTCCTTTATTATTTACTATTTTTTGATCTGACTCCTCTTAAACGGATATTATGAGTATACTGTGACTTCTTTCTTTCCTTTGTGGGTAGCCAAGGTAGAGGTTTATCAATGTTACTGATCTTTTCAAAGAACTGGCTTTTGGTTTTGTTGATTTTCTCTGAGGATTTCCTGTTTCCTATTCCATTGTATTCTGCAATCATTATTTATTTTTCCTCTGTTCTATATTACACTGCTGTTTTTCTCTCATTGCCCAAGTTGAAGCTTAGATTATGAATTTAGATATTTCTCATTATTGACACAGCATCCTGAATGTAACTCATTGAATGTAATCTCATTAAAATGCATACTTAATAATTAAAATGATAAATATGCATGCTTCACTACAATTTGAAAAACACAACAGGGTAGATGATCAATGTAGTGGCAGGATATGTAGATCCACAGAAGTTAAATGATCTTGTAACATTTCATAAAATAGGGAATTTGCCTGGACCTTCAAATGGGGAGGAGGTGTGATGAGATGCTGTCGCTGAACCATACAGTGCCGTTCTGTATTAAACTGTTCTTCAGGTGACATTGATGAGGTTGCCCTAGCTGGAAAGCCAAGGCTCTTTCATTTCTTTCTGCCCCTCTCCTTTGCCTTCCTTCAACACCAAGGAGAATGGTCCAGCAGCAGCTCAGTGCGTGCCTGTCAACCGCCCACCTCCACACTCCAGCCCCGGTCCACATCCCCCAGGGCTCCTTGTGGGATTCCTCAGCAGCACCAATGCACTGACTGTCACTCTATCTTCTCCTAGGTCCCATTGAAGATGTGCAGGCGTCTGCACATGGCGGTGTGGAGGAGAATATAACATCAGATGTTGGAAGATGTATTTCTTTCTCTGGAAGAGAAATGCTTTTTGTTTTTTCTGGGGCTTCTAGAAGATCAAGTGAATATCATTTTTGACTGCCATCATGATTCAGGTCTCAGTTGGTCATGGACTCTAGCGACCGGTCACTGGAGGTTATGACCAACTGAGGCCTGATTGAAAATGGCAGTCAAAGGACGGCATCACTTACAAACTGTTTGGTAGTGAGTATATTTCTCAGTAGCAACCTTTTCTCCTTGAAAAATAATTTTGTATTTGCCAGCCAACATGGACACTTGCTAAATATTCCAAGAAAACCCACTGCATTTTCCACAAGCATCCTCTATGCTTTATTTGGGGGCCAGTGACTTGATCACTGTTTGATATCCGGTTTTTTATTTCACCAAGTGAATAAAGGCCTTTACCAACAGAACCCAGCACGATCTGATCCTCGTGGTGTTTTTTTTTTTCTTATTGCAGAGAAAGTCAAAAGCCCAGCGTCAAGTCTGTACATATATATATTTTTTAAAACAGGTTTATTTAGACGTAGTTGACATGCAAAACAACTCACCCATTTAAAGCACGTGATTCAGCGTTTTTACTATATTTACACGGTTGTGCAACCATTGTTACAATCTAATCTTAGAGCCTCTTTATTCTCCCTCAAAGAAATCCCACTAGTAGTCACTCCTCTGTTTTTCCCAAGCTCCTACACCCCTGGATCTAGGCAGCCACGAATATACTTCCTGTTTCTATAGTACAGTGCCTTTCTGTATTAACCGGTTCTTAAGGTGACTGTTTCACATTGATGAAGTTGCTCTAGCTAGAAAGCCAAGGCTCTCTCATTTCTTTCTGCCCTTCTCCTTTGCCCTCCTTCAACACCAAGGAGAATGGTCCAGCAGCAGCTCAGTCCATGCTTGTCAACCGCCCACCTCCACACTCCAGCCCCGGTCCACATCCCCCAAGGCTCCTTGTGGGTTTCCTCAGCAGCACCAATGCACTGACTGTCACTATGTTCTCCTAGATTTGGTCGAAGATCTCAGTGAAGGCCCACCTGTCCATCTTGAAGACCTCATGACACCGGAGATGGTAAGATGCATTTCTTTGTCTGGAAAAGAAATGTTTTTTCTGGGTCCTCTTGCCTTATTAATGAAATGAAGACATAAAAATCTGACCATGTATATTATAGAAGACAAATACAATTTTTTTGTTGGCTGGAATATCAAGGGAATATCATATTTGATTGCTGTCGTCCACCAGGTCTTAGTTGATCATGGACTCTAGCAACCAGTCCTGGAGTTTATGACCAACTGAGTCCTGTTGGATGACGGTAGTCAAAATTGAGAGCATCACTTACAAACTATCTGGTAGTGAGCAAATTTCTCAGTAGCAACTTTTTCTTCTTGAAAAATAATTTTGTGTTTGCCAGCCAACATGGACTTGCTAAATATTCCATGAGAACCCATTGCCTTTTCCACAAGCATCGTCTATGCTTCATTCGGGGGGCCAGTGACTTGATCACTGTTTGACATGCTGTTTTCTACTGTCACCAAGTGAATAATAGACCTGTGCCAACAGGGCTCAGCATGATCTGATCCTCATGGCGTTTTCCTTTCTCCTATTGCAGGCAAAGGAGAGACGTGAAGATTACCTCTGTAAGTATATATATATATATATACACACATATATATATATGTATATATATATATATATACATATATATATATATATTTTTTTTTTTTTTTTCTGAGACTAAGTCTTGTTCTTTTCCCCTAGGCTGGGTTAATATGGCACAATCTCGGCTCAATGAACCCATCAGCTCCCAGGTTTGAGGACTTCTCCGGCTTCCACATCCTGAGTAGCTGGGATTACGGACGCCTGCCACCACACGCAGCTAAATCATTTTATGAATGCATATTTCCATCTGGGTGAAAAAAAAATCACAAGCCTCTCTCTCTTCCTACTGAGCACCTGTGAACAGTGACCTGCAGTTTGTGGCTGCAGCCAGTCCTCATGGAGCCTGGTGTTCCTACATTTCATTCTGAGGCTCACATTCTCAGTCACCCTGCAGGAGAACACCCGCCCCATACTGGGTCATTACAGAGTGGGCCAATCCATCTGCTGCATCTGAGGAGCTGGGTCCAGCTTCTACGGTGAATCCATGTATTTCTGTATTTCCTGGATAAGGAAGAGGAAAGGAGCTGAGCTGGTGGAGGAAGAAGAGCTAATATGAACTGACTCCTTATTTTGTACCAGGTACTGTGCTAGTTACATATTTTATCTCATGTAATTCTTACCAAATAGTAAGGGGGTTGGGAGTGATGGAGACAATATTGATGTTATCTCCATTTTAGGGTGAGAAAATGAAGGCTCAGAAAGGTTATATTACTTGCCCAAGATCACTCAGCTGCTAAGAGCCAGGATATGAAACAGAAGTTTTACATTAGAAGGGTTCAAGTTTATTTTCCATTTCCCTGCTCCATTCTGAATAGGTATTGGCATTTACCTTTGGGCTATGTAGAACAAGTGCTTTTTCACCAAAACACCTATTGTGAACTCTTTCCGCCCTAGTAGGATTCATGCATTTTATCTTCTTCAAAGTAAAAAACTTTAAGAGCCAGGAATCTGTCACACTGACTCTCAACTTAAATCTCAGCCACTTTTACTTTAAAATTCAGACTTGTGTAGACATCTCTAGAAGACTTGGTGGACTAATCTTTAAGAGTTCATTTGCATGAGGGAGGAAGAGGAGCCCAAATTTGGACCAAAGACATGCCTAGAAGTCGGAGCAGGAGGGTCAGCAGGAAGTCTGTTTAAGTCTTAGAGTTCCTCCAGCCCAGTCTGAGTGGTAGAAATTAGGAACTGAAAATAAATCTGAAAGTTGTTTGAAATCATGGTAAGACATGGGTAACATAATATATTGGGGGTTTGTGTTATAAATGAGGCTATTTTCGTATGTTTAGTATTTTGTATTTTTAGTAGAGACGGGGTTTCACCATATTGGCCAGGCTGGTCTTGAACTCCTGATCTCAAGTGATCCCCCCACCTCAGTTGGAGTGAGCAGGATCTGGCCTTCCTGTCTGCCGAGAGTATGGTGTGAACATCATCCTAAGTGCCTCGAAAAAGCGGCTTCCTCATTGTACCATGTCTTCCCCATCTCTTTGTGTGATGATGGCAATGACACCAGTAGAAATTGGTGAGAGGGGCAGAACAGGAATCAGGTCCCCACTTTTCTGACACAGAGCAGACAGGACATGAGTCAGTAGGGATGGACTTCAGGGTCAGGCCAGACACAGAGAGGTCCCAGACCTGATCTTCCTGGGGCTGGGACAGATAAGTTTTCATTTTTCACCTCTTCTGGAAGTCACCTGGGGAACGGTCCTTCAGTAGACACTGTTGGCCAATGGTTGTCTGGCCCAGAAATATGTTTCAACTAGACGTAGCCCCCCAGTTCTTGGCCAGGGCAGTGGCAGCACTCCTGAGTAGCAGGGGAGGTGGGGAGGGACACGAGTTCCAGTGCAGGGTGAGCTCAGCAAATGGGTGGTGACTGACCCTAGGGTCCAGGTCATCCTTGCAACTCTTTTGTGGAATCCGCAACACCTCAGTTTCCACTTAGTTTGGAGATGGTTTAACATCTTCAGTAACAAACTTGAGGTCTTCCCACAGATGGATAGAGGAATCCTGGCCATGGGTGTTTACTGCCAGGGCAGTGACTGTCTCTTCCTCATTTGTTCTTACCCCAGAGCTCAGTCCCAGTGAAGACATGTTAGGCCCCATGGATGTTTTAATGAACACACCCCAGGGATGAGTTCTAGATCACCCCTGGGCTGGGATCTAGTGCAGGTGTGCAAAGGTTTTCTTCACAGCCTATCCACCCTACTGAGCCCCACACTCATCCTGGAGCCTGCCCAGCTTATGATTCAGGTTCCCTGGAGATAAGGGTGAGCTCCTGAGGACAGCAAGAAGCCCCTACCTCTCTGCTCCTGCCATTCTGATCTTGTCTAGATAGGGTGCGCAGGGCCATGCTCTTCCACTGGGTGCAAGAGCGCCCCCTGCTGGAATTCCTCTGGACCTGGATATTGTCCTCGTGGTCATATCCCCAGCCCCACACAGTGACTGGCCCTTGTGCAGATGCCCAGGAAGTAACCTTAAATGTATGCTTGGATCAGAGCAGCAAACGATTCTGCAAAAAAACCACCAGGATAGGGGAGTCTTGTCTTCCTCATTTCTGGATCTCTGGAGCTGTCCCGTCTAGTGTGGTTCTCAGACATATATGTGCCTCTTCATGGTTAAATAAATTTAAATATATACAATTAAAAATTCAGAACCTCATCAACAGCCACCATGCAATGGCCCAGCAGCCACATGTTTATACAGCTCGAGTTTTCCTTCTTTCCACCCTTTGATGAGAACATGATCTTCAGGCTGGTGCTGGTTTACCGGAAATTCTAGGGGAGGGTACAGGTGCTAAAAGACTTTTAGTTTTGAGGGAAAGGAAAGTGGGAGATAAACCAAGTATATAATTTTTAAGAAATGGATCTTTTATTTTAAATGTGGGGACATCAGCAGTGGACTTTATAGTCCTTGGTGCCTTCTTACTGAGAAATTTCCTTTAGCACCTATTTTTATTAGTTTTTAGACCAAAGAAAGCCAAACACCATTTTATATTTGACAATGCTTCTTGTATGTTTATACCACATAAGCTAGATTTCACCTTTATATTAGTGTTATTAATGTTAAACAGTTTTCATAAAACTTTGTAGACATATTTATTCAATTTTTAATGTCTGACCATAAGATTTTTATAGGCTTTTTTAACCTTTTATAATTTTTGTCAAAGAGCAGGTTAGTGCTTTAAGAAAAACCCGTTGTGTTTTTATTTTAATGTCCAGTTCACAGAAAAACTGGCTGATACCCCTTTAATTTTAGCCAATATGTTTACACACAGAATTTTCTTTACAATTAACATTTCAAAACTTGCTTAAACCTTCAAAACAATTTTTGTAACCTTTTAATGTAGGTAAAAATTCACATTCTTATGCTTCCTTATAATACTTTTACCAAAGGCATATTTTACTTTCCTTATACACCTTGCACATAAACTGTTTCTTCAATAGTTTTACATTCAGGAGGACTAATTAATTTAAATTATACAACATTTATTGCATAAATTTCTTTTTCTAACACTTTTTTTCATGACTTTCACAGACAATTCTTCGACATGCCTCAACTTTCTGACTTATTAGAAACATCCCTTTCTTTAAACAACTAGTTAATTTATTTCAGGACAAGAATTTTCCATATAACATTCCTTTTTATATAAATTCTGCACCCCCATTTTTTTTGTTTTTTCTTTTTTTCGAAGATAACTATTCTTTTCCAAAGCAAACTTCCTTCAGGTCTGTGGACTAGATTTTCTAAGGCCACAGATTAGAAGTTACTATAATACATGTTACACTGTTAACTTTTAGCAAAACAACTTTACTTTTGTTGAAAACCTTGTAAGTGTGGGATTTCAATTATCCTTTGCTATTAATAAGACCTTGTTTAGTCCAAATTAACTTAGAATTGGTATAGACGGCTTTTTTTTTCCTGGTTCTGTAAGTACTTCAAGGCTTGGCTGAGTGGCAAAGCTGAGCAGACCAATTATTAGGCAATTTTCCTAACTCTGCTTCTACAAGAGTTTTCCTCAATTACAGAATACTCATTGTGTTTTTTTTTCCTTGATCATGTGGGAGGAACTATATGTCATCCTGTCCTGAAGGTAGTTCCTCCTAGGTCTGGTCAGACCTTTGTATGGTAATTAAGATTTAAATCCCCTGTTAGGAAATCTGCTGGGTTAAGGGAATTTTCATGGGTTTATGTTAAATCATCTTTTTCTAACGGAATAGCCCCATACTTTAAGACTTTTGAGTTATTAAGCTACCTTTTTTCTTTTTTTTTTTTTTCTTTTTTTTTACTTAGGATACTTCTGAACTGGTGAGGTGTGCTCACAATGAGGTTTCCTCTAAAAGTTATTTTTCTACTTTCTTCTGTCAGCAAAGCAGTTGCCGCTACAGACTGAATGCATTTGGGCCATCCGTGGGTTACTGGGTTCAAGGAATTCACACCAAATCAGAATCAAAACCAAAACCAAAGTGCAGATAAAGGCACGCCCGTTCGTCAAACAGTTTAAACCAAGTGAAAATCAAAACCAAGACCAAAACCAAAGTGCTGATAAAGGCACGCTGTGGGTGATCAGGCCACGCTTCCACCCAAATGGAGTGGACAAATTCCCAAGACCGGTCCTGTCAAGCAATTCAAGTCAAAATCAAAACCAAAACCAAAGTGCTGATAAAGGCACGCCCATTTGTCAAGTAATTAAAACCAAGTCAAAATCAAAACCAAAATCAAAGTGCCGATAAAGGCACACCGTGGGTGATCAGGCCACGCTTCAACCCAAATGGAGTGGACAAGTTCCCAAGACCGGTCCTGTCAAGCAGCTCAAACCAAGTCAAAATCAAAACCAAAACCAAAGTGCCGATAAAGGCACGCCCATTTGTCAAATAATTCAAATCAAGTCAAAATCAAAACCAAAACCAAAGTGCCGATAAAGGCACGCCTATTTGTCAAATAATTCAAACCAAGTCAAAATCAAAACCAAAACCAAAGTGCCGATAAAGGCACTCCGTGGGTGATCAGGCCACGCTTCCACTCAAATGGAGTGGGCAAGTTCCCAAGACCAGTCCTACCGTATTCCAGATATCTGGACTCCAAGCGCCAGTTCCTTCCCGGTGTTCACCCACTGCACTGATCCTCTGCGGGGGCCTGCCGTGCACTGCTCTGACAAGGCATTCCACCGGGGCAAATGCCTACCCAGGAGCACGCTCAGGAACCGCGTAGCTCAAGCTGGCCGGAGTCCCCTGCAGGGTTGCTCCACAGGGCAGGCCTAAGCCCCCTAAGGGGCTGCCTTGCTTCGCGGTCAGGGAACCAAGAAATGTAGCAGGATGAGCCACAGACAAAACTCCTCAGACACTGGGTTAAACAAGGAAGAGGCTTTATTGGGCCGGGAAGTCGGCAGACTTGCGTCTCAAGAACAGAACTAAGCTCCCCAAAGAAAGAGTTCCTGGCCCTTTTAAGGGCTTACAACTCTAAGGGTCCATGTGACAGGGTCGTGATAGACTGAGCAAGCATGGGGTACGTGACTAGGTGGGGGTAAGCAAGGCAAGTATTTCTCCACACCATTGTCTGTGATCTGTAGATAGCACAAGCGATTAGGGTGGGGGTTAATCTTTAGCCTACAGGCTAAAGCAACACCAGAGAGGATGGAAGGGAGACCCCTGGAGTTGTGGTTGTGGTCAGATTGGACCTTCCCATGGCTGCTGAGACCCTGGGGCACTGGGGACACCTGAGGATACCTCCCTGCTCTTACTTGGTGGTCACCAAGAGATCAGGGTTACCACAACCCCATAATGTAGAGAATCCCTGTCCCCTTCCATGCCACTTCACTCCTTAGGGAAGCAAACGCCCTCCCAGCTCATTCCCATTCCTGGGCCACAATCAAAGGGAAAACCTGATCCAGACATGAACTTCCTTGGGCCTCTGCATTTCCAGACATCCTGTCATTGCATGCATGGGGCTGACTGTCTCATCTCAGCTTCAGAAGGGCAGGCAGAGTTGTGGACACTCTGCTGAGCAAACGCCCGCCGGAGTCAGTGGTTCAGCTTTCCTGAATCACAGCTGCAGGTGGGGGCTGGGGAGGGGGGCATAGGGGGTCCTAGGGAGTAGTTTTTGTATGAGCCTGTGTCACAGTGCTTGATGTTTAGCAGAGAGACCCAGCTGACCGTCCTAAAGAAAGGTGCAACCGAAACTCACTTCACAGGGCCTTTATGATAACTGAATGAGACAACATACTTATGTATCTGGTCCTTGATATCTGGGAGATGCTGAGTAAATGAAAATGATCCTTTCTCCCTCTCTGATACTTAACGTGGCCCCTTACATTGGGCTGCTGGTTCTGGAGGGTCGCAGGGAAGCAGGATGGCTCACGCTGCTTTCACCACAAGCTCTGGCACCCGGTAAGAACCAGCATGGCATGCATGGAGCACACACCATACACCAGGCTTGGTGCTAAGAGCTTTACATGCTTGATCTCATTTAACTGCCCTTAGAAGTCAAATAACCTGCCTGGAGGAGTCAGGTCTGAGAACAAGGTCCGTACTCATGACCACTGGGTGGAACCCTTCTTAATGTGGTACCTGTGGGCCCAGAGTCACAGGCCTTCTTAAGATGTGAAATTTGGTTAGAGATCAATTTTCTATCTCTGGGATCATCATATCCCCTCTCAATTCTTATGTATTTACAGGCAAGGACATGTCAACATAGAGACTTAGGAGGACAAAATGAACTTCCTGAGTCCCAACAGGCAGGAGTCCTGCCAAAGCCAAAATGTATGTGTCACCTTGGAAGATGACGCACCAGGAAGAATGGGGAGGAGGGAGGAGGAAAAACTGCTGATGAGGCTGACTCGCTCTTTGGGGCTCATCTTATCAGCAGAGCCAGCTCTTTTGAGATGGAAGAACAAAGATGTTTCTCCTCTGTGAGGAGGTAACAGTGGTGTTTTGGGTGAAGGAGAGCAGCTTTGTCCTGGAAGGAATCTGACTTGGAAGGAGGCCCAGTTGTCCAGCAGGTGCCTGCTCCCTTTCTGCTCTGGCTTCCAAAGAGCTCTCTGCAGAGCTCCTTCCCGGAGCTGCTGGCAGGAGGTCCTTTGCTGGGGGGCGATCCCTGGGGACGTCTGGAGCAGTGGGAGCCTATCTTGGCACCTGGACAGGAGCTGCTCCACCTCAGCACCCGGGCTATGAGGCACAGGGCTGGGCACCACGAGGGCATGGGTGAAAGCGGCCTGGATTTGGATTTCAGAAAAACTGGGCTTGAGTCCTAGTTCTGCCACAAACCACATGACTCTTAGGCAGTCACTTTATGTTTTTATTTCTTTGGCAGTAAAACTGTCATTACCTACAATATGGGAATTGTAAGGAACTACTGAGAAAACAAATCTCAAAATATTCTGTGCAGACTCTCAAATACTGTGCAAATATTAAACTGTTGTAAAATCCAGTCTCTGCCTTTGAGATTTTACCATCTGGTGAGCAGGTAAACACAAGTACACATAACAAGAGAACAGTCTCCATTTAGTGCTGGGTGATGGGAACAGAGGCAAATGCTTTGAGTTTGGGGTAGTGAGCTGGGGTGATGAGGGAAGGCAGGAATGCGGGGAAGGCAGACCTTGAATAGTTTTTTTTTTTTTTTTTTGAGAGGGAGTCTCGCTCTGTCATCCAGGCTGGAGCGCAGTGCCGTGATCTCAGCTCACTGCAGCCTCTGCCTCCTGGGTTCCAGCAATTCTCTGTCTCAGCCTCCTGAGCAGCTGAAATTACACGTGCCTGCCACCACACCCAGCTAATTTTTGTATTTTTAGTAGAGACGGGGTTTCACCATCTTGGCCAGGTGGTCTTGAACTCCTGACCTCGTGATCCACCCTCCTCGGCCTCCCAAAGTGCTAGGATTACAGGTGTGAGCCACCGCACCCAGCCTTGAATGGGTTTTTAAAGATGGGAAGACAAGCTGGGTCACTGGGCGCTCCCACAGGGGAGGCATGAGCCAAGGTGCGGCAGCCACTCTACACACTCACCTGCTTTAGCTGTCAGGTGCGACAGAGGCTGCACACTGGTGACAAATTACAGAAATCCAATCTGCATGTGTGTTTTACTTACACCACACAGTGTTTGTTTAATATCAACTGGCCACTTAAGACAGGCAGATTTAAAATGAAAAATCCAGATTTCCTTTTTTTTTTCTTTTTTTTTTTTGAGACGGAGTCTCGTTCTGTCACCAGGGCTGGAGTGCAGAGGTGCAATATCGGCTGACTGCAACATCCGCCTCCCAGGTTCAAGCAATTCTCCTGCCTCAGTCTCCCGAGTAGCTGAGATTATAGGCGCATGCCACCATGCCTGTCTAATTTTTGTATTTTTAGAGGAGACATCTCACCATATTGGCCAGGCTGGTGTTGAACTCCTGACCTCATGATCCGCCCACCTGGCCTCCCAAAGTGCTAGGATTACAGGCGTGAGCCACCGCGCCTGGCCCAGATTTCCCATTCTTTTTAAAAACCAGAAGACCTGGCCACACTGGGTCCTCTTCCCCAGCCAGTAGTGATCCTCTGGAGTTTCTGAGAGGTTTCATGCCACACCCACTCCATCGCCTGCTGCCTTTCCCATCTACTCCAGTTAACTCACTCCATCACCACCTGACCTGTCAGCATCTGGGCTCATGATTCCCGAGTAAACAAAACCTTCTAATTGGGAAGAAAGTTTTATGAAGGGAGCTGTATGAGGGGAGACATGGGTCCCTAGGTACCCTAAAGGTGAGACTGAAGTGGACCCAAGCTATAAACCCTTCCCTGTCAGCCAGCTTCCAGCTGCCACCAGGCCTACTCCTGCACACCTGACATCTTTGCCCGTGGTCATCGATGCAATCACTTTCTTCACTGCCTCTTTCTTCTTCTCCTTCTTGTCACTGTTGAGCTCTGCCTTCAGCTCGAAGATCTCCCCTAAGGAAAGGAGGCAAGCATGAGTGATCCCTCCCTACCCTGGCAGGGGACGATTCCCAGTATCTAACTTCCAAAAGAACCAGAGGGAGGCACGTAAGACATCCTATGGTGTTGGCTGAGGGCAGCTTCAGGCGCCTGGCCTCAGGTGGGCCAGGCAACAGTGAGGGATGACTGTTAGGACAGGAATTAACAAGATGGAAACTTGTAGGCCAGGTGCAGTCGCTCATACCTGTAATCCCAGCACTTTAAGAGGCTGAGGATCAGCTGGGCACGGTGGCTCATGCCTGTAATCCCAGCACTTTGGGAGGTCGAGGGAGGCGGATCACAAGGTCAGGAGATCAAGACCATCCTGGCCAACGTAGTGAAACCTCGTCTCTAATAAAATACAAAAAATCAGCCTGGTATGGTGGTGCAAGCCTGTAATCCCAGCTACTTAGGAGGCTGAGGCAGGGGAATCGCTTGAATCTGGGAGGTGGAGGTTGCAGTGAGGCAAGATGGCGCAACTGCACTCCAGCCTGGCGACAGGGCATGGCTCCATCTAAAACAAAAAAAAACAAAAAAAAACAAAAAGAGACTGAGACTGAGGACCACTTGAGCCCAGGAGTTCGAGATTAGCCTGGGTAACACAGAACATAGTGAGACCTCGTTTCAACAACAACAAAAAATTTTTAATTAGCCGGGTGTGGTGGCATGTGCCTGTTGTGCCAGCTATTCTGGAGGCTGAGGCTGAAGAATCGTTTGAGCCCAGAGATCCAGGCTGCCGTGAGCCATGACACCACTGCACTCCAGCCTGGGTGACAGAGCAACACTCCATCTCAAAAAAAGAGAGAGAAGGGGTCACCCATCTCAGCTCACTGCAACTTCTGCCTCCTGGGTTCCAGCAATTCTCCTGCCTTCAGCATAGTGGGTAGCTGGGACTACAGGCACGTGCCGTCACGCCTGGCTAATTTTTGTATTTTTAGTAGAGATGGGGTTTCACCATGTTGGCCAGGCTGGTCTTGAAATCCTGACTTTGTGATCTGCCCTCCTCAGCCTCCCAAAGCCTTGGGATTACAGGCATGAGTCACCGCATCCGGGTTTTTGTTTTTTTTTTTTTTTTTAGAGACGAAGTCTCACTCTCACCCAGGCTGCAATGCAGTGGTGCGATCTTGACTCACCACAACCTCTGCCTCCCGGGTTGAAGCAATTCTCCTGCCTCAACCTCCCAGATAGCTGGAACTACAGGCGGGCACCATCACACCCTCCTAATTTTTGTATTTTTAGTAGAGACGGGGTTTCACCATGTTGGCCCGGCTGGTCTTAAACTCCTGACCTCAGGTGATCCACCTGCCTCGGCCTTCCAAAGTGCTGGGATTACAGGCGTGATCCACCATGCCCGGCCCCTCTGAGCCCTTCTCTAAGCCTAGTCCCATACTAACTTGTTCCCACACATTTTCTTATTTCATCCTCACAACTCTGCATTTCCCTCCATTTTGCAAATGGAGGTTGTGAGAGGCTCAGTAATCTATATCCAATGCCGGTAGGGGGTAGGGCTGAAACTGAAAACCAGATCTGCCAGCTCCAAGGCCCATGCTCTCAATCCCTATGCTTGGGCCTACCCAAGATACTCACTTTGCTTTCCTAAACCTGTTTCCTTGTCTCTTTGGCTGGAGCATTGAACCCAGGCATGTCTGTCCACACATCTCTCTTCCCAAAAGAAATCCACTAAAAAACCCCACCCCCAAAATAAAAAAATTAGCTGGGCATGGTGGCACGTGCCTGTAGTCCCAGCTACTTGGGAGAATGGCTTGAACCCAGGAGGCTGCAGTGAGCAGAGATCTCGCCACTGCACTCCAGCCTGGGTGACAGAGACTCTGTCTCAAAAAAAAAACAAACAAACAACAAAACCCACCCCTGGGACTCTAATACACTCAGCACTACGTTCACCCTGTGGCTCACTAGGCTCCACAAGACTGATCCCTGCATACCTCTCCAATTGCTTTCTCTCTTTTTTCAATTAGTTGCCCAGGCTAGACTCGAACTCCTCGGCTCAAGCAAGTAATCCTCCCACCCAAGCCACCACCTGGGGCGCCACTGTGCCCGGCTCTAACCTCTTCTTGTATCACCCTCCTCAGTAGCTCATGCCCACTACTTCCTTTCCCCGAATGTGTCACAGGCACAGCACTCACTCCTTCCCCTTCCTATCCCCCATCGATCTGGCCAGCTCCACCCAGAGCTCTCCCACAGTCCCCCCTGGACCCACTACACTTCAGTGTGGTTACTACTCTACAGACTGTCTTCCCTGCTCAACCTTGAGCAACACCAGGTCAGAGGCTCTGTTTCTCTTCCACTACACATGGTAGGTTCTCAGTAAAAACCAGCTAGACCAATACATGAAATGCCTGATGAGGGGCAGACTTTGAGTCCTGGATCAGCTGATCCAACAACAGATTCTTTTCATCTGGTCAGCATGCATGTGTCAGTATCACTTGGAAGGAAGGAGGGAGGAATAAAGGGCTGGCCAGAAAGATGCTTACAGGGTTAAAGCACATTTGTCAGCCACGACAACATCCTCCATTTCCTTAAAAGCAGAAACAACCAAAATACCCAATGATATAAGCCTAGCTTAGCAAATTTCAGTGTAGCTACTCAATAGACTCAATCCAAGGTGGGTGGATCACTTGAGGTCAGGAGTTTGAGAGTAGCCTGGCCAACATGGTGAAACCCCATCTCTACTAAAAATACAAAAAACTGCCAGGTGCAGTGGCTCACACCTGTAATCCTAGACTTTGGGAGGCTGAGGCTGGTGGATCACCTGAGGTTGGGAGTTTGAGACCAGCCTGACCAACATGGAGAAACCCCATCTCTACCAAAAATACAAAATTAGCCGGGCATGGTGGTGCATGCCTGTAATCCCACTACTTGGGAGGCTGAGGCAGGAGAATTGCTTGAACCCAGGAGGCAGAGGTTGCAGTGAGCCAAGATCGGCGCCATTGTACTTGTGCCTGGGCAACAAGAGCGAAACTCAGTCTCAAATAAATAAATAAATCAGCTGGGCATAGTGGCGGGCACATGTAATCCCAGCTATTCCAGAAACTGAGGCAGGAGAATCACTTGAACCTGGGAGGCAGAGGTTGCAGTGAGCCAAGATCGCGCCACTGCACTCCAGCTTGGGCGACAAGAGTGAAACTCCATCTCAAAAAAAAGAAAAACATGTGCCCTTGGATAAGGACACACAGATACATGGACGGAAACACACACATACACACACACACACACACGCACACACACTCTCTGCTGTAGGGGTGCTGATAGGATTGTGTGTTTTCTTTCCCCTGGAAAAAAACATAATTATTTTAAGCCATGGGAAATAAAAGGGCACTTTTTTTCCCCACACTTGGAGCTAATGTTCTTCCCTTTCTGAGCTCTAAAAGGAGTGGTCAATTTCTTATATCATCAACAGTTCAATTTTCTAGATCTACCACAAGCCCTAGGCCATTCCTGCCACATGTTTCCAGGCCTTCATTCCCACCCCTACTCCCTACCGCCACAGGAGGAAAACAGAAGGGACAGGCAGAGAAAGCGTAGGACAAGGCCCATTATTAAACAAGTAATACCTTTCTTGGTCGTGGTGAAATATTTTGAGTCAGTCATTTTGGTCCCTTATCTGTAGCCAGGCTTCTGCAAGACAGAGAAGAGAGGGGTGACTTTCAGTTATGCTCTATCCCATCTTCAGTTATGGTGCAGAGGGAGGAGGAGGATCCAGAACACATGTGGTATAGGAAAACAGCTGCTTATCTATTTCCTGGAGAAATGAACTTTAGATCATGGCAGATTAGATTTTGAAAAGTAATTTCTGAGGAATCTATCAACGTTTTTTTTTTCTTCAGGGGTGGGGTCTCACCATGTTGTCCAGGCTGGTCTCAAACTCCTGGGCTCAGCCAATCCTCCTGCCTCGGCCTCCCAAAGTGCTGGGATTACAGGTGTGAGCCACTACACCTGGTCCCGTCAAATTTTTGAATGTGCCTCTTCTAGAAATCTTTCCCACAAAAATATCTGCACAAGGATGGACGGGCTTACAGCAGCCCCTTTGTGGGACCCACTATGCTCAGCACTGTCCTAAGTGCTTTGCACACATTAACTCATTAGAAGCCTCATCACAGCATCATCGAGGCACTATATTACCCTATACAGTCCAATGAGATTAGAAAATACCAAGCTTAAAAGGCTAGGGAGACTTCTCCCCACAACTTTTCTAAGCTGCTAAAACAGTAACATGTATGATTCATCTCTGGAAAAGGCTAGAATCTACAGCAGTTCTCAAACCTATCTGGCCAAATTTCTTAAAGGCTCTCTCAGGACATCTCCTAGAGCAAAGCTCACAGTGTAAAGTACTATTGTAAGACAATAAGGGCCGGGTGCCATAGCTCATGCCTGTAATCCCAGCCAAGGCAGGTGGATCACCTGAGGTCAGGAGATTGAGACCAGATGAAACCCATCTCTACTAAAAATACAAAAAATTAGCTGGGCGTGGTGGTGTGTGCCTGTAATCCCAGTTATTCGGGAGGCTGAGGTGGAAGAATCACTGGAACCCGGGAGACGGAGGCTCCAGTGAGCCAAGATCGCATCACTGCACTTCAGCCTGGGAGACAGAGTCCTGCTCTGTCTCAGAAAAAAAAAGACAATAGGACAAAGAAAGTAGTGAAGCTCCACCATTCATTCCACAAAAATTTACTGAGCATCTGCTATGTACCTCAGTAATTCTTCTGGGCAACAGATGAAAGAAAAGAAGTTACATAGGAACCAAGGTACCCTAGATACATGGCCAAGGCTTCTAGGATGGTTCTAAGATTTATTAAGAAGCTGTCATTTACCGAGCCCCTATTAAAGGCAGGGGCTTCGCCCACATTACCTCATTTGATCTTGTCAATAATGTAACTGCTTTGAATCCCATTTTACAGATGATGAAATGGACTCAGGGATGTTACATAACTTGCCCAAGGTCAAATGGCTTGTAAGAGGCTGGGCTGGGAGACCATCTCAGGTCTACCTGAGCTTAGTTCCTATGCTCTATTGATGAAGGAATTCTGCTTCCCCCTTCTGACAAGGAGGACAGTTCCCTGATAGTGGCTAAGGATTCAGTCAAAAAAAAAAAAAAAAATTGAGGCTGGACACAGTGGTGCACACCTGTAGTCCCATCTACTCAGGAGGCTGAATCACTTGAATCCAGGAGGCGGAGGTTGCAGTGAGCCAAGATTGAGCCACAGCACTCCAGCGTGGTGACAGAGCAAGACTCTGTCTCCCTGTCCCTCCCACCCCCCAAAAAATTGAGACTTTCAAGTACAGCCTTCCAATCCTATCTGTACTTTTATATGTTATAGAAAA
The DNA here is from genome assembly GCF_028885655.2 of Pongo abelii. Classification (NCBI taxonomy): domain Eukaryota; kingdom Metazoa; phylum Chordata; class Mammalia; order Primates; family Hominidae; genus Pongo; species Pongo abelii. The sequence continues at coordinate 35,852,114 of NC_085929.1, forward strand.
CCACACAACTCCAGGCCGGACGTGGTGGCTCACGCCTGTAATCCCAGCACTTTGGGAGGCCCAGGTGGGCGGATCACAAGATCAGGAGATCGAGACCATTCTGGCTAACACAGTGAAACCTTGTCTCTACTAAAAATACAAAATATTAGCCGGGCGTAGTGGCGGGCGCCTGTAGTCCCAGCTACTCGGGAGGCTGAGGCAGGAGAATGGCGTGGACCCGGGAGGCAGAGCTTGCAGTGAGCCGAGATTGTGCCACTGCACTCCAGCCTGGGCGACAGAGCGAGACTGTGTCTCAAAAAAAAAAGAAGAAAACCACACAACTCCAAAAAATAAAATAGGCATTTGAATGGAGAAAACCCACTCCACTTTGTCCCTTTTTTTTCATCTATGGAAGTCACACTGAACCTTGGTAAACCTTTCTGTTTAAGAAACGCCTTTGCAGGGAATGCAGAAGCAGAGAGAAGCACTCAGTTCCAGCTTGGGGAGGCCACGGGCTGCATCTTGACCATGGAAAGGTCCTGGGACCAGCCCTTAGCTCCTCAGCTTCTGCCTTGCAAGGAAATTAAAAACCTATTAGGAAGATACCTGCAGATGGAGCAGGCCTAAAAACACAGCCACCAGTCAGAATTTCAAACCATATTGAATTCCCGTAGAAGAAATGCAAAACCACAAAGTGACAGCAGCTCAAACTAGTGAAAAAAAAATGCAGGACATTTGTGAAGCATTTGATGGGAAACATTCTTTTTTAATAGGAAATAATTATTGATATGGCTGGGTGTGGTGGTTCACACCTGTAATCTCAGCACTTTGGGAGGCCGAGGTGGGTGGATCACCTGAGATGATGGCAGGTGCCCGTAATCCCAGCTACTTGGGAGGCTGAGGCAGGAGAATTGCTTGAATCTGGGAGGTGAGGGTTGAGGTGATCCGAGATCATGCCACTGCACTCCATCCTGGGCCACAGAGCAAGACTTTGTGTCAAAAAAAGAAAATTATTGATAATTTTTATTTAGGTTTGTAATGATGTATTTTTTGTCCATATTTTTAGAGACATAAATGGAATATATGGACTAATAGATAGGATATCTGCAATTTGTTTCAGACAACTGTGTAAAAGAAGTTATTTGAGGCCGTGTGTGGTGGCTCACGTCTGTAATCCCAGTACTTTGGGAGGCCGAGGCGGGCGGATCGCCTGAGGTCAGGAGTTCGAGAGCAGACTGGCTAACATGGCCAAACCCGTCTCTACTAAAAATACAAAAATTAGCCAGACGTGGTGGCGGGTGCCTGTAATCCCAGCTATTTGAGAGGCTGAGGCAGGAGAATCGCTTGAATCCGGGAGGTGAGGGTTGCAGTGATCTGAGATCATGCCACTGCACTCCAGCCTGGGTGACAGAGCAAAACTTCGTGTCAAAAAAAAAATTATTGATAATCTTTATTTAGGTTTGTAATGTTGTATTTTTTGTCCATATTTTTAGAGACACGAATGGAATATATAGATTAATAGATAAGATATCTGCAATTTGTTTCAGACAACTGTATAAAAGAAGTTATTTGAGGCTGCGTGCAGTGGCTCACACCTGTAATCTCAGTACTTTGGGAGGCCAAGGCGGGAGGATCGCCTGAGGTCAGGAGTTCAAGACCAGCCTGACCAATATGGTGAAACACCCTCTCTCCTAAAAATAGAAAAATTAGCTGGGCATGGTGGGTGCCTATAATCCCAACTACTCGGGAGGCTAAGGCAGGAGAATTGCTTCAACCCGGGAGGCAGAGATTGCAGTGAGCACAGATCGTGCCATCGCACTCCAGCCAGGGTGATAAAGCGAGACTCTGTCTGAAAAAAAAAAAAAAAAAAAAAAAAAGGTAGTTATTTGATTGTGGTTGGGTCAATATTAGCTGTATTATCCTCCTGTTTCCTTATTTTTGTCCTGTCAGTTTTCTGTAATATCTTACAAGGCAGTAATGAGAGGGCTTAGTCTTGGGACAGCACCCGGGGGGACATCCAGAGAGGAGTCTGGCGTTCTACCCAGCAGGGCCATTGAGAAGGTGGAGACGAACATGGTTCTCTTTGCTGCAGAGGCTCAGCCTTTACATCCATGAAATGGGGCCGGAAAGAGTGGTGAGAATCAGGACCCTTAAGTTTCCTTCCAACTTGTAGGTTGTGATTTGGGGTTGGGGTGGCTGTGATTAAGTTCCAAAAGAACACATTTATCTGCCGCAAGGTGGCTCTGTCCCAGGCCTGGCCTGGCCACCCAGCAGCTCTGGTGAAGGCACCTGTGCTGGAAACACTGAGCGGGGCCTGACAGTGCCCAGGACTGATGAGGAGGGCTGGGAAGTGCATCTCCCAAAGCCACCTCACCTGCTGTCAGCTACCCTGGGATGAATGTGTCTCTGACCTCAGGCTGTAGGGGCACAGGGTGGGGGCTGAGCCACATGAGTGAGGGAGAAAGTAGGGCCTGGTGAGATGGGGTCTAGGGTAGCTGAGTCCTGTGAAAGCCTGTTCCTGCCTGTAGCCCTCAAGTCACATTTACCCTGCCTTGACCTAGTGTCCCCTGGCCCCGATTCCTAACTGAATAGGATTCTGACACAGCCTCCATCAGACAACCAATGGATGCCCATTCTGTGCTGGGGATGGTGCCTTTCTCATTCCAAGACTAGAGATGATTCAACAGCTTGTGATTCTCCCTTATTTGGAATCCCACTGGGCCCCATCTGTTTTCCATTGCCAATGCTCTGCTGCTAAAAGTATACCATATCAAGCATCCTCCCTAAAGACTGAGGGCCCATCGTGGAAGAGGAGGGCACATGAGATTGTAAGAGCTGGACTGGGGGTGGAGGCCAAAGCAACTCTATCTTGGGTGCTGATATTTGCCGTGTTGGCCTCTGATGAACCCCTGTTCCAGGAGGCCTCTAAGAGTTCCAGTTTACCTGTTGTTCCTGTGTAAGAGCAGGTACTTGCCATGAATCCTGCCCTTTGGTCAAACAACTTTGATGTTACTCTACTTCTATTATCCCACACATCCCTTGTAATTCACCTTTTCTATATAGTATATAAGCCCTAGAGGGTCTGGGGGATAATGGTGCAGGGATTCACTATCTTCTCTTACCACAACCGGAGACATAGACAGGGCTTCTGTTCATAAGTCCCTATTAAATGTTTCTAAGAAAGTGGATTTGTCAGCTTCTTTCTTCAGCCTCTCAGCCTCCTGGGACTTTTAGGGACATGTTTTCACAGCCCTGTCCCCTAAGAAACAGGGATTCATTGCTAATGTTGAAAAACGAAAGGTTCACCAAAAGCATTCAGGAGTAGCTACACTTGTGTCAGACAAAATAGACATTAAGTCAAAAAACATAAAAAGAGACATAGCAGGTCGTTGTATAATGATGAAGAGATCAAAGCAGCAAGAGGATATAACAATTATAAATATATATGCACCTAACTCAGGAGCACCCAGATATAGAAAGTAAATATTATTAGAGCTAATGAGACTCTAATACAATAATAATTAGGGAGTTCAACACCCCAGTTTTAGAAATGCCTAGATCATCTAGGTAAAATCAAATCAAATCATGTAAAATAAGTCAGATTGAAGCTGCATTATAGGCTAAGTAGACCTAACAGATGAACAGCTGCAGAATCTACATTCTTCTCCTCAGCACATGGGATCCTTTCCAGGATGGACCACATGTTAGGTCACAAAGCAAGTCTCAAAAATATTTAAAAATTGAAATCATATTAAGTAATCTTCTCAGACCACAATGAAATAGAATAAAACATCAATAACAAACAGAGTTTTGGAGCCTACAAAAAGATATAAATTAAGGCACATGCTACCGAACCATTGGGTCAATGAAGAAATGAAGATAGAAATTGAAAAATGTCTTGAAACAGATGAAAATGAAAACACAATATACCAAAATCTATGGTGTATAATAAAAGCAGTACTGACAGGGAAGTTAATAGCAATAAATGCTGACAGTAAAAAAGTAGAATGCTTTCAAATAAACAAGCTAACAATGTACCTCATAGAACTTGAAAAGCAAGAACAAACCAAACCCAAAATGAGAAGAAAAGAGATAAAAAAGATCAGAGCAGAACTAAACAGAATAGAGACTTAAAAAACTCACAGTGAAAGGAAAAGTTGGGTTTTTTGTCTTTCGTTTTTTTGTTTTAGACAGGGTCTCGCTCTGTCACCCAGTCTGGAGTGCAGTGGTATGATCATGGCTCACTGCAGCCTTGGACTCCAGGCTCAAGCAATCCTGCCACCTCAGCCTCTCAAGCAGCTGAGACTATAGGTGCACACCATCATGTCCTGTGAATTTTTCTATTTTTTGTAGAGACGAGGGTCTTACTGTGTTGCCCTGGCTGGTCCTGTACTCCTGCTGCAAGCAGTCCTCCTACCTCAGCCTCCCAAGTGCTGATATTACAGGCATGAGCCACTGTGCTCAGCCAAGAAGTTGATTTTTTGAAAAGATTAACAAAACTGACAAACTGTGAGATAGGCTAACTAAGAAAGAAGAAGAAGAAGAAGACCCAAATAAGTTAAGAAATCAGAAATGAAAAAGGAGACATTACAACTGGAAACCCAGAAATACAAAGGATCATTAGAGACTATTATGAGTGACTATATTTTAATACTGACAAATTGGGAAGCCTAGAGGAAATGCACAGATTCCTGGGCACATATAACCTACCAAGATTGAATCAGAAAGAAACAAAAAACCTGAACAGACCAATCGCAAATAATAAGATTGAAGGCTCTCAAATTGGAAAAGAAGTCTTATTGGCCTTACTTGTAAATGATATGATCTTATATTTAGAAAAACCTAAAGACCGCACCAAAAAACTGTTAGAAATGACAAACTTAGTGAAGTTTTAGGATATAAAATCAACACATAAAAATCAGTAGCAACTCTATATGACAACAGAGAACAACCTGAAAATGGTGAAATCCCACTCTTTGCCTGTTCCCACATTTATTCCCAGTATGGCAGCCAGAGGTCGCCCAAGGAGAGCTCAGGGTGTAAATTGACTTGGTTAATCTCTCCCGTCTCTCTTTTATTTCTATTTTGAATGCCCACTTTGGACACTCCTGAGGTTATCAGAAACAATGTTTCCAGCACAGGTGCCTTCACCAGAGCTGAAACAATGAGGTTGTCATTGGATGTATCAGTATACAATAGAAATATGATGTGACTCATCTATGTAATTACATGTTTTCTAGTAGCCACCTTGAAGAAAGGGAAAAAAAATCAAGTCACAATTATTTTAATTGGCAAAATGTTTTGCCATTTAAACATGGGTTTACACGATGCAGTTTTCAAAGATCATTTTTGGAGGGCAGTGGGGTGGTCTCACTATGATACCCAGGCTGGTCATGAACTCCAGGGCTCAAGCAAGCATCCCGTCTCAGCCTCTCAAGTAGTTGGGACTGCAGGTCCCTGACACTCAAATATCTTAATGAGATAATTTAATTCTTTTTCAGCCTTTCAAATCCAGTGTGCATTTAAATAAATGTATCCACACATTTCTTTATAAATGTATATATACACATTTAAATATGTATACTTTTATATTTATATATATTGTGATGTAATGGAAACAGTAAAATTATCAAAGTTTTAAAAAATCTTAGTATTAATACTGTAACTAACAAAACAACAACAAAAACAGGATCTTGTAAGGCTCTGCTTGATGTTCTGCTTGTAAGGCTCTGCACTGTATGTTCACATACAATGTGAACAGTTTTAGGGTTTCTTTTAAACCAAACTTCTAAATGTGCATTTTCACAATCTTGGACAAAAAGTCCCTTTAAATAAATGGTCACATAAGTGTGATTTTAGAAAAAACATCTTAGTAAGTTTGATAGATTTCTTTGATCAAAACATGAGGAGATATTATTCTCATGAGAAAACTACTTGAAACTAGCTCTATTCATAGATTAATCTTAATGCCAGATATTTCATTGTAACAGTTTCAGCCCTAATCCTGAATCTTTTTATTTTTCCTAAGCACATAGCTACAGAAATCCCAAATCTTATCAACACCCATAATATACATGGCCTAATTTAGAATGAGATGGCAGTATTAGTCTATATCAATTTTAAAAACCCTTAAGTTAAAATAATCTTTACTTGGGGTAACCTGTTTACAACCTCAGTTAAAATTACGGCATAATTAAATCAAAATCTGATTGGATTAAGGAATAAGCAGGATGTAAATGAGGGGGGAGAAGGGGCTCTTGCAATAAAAACCCCTTGTAAGTGGAGCTCACTCACAACTGAGCTGTCAGTGGAAGCTGCTGGAGGCCAGGGGAGAGCCTAGTGGAGGAGACACACATCCAGGCTTATGTAGTTTTTCTTGACTTACTAGGTTCGTACCAAGGGCAGATATTAGAGAGCAAGGGCTGGAGGATGGAGTCACTATGAATTCGGCAACATTGTTTGAGGCCAGCTCAATGCCAGGCACAGTGTGTGCACTTAGAGAGACCCTGGGTCCTCTTCTAGAAGCAGACAGCAAAACTTAAATTTTCAGTACCCAGTCTGGAGAAATGACAGTCTTCATTTTCCTTAATCATAGTGTGGCCAACTCGATGAGATGATGATGGAGTTTCTCTCTTTGACCTATTCAACCTCTCAGCTACTTAGGAGGGGTTTTTGCCACAGCCAGATTAGAACAATTTTGCAGGGGATAGGGGTGTTGGAGGTTCTCGGAGTCTAGTCCGTAGCTGTCCAGTAGAAATATAATGTAATCCACATATGCAATTATAAGTTTTCTAGTAGCCATATTAAATTACGAAATGTAAATTTTAATACAAAAAAGTGTTATTTCAGCATGTGATGAATCTTTAAAAGTTCCTTTTTTTCTTCTTTTTTTTTTTTGAGATAGAGTCTCACTGTGTTGCCTAGGCTGGAGTGCAGTGGTGCGATCTCAGCTGTCTGCAACCTCCGTCTCCCGGAGACGATTCAAGTGATTCTCCTGTCTCAGCCTCCTGAGTAGCTGGGATTACAGACGTGCGCCACCAAGCCCAGCTAATTTTTTTTGTATTTTTAGTAGAGATGGGGGTTTCACCATGTTGGTCAGGCTGGTCTTGAACTCCTGACCTCGTAATCTACCCACCTTGGGCTCCCAAAGCGCTGGGATTACAGGCGTGAGCCACCACACCTGGCCAAAGTTCTTAATAAGATAACTTACATTCTCTTTTTCTCATACCTCTTCAAAATCCAGTGCGCATTTTACACTGAAGGTGTGATACCCTAACTTGCATTAACTTGATTGACTCTCTCTTAGCTAAGAAAGCCAGACAGATTCCATTTGGCTCCTTCATTTGCAAGACATTAAGGGCTCTTTACCCACTCCCTCCCTCAAGGACTTAACTTGTGCAAGCTGACTCTCAGCACATCAAAGAGTGCAATTAACTGATAAGGTACTGTGGCAAGCTATGTCCACAGTGCCCAGGAATTCGCTCAGGTGATAGTACTCTAAAGCCCCCGCATTTGTGTCCGGAGCCCCCACTCCTATCACCTTGTGATGAATTTAAAGCCCCTGCACCTGGAACTGTTTGTTTTCCTGTAATCATTTATCTTTTCAACTTTTTTGCCTGTTTTACTTCTGTAAGATTGCTTCTGCTCAATTCCCCCTCCCCTCTCTAAACCAAAGTATAAAAGAAAATCTAGCGCCTTCTTCCGGGCCGAGAGAATGTTGAGCGTTAGCGTCTCTCGGTCGCCGGCTAATAAAGGACTCCTGAATTAGTCTCAAAGTGTGGCGTTTCTCTATAACTCACTTGGTTACAACAAAGGCACATCTCAATTCCAATAAGCCCCATTTGGGGTGCTCAAGAACCACATGTGGCTGGACCGCTGGGCCCAGACCCTTCACAATACCAGCTTCTCAACTGAAGAATCACGTCCTTCATTCCAACTAGCATTTCCGATATTAGAAGTTCAAGGCCATGGCTCTTCTTATATGTATTTTATAGTGTTTTTATCACCTATCACTAGTGATTGTTTATAGCAGGCACGGATATGTCTCTATGCATGTAAAAGTGAAAGAGCCCAAAGGAGTATTGTCATTCAGTTCATTGAACTCTAATATCATGTACCTTTTCTGCAGACACTGGCCATGGCAGAACATTTTAAAGAAGCAAGTCGATGTGTCGGCTGCCTATCTTATCCTGAAAAACCCACTTACTAGCCAGGCACATTGGCTCAGGCCTGTAATCCCAGCACTTTGGGAGGCTGAGGTGGGTGGATCTCGAGGTCAGGAGTTCAAGACCAGCATGGCCAAGATGGTGAAACCCCATCTCTTCTAAAAATACAAAAATTAGCTGGGTGCTGTGGCAGTGCCTGTAATCCCAGCTACTCATGAGGCTGAGGCAGGAGAATCGCTTGAACCCAGGGGCAGAGGCTGCAGTGAGCCAAGATGGCACCACAGCACTCCAGCCTGGGCAACAGAGCAAGACTCCGTCTCCAAAAAAAAAAAAAAAGGAAAAGAAAAAAGAAAAAAATAAAAACCCACATACCTAGAGTGTGGATATCTCTGCTGCTTCCACTGTATCAGTTCACTTCCAAAGGAGCCCAATGGGGATGATGTGTTGTGCGCCATCTGCTCTGTGGTCACTATAAAAGACATCAGGCCCCATCTCCTGCTGGGAAAACTGGTCTCCAAAATCAAGGAAGTAGAGCCCCAGCTGAGAAGAATTCTATATTAAAACCCAAGGATGCGGAAGTTCCAAGGTAACCTGCACTCGGCCCACCAACAGACTTGGAAAAAGCAACTGTTCAAAAGGCTCTCCATTAAATAGGGGCATTAGCTGAATTCTGGCACCTAAAATGTGTATGCCCACCAAACAACAGTTCTCAGCTGTGAGTATAGATTAGAGACAACAGAAGATTTTGAAGAAAATATAACATTTAGGTCATACCCTAGACCTGTGCTGCCCAATATAGTAGCCACCAGTAGCTATGGGGCCCTTGAAACATGGGTGTACCCCATGTGGAAGTGACAATAATTCTGGATATATGGGCTTATAATATGTTATTTAAAGTATTGTTGAATTTTTTTTAATGTCTACAGAAAAATTTAAAATTACCTGGAGATCTTTTATAAAATGCAAATTATCATTCTATTGGACTAGGCTGGTTGAGAATCTGGATTTCTGACACACACACAGACACACACACACATACACACAAATTTTCTTGAGATGTGGTTTCATGTTGCCCAGGTTGGTTTCAAATTCTTCGGCTCAAGCGATCCTGCCACCTCAGTCTCCCAAATTGCTGGTATTACTGACATAAGCCACCGTACACAGCCTGATCTAATAGTATAATAAGTAGTTTTTCCATCATCTAGGATATTCATTAGATATCTATATTTGAACAGAGTCTGCTAAATTTTATGATTTTGAGAGTAAACAACAGACATGGTTTCTGCCTTCAGGGATCTTATATACTAAAAGAAAAAATGTTGAATAGTCAAAATTTAAAAAGAATGCTTACTATGAACAAGAGGGATTTGTTACAATTCTATTTCAATCTTCTATAAGAAATTCTATGGAATCAGGGAACGCAGGGAAGTTTCTATTTGCTGATTTACCTTTTTTCTTTCCACAGTGGATATGATGCCGGATATTGATACAGCCAACAATCGACTCATCATTTCTGAAGACCTGTGGAGTGTCCATTGTGGATTTCTTAGAACCGCAGAGAGTATGCCGAGATTCAAACAAGTCATCTGTGTCCTGGGCTCTCCTCGCTTCACCTCTGGACGCCATTACTGGGAGGTAGACATGGGGACAGGCAAATAATGGGATTTGGGTGCCTGCAAAGGATCTGTTAATCGACAAGAGAATTGTGCTGTCTTCAGAACTTGGCTTCTGGACTGTGGGTGTGAGGAAAGAAAAGCTCTTTGCAGCCAGCACTGTGCCTTTAACCACCCTCTGGGTGAGTCCGGGGCTGTGCAGGGTAGGCATTTTCCTGGATATGGGTATGAGAATGATTTCCTTTTATAACATTAATGATGGGACCCATATCTTTACATTCGCTAAGATTTCTGCTGCAGAGCCCATTTTATGCTCTTGCAGATTCAATTATCGATGACCAAGGCTTCCTGAGTCTGTATCCTGTGATTAATCTTGGCATTGACAAATCTACAGTTTCTCCTGAGCAGGGCGAATAAACTTTTAGCCACAAAACCATTTAGACAATCACTTTATGCTCAATGCTAGAAACTTTTCTGCTTGCTACAACATAATGGAACAAAGTTACAGCAGAAAAATATGGAACATCTCAAACCATGAATGTCAATTAAGTAGATTAATAAGAAATTGCCTTTTAAATACTAAAAAGTATTGTTACAGTTGTCCTTTGGGTTTTATGGGCCGTGGCTCCGTGTCCCTCCCACACCTGAGTGGCTTTTGCTGCCTCTCTGTGCCCTGGCTGCCTCACCCTGCACCGTGCTACTGTCTCATTGACATCACATCTCTTCTGCAAATCTATCTCGCTGTCTGTCTGTTCCTTCTTCCCTGGAGCAGCTGAAAGGATCATCTTGTGAATTTGACTAATTTCCTAAGTCATTCTTACACTCTTTATGTTGTATCCAGCCTGGTTTTGGCAGAAAGTTTTTCTGACATACAGGATACACCAGGGCTGGACTCTGTCTTTACATGTGGATGTGGAGTGACCCAGAATCCAGCAAAGAGCAAACCCCAAATGATTGCTTTATGACCAGATCCAATTCATTCTAATCATGTAGAGTTAACCTGGCTCCCTACACACTGTCTCCCAAGCCTTGTTTTCTTGCTCAGACACTGAATCCCGAGGAGTGATCTCATCCCATTGTACATCATTTTTTAATAGAACTAAATGTAGGTCTTTTAAAAATATATATACAAAGAAAAAAATCTTTATTTAATATGTGATACATTTTAGGAGGGGGAAATAGATTATATTCAAGTTATTTGAAATTTGAAAACAAAGCTGTTATTTTATGAATTAAGTACAAGTTAATCACTAACCTGGCCATTTCCATGACACCTGCAGATTCATCAGTTCTCTGGGTCAAGACCTGAGTCTCAGCCTGGAGGACATTATGTTAAGCAAATAAATCAGGTCTGGAAAGATAAATACCGCATGTTCTCACTCCTATATGGGAGCTAAATGAAAAATGCTGAGCTCACAGAAGCAGAGCATAGAATTGTGGGTATAGAGGCTGGGAGGGTAAGGGGCAGGGGAGCTTGGGGAGAGGTTGGTTATTGGATACAGAATTACAGCTAGATGGGAGAAATGGGCTTCAGTGGAGGCTGGGAAGGGTAAGGGGGAGGGGAGCTTGGGGAGAGGTCAGTAATTGGATATAAAATTACAGCTAGATGGGAGAAATGGGCTCTAGCACAACTGTGGGGTAAATATGGTCACTTACACATGATTGCATATTTTCAAAAAGCTAAGAGGATTAGGAAGGCTCCCATCACAAAGAAATAATAAATGTTGGCTGGGCATGGTGGCTCACGCCTGTAATCCCAGCACTTTGGGAGGCCGAGGCGGGCGGGTTACCTGAGGTCAGGAGTTAGAGACTAGCCTGGCCAAAATGGTGAAACCCTGTCTCTACTAAAAATACAAAAAAAAAAAAAAAAAAAAAAAATTAGCCAGGCATGGTGGCACATGCCTGTAATCCCAGCTACTCAGGAGGCTGAGTCAGGAGAATTGCTTGAGCCCAGGAGGTGGATGTTGCAGTGATCCAAGTTTGTGCCACTGCACTCCAGCCTGGCTGACAGAGCAAGACTCTGTCTCAATAAAAAAAAAAAAAAAGAAAGAAAGAAATGTTTAGAGTGTGCTAATTATCCTGACTTGATTATTACACACTTTATGCATGTATCAAAATATTACTGTGTGCCATAAATATGTACAATTATTACGTCAACTGAAAGTAAAGAGGAAAAAAAAGTAAACCAAAACAAGACCTGAGTGTCTCAGAGTCCTCTAATCCCATGAGGAATCATACTTAAAGCTGACCAAAATTAGGTCTTTATTTTTAATTATGCAAAAAGAGAAAATTCCTTTAATATGTGCCAAAGGGGATAGGGAAAATGATAAGATTATATTCAAATTATTTGAAATTTGAAAACAAAGCAGTAAAGATCCCACTACACAGAAAGGCATGAAAATGAAAAGATTCGGGGTTGATTCAAATGGAAGAAAGCACAACTCACTTCACGGGTAACAATTTTTATTTGAGAACACAGGTTTCACAAGAAAATCATCTTTTTTTTTTTTTAATTGTGACTTTTATCTTAATACTCTGTGAAGTACTCGAGGTCCAAGAAGTTTAATGGTCACTTGTCAAAATAGTAATTATTCAATTTTTTTCCTATGAATTATGAAATTTTTTCAAAACCAGAAATAAACCAATGAAAATAAGTAAAAATTACCTAGAATTTCCTCAATGGGATGCCTGCCCCTATTACCTTTGAGTCCGATGTATATGAATTTAAACCATTTTGTAAAATTGCAAATCCAATCATACTTAATACTTTAGGTTTCCAAGCAAAGCTTGAAGCCTACAACATATTACAGGAATTATCTTTACTGACAACTGATGGAAACATCTCTAAAATAAGCTTTTGAAGTTAGTACATTAAGCCTAATTTAATCTAAAGGCAATTTAATCTTACCTTCATATGAAAGAAAAATACACTGTCAGGATGAAGGATTTACTGAAGTTACCATTAACTGGAGAAATATCACCAGTAAAAACCTAATTCCCTGCTATAATTAAATCAAAGCCTCATTAGGTTAGAGGGTGTGGAAGGGCGTGACCCAGTGGGAGGTGGGAATCTCACCAATAAAAGGCCGTCGTGTGCCCCTTCCCCACAAGACCTGAGCTCCCAGTGGAAGCAGGCTGCAGGACAGAGGAGCTTCCAGCAGAAGAGGTGAGCCCATGCCTGTGTGTGTGTTTTTCCTCCTTAGATTCCTAGAAATGGGGATTATGACTTGGGGGGATGAATGAGAGAAATTCGTAATTAATGAATTCAACAAAGGCCGTCTGAGTGTTGCCTCAGAGTTGAAAACCAGTCACCCTGGACCCCCAGTCTAGGAGTGGTGGCAGTCAATTTGGTATTCATTTCCAAGGCTGGAGAAGGATGTGATTTTTTTTTTTTTTGGTGAGACAGGGTCTTAACTCTGTTGTCCAGGTTGGAGTGACCTGGTATGATCTCTGCTCACTGCTAATTTTTCTATTATTTGTAGAGATGGGGTCTTCCCGTGTTGCCCAGGCTGGTCTCAAACTCCTCGGCTCAAGGGATCTTCCAGCCTTGGCCTCGCAAAGTGCTGGGATTATAGATGTGAGCTACTGCATCCAGTCCCTCTCTTTTTTTTTTTTTTTGAGATGGTGTCTCACTCTGTTGCCCAGGCTGGAGTGCAATGGCAGGATCTTGGCTCACTGCAACCTCTGCCTCCCAGGTTCAAGCAATTCTCCTGCCTCAGCCTCCCAAGTATCTGGGATTACAGGCGTGTGCCACCACGCCTGGCTAATTCTTTTGTATTTTCAGTAGAGATGGGGTTTCACCCATCGGGCTGGTCTCGAACTTTTGATGACCTCAGATGATCCACTCACCTCAGCCTCCTAAAGTGCTGGGATTACAGGCATGAGCCACCGAGCCCGACCTCCCAACCCCTAATTCTTATGTTCATCAATCAATCTCTTGCTTGGGCTCCCCAGGAGGAGGTGAAATGACCCCAGCTTGCTGTTCCTCACATGGGTGCTGCCGTGTCACTGGCTCAGGCTCAGCTGCTGGGTCACCAGGAGAATGGACCCTTCCTCCACCTCAGCTCAGAGCACAGTGATGATTCGTGACTTTCTTTCCCAATAGAACTTCAAATCTCTGAAGACAGGGGGTAGGGGGATGTGCTTGAGTGTTTGTACTCATGGTCTTGTTCTTGGAGTGACAAAGCTGGAACACAATACCTCTATGAATGAAAAGGTTGTCACTTGTCACAACTAACAGGCTTTCACCTCACGGAAATTTTCTTCCCTTGTGTACTTTTCCCCTGGCAGTGGACATGGCTGCACTCTTCCAAGAAGCAAGCAGCTGTCCTGTCTGCTCAGACTATCTAGAGAAACCAATGTCCCTGGAGTGTGGATGCGCCATCTGCCTCAAGTGCATCAATTCACTGCAGAAGGAGCCCCATGGGGAGGATCTACTTTGCTGTTGCTGTTCCACGGTCTCTCAGAGGAACAACCTCAGGCCCAATCGAAAGCTAGAGAGGCTGGTTTCCCACCTCAAGGAACTGGAGCCCAAGCTGAAGAAGATTCTGCAGATGAACCCAAGGATGCGGAAGTTCCAAGGTAAGGAATCTGTATAACCTGCCCCCTTCCCAAGAACAGACCAAGAAAAATCATTTGTGCAACTGGCCCCTCATTCCATATGGGGATTAGCTGCTGTCTGGCACCTAAAATTGAGATGCTTCTTCATCAGATTCTCAGCCCTGACAACATACAGAATCACCTGGTGATCTCCAAAAATAAAAATAAAAAGGCTGGGCACGGTGGCTCATGCCTGTAATGCCAGCACTTTGGGAGGCCGAGGCGGGTGGATCACGAGGTCAGGAGATTGAGACCATCCTGGCTAACACGGTGAAACTCTGACTCTACTAAAAATACAAAAAATTAGCCAGGCGTGGTGGCGGGTGCCTGTAGTCCCAGCTACTCGGGGGCTGAGGCAGGAGAATGGTGTTAACCTGTGGGGGCGCAGCTTGCAGTAAGCCAAGATTGCGCCACTGCACTCCAGCCTGGGTGACAGAGTGAGACTCTGTCTCAAAAAAAAAAAAACCTGATGTCTATGTCATGGGTCAGACAAGAGATTCTCTAAACTTAGTGTGCTCAGATTACCTGGGGATCTTGTTAAAATGCAGATGCTGAACTGGGAAGTCTCAGGATTGATCCCGCTAGCTTGGGGACTTTGCTGAGTAGAAAAAACATAGAGAAACTGAAATTGAATTTCTCTCTAGCAAAGGTTCCCAGGACTCTGACATTAAAATGGGCCTGGTAATTCTAATGCACAGTGAATACTGGCACCCATTGTACCAAACAACCTCACCCCAGGGTTGGGAAGAGTTTGGAATGGAGCATCTATGGTGTTTGTTTCTGTGAGTGTGGGGCGAGTTGCAGACGCTGGTCTCCTCATCCGTGTGCCATGGGCTTCAACAGTGGTCCTGGCTACAGAAAATAGTATCACTCTCCATAACTCTGGAGAAAAGGAATATTTAAATGAAGAGGTTATGGTCAGCCTGGGCAAAGAATTACACCTATAAATGGTAGTGGGCCCCTATTATGTCCCTGACACTGGTAGCTTCTGCCCTTACACCCATGATCTCTACTCATCCACCTACCCATACCTGTGTCTCTGCTGAAATATGGAGGACAGATTCACCCTGCCCAAGTCATGTTTGGAACCCTCTTCCTCCTTCCTTGTCCATGTCCACTCATCTCATTTCATTCCCTAATTCACCATCAAACAGCAATCAATCTCCTCAAGTCTTACTGTAATCTATAAAATCTATATTGGTGATCATATCAGTTTTTTGACTTGAAGGATCATATGTTCTGTAGATTTTTTTTCAGAATGCTCTGGACAATTAATTTTCTCTAGGCCAGATCACACTGCCTCCTCCATGAGAACTGGCGGCTTCACCTGTCAACCACATACCCAATGCCTTAAATTATTGACCTTTGTATTTGCTGCCCTTATTCTCTACAATCAGTCAGTTATGAGGAACAACTTTCTCTTTTTTTTGTGTGTGTGATGGAGTCTCGCTCTGCCGCCTAGGCTGGAGGTGCAGTGGCGCGATCTCTGCTCACTGCAAGCTCCGACTCCTGGGTTCATGCCATTCTCCTGCCTCAGTCTACCAAGTAGCTAGGACTACAGGCACCCGCCACCATGCCCAGCTAATTTTTTTGTATGTTTTTTAGTAGAGACAGGGTTTCGTGTGTTGGCCAGGATGGTCTCGATCTCCTGACCTCGTGATCCGTCCACCTCGGCCTCCCAAAGTGCTGGGATTACAGGTGTGAGCCACCGCGCCCGGCCAACGAACAACTTTCAAATACCTTTCTCTTCGCTCCAAAATTTACCATTGTTTTGCTTAAGGTCTCACCTCTCATGTAGGATGGAAAACATTCTTTCATCTAAGGCCCCCCTCCTCCTCCTGGCCTTGGAGCCTCCTAATGTCCAGGACTGGCACCTCTGTCATCACATTGTCATCACATTGTCAGCTGCAGAGATACCCTATCTGCTGTCAGAACCGTGCACAGTTAATTTGTTTACAGACATGGAAAACAAAGGCCTGGAATCATGCTCTATATACTGAATTGAGCAATACAAGGTGGAAGCAGAAACATATTTCACATCGACCACTTGCATTGTCTTAATTATCATTCATTTGTTCACCCATCAAGGTGGTAGAAAGGGGGTCATGGTGTCTGCCTTCAGAGACCCTCCACTCTAAATGAAGAAAAGTCCAATGAAGCAAACACGTGACATAAAGTAAAATAATTGCTACTGTGAATAAGAGTCGGGTATTGCCACAAAGCATACCTACCTATGAGAATTTGAACTAGTCAGGGAAGTTGCCTCTTGAAACGTTTTGATTTTGGGGGAAGAAGAGAATTAAAGAAACCAAAGTCAAGAGATATTTGGGCCTTGGAAGTAGGGGAGAGGCATGGGGTTGGCTTCTGTCCATTTGCTGAGCAACTTTTTTCCTTTTCACAGTGGATATGACCTTGGATGCCGACACAGCCAACGACTTCCTCCTCATTTCTGACGATCTCAGGAGCGTCCGAAGTGGGCGCATCAGACAGAATCGGCAAGACCTTGCTGAGAGATTTGACGTGTCCATTTGTGTCCTGGGCTCCCCTCGCTTTACCTGTGGCCGCCACTACTGGGAGGTGGACGTGGGAACAAGCACAGAATGGGACCTGGGAGTCTGCAGAGAATCTGTTCGCCGCAAAGGGAGGATCCAGCTGACCACAGAGCATGGATTCTGGACTGTGAGTTTGAGGGATGGAAGCCGCCTCTCTGCCAGCACGGAGCCGCTGACTTTCCTCTTCGTAGACCGCAAGTTACAGCGAGTGGGGATTTTTCTGGATATGGGCATGCAGAACGTTTCCTTTTTTGATGCTGAAGGTGGTTCCCATGTCTATACATTCAGGAGCGTCTCTGCTGAGGAGCCACTGCGCCCGCTTTTGGCTCCTCCAAGTCCACATAATGGTGATAAGAGTGTCTTGAGCATCTGTCCTGTGATGAACTCAGGCACTACTGATGCTCCAGTCCATCCTGGGGAGGCCAAACAAACCCCCACTGCAAAAAAACAAAAAACAGGGTAAGAAAATTACTTGGATGGGTAGACTTAGGAACTCTCTACTCAGTAAAAGCATTATACAAAGTCACAGGAGAAAAATATGGGACATTTCATGATTATACTTAATCCAATTTGATTAGTTTATAAATTGAGTCTTAAGTAGTAATTATTGCCACCATCCAACTCATTGAGTCTTATGGTTCACATCTGGTTTCCTATAGAAATATTCTGTATTCTGGGATCAATTTTCAAATGCTTTTTTATTTCTGTAAGTTCAAATTAATGTATCATAGAAGTTATGAGTTAAATAAACATTGGAATATCACCTAATGGATTATGTGACTTTCTTTCCTCAGCCTCCTGAGTAGCTGGGATTACAGGCACCCCCCACCACGCCTAGCTAATTTTTTGTATTTTTAATAGAGACAGGATTTCACCATGTTGTCCAGGCTGGTCTCAAACTCTTGACCTCATGATTCACCCGCCTCAGCCTCCCAAAGTGCCGGGATTACAGGCGTGAGGCACTGCACCCAGCTGGATTATGTGACTTTCTAAATGATAGGAGTACAATAGATTTTATTTATAGTAAATGCGTGAGCGTGTGTATGTGTGTGCGTGTGTGGGTGTGTTTGTATTTGAACAGAGAGCTGGATAAATGCCTATGTCCCATCCAGAACTGAAAAGTTGTCACCATCATTGCTCAGTGTGGGTAACATTTTCCTGGATGTGTGTTCATCTGCATTAATGATAATTCCCCCCAATTAGTTATTGCAATTATTAATTGTAATTGTTATAATTAATAAATCTCTATGCAGGCTAACAAAGCAAAAAAAGATAACACACATTACTAATATTAGAAATGAAAGAGAGGCCATGTCTACCAAACTGTTGGGCATTAAAAGGATAATCAGGGACTGTTATGCGTGACTCTATTCCCACAGTTTGATAACCAGGTGAAATGCATCAATTCCTTGAGAGACATAATCTTCCCAAGGTCACACTAGGAACAATCTGAACAGCCTCTGCCTATTAAGTGAATTAACATTAAGAACATTCCAAAAAAGACAACACCAGAACCAAATGATTTCTCTTACGAAATGCACCAAATTCTTATGAATCCCAACATATTTTCACAATATAATCCAAGAATTGTGCTCCTAGGTATGTACTCGGCTGAGATGAAAAGTTATGTCCACACAAAGCCTGCACAGGAATGTTTACAGCAGCTTTATCTATAACCACCCAAACTAGAAGCAAGATGTTCAAGAGGTGAATGAAAAAAAATCATCATCCATAAAACACAATATTATTCTGTGATTTAAAGGAGTTCTCCATCAAGGCATAGAAAAGACAATGGCATGTATCAGAAAGACTGTGAGGGCATGCCTTCATTGGATGAGACCACACAGAAAGGCAGCAGAGCAGGGTGACTTTATGTTAATTAGTGAAGTAAGTTCATCTGAAAAAGCTACATAATACTAGCTTGGTGCAAAACTAGTTGCGGTTTTTGGCATTTAAAGAATGGGAAAACCGCAATTACTTTTGCACCAACCTAATACATGACTCCAACTATATGACATTCTGGAAAAGGCAAAACCAAGGGGACAGTAAAAATATCAATAGTTGGTAAGGTTTCTGGAGAAAGAGGACAGAGATTCATAAGTAAAGAAGAGGGAAGTTTTGGAGCAGGGAGAGTATTCCTCATGAGATCAAAATGATAAAAATAACATCATAAATATTTCGCAATTCATAGAAATGTGTAACAGGAAGAAAGAACACTATGTGAATGACAGACTTTAGTTACTAATGTATCCCTTTGGCCTTTCTCTTCAAGGATTCCCTGAGGAGACAGAGCCCCAGTGCCCTTGCCCTCAGGCATCCATGCTTAGAATGAAGCCACACCCCACCCCTGGTATCTAGAATGGTCCGGTTCCAAACCTCCCTGGGAGAACTGTGAGCAGAAGGTCCTGTGCGGCAGAACCCCAGGCCGGAGGGCGGCAGGGCTGACCCTGCACATCCAGCAGTTCTGTTTTCCCTCCCTCCCACCCCAGGCTCTTCTCCTGTCATTTCCGGGCATCTCCCTGTTTCTTCCTGTCTGGATCTTTCTCCTTCCCTCCCTCTCTCTCGCGTTGCATGTGCGTGGTCTCTGTCACTGCTGCCTTGGCCACCTGCAGACGTCTCTCTCTGATTCCACCCCTGGGTTCACTGACTTCCGACATGGGATGCTCTTGGTGCTTCCTGGCACACCAGCCCAGTCCTGAGAGGGAACTGGCAGCCACAGGCACACCGACCCATGGGGCACAGGAGCCTATGAATACATGGCCCCCTCTTCCGAGCTGCAAGTGGACTATTCTATTTATTTTTATTTTTTGAGACAGAGTCTTGCTCTGTCGCCCAGGCTGGAGTGCAGTGGCCCAGCTACTCGGGATTACAGGAGAATTGCTCGAACCTGGGAGACGGGAGTTGCAGTGAGCTGAGATCACACCACAGCACTCCACCCTGGGTGACAGCAAGACGTCATCTCAGAAAAAAAAAAAAAAAAAAAAAAAAATTAGCTGGGCGTGGTGGCCACGCCTATAGTCCCAGCTACTTAGGAGGCTGAGGTTCACTTGAACCTGGAAGGCAGAGGTTGCAATGAGCCAAGATCATGCCATTGCACTCTAGCCTGGGTGACAGAGTCAGACTCATCTCAAAAAAAAAAAAAAAAAAATCTCCTTTAATTCCCACAACCACCCTACAAAGTAGGTATCATTACTTCCCCCATCTTACAGAGGGAAACTGAGACTCAGGGAGGGAGGAGACTCACCCAAGATCACACAGCTGGCAAGAGGCAGAACCTGGCTGCCTGGTTCCAAAGCCCATACCCTTAGCTGTCATGCAATACAGCCTCTGCCTATTCTGAGCTCCTCAGGAACACAGACGACATCTCTCCTGACTGTGGGTGCCACTCTCCAGCATGAGAAGTATTTGCCAAATGAATCCGTGAATGGTCGTGCAAAAGAAGGTGCACTCCAAGAGGGCACAGGCTATACTGTTTTATTCCTGTGTCTCAGCAATATCCAAAAAGAGCCAGGCACAGTGAGTGCCCATTAGACATTTACTGAATGGATCAAAAAATGGTTTGGGCCAGGTGCGGTGGCTCACAGATGTAATCCCAGCACTTTGGGAGGCTGACATAGGAGGATTATTTGAGCCTAGGGGTTCAAAAACAGCCTGGGAAAGATGGAAAGACTCCATTTCTACAGAAAAATTTTTAAAAAATTAGCCAGGTACAGTGGAGTGTGCCTGTAGTCCCAGCTACTCTGGAGGCTGAGGCAGGAGGATCACTTGAGCCTGGAAGTTCAAGGTAACAGTGAGCAATGATTGCGCCACTGCACTCCAACCCGGGAGACACAGTGAAACTTTGTCTCAGCAGAAAATAAATAAATAAACAAATATTTTTAAAAATTAAGAAAATGAATGGTTTGGGGGCTCAGTGAGGTGGTGGGACTTGTGGGACATCCAGATGGAAGAGCAAACCTGAAAGGTGGCCCAGAGGCCAGGACTAAGGATCAGGGAAGCCACAGGTGGATCCAGGACAGTGGATGAGACACATGAGGTGGATGGGAGTGGGGGTGGTAGGGTTGAGTGGGGGACAGGAGACCAAAAGACAACCGCAGTCCCCCCATTGTCCTTGGGGGATACATTCCAAGATTCCCAGAGGAGGCCTGAAACAATGGACAGTACTGAGCCCATATATACTATGTTTTCTCCTATACACCCATACCTGTGAAACAATTTCATTTATAAATAAGGCACAATAAGAGATGAACAAGAGTAACCAAAAAGAACAATGATAACAACATCACGTTCATAATTTCACAGATAGATTTGTTCTTACCATAGGTCTTAGCAACCTCAGCATACAATTTTTTTCTTTTTTTTACAAATTCAACTTTTATTTAGTTTCAGGGGTACATGTGCAGGTCAGTTCTACAGATAAATTGCATGCTTGGTATATAGAGTGTTTTGTCACCCAGGTAATAAGTACCATACCTAATAGGTAGTTTGTTTTGGTTTTTGAGAAAGAGTCTCGCTCTGTCGCCCAGGCTGGAGTGCAGTGGCACGATCTCAGCTCACTGCAACCTCTGCCTCCCGGGTTCAAGCAATTCTCCTGCCTCAGCCTCCCGAGTAGCTGGAACTACAGGCACTCACCACCACACCTGGCTAATTTTTGTATTTTTAGTAGAGATGGGGCTTCACCATGTTGGCCAGGCTAGTCTCGAACTCCTGACCTCAGGTGATCCACCCGCCTTGGCCTCCCAACGTGCTGGGATTACAGGCGTGAGCCACCCAGCCAGGCCCCAATAGGTAGTTTTACGGCTCTCACTCTCCACCTTCAAGTAGGCCCATTTCTATTGTTCTTTGCATCCTTCTTTGCATCCGTGTGCACTCAATGTTTAGCTCCCACTTCTGAGTGAGAACATGTGGTGTTTGGTTTTTTTGTTCCTGTGTTAGTTTGCTTAGGATGATGGCCTCCGGCTCCATTCATGTTGCTGCAAAGGACATGATCTCATTCTTTTTTACTTTTTTCCCCAGAGCGCTCAGCAGATTTTCTTCATTTCTTTTTTTTTTTTGAGACAGTGTTGCCCAGGCTGGAGTGCAGTGGCGTGATCTCAGCTCACTACAACCTCCGCCTCCTGGGTTCAAGCAATTCTGCCTCAGCCTCCCGAGTAGCTGGGATTACAGGTGCGCACCACCATGCCTGGCTAATTTTTTTTTTTTTTTTTTTTTGAGACGGAGTCTCGCTCTGTCGCCCAGGCTGGAGTGCAGTGGTACAATTTCGACTCACTGCAACCTCTGCCTCCTGGGTTCAAGCAATTCTCTGCCTCAGCCTCCCGAGTAACTGGGATTACAGTCACCCACCACCATGGCTGGCTAATTTTTTATATTTTTAGTAGAGATGGGGTGGCCAGGCTGGTCTTCAACTCCTGACCTCGTGATCCACCCGCCTCGGCCCCACAAAGTGCTGGGATTACAGGAGTGAGCCACCGTGCCCAGCCTAATTTTTGCATTTTTCAGTAGAGATGGGGTTTCACCATGTTGGCAAGGCTGGTCTTGAACTCCTGACCTCAGGTGATCCACCCGCCTCAGCCTCCCAAAGTGCTGGGATTATAGGCGTGAGCCACTGTGCCCGGCGATTTTCTTCTTTTCTTATTGAGAACTTTTACCTTTTCATTTAAAGGAAGCACGTCATAACTTCTCTTTGGCATATCTGAATTGCTAGCATCACGAATCTTGCTCTTTGGGGCTATAGTTAACTCAGATAAGGATTTCTTGAACATAAGCACTGCAAAACTGTGATGGTTGATTTGATAACTGGGAGGGCTACTACGTGATTACGGGGTAGTGAAAAATAGCGTGGGTACATTGGACAAAGGGAGGATTCACACCCCGGTCAGCTGGAGATTTCATCACACTGCTCACAACGGGGCGCAATTTAATAATAGGTGCTTGGTAAACATTTTAATGATGGGGTTAGTAAGGGGTGGAGTAGGGACTCGAACCTGCATCTATAAAGCTCTTTTCTGGCTTTTAACAGCCACCCCTGAGCTATGTGTACCTGGCCCTCCCATGTCACTGTGTGCTCTTCTTTTTTAGAGACAAGGTCTTACTCTATCACCCACCCAGGCTGGAGAACAGTGGCATGGTCATAGCTCACTGCAGCCTTGAACTCCTGGGCTCGACTGATCCTCCTGCTAATTTTATTATTTTTTGTAAAGACAGGGTCTTGCTATGTTGCCCAGGCTGGTTCCTCATCTCGTGATCTGCCTGCCTCAGCCCCCCAGAGTACTGGGAACACAGGAGTGAGCTATGCTCCTGTCTTAGTGGTTGGAAGCTCAGGATCTGGTTTTGAGAAGGGATAAATAATGACAGCTGAACAAAGAAATGGTGAAAAAACAGCAGCTCAGGGTGGTCAGGACTCAGAAATGCCTGTGGTGGACCCACCGTGGGAGCTACAGGTGGACAAATGTACACACTTTGGGATGCGCTCAGACACCCCCTGGAATGCCTGCTGAGATGAATTCTGAGTATACGTTTGGCTTCTGCTAGAGGGTTGAGCTGGACTTCCTGACTGCTCACCAGTCCCATGCCAGGCTCTATCCGATGCATTTCTTTTTTTTTTTTCCATTTTATTTGATTATAAACTGCCTTTTGAAAATATCTAATGCATTTCAACCCCCAAAAATGTGCTGAGCTACCCAGGGCTACCCAGCGCTGCCACTGCTCCTTCAGCTCTCTCTACCCTGGCGCCCTCTCTCCTTCACTCCTGTCACTGGCTCACCTGGGCCCTGCCTCCCTGGCCTGGGTGGCATTAACAGCCTCCAACGGGCTTCTCTGCCACCAGCCTCCCCATCTTCCTGGCCAAAGGAGTGAGCCTTCCAGTAGAGCCCCAACCAGATGCCCCTCCTGCTTACAACCCTCTCATGGCTGCTGAAATCCCTGGATAAAGTGCAAAGCCCTCTCTGAGGCCTCAAGGCCCCTCAGAACACAGCCCTGTGCCCCATCTAGCTTCATATCTCCACCATCCCTCCTGGAGCCAGTCCCATCATGATGAAGACAGTTGGCCCCACCACACTGAACTGCTTGCAGTGTCCCCACACACATCACCAAGTAGAGGCAGACCCTGCCACTCTGGAGTCCTGTGATATAGGCCCACAATACTTCTCCTTCTCTGTGCCTCAGTTTCCCCATCTGTAAATTGGAGGTAATAACAGAACCTACCTGGCAAAGTTGCAGGGAAGGCTTCTTGGGCCAATGCATGTGAAGAGCCCAATAGGGTGTGAGCTCTCAGTACGCCTGAGCTGCTGTTATTAGTAACTCTATCATCACTGGGCTGGTGACTACTTCTCAAGGTTTTGAGGTAGAACAGTAAGAATTAGTACCAGGAGCTAGGCGCGGTGACTCGCGCCTGTAATCCCAGCACTTTGGGAGGCCAAGGCAGGTGGATCACCTGAGGTCAGGAGTTCGAGACCAACCTGGACAACATGGTGAAACCCCATCTCTACTAAAAATACAAAAACTAGGCAGGTGTGGTGGTGGGTACCTGTAGTCCCAGCTACTCGGGAGGCTGAGGCAGGAGAATGGCATGAACCTGGGAGACAGAGCTTGCAGTGAGCCGAGATCCCGCCACTGCACTCCAGCCTGGGCAACAGAGCAAGACTCCGTCTCAAAAAAAAAAAAAAAAAAAAATTAGTACCAGGATCTCTGGGTCTCCCCACATGCAGGGCATGAAGAGGTTAGCCTCAGGCAGGAAGCTAGCACAGGCTGCCTCCAGGGCATAGGTGGGCAAACGGCCAGGTAGCTCTTACCTGAAGCCCAGGTGCTTGCGCATGTGTTTAATGCAGTGTCCACAGGATGAAGGAGTCTAGGTGGGCTTCAGACATGTTGCAGGATGGGCAGAGGGTGTGCTACCCTCTCGTGGCTAGCTGAGCAGCCATCACTCTGGCACAGATAAGTGAGATGCTGTGCAGGGTAGCCTGGCTGGGCACCACCGAGTGGGTCTGCGGGGGGAAGCGCTGGCACCGGAGCTCTGATGTCTATGGGAGAGGTGGTGCCATGAAGGCCAGCAGGGCCCATGGAGGCAGGCTCCACTGCGCATGGGATGGAGCATCCCCTTTAGCTCACGCAGGCCTCCGGAGAGTTTACCCACATGGTCAAGCCATGCAGCAGATGGGTATATGCCTGAAATGCAAGGATATAAACATGGTTTACTAGCATGAAGAAATGTTTGCCATGCATCGTTGTTAAGAAAATAAAAAAGGGCCGGGCACGGTGGCTCATGCCTGTAATCCCAGCACTTTGGGAGGCCGAGGCGGGCAGATAATGAGGTCAGGAGTTTGAGACCAGCCTGGCCAAAATGGTGAAACCCTGTCTCTACTAAAAATACAAAAAATTAGCCGGGTGTCACGGTGGGCACCTGTAATCCCAGCTACTCAGGAGGCTGAGGCAGGAGAATCGCTTGAAACCAGGAGGTGGAGGTTTCAGTGAGCTGAGGTCGCGCCACTGCACTCCAGCCTGGGAGACAGTGAGAGACTCTGTCTCAAAAAAAGAAAAGAAAAGAAACGAACAGAAAAGAAAAAAGTAGGTTCCAAAACTTAACATACAACATCCAAAATGTGGAAACAACTCAAACACCCGTCAACTAATAAACGGACACAATGTGGTCTATCCAGACAAACGGAGGATTATTCAGCCTTGCAAAGGAATAAAGCACTGACACATGCGACAACATGGATGAGCCTGGAGGGCATTATGTGAAGCGAAAGAAGCCAGACACAAAGGACAAATATTGTGTGATCCCATTCATATGAAATGCCCGGAGTAGGTAAATCCATAGAGACAGGAAGCCCATTGCCAGGGAGTGGGGAACAGACGGTGGGAAGTGGTTGCTAACAGGAACAGGGTTCCTTTGGGGTGATGAAAATGTTTCACAACTAGGGAGGTGATGGTTCCAAAATGTTATAAATGTCCTTAATGCCATAGAGTTGTACACTTTACAATGAATACTTTCATGATATATGAATTTTACTTCAATTTTTAAAAATTAATAAATAGGCCGGGTCTGGTGGCTCATGCCTGTAAATCCCAGCACTTTAGGAGGCTGAGGTGGGCGGACTGCTTGAGCCCAGGAGTTCAAGACCAGCCTGGGCAACACTGGGAGACCTCAACTTTACAAAAACTTAGCTGGGCATAGTGGCGTGTGCCTGTAGTCCCAGCTACTTGGGAGGCTATGGTGGGAGCATACCTTCAGCCTGGGAGGCAGAGGCTGCAGTGAGCTGAGATCACACCACTGCACTCCAGCCTGAGCAACACAGTAAGATCCTGTCTCAAAAAAAAATTAATACATAAAAGCCGAGACCATGCAGTGTAATTCCAGTTTTGTAAGTACACACAGACAAACACAGACCCACATGTTAGCAGGAGTGGGATCATGGATAACATTTATATTCTTTTTTTTGCTTATATACATTTCCTAAATCATCCACAATAAACATGAAGAAGGAAAAAAAAAAGTTTTTAAAATATTTGGCAGGGTGCGGTGGCTCACGCCTGTAATCCCAGCACTTTGGGAGGCCGAGGCGGGTGGATCACTTGAGATCAGGAGTTCCAGACCAGCCTGGCCAACATGGTGAAACCCTGTCTCTACTAAAAATACAAAAATTAGCTGGGCGTGGTGGCGTGCACCTGTAGTTCCAGCTACTCAGGAAATCAAGGCAGGAGAATCTCTTGAACCTGGGAGGTGGAGGTTGCAGTAAGCTGAGACCGTGCCATTGTACTCCAGCCTAGGCTACAGAGCGAGACTCTGTCTCAAAAAAAAACCACAAAAAAACAAATTATAGAGTACCTACTGTATGCCCAGCTTCATGTGAATCCAAGCAATAATATCTGATACTGGCACAGCCCTTGACAGTCACAGAATACCTTCAACCCCTCAGGAAGCCATTTCTGCATCCTCAGTTTCTAGGTGAGACAATTAAGGCTCCATCAGGTAAAGTCACTCTGGGTCCTAGGCCTGGACACCATGAATGCATGGACAGGTAAGAATAAAGAGACACCCCCAAGAACTACAGATGCAAAGCAAGATTGCTTTCTTTTTCTTCCTGTTTTTTTAGAGAAAAAGTCTCACTGTGTCACCCAGGCAAGATCACAGGTCACTTTAATTTTTAAAAATTAATTAAAAATTAATTAACTCGAACTCCTGGGCTCAAGTGACCCTCCCATCCAGACTCCTGAGTAGCTGGGACTATAGTGCATGCCATCTCTGCCACCTCACCCAGGTGCCCAGCAGTATTTCTCTTTTTCTTTCTTTTCTCTTTTTCTTTTTCTCTTTCTTTTTCTTCTCTCTCTTCCTTTTTTCTCTTTTTCTTTTTCTGTCTGTCTGTCTGTCTTTCTTTTTTTTTTTTTTTTTTTTTTTTTTTTTTGACAGAGTCTTGCTCTGTTGCCCAGGCTGGAGTGCAGTGGCATGATCTCAGCTCACTGAAATCTCCACCTCCTGGGTTCAAGTGATTCTCATGCCTCAGCCCACTGTGTAGCTGGGACTACAGGTGCATGCCACCACGCCTGCCTAATTTTTGTATTTTTAGTAGAGACAGGGTTTCACCATGTTGGCCAGGCTGGTCTCGAACTCCTGACCTCAGGTTATCCACCCCCACCTTGGCCTCCCAAATTGCTGGGATTATTGGTATGAGCCACCATGCCCGGCCTATTTCTTTTTCTTGTTGTTGTTGTTTTTGAGGAGTCTCACTCTGTCACCCAGGCTGGAGTGCAGCAGTGTAATCTCAGCTCACTGAAACCTCTGCCTCCCGAGTTCAAGTGATTCTCATATCTCAGCCTCCTAAAAAGCTGACATTACAGGTACCCACCACCACGCCTGACTAATTTTTGTATTTTTAGTAGAGACAGGATTTCACCATGTTGGCCAGGCTGGTCTCCAACTCCTGACCTCAGGTGATCTGCCCACCTTGGCCTCCCAAAGTGCTGGGATTACAGGTGCGTGCCACCACGCCTGACCCCCAGCAGTATTACTTATAAGCCTCTAGTGCATACTGGGCCTCCTGAGACAATCTTCTTATTCCCAACAACAGCTCACACTCATGCACACTTCTGAGCCTTTTTCTAGGCTGGACACCTAGCCTGGAAGGTCTCTCTGCCACTCCCCACCCCATCTCACCCCCACCAGCCTCTGAGCTTCCCCATCTGGGAAGCCTGCCCTGCTTTGAAGCCAAGAACACTGTGGAAGGAGTTTCTCCCAGCCCTAAGGATGGGTCTAAGAAAGGAGGTGCCTAGGAGAGGTCCCCACGGGCAGGAGGCCTGCAGCACCCCAGACTCAGCTGGGCTCCTGCTAACCATTTCAGAAATACAGATTTTTAGAAAAAGTTTGTTTTTCCTCTTAACTATAAAAGTGACACATGCTTGTGGTTTAAAAAAAAAAAAAAAAAAGCCAAGTGCGATGGCTCACGCCTGTAATCCCAGCACTTTGGGAGGCTGAGGAGGGTGGATCACGAGGTCAGGAGATCGAGACCATCCTGGCCAACATGGTGAAACCCCGTCTCTACTAAAAATACAAAAAATTAGCCGGGCGTGGTGGCAGGCACCTGTAGTCCCAGCTACTCAGGAGGCTGAGGCAGGAGAATCACTTGAACCCAGGAGGCGGAGGCTGCAGTGAGCCAAGATTGTGCTACTGCACTCCAGCCTGGTGACAGAGTGAGACTCCATTTCAAAAAATAATAATTAAAAAAAAAAGGTTGAGGCCGGGCTCAGTGGCTCACACTTGTAATCCCAGCACTTTGGGAGGTCGAGGTGGGTGGATCACCTGAGGTCAGGAGTTTGAGACCAGCCTGGCCAACATGGTGAAACCCCATCTCTACTAAAAACACAAAAAATTAGCTGGGTATGGTGAGATGCACCTGTAATCCCAGCTACACGGGAGGCTGAGGCAGGAGAATTGCTTAAACCCAGGAGGTGGAGGTTGCAGTGAGCTGAGATTGCGCCACTGCACTCCAGCCTGGGCAACAGAGCAAAAACTCCGTCTCAAAAACAAACAACAAAAAAGGTTGAAACAGAACAAAACCCCTCTGCTCTCATCTCGCAGAGGTCATCCCTGAGTCAGGGTGGCAGTCCCTCCCCGGGGGGCAGAGGAGGGTGCCTATGGTTGAGGCTGGGGACTCTGCAACTGGGGGTACCAGTATTAAATCAACACCTGCTGATCCCATGAGCCTTGGACAGGTTTCTTGGCTTTTTGGGGGCCACTGTCAAGTGGCGAGTACAAAAGGACCTCCCCACAGCAAATTAAAATCTGGCATGTGCACATACAGTGCTTGGCGCAGAGCTCACATGAGAAACCTGCTTTCCGGGTGGTGGCCGTTGTTCTTGGTAAATCTTACATCCTCCCATAGCAGCTAGAAAAGTCCTGGGCAGTCTGAGATCCATAAAGCCTGCCCGACTGCACAGGTAATACTCAAAGTGACAGTAACAAAATGTAGCCAAGTCCTATGTTTGGCGCCCTCCCCATGGTCTGTGTGCTAGGTGTGCCGGGGTCCTGGCCCAGAGAGTGCCCTCTCTCTCCTGCCCCTCACCCGTCTCTGTGCCCCAAGCCTGTCCCTCAGAGGCTTCCCTGACCCTGGAGCAGGCCCACGGCAGGTGCTGCAGGCAGTGTCCTCCCAAGTGCTGTGAGAGGCTTTTTCTCTGTAACCTTCCTAAGCTCCTGGTGGCTGTAAGTCTCCTCCAGGCAGGGACTGCAGAGGCTCAGCCTGGTGCTTGGGCAGGCTGCCTCTCTTGTCCTCCTTCTGGCTCTGCAGGATGCAGCTCCTCTCCAAGGCCAGGGCAGGATGCCCAGGGCCAGGCAACTGCAGCATTCTTGTCCTCATCCTTCAAGGCCAGCCCGAGGACTGAGCTCCCCATTCACCTCGCCTGAGTCCCTTCCCCATCTGAAATCAAGGGTCTTGTGTCTGAATCTTTCCTAAGATTCTGATGAGAATCGTAGTCACTATTTCTAAAGAATGCTCACATACACACAACACACAATTTTGCATAAAACTTTACCAGCTACTTCTCCCACCAGGTTTGTCATGAATCGGCCAGGTAAAGAATTTCCACATTTCAGGAGCTACTGCTATTTGCAAAAGCAAACTGCAAAACAGAATGTATAGTGTTAATCTTTTAAAAATATAAATTTTAACATATAAAAGCACAGAAAAATCTGAAAAAATCTGTGTAAGTGGCTCTAATGCTTACCTCTAGACAGTGGCTTTCAAGAGCTTTCATTGTATACCTCAGCCATTTTTGTATATGAATTTTTTTATTTTTGAGACAAGGTATTGTTCTGTCACCCAGGCTGGAGCACAGTGGTGTGATCACAGCTCACTGCAGCCTCACCCTTCTGTGCTCAACGAATCCTCCCACCTCAGCCTCCCAAGTAGCTGAGACTACAAGTGCACAATGACACGCCAGCTCATTTTGTTCTTTTTTTAGAGATGGGGTCTCACTGTGTTGCCCAGGCTAATCTGGAACTCCTAGGCTCAAGTGATCCTCCCACCTCGGCTTCCCAGAGTGCTTGGATTACAGGCAAGAGCCACCGTACCCGGCCTTAATATAGTTTTTTTTTAACATGTGTGTAACTTAGGAATTTCTTTCCCATTTAAAATAGAATCCTATAATGTTATCACCAACCCTCTCAAATTCTCCAGGCCACTGATCCTTCTGTTGAGCAAATAGAGTCGACCATGATCCCAGAATAGTAATGAGGACTCCAGCTTCTAAAGTTCAATCTACAATTGATCAATCTGACATTTACATTTACCACTGGGTTCCTCTGGGAAAGGTATTAACCTATCTAGGCCTCCGATTAGCCTTCAATGTGGATTAGTTGCAGTTCCTAAACTTCAAAGGGTTTTTTACTTCAGTAAAAAGAGGAAAAAAAAAAAGATCAATGTGTTTTGTTAATTTTTTTTTTTTTTTTTTGGAGATGGCGTCTTGCGGTGTTGCCCAGGCTGGAGTGCAGTGGTACAATCTCGGCTCATTGCAACCTCCGCCTCCTGGGTTCACGCCATTCTCCTGCCTCAGCCTCCTGAGTAGCTGGGACTACAGGCACCCGCCACCATGCCCGGCTAATTTATTATATTTATAGTAGAGACGGGGTTTCACCATGTTAGCCACGATGGGCTCAATCTCCTGACCTCGTGATCCACTCGCCTTGGCCTCCCAAAGTGCTGGGATTACAGGTGTGAGCCACCGCGCCCGGCCTTGTTTTTTTAATTTTTAAAGAAAAGACTCGAGTGAGTCAGGCTCTCAAGGACCCTGCCTGAGTCCCCAGTGGAAATGGTTCGTCTTAGGGCTGCATCATTTGCCCCAGCCAACTTCTTACCAACTGGAGGGTCTCAAGGTGGGCCCCCAGAAGGTACTGCAGGGCTGGGAGCCCAGAGGACAAATATGGCTAATGGAATCCAGCCTGGACTCTTACATCTGGCACCAGTTCAGCAAATGAGGATATAAAAAACCAGACATCACCTCATCGCTGTCTCATCAAAAAAGGAGACTTTCTCGCTGCACATTCCTGCAGAGGACAAATTCCTGCTCATGTATTGCTTGGGAGGGAGCAAGAGCAGAGTAGGGAATCTGAGGAGTTCTCCCCTTCTTGGGAATGGGAGTGCAGCCCAGGTCATCACAGCAGCCCTGAGACTGGCCTCTTGGTAACCATGACAACCTCAGCTCCCAGGCACTGTGTGGACATCTGACATGCGGAGACCCTCCTCCACTCCTTCCTACAACTCTGAAGAAGAACCTGGTTCTGTGAGGTGAGGGGGCTTGTCTGAGGTCACTGAGCTGCAGTTGGGACTTGCTCCTGTCTGACAAACTCCAGCGCCGATGCTCTCAGCTTCCCAGGAGCCAAGAGGCCTGTGGTCTAAGCACAGCTCTTCTCAAACTGCATGTGTGAGCTTGGGCAGGTCTAAGACCCCTCCTGAATGCTTCAGTATCCCTCTCAGGATGTCCAGAGGAAAACTCCAGGCTGCCCCACCTCTTCCTCCAGGATAGTCTGTCATCAGTTTACACGTTGGGCTTTCCTGGAAAATTTAGAACACAGGGCCTGACAGTGTCAGAAAGATAACTAAAATGAACAAAAACAACCCTCACAGTTGCGTTAAAACCAGACAGTCTCTAAAAGCTACAATAGGCGCGGTGGCTCACGCCTATAATCTCAGCACTCTGGGAGGCCGAGGCAGGTGGATCACGAGGTCAGGAGTTCAAGACCAGCCTGGCCAAGACAGTGAAACCCTGTCTCTACTAGAAATACAAAAATTAGCTGGGAGTGGTGGCAGGCGCCTGTAGTCCCAGCTACTCAGGAAGCTGAGGCAAAGAACTGCTTGAACCCGGGAAGCAGAGGTTGCAGTGAGCTGAGATCGTACCACTGCACTCCAGCCTGGGTGACAGAGCTAGACTCTGTCCTCACACACACACACAAAAGCGACAATAGGAAGGTCCCCAAAGTTCCAGATCCCCAATGTGCTCTCTCTAGAAACTGATGGCCCCATTGGACCCCCTGGCCCTGCCTGCTCAGCCCACCTGCCTCAGGGTCCTCACGGCTTCTCCTCCTCTGATCCCACCCTGAAGGATATGGGGTCCCCTCATGCCCCTCACCCTGTAGGCTTCTCAGGACTCCTCAGCAGGGGTCCCCAAAGACAATGTAAACAGCAAAACTAGGCTAAGATGGTGGACTCAAGGGAGTGGAGCCTTTGGTGTTTCAGGAGAATCTATAAATCCAGATTTTTATGCTAAATCGCCCAGTCATTTCATGTTGACAACTATAACCCTCATTTGCCATATGATGTTTTTTCTTTTTTTTAAGAGACAGGGTCTTGCTCTGTCACCCAGGCTGGAATGCAGTGGTGTGATCATAGCTCACTGAAGCTTCAAATTCTGGGCTTAAGCCATTCTCCACCTCAGCCTCCTAGTAGCTGGGATTACAGGTGTGTGCCACCATGCCTGGCTAATTTTTAAAAATTTTTTGCAGAGATGAGGGTCTTGTTATATTGCCCAGGCTGGTCTCAAACTCCTGGCCTCAAGTCATCTTCCTGCCTTGGCCTCCCGAAGTGCTGGGATTTCAGGCATGAGCCACCATGCCCTGCCTGCTATATGATTTTACATCCATTTGCTGTCCCTCCTCTGCTCACCATCTGGAAAGGTGGGGGAACTAATCCCTGCAAACTACATTTCCCAAGCTCCTTTGCAAACCAACGTTGATTAGGTGCAGCCAATGGGAGGCACTGAAGGGAGACTGGCAGATAGAAGAGGCCCTGGTTTTTCCAGCCTTTGGGCAGTGGCTGGGTCTTCTCCAAACTTACAGTTCCCTCCAGACAGACCTCTGTGGTCCCAGGCCATGGGTTTGGGTAACCCACCTCTGTCCAGCCTCCTGTTTGGCTTTTCAAAATTTCCCCACTGGACCCCCTAAAGTGGGTTCTGTTTTTCTGACTGATAGGGCAACTAATTCAAATCCTCTTTTTTTTTTTTTCATATTTAAAATGGCTGTGTAAGGCCAGGCATGGTGGCTCACACCTGTAATCCCAGCACTTTGGGAGGCCGACGCCTGTGGATCACTTGAGGTCAGGAGTTCGAGACCAGCCTGGCCAACATGGCGAAACCTCATCTCCACTAAAAATACAAAAATTAGCCGGGTGTGGTGGTGCATGCCTGTGATCCCAGCTACTTGGGAGGCTAAGGCAGGAGAATTACTTGAACCCGCGAGGCAGAGGTTGCCATGAGCCGAGATCACGCCACTGCATGCCAGCCTGAGCTTACAGAGTGAGACCCTGTCTCAAAAAAAAAAAAAAAAAAAGATGGGCAAGAAAAAGAAAAAGAAAAAAATCTATAACACAAAACTGACCATTTTTACCATTTTAAGTGTACAGACCAGTGGTATTAATTATATTCAAAATATTGCAAAATCATTACTACTATTTCCAAATCAAATCCCTTTAATGTCCTCTGTGGTTCTGCAGGCCTGTGGATGTCTGCTTGCCACCTCTGATTTGCCGATGGCAAAGACCCCCAGCCAGGTGCAGCAGCTCACGCCTGTAATCCCAGTAATCCCCACAGTTTGAGAGGCTGAAGCAGGAGGATCACTTGAGGCCAGGAGTTCAAGGCAAAGACCCTCTCATGCATTCTCTCCCCTGAGCATCCCAAATCCCATGAGGTTAATGGGGAGAGGGATGATCACCCTAATTTCATAGAGGAGGGAACTGGGCTCAGGCAGACCCAGGGCTCCTATGTAAGAGGGGAACCCCAAAGGCCTGGTTCCCAGTCCTGTGCTCTGTCTGTACCTCCACCCAGCCTCCTGGTGGCCTCCTCCCCACCCTCCAAACCTGTGCACATATTCACTGCTGCCCTGCCCTCCACCAAAGCTACCCTGGGCAACAGGGTGGAGGTGGGAATCCTGGTTTCCTATTGGACATCGTAAGACTGGACACCAGTAAGAGTAACAACAACAGGGCCGGGCGTGGTGGCTCACGCCTGTAATCCCAGCACTTTGGGAGGCCAAGGTGGGCGGATCACCTGAGGTTGGGAGATCAAGACCATCCTGGCTAACATGGTGAAACACTGTCTCTATGCAAAATACAAAAAAATAGCTGGGCGTGGAGGCGCATGCCTGTAATCCCAGCTACTCAGGAGGCTGAGGCAGGAGAATCACTTAAACCTGGGAGGCGGAAGTTGCAGTGAGACGAGATCATGCCACCGCACCTTAACCTGGGCAACAAGAGCGAAACTCTGTCTCAAGAAAAAAAAAAAAAAGAGTAACAACAACAATCCCCCAAATATTTATGCACACAGAGGAAGGGACTGGGTCAGAGTCCTGAGCACAGGCTCCAAGGGTCTTGTGTCTCTGCTTTTCAGGGGTCACAGGGAAGTCTAGGGTGGTGGAAAAGCCCGGAGCCTCCCTAACTATAACACTCCAGTCACCACTTTTGGAGCGCTTACTGCATTCTCCAAGCAATTCCAGGTAGTGTCTCTTAATCTTCAGAGAAAAGAGGCTGCTCAGGGAGCTATTATGCCCACTCGGTTCCCAGCAGAAAGGGGTGGAGCCAGCATCCCTGCCCTGCCCTGCCGTGATGTGCCCTGTGCGCCCCCCCTGCCCAGTGCCTCCTCACTCTGGCCCCTGCCTTTGCTGGGCTTGTTTCCCCACACTGGGCCCCTTCTGTGAGGAATAATAAAGCAAGTGTCAGATTGCCTGAAGGGAGGCCCCCTCAGCCCAAAGCAGCCCTTCACCATTGTAGCCCTGCCGGGCTGTGGGCCTGAGCCCAGCCTCCGCTGCAGCCTGGGGAGCAGAGCCAGGCAGGCAGCTCCGTTGAGGAGGCACAGCAACAGCGGGACGGGACCCAGGACAGGGAGGGGACCTAGGATGGGGGGATGCAGGCCTCTGGTGGCCTGATATCTTTGCCAGGACATGGTGGGCCCTGTCCCAAGCCCTGAGCAGCCCCGGGTGAGATGGGAATCCCACAGGCCTGGGTTTAAACCTGGTTCCAAATAACATGTGCTGGCTTTGTCTGGGAACACAGACACTGCTGAGAAGGACACCTGAATATCAGATCACCCCAGCTGCTTCCCTAGGAGGATTTGGGTGGCTGGGGACAGAAGAGAAGGGAGATTTTTCACTGTCTACCCTTTGCGCCTTCAGACTTTTGAACCATTAATAAATAATTCAAAAAATTTAAGCCCTAGTTTGGTAAACCCTCCTAGGAGCTTGTTCTGAAATGGAGGCCATTCCAACAAATGCCAGCTCTGTCACCACTAGCTCTGTGAGTTGCGAAAATCATGTCACCTCTCTGTGCCTCAGTTTCCTCCTCTGTGAAACAGATACTAGAACTTGTCCACTATTCACAAGGTTATGAACGATCAAGATTTGGTCATCTGACCAGGCATGGTGGCTCATGCCTGTAATCCTAGCACTTTGGGAGGCTGAGGCAGACAGATCACTTGAGGCCAGGAGTTCGAGACCAGCCTGGCCAACATGGCGAAACCCTGTCTCTACTATCAAAATATAAAAAACTAGCTGGGCATGCTGGCACACATCTATGATCCCAGCTACTCAGGAGGCTGAGGTGGGGGGATTGCTTGAACCCAGGAGGCAGAGGTTGCAGTGAGCCAAGATCATGCCACTCCAGCCTGGGCAACAGAGCAAGACTCCATTTAAAAAAAAAAAAAAAAAAAAAGCCAGGCACGGTGGCTCACGCCTGTAATCCCACCACTTTGGGAGGCTGAGGCGGGTGGATCACCTGAGGTCAGGAGTTTGAGACCAGCCTGACCAACATGGAGAAACCTTGTCTCTACTAAAAATAAAAAATTAGCCGGTTGCGCTGGTGCATGCGTGTAATCCCAGCTACTCAGGAGGCTGAGGTGGGAGAATCACTTGAACCCCGGGAGGCGGAGGTTGTGGTGAGCTGAGATCGTGCCACTGCACTCCAGCCTGGGCAACAAGAGCAAAACTCTGTCTCAAAAAAAAAAAAAAAGATTTGGCCCTTCAAAATTCCCCAGTGATCTCCTCTGTACCACAAATGGTGCCAGGCACAGTGGGTGTCAAGGTGAGGATGAGGGGCTCACAGTCTGGTAGAGCAGGTAAACACACGAACACATGCTTGCAACAAGACGGATGAGTGCCGGACAGGGGAAACTGAGAGAGGCCAGTGGAGGAGCCTAACCCAGCCTGGGACAGGAAGGGCATCAAGGAAGGCTTCCTGGAGGAGGTGATGCCACAGCTGAGTCTTTTTTATTTTTCAAGACAGGGTTTCACTGTCACTGCCCAGGCTGGAGTACACTGGTGCAATCTCGGCTCACTACGGCCTGACCTCCCAGACTCAAGTGATCCTCCTGCCTCACCCTCCTGAGTAGCTGGGACTATAGATGCTGACCACCACACCCGGCTAATTTTTGTATTTTTTGTAGAGACAGGGTTTCAATCATGTTGCCCGGGCTGGTCTTGAACTCCTGACCTCAAGTGATCCTCCCACCTCGGGCTCCTAAAATGCTGGGATTACAGGTATGAGCCAATGAGCCATTGTACCCGGCCATACAGCTGAGTCTTGAAGGCTGACTATCAGTTTGTTGTTCAGTCAGAGGAGAAAGGGAGTCAGGAAAGGGGGGTGCGGTGAGCAGCAAGAGCGAAGGCCAGAGCGGGGATGCAATGGTGCTTCCAGATGGAGCAGGAAGCAGGCTGGTGCTGAGGGCAGTGCGAAGCTGAGAAAAGGTGTTTGCCGTGGACTTGACAGGATGGCCCAGCTTCAGACCCTGATTCTACCATTTATCAGCCGTGTGACCTTGAGCAAAAATGATGTGACCAGTGCTTAACCTGTAGTGTTGTCGTGAGGATAAAAGCAAGTTAATACATGTAAGGTGCTTAGAACTGTTCTCTGCAGACCCAGGTGCAGAGTGGTCATCAGGAAGATGCTGGCTAGGCCGGGTGCGGTGGCTCATGCCTGTAATCCTAGCACTTTGGGAGGCCAAGGTAGGTGGTTCACCTAAGGTCAGGAGTTCAAGACCAGCCTGGCCAACATGGTGAAACCCCATCTCTACTAAAAATACAAAATTAGCCAGGCATGGTGGCGTGCACCTGTAGCCCCAGCTACTTGGGAGGCTGAGGCAGGAGAATCGCTTGAACCCAGGAGGCAGAGGTTACAGTGAGCTGAGACCCAGCCTGAGTGACAAGAGTGAAACTCCGTCTCAAAAGGAAAAAAAAAAAAAGAAGAAGATGATGATGCTAACTAAGTATGTCTGAGTGGATGAACACATGAGCAAACAGGCCACCAAGCTCTCGACAGTTCCACACCCTCCTTGCAGACACCCAGTGTTGGGGACCACTGTGGCCTCTCCACTTCCTGCTCATGGATCAGACAGATGATCTGGAGGCACAGTGATGACCGCCACCCCCACCCCCACGTTGGCCACAAAATGCCCACCCACAGCCCATGCTCCCACTGTTTGCAGTGGCCTGGACTTGGTAGCCCCTGGGAACCAGGCTTGAGAATGCTGAGCCAAGCCTTGAAGAGAAAAGAAACCCATATTTATTGTCACCTGCTCAAGCTGTGTCTAGCACAGGGATCCGCCTGCAATAGCTCAGGTCCGACTCTCCCTATTTTATGGATGGGGCTCAGGGAGGCAAGACAGTGGCCTGGAAAAAGCCAGAGGTCCTGCCCAAGGCTGTGGGGCTCCAAAGATGGGTGTCTCCAGCACCCATCACCCACACAGGCCTAGTTTTTTCTTGCTCACCTGGCCTTGTTGCTGGGGTCTCCATTTAGACACATGGAAGGCGCAGTTCCAGGCCAGACATGGTGGTTCACGCCTGTAATCCCAGCACTTTGGGAGGCTGAGGTGGGCGGACTACTTGAGGTGAGGAGTTCAAGACCAGCCTGGCCAAGATGGCGAAACCCTCCTCTACTAAAAATACAAAAATCAGCCAGGCATGGTAGTACACGCCTGTAATCCCAGCTACTTGGGAGGCTGAAGCAGGAGAATCTCTTGAATCCGGGAGGCAGAGGTTGTAGTGAGCAAAGATTGCGCCACTGCACTCCAGCCTACGCAACAAAGCGAGATGCCATCTCAAAAAAAAAAAAAGTTCCAAGGCAAAAGACTTGGGAGGTGGTGGGGCAACGTGAAGGAAACTCAGAAGCATGGATATCAGTGAAGATACCTTCAAGATCATTCAATGTGCAAATAGCAAACCTGAGGCCCAGAGAGGTTCCATAAGCCACTTTAGGCCACCCAGCCCACCCATGGCAGGGCTGGGATGGAACTTTGTCCTTCTTCTCAAGGCACAACCTGCCCTGATGTCCCAGGTGCCTGGTGGTTGGGGACTGGGGGTGTGGTGGGGTGGGGTTGCAGGCTGTGGCCTGAGACAAACTGTCTGTCTGCAAACCAGGACCTAGAAAAGAACAGGCCAGGAGTGGTTTACAAGCAGTTTTGCTGGAGAGAGCCCAGAGGGAGCCATAAATCAGGCACTGTGGCTACTGGTCAGGAGCAGGGACTAGCATCCAGCAGGAATGCCTGCCCCCCATCTGGGCCCTTCACCCACCACAGTGACAGGGATGCTGCAAAGGCTGTGGAGGCCCAGGCCAGGTCCCCAGCCCTGCTGCAGCTCTGCAGGGGGAGGAATGCAGGAGGAGATGCTGAGTTGGGCTCAACTGGCTCTAGCAGCAGAGAGAGCAGAATGCCCAGAAAGGCTGGCTGGGGGGAGCCTGTTGACCTTGCCCTGCAGCCAGGTGGAAGGAGAGAACAAGAGTGAGGATTCAGTCTCAGGCTGGCCAGAGGGTCATGCCTTCTGCAGCTGGGCCTGAAGAAACGGGGGCAGGAAAGGGGCCCGAGCCTCACTGAGGAGCCTACAGCTTCTTTGGGTGCGTGGGCTGGGTCTGAAAAGGGAGCATCCAGGCTCCACCCTGGGAGTTGGTTGATGCTCTGGGACAGGGACAGAGACAGGAGAGCTAGCCCTGACATAATTCACCATGTGACAGGTTAGCCGAGGGGAGCGGACAAAAGGCACCTGATAGCTGATGATCACATTAATGACAGCCATAGTGATGACAATGGTTCCTGTGTATTTACTATAGATGCTATGCCAGCCCCTGTGAGCCTCAGCCCGACCCTAGCAGGGAGGTACCATTTATTCCCCTTTTTACAGATGAGGTAACCGAAGGCCAGAGTGATGAAATGATGGCCTGCATAGCCAGGGGTGCTCCAATCAGCCCTGGCAAACCCTTGCGTGTCCCTTCTCCAGGGCTCTGAGCTCCAGGCAGGCTGGGGCACAGGCTCTTGCGGTCCCTCCTCCATCTCCTGCATGGTGCCTTGCACACAAACCACACTTGGTACGCAACCATGAGCGGATGTGTGAAGTCAGCCCCTCTGGGTGCAGACGGAGAGAACATCCAATCCCCCCACCACCCTTCTCTACATCTGGCCATGTAACTATATCTAGCAAAGCCCATGGTCTGATCTGAGCAGCACAATGTCCAAAGAGGTGGCCAAGGCCTGGAAAATCCCCCCCACCCATTTCACAGATGAGAAAACTGAGGCTCAGGGAGGTTATATAGCTTGCTTGGGGCCCCCAGCCAGCTAGTAGGGGCCCAGGCCCCTTCCCTTTCTCCCGGAACCCATCAGCCCTCTCTGGAGGAGGGCTGGAAGAGCTGCCAGGAGTAAATAACACCAGTGACAGCCAACATTTAGGGAGCATGGAACATCTTGTCTGAACCTCTTGGTTTTTTAATAACAGCTTTATTGAGAGAGAATTCACATCCCATACAACTCAACCATTTAAAGCAAAAATGCCATGTTTATGGAGTTGTGCAACCATCACAATCAATTCTAGAACATTTTTATCACCCCAGGCCAGGCATGGTGGCTCACACCTGTAATCCTGGCACTTTGGGAGGCTGAAGCAGGTGGATTACTTGAGGTCAGGAGTTCAAGACCAGCCTGGCCAACATGGTGAAACTCTGTCTCTACTAAAAATACAAAATTAGATGGGCATGGTGGCATGCGCCTGTAGTCCCAGCTACTTGGGAGGCTGAGGCAGGAGAATTGCTGCAACCTGGGAGGCGGAGGCTGCAGTGAGCCAAGATTGCAACACTGCACTCCAGCCTGTGTGACAGAGTGAGCTCTGTCTCCAGCCTGTGTGACAGAGTGAGCTCTGTCTCAAAAAAAAAAAAAAAAAACAGAAAGAAAAAAAGAATATTTTCATCACCCAAAAAGAAACCTCATACTCTTTGGCTATCATTCCCCAAGTCCCTTATCCTCTCAGGTTTAGGTAGCCACTAATCTATTTTCTGTCTCTACAGATTTGCCTATTCTGGATATTTCATATAAATAAAGTCATATAATAGCCAACAACCTTTTGAATGGGGTGTGATTATCACCCCATTTCCCAGATGGAAGTAATGAAGCTTAGATAGATGAAACCCTTACCTAGGGTTCCTTAATGAAGCAATGCCAAAAAGGATTCAAACCGAGGCCTTCCTGACCCAAGGGCCTGCTCTTTGTCACCAGTTAAGAGAGCCTCGGAGCAAACGGGCAGCTCTCCCTGACCCTCCTTCTCTCCTCCCCAAGCTCAGGGCCCCATCCCCACATTCCTCCATCACCCACAGAGGTTCTACCAGAAATACTCCAGGACCAGGGAACCCATCCAGTTCTTTCCCAACTCCTGCTCTCAATCCTTCAGGCTGCAGCTATGCCACTTCCTTTGGGAGGCTCTCCCTGGTTGCTCACCTTTCTTGGTACCCCTGCTGCTCATATGCATTTGTCCATAGAAGATCGGGCAGCCTGGCCTCCTGTGTGTGTGTGTGTGTGGGAACCTAAGGCCCTCGGTAAGGTGTCTGGAGTTGGCCAGTGAGGCCAGGCAGAGCCCTGGGGCCCAGGGCCAGATCGCTGACTTCCTCACCAGTGTTCTTCCTCCGGCCTGTTTCAAATGGGAAATGCTCCAGCTCTAACGAAGCATAGGGAGCACTGTGCTGTGAGTCTGGGTACCCAGGTGGTGTCCTGGCTCCATGGGAGCCGACACACAGCCACATCCCCTTTGAGGAAGCTCCACCAGGCCCCCATCTCCTCCATCCTCACCCCATCCTGTGAAGTGGTCCCATCAAGGAGAGGGGGGTAAACTGAGGCTCAGCAAGGCTAGTGGCCTACCCAAGGCCACAGGCAATGAGCCAGGACTCCCCTGCTGACTCCCAACTTGCCCTCCACCACATGCTGGGTCAGGAGCCCCAGTGTGAAGCTCTCACAACCCCTGGACTTGCCTCCTCTATCAGTTCGTACAAAATTGGCCCCAAACTTGCTGGGGAGCTGGGAGCCTGTCTTCTTCATGGCTGTATCCCCAGTGCAGGGTGGGGCCTGAAACACATCTTAGGAAATGTCTGTTGAATGGATGAGACAGAAGGAGGGAAGGGCCAGGTGCAGTGGCTCACACCTGTAATCTCAGCACTTTGAGAGGCCAAGGTGGGAGAACTGTTTGAGCCCAGGAGTTCGAGACCAGCCAGGCAACATGGTGAGATGGGGTGTCTCTACCAAAAAATAAAAAATAAAATAACAAAATTTGCCAGGCATAGTGGTGTGCACCTGTTGTCCCAGCTACTCGGGAGGCTGAGAATGAAGTGGGTGGATCGCTTGAGCCCAGGGAGGTCAAGGTTGCAGTGAGCTGAGATTGCACCACTGCACA
The DNA here is from genome assembly GCF_028885655.2 of Pongo abelii. Taxonomy (NCBI): domain Eukaryota; kingdom Metazoa; phylum Chordata; class Mammalia; order Primates; family Hominidae; genus Pongo; species Pongo abelii. The sequence continues at coordinate 35,894,184 of NC_085929.1, forward strand.
CCAGCCTGGGCGACACAGCAAGTCTCTGTCTCTAAAATGAACGAACAAATGAACAAATGAAAGAAAGAAAGGAAGGAAGGAAGGAAGGAAGGAAGGAGAAGGATGGAAGAAAGGGAGAAATGGGGATGGGATCTAGTGAGCAGGTCTTCTGACTCCTAAATCAAGAACTCTTTTCACATTTTTGGGTCTTATGCCTCTGGAGAATCACCCACACAATCCTGCACAGTTTTGGGGGTTCCTGATCCCTTGTACAGGTCCGCAGTAGTCGAATCCCTACACTGCTCGTTGAGAACCCTGTACCCTATGCCACTCAACCCTGTCCTGAGGACACAACTGATGCAAATGCACTTCATAAAAGCCCAAAGCACAGCACACACTTAAGTTAACTCATCTGGAACCACAAGGATGCGCTGAGCCATAGTCCCCGGCACACACTGCAGGAGTCCTAACACCATTCTTCCGCCTCCCTATTCTCAGCGGCCGCTGCCCCTCCCCAGGAGCTGCTGCCAGCTAGGGACGTGCTAGCATGCCTATTAATGCCACTTTAGGCCAGAAGCTGGTGTTGGCAACCTCAGAGGTGGGGGCTGCCTGAGTCCTAACTCTGGATCCTCCATTGACTCAGCAGGATCCTGCCTCTCCTCCCTAAAATCATCTTAGGGCATAGAGGATGGGTGGGGTCCAAGGCTTAGGAACTCCCCCAGTGCCCAGACTGGTGCTGCCCAGACTGGTGCTGCAGACACAACTAGTAACAGTTGTGTTTACTGAGAATTTTCTAGGCCAAAAAAATGGTGTTAGGTTTTTTCCCCCCATGTTTACTCACCAAATCCGAGATGAAGCTGGTACCATTAGCATCCTTAGCATCCTTTTGTTTTGTTTGTTTTTGTTTTGAGAGGGAGTCTTGCTCTGTTGCCCAGGTTGGAGTGCAGTGGAGCAATCTTGGCTCATTGAAACCTCTGCCTCCCAGGTTCAAGCGATTCTCCTGCCTCAGCCTCCTGAGTAGTTGGGACTACAGGCACCTGCCAACACACCTGGCTAATTTTTGTATTTTTAGTAGACATGGGGTTTTACCATGTTGGCCAGGCTGGTCTTTAACTCCTTACCTCAGGTGATCTGCCTGCCTCGGCCTCCCGAAGTGCTGGGATTATGGGTGTGAGCCACCATGCCCAGCCAGCATCCCATCTTATACGGGGGAAACTGAGATACAGAAAGGAAAGGTCACTTGCCTGAGATGCCTTACCGAGAAGTGGAAGTGTTGGCGTTCAGCTGTGGGTCCATCTCAACCTTGGAGGTGACTTCTGAACTAAACCTCCCCAAGCAGTTACTGCTGATTGCTCGAAGGCAGCTGCTCCCCTTCACACAGGGGGTCTATCCTTGGAAACTTGTGCCAGGGACATTCTGAGTAAGGTAGCAGATTTATGTTCATTAGACTTTCTCAGAGGATGCAGTTTGCTGAACCTCAGGTTGTCTCTTCATCTGCAGTCATAAAATATTCAAGCCAGAAGGCACTCTGGTGATTGGAAATGCTAATCTCTGTAATTTTTTTTTTTTTTTTTTTTTTGAGACAGGGTCTCATTCTGTTGCCAAGGCTGTGGCGTGATCACGGATCACTGCAGTCTCAACCTCCTGGGCTCAGGTGATCCTTCTGCCTCCACCTCCCAGATAGCTAGATAGCTGGTACCACAGGTACATGTCACCATGCCTAGCCAGTTTTTTGTATTTTTCGTAGAGACAGGGTTTTGCCATGTTGCCCAGGCTGGTCTCAAACTCCTGGGATCAAGGGATCCTCCTACCTCAGCCACCCAAAGTATTAGGATTACAGGTGTGAGTCACTGTGCCCAGCCCATTTTCTTTTTAGAGACGGGGCCTCGCTCTGTTGCCCAGGATGGAGCACAGTGGCATGATTATAGCTCACTGCAGCCTCAAACTCCTGGGCTCAAGTGAGTCTCCCACCTCAGCATCCCAAGTAGCTGGGACTTCAAATGTGAGCCACTGCACCTGGCTAATTTGAACTTTTTAAATTTTTTATTGTAGAGACAGGGTCTTGCTTTGTTGCCCAGGCTGGACTCAAACTTCTGGCTTCAAGCAATCCTCCTCCTTCCTCAGCCTCCCAAAGTTCTGGGATTACAGGCATGAGCCAACATGCCTGGTCTAGTCTTACCTTTTACTAATGCAGAAACTGAAGACCAGAGATGCAGGGAACTTGGCCAAGGTGTGCCTAAATTACAGTTAATTAGGAACAAATGTAATCCTCAAATCCAGATCTCCGACATTCATGTCAAAACTCCCTAAAATCAAACAACATCAGCTCGGGAAAGAACATTCAAAGTCTCCCAGTCAAAGCCTCTCATTTCACAGTAGGAGAAAGCTTGACTCAGAGAAGAGTGGAATATGCCTAAGAGTGACATACAGGCAGGCAAAATGCACCATCAATGAATCCAAAAGTTTTTTACTATATGTGCCCTAAGGCATATAAAGTGACTTCTCCAAGCTTCACCTTTGAAATGGAAATAAAATCTACAGTATAGGGTTCACTGTCAGGAGGATAAATGATACACGAAATGCCCTTGGGCCAGCACCCAGCACTTAGTGGGTGCTCAATGCATGGTATCTATTATTAATACTGCTAGAGCCTTGTCATTTCCCCCTCTGCCATTCTGCCTTCCAGGTCAAACCTTTCTCAGTACAGTATAGTGGGTAAGACTGGGGACTACTGCTTCAGCCACTTGTCAGCAGGGTGACTTTGGACTGGTTACTACCCAGCAACTCTGGGCCTCAAATGCCTCATCAGTAAACTGGGGACGGAATAACAGTACCCACCAGACAGGGCTGTGGGAGGGGGAAATAATGCATGTGACTGGCCTTCACACAAAGCCAAGCACATAGTCAGTGCTCAATAAATGTGGGCTACTACTGTTACCAGTTACTTCCACAGCCATGTCTCATGTCCGTCACCAACCCAGACTGCAGGGAGTCTGGTCCACCAGCAAGTGGCCGGTCCCCAACCTCCAGGGCTCTCCAGTCTCAAGGGTGCTGACGCAGCAAGGGAAGGAGCTCCCAGTACATCCACACCGGCTCGCCTGACTCAGCTCTGATTTCTCAGGTGCCTGTGTAGGGTCGAGAATTCTGAGCATGCTGGACGAAACCCCGATTTTTGCATTCATGTAAGTGTCTTGGAAGAGCCTCCATTTCACACGTGCAGAAACTGAGGTCTGGGGAGGAGGAAGAGGCTGCTGCCCACGGACACACAGGTGCCAGGACCAACGTCTGGGGAGGAGAAGGGCGCTGCCCACGGACACAAAGGCGCCAGAGCTTGATGCACCGGTGTCCTCGCTTATGGCTGGGTCCTTCTGGGACGATCCCCTTTCCCAGGATCCCGCCCCTAGGAAGAGCACCGGCCATGCCCCCACCTGAGCCCCACCCCCTGAGTTCTTTGAGCACCGCTGCCCCCAGGCCGTTACGATGAGGGAAGCCACGACAGCCAAGGCCACGGCTACCTTCCCGCAGCCCCTGGGGATGCCACTGATGCGACGCCGCGGCGACCAAGGCGGGGCTGAAGGCGGTGCGCCCCCGCTTCCCTGAGCCAGGGCCTTTGGAGGAGCGCTCTTCAATCTTCCGAGGCCGGATGAAGCATTCGGGCGTTCCCACTGCGGAAGGGCGGGGCTGGCTGTGACGCAGGCGTGCCCGCCGTCGCCTGCAGGGGGCGCTGTTGCTGGCGCGATTCTATAAAGCGCAGAGCCAGCCGAAGCAGTATGCCGAGGCAGAGAAACGGGTTCTGCAGTCCCAGAGCCTCGGTTTCCCCCTCTGGAAAGTGTTTGTGACAGGGTATCGCTCTGTTGCCGAGGCTGTAGTGCAGTGGCGTGATCTCGGCTCACTGCAACCTCCGCCTCTCCGGGTTTAAGCGATCCTCTCACCTCAGCCTCCCGAGTAGCTGGGACCACAGGCGCGCCACCACACCCAGCTATTTTTATTTTATTTTTTGTAGAAATGAGGGTTTTCTGTGTTGCCTGGGCTGGTCTCGAGCTCTTGGGCTCAAGCGATCCTCTCGCTTGGCCTCCCAAAGTGCTGGGATTAGAGGTGTGAGCCCCTGCACCGCCAAAAGTGGGTTTGATGACAAATGTTGTGAGGCTACAGTGGAACCCAGATAAATTTGTGAAAGGAACCAGAAGACACTGATAAATAACCAAATTACTTAACGTCCCTACACCTGTTTGTTGATCTGTAAATGGGGATAATTGCACCTCCCTTCCCTGTGGATATGCAAACGTGGAAAAACACATAAAGGGCCTGGCACCTTATAAACACCTAGTAAAAGGCAATGACTGTGATCACGGGCAAAGCGCCCTGCCAAGCCAGAAAACAACGTCCAAGTCCTGGTTCCTGTCCTCACGGAGCTCCAGTGGCAGAACCAGAGGCGAGGCAGTGAGAGCCAGGCCTGCCCTCGGTTTCCTCATCTGTACCACTGATGGCTTCTAATGCTCTCTGAGCCCAGCTTTCTTCAATGCTGGCTTGTGAAATGCAGCCCAAGATGGATTACAATGACATGAATAACATGGAGTAGCATCTATGGGAAGTCACTGCTGAATCGCATTTATTCATTCAACAAGCTTTACTAATACTCTGGTACCAGGCCCTAGGAATACAACATTAAATAAGAGATGGCTCTTGCCCTTATAAAGCTCCTAACAGTCCAGTTAGGGGAGAAATAAGTAGCCCTTCAAATACCGTGTTGGGATTAGAATGAGCAACTGTGGGAACCTAAAGGAAGCAGTTATCACAAACTTGGGGTTAGCAAAGCTCCTGAGGGAGCAGGTAACCCGGAATGTCTCAAGGATTAAGAGGAGTGAGCTGAAGAGTCGGAGAGTGAATACTGGGGTGGAGAAAGGATTTCAGACAGAAAGCCAGAGTGCAAGAGAACGTGGCAGAATGAATAATTTCATGGAGGTGGACCCAGAGAGTAGAAGAGGTTCAGGTAGGGAAGGACACAACTGCCCCCTCTGCCCAGCCCTGCCCCCTCCTATGCTGCCACCAGGGAACATTCTGTGTCCTTCTGTCTGCGCCTCAAATGTCCCCCCATTTGTTCACCCACTGTACACACCCTGAGCCCCCCAGGTGCAAGAGCCACTCTCTGTCCCCTCAGCTCATGGTCTAGGAGGGGTCAGAAGGCATGGGCACCAGGGACTCCAGTACATGTCATCCCCTGGATCCCAGGACATGCACTTAGATATGGGAAGGGCACACAGCTCCACAGAGAAAAGGACATGGAGGATGAGGGAGAAAGGAATTCCCAGGAGAGGGCCAGTGGGACAGGGTGGCATTCTAGAGCCAGCCTGCAAAGTTTTGAATCCTGGTTCTGTGCTTGGCAAATGACTTCACCTCTTCAGGCCTGTTTACTCGCCAAAGCTTCTTAGAGTTGTGGAGCCTAGGGCCGGGCATGGTAGCTCACGCCTGTAATCCCAGCACTTTGGGAGGCTGAGGCGGGTGGATCACGAGGCCAGGAGATCGAGACATTCCTGGTTAACACGGTGAAACCCCATCTCTACTAAAAATACAAAAAAAAAAAAAAAAAATTAGCTGGGCATGGTGGCACGTGCCTGTAGTTCTAGCTACTCGGAAGGCTGAGGCAGGAGAATCTCTTGAACCCGGGAGGCAGAGGTTGCAGTGAGCCGAGATCGTGCCACTGCACTCCAGCAAGACTCCATCTCAAAATACTAGATAGATAGATATAGATAGATAGATAGATAGATAGATAGATAGACAGACAGACAGACAGATAGACAGATAAAGGGTTGTGGAGCTTAAATGAGATCATGTTTGTAAAAGTCTATGTGAAAGACTCTGCGGGAGCTCGAACAACGAGCCTGGAAGGTTGGCTGAGGCCAGATCCAGAGTCAGTTCTGCTCTAGGGACACTGGCTCAGAATGCACATCCCCAGGCTCCTCTGTCAGAGATTCTGACTTGGATGATCTGGATGAACCCAGGAATTTGCAATGAAATTCTGTGGTGCCCACCACAGAAGCAAAACGTTTAATAAAAAGTACATTTTCTCCACTAACTCCCCCTAACAGACAGCAAAGACCTCAAGCTCTGCTTCCTCTTTCCTCCACCACTAACCTCCCCAAATGCCAGAAGATAGTTCAGGCGCCCAGCAGAGCTGTCCCTGCTGTGTGTGGCCAGGTCCCTGGTTCCGGTCCACTCTGGGCTCCTGCAGTTTTCCATGCACACGGAGTGCTTGGCTCGGGGCTGAGGCAGAGGTTTCAGAAACTTTCGTGGCATGTCTCTCTTATGCTGGCATCTGCTGTCTTTGGCAGTGCCAGGCTGCCCCCGAGTCCTCCATGTCCCCATGACTGCAGAGAGACAAGCCAGGGTGCAGCTGCCCCTGGGCAGGGGAAGCTTCATGTCCACCAAGCCTGGGGCCATGCCCACTTGCAGGGGCTTTTCTTCTTCTTTTCTTTTTTTTTTAAGAGACAGTCTCACTCTGTCACCTAGACTGGAGTGCAGTGGCACAATTATAGCTCACAAAAGCCTTGAACTCCTGGGCTCAATGATCCTCCCAGCTCAGCCTCCCAGGTAGCTGGATCTACAGATGCACACAACCACACCCAGCTAATTTTTAAATTGTTTTGTAGAAACAGGGTCTCACTTTGTTGCCCATGCTGGTCTCAAACTCCTAGGCTCAAGCGATCCTCCCACCTTGGCCTCCCAATGTGCTGGGATTATAGGTGTGAGCCACCGTGCCCAGCCTGGGGGGCTTCTTTTAGGGCTCAGTAATGCCAACATTGGCCATCAGGAATGAACTTTTATCCAACTGTTAATTCCCCCTCAAGTCCCAACACCCCGTTTTTTTTGTTTTGTCTTTCGAGACAGAGTCTTGCTCTGTCACCCAGGCTGGAGTGCAATGGCGTGATCTCGGCTCACTGCAACCTCTGCCTCCTGGGTTCAAGTGGTTCTCCTGCCTCAGCCTCCTGAGTAGCTGGGATTACAGGCATGCACCACCACACCCAGCTACTTTTTGTATTTTTAGTAGAGACGGGGTTTCACCGTGTTGGCCAGGCATCTTGAACTCCTGACCTCAGGTGATCCGCCTGCCTTGGCCTCCCAAAGTGCTGGAATTACAGGTGTGAGCCACTGCACTCGGCCCCCAACATCCCAATTTAAACTCTGGCATGAATCTTTCTCTAAAATGTACTATGGGCCCTCTCCTTCTCCCCCAGAATAAAGAGATGAAACAGCACTGAAACCTTTTCTTATTTTTTTCCTAAGAGTCAGTAGGGATACTGGGAGGTGCAAGGGTCCTGGACAAAGCCTAGATGTGAGCCACAGCCCCTCCACCACCTCACTCTGTGGCCTTGGCAGGTCACTTTCTTTCTCAGTGTTGATGTTCTACTCTGTAGAGGACAGTGACCTTGCACAGCTGACAAGAGTTGTTGCAGACACCACGTATGTACGTGGAGCACAGCAGGCAGATGACCACCACGTAAAGGATGACAAAGCTGTTTTCTCCATTATTCAAGATTTAAACTGTGAGCCCAGGTGCAGTGGCTCACGTTAGTAATCCCAGCACTTTCGGAGGCTGAGGCGAGTGGATCACTTGAGGCCAGGAGTTCAAGATCAGACCAGGCTGGCCAACATGGCGAAACCCCACCTCTACTAAAAATGCAAAAATTAGCCAGGCATGTGGTGCATGCCTGTAATTCCAGCTACTCAGGAGGCTGAGGCATGAGAATCACTTGAACCTGGGAGGCAGAGGTTGCAGTGAGCTGAGATTGTGCCACTGCACTCCAGCCTGGGCGACAGAGCAAGACTTTGAAAAAAAAAAAAAAAAAAAAGATTTACACTGTGAACTTCAATCACTGTCCCATGACTTCTTTCTACTTATCTTTCAGTCAGGATCATCCAGAAAGCTGAGCTGGTCATCATTTTAACTTCCTGACTATACTGCTTGGGAAGCCTCCTTCCCTCAAGACAACCAGAGAACCAGAGAGAATATAAAAACCTGGGGGAAAAGAATTTTGATTGAGCCAATTTTCAATCCCCCTTGCTTCCACCAAGGCACCAGAAGGAACCCCTAGAGCAAAGACCCTGGCCAGCTGTGATGGAATCAGGGAAGTGCTGGGTCCAGTTGGGCCTGCCTTGAATGCGAGATGTACAGTCTTGTAGTTCAGTATTCCTCCTGCAGAGCTGATCAGACCTGAGTTCAAATCCCAGCTCCACCACTTATCAGATGTATAACCTGGGGCACATTATTCAACCTGAGCCATCATTTTTAAAAAAATTTATTTATTTATTATTAATTGAGATGGAGTCTTGCTATGTTGCCCAGGCTGGTCTCAAGCTCCTGGGCTCAAATGATCCTCCCACCTTGGCCTTCCAAAGTGCTGGGATTACAGGCATAAGCTACCATGAGCAGCCTCTCTGAGCCTTCATTTCTCAAACCATGACGTGGGGATAGTAATGGTATCTATTTCACAGGATTGCAAGAATAAGAGAGGCCAGGCATCTCCTCCTTTCCTTAGATGACAGCCTTCATTCCCATTGCTACTTAGCCTCTTGCTCTAGGTAAGAAGAGTAATGACAGCCCTGGGGCACTAGTAACTTGGCAAGCCCCAGTTACTAGATGAAAGTCCAATAAACCATCTCACTCTCCGTCTTGGGAACCACAGCCCAAGAATCATTCATCCATAATCTCCCACAGCAGGAACTAGAGCAGGGGAGATAGGGCGGACCTGTGACCCCATCCACCAGTTCCTGGCCCTTGGGGTAGAATCCAGCCTCCCACCTGGTGCAGTCCCAGGGCGGCAGATGGGTGGGCAGGCAGACCTGCTGCAGGCCTGCGTCAGCGGTGGCTGGTCCCTGGGGGTTAAGACTGTGGGTGGAAGCTAGGAGGGGGAGGCTTAGCAAAACTGCACACAGTTTAGTTTTTTGCTGTCTGTGTCCTAAAGGGAGTAGGCGTGGGGAGACTGCTGCCCTTTTATTATAAATCAGATTCAAACGCGGCAAAAAGAGGGCATCTCTAAGGAGGGAGAGGAGAAAAAAGGAGGGAGAGGAAGGAAAAGGGGAGGAATAAAGAGGACAGAGAAATTGGGGGGAAAGAGGGAGGGATATAATAGAGGGAGAGGGAAGGGAATGCAGTGGAGAAAGGAGGGGCAAGAGGAGAGACAGAGAATGTGGGGCATGATGGACATTCACGGGGAAAGGAAACAAGAAGAAAGGCTCAGCACTTCCTAAAAGGAATTGCTGAACATAAAAAGGAACAGGCTGTGCAGGAGCGGGGTGAGTCTGCAGACAACAGAGCCAGCAAGGTTGAGCCTCAGCAAAAGGGACCACACAGCTCGGGCTGGGGGGCTTCAGGCTCCAGGATGGGGGCCACACTTTCAAGACCTCCTTCTCCAGTCAACCTGCGGGCAGCCTCCCTAGGGCCTGGAACTGTCCAGATGCCCAGTGCTAAAATGTCTGGGTGATCACGGGCCTCTCAGGCAGAGCCTCGCAGTCATCCTGAAACTACTTGCTACGCGCCCATTGTATGCCAGACAATATTCCAAGCACTGGAGATGTCAGCAGTGAATAAAACAAACAAAAATCCCTGTCCTGATGAAGTTCTATTTAGTGGAGAAGATGCATAGTAGCGTGTCAGAAAAGGTCAAGTCCTATGGAGAAAAAACAAGCAGGAAAAGAGAACGAGGAATTTAGCATCTGCATCTCAAACAGTGGTCACATGTGGCTCCCACAGAGGTGACACAGTGTCAGAGGGTACCCAGGCGGGGAAGTAGGCTCTCACATACAGGCTATGCTGATGTTGGGTCATGGGCCACAGAGACTCACAGATGGGTGATCTGTCAGAGGCCAGACCGCAACCCCAGCCCCAGAAAGCTGCCCATCCCCTCTCTGAAGGCCTCTCAATCCTCTACCCTCAGACCATCTAGGCCTCTACTATGCAAGAGAAACAAGTTTCCACCCTGTGTCCTGTGCCAGCTCAGGTCTGGATGAGTTGAGACACTGGGCTCTGCGGTGTCACTGAGTCAACTCAGGCAACCCACTTCCTCACTCGGGTCTCAGTCTACTTGCCTATAAAATGGGGACAATGATCCCTGCCCAGTGAACAGTGAGTAACAGCGAGGCTGGTGGCTGTTTAAGCGCCTACTGCCTTATCCTTCACCCTGCAAGTATGTTCCTGAAGAGCACCAGCCTTGGGGTCCACAAAAGCCCAGGGACAGCAGGGGCTGAGACCCAAATCTCAGTGTGTCTTTCAGTGTGAGCCACTGGACCCTTGTCCTGGAGACACTTGGGGACAAGAAGGGCCCAAGAGCAGTTAAATTTGGGAAACTCAGCACACTCTACTTGCCTCTGGGAGATTCACAATGCTCACTGCCAAGTCCAGGCTTTGGGAAGATATACTCCAAGAACTGTGGATGGATGGATGGATGGATGGATAGATAGATGAATATATCGTTCTACTCATTTCCAAATGGTAAGAATCACAGGGAGGAAGGTGAAAGGGATTCGAGCCCCAAGGACTCAGGGGAGAACCATTCACAGCCCCTCTAGACCACAAGTTTGGCTGGAGAACAGACGGAACTTATTCATTCATTGATTCATTCACACAACACACGGTGGTAAGAGCAGCATTAGAGATTAGCACTGGGAACCATGGGAACAACCAGGAGGGAACAATTAACTAAATGTGGGGGTGAAGGCGGCCAGGGATGGCTTTCTGGAGGTGAGCCTGAAGGGTCCTTTCGGGGAACGGACCTCAGGGCTCCAGACCTCATGCCATTTTCTCCAGCCACAAGAGTCATGCTTGGGGCTTCTTGGACTACATAGGCAGCTTCAATCTGATGGTTGTGGCCCCTTGGCCTCAACAGAATACATCTTGGAGCCCCCTTTTTACCCCAAACCCCCATTCCTCCTTGCCGTCAGCTGCTTGTGAGCCTTTTCACATCCAGAGAATGTATCAGCATTGTGCAGACCAAAAAGACCCAGAGGAACAAGGCTCCAATGGCAAAATTCCAAGTAGAATGACAAATAAATGGGGAGCCATCTGAGAGCAAGGGAGTCCTGCCCAACACCCCCCCCATGCCTTTCTCAGGGACCTCAGACCAGCCACTCACCTCCATCCTCCCAGCACCACCTGCAACCAGCCCCTTGCCCTCTGCAAACTGGAGCACGACTGGATCTTTAGATTGGGAAAAAATGCTTCATCATGTTCTGCTTCTTCATGCAAAACCAGAAACACCCTCCCCCTCTTCCCTCCTCCCAGCGCACTCTCCTTCCAGTAAAACGTGGTTAAAGGGACAGCGCCATCACTTTCCCAGCTCTGAGGGTCTGCTTAGAACTAGGGGGCTGGAAGGAGACAGAGGGCAAAGAGAAAGGAGCTGGCAGAGGTCTTTCCTGGGGGATATGTCTGTTCTGTCCTGGGGATCCTGGAGCAGGAAAACCCGGGTAAAGTAGGGGTGTAGTGGGTGTTGAGATAACTGCCTGGGGGAGGTTCAGAGGGGAAGTAGGAGTCTACAAACTCTCAAGGGGGTCTCAGGGCTCCCAGCATCCCCAGGGGTCCTTTCGCAGGGGTCCCTAAGCAGGAGGGGAACAGCCCAGAAAACACGGAACTGGACCCCCGACAGGAAGTCCAGGGAGGGGTCCCTGGCTCACTGTGTGACCCTGCTGGATCACTTGCCTCCCCTCTCGGGTCCCCTCAGCACAGTGTCCCTCCCTTCCCTCCCCTAAGGTAAAAGCAGAGGTTAATCTCTTTCCCCGCCCCAAGCCCAACAAAGAGCAGGCCCTGTCCCCGGTGCTGAAGCGCCAGCCGCAGCACCACCCCCACTCCCACGGCATAAAACATGAGCCAAAACCAATAAAGAGCCAAATGTCACAGCCGTTGCAGGGCCCCCTAAATCCTGGAGACCCCTTTTTCTACCTGACATCCTATTGGGGTGAGGGATTTTGGTACCCAGAAAGCATCCCACCACTTCCCTGTAAGACAGAAGGGATGCCAACTCAGGCGCCTGCTTGTCTGTTATAGGGGTGGGGGAAGACAAGACAAGTTGAGGCTGAGAAGATGGGGAGGGGGAGGGAGGAAAGAGGACTTCCTAGTGTTGACAGAACGGCAAGATGTGGGTTCCCCATCCCCAGTTCAGCCAGAGACCCCTCAAAGTGGAACTTCCTGGGGCAGTCGGGAGTCAGGAGTTGGAGCTTGTCTCTGGGGCAAGACCCCTTCGTTGTACAGATGGAAAAACAAGGGTGGGAGGACACAGCTTGTACAAGGTCATTCGACCAGCAAACTGCCTAGCTGACCCCAGTGTGCAGAAGCTGGCTCGGGTGGCACCCATCATTTCCCCCCACCCACCCCACACAGGGGCCAGCTCTCTTAACTTCATGCCCAAGCCCTCCTACGGTATCCCCACTGTAGGTTCTCTGCCCCTCAATCTCAGCCCAACTTCCTCCTGCCTGTTCAGGGGACCCTCTACCCGCTTTACTGGGGCTGGCAGCAGGGTCTCCCGTCTCCTCTCTCGGGGGCCACTGCAGACTTTTTAGAGAACGCTTTGCCTCCCCCCAACCCCACCCATCCGGGGTTCCCTCTCTCCATCCTCTGCAGTGTCTCCCATACCCCTATTCAGGGTAGCCTTGCTATTCTCCCCAACTCCAGGTCCCCCTTCATCTATTCCGAGGCTGGCCGCGGAGTTTCCTGAGCGCTCTCCAAGTGGGTCCTCTAGATGTTAGGAGAACACTGTACCTCCCCCTGTCAGGGGTCTCCTGTCTCCGTTCTATGCAGCGTCCATGCTCCCATTCAGGACTGCCTTGCTCCCTCCTCTGTTCCGGGGCTGGCTGCACAGTCTCTGCACCCCCTATCCTGAGAGCCTCTCTTAACTATGTGGAAAGCCTCGTGTCCTCTCTCATACAGGGATCCCCTCATCCTAATGACTGCAATCTTCCATTGCTCCATCCCGAGGGCATCCTGCCCCTATTCCCATCAGGTTTCTCCTTGTCCTCTCTCGGTTTCAAGTCCCCTTTCTTATTCCGAACACACTCGCAGGCTCTTCCGACGCGCACCCGGGGGTCCTCACTGGCCCACTCCGGGAGTCCTCTGCCCGCTTCCCCGACCTCGAGGGTCTCCTCTGACGCAGCGTCGATTCCCCTTCCCTCCTCGGTCCCCTGCCCCGCCCCTCACTGCGGCGGAGACAGTCGGCCGGGGGCCGCAGGGGAGGCGGCGGAGAGGGCGGGGCCCTCCTCCCCACCCCCTCACTGCCAAGGGGTTGGACCCGGCCACGGCGGCTATAAAAGGGCCGGCGCCCTGGTGCTGCCGCAGTGCCTCCCGCCCCGTCCCGGCCTTGCGTACCTGCTCCGGCCACGATGAGCTTCGGCGGCGCGGACGCGCTGCTGGGCGCCCCGTTCGCGCCGCTGCATGGCGGCGGCAGCCTCCACTACGCGCTGGCCCGAAAAGGTGGCGCAGGCGGGACGCGCTCCGCCGCCGGCTCCTCCAGCGGCTTCCACTCATGGACACGGACGTCTGTGAGCTCCGTGTCCGCCTCGCCCAGCCGCTTCCGTGGCGCAGGCGCCGCCTCAAGCACCGACTCGCTGGACACGCTGAGCAACGGACCAGAGGGCTGCATGGTGGCGGTGGCCACCTCGCGCAGTGAGAAGGAGCAGCTGCAGGCGCTGAACGACCGCTTTGCCGGGTACATCGACAAGGTGCGGCAGCTGGAGGCGCACAACCGCAGCCTGGAGGGCGAGGCGGCGGCGCTGCGGCAGCAGCAGGCGGGCCGCTCCGCTATGGGCGAGCTGTACGAGCGCGAGGTCCGCGAGATGCGCGGCGCGGTGCTGCGCCTGGGCGCGGCGCGCGGTCAGCTACGCCTGGAGCAGGAGCACCTGCTCGAGGACATCGCGCACGTGCGCCAGCGCCTCGACGACGAGGCCCGGCAGCGAGAGGAGGCCGAGGCGGCGGCCCGCGCGCTGGCGCGCTTCGCGCAGGAGGCCGAGGCGGCGCGCGTGGAACTGCAGAAGAAGGCGCAGGCGCTGCAGGAGGAGTGCGGCTACCTGCGGCGCCACCACCAGGAGGAGGTGGGCGAGCTGCTCGGTCAGATCCAGGGCTCCGGCCCCGCGCAGGCGCAGATGCAGGCCGAAACGCGCGATGCCCTGAAGTGCGACGTGACGTCGGCGCTGCGCGAGATTCGCGCGCAGCTTGAAGGCCACGCGGTGCAGAGTACGCTGCAGTCCGAGGAGTGGTTCCGAGGTACGCAGGCGCGCGGGTGGGGGGAGGGGAGGGGAGGGGAGGGGCGGGGCGCCCCCACTAACCCCATAGCGAGCTTCTGGGCTGCGTCACCCGAGGGGGCGCTGCCAGACTGCGCGTGGAGTGGCGCGCTGCTCACCTTCCCCCTGCAAAGTGCATTCCCCTAGTTAAGTCGCAGTTTTACTCTGGGTCTCTTGTGGGACGCCCGAACTCTGGGTTGTCCTTCGGTTCCCCCTTTCCAGGTTCTTTACGGCTGTACTTCAACTCTGGGCTCCCCGCTGCGCTCTGCCCCAAGCTTAGGCGACCCCACTCTGAGATCCCTCCCCCGTCAAAAACAAAACAAGTTTCCTCTATAGGAAAAAAGTGGTGCAGGATTCTGGTCTGCAAGCGCTGGAGACTTAGCCCTTCTAAGTAGCAAGGCTTCCCCGCCAATGCTGCCATCCCCTCTCCTGCACCCTGCAAGGAACCCTATTCCTCTCACCCCTACCAGGCTCCTTCCCACTACCTGCTCAGTGCTTAACGTCCCTACCTTAATCTTCCACGTGGGGTGGGTCAGGGCCTTTTCACATCCTTTCTTCCTAGAGGGAACCATTACTACAATCAGTTGTTGCCTGTGGCGGAGGTGGCTGGTGGGCCCTTTCATGTTTTAATGTCCCCTTTCTCCTTTAGGGAAGCTGGGAGCCGCCCAAGTCTGCCCCTCCCCCAACTCCTTGCAGCCCTGAGTCAGCTAGATTGCGCTGCCCTGAGGCTGTGCCCAGCAGCTGCAGGGTGACCTTGACAAACACTTTCTCTCTCTGGTTTTCATTTCTTTTTGAGTTGAAAGAGGAGGTAGATCAACTGGGCTGCTTAATCCGGGGAGTTCCATGATCTCTCACGAAACTGTCTATAAAATTTTGCGTTGTTTTTGGGAGAGAGGGCAGAGGCTTCAATGATTTTCCAAAAGCATCCGTGATCAACAATAGTTGAGAATCCCCAACCACCTGGATGTTTTCTAAGTCTTTGCCAGCACTAGCAGGGAAAGCTGGGATTTTGATGCATAGCTTTTTCTGTTCCTTTTCCACTCCTCTGCAGAGCAGAACCATCCCCTCCTCCATCTCCGCAGCAAGGCCCCTCCCTGCGCAAACCTCTTTTGGGTTTACCAGTCATAGGGGCAGACGTCCCAGGATTGTACTGGCCCACTCAGCTGACTTCCTTCCTTCCTCCCCACCAAGACTCGTGCCCTGAGTGCCACTATCTGGGGATTCACGATGTTCACTTTTATGAGCTAAAGACCAGTCTAGTCTCCAGACCTCCACTGCCCCTGGAAGGTTTCCTGGGAACCACGAGCTGGTTGCTGGCAGGGGCCAGGGTGTGGCTACCGATGCTCAGGGGCAATGCGCAGCTAGGTGGAGAGAGGGACGGGGGTTTGCACCCAAGCCGCGGGCTCTGCACTGACCTTGGACCGTGTGCAGAAACCTGTAAGGAAGGGACCATGGCTACAAGGTGACCTGATTGCTCACGGTACCCTCATGTCTCCTAAAGGTCACAAGCTCCTTAACTTGTTCAGCCACAAGCCTCCAGCCTCCAGCTCAGTGTTAAGCCCCATGGGCTAGGTATCACATCTGAACCCCCAGCACTGCCAGGCCCTTGCTAGGGAGCTGGACCAGGCATTAGGACCAGGGTTTCCTCTGCCCTGCAGGGTTTTTGGATCCCACGTTGGGGGAGACAGAGCCTGATCTTTGGGGATTTGAGTCCCAGCTCTGCCACTCACTAGCTGGGTGGCCTTGGGGAGTAGTCACTTGCCTTTATCTCACAGGACAGAGTGAGTCAAGCATCCAGGATGGTGCCTGTCACACGCAGTAGGTCAATCCACATGTGTCACCTTCAAAATCTGGGCATTAGGCCGGGCGTGGTGGCTCACGCCTGTAATCCCAGCTCTTTGGGAGGCCGAGGAGGGCGAATCACGAGGTCAGGAGTTCAAGACCAGCCTGGCCAATGTGGCAAAACCCCATCTCTACTAAAAATACAAAAAATTAGCTGGGCGTAGTGGCAGGTGCCTGTAATCCCGCTACTCGGGAGGCTGAGGCAGGATAATCGCTTGAACCCAGGAGGCGGAGCTTGCAGTGAGCTGAGAGTGCGCCACTGCACTCCAGCCTGGGCGACAGAGCTAGACTCCGTCTCAAAAAAAAAAAAAAAAGAAAAAAAAATCTGGGCATTAGAACCCAATCCAGATGTGTCTAACCCTGTGCCCTGCTACCTTCTCCCTCAGTGAGGCTGGACCGACTGTCGGAGGCAGCCAAGGTAAACACAGATGCCATGCGCTCAGCTCAGGAGGAGATAACTGAGTACCGGCGTCAGCTGCAGGCCAGGACCACAGAGCTGGAGGCACTGAAAAGCACCAAGGACTCACTGGAGAGGCAGCGCTCTGAGCTGGAGGACCGTCATCAGGCCGACATTGCCTCCTACCAGGTGGGCAGGGGCAAGGCAGACAGCCAGACTGCCTTACCTGATTGGGTAGCCGTGGACAAGTTACTGTCCCTCGCTGAGTAGGGTTGTAGTGGTTAAGATTGTGGCCCTTGGAGTCAGACATACCAGTACTTTCCAGCTGTGTGACCCTAGGAAAGTTATCTGCTTCTCTGAATCTGAGTTCCTTTCCAGCCATGAAAAAAAAAAAAAAAAAGCCTGGTTTGCAGAGCTGGAAAGATTAAAGAGATAGACTTTTATGTATGTATGTATGTATGTATGTATTTATTTATTTTGAGATGGAGTCTCACTCTGTTGCCCAGGCTGGAGTGCAGTGGCATGATCTCAGCTCACTGCAACCTCTGCCTCCTGGGCTCAAGAGATTCTCGTGCCTCAGCCTCCCGAGTAGCGGGGACTGCAAGCGCATGCCACCACACCTGGCTAACTTTTGTATTTTTAGTATTGACGGGGTTTCACCATGTTGGCCAGGCTGGTCTCAAACTCCTGGGCTCAGGCAATCCTCCCACTTCAGCCTCCCAAAGTGCTGGGATTACAGGTGTAAGGCACTGTGCCTGGCCTAAAGAGATAGACTTTAAATGAGATTAGTGTGAACTTGTGAATGAACTCGGCAAGGTCTTCAACATTGGAATCTTTCTAGATTTGAATCCCAGCTCTGCCACTCACTAGGTTGGTCTTGGTCGCAGTGGACATTCGGTAAACAGCAACCAGTGTCTTTGGGTGGCCGGGGGAAGGCCTTAGCAGATTCCTTCTTTTAAAGATAACTGGCGGCTGGGCATAGTGGCTCATGCCTGTAATCCCAGCACTTTAGGAGGCCAGGGCGGGTGGATCACTTGAGGTCAGGAGTTTGAGACCAGCCTGACCAACATGGTGAAACCCTGTCTCTACTAAAAAGATACAAAAATTAACTGGGCGTGGTGGTGTGTGCCTGTAATCCCAGCTACTTGGGAGGCTGAGACAGGAGAATCGCTTCAACTGAACCTGGGAGATGGGCGTTACAGTGAGCCGAGATCATGCCACTGCACCCAGCCTGGGCGACAGAGCGACAGAGCGAGACTCTGTCTCAAGAAAATTTTTAAAAATTAAGAAAATTAGCTGGGTATGGTGGTATGTGCCTACAGTCCTAGCTACTCAGAAGGCTGAGGCAGTCATCAATGCCTACCAAACCCTGACTATGTGGTGGACACTGTGGCACACTGGAGAAAGGAGCAAAAGCAGGCAAGGCCCTGCTCCCACTGGGCTTTTTTTTTTCTTTTTTGAGACACAGTCTCAAGCTGTTGCCCAAGCCGGAATATGACAGCGAGATCATAGCTCCCTAAAGCCTTGTACTCCCGGGCTCAAGTAATCCTCCTCCCTCAGCCTCCTGAGTAGCTGGGACTACAGGTGCACATCACCATGCCCAGCTGATTATTTAATTGTTTTGTAGAAATGAGGTCTCACTGTGTTGCCCAGGCTGGTCTCAAACTCCTGGGCTGAAGCGATCCTCCTGCCTCAGCCTTCCAAAATGCTGGGATTACAGGCGTGAACCACCAGAGTCTCACTTTGTCTCCCAGGCTGGAGTACAGTGGTGTGATCTCGGCTCACTGTAACCTCCGCCTCCTGGGTTCAAGCGATTCTCCTGTCTCAGCCTCCCGAGTAGCTGGGATTACAGGTGTGAGCCACCACATCTGGCTAATTTTTGTATTTTTAGTAGAGACAGGGTTTCACCATGTTGGCCAGTCTAGTCTCAAACTCCTGACCTTAAGTGATCCACCCTCCTCGGCTTCCCAAAGTGTTGGGAATACAGGCGTGAGCCACCACTCCCGGCTTCACTGAGCACTTTCTAAGCTCAAGATCTCTAAAAGTTATCCCATTATCCTACCAGCCAAACCAGCAGGAACAACTGTTGATGTCTGATGAATTTCATTTCAGACCTTCTCCAGTCTGAGGTCATTATACAGCAGGATTTTTGCTCCAGATTGTTCCATGTCCACTAATGAGGACCCTACAGCTCTGGCAGGGTTGGGGTTGGCCCCAGTGAGCCTGGCTGGATGGGCCTGCTCTGGGGTCACACAGCCCACCGCAGCTTCTCTGGTACTGAGGGCCAGACACTGGCTGGCATGTGATGTGTGTCACCTCTCCTTCCCAGGAAGCCATTCAGCAGCTGGATGCCGAGCTGAGGAACACCAAGTGGGAGATGGCCGCCCAGCTGCGAGAATACCAGGACCTGCTCAATGTCAAGATGGCTCTGGATATAGAGATAGCTGCTTACAGGTGAGATGCACAGGGGCTGTCACATGGTGGAGAAAGCTTGTGTTCCTACGAGACGCTAAGCCTTGGGTTTCAAGACCCCATTTAGGCAGCCTACCTGTCTTAGGGACAAAATTCTTTTTAAATTGCGACAAAATAGACAAAACATACAATTTACCATTGAAACAATTTATTTTATTTTATTTTTTATTTATTTTTTTGAGACAGACTTACTGTGTTGCCCAGGCTGAAGTACAGTGGTGCGATCTCTGCCCACTGCAACCTCTCCCTCCTGGGTTCAAGCGATTCCCGTGCCTCAGCCTCCTGAGTAGCTGGGATTACAGGTGCCTGCCACCACGCCTGGCTAATTTTTATATTTTTTTTTAGTAGAAACGGGGTTTCACCATGTTGGCCAGGCTGGTCTCAAACTCCTGAACTGAAGCCCTCTGCCCACCTCAGCCTCCCAAAGTCCTGGGATTACAGGCGAGAGCCCCATTCAACAATGTTAAGTAGACAGTTCAGTGATATTAAGTACTTTCACATTACTGTGCAGCCATAACCACTGTCTGTCTCCAGAACTGTTTTCATCATCCCAAACGGAAACTCCATACCCACGAAACCGTCATTATAATTCTCTCCTTCCTTTAGCCCCTGGCAGCCACTCTTTTACTTTGTGAGAGACATGAGTCCTTTGGTTTGTTTTGTTTTTGAGATGGAATCTCACTCTGTTGCCCAGGCTGGAGTGCAACAGCGTTATCTCGGCTCACTGCAACCTCTGTGTCCTGGGTTCAAGTGATTCTCCTGCCTCAGCCTCCCGAGTAGCTGGGATTACAGGCACATGCCACCACACCCGGCTATTTTTTGTATTTTTAGTAGAGACCGGGTCTCACTATGTTGGCCAGGCTGGTCTCGAACTCCTGACCTAAGGTGATCTGCCTACCTCAGCCTCCCAAAGTGCTGGGATTACAGGCGTGAGCCACTGCACCCAGCCAGTGAGTCTTGAGAGTGACTTACTTTCATTATGAAATAATTTAGAGGGTAGAAGTTCCTTATCCCCTTCCCAAATCCAGCCAGCCAGAGGCCTGCTTTGGAGGGAAAAGAGGTGCTTGAGTTGTCAGGGACCTTTAAAACTCTGTGCTTTGGAGTTTCTTAGCTCTGCAAGCATTCATTTCTTGGGGGAAATAAAGTGGAGATGATAATAAGGGCACCCATGTCATAGGGTTGTCAGGAAGATGAGCTAATCCCATTCCCAAGATAATCCAGGAAGCACAGGTACCACTGGGCTGTCACAGAGGGAACCCTTAGTCAATGGCAGCCTTGAGAAAGCCAGTCTCAGGAATAAGACCTGGGGGAGCAGGGCTAGGGAGCAGGACTGATTCCCCGAGGACTTGTCCCAGTTCTGACTGGTGACCCATGGCTTCCTACCTCTTGGCTCTCGTCTGTAATCTTGCTACTCAAAGCATGGCACATGAACCAGCGGAATTGGCATCATTCAAGAGCTTATCAGAAAGATAGTCTCTCGGTTGGGTGTAGTGGCTCATGCCTATAAATCCCAGCACTTTGGGAGACCAAGGCAGACAGATTGTTTCAGTTCAGAGACCAAGCTGGGCAGCATGGTAAAACCCCATCTCTACAAAAAATACAAAAAAAAAAAAAAATAGCTGGGCATGGTGGCACATGCCTTTAGTCTCAGCTACTCGGGAGGCTGACGTGGGAGGATCACCTGAGCCCGGGAGTTGGAGGCTTCAGTGAGCTATGATCGTGCCACTGCACTCCAGCTTGTCATCACAGAGTGAGACACTGTCTCAGAAACAACAACAAAACAACAACAAAAGACAGACTCTCAGCCCCTCTCCAGACCTGCTGAATGAGAATCTGCATTTTGATAAGATCTCCGGTCATCTGTGTGCTGCTAAATTTGGGAAGTACTAGTCTGAGGGGTAACCCCCACACTTACTCTGAGACAAGCACTCTGCCAAGTCTTTTCCATTCATTGTCTCACTGAAACAACCCTCTGACGTAGGGACTCTAATGACCCTCTTTTTCCAGTGAGGAAATTGAGGCTCAAAGAGTTTGTGTGTCTTGGCCAAGGTCACCCATCTAGTGAGGAGCAAAGTCAAGAGGGGAAACTGCGGCCTCTACCGTATTCCTCTCGAACTCCTGACCTCAGGTGATCCACCCACCTCGGCCTCCCAAAGTGCTGGGATTACAGCTACCCTATTCCTGAAACTCAAAAGATGGTAATATAGGGTGATGAGAGACACTTGTGATTCAACTGGGAGCATTCTAAGACCTCTTAAACCCAAATTTATAAAAGTAGAATTGTGGTCGGGCACGGTGGCTCATACCTGTAATCCCAGCACTTTGGGAGGCCGAGGCGGGTGGATCGCCTGAGGTCCGGAGTTTGAGACCAGCCTGACCAATATGGTGAAACCCCCGTCTCTACTAAAAATACAAAAATTAACTGGGCGTGGTGGCGTACGCCTGTACTCCCAGCTACTCAGGAGACTGAGACAGAAGAATTGCTTGAAGCCGGGGGAATTGCTTGAATCTGGGAGGCAGAGGTTGCAGTGAACTGAGATTGGACCACTGGACTCCAGCCTAGGTGACAGAGCAAGACTCTGTCTCAAGAAAAGGAAAAAAAAAAGTGGAATTGTTTGCTCAGGCTCCCAGGGTTCTCCTGAATAATATTTTAGTTTGAGGGACAATAAATTTAACTTTCGTTAAATTTATTTAGGAGCTTTCTCTTGAGGGCCGTTTTTTATGGGGCAAAAGTTGTTTTATTTCAAAAGTTTCAGGCTTAGTTGTGTTGAAGAAGACCAGTTGCTCCAGCCTGGGCAACAGAGTGAGACCCTCTCAAAAACAACAACAACAACAACAAAAAAAGACCAGTCCCACCAGGGTACACATTCTGGGTGGTCACTGGAATGATTTGCCAAGTGACTTTCTCCAGTCTCATAATGCCCACCATTCACATTCCTGTTCCACCAAAACCCATATCATTCGATGTCAGTGACCTTCAGGATAGTCTAGGAAGAACCCAAATAGTGAATTTGCTCTGAGTTTATACTAATGTGTTCCATGATCCATCCTGCAGAAAACTCCTGGAAGGTGAAGAGTGTCGGATTGGCTTTGGCCCAATTCCTTTCTCGCTTCCAGAAGGACTCCCCAAAATTCCCTCTGTGTCCACTCACATAAAGGTGAAAAGCGAAGAGAAGATCAAAGTGGTGGAGAAGTCTGAGAAAGAAACTGTGATTGTGGAGGAACAGACAGAGGAGACCCAAGTGACTGAAGAAGTGACTGAAGAAGAGGAGAAAGAGGCCAAAGAGGAGGAGGGCAAGGAGGAAGAAGGGGGTGAAGAGGAGGAGGCAGAAGGGGGAGAAGAAGAAGCAAAGTCTCCCCCAGCAGAAGAGGCTGCATCCCCAGAGAAGGAAGCCAAGTCACCAGTAAAGGAAGAGGCAAAGTCACCGGCTGAGGCCAAGTCCCCAGAGAAGGAGGAAGCAAAATCCCCAGCCGAGGTCAAATCCCCTGAGAAGGCCAAGTCTCCAGCAAAGGAAGAGGCAAAGTCACCAGCCGAGGCCAAGTCCCCAGAGAAGGAGGAAGCAAAATCTCCAGCTGAGGTCAAGTCCCCCGAGAAGGCCAAGTCCCCAGCAAAGGAAGAGGCAAAGTCACCGGCTGAGGCCAAGTCTCCAGAGAAGGCCAAGTCCCCAGTGAAGGAAGAAGCAAAGTCACCGGCTGAGGCCAAGTCCCCAGTGAAGGAAGAAGCAAAATCTCCAGCTGAGGTCAAGTCCCCTGAAAAGGCCAAGTCTCCAACGAAGGAGGAAGCAAAGTCCCCAGAGAAGGCCAAGTCCCCAGAGAAGGAAGAAGCCAAGTCCCCTGAGAAGGCCAAGTCCCCAGTGAAGGAAGAAGCAAAGTCCCCTGAGAAGGCCAAGTCCCCAGTGAAGGAAGAAGCAAAGTCCCCTGAGAAGGCCAAGTCCCCAGTGAAGGAAGAAGCAAAGACCCCCGAGAAGGCCAAGTCCCCAGTGAAGGAAGAAGCCAAGTCCCCAGAGAAGGCCAAGTCCCCAGTGAAGGAAGAAGCAAAGTCCCCAGAGAAGGCCAAGACTCTTGATGTGAAGTCTCCAGAAGCCAAGACTCCAGCGAAGGAGGAAGCAAGGTCCCCTGCAGACAAATCACCTGAAAAAGCCAAAAGCCCTGTCAAAGAGGAGGTCAAGTCCCCAGAGAAGGCAAAATCTCCCCTGAAGGAGGATGCCAAGGCCCCTGAGAAGGAGATCCCAAAGAAGGAAGAAGTGAAGTCCCCAGTGAAGGAGGAGGAGAAGCCCCAGGAGGTGAAAGTCAAAGAGCCCCCAAAGAAGGCGGAGGAAGAGAAAGCCCCTGCCACGCCAAAAATGGAGGAGAAGAAGGACAGCAAGAAAGAGGAGGCACCCAAGAAGGAGGCTCCAAAGCCCAAGGTGGAGGAGAAGAAGGAACCTGCTGTCGAAAAGCCCAAAGAATCCAAAGTTGAAGCCAAGAAGGAAGAGGCTGAAGATAAGAAAAAAGTCCCCACCCCAGAGAAGGAGGCTCCTGCCAAGGTGGAGGTGAAGGAAGACGCTAAAGCCAAAGAGAAGACAGAGGTGGCCAAGAAGGAACCAGATGATGCCAAGGCCAAGGAACCCAGCAAACCAGCAGAGAAGAAGGAGGCAGCACCGGAGAAAAAAGACACCAAGGAGGAGAAGGCCAAGAAGCCTGAGGAGAAACCCAAGACAGAGGCCAAAGCCAAGGAGGATGACAAGACCCTCTCAAAAGAGCCTAGCAAGCCTAAGGCAGAAAAGGCTGAAAAATCCTCCAGCACAGACCAAAAAGACAGCAGGCCTCCAGAGAAGGCCACAGAAGACAAGGCCGCCAAGGGGAAGTAAGGCAGGGAGAAAGGAACATCCGGAACAGCCAAAGAAACTCAGAAGAGTCCCGGAGCTCAAGGATGGGAGTAACACAATTTTCACTTTTTCTCTCTTTATGTAAGAAGAAACTGCTTAGATGACGGGGCCTCCTTCTTCAAACAGGAATTTCTGTTAGCAATATGTTAGCAAGAGAGGGCACTCCCAGGCCCCTGCCCCCATGCCCTCCCCAGGCGATGGACAATTATGATAGCTTATGTAGCTGAATGTGATACATGCCGAATGCCACACGTAAACACTTGACTATAAAAACTACCCCCCTCCTTTCCAAATAAGTGCATTTATTGCCTCTATGTGCAACTGACAGATGACCGCAATAATGAATGAGCAGTTAGAAACACATTATGCTTGAGATGTCTTAACCTATTCCCAAATGCCTTCTGTTTTCCAAAGGAGTGGTCAAGCCCTTGCCCAGAGCTCTCTATTCTGGAAGAGCGGTCCAGGTGGGGCCGGGCACTGGCCACTGAATTATGCCAGGGCGCACTTTCCACTGGAGTTCACTTTCAATTGCTTCTGTGCAATAAAACCAAGTGCTTATAAAATGAAAATGTTGCTGCTGTTATTTATTCTCTTTCCCTGGGAAGGCTGGGGGCAGGGCAAGGGAGGTCTGGATGTGACACCCAAGACTGAATGGGACTGAGCAAGCATCAGTTCCCTCGTGGGTCTAGAGCGACTTGCATGGTCTCTCTAGTGCTGTTTCCTGGGCACAAACCATGTGCCAGGCAGTGTGCTAGGGGCTTTATTTTTATGATCTGTACAGGTGGCCTGGTATGTGGTTTCTCAGTGTGGACTGTAGACTGCCTTCAGCAGCATCACCTGGGAGTATTATAAAAATGCACACTTGGCTGGGCGCGGTGGCTCACGCCTGTAATCCCAGCACTTTGGGAGGCCGAGGCAGGCGGATCACGAGGTCAGGAGATCGAGACCAGCCTGGCCAACATGGTGAAAGCCCATCTTTACTGAAAATACAAAAATTGGCTGGGTGTGGTGGCTCACGCCTGTAATCCCAGCACTTTGGGAGGCCGAGGCAGGCAGATCACTTGAGGTCAGGAGTTCGAGACCAGCCTGCGCAACATGGTGAAACCCCATCTCTACTAAAAAAAAACAAAAATTAGCCGGGTGTGGTGGTGCACATCTGTAATCCCAGCTACTTGGGAGGCTGAGGCAGGAGAATCGCTTGAACCCAGAAGGGCAGAGATTGCAGTGCGCCAAGATTGTGTCACTGCACTCCAGCCTGGGTGGTGGTAGAGAAAGACTCCATCTCAAAAAACAAAACAAAAAACAAGCTAACTGGGCATGGTGGTGTGCGCCTGTAATCCCAGCCACTCAGGAGGCTGAGGCACGAGAATTGCTTGAGCCTGGGAGGCAGAGGTTGCGCTGAGCTGAGATTGCGCCACTGCACTCCAGCCTGGGTGATAGAGAAAAAAAAGAAAAAGAAAATAAAATTAGCTGGGTATGGGGCACACACCTGTGGTCCCAGCTACTCAGGGGCTGAGGTGGGAGGATTGTTTTAACCCAGGAATTCAAGGCCGTAGTGAGCTATGATCACACACTGCACTCCAGTCTGGGTGAAAGGGTAAGACCTTTTCTCCAAAAAACAGAGAAAGAGAAAAGGGCTTTGATTGATTGGCTCTTGATTATCAAACATGCCCAAGGACTCTGAAAACCTAAGCATTAATTTTCTGTGCAGCTCTGCCCTAGGGAAATCAGACAGACCTCCACAGGCCCAGGAACGTAGTATAGCATCTGAATATCAAACTGGGATCTAAGACCCAGGAAATTCCCATGTGTCTTGTCTGAAAAAAGTTACAGTTGGTTGAGAACCTCAAAATACTTATAATGATGACAGTACCATTTGTTGAGATAACCAAAGTCTTGCTCTGTCACCCATGCTGGAGTGCAGTGGCACCATCTCGGCTCACTGCAGCCTCCGCCTCCTGGGTTCCAGCAATTCTTCTACCTCAGCCTCCCAAGTAGCTGGGACTACAGGCGCATGCCACCACGCCTGGCTAATTTTTGTATTTTTAGTAGAGACAGGGTTTCGCCATGTTGGCCAGGCTGGTCTCAAACTCCTGACCTCAGGTGATCCACCTGCCTCAGCCTCCCAAAGTGCTGGGATTACAGGTGTGAGCCACCATGTCTGGCAGAGATAATCATGTTTTTACATAAATTCTAGCCAGTCCACATGGGCATTTTTCAACGTAGAGATTCTGATGCCTATTTTAATGGTGAGAAAACAGGCGAGGTGAGTTGCCCAGAGCCACACAGCTAGTAAATGATAGTGCCAGAATTTGAACCCAAAACTTAACTCCAGAGTCCGTGTTTTCTGTAGTACCATGCCATAGAATCCTGAGCAAGCTGCATTGGTTTAATTTTGGTCATCAAATGACTGCTATGTCAGGTGTCAACTGTCCCAATTCACCTGGGATATAGGAGTTTCCCATGATATAGGACTTTTAGTGTTAAAACGAGGAAAGTCCTGGGCAAATGGGGATGAATTGTTCCCCCTAATGTTTGGGCAGCCATTCTAGCACATTTCAGAATATTGCATATGACAAAACCTAATGGCAACATTCAAGGGCTGAAGTGAAGTCACTGGACTCAGTCACTTCTTGGCTCTCAGGTCTGTTTCCCTTAATATTGGCTTTTGTGATAGGCTTCCCCTAAAATGGCTCCAATGGCCAAGTGCCTGTAATCCGAGCACTTTGGGAAGCTGAGGCAGGAGGATTGTGTGAGGCCAGGAGTTTGAATCCAGCCTGGGCAACAAAGCCCCTGTCTACCAAAAATTAAACAAACTACTGGGCATGGTGGTGCATGCCTGTAGTTGTAGCTACTTGGGAGGCTGAGGCAGGAGGATTGCTTGAGCCCAGGAGTTCAAGGTTACAGTGAGCTATGATTGCTACCACTGTACTCCAGCCTGGGTGACAGTAAAACCCTGTCTCTAAGAGAGAAATTAAAAATTAATAAAATAAAATGGTTCCCAACAATTCCTACCTCCTGTTATTCATGCTGTTTTGTAATCCCCTCCCCTTCAATGTAGGCCTGGCCTAGTAATTCGTTCTAATGACTAGCATATGGCAAAGTGGTGGAATGTCATTTCCATTAGTAGTTTACAAGAAGATTCTGGCTTCTGTTTTGCTTGCTCTCACTCTGATGGAAGCCAGCTACCATGTTGTGAGTTGCCCTAAGGAGAGGCCTACATGGTAAGGAACTGAAGGAACCCTTTGGCCAATAGCCAGTAAGGAACTGAGGTCCTAAATTCAATGAGAAACTGAATTCTACTAATAACCACATGAGTGAGAACGGAAGCAGATCCTCCCCAGTTGAGCCATCAAATGAGACTGCAGCCCCATCCAACACCCTGATTGCAGCGTTATGAGAGGCTTTAAGGAAGAGCCACCCAGCTAAGCTGTGCTTGGATAATAAATGTTTGTTGTTTGAAGTCACCAAGTTTTTGGGTAATTTGTTACACAGAAATAGATGTAACGAAGCTTCTCTTTCAGAAAGGCCTTCTCTTCATGGAGATCCTCAGCTATGATAGGCTTATATTATTCCAGGTTCAAATCACGGGAAAGAGATTCTGTTCCTACCAGTTCAAATCAAAGTGTGAGAAGTGAGTCTCAGTGGAAGATTGGGTCATGCACCCATCCTGAAATTAATTACTGTGGCCAGGGAGGATGGATCACACTGATTGGACCTGCTGGGTCACATGCCCAACTCTAGATCCAGGGATGGAGTCAGCCCATCTGAACCTATCTGAACCACATAAACAAGACCTGACATTTCAGAACCCAAGGATAGAGAGAATCCTAAGAGCTTCCAGAGAGAGAGAAGAAAAAGCAGGGTCAAGAATCAAATGGCACGGCCGGGCGCGGTGGCTCACGCCTGTAATCCCAGCACTTTGGGAGGCCAAGGAGGGCAGATCACGAGGTCAGGAAATTGAGACCATCCTGGCTAACACGGTGAAACCCTGTCTCTACTAAAAATACAAAAAATTAGCTGGGTGTGGTGGTGGGCGCCTGTGGTCCCAGCTACTCGAGAGGCTGAGGCAGGAGAATGGTGTGAACCTGGGAGGTGGAGCTTGCAGTGAGCCGAGATCACGCCACTGCACTCCAGCCTGGGCGACAAAACGAGACTCCGTCTCAAAAACAAACAAAAAAGAGAATCAAAATGGCCCCAAACTTCTCAGCAGCAATGATGGACACTGCTTAGAAGTCTATACTGATAAATCAAGCATGAGGTAGAAAAAGGACAATTTCAGGCTTATGAAGTCTCAAAAAATTACTTTCCATAAATTACTGGAGGACATGCTTCAACAAAAAGTGAGCATAAACCAGGAAATAGAAACTCTGGGAATACAGAAAACGGGCTACACAAAGAAGAGAGAAGGGACTCTTTAGGTTGATGACAAAGAGAAATTGATGGACAATAGCTGTGTAGCCTCCATCCAGATTGGAGTGAGTCTGGGGGAAGAGGGGCAGTTCTGAGGCATAAAAAAAACAAAAAACAAAATCTGACAAATTATTTGACATGATTGACCATGGGTAAAACTGAATTGAAAGTCTTACTGGGCCAGGCGCGGTGGCTCAAGCCTGTAATCCCAACACTTTGGGAGGCTGAGGCGGGTGGATCACCTGAGGTCAGGAGTTCGAGACCAGCCTGGCCAACATGGTGAAACCCTGTCTCTACTAAAAATACAAAAATTAGACAGGCATGGTGGTGCACACCTGTAGTCCCAGCTGCTTGGGAGGCTGAGGCAGGGAGAATCGCTTGAACCCGGGACGGGGAGGTTTCAGTGAGCCAAGATTGCACCACTGCACTCCAGCCTGGGCAACAGAGGAAGACTCCACCTGAGAAAAAAAAAAAAAAAAAGAAAGTCTTGTATTGAACTAGTGGAGACTGCAGGAATATTTAGTCAATTTCAAAGACAAAACAAGTCATAAAAGGGAGGAAAACATTAACTCCAGGAGAAGTAAAAAATTGTGTGTAAGAAGAAGTTATAATTATTATATACTAGCCAATTCAATAGGTAACAATATTTACCTAATAGTAACGAAAGCAATGAATATGGATTATACCAAAAAGTACGCTAAATAAATGGCAAAGATGGTGAAAGGGGCAAAGGGATGTGTGACTGATCAAAAATAGTCATCTCAGCTGGATGTGGTGGCTCGTGCCTATAATCCCAGCACTTTGGGAGACTGAGGTGGGCGGAATGCTTGAGCCCAGGAGTTTGGGACCAGCCTGGGCAACATAGCGAGACCTCATCTCTACTTAAAAAAAAAAAAAAAATTAACTGGCCATGGTGGCCCGTGCCTGTAGTCCCAGAGGCTAAGATGGGAGGATAGCTTGAGTCTGAGAGTTTGAAGCTGCAGCAAACTATGATGAAGCCACTGCACTCCACCCTGGGCAACAGAGGGAGATCCTGTGTCAAATAAAATAAAGCTTCCCTGGGTGACCCTTACTTAGAAAAACCTACATTCATTCATTCATTGATCGAGATAGAGTCTTCTCTGTCGCCCAGGCTGGAGTGCAGTGGCACCATCTTGGCTCACTGCAACCTACACCTCTCAGGTTCAAGTGATTCTCCTGCCTCAGCCTCCCAAGTAGTTGGGACCACAGATGCGTGCCATCACGCCCGGCTAATTTTTGTATTTTTGGTAGAGACGTGGTTTTGCCATGTTGTCCAGGCAGGTCTCAATCTCCTGAGCTCAAGCAATCCACTAACCTCAGCCTCCCAAAGTGCTGGGATTACAGGTGTGAACCACAGCACCCAGCATCATCAGCATTATTTCTGTTGCAAGTGACCAAAACAGAATTAAACTAGTTTGAGCAAAATACTTACTAATGCGCTGCTGCTGATAAATATATTAGCTTACATAACCCCAAGGAGTTCAAGAAGGTTGAATCATAGCTGGGCGTGGTGGCTCATGCCTGTAATCCTAGCACTTTGGGAGTCCGAGGTGGACGGATCGCCTGAGGTCAGGAGTTCAAGACCACCCTGGCCAGCATCGTGAAACCCCGTCTCTACTTAAAGTGCAAAAATTAGCTGAGTGTGATGGTGCATGACTGTAATCCC
The DNA here is from genome assembly GCF_028885655.2 of Pongo abelii. Taxonomy (NCBI): domain Eukaryota; kingdom Metazoa; phylum Chordata; class Mammalia; order Primates; family Hominidae; genus Pongo; species Pongo abelii. Next base: position 35,924,101 of record NC_085929.1, read on the forward strand.
AGCTACTTAGGAGGCTGAGGCAGGATAATCACTTGAACCTGGGAGGTGGAGGTTGCAGCAAGCTGAGATTGTGCCACTGTACTCCAGCCTGGGGGACAGAGTAAGACACTGTCTCAAAAAAAAAAAAAAAAAAAGAAGAAGGTTGAATTGCTTCAGGAATGGCTGGATCCAGGGGAACTCTCAAATGATGTTCCCCAGGAAGTTGTCACTCATTTCTCCATCTCTCAGCTGCTTCCTTTTCTGTCGGTTTTACTATCAGGCAGAACATCTCCATGTGGTCTCCAGAAGCTTTGGGCTTATATCCTACCAGGTTAGCAAACTCAGGGGAGAAAAAAGAACTCTTGTTCAATATTCCAGGAAAAGTCCAGGGTTTGATTCTCACTGGGCTGGTAGGGCCATATGATCCTCCTTGAGCCAATGCATGAGACACTGATGAGCTAGACAGAGTTCACCTGCTTATCCCTGGAGCTAGGGAATATGTCAGACCCCTCAGCCTGAAATTGAGAGTTTGAGAGGGGAGTTTCCCAAAGGAAAATAGAAGTACTCTTAGCAGGAGAAAAAGGAGTGGATGCTGGACTTTGCTAATAATAAATGTCCACAGTGGATGGAGTGCAGGTAGCAGAAGATCCAAAAGAATGATAATACCCAGTGTTAGCAGCTATGTAGAGAAACCTGAATTTTCTGGAGCTAATGCTTGGAATGAAAATCTTCCAGGAAGGCAATCTAACGAAATATGTCAAAAGCCTTAAAAGCTTAGTCTTTTTTTTTGAGACGGAATCTCACTCTATTGCCCAGGCTGGAGCGCAGTAGTGCGATCTTGGCTCACTGCAACCTCCACTGCCTGGGCTCAAGCAATTCTCCTGCCTCAGCCTCCCAAGTAGCTAGGATTACAGGCACCTGCCACCGCGCCCAGCTAATTTTTGTATTTTTAGTAGAGACGGGGTTTCACCATCTTGGCCAGGCTGGTCTTGAACTCCTGACCTCGTGATCCACCCACCTCAGCCTCCCAAAGTGCTGGGATTACAGGCGTGAGCCACCATGCCTGGCCTCAAGCTTAGATAGTCTTTAACCAAGGTATGCCACTTTGAATAATGTATCCTAAATAAATACTTAGGTATATACAGAAATATTCAAATATGAAATCTATGTACCTCAGTTTGGGTTATAATTTGGAACAACAGAAAATATACTGAATATACACTAATAGGAGACTGGCTAAATAAATTACATTTATATTAGTAAACATGTTAAAGCAAAAAATAAAACTAGTTTGTTTTTAATTTTTATTACTTTATTTTATTTTTCCATAAGTTATTGGGGAACAGGTGGTGTTTGGTTACATGAGTACATTTTTTAGTGGTGATTTGTGAGACTTTGGTGCACCCATCACCCAAGCAGTGTACACTGCACCATATTTGGAGTCTTTTATCCCTCGCCCCCTCCCACTCTTCCTTCCAAGTGCCCAAAGTCCATTGTATCATTCTTACGCCTTTGCGTCCTCATAGCTTAGCTCCCACATATCAGTAAGAACATACAATGTTTAGTTTTCCATTCCTGAGTTACTTCCCTTAGAATAATAGTCTCCAATCTCATCCAGGTCACTGCAAATGCTGTTAATACATTCCTTTTTATGGTTGAGTAGTATTCCATCATATATATATATATATATATATATATATATATATATATATATATATATTCACGCCTGTAATCCCAGCACTTTTGGGAGGCTGAGGCAGGCGGATCACCTGAGGTCAGGAGTTCAAGACCAGCCTGGCAAACACGGAGAAACCCTGTCTCTACCAAAAATACAAAATTTAGCCAGGCATGGTGACACATCTGTAATCCCAGTTACTTGGAAGGCTGAGGCAGGAGAATCACTTGAACCTGGGCGGCAGAAGTTGCAATGAGTGGAGATCACGCCACTGCACTCCAGCCTCAGCAACAGAGTGAGACTCTGTCTCAAAAAGTAATAATAATAAATGAATTAAAAATAAATAAAAATAAAAAAATAAAAAAGCCTCAATTAGGGCTGGGCACAGTGGGTCATGCCTATAATCCCAGCACTTGGGAGGCCGAGGCAGGTGGATCATCTGAGGTCAGGAGCTCAAGACCAGCCTGGCAAACATGGTGAAACCCTGTCTCTACCAGAAAATTTATACATTAGCCAGATGTGGTAATGTGCACCGGTACCAGGTCCCAGCTACTCAGGAGGTTGAGGCAGGAGAATCACTTGAAATCGGGCGGTGGAGGTTGCAGCGAGCTGAGATGGCGCCACTGCACTCCAGCCTGAGCAACAGAGCAAGACTCCATCTTTAAAAAAAGAGCCTCAATTAAAAAAAAATAGCTTCCATAAATTTGAAAGAATTGAAATCGTACAAAGTACATTCTCTGATCACACTAGAGTAAAACTAAAAGTTAATAACTAATCTGGGAAAGTCACAAATATGTGAAAACCAAACACTCCCAAATAACCAATGGGTCAAAGATAAAATCAGAGGGGAAATCAGAATATTTTCAGATGAATGAAAATGAAGATATAACATATGAAAACTTATGGTATGCAACTAAAACAATGCTTAGAGGGAAATTTAAAGTTGTAAATGTCTACATTTAAAAAGAAGAATGAGGCCAGGCACAGTGGCTCACGCCTGTAATCCCAGCACTTTGGGAGGCCGAGGCTGGAGGATCACTTGAGCCCAGGAGTTCTAGACCAGCTTGGGGAACATAGTGAGACCCCGTCACTACAAAATAAAAATTAAAAAATTAACTAGGCACAGTGGCGTGTGCCTGTAGTCCCAGCTACTTGGGAGGCTGAGGCAGGAGGGCTGCCAGAGTCCAGGAGTTCAAGACTGCAGTGAGCTACAATCGCACCACTGCACTCCAGCCTGGGTGAGAGAGCAAGACCCTGTCTCTAAATAAAGGAAAAGAAGAATGATCTCAAATCAATAACCTAAATTTCTACCTTAAGACATTGAAAAAAGAGCAAAGTAAACCCAAAGAAGGGTTAGAGTGGAAATTAATGAAATAGAGAATATAAAAATGACACAGAAAAATCAATGAAATTAAAAGTTAGGTATTGGCTGGACGCAGTGGCTCACACCTATAATCCCAGCACTTTGGGAGGCTGAGGAGGGTGGATCACCTGAGGTCAGGAGTTCAAGACCGGCCTGGCCAACATGGTGAAACTCCATCTCTACTAAAAATACAAAAATTAGCTGGGCGTGGTGGCGAGTGCCTGTAATCCCAGCTACTTGGGAGGCTGAGGCAGGAGAATTGTTTGAACCCAGGAGGCGGAGGTTGCAGTGAGCCAAGATTACACTCCAGCCTGGACGACAAGAGTGAAACTCTGTCTCAAAAAAAAAAAAAAAAAGGTCTTAAAAAGACCAACAAAATTGACAAACCTTTAGCTAGACTGACTAAGATAAAAGAAGAAAAGACTCAAATTACTAAAATCAAGAATAAAAGAGAAGGCATTAATGCCAACCTTACAGAAATAAAAGGAATTATAAGGCAATACTGTGAACAACTGCATGTCCACTGATTCAATAATTTAGATTAAATGCATAAATTCCTAGAAATATAAAAACTACTGAAACTGACTCAAGAAAAATGAGAAAATCTGGCCAAGTGGGGTGGCTCACACCTGTAATCCCAGCACTTTGGGAGGCCAAGGCAGGTGGATCACAAGGTCAGGAGATCAAGACCAGCCTGGCCAACATGGTGAAACCCTGTCTCTACTAAAAATACAAAAATTAGCCAGACGTGGTGGCACGTGCCTGTAATCCCAACTACTTGGGAGGCTGAGGCAGAAGAATCGCTTGAACTCAGGAGGCGGAGGTTACAGTGAGCCGAGGTCACGCCATTACACTCCAGCCTGGACAACAAGAGCGAAACTCTGTCTCAAAAAAAAAAAAAAAAAAAAAAAAAAATACAGTCTGGGCACAGTGGCTCATACCTGTAATCTCAGCACTTTGGGAGGCCAAGGCGGGCGGATCACGAGGTCAAGACCATCCTGGCCAACATGGGGAAACCTCATCTCTACTAAAAATACAAAAATTAGCTGGGTGGGTGTGGTGGCACGTGCCTGTAATCCCAGCTACTCAGGGGGCTGAGGCAGGAGAATCGCTTGAACCCAGGAGATGGAGGTTGCAGTGAGCCGAGATTGTGCCACTGCACAATCCAGCCTGGCGACAGTGGGAGACCCCATCTAAAAAAAATAAATAAATAAATAGCAAGCAAAAATTAGACAGGCATGGTGGGGTGAGTACTTCTAGTCCCAGTTACTCTGGAGGCTGAAGCAGTAGAATTGCTTGAACCTGGGAGGCAGAGGTGGCAGTGAGCCAAGACTGCACCACTGCACTCCAGCTTGGGCGACAGAGTGAGACTCTATCTCAAAAAAAAAAAAAAGAAAATCGGCTGGGCATGGTGGCTTACGCCTGTAATCCCAGCACTTTGGGAGGCTGAGGCAGGCGGATCACGAGGTCAGGAGATCGAGACCATCCTGGCTAACACGGTGAAACCCCGTCTCTATTGAAAATACAAAAAATTAGCCGGGCGGGGTGGCGGGCACCTGTAGTCCCAGCTACTGGAGAGCCTGAGGCAGGAGAATGGAGTGAACCCGGGAGGCGGAGCATGCAGTGAGCCGAGATAGCGCCACTGCAGTACAGCCTGGGTGAAAGAGCGAGACTCCATCTCAAAAAAACAAAAAAAAACAAAAAAAAAGGAAAGAAAATCAATTAATGTAATACACTACCTTATAGAATGAAGGGGAGCTGGGCATGATGACTCACACCTGTATTTCCAGGTACATGGGAGGCTGAGGTGGGAGAACTTCTTGAGCCCTGGAGTTCAAGGCTGCAGTGAGCTCTGATTGCACCACTGCACTCCAGCCTGGGTGACAGAGCAAAACCCTGTATCTAAAACAAAAAACACAAAACCAATGGTGAAAGGCTGAAAGCTATTTCCCTAAGATCAGGAACAAGACGGAGATGCCCACTTTCACAGTTGTATTCAACACAGTACTGGCAGTCCTAGCCAGAGAAATTAGGCAAGAAAAAGAAAAGGCATCCAAATTGGAAAGGAAGAAATAGAACTATCTCTATTTGCAGATGACATTATCACATATATAGAAAATCCCAAACAATCCACAGTAAACCCTTTTATTTATTTATTTATTTAGAGACCAAGGTCTCACTTTGTCCCCAAGACTGGAGTGCACCTGTGTGATCATAGCTCACTGTAGCCTCCAACTTCTGGGCTCATGTGATCCTCCTGCCTTTGCCTCCTGAGTAGCTGGGGCTACAATTATGCGCCACCACATCTGGCTAATTTTTAAATCTTATTTTTGTATAGACAGGGCTTCACTATATTGCCCAGACTGGCAGAAAAGTTTTTTTTAATTACTAGAGTTAATAAATGAATTCAGTAAAGCAGCAGGGGACAAAGTCAACACACAAAGAACAATTGTATGTCTACTCACCAACGATGAACAATCAGAAAAAGAAATTAAGAAAACAATTCTATTTATAATAGTATCAAAAATAATAAAATACCTAGGGATAAATTTAACCAAGGAGGCAAAAGGCTTATACACTAAGTTTCATTTAAATAGGACAGTGAATGTAAAAGTGTGATTAGCACAGGGCCTGACCCAAAATAGATGCTTAATGCCTATTCTCATCAGAGACACTGCTGAACGCCATAGAAAGGACAGAGTTGGCTACACCGAGAGGGACGAAGTTCCTTTGGAAGTCTGGCAGCCCTGCTCCTTCCTAGGGATAGGGTTTTGCTTAGCTTTGCGGAGTGATCAGCAAGAACACCCTTAAGTTTATGAAAAGGGTCTGTGGAGTTATTTGCAGAGAAAATAGTAAGGGGTAAGCTGGGAAGAAAATAAGGGAGAAACTAGAAGATACCAATAAATCAGGAATGTGGATGGCAGCTTTAAAAAGGCAAGGAACAGGCCTGACATGGTGGGTTCATGCCTATAATCCTAGCACTTTGGGAGGCCGAGGTAGGAAGATTGCTTGAGGCCAGGAGTTCAAGACTAGCCTGGGCAACATAGCAAGACCTTGTCTCTACAAAAGAAAAAAAAAATCTTTTAAAAAAATTGTAAAGGAAAAAAAAAAAGGCAAGGAACACAGGCTGAGTCCCAGGTACAAGAGAGCGACAGATGGGCTGCGGTCTGTGATATGCCCCAGAGTAAAATCTGCCAAAAGTCCGTGGACAATTCCAGCTGAGGAGGAAGCTTCTAGGTCCTCCCAAGCCAGTCCCTTTCCCCCTAATCTGCCCACCCTTGGCATGAATGGCTAAGTAGCTCATAGGGGAGGGATTGACCTGGGCTTTTTGCTTTTTTAAAATCCTCCTTAAAGCCAAGGGATTCTTTTGTTCAGTCTGCTTCTCTGGAAAGGGAAAATCTCTTCTGGAGGGTGACAGGCTCTGATATCCCCTGTCTAAGAAGAAAAGCCTCTTCCCAGCCCTCACAAGCCCTCTTTGAAATCTTGTCCTGGCTTCTGGAGATGAGCTTTTGTGCTGAGTCAGTTTGGCTGCCTTCCAGCCAAGAACAGAGAAGTGTAGGCTGCAATGCAGGGGCCATTGAACTATTTTTAAAAGGCTCTATTTCAATCTTATTCAGCACAGGCGGTGAGACACAAGGCCTGAAGGTGGACAGACCAGGGGGACAAAGTCCCAGGCAAGTAGGTCAGGGAAGAGACAAGATCTCGCTATGTGGAGAGAAAGAAGCACTTCGCTGGGCGCGGTGGCTCACGCCTGTAATCCCAGCACTTTGGGAGGCCGAAGCGGGCAGATCACAAGGTCAGGAGATCGAGACCATCCTGGCTAACATGGTGAAACCCCGTCTCTACTAAAAATATAAAAAATTAGCCGGGCATGGTGGTGGGCGCCTGTAATCCCAGCTACTCAGAAGGCTGAGGCAGGAGAACTGCGTGAACCGGGGGAGGTGGAGGCTGCAGTGAGCCGAGATCATGCCGCAGCACTCCAGCCTGGGCAACAGAGCGAGACTCCGTCTCAAAAAAAAAAAAGCACCCAGATGCTCATGCTGCTACCCAAGTGCAGAAGACAGGAGAAGACAGAGCGCTGCCCAGAGAATTTGGCCCTGTAGAGTCACCAAGAAAAATGAAGAAAGGGAAGGGAAGGGCAGAAAGTACAGTGCCTTCCATAAAGAGACCAGGGCAGCCTATACCCGGCGATCCTTGTTAAAAATACACTTCCTGGCTGGGCGTGGTGGCACACACCTGTAATCCCAGCACTTTGGGAGGCCAAGGTGGGTGGATCACCTGAGGTCAGGAGTTTGAGACCAGCCTGGCCAACACAGTGAAACCCCGTCTCTACTAAAAATACAAAATTAGCCGCACGCTTGTAATCCCAGCTCTTGGGAGGCTGAGGCAGGAGAATCACTTGAACCCAGGAGGTGGAGGTTGCAGTGAGCTGAGATCGTGCCATTGCACTCTAGCCTGGGCGACAGAGCAAGGCTCAAAAAATAAAAATAAAAAAATACACTTCCTTGGTGCATCTCAGGTCAATTGAGTCAGAATATTTGGAACGGGACTTGGGTGTGTTTCTAATCAGGTGCCAGGATGGGTGACTCCCACACAGGCTGAAGTTCGAGGACCTCTGAGCTACAGAGTACCTGCCTTTGCAATTCAAAGGACTGATGGGGACTGAGGGTAGCGGTGGTGATTTAACAGCCACCAAAGTTACCATTCTCTTCTCCTTGCTAGGCTCAGGTTTCTTTTCTTTTTCCGAATGGGGACTCACTATATTACCCAGGCTGGTCTTGAACTCCTGGGCTCAAGCAATCCTCCTGCCTCAGCCTTCTGAATGGCTTGGATTATAGGCATGAGCCACCACGCCCAGCAAGGATCAGGTTTTCATCCGTAAAATGAATGGCCCTGCTACGGGTAGGAATTTATTACTTAGCTCTTCCTCTGAAAATCCTTATCCCTGGGATACTCAGTGATTGGCAGAGAGACCTGGAGGAATAGCTTTTATACTGGAGGTCTGCATTATCCAAGGAAAATCAGTAAAAGTCCACTTAGGGGGAATATGCTTATGATGGGAACCAAGCTTAACAGCATGTTGTGGGGGGATAAAGTTTCATCAGGACAATCACAAAAAATAAAATGTGTTTCCTCTTGGAGTTAGCAAACTATATCTGCAACTACGTAATAATTCTCAAATATTTTTACATTTCTACATCTTTTTTTTTTTTCCAAGACGGAGTCTTGCTCTGTTGTCCAGGCTGGAGCGCAGTGGCATGATCTTGGCTCAGTGCAACCTCCGCCTCGGGGATTCAAGCAATTCTCCTGCCTCAGCCTCCCGAGTAGCTAGGATTACAGGCACGCACCACCATGCTCAGCTAATTTTTGTATTTTTAGTAGAGATGGGGTTTCACCATGTTGGCCAGGCTGGTCTTGAACTCCTGATCTCAGGTGATCCGCCCACCAGCCTCCCAAAGTGCTGATATTAAAGGCGTAAGCCACTGCGCCCAGCCCATCTTATTTTTTAAAATGAAGAATGGAGTACTGATGGTGGGGTCAAGATACACTTTTTGACAAAACTGTCCAAGAATAGTCTATGCCATACTTTACTTTGACTTGCAGGAGTATTACAAAGGAGGTAATTTTATGAACATTTTAAAGGTTGTTACCTATCTTCCCAAGACTTCTCTTAATCAAATCATTATATTTTGAGGCACTTTAGTCATTACCTTAAAGACTCTACTCAGGTTGGGCGTGGTGACTCATGCCTATAATCCTAGCACTTTGGGAGGCCGAGGTGAGAGGATCATTTGAGCCCAGGAGTTTGAGACCAGCCTGGGAAAAATAGTGGGATCCCGCCTCTACAAAAAATTTAAAAATTAGCCAGAAATGGTGGCACACACCTGTGGTCCCAGCTACTTGGAAGGCTGAGGCAGGAGGATCACTTGAACCCAGGAGAGGTTGAGGCTGCAGTGAGCTATGTTCGTGCCACTGTACTCCAGCCTGGACAACAGAGCAAGACCCTGTCTCAATAAAAAAAAAAAAATATTCTCCTCAAATGTTACCTGGTCTCACTCTACCATTGTCTCACTGTCCTGTATCTCTGTATGTGATTGATTCTCCAACACCACTCTCGCCATCTCCATGAAATCCTGTAAGACTTAGAATTACTCTCTGTGAAGTACAGTTGATCTCTGAACAACAGTTTGGACTCTGTGGGTCTATTATATGCAGATTTCTTTTTTTTACATTTTTTAGAGATAGGGTCTCGCATTGTTTCCCAGGCTGGAGTACAGTACAGGCACAATGAATAGCTCACTGCTACCTTGAACTCCTGGACTCGAGTCATCTGCCCACCTCAGCCTTCTGAGTAACTGGGACTATTGGTGCATACCACCACACCTGGCTAATTTTTAAATTTTTTTGTAGATACAGGGTCTCTCACTACATTGCCCAGGCTGGACCTGAACTCCTGGCCTCAACGGATCTTCCCGCCTTAGCTTCCCGAAGTACTAGGATTACAGTCATGAGTCCCTGCACAGATTTGTTCAATAAAAATAACAGTGGTGCCTGCCTCCCCCTCCACCTCCCCCACTTTTTCTGCCTCTGCCATCCTTGAGACACCAAGACCAACCCCTCCTCTTCCTTAGACTATTCAACCCTGAGACAGTATGTGAAGACCTTTATGGTGATCCACTTCTACTTAATAGTAGATATATATTTTCTTCCTTATGGCTTTCTTATTTATTTTTGAGACGGAGTCTCACTCTCGCCCAAGCTGGAGCGCAGGAGCATGATCTTGGCTTACTGCAACCTCTGCCTCACAGGTTCAAGTAATTCTGCCTCAGCCTCCTGAGTAGCTGGGACTACAGGCATGCACCACCACGCTTGGCTAATTTCCATGTTTTTAGTAGAGACAGGGTTTCACCATGTTGGCCAGGCTGGTCTGAAACTCCTGACCTCAAGTGATCCACCCGCCTTGGCCTCCCGAAGTGCTGGGATTACAGACGTGAGCCACTGCACCCAGGCCCCCTTGTGACTTTCCTTATAACATTTTCTTTTCTCTAGTTTACTGTATTGTAAGAATACAGTGTATAAGATACAAAATATATACTGAAAATATGTACTGACTGTTAGCAGTAAGTAACTACTAATAGCATACTACTGGTCAACAGCAGGCTATTAGTTAAGTTTTTAGGGAGTCAAAAGTTATACACGGATTTTTCAACTGTGCAGGGGCAGGGGGTGTTGGTGCCCCTAACCCCTGAGTTGTTCAAGGATCAACTGAGTTTGTCTTCTGTTTACACTGCACTGTCAGACATTTATAACATCCAACGATCAGAGACAATTTGTCCATCGGCAACCCTGACAGGACTAATGGGAAGAGCGGGTGGGGAGGGAAGAGCTTTTGCTTTTTGTGCTCTGCTGCCTTTGGCTTCTCCTACCACCTCTTAACAGCAGGAACTTGGGATAATAAATACAAGATCATGAGGACCTCACCCCCCCAAAGCAGAAATAGGGTGTGCATAGACAACAGGTAAGCATCTCTCTGCAGACTGGAATCTTTTTCCACTCTGCTTTTCTTGGCTGCTGAGAAAAAGTCTCTCTACAAATGCTTTTTCACACTGTGTCAACAGCTCCCATCTGCCCTTCCAGACTGCAAAGCCACCCCGCCAGGAACCACAGACAAAGGCCGCTGGTCAGGTGACGCTTTTTAATCGGCTGGTGTCTTTGGAGAATATCAAGAGTCACATGTGGGCCAGAGCAGAAAGAAGAAGCCCAGTGCTCAGGGTGAGGCCTTGGGGGAAACAACGGGCTGGGCGGGAGGTCAGCGATGGCTGAAGAATCCCTGAGGATGGTTGTATTTAAACGGCTTCATCCTGCTGGGACCCCTAGAGAAATAGGAGAATGGAGTAGTTAATAACACACCTTCTAGGCTGATAAAATAAATTATGGTTCATTCACACAAGGGAAAAAAAAAGAGGCAGAGTTACATGACAAAGAATGTTGTTGAGAAAAGCATACGGCAGAACAACATATAAGGTGCGATACTATTTTTGTAAAAATGTCTTTTTGTGCTTGCAAATGAGTGAACACAAACTTGGAAAGGCCCTCAGTGACAGTGGCACTTCGGGGACATAGCTTTGGGCACCTTCACTTTTTAGGATTGTTCCTTTTCTTATTTTTTGAGACAGAGTCTCTGTGTCGCCCAGGCTGGAGTGCAGTGGCGCGATCTCGGCTCACTGCAACCCCTGCTTCCCGGGTTCAAAGGATTTTTGTACCTCAGCCTCCCAAGTAGCTGGGATTACAGGCATGCACCACCACGCCTGGGTTTAGGTTGAGGTTTAGTTTAGGTTTTGCCATGTTGGCCAGGCTGGTGGAACTCCTGGCCTCAGGTCTCTTGCTGCCCATGCCAGCACTCTGCATCCTGGCCGGAGAGCCTTGCCTCTCACATCTACCGGCCATAGAGTTAACTGGATCTGAGTCACGAAGGAGCACCTTCCCAGAATGCTGACAGAGGAGCTCAGCCTGGAGACACAACAAAGCCCTTCAAGAATGGGGTCCTTTGGCCGGGAGGTGGAAGTTGCAGTGAGCCGAGATTGTGCTACTACACTCCAGCCTGGGAGACAGAATGAGACTCCGTCTCAAAAAAAAAAAAAGAAAAAAGAAAAAGAAATGGGTCCTTTGGGAACCACTGGAGAAGAGGAAATCAATGCTGGCCATGTGAGAGTTCCCACCCTGGCAATGTGCTAGAGTGGGCTGGGCAGGTGGGAAGAGCTGAGGTCTTACACAAGCCCTCTCGGGAGAGCAAGTCCTAGAAGGTGCCAGCATCTGGCCACCAGCTCCACCTCCCAGCAGCCACTCAGAGCTGGAACTGGTTATTATGAGACAACACAATGAACCAGGCCAGTGGAGGTGTCAGATGAGGTGAAAGGATGCTGGGACTGCTTCTAGGGGCTGGAACTGGCTGTCTGAGAACAAGGTGAGGGAGAGGTAAATCACTGTTTAGACTGACAGGGAACAGAGAACAAGGTGAGGGAGAGGTAAGGCACTGCTTAGACTGACAGGGAACAGAGAACAAGGTGAGGGAGAGGTAAGGCACTGTTTGACAGGGAACAAGGAGGGACGTTCTGATTAGAAACAGATGATCACTCCTCTTCCTTCCCAAACACTGCTCCTCCCCAACCTCACTCAGAAGGGAAGGGACGCCTGAGCAGTGAAATCTACAGTTTTGAAACTGACTCTTAAAAGAACATGAGTTAGGGGCTGAAAGGGAAATAAAGGATCCAAAACGGAAGAGAAAGGAAAAGTAGCTGGAAGTGCCATGAGCCCAGACACTCTTGAGTACCAAGCTGTCAGGAACTGCTGGCATTTTCCGAGTCCCAGTCCAGTGCCAGGACTTTATATGAATTACTTCTGCTTCATCATGAGCTAGAAGGTATTACTTTCACCACTTCTGTCTTTAGAAAATGGGGGTCGGGCACAATGGCTCACGCCTGTAATCCCAGAACTTTGGGAGGCTGAGGCAAGCTGATCACTTGAGCCTAGGAGTTTGAGACCAGCCTGGCTAATATGGTGAAACCCCATCTCTACAAAAAAATTTAAAAATTAGTTGCGTGTGGCGGTGCATGCCTGTGGTCCCAGCTACTAGGGAGGCTGAGGTAGATGGACTGTTTGAGCCCCAGAGGTCAAGACTGCAAGGCTACAGTGGGCTATGATCATGCTGCTGCACTCCAGTCTGGGCGAGAGAATAAGACCGTGTCTCAAAGAAAAGGAAAGAAAAAAAAAAAAAAGCTGGGGAAGGGCTCAGAGCTAAGCAGAAGTGACTCTTCTAAGGTCAGCGGCAAAACAGAGATCTGCACTCCTATCTGTCTTACTTTGAAGCTGGTTCCTTCTGTGCCACCTGACTGCCTAAGCTGTGATTCTCACTGACAGGACAGTACCCTAGAAAGACCACAGCAGACTCCCTGGGGACAGGCGAGGATGCACACAGTTTAAAAAGCTTATTTGGACAGTAAAAAGCAAACAAACTCTATTGTTTTCCACAGAAAGTATAGAAAATAAAGTTCAGCCAAATCCTCTTGGCTCAGACCTGGCACTAACACCTTCAGGAGGTGTTAGTGAAAAACAGGTGGACCAGAGTGATAGGCACGGGCTGCAGGGGAAGTTTCAGGAAGGAAGAAGCAAGCTCTCCCCAGAAAATCTGGCTCTGATCTCCGCCCCACATCACCGTGAGAAGTCACCAGAGCCCCAGCCCTCCCCTCACCTGAAGAGCCGCAGACACATCTTCTCCTGGGGAAATTCCTTGGGCCCCTCCACACTGTCGTCGTGGCTCTCGGTCTCCAGGTAAACATCCAGCAGCACACACAGCCGCTGCAGCTGGTTGGTCAACAGCTGGTGGCTGGGCCAAGGGCCACACAGCTCCTTGTAGCACACATTGACTTCGCCCTCCATGGCCTGTGTGATGGGAAAGCCAGGATCTCAGCACTACCTTCCTGCGTGTGGGGGACCATGCTGGCTGGGCTTCCATCCCTGGATGGGCTCGAGCACTGATGCCTCTGCAGGGGCTGGGCCAGAGGCTAGGCCATCAGATCAAGCTAGACTGGCTTGTCCTCAGGCCCCCTCATCAAGACAATGAGGTCCTCCTGATTCTGACCCATAGCTTTCCCTGCCTCATATGCCCACAGCCAGGAAAACGGAGGTGTGCAGGGAAGGAGTCTCAAAATAAGACCTAAGTCAGAAGATGTTGGTTAAAAATGTGTTCCGTGGCACATTTGATTTAGTAGCAGCAATGCTGATTAACAGCTGCAGTGATGTCATTCCTCATGTCATTCCAGTGCTTCTATAATGCTTCAGAGCTTATTCACATTTTTTATAGGAGCCCAAGCCAATAACCTTTCAAGGTAGGTATTTCTCCTTACTCTCTAAGTGGGGAAACCTGTGGACCCCAAGGAAGGCAAGTAGGTCTGGGCTCTTTCCCCTATTACACCACACAAGCTCCAGCAAATTCTACAAATCCTGGCACAACCTTCTGTTCTGGGAATTAAGGCAGTGCCCAAGCCCTCAGCTGCAGTGGGTTCTGCCACGGCCACCTCCCCCGGGAGCTCTGCCTGCTCCTCCTGTCATCCCCAGCTGGGTCTTACCCGAATGTTGTCATCGTTGCTGTTGGTTTTCTCCCCTTTCCAGTTCAAACAAAGCTGGAAAATAGGTGGGATGGAGGAGTAGCCAGGGTTCAACACCACAGCGGCCTGCAGTTTGGCTGGGAAGAGAGGAGAGAGGGGAAATGCTCAGTTCTAAGACCCAGCTTGCCAGCCATGGCAGCCTCCCCACTGCACCCCTGAGGCTAGCTCAGATGTCTCCTATTAATCTGAATGCTGCAGAGTATGTTCTGGTACCAACTGTTCCAGAATGTCCTAAGTGGAATTGCCAGCTTGCAGAATGTGAGGTCCTATAATTGGTCTCTCCAAGGACTTTGACATATTTACTGTGCCACAAAGCTGCGGACTCCCCAGAGTCTGGTCCACCTTGGCTCTCTCCATGAGTTCTATTTGCTACTTTGATAGAAGTGTAATAGTCATTTCTTTATTTGCCAGCAAGCTAAGGTTTTCTCCATGTGAAAGCTTACTAATTTTTCAACAATATTGTGTATCAACTGTCACATCAAATATATTTTCTCTATTTTCTTCATTTGATTTTTACATACTTTGTTACATAAAATTCTTTACACTAGCCAACATGTAGAGAGTCCTTACTGTATCCCAGGCACTGTGCTAAACCCTCTAGACACATTTTATTTCATCCTAACAATAATTCTATGAGTTAGGTACTATTATCCTCATCCTCATTTTACACAAAAAGAAACAGGCTCTGACAGAAACTTCCCTACCATCAAATAGTTGGAAAGTAGCAGTGCTGAGTTTAGCCAGAACTGGCTGATATCAAAGCTGTGTTCATAATCATTAAACAAAATATTTGTGTTTTTGAACATACTCATTTGTTCTCTGGTGAAAGCCTTTGCCTTTTTCAACAGGAAGACATTTATCTTCTCAAGTGGGATAGGTATGCCATTCCTTTTTAGTTATTTTTGGGGGGGAGACTTTAATTCTCTGACCACTAGTTATTCAAATAACAGAGGAGAGGAGAGGAGAGGTTAACATAATTCTTCCCTATCAGTCAGAACATTAATTAAAAGTTGTGGCTGGCGCGGTGGCTCACGCCTGTAATCCCAGCACTTTGGGAGGCCGAGGCTGGCGGATCACGAGATCAGGAGATCGAGACCACCCTAGCTAACACGGTGAAACCCCGTCTCTACTAAAAATACAAAAAAGTAGCTGGGCATGGTGGCGGGCGACTGTAGTCCCAGCTATTCAGGAGGCTGAGGCAGGAGAATCGCTTGAATCCAGGAGGTGGAGCTTGCAGTGAGCAGAGATCGTGCCACTGCACTCCAGCCTGGGTGACAGAGCAAGACTCTGTCTCAAAAAAAAAAATAAGGTTGCTTTACCTCCCCCTGTCCCCCAAAAAGTGCGTTCTGGACTGGGCATGGTGGGTCACGCCTATAATCCCAGCACTTTGGGAGGCAGAAGTGGGTGGATCACTTGAGGTCAGGACCAGCCCAGCCAACATAGTGAAATCCCATCTCTAGTAAAAATACAAAAATTAGCCAGGCCTAGTGGGACATGCTTGTAATCCCAGCTGCTTAGGAGGCCAAGGCGGGAGGGTCACTTGGACCTGGTAAGGTGGAGGTTGCAGTGAGCTGAGATCATGCCACTGTACTCCAGCCTACGCAACAAAGCATGACTCCGTCTCAAAATAAATAAATAAAAAGTGCTTTCTGGCCAGGCATTGTGGTTCACGCCTGTAATCCCAGCACAATGGCAGGCTGAGGCAGAAGGATGGTTTGAAGCCAGAAGTTTAAGACCAGCCTGGTCAACATAGCAAGACCTCATCCCTATAAACAATTAAATAAATAAAAAATAAAAATAAAATAAAAAGTATTTTCTTTCTCTGCTGCTGTATTGCTTCTGTCCTAACAATCAGCATAAATTTCTGGATTTATCTCTGTTCACCAGTTGTTTTTTTTTTTTTTTTTTTTTTTTTTTTTTTTGAGACAGTCTCACTCTTGTTACCAAGGCTGGAGTGCAATGGCCTGATCTCAGCTCACTGCAACCTCCGCCTCTCAAGTTCAAGCGATTCTCCTGCCTCAGCCTCCCAAGTAGCTGGAATTACAGGCATGCGCCACCGCTCCCAGCTAATTTTTGTATTTTTAGTAGAGATGGGGTTTTACCATCTTGGCCAGGCTGGTCTTGAACTCCTGACCTCATGATCCACCCCCCTCCACCTAAAAGTGCTGGGATTACAGGCGTGTGCCACCACGCCCAGGCTGTTCACCAATTTTTAAATTCACACTACAGAAAGTTTCCAAATGGATCTGCTGTAAAATGACTGAAGAATTTTTTTTTTTTTTTTTTTTTTGAGACGGAGACTCGCACTGTCGCCCAGGCTGGAGTGCAGTGGCGCCATCTCAGCTCACTGCAAGCTCCGCCTCCCAGGTTCACGCCATTCTCCTGCCTCAGCCTCTCGAGTAGCTGGGACTACAGGCGCCCGCCACCAAGCCCAGCTAATTTTTTGTATTTTTAGTAGAGACGGGCTTTCACCATGTTAGCCAGGATGGTCTCCATCTCCTGACCTCGTGATCTGCCCGCCTCAGCTTCCCAAAGTGCTGGGATTACAGCCCTGAGCCACCGCGCCCGACCATGACTGAAGAATTATATTTGCAATTGTTGCCCACTTATTCGTCTAAATTTTGCTTTGCAATTTCACAATGCACTCAAATGAAAAAATATATATATATATTTTTTGAGACGGAGTCTTGCTCTGTCGCCCAGGCTGGAGTGCAGTGGCTCGATCTTGGCTCACTGCAAGCTCCGCCTTCCGGATTCACGCCATTCTCCTGCCTCAGCCTCCCAAGTAGCTGGAACTACAGGCGCCCGCCACCATGCCCGGCTAACTTTTTGTATTTTTTGGTAGAGACGGGGTTTCACCATATTAGCCAGGTTGATCTCGATCTCCTGACCTCGTGATCTGCCCGCCTCGGCCTCCCAAAGTGCTGGGATTACAGGCGTGTACCACCACACCTGGCCTCAAATGAAAATTTTAATGATCACATTCATTCCATGTATGAATCTAGAATACTTATGGTCTTTCCAAGCTTTCATCAGCTCAGCCAGAAAGCAGAAGTGATCTCTTCTAATGAGGTCCCCTCTTTTGGGCTTGTAAATTTCTTGGACTGAATATTTTGTGACCTTTCAAAACAGTACCAGCACACCTCATTTTATTGTGCTTCACTTTATCATGCTTTTTACAAACTGAAGGTTAAGTGGCAACTCTGCCTTGAACGAGTCTAATGGCACCATTTTCTCAACAGTATGTGCTCCCTTCATGTCTCTGTCACATTTTGGTAATTCTTGCAATATTTCAAATTTTTTCATTATCATTGTAGCTGTTTGGGTGATTCCATGATCAGTGATCTTCGATGTTACCATTGTAATTGTTTAGGGGCGCCATGAACTGCAATATAGAAGATGGCAAACTTCGGCCGGGTGCGGTGGCTCAAGCCTGTAATCCCAGCACTTTGGGAGGCCGAGGCGGGTAGATCACTTGAGGTCAGGAGTTCAACATCAGCCTGTCCAACATGGTGAAACCCTGCCTCTACTAAAAATACGAAAAATTAGCTGGACGTGGTGGTATGCACCTGTAGTTCCTGCTACTAGGGAGGCTGAGGCAGGAGAATTGCTTGAACCCAGGAGACAGAAGTTGCAGTGAGCCAAGATTGCGGTGCTGCACTCCAGCCTGGGTGACAGAGACTCCGTCTTAAAAAAATTTTTAAAAAGATGGCAAACTTCACTGATAAATGCTGTGTGTGTTCTTACTGACCAAGAAGAAGATCTGTCTCTTTCTCCTTAGGCTTCCCTATTCCCTGAGACACAATATTGAAATTAGGACAATTAATAACCCTACAACAGCCTGGAAGTGTTCAAATGAAAGGAAGAGTTGTACATCTTTCACTTTAAATCAGAAGCTAGAAATGATTACACTCAGGGAGGAAGACATGTTGAAAACCGAGATGGGCCAAATGCTAAGTCCCTTGAAGCCAAAGGGCCAAGCAGAAAGAAATTAAAAGTGCTTGAAGGAAATTAAAAGTGGCACTCTAGTAAATACATGAATGATAAGAAAGCAAAACAGCCACTGATATGGAGAAAGTTTTAGTGGTCTGAATAGAAGATCAAACCAGCCACAACATTCCCTTAAGCCCAAAGCCTAAACCAGAGCAAGGCCCTAACTCTCTTCAATTCTATGAAGGCTGAGAGATGTGAGGGAAGCTGTGGAACAAAAGTCTGAAGCTAGCAGAGGTTGGTTCATGAGGTGTAAGGAAAGAAGTCATCTCCATGACATAAAATTGCAAGGCAAAGCCGCAACTGCTGATATAGAAGCTACAGCAAGTTAATAAGACGATCTAGCTAAGATCACTGAAGAAGATAGCTACACTAAATTATAGATATATATATGTATATGTGTGTATATATATGTGTGTGTATATATGTGTGTGTGTGTATACATATATATATATTTTTTTTTTTTTTTCTTTTTTTTTGAGACACAGTTTCACTCTGTCGCCCAGGCTGGAGTGCAGTGGCACGATATTGCCTCCTGCAACCTCCACCTCCTGGGTTCAAGTGATTCTCGTGCCCCAGCCTCCCCAGTAGCTGGGATTCCAGGCACCCACCACCATGCCCAGCTAATTTTTGTATTATTAGTAGAGACGCAGTTTTGCCATGTTGGCCAGGTTGGCTCGAACTCTTGACCTCAAGTGATCCGCCCGCCCTCAGCCTCCCAAAGTGCTGGGATTACAGGTATGAGCCACCACGCCCAGCCTAAGCAATACATTTTCTTTTTTTTTTTTTTTACATGGAGTCTCACTCTGTCACCCAGGCTGGAGTGCAGTGGCATAACCTCAGCTCACTGCAATCTCCGCCCCCTGGGCTCAAGCAGTTCTCCTGCCTCAGCCTCCCGAGTAGCTAGAACTACAGGCATGTGCCACCACGCCCCAGCTAATTTTTGTATTTTTAGTAGAGATTGGTTTCACTATGTTGGCCAGGCTAGTCTCAAACTCCTGACCTCAAGTGATCCACCCGCCTCAGCCTTCCAAAGTGCTGGAATTAACAGGTGTGAGCCACTTTTCTGGCCAACAATAGATTTTCCATGTAGATGAAATGGTCTTCTATCGGAATAAGACACTATCTAGGACTTCAGAGCTAGAGAGAAGTCAATGCCTGGCTTCAAAGCTTCAAAGGGTAAGCTGAGTTTCTTGTTAGACTGATACAGCTGGTGACTTTAAGTTGAAACCAATGCTCATTTACCATTCCAAAAATCCTAGGGCCATTAAGAATTATGCTAAGTCTACTCTGCCTGTGCTCTATAAATGGAACAAAGCCTGGATGACAGCACATCTGTTTACAGCATGGTTTACTGAATTATTTTAAGCCCACTGCTGAGACCTGCTCATTGACAATGTACCTAGTCACTCAAAAGCACTGATGGGGGTGTACAAGGAGATAAATATTTTCATGCCTAATAAAACATCCATTCTGCAGCTCATGGATCAAGGAGTCATTCTGACTTTCAAGTCGTATTATTTAAGACATACATTTTGTAAGGTTATAACTGCCATAAACAGTGATTCCTCTGATGGATCTAGGCAAAGTAAATCGAAAACCTGGAAAGGATTCACCATTCTAGATGCCATTAAGAACATTTGTGATTCATGGGAGGAGGTCAAAATATCAACACTAACAGAAGTTTGGAAGAAACTGATTCCAACCATCATGACTTTGAGGACTTCAAGACTTCTGTGGAGGAAGTAACTGCAGATGTGGTGGGAATAGCAACATAACTATTATAAAGTAGAAGTGGAGCCTAAAGACGTGACTGAATTGCTGCAATCTCATGATACAATTTTAACAAATGAGGAGCTGCTCCTGATGAATGAACAAAGAAAACGGTTTCCTGAGATAGAATCTACTCCTGGGAAGATGCTATGAACATTGCTGAAATTATAACAAAGGATTTAGAATATTACGTAAACTTAGTTGATAAAGCAGCGGGAGGGTTGTAGAGGACTGACTTCAATTCTGAAAGAAGTTCCACCATGGGTAAACTGCTATCAAGCAGCATCACATGCTATAGAGAAATCTTTCATGAAAGGAAGAGTCAACCGATGCAACAAACTTTGTTGTTGTCTTATTTTAAGAAATTCTCACAGACACACCAACCTTCAGCAACCATGACTTGGATCAGTCAGCAGCCATCCACACTAAGGCAAGACCTCCACCAGCAAAAAGATCACGATTCATTGAAGACTCAGATGATCACTAGTATTTTTCAGCAATAGAGGTGGTTTTTGTTTTGTTTTGTTTTTTGAGACAGGGTCTCTCTCTTTCACCCAGGCTGGAGTGCAGTGGCACAATCTCGGCTCACTATAACCTCTGCCTCCCAGATTCAAGATTCTTTTGCCTCAAGGACAATTGTTCTGACTAGCTGGGACTGCAGGTGTGTGCCACCATACCTTGTTAATTTTTGTATTTTAGTAGAGACGGGGTTTCACCATGTTGCCCAGGCTGGTCTCAATCTCTTGGACTCAAGTGATCTGCCTGCCTCGGCCTCCCAAAGCGCTGGGATTACAGGGATGAGCCACTGCACCTGGCCTAATAAAGTATTTTTATTTATTTTTTGAGACAGTGTCTCGCTCTATCACCCAGGCTGGAGTGCAGTGGTGCGATCTTGGCTGACTTCAACCTCCACCTCCCGGGTTCGAGCAATTCTCCTGCCTCAGACTCCCAAGTAGCTGAGATTACAGGTGCCCATCATCAACCCTGGCTAACTTTTGTATTTTCAGTAGAGAGAGGGTTTCGCTATGTTGGCCAGGCTGGTCTTGAACTCCTGACCTCAAATGATCCTCCCACCTCAGCCTCCCAAAGTGCTGGGATTACAGGCGTGGGCCACTGTGCCCAGCCCATAAAGTACTTTTATTTATTTATTTATTTATTTCTTTTTGAGACAGAGTCTCTGTCACCCAGGCTGGAGTGCAGTGGCGCGATCTCGGCTCACTGCAAGCTCCGCCTCCCGGGTTCACGCCATTCTTCTGCCTCAGCCTCTCCAAGTAACTGGGACTACAGGCGCCCGCCACCACGCCCAGCTAATTTTTTGTATTTTTAGTAGAGACAGGGTTTCACCATGGTTTCGATCTCCTGACCTCGTGATCCGCCCGCCTCGGCCTCTCAAAGTGCTGGGATTACAGACGTGAGCCACCGTGCCCAGCCAGTACTTTTAAATTAAGGTATATATATTGTTTTTTTTGTTTTTTTTTTTTTTGAGATAGAGTCTTGCTCTGTCTCTCCCAGGCTGGAGTGCAGTGGCACAATCTTGGCTCATTGTAACCTCCACCTCCTGGGTTCAAGCAATTCTCCTGCCTCAGCCTCCTGAGTAGCTGGGACTACAGGTGCATGCCACCATGCCCAGCTAATTTTTGTATTTTTAGTAGAGACAGGGTTTCACTATGTTGGCCAGGCTGGTCTCGAACTCCTGACCTCAGGTGATCCGCCCGCCTCAGCCTCCCAGAGTGCTGGGATTACAGGCATGAGCCACTATGCCTGGCTGTATATTGTTTTTTAAAAACTTGATGCTATTGTACACTTAGACTATAGTGCAAACATAACTTTTATATGTACTGGGAAACCAAAAAATTTGTGTCACCTACTTTATTGCGAAGTCTGCTTTATTGTGGTAGTCTGCAACTGAACCTGCAATATCTCTGAGGTATGCCTGTACTTTATGTTGTTTAGGGATGAGGTAAAAGGAAGACCGGGTGTAGTGGTTCATGCCTGCAATCCCAGCACTTTGGGAGGCCGAGTTGGGAGGATCACTTAAACCTAGGAGTTCGAGACTAGCCTGGGCAACAAAGCAAGACCTTATCTCTACTACAAAAAAATAAATAAATAAAAATAAAAAAAAATTAGCCAGGCATGGTGGTGCACATTTGCAGCCCCAGCTACTCAAGAGGCTAAGGTAAGGGAATGACTGGAGCCCGGGCAGTTGAGGCTGCAGTGAGCCATGACTGAGCCACTGTACTCCAGTCTAGGCAACAGAGCAAGACCCTGTCTCAAAAAATAAATTAAGTTAAATTAAATTTTACAAGGGGAGAGCCCAGGCATGATGGCTCATGCCTACAATCCCAGCACTTTGGGATAAAGGCCAGGAGTTTGAGACCAGGCTTGGCAACATAGTAAGAACTTGCCTCTACAAAAAAACAAAAACAAAATCAAAAATCAAAATCTTAGCCGAGCATGGTAGCATACCTGTAGTCGCAGCTACTCAGGGAGCTAAGGTGGAAGGATTGCTTGAGTCCAGGAGTTCAAGATTGCAGTGAGCTATGATTGTGCCACTGCACTCCAGCCTGGGCGACAAAGCAAGACCTTATCTCTAATTAAAAAAAAAAAAAAAAAGTGTGTGGTGGGGAAAGGATGGAAAGCAAATGCATAAAATCCAAATAGTGGTCACTTATTAGGAGAAAGGGAATAAAGTGGGATAGGGAGGCCTCAACTGTATCTGTAATATTCAGTTTCTTCAGAATTTTTTTTTAAAAGACATGAAGAATAGAAAGAGAACAAAGTTGGGTAGTGAGGACAGAAATTCTGATACCAAAGAGTTCAGCCCTTCCTTACAGTTCTGGAACTGTCTTAGAACTACAGACAACTTTCCTCAGCTCAGCACCAAGTCTTGGGAGTGTCAGATCCCACGGGCAGTGCCAGGCTTGCTGCGGCTTGGGTGGGACAACAGCACAACAGCCCAAACACAACATCCCAGGACTTCAGCAGGGAGCCCTGGCAGAGTCAGATGCCAGAAGAGGTGTGAAGAATCAGAGCTTTCGATGCCTCTAAAGTGAGTGCATGGACTGCAGAAGAGGGAGGGAAGCCCTGTGACCCTGCCCTTTACAACCTGAGGGTGACACCTCAGCCCTGTTATGAAGAGGGAGAAGGAGGAGATGTCCGGTACTAGAAAGTGGTGAAGGAAAGAGCAAAGAGCTCAGGCTCAGCACTCAGACTGGGCTTGCAACTAAGCCCGAATTTCCTCCTGTGTAAAATGGAAATGACAGCACCACCCCTAAGACTGCAGTGAGGGTTCAGTAAGACACAGCGTGTGTGTGACTGTGTTGCAGAATGAGTCCCTGCTGAACAGGCTCTCAAGATCATTATTATCTGTTAAGTCCTTGCAGCAGGACTCCAGGATCTTCTGCTTTCTTTGGGCAACCCCCGAGAATGTTTGATTCTTGGCAGCGCCCTTTGTCCAGAACCCCTGTAATCAGCAGAGCAATTACCTGTGCCCCTTTCGATGAGCGCCATGTAGTAGAGATTGGTGTCCCCAGCCAGTCCTGCATCCACAATGTCTTTGGTGAAATGCAGCTCCTAGAAGAGGTACCACAGACAAGAAGTGAACTGCTGGCTCCTCTGGTTAAATCCCTTGCCCTTCCAGTGAGGTGGCAGGAGCTGAAAGGTGACATGGTCCTGCAATCCTCAGGACAGTAAGGGTAACTTGTCACTCCTTCACCTACCATGTAATCCTCATGGGCAATTGTCACCCATTTCACCAGGTGAGAGACAACCTTGGCAGGGAAGAGGTACTGGCAATCACTGGTAACTGGCACAATGCCATGTTCTAAAAGAAAACAAGACAGGTGACGTCACAGGTAGAAATCAGGTGCCACAGATGAGTAACTAGCATCCTCCTGGGGCTCTGTGAAGGGCTTAGATGGCCCGGCCAGCTATCCTGGTATACCTGGTACTCAGGAAGTACCCAGGTCAACACGTGCGAGGAATGCAAGCATGTCAACCTGACCTTCACCCAGTGCTATGTGCTTGTGGCCAGATCCAGTGCCAGCACTTATGGTGCTTTCTCTTTAATGCAAATGATAGCCTGCCAAAGAAAAACCCCTACAGTCAGAACTAGGGAGGGTGCCCCTGCAGCAGTGACCGTTAATTAGATCAAATAGCCTAGAGGCCTGTGTTTTCATAGCTGACCTTGATGGAGGAAACAACTGAAGTGTTGTGTGTCAGGGAGAAGAGCCAGAGAACTGCTCCAGGGTAAATTCCTGCTGGCATTTCAATAAGCAAATATGCCAACACAGTAAGTACTGTCCAGAACGACAAGCTCCCTACCTTCGGACAAAACAAACTCAGCAATGCTGATGGGGAGCATGGCCCGATGGACAAACATCAGTGCTCTGGAGAGATCGGCAGCCATGTGGAGTCTAAGAACTGGTGGGGAGTGGTCTCCAGATGTGTCCTGGAAACCCAATGCCTTTCCTGACAGAGACTCTTTTTTTAATTTATTTTTTACTTTTTATTTTGAGATGTAGTCTCACTTTGTTGCCCAGGCTGGAATACAGTGATGCGATCTCAGCTCACTGCAACTTCCGCCTCTCAGGTTCAAGCAATTCTCCTGCTTCAGCCTCCTGAGTAGCTGGGAATACAGGTGCACACCACCATGCCCAGCTAATTTTTGTATTTTTAGTAGAGACGGAGTTTCACCATGTTGGCAGGCTGGTCTTTAACTCTTGACCTCAAGTGATCTGTCTGCCTTGGCCTCCTAAAGTGCTATGATTACAGGCAAGGGCCACTGCGCCTGGCCCAGAGACTCTTTTAGATCAGAAAAATCTTGACCCCATCCCCCTGCCACCCTAAGTACCTTGAACATGGTAAGCATTTGACAGCCATTTACTGAGTGAATAAACTAAAAGAAGCCCCCAAATGCCACCACCGAAGTCAGTGGCTCATCATTATCACTTGGGAGCTTAGAAGAAAACACAGGCTCAGCCTCACCCTGGGGAACACGAGGTCAGTAGGCCTTGGGGAAGGGATATGCGAGTTCCTCCCTGGATATTCAAATAAGCTGACTGTGAGCCACAGAGCCAGGGGCAGGGGTTCATTGTGCTCAGTTCTTCCCCCAGCACTATGCTCAGTGCCTGGCATGAATCAGGATCTCATTAAATATGTGTCCAGTGCACGTCAAAATCTGCAATGCATGACCTAGGATAAGCTGCCCCTGACCAGTCGACAAACTTGTGCCACCCAATGGCTCTGGGCCTCCTCTGTGAGGCAGGACAGCACTGATGGCTCTAAGGGGGAGCTCAGTCCTCTGCCTGGACAGGCCTGGAGCTCTCCCCAGTGGCTCTGCCAAGATGCCCACTCCGTAAAGCCAGGAATCCAGGTCTTGTATTTGTCATCAGGATTCAAGTTTTGAGTGAAAGGCTAAGTTGTTGTTGTCCGTATGTTGTCTGAGTGACTCTTAAACCACCGCCCCATCATCAGCTTACCTAGGGATGCAAACTGTTTGTGGAGGGCCAGGCGGGACTGCACCCTGGTCTTCAGAAGTTTCATAGTGGTTTCCATGTGGCTGGCGCTCAGCGAGTGGTCAGCAATCACTGTTTGCTGTGAGTGACAATGAGACACACACACGTGGCTCCCCTATCCCTTCTTCCAAGCACCTCACCTGCCTGCGGCAGCCTGGATTATCCATGCCCCAAGATGGGTACCCTTTAGACATGGCAGGGTTTGTCTGCTATGACAGGCCAGACGTTGAGTCCTGGCAGAAACAACACAATATGCTGGGTTCTTGAGAAGCTGTGTCCAACTCCTGAGGAAAGGCAGGCTTCTGCTAAGGGGCCAGGCCCCCTGGATTTCTGCTCATGCCTCATATTTGGCACTTGCACACAAGAACAAGGGCAGCAGAGCCTGCAGCCATGAGTCCCAGAGCAAGGACTGAAGTTACCTGGGTCAAGAAGGCTACTAGGCTCAGAGAAAAGGCAAAACGTACCTGAACTCTTGTAAGTCTAAGCCATTTTAGTGTCCTGAGTGGATAAAAGACAGGTCACAGCCCTGAGGGGACACATTCTGCGAGTTCAAAACTCCAAAGGCCATGACAGGCCTTTCTTTTTTTTTGAGACGGAGTTTTGCTCTTGTTGCCCAGGCTGGAGTGCAGTGGCATGTTCTCAGCTCACCAAAACCTCTGCCTCCCTGGTTCAAGTGATTCTCCTGCCTCAGCCTCCTGAATAGCTGGGATTATAGGAACGTGACACCACACCCGCTAATTTTTTGTATTTTTAGTAGAGACAGGGTTTCATCATGTTGGCCAGGCTGGTCTCGAACTCCTGACCTCAGGTGATCCACCTGCCTCAGCCTCCCAAAGTACAAGGATTATAGGCGTGAGCCACCACGCCTGGCCTGGCCTTTCTAGAGTCTATACAGGAAGAGAGGAGGTAAGCTCCTCAGCCAACTAGATGAGATCAGCGTACAGACCTGGGGCTGCTCTTTGGGGAAGTGGAGGCCACCCAGCTTCTGTACCCACAAATAGGGGTGACCTAGCTCAAGTACATAGTCGCTCAAAGTCAGGATGCTGCAGAAAAGAAGATAAATAAAATTGTGCTGTAAGTCATTTCTGCTGTGGTCCCAGGATACAGCCTCCTCCCATCCTCTCACACCCCACAAACCAGCCAGTCCTGCAGGTTTGGCCATGTTCACAGCCAGGCGGCTGGCAAAGCCCTTCAACTTTTGTCAGTTCCCTATTGTGAATTTCATCTCTCTCAAATTCACTTTCCTCTTATTCCTTTTCTTCTTGCAGCCTTCAACTTATAAGCAAATATCAAATACAAAGGCAGTGTACTAATGTCTTTATTGGTCTAACAATTAAGAAAATATTTTAAAAATTAATCCTCGGATAATTAAAATGTCAAACATTTTTATTGTA
Source organism: Pongo abelii (assembly GCF_028885655.2). Lineage (NCBI taxonomy): Eukaryota > Metazoa > Chordata > Mammalia > Primates > Hominidae > Pongo > Pongo abelii. The sequence goes on from NC_085929.1 coordinate 35,950,956, forward strand.
TCACGTATTATTATGCTTCCAGAGGGTTTTTTTTTTGTTTTTGTTTTGAGACAGGGTCTGGCTCTGTTACCCCCAGGATGGAGTACAGCAGCATGACCATGGCTCACTGCAGCCTTAACCTCCTAGGCTCATGCAATTCTCCCACCTCAGCCTCCCCAATAGCTGGAACTACAAATGCCCACCACCATGCCTGGCTAATTTTTGTATTTCTTGCAAAAACAGGGTTTTGCCATGTTGCCCAGGCTGGTATCGAACTCCTGAGCTCAAGGAATCCACCCACTTTGGCCTTCCAAAGTGCTGGGATTACAGGCGTGAGCCACTACACCCAGCATGTTTCCGAGTTTTGATCCTTCCACCCTTTTTGTGATCTCCCTTTGCCTTGTAAGCAAGAAAGAACAAGCATTTCCTTCTACCCTGTGGTCTTTCCTATCCTCTGGGTCACCTCTGGCCCTAACAGGTCTCCAGCATTTAGCTTGAGCCACCAGAGAAACTCAGAAGTAGAGAGCTGGGAGAGGAGGAAACTGCTGACTCACCCAACTTTATCAAACTGATACTGATTGGCTGGATTCGGAGTTTTCTTTCCATGATCCCCAGGATACAAGCAACTCAGGACTGAGTCAGGAGACAGCAAGTCACTAGAAAAGGAAAAATAGTAAGCAGCGAGAATGCAGCCAACATCTTTTTTCAACATAGGCTTGGGCATTTGGGGATGGTAATGCCACGTCTCACTGATGACCAATGCCACCATTTACTGAAGGTTTTCTGTGGGCCAGACCCTTTATATGCTTGAGGTCATTGCATCCTTACAACCCTATGAGGGAGGATTATCATTTCCATTTTATAGAGGAAAAACTCAAGGCTTTAAAATATATGGCTTGTTCAAGATCACACTGCTAGTAAGTGCTAGAGGTGGCTTTATATTGTCTGATCAAACAGACTAGTACTCTTAATCATTAATTTTTAAAAAACTCATCCCTTCAAGATTTATACGGTGCCTAAGGCCTTACCTCAGGGGAGCAAAGTCCCATGACACCAGCAGTAGAAATAATTTCAATTTTCATAAAAGCAGAACAGACTCCTTTCTGCTACAGAGAGAACAAGTGTATAGCTTTGGTGCTATGTCTATCTCATTTTGACCAAATCTTATGCTAATCACAGAAAAAGGCCCCCTGTATGTTCCCAGAAAAAGATACAATCACATACACTAGAGACAAGGTGACCCAGTGCTACGAGCGGAGAGAAATAGTGACGCCACTGCCGCCCACCTGGGATGGTTTGGGCACAGTTTGTCATTAAATGTGACAAGCAAAGAAGAGATAACGTGGGAGGGTAATGTAGTAATTTTATCACAAAGGATGACAAGGCCCATTCTTTCCCTGAACCAAAGGGGGTTCTCATTCATCTTTCCACGGATAACATCAGGAGCAACTTGGGCAGCACATGCCGATCCTGTGTTTTGGCCCCAGCATGCCTTCAGGAACTCCATGCCAGGACAGTGGAGGCTTCCAGCTCTTCCCTACTCTGTCTCACTGAGTATCCCTGTTCCCCAAGGTCTTTGCCCCCCTTCACCGCCTCAAATGGAGAACTGACTACAAAACAAATAAAACATTTCAGGCCGGGCACGGTGGCTCACGCCTGTAATCCCAGCACTTTGAGAGGCCGAGATGGGCGGATCACGAGGTCAGGAGATCGAGACCATCCTGGCTAACACGGTTGAAACCCTGTCTCTGCTAAAAATACAAAAAAAAAAAAAAAAAAAAAAAAAAAAAAAATTAGCCAGGCATGGTGGCGGGCGCCTGTAGTCCCAGCTACTCGGGAGGCTGAGGCAGGAGAATGGTGTGAACCTGGGAGGTGGAGCTGGCAATAAGCCAAGATTGCACCACTGCACTCCAGCCTGGGTGACAGAGCGAGACTCTGTCTCAAAAAAATTAATAAAATAAAATAAAATAAAACATTTCAGTCTTTTAGCAAGTGTTTAGGGACTATTACTAATAGATTGATTCAATCTATTAGTAAATAAATAAAACAGAACTAAAACTGCCCACGATGAAGGTTATTAATTGACAAAACCTGATGAAGGAATCAAACCTTCTTGGCAAAATTTATATCTGCAACACGTGGCTAAGACAACTGAACTTGGTAAAAATGATGAACATAAAAGGAAAGGCTATTTATAGTCATAAAAATATAACACCAAAACAAAAAAACTTTTTAACCAGTCAAATTTTTGTTATAAAATTTTGATAAAAAATAAGGGATTAAAAAAACCTCAGTGGCCGGGTGCAGTGGCTCACGCCTGTAATCCCAGCACTTTGGGAGGCCGAGGCGGGCAGATCATGAGGTCAAGAGATAGAGACCATCCTGGCCAAAATGGTGAAACCCCGTCTCTAATGAAAATACAAAAATTAGCCCAGCATGGTGGCACGCGCCTGTAGTCCCAGCTACTCAGGAGGCTGAGGCAGGAGAACTGCATGAACCCAGGAGGCGGAGGTTGCAGTGAGCTGAGATCGTACCACTGCACTCCAGCCTGGGCGACAGAGCGAGACTCCGTCTCAAGAAAAAAAGAAAACAAAAAACAAAACCATTAACTCTTAAGACTAGCCTGGCCAACATGGCAAAACCCCATCTCCACTAAAAATACAAAAATCAGCCAGGCGTGGTGACGCATGCCTGTAATCCCAGCTACTTGAGAGGCTGAGGCAGGAGAATCACTTGAACCAGGGAGGTGAAGGTGGCAGTGAGCCGAGATCTCACTGCTGCACTCCAGCCTGGGTGACACAGAGAGACTCCTTCTCAAAATAAATAAATAAATAAATAAATAAATAAATAAATAAAAATAAAATAAAATAAAAACATTGACTCTGTCAGGGAGAATTTTAAAAAATTCTCTAATGAATTAATGGATCTAGGCAACAGTCGTCAAGACAGTAACATCACAAAAATAGAGCCTGTGCCTGTTGATGGACGTATTCAACAACAGCCATGATACAGTCCTGCCCTCTACCTACCCTACCACCACAAAAAAATTTCAAAAACGTAATCTGATCAAGTCTCTAAGCCAACTCCCTGTTCACAATAACATACAGGTAGAAAGACAAACACATTTAACGATACCATAGGGATGCTGTCCTCAAAATCCAGACTAGGTAGAACCTACAGAGCAAACGACCCATTTTCTCCAACAAATAAAAAGACGGTGGAAAGCCCAAGACAATGAATCTTAGGAGAAAAGAAAAAAGATGGCAGGACCTTCTGATAAGAAGACACTTGAGAGAAGCTTTGCTCATTGGCAACATATGGGCCTTATAGTGATCCAGACTCAAAACACAAAACTATTAAAAAAAAATTGTTTATCTGAAACCTCCCTCCCCCCAAAAAATATATGAAAAGAATCAGGGAAATTAGAATGATAGTACGAGATTCAAGAATTAGTGTGAGAATATACCCTTATGTTTTAATAGATAAATCAATAAAACTGTATGCCAGGTTGGTGTCTTCATGTGGCCAAAGGCAGCCTGTATTTGAGCAAAGGCTTCTGGGCTGGGAGTCCAGAGTCTCGGGCTTTAGGTCCAGTGCCGCGATAATTGGTTGTATGCTCCCTGGACCTCAGTTTCTCTATTTGTAAAAGGAGGATGAGCTAGACAACACCTGAAGGCCTAAAAGACCTAATCCCGGTTTCACAGTGGCATCTCCTTTTATGTCTCCTCCCTGTTTGGGGGTCAGGGCCCACCTGGCAATGACAGCAGTGGTATACAGGTCTCGCTGACTTCGAATCATAATTCTCCGCTCTCTACCTGTGACCTTCAGGCTACCCCTTAACTGTCCAGAGCTTCAGTTAACTCACCTTGTAGAGCTATTGTGAAAGTTACAAGAGTCAATGATTATAAATCAGCTGTCCTTTACCAAGTGCTTCCTCTATGCTAAGCACTTGACCTGACTCTTCACAAGCACCCTGGGAGGGGATATTACAATTAACAACCACACAGCAAGGAAACAGATTCTGAGGCCAGGTATACAGCTTAGTGAAGAGGTGGAGTTGTGCATGCAATAAAGCCAGGCTGCAGCCCTGTTATTAGCATGTAGGGCACCTGAGAAATGAACAAGCAGAATGTTCATGATGAGCCCTACCACGATCCGGGGACCCTGGAACTCCTGATTGAACTGAGAGCCCTGGACAGTGTAACTGGGTGCTCAGAAGCAAGCCCTTGGCTCCCTCTGCTGGGGTCAGATGGGAACAGGGTCAATTTCATCCAGAGCACCTCTGGGGGGTCCAACAACACTCTCAGGCACAGCAGCCAAAGCTGCTGTGGCCTGAAGGGGATGTGGACTCTAAGTGCAGAGTCTAAAACCCAAGAGACACCATCATCATGGAGAACTGGAAGGGGTGGAAAGAGCCCTGCTCCACCAGGCACCAGAGCTGTACCTCCCTAAGCCTCAGTGGTCTTTCTACGGCTGACAGTGGGACGAAGTCAGGGCAGTGATCTTGTGAATGGAAGCTACTTCACCCTCAGCCCCCCTTGACTGTTCTTCCCACCCATGTTTGCAGAAGAAGAATGCCATGATTGGGCCGGATAAGGTGACTCATGCCTGGAATTCCAGCACTGTGAGAGGCAGAGATGGGAGGAGTGCTTGAGGCCAGGAGTTCAAGACCACCCTGGGCAACACAGCAAGACCCCGTTTCTATAAAATAAAAATAGAAAGTCAGCCAGGCACGGTGGCGTGCACCTGTAGTCCTAGTTACTCAGGAGGCTGAGGTAGGAGGATCACTACAGCCCAGAAGTTTGAGGCCACAGTGAGCTATGATCATGCCATGGTCCTCCAGTCTGGGCAACATAGTGAGACTGTGTATCAACAAAAATAGAAATTAAAAAAAGAACACTGTAGTCAGGGCCTTCCTGGGGATGCGATGATGGCTGTCATTACTGTGACTCTGCTCACTCTTCTCAAAACTTTCACAGGGACCCAACACCGTCCTCCCACCACCCAGATAAGGACATGGGCTTGGGCTGAGCTGGGGAGCAAAAATCCCAGCACCTTGGGATAGAAAGAGAAAAGGGAAAGAGTGGCCTAAATTTGGCAACCTAATAATGTCTGCCAAATCTCATTTTATATTCACACACTTTCCACTGGTAGCAAAAAGCTGGTGCTCTGCCCCACCTACTCAATTTGCAAATATGCTGTTGTCACTTTTATCATCTGCTGTGTAGTAAGAGGACTTCACAAATTAAAGTCAGAGAGTGCTTTCTAAATACCAGCGATGTGCCAGGACTTCTGGTCCATCTGGATACAAGACAAGTCAACACAGCCGTGGCCCTCTCCAGAGCCAGAGGGAGGAACCGAGAGCAGCCCCACAATGAGGCTCTTATCACCTCCCCATCCCGCACGTCACTGCCCAGAGCGCCTGCTCAATACCCTGCACTGATGGGGGTGATCAGCTCCGTGGCAGTCGTCACTTTGGCTTTTACTGTCATGATGTTGAGGTTCATGAGGTAGTAGAAAGTCAGGTGAAGCACACTGTCATCTAGAGGGGAGGACGATGAGAGAATTTATGAGTCAAAACACTCAGAGCAGAGTCAACAGAGTCATAGGGGGTAGTAAGGGAGGGGGTCAAGCGTTGAAAAACTAACTACTAGGTATTATGCCCACTACCTGGGTGATGGGATCATTCATACCCCAAACCTCAGGACCAGGCAAAATAGTGTAACAAATCGGCACATGTATCCCCAGAATCGAAAATAAAAGTTGAAATTATAACAAAAAAAGAAAAACAGAATCACAGAAAAATTCAAAGAGACTTTTACAATCATTTACTATAAAAACAAAATTGGCCAGGCGCGGTGGCTCACACCTGTAATCCTAGCACTCTGGGAGGCCGAGGCGGGCAGATCATGAGGTCAGGAGATCCAGACCACCCTGGCTAACATAGTGAAACCCCGTCTCTACTAAAAATACAAAAAATTAGCCGGGCATGGTGGCAGGCACCTGTAGTCCCAGCTACTTGGGAGGCTGAGGCAGGAGAATGGTGTGAACCCAGGAGGCGGAGCTTGCAGTAAGCAGAGATCGCGCCACTGCACTCCAGCCTGGGAGACAGAGCGAGACTCCGTCTCAAGAAAAAAAAAATCACAACAGTAATATAATGAACAAAAAGAAGCAAAGACAGCATCTACAAATTCTTTGCTACTCTTCCCACCAAGAGGTAGGGCTTAATTTCTCTGCCCTTGAGCATGGGCTGGACTTAGTGACTCTGCTTCTAACAAATACAAGATGGAAAGGGAACCAAGCGATCAAGGTCAATATCAGCAGAAATAACACAGTGATACCAGGTACTCCTGATACAACATGATAGCGACGACCTCATCTATGCTATTCTCCCCCCCCCCAAATCCATAATCTCAGTCTAATCAAGGTCATGAAACACAAGGAAAGACTGAGAAACTCACTGCCTAGAGCAGACTAAGGAGCATGGCAACTAAATGCACTTTGAGACCCTGGCTTGGATCTTGGGACAGAAAAAGGACATTAATTGAAAAAGGAAGAAACTAAAAAAATTCTGTCGTTTTGTTAACAGTATTGGGCCAATGAAATTAAGAGTAGTGTGGATCACTGTTAATCATACCATCTTTAATTAAGATGTAACTTTAAGGGAAGCTGAATGAAGAATATATAGGAACTCACGTTATTTTGGCAAGTCTTCCATGAGCCTAAAATTATCTCAAAGCCAGCCACGGTGGTGCACGCTTCCAGTCCCAGCTACTTAGGAGGCTAAGGCAGGAGGATCGTTTGAGCCCAGGGGTTCAAGACCAGCCTGGGCAACATGACAAAACCCCATCTCTACAAAAAATACAAAAATTAACTGGCATGATGGCACGTGCCTGTAGCCCCCGCTACTTGGGAGGCTGAGGTGGGAAGATCAACTGAGCCCAGGAGGTTGAAGTTGCAGTGAGCCGTGATCATGCCACTGTACTCCAGCCTGGATGACAAGAGTGAGACCCTATCTCTAAAAACAAACAAACAGCAAAAAGAAAACCAGTGTGTAGAGCCTATTTCCATCTGTGTAAAAAATAAAGTGGGAAGCAGATAAATATACATTTGTATAAAAGCTTCTAGGTGCAAAGAATCTTTCTAGAAAATACAGAAGAGGTCTGTAATAATGGTTGCCCTTGGAGGTGAGACCTAGGACTGGTATATAGGAACCTGTGGTGAGAGGGAAACTTAAATTTTACTGTTAGCTCTTATACTGCTAGAACATTTTATTATATGGTACTTTTTCATACAAACCAACTTCAAAACACATACTCTGCAGAATACAAAGTTCTACTTATATTTATTACACACGTTGGTCTTACTTAAAACCTGTATACTTTTGCAACTTGTTCTAGATATTTGACTTGCCAGATTCAGAAAGAGGTGTAGTTTTCTCAAGCTTCTGCCTTATGTGATTGGAGTTTTGTTGCTATGTTGTTATGGTTATGATTTAACAACAAAAAGAAACAAAGTCCATGCAAAACAATAAGGAAAGACAAAGCAATATGAAATGGGAATCCTTTGTTGGGCAAATAGGCGTCTGGCTCCCGGACCCTCTGCACCTGCAGCTGGGTGAACTCTTAGGTGCTACAGATCCCCTAAACAAGGTGAGTGCAGCCAGACCTTTGCACTTCAGGTCGAGCATGACAGACAGTGGGTGCCTCTTCAGCATCTCTTTGCGTTTGTCGTCCAACTGAACCCCCAGCGTGGGTCTCCGGCGTTTCTGGACAAAGGAAAGTGCCAAGCTGATGAGCATCGGTCATACCAACCTCCCCTTCCTTCTCCCAACCAGCTAGGCCTCAGCCCTACTGCCTGGCACCTGCTGCTTCAGGTAGCTGGGTTGTCAGACTCCCCTCCCAGCAGCCCTTTCTTTCAAACCTTTCTTCTGCTTCTAGGGAGGACGGCACCTGCAAACAAGCATGCCCCAGTGCATGCAGCTGCTTGATGCCCCCACAAGAGGAAATAGTTCTCACCGTGGTCTGCTCCTCCTCAGCATCCGAGTCACTCTCGTCATCTGCAGACACAGAGAGAAGGCAGCTAGAGGTGAGGGGGCTCCAAATGCTCCCTAAAGCACTCCAACCCACATGGCATAAAGGGGCCCTGACTCTGTCTTTTGTAAATAAGTTTCTCTATAATAAATAATAAATTAACTTGCTGCTTCTTATTCAGTATAGAAAACATGGTGATGAAAAAAGAAAAAAGAAGAATGACGTATAACTCGTTTTTTTCAACGGGCTTTTTGATGTCATTTAGATGGAACACAAGCCCCTCCTTGTGATGGTGGTGGCGGCTGTGGTAATAATAGTAACATAAATAATAATAATAGTAGTAGAAGCATGCATAACTTGAGGGGGTACTATGTGCTGAGAATTATGCTAAAGGCCGTATGTGCATTACCTTATTTAATCCACATAACAATCCTACATGAGGTGTTACTATCTGTTTTCACAAATGAATAAACTGAGGCTCTGAAATATTAAATACCTTCCTCAGGGTCAGTCAGCTAGTGAGTGGCAGGGCTGAAATCCACGGGCCGCACCTTGTGACTCCGGGAAGTGAGCTCTCTTTCCTGTCTACTCCAGGGTGCTAAGACATTCAAGTCAAGCTTCCTGCTACACAGAACTAGTCCAGCTAGTTCTCCAAAGACCAGGACTGACCTTGGATGGTGACTTGGTGTCCCTGGGGGAGGAATCCCAACCACTACATTACCTTGGGAGTCCTCTGGAGGCTTGAACAGAGCCTTGGCTTCATCCACACTGCCTTCGATTGCCACAGATAACGTCTTATCTGGGAGGCAAGAAGAAGTCTGGTAGGAAAGCTGCTGAGGAAAGGTGCTAAGCAGCACAAGTAGGCCAGCTCTGGGGCTGCATTTTTCCCACTTCTGCCCAGCTCCTTGCTGACGAAGGGTGGAAGGGCAAAACTCCTTGCTCCAGATGAAGGGAAACAAGGTGGGACACTTAAGTCTTCTTTTTTCCGTCATTTACTGAGAACAGAGAACTTAAGTACAAATTCCTAAACCAGCATTACCTGAAACTAGCAGTGAATGCCTCCTTTTTTGGTGCACACCAAAGCGCAGAAATTCAAACTGAGGGCCTAAAGCCACATGGAACTCCTCTGCCAATTGTCTTAGAGGTTCTCACCCAGAAATCCACGCCTGCCCACATCCCAGAAACAATGACTCTCACCTAAGTGCTTATTCTCTATTCTACACTATACCAAGCACGTGGCTGCCACTGTCTCACTTAACTGGGAGGCAGTAGGACAGTGAATAGGAACTTGGATCTTACAGTCCAGTTCCAGACCTGAGTCCCTGCCTAACCAATTCTCAAACACACGACCTGGAAAGTTATGTCACTGTCTGAGCCTCAGTTTCTGTATCTATGAAATGGGGACTTGAAAAATAGTAGCTGCTGGGTGCAGTGGCTCACACCTGTAATCTCAGCACTTTGGGAGGCTGAGGCAGGTGGATCACCTGAGGTCAGGAGTTCGAGACCAGCCTGGCCAACATGGCAAAATCCCGTCTATACTAAAAATACAAAAATTAGCTGTGTGTGGCGGCATGTGCCAGTAATCCCAGCTACTTGGGAGGCTGAGACAGGAGAATTGCTTGAATCCAGGAGGTGGAGGTTACTGCGAACCAAGATCATGCTACTGCACTGCAGCCTGGGCAACAGAGTGAGACTCCGTCTCAAAAAAAAAAAAAAAAAAAGAAAAATAGTAGCTGCCCCATTAGTGGTGGGGACTGAATGAGCTGATGCTTGTAAATTTTAATTATAAAATTATTAAAAATTAATTTTTAGGCTGGGTGTGGTGGCTCATGTCTGCTTGGGAGGCCAAGGCAAGTGGATCACCTGAGGTCAGGAGTTCGAGATCAGCCTGGCCAACATGATGAAACTCCGTCTCTACTAAATATATAAAAATTAGCCAGGCACGGTGGTGGGTGCCTGTAATCCCAGCTACTTGGGAGGCTGAGGCAGGGAGAATTGCTTGAACCTGGGAGACAGAGGTTGCAGTGAGCCAAGATCACGCCATTGCACTCCAGCCTGGGCAACAGAGCCAGACTCCAACTCAGAAAAAAAAAAAATTTTTAATCCTCACAACAATCCTACAGGAGTAATAACATTATTATAGCCATTTATAGATGAGAAACTTAAGGCTCAGAGAAGCTAGACATCACAGCCATAAGGCTGATAAACCAGGATTCAAGACCAGGTCTGTTCAACTTAAGCTTGGCCTCTCCAGCACATGAGCTAACAGCCTGTTGCATACACCAGGTATGATACCTCATTGAGTGATGTCTTGGGACCTCCTCTGAGGGTCTAGCGTTGTGAGGTCAGACAGGCCACTGCCGTCCAACTCCATTCTTAAGGGTACAGATAGTCCTAAGAACCTGAAACGGTTTGCCTAGCCACACTAAGGAGGGATGGCAAACTTCCCCCAAGTGGCTGACCACTGCCTTATCTATGGCAACCCTATGTGAATTACCACCCTTCACCCCAAACAACTAGTTGCTCCCATCAAGCACTGGCAAACACCAGACTATTTTCTTCAGCCATTAATATTAGCATTCTACAAGAACATCAAATGGAACAGGCCGATTTTAAACATAAAAGAAAAGAAAATTACTCACCCTGTCTAGGGGGCTGGGAGGATTTCATATGAGCTGATGATGGAAACAGGAGGGAGAACAAAGGGGAGGGGAGGACCAGAAGGACGAGGAAGACACAAGAAGAGAGACAGTAATGTGTTGGTGCCCAAGGTGGGAGGAGAAGCAAGCACTGGTGCAGTATATGTCTGTCTGATGCAGTGGGGTGGGGTGGGGGAGAAAATTTAGGTGCTGGGTGAAAGCTGCATTAGGGCAAAAGGCAGGGTCTCTAAAATTTTCTCAAAACCCTAGCAGAGTCGCAGGCTGCCCTCAAGCTTAATGAGGACATATCATCTAACCTGGAAATTCACAACAAAGACATGCAGCCTGATTCAAGGCATGGTGAAAGCCTGGGAGAGCTGGCTGAGACCTGTATTCACCAGGCACCCCCACCCTGAAGCAGAGCAAGAGGCACTGATCTAACGGCCAAGCGTGCCTTGATGGGGTGAGCACCTGGGAGCCCAGACAGGCTGCCTGGGCTCTGCACCCAACAGCTGTCCACCCAGGCTCACGAATGACTCAAAGCCACCCATTGTGAAATACCCATCAGGTTAATCCAGCCTTAGGCCAGCTGGTCAGAGCAGCCATGCCGGGCAATGCAGAGGGAAGAAAGCTTCTGTCACCTGAGGGCTTCGGGGCAGGACTGAGAAATTTCCTGAGCAGGTACTGCTTCCAACTGATTCACTCGGCCACAGCTGCTGCTCCCATAGCCCCTCATCCTCACCCAGGCCCCATACTCACCACAGGCCTGCCCATACGCAGTGGCCTGAACAAAGAGGACATAGAGGGGAGGCGGCAGGTGTCTGGCTGTCTCATACTGCTTGTGAGCCTGGTCAAATGGCATAAACAAGTACTCCTGCACCGGAAGGGAAGCCTGCACACAAGAGACAGATTTTTGTTCTTCCTTTTTTAGCCAGTCCACACAGGAACAAGTGGCTACTTAGTGACCGTAAATCATTATTTATAAAAGTGATACATGATAAACTAATAGAACTAATAGGCAGATAAAAGCTCAATGTAAACAAAATTATATTTCTTTATACTAGCAACAAACAGTAAGAAAATAAAATTGTTTTATTTTACTTACTGCCAGGGTGCCCTGGCTCATGCCCGTAGTCCCAGCACTTTGGGAGGCTGAGGCAGGAGGATCACTTGAGGCCAGGAGTTCAAGAGCAGCCTGGGTAACTTAGCGAGATGCCATTTCCACAAAAAAAAAAATCAATTAAAAAAAGAAATTATAAAAAGATGCCATTTCAATACCATCAATAAAACATCAATTAAGAATAAACAGGCCGGGCATAGTGGCTCACGCCTGTAATCCCAGCACTTTGGGAGGCTGAGGCAGGCGGATCACCTGAAGTCGGGAGATCGAGACGAGCCTGACCGACATAGAGAACCCCGTCTCTACTAAAAAAAAATACAAAATTAGCTGGGCGTGGTGGCATATGCCTGTAATCCCAGCTACTTGGGAGGCTGAGGCAGGAGCATCACTTGAACCCGGGAAGTGGAGGTTGCGGTGAACCGAGATCATGCCATTGCACTCCAGCCTGGGCAACAAGAGCAAAACTCTGTCTCAAAAAACAAACAAAAAATAATAAACAAGCAGGCTGGGCGCAGTGGCTCATGCCTGTAATCCCAGCACTTTGGGAGGCTGAGGCAGGTGGATCACCCGAGGTCAGGAGTTTGAGACCAGCCTGGCAAACATGGTGAAACCCGATCTCTTCTATAAATACAAAAATTGGCCAAGTGTGGCGGCACGCACCTATAATCCCAGCTACTCTGGAGGCTGAGGCAGAAGAATTGCTTGAACCTGGGAGACGGAGGTTGCAGTGAGCCCAGATTGTACCACTGCACTCCAGCCTGGGCAACACAGCAAGACCCTGCCATAAAATTAAAATAAAATAAAATAAAATAAAATAAATAAATAAAAAAATAAAATAAAATAAAATAAACAAATGAAAGGCATATAAGCCTCTACACAAAAACCTGAGAAATGAAAAGTCTAAAATAAGTGGATACATATGAATGTCAATGGCCTGGAAGACTCAAATATTGTCCAGGTAACAATTTATTCTAAAGTGGTCTGCAGATTCAATGCAATCCCAGTCAAAATCCCAGCAGGTAAAAACAGACAAGCTGATTCTGAAACTTGTATGTAAATGCAAAGGGCCAAGAATAACCAAGACAATCCTGAAGAATTAGGTTGGAACTGTGCATCGAGACTTCTGATAAAGCCACAGTAAATAAGACGGTGTGATACTGTGCAAGGATGGACACAGAGATTATACACATATCCACATGTACAAAGACATTTGATTTGTGACAAAAGTGGCACTACAGAGCAGTGGAAAGAGAATGTCTTCAATAAATGGTCAGCTAAATACCTATGTGGAAAGAAAAAATGAATTTTTACCCTTAACTTACACTATATACAAAATCACTTCCAGGATGACTACAGATTTAAGTAGAAAGATTTCTTAAACAAGACACAAAAAAAGTACTAACCATAAAGGAAAAGAATAATTAGTAAAATTAGGAATATGCACTCATTAAAAGATACCATTAGCAAAGTGAAAAGGCAGGAGGTTACAGAATGAGAAAGACCTGGGAAAAAACTCATCTCCAGGCAACCCAACAGAAAACAGGCAAAAGACTTGCCTAGGCCCATCACAAGAGGTTATCCAAAAGGCAAAACGTGCTGTGTTCAACATCACTAGTCCTCAGGGAAATAAAAATTAAAACTATAATGAGATACCCTCCAGAGTGGCCAAAATTAAGGAGACTGACAGTATAAAGTGTTGACAAGGATGTAAAACAATTAGAACTTTCATATGGTGCTGGTGGGAATTTCTGTAAATCGGTACAACCAGTTTAGAAAACTGTTTCAGTGTCTACAAAAGCTAAATATATGTATAATATATTGTATGACCTAGTAATTTCATTCCTGGGTATATATTCAACAGACAGATGTACATATGTATGCCAAAACACATGTATAAGAATGCTCATAGCAACACTATTGAAATGGCCCTAAACTGGAAACAACCAATTACTAAACATCAATGAAAACAAACTCTTGTACTCACAATAGCACAGATGAATCTTAGAAATATACTGCTGAACAAAAGAAGCCAGACATAGGAGTATATACTATGATTCTCTTTGTTTAGAGTTCAAAAACAGGCAAAACTAACCTATGATGTTAAGATGTCAAGATTATGGTTACTGGGGTGTGAGGGAAGATAGGGACTGGGAGGGGGAATAAAGGAGCTTCCAGGAAATTGTTAATGTTCTTTCTCTGGGATTTTGGGTGCTGGTTATACAGATGTGTTTGCTTCGTGAATATGCATTGAGCCATACACTTGCGAGTTATATGCTTTTCTGTATATAAAACTCTGTTTTAAAGTAACATATTGTATATTGTTTTTAAAAGTTGTATTCAAGACCTTAGGCAATGAATTCAGGTTTTGTTTCAGAGATTTTATTTGTGCGCTTTTCTTCTATTTTTTTTTTCTTTTTTTTCTTGACTCGGGAATGACTGAACTAGATCGCCTTCAGTTTCAAGTTTGCAGACTCTGCACAGTGCATGAGGATCAACTGTGCAATATATAAAGTAAAATAAAAAGCATTTTAGGCCGGGCATGGTGGCTCACGCCTGTAATCCCAGCACTTTGGGAGGCCGAGGTGGGCAGATCATAAAGTCAGGAGATCGAGACCATCCTGGCTAACATGGTGAAACCCCGTCTCTACTAAAAATATAAAACAAAAAATTAGCTGCACATGGTGGCGGGCACTTGTAGTCCCAGCTACACGGGAGGCTGAGGCAGGAGAATGGCGTGAACCCGGGAGGCAGAGCTTGCAGTGAGCCGAGATCATGCCACTGTACTCCAGCCTAGGCGACAGAGCGAGACTCTGTCTCAAAAAAAAAAAAAAAAAAGCATTTTAGGCCGGATGCGGGGGCTCATGCCTGTAATCCCAGTACTTTGGGAGGCCGAGGCAGGCGGATCACCTGAGGTCAGGAGTTCAAGACTAGCCTGGCCAACATGGTGAAACCCCATCTCTACTAAAGATACAAAAATTAGCCAGGTGTGGTGGCGGGCGCCTGTAAACCCAGCTACTTGGGAGGCAGAGCAGGAGAATCACTCGAACCTGGGAGGCAGAGGTTGCAGTGAGCCGAGATGGCGCCACTCCACTCCAGCCTGGGCGACAGAGCAACTCTGTCTCAAAAAAAAAAAAAAAAAAAAAAAGCATTTTAAAGTCATGGGGGGTGGTGGCAAAGGTGGGTAAGGAAAAAAAAAAAAAAGTGGTATTCAAGTTTGTAAAACAAAAGATCCCAGTTCCCAGTCCTCAAGGTAGCTGCTAATGGTTTGGTATGAATATAGACTTTTCGAAGCATATATTCAACTCCTACATGTATATATCCCTACAGGTACTTTGTAAACCAAGGTATAGAAATGAATCCATACTATATGTTCTACAACTTGCATTTCTTATTTAATAATATGACAGATCTTCTTTCATATTTCAGTTATTCTGTCAGTGGTTCGATATCAGTGGTTTGATTCCATACTTTCATCACAGCTCTAAGGCTGTACCATACAAGAATTTATTTAACCTGTACCCTACTTAAGGACATTTAGAAAGTTTCCAGGTAACAAGAGAAAATTTCACCGTGCAGAGGCTTTGGTTAAGTACAACCAAAACTTTTAATTTCTGCTCTATCACCAAGGCTGGAGCGATCCTCCTGCCTCAGCCTTCCAAGTAGCTGGGATGACAGGCACATGCCACCACGCCCAGTTAATTTTTTTTTTGTAGAGGCAGGGTCTCCCTCTCCCGATATTGCCCAGGCTGGTCTCAAACTCCTGGGTTCAAGTGATCGTCCCCCGTCAGCCACCCGAAGTGCTAGGATTACAGGCATGAGGCACCACAAGCAGTCAACAACTCTCCTTCTACGGTTAGAGTTGAAGAAAGGAAATATAGATCTTGCCAAATCCTAAGAAAAAATGCAAATTTATCTCTAGGATCCTTTTACAAAGTTCTTTCATATTAGCCATCTACCTTGCTTCATAAAATTATAAGGATTTAGACCAAATCTGGCTTCGCAAAGCAAATAAAAAGTGGGTCACCTATATAGAAAGACATTATATTTTACAGGTAAAGTGTGGACTCTTCCTCATGAGTAAAGTTTTTTTCAGAGTGAGAAGATCTGCTGAGCAGTCTGACCCTGAAGCATGGTCAGGGGGATCAAACAGACATCCACAGGAAGCAAGTTTGGATGCCTGGAGATTGTGAGGCCGGTGGGGGCCATTGCAGGGGGTAAACTAAATTTACACAGTCTGAGAAAGTACGTTACCCAGAGAAGGCCCTGGATGAAAACACCCAGGTCAATGTGTGTATATATTCCTGAGGCCAGCACTTCTTCCTCCCAGACACAGGCTTATCACACCAACTGGGTAGGGATGCAGACAAGGCCATCCTTATACTATAATTTAGGGTAATAGACCTGGCAAAGCCCAAAGGGTGACATGGCTTCTGGCAGCACCTGGTCAGTGGTGGAGGCAAAGCAAAAGGCCAGCGGGCCCCACCTGCATGATGCTGTTGAGGCGGGGCTGGAGGCTGCTCAGGTACTCCTTCTTCACCTCAATCTCCTTGAGAATCTTCTCCTTGTTGGATAGGCACTCTCGGTACTTCTCCGCCAGCCTGTTGGGGGAGGAAAGAGCATTGTCACCTGATATCCCCCAGTGATACCTCAACATGCCTGTTCACTGTCAGACTCCACTTAATGGTAGCAGCCATGATTAACTGCTAATGTTTATCCAGCACTCAATGTGTGCCAGGTACTTTGGTGAGCTCTTTAAAAGCATAATTACATTTAATCCTTATAAAGACCCTGGAAGACAGGGACTTTTCTTATCCCCAAAGGAGGAAACCAAGGCTCAGGCAAGTAGATAACTTGCCCAAGGGCATCCAGCTAAGAATAAACACTGCGCTGGGCTTTGGATCCATGTCTCTTGCTCTCCAGAGGCTCTGTCTGCTCTGTAACCACTAGGGAATACACATGCCATCTTCTGCTCCATTTCTTGCTTGAGAGGTAAGACCTAAAACTTTCACAAACATGGACTTAGCAGCTATATAACCCAAAAGAGGCCCATGGACTGGCCTGGTTAGCACAGAGTGGGAATAGATTCTGGACCAATGCCACAAGAATGCAGCACTGATGGCTGAGTCAGTGCCCAGCACAATCAGTGGACTAGACAGCAGAGTGACAGGTCAGCCCCATCTGCTAAGACACTGACACAAATTTCCTAAGAACCAGACTCGGCCAGGGATGGTGGCTCATGCCTGTAATTCTAACACTTTGGGAGGCCCAGGCAGGAGGATCACCTGAGGTTGAGAGTTCAAGACCAGCCTGGCCAATATGGTGAAACCCGTCTCTACTAAAATACAAAAATTAGCTGGGCACAGTGACATGCGCCTGTAATCCCAGCTACTCAGGAGGCTGAGACAGGAGAATCACTTAAATTGGGGAGGCAGAGGTTGCAGTGAGCCGAGATAGCACCACTGCACTCCAGCCTGGGTGACAGAGCGAGACTTCATCTCAAAAAAAAAAAAAAAACAAAAAACCATATCCAGTGCTTATTAAATTCATAATATGAACCAAAAACAGAGAATACATTCCATAACAGAAAAAGGCAAGTATACAGCTACTTCACCAACAAAAAACAGAAAAGATGTGCCAATCAAAAGCCCTAGTATTCTTGTACAAATATGAAAGGGGAAAAAGTTACCATGAAAAGTTCATTATGGAAAAATAAAACAAACAAACAAACAAAACCACTGTATTTTTAGAATGACTTAGATTAAAACAGACAGTACTGGGCAGGCACAGTGGCTCACGCCTATAATCCCAGCACTTTGGGAGCCCAAGGCGGGTGGATCATCTGGGGTCAGGAGTTTGAGACCAGCCTGGCCAACATGGTGAAACCCCCGTCTCTATTAAAAATACAAAAATTGGCCGGGCACAGTGGCTCACACCTGCAATCCTAACACTTTGGGAGGCCGAGGTAGGCCAATCACGAGGTCAAGAGATAGAGACCATCCTGGCCAACATGGTGAAACTCCGCTTCTACTAAAAATACAAAAATTAGCTGGGCGTGGTGACACACGCCTGTAGTCCCAGCTACTCAGGAGGCTGAGGCAGGAGAATTGGTTGAACCAGGGAGGTGGAGGTTGCAGTGAGCCGAGATCACGCCATTGCATTCCAGCCTAGGCGACAAGAGTGAAACTCCGTGTCAAAAAAATAAATAAATAAATAGATAAATAAATAAACCTCTTTATTCGTATAGAAAAGTTTATACCTAAAGTGTGACTTGAAGCATTATTATTATTTTTTTTTGAGATGGAGTCTCGTTCTGTTGCCCAGGCTAGAGTGCAGTGGCGCAATCTCGGCTCACTGCAACCTCTGCCTCCCGGCTTCACGCCATTCTCCTGCCTCAGCCTCTTGAGTAGCTAGGACTACACGCACCCGCCACCATGCGCGGCTAATGTTTTATATTTTTAGTAGAGATGGGGTTTCACCATGTTAGCCAGGATGGTCTCGATCTCCTGACCTTGTGATCCACCTGCCTCGGCCTCCCAAAGTGCTGGGATTACAGGCGTGAGCCACCGCACCCGGCTGAAGCATTATTTACGACAGCAAAAAATGGAAACAACCTAAAATCCAACAGGGGAATAATTTTGTGAATTTTTCTATACATTAGAATATACACTAGAATGTTGCACAACCTCCTGAAATAGTGTTTACAAAGCTTTATGCCACAGGCATACACTTATAGATAAGGGAAAAGGCAAATACAAAATTAGATTTATGGTACAAAAGATAAGAAGGTCTTTGGCATTAAAATTTCAAAGAGAGACCAGGCGTGGTAACTCACACCTGTAATCCCAGCACTTTGGGAGGCCAAAGTGGGAGGATCACTTGAAGCCAGGAGTTCAAGACCAGCCTGGGTAACAGGGTGAGACCCCTGCTCTACAAAAATAAAAATATTCGCCAGGCATGGTGGCAGGCACCCATAGTCCTGGCTACTTGGGAGGCTGAGGCAGAAGGATCGCTTGAGCCCAGGAGGTCAAGGCTGAAGTGAGTCATGACAGTGCCACAGCACTCCATCCTGAGCAATAGAGTGAAACGCCATCTCTTTGGGGAAAAAAAAAAAAAAAAAAGGGCCAGGCACAGTGGCTCACGTCTGTAATCCCAGCACTTTGGGAGGCCAAGGCAGGCAGATCACTTGAGGTCAGGAGTTCGAGATCAGCCTAGCCAGCATGGTGAAACCCCATCTCTACAAAAAATACAAATAATAGATGGGCGTGGTGGTGCACACCTACCACCCAGCTACTCGGGAGGCTGAGGACTCAGAATCACTTGAATCTGGGAGGCAGAGGTTGCAGTGAACTGAGATCACACCACTGCACTCCAGCCTGGGAGACAGAGTGAGACTCCATCTCAAAAAAAAAAAAAAAACAAAAAAAAACCCTTAAGCAATTATAACCCCACCCCATCCATGATGAGGTTGGTGAAGTTTAAACTATCCAGTGTGATTTAATCATATAAAATGGGATTTGGTCTTAGAAACTCCTCTGAGAGTTCCACAGTGTTTTGCTGCCTTATCCTGGGTCATGACAAAGCACTGACACTTTGTGGTTAAAAGGTCAGGAAGGAGGAAATGCTACCTTTTCCGCTGCTCCAGCTCCCAGTCCAGACGTGCTAGTGTTTGCTGGTGAGGGTCTCCCATGGTGACTTCGGCCTTGCTGATATCTGGTGGAGCCTCCTTATAAAACTCCTCTAAACTGACCAGATCAATTTCTTCATGCTTTGACCTAAGACAAAAACATGACATCAAGCTGCTGTTCTCAGGAAACCAAACTATAGTTTAAGCAGGCCCAAAGTTACCCCCAACATATGTCTGCTTAGCCCTGGTCTACAACTTAGGATCCTGGAATCCAGTCTTCTCCACAAATGCTCATTAGCAGATGTTTCAGTGTGAAGAAAGGTAGTTGGTGACATGCCATAGGATCCTTATCCATGCTGTCCAACCTTTTCACCCATGAATTAAAGACTCGGAAGGGATTCTTATCAAATTTACAAATGTCTCCAAGCTGAGCAGGAGAACTAATAGCTAAAAAGTCAAATAAAAACACTACAGCCTGGCCTAGGCTGTCAGGTTGAAAGCAAGACATCACTTAACAGGAATAAATATAAGGGTCTGCACTTAAGTTCAAGACATTAGCTGCATAAGAATAGAATGAGGAAGATCCAGCATGGGAGAACTAGATGGAAAAAGATCTAGAGGCTTAAACTGTTGCATGCATAGTGATTTATATGTATAAAAGAAAAGAAATTCTGCCAGGCATGGTGGCTCACCCCTGTAATCCCAGCACTTTGGGAGGTCGAGGTAGGTGGATTACCTGAGGTCAGGAGTTCGAGACCAGCCTGATCAACAAGGTGAAACCCCATCTCTACTAAAAATTAGCCGGGCGTGGTGACGCATGCCTGTAATCCCAGCTACTTGGGAGGCTGAGGCAGGAGAATCGCTTGAACCCGGGAGGCAGAGGTTGCAGTGAGCCAAGATTGAACCATTGCACTCCAACCTGGGAGACAGAGCGAGACTCTGTCTCAAAAAAATCCAACTCTCTTTGCTGTATTAACATAGTTGACTGCTCAGGTTATGGTCAGATGACAGTAATAATAAGAGCAGCTATCATATATTAATAAGCACCCACTATATGTCATCCTCACCTCATTTAAGCCTTACAACAACTCTAAAGAGGTGGGGAGTTTTAATCTCCATTTTTTGACTGAGATGGAGGCTTCTATCAGTAAGCAGCTTGCCCAAGGTCCACAGCTAGGGAGTGGCCAAGCTGGGATTTGAACCCAGGCTGTGTAACTTCAAGGCCTATGCTCCTTCCATGTGGCCACCTGCCTCCCAACAGGCGCAAGTTCCGCTGTATTCTGGGTTTGTCAGTTTCCATTTGGGTGATGATTACAGACCAGTGCATCACATTATTTTGTTTTTGATACCTTTTTAATTTGGAAATAGTTTAAGACTCCAAGAAGTTTCAAAAATAATACTTGGAATGTATTTCCTCCATGTACCTTTCACCCAATGATACTATGTTATCTAACCACATTATACATTGCCAAAACCAGGAACTGACACTGGTACAATATTATTAACTCAAGTACAGACCTGATGCAGATTTCGCCTCTATTCATATTTAACTGTTATTATGTGACGATTTTGTGGAACAGATAAAGATGCCTCTCAAAAATCAGCATCAGGGCTGGGCACAGTGGCTCATGCCTGTAATTCTAGCACTTTGGGAGGTCGAAATGGGTGGATCATCTGAGGTCAGGAGTTTGAGACCAGCCTGGCCAACATGGTGAAACCCTGTCTTTACTAAAAATACAAAAATTAGCTGGGCGTGGTGGCTCATGCATGCAATCGCTTGAACCCAGGAGGCAGAGGTTGCAATGAGCCAAGATCACGCCACCACACTCCAGCCTGGGCAACAGAGTGAGGCTTTGTCTTAAAAAAAAAAAAAAAAAAAAAAACAAAGAAAAAAAAAATCAGCATCAGGCCAGGCGTGGTGGCTTAAACCTTTAATCTTAGCCTTTTGGGAGGCCAAGGCGGGTAGATCATTTGCAACCAGGAGTTTGAGACTAGCCCAACATGGCAAAACCCTATCACTACTAAAAATACAAAAAATTAGCCAGGCGTGGTGGCGCACGCCAATAGTCCCAGCTACTCAGGAGGCTGAAATGGGCGGATCATCTGAGCCAAGTCAAGTCAAGGCTGCAGCGAGCCGGGATTGTGCCACTGCACCAGCCTGGGTGACAGGAGTGAGACCCTGTCTCAAAAAGAAAAAAAAAAGACAAAAAACAAAACAACCAATCAGCATCATGATTATTAAAAATATTCTGGACCCGCCGGGTGCGGTGGCTCACGCCTGTAATCCCAGCACTTTGGGAGGCTGAGGCGGGCTGATCATAAGATCAGGAGATCGAGACCATCCTGACTAACACGGTGAAACCCTGTCTCTACTAAAAACACAAAATATTAGCCAGGCGTGGTGGCAAACGCCTGTAGTCCCAGCTACTTGGGAGGCTGAGGCAGGAGAATGGCGTGAACCCGGGAGGCGGAGCTTGCAGTGAGCCGAGATCACGCCACTGCACTGCAGCCTGGGCGACAGAGCAAGACTCCGTCTCAAAAAAAAAAAAAAAAAAAAAAAAAAGTATATATATATCCTGGACCCAATGTCTAATAGGCCCCCTGCACATGTCAAGTTTGTTACAGATAAAAGCTGCTTTCAGTTTGCATAAACAGGTCTGATGAAGTGAGAACATTTTCCCTTCTCTTCCCATTTACTCCTTCCTCCTTCTTATCTCTCAGCTTGGTTTTGAGGAAGGACACAAACAAATTGTAGTTTCTTCACCTGAAGGCAGCTAAGCAGCAAGAAATTCAGGTTCCAAAGAATAAAATCCATTTTCAGAAATGAATTGCTGGGACTACAGAAAGGAAAACTGGGCCAAAAGGTTAAAAGAATGTGACTGGAAGTGAGTTGCTCCCATACAACACGACCAGGAATCCAACTGGTAATGTAAAGACCCCTGATAGGGAGAGAGACCTGCTTTTTACCAAGTGCAGAGCTCAAAACTCAAAAAGGTCAGAGAGACTTCTGAGGTTCTTTATGCAGCCTGAAACCACAGCTTGCAATTCTCCCACATTCACCCTTGCAATTTACCCTTCTCCCAGATCCTACAGTTTTCTAAGCTCATCAGATTTCTTTTTAAGGAGAGACTTAGGCTGGGAGCAGTGGCTCACGCCTGTAATCCCAGCACTTTGGGAGGCCGAGGTGGGAGGACCACCTGAGGTCAGGAGTTCGAGACCAGCCTGGCCAACATGGCAAAACCCCGTCTCTACTAAAAATACAAAAATTAGCCGGGTGTGGAGGTGGGCGCCTGCAATCCTAGCTACTCAGGAGGCTGAGGCAGGAGAATCGCTTGAACCCAGGAGGTGGAGGTTGCAGTGAGCTTAGAATGTGCCACTGCACTCCAGCCTGGGTGACAGGGCAAGACTCCATCTCAAAAAAAAAAAAAAAGAAACAGACTTACAGTGAGCTACATGGGAAAAAGCAGTTACCGAGAGACCACATGTGCCAAAGCCCTGTCCTCCCAAACTCACTTAAACTCCAAACATTTGGTGATCTCCTTCTGTAGGTGCATCACCTCATACAACAGGTTCTGGAGCTGCAGGTGATAGGCATCTACTTTCTGCTTAGCCTGAAGGGAGAATATAATCAGAGGTGAGCAGAGCAAGTCAGGATGGGGCAGAGGGAGGGTCAGCAAACTAAGAGAAGGTGTAAAGGGAATAAAGAAGGGGATGGGGCTGGGTGCAGTGGCTCACGCCTGTAATCCCAGCAATTTGGGAGGCCGAGGCGAGTGGATCACCTGAGCTCGGGAGTTCAAGACAAGCCTGGCCAACAAGGTGAAACCCCATCTCTACTAAAAAACACAAAAATTAGCTGGGCATGGTGGTGGGAGGTGCCTGTAATCCCAGCTACTTAGGAGGCTGAGGCAGGAGAATCGCTTGAAGCTGGGAGGCGGAGGATGTGGTGAGCTGAGATCGCGCCACTGCACTCTAGCCTGGGGGATAGAACGAGTCTCTATCTCAAAAAACAAAAAACAAAAAAAAAAAAGGGGGGGGATGGGGAGGAGAAAGGAGGAAAGTTAAAATTAAACCTTTTAACTACTACCTCGTGGGTCTGATCTCTTCCTTTCTTCAACCTGATGTGGGCTAATCGGTTAAGCTTCTTTAGAGTCATGAAATGCACACAGCTCTGGATCCTCCGTTCTTCTATTTCGATTGCCTGTGGGTAAAGAAAACAGTAAAGCCCGCTGACAACAGGGGCTAGCTCAGCTTCCTTCAGTCCCTTACCACTGACCCATCCTCATCTGGGGCCAAAAAAGGCACTGGAGGGAGCTCAGAACCATGAGAAGAGTCATGAAGAAAATAAGAGGACGATTGTATAAGGAAAATGCTTAAGAATCTCGAGCAAAAAAAAGTAATTTCTGCTTGGACTAGAGTAACAGGAATTGAAGATGGAATAAGGGCAGCAAAGGCACAATCTGTCTCTACAGATCCTACACAGAGATCCCAGGAATAGTAACATCTTGCCATAAAAGTTGACCTCTATAAATAACATTACAGGATAACTTAAATGGAAAATAACAGAATTATAGCCATAAAGCTTGGCTACAATAGATTGAATGCAATAATTGTAACAAAACTTGTCAGCATAAGCACAAATACCTGAGATTCCTGGGGAAAAAAATGGATTTAAAAAAACTTATCTATCGAGTTTTTAGTCACATTGTTTAATTTCTCTGCCCCTAAAACCTCATTTATTCATTTACTATTAATGATAATTTCATTTTTGGTATCTACAATTTACTTGTACACATCTATCTTTGTATCAAGCAAATGTATCAATGCTTGTATCAAGCATTGATACAAGCATGAGAAATGCTTTGTATCAAGCATTTCTCAACACCTAGCAAAATGCCTGGCACTTAATAAATATTAATTGGATGAATGATCAAATTAGTAGGGAAAAAATTAATTATCCTGTACTTTCATTCCTGTAATTGGTGACTGAGTGGTGATAAGAAGTTCCAATAAATTAATAGGTTTTGGGAGCCCTGAGCTCCAATCACCTGATCATGGCTGGGACAGAAGATCAAGATCAGGAAGGGCCCTGGTAGGTGTAAAAACAGCCTCATCTATGCAAACCCACCAGGTTCATGGCCACCTGGTCCCACTCCTTACCACATCCTTGCCACCCCTACTCTTCAGGTCTTGGATCTCAGCCATCAGCCTCTGTAGCTCCTGGCAGGTATACTTGTATAACTCATAGTCTCTGCCAGGGTCCCGCAGATCCACCTCGGCCTCCTCACTGTAGTATTTACCTTCCTGTAGAGGTAAGGATAAAGGCTCTGTGTGCATGGGGTAAAAGTCTCCCTGTTGGGATCAGGGACACTTGGCTGACATCTCCTTTTAGATAAAAACAGTAACAATGAAGCCTCAGTCGGGTCTCTAAAAGATCTGGTCCTTAAATCAAATGCTTTTCTTCTCTTCAAAATAGAAACCTCTTTTGCTTTCTGACTGCAGAGTAACGCATGCCTGGTGTCAAAGATTCAGAATATACAGAGGAGTATCAAAAAGAAAATGGAAAAATTGCCTATAATTTCGCCTCTCAGTCCGAAACTGAGTGAAGATTGTGGATAAATAAACATTTTATTTGTAAACAAAACAGGATCATATTGTCCGTGCTGTTAAGTGCAACTTCCCATCTGTATCAGTCCGTTTTCACGCTGCCAATAAAGACACACCTGAAACGGGGAACAAAAAGAGGTTTAATTAGACTTACAGTCCCACATAGCTGGGGAGGCCTCAGAATCATGGCGAGAGGTGAAAGGCACTACTTACGTGGCGGCAGCAAGAGAAAAATGAGGAGGAAGCAAAAGCAGAAACCCCTTATAAACCCATCAGATGTCGTGAGACTTACTCACTATCATGAGAACAGCACGGGAAAGACTGGCCCCCATGATTCAATTACCTCCCACTGGGTCCCTCCCACAACATGTGGCAATTCTGGGAAATACAATTCAAGTTGAGATTTAAATCCCAAACCATATCATTCTGCCCCTGGCCCCTCCGAATCTCATGTCCTCACATTTCAAAACCAATCATGCCTTCCCAACAGTCGCCCAAAGTCTTAACTCATTTCAGCATTAACCCAAAAGTCCATAGTCCAAAATCTCATCTGAGACAAGGCAAGCCCCTTCCGCCTATGAGCCTGTAAAATCAAAAGCAAGCTAGTTACTTCCTAGATACAATGGGGGTACAACGGGGGTAAATATAGCCATTCCAAATGGGAGAAACTGGCCAAAACAAAGGGGTTACAGGGCCCATGCAAGACTGAAATCCAGTGGGGCA
The DNA here is from genome assembly GCF_028885655.2 of Pongo abelii. NCBI lineage: Eukaryota > Metazoa > Chordata > Mammalia > Primates > Hominidae > Pongo > Pongo abelii. The sequence continues at coordinate 35,976,678 of NC_085929.1, forward strand.
GTCAAATTTTAAAGCTCCATAATGATCTCCTTTGACTCCAGGTCTCACATCCAGGTCAAGCTGATGCAAAAGGTGAGTTCTCATGGTCTTGGGCAGCTCCACCCCTGTGGCTTTGCGGGGTACAGTCTCCCTCCCTCCTGGCTGCTTTCATGGGCTGGCACTAAGTATCTGCGGCTTTTTCAGGTGCACGGTGCAAGCCATTGGTGGATCTACCATTCTAGGGCCTGAAGGGATGGTGGTCCTCTTCTCACAGCTCTACTAGGCAGTGCCTCAGTAGGGACTCTGTGTGGGGGCTCTGACCCCACATTTCCCTTCCACACTGCCCTAGCAGAGCTTCTCCATGAGCACGCTGGCAGCAAACTTTTGCCTGGGCATCCAGGTGTTTCCATGTATCTTCTGAAATCCAGGCGAAGTTCCCAAACCTCAATTCTTGACTTCTGTGCACCCACAGGCTCAACACCACATGGAAGCTGCTAAAGCTTGGGGCTTCCACCCTCTGAAGCCACAGCCCAAGCTCTACATTGGCCCCTTTCAGCCACGCCTGGACTGGCTGGGACACAGGGCACCAAGCCCCTAGGCTGCATACAGCACAGGGACCCTGGGTCTGGCCCAAAAAACAACTTTTTCCTCCTGGGCCTCCGGGCCTGTGAGGGGAGGGGCTGCCATGAGGTCTCTGACATAGCCTGGAGACACTTTCCCCATGGTGTTGGGGATTAACATTAGGCTCCCTGCTACTTATGCAAATTTCTGCAACCAATTTGAATTTCTCCTCAAAAAATGGGTTTTTCTTTTCTTTCCTTTTTTTATTTTTATTTTTATTTTTTGAGACAGAGTCTCGGTCTTGTCACCCAGGCTGGAGTGCAGTGACATGATCTCAGTTCACTGCACCCTCCGCCTCCCAGGTTCAGGCAATTCTCCCGCCTCAGGCTCGTGGGTAGCTGGGATTACAGGCACCTGCCACCAGGCCCAGCTAATTTCTGTATTTTTAGTAGAGATGGGGTTTCACCATGTTGCCCAGGCTGGTCTCGAACTCCTGACCCCAAGTGATCCACCCACCTCGGCCTCCCAAAGTGCTGGGATTACAGGCATGAGCCACTGTGCCCAGCCGGGTTTTTCTTTTCTACTGTGTCATCAGGCTACAAATTTTCCAAACTTTTATGCTCTGTTTTCCTTTCAAAATGGAATGCTTTTAACAGTACCCAAGTCACTTCTTTTTTTTTTTTGAGACAAGATCTTGCTCTTGTTGCTCAGGCTGGAGTGCAATGGCGCAATCTCAGCTCACTGCAACTTCTGCCTCCCGGGTTCAAGCGATTCTCCCGCCTCAGCCTCCCAAGTAGCTGGGATTACAGGGGCCCACCACCATGCCTGGCTAATTTTTATTGTATTTTTAGTAGAGACGGGGTTTCACCATGTTGGCCAGGCTGGTCTCAAACTCCTGACCTCAAGTGGTTCGCCCACCTCGGCCTCCCAAAGTGCTGGGATTATAGGCGTGAGCCACTGTGCATGGCCCCGCCACCTTTTGAATGGTTTGCTACTTAGAAATTTCTTCTGCCAGATACCCTAAATCCTCCCTCTCAAGTTCAAAGTTCCACAAATCTCTAAGGCAGGGGCAAATGTCTTCAGTCCCTTTGCTAAAACACAAGTCACCTTTGCTGCGGTTTCCAATAAGTTCCTCATCTCCATCTGAGACCACCTCAGGCTGGACCTTATTGTTTATATCATTATCAACCTTTTTTTTTTTTTGAGATGGAGTCTCACTCTGTCACCCAGGCTGGAGTGCAGTGGCATGATCTCGGCTCACTGCAACCTCTGCCTCCTGGGTTCAAGCAATTCTCTGCCTCAGCCTCCCGAGTAGCTGGGATTACAGGCGTCTGCCACCACGCCTGGCTAATTTCTTCATATGTTTAGTAGAGACAGGGTTTCACCATCTTAGCCAGGCTGGTCTTGAACTCCTGACCTCGTGATCCACCTGCCTCAGACTCCCAAAGTGCTGGGATTACAGGCGTGAGCCGCCATGTCCGGCCCATTATCAGCATTTTTGTCAAAGCCATTCAACAAGTCTCTAGGAGGTTCCAAACTTTCCCACATTTTCCTGTCTTCTTCTGAGCCCTCCAAACTGTTCCAACCTCTGCCTGTTACCCAGTGCCAAAGTTGCTTCCACATTTTCAGGTATCTTTTCAGCAACCCCCCACTCTACTGGTATGAATTTACTATATTAGTTCGTTTTCATGCTGCTGATAAAGACATACCTGAAATTGGGAACAAAAAGAGGTTTAACTGGACTTAACAGTTCCACATGGCTGGTGAGGCCTCAGAAACATGGCAGGAGGTGAAAGGCACTTTTTACATGGCAGCAGCAAAAGAAAAATGAGGAGGAAGCAAAAGCAGAAACCCCTGATGAGTACATCAGATCTCATGAGGCTTATTCACTATAATAAGAACAGCATGGGAAAGACCGGCCCCCGTGATTCAATTACCTCCTCGTAGGTCCCTCCCACAACACATGGCAATTCTGGGAGATACAATTCAAGTTGAGATTTGGGTGGGGACACGGCCAAACCATATGACCATCCCAGTAAATACAGATCTCAATCAAAATGGCTGCATGATAGTCTACTATAGAGAGGAATTCCAGCTGGGTGCAGGGTGGCTCACACCTATAATCCCAATACCTTGGGAGGCCAAGGCAGGTAGATCACTTAAGCTCAGAAGTTTGAGACCAACCCGGGTAATGTGGCAAAACCCCATATCTACAAAAAATACAAAATTAGCTGGGCATGGTGGCATGCAGCTGTGGTCCCAGCTACTTGGGAGACTGAGGTGGGAGGATCGCTTGAGCCCAGGAGATGGAGTCTGCAGTGAGCCGAAATCATGCCACTGTACTCCGGCATGAGTGACAGAGTGAGACCCTGTCTCAAAAAAAAATTTTTTTAAATAGCTAAGTCACAAATGAAGTTGACAGATTCAAGGACAGAGAAACAGACAAAAAGAAGAAAAGAACCTGACGACCACATGAGCTCTCAGGCCACAAAAGAGGTTCTGTGGGCACACGGTTCTGGTATTGTCTCAGCAGCACACCGAGGGATTCCTGAAGCTCCAGTGCCATGCTGCAGATGGACTGCCTTCTTCTGACCATCAGGAAAACTGGAGACACATATCATACTGGAATACATTCTCTGGGCAGGTACTAATCATGTCTAATACAGGCTTGTTGGTTTTGGAGATGCTGCAGCTAAACCAGATGTGGACACTCAGCTTTAGTGAAGAAACAGGAATCCCAGTCACCTGGTCAAGTGGAAGCCACCAAAAAGTTGTACCTGGTAGATGCGACCCCGAGCTGCTGCAAACACACAGCCAGGTGCCTGGCCATGAGATGTAATTTCTCAGCAGCATGGCAACCCTGACTGATCTCACCTGCTCGGTGTCAGATCGATTCCGCTTTCCTTCAGCTGGGGCTCCATCGCTTCGGATCACTTTGGGCTTCCGTTTTTTGCCCGATTCTGATGACATAGTTGTTCCTTGATGTCAGGAGGAAACGGCAGAGACCTGTTAAGAAGAGAAAGCTTTTGAGATTCTTCTGGAGTCATAACACTGAAGTCGAACTAGCAGTTGTGGCTACTTACAGACTTGGTAACTCAAGGAAAGTCATTTAACCCCTCAAAGCCTCAATTTAACCCTCTGTAATACAACAGGGAAGCATCCCTCAGCCTGTCCAAAACAAACTCCACCTCCTCTTTTAAAAAGGCATCACCACCCACCCCCACTGACCTCGGAATCATCTGCTTCAACCTCTCCCTTCCCTGCCTCCACCCACATCCTGCTCCACACTCTCCATAGAGGAGACCTGCATTCAAGTGTTCACCCAGCTACCCAGGTACCATGTGTGTCTCCATCTCAACACCCTAGGCCAGGCCCTCCACATTCCTGTCCAGGACTACTCTAACAGTCTTGCCCAACAATACTGTCTAAATTCTCTTTCTTAAAAAAGACCAACCTAATTAATGCCTCTCCTGTTACAAAACCTTTGCTGGCTCTTCATAATGCACTGAATATCCATATTCCCTGACCTGTCATAAAGACCCTTGATGGTTTGTCCCCAACCCACCTTCCCAACTTCATTTCTTGCATTCCTATTCCTACTGACCTTCCCACTGTCCCCAACCTCTACTCCTAGCTGCAACTGCACCCTGCAATCCCAGTTCCCCAAACAGTCCACGTCCTTTCCCCTGCTTGCAAAGATCTTCCTTTTCCTCCCTGTATCCTTCAAGACTAAGCAATGCTCATCTGCTCTAGGAAGCCTGTCAAGTCTCCCCAAAGCCCTCTTTTGGCTACTTTGGGTACACTATTAGGGAATTTATCTCTATGAATCGTTTACCTGTCTTCCCACCTAGATTGTGAGCTCTACCTTCTTCCCCCTGAGCCTGGCAGAGTACTCCATAAATTAGTATCCAAACTCCTCGGTCTGGCATTTAAACACACTCCCAATACTACTGTGATCACTGTGTGCTGGGCCTTGATCTAACTACTTTATGGTTATGTTCTCATTTGCTCCTTATAACAAACTTTTCAGCTAAGAACTACCACCATTTTACAGATGACATAACTGAGGCTCGCAAGGGGAATTACTTGCGAGTAATTGCGCGTCACGTGACTAGCATGCTAAAATCTGCATCTATCCAATCAATGCCATACTGGTGCTCTTAACTACACTTTTATGCCTCCTAGTCCTGCCAGCCTCTCATCTAGTGATGCCATTGACTCCCAGGTTGATCCTAGAATTTAAAGTATAGAACCTACATTTCATGGGGCTCTACGGTCACAAAGCATCCTCCGTTGTTGCCTCACCACAGCCTCCTGAGGTGGGCAGCACTGTCCCCTTTACCCTAATCCCTCTTGCTCTGTCACCCAAGCTGGAATGCAGTGGCACAATCATCACTCACTGAAGCTTCCACCTCCCCGACTTGAGGGAGCCAATAGTCTGTCATGGTAAAAGTCAGAGAGCCCTGAACTGGAATCTCCGTTCTACTCTTTCATGGCTGTGAGTCCCCGGACGAGTCACTTCACTTTTCTCTGGGTCTGATTCCTCACAAATCAAATGAGAATAACCGTCCCTACCACAGGGGTTGTTGTGGGCTTTAACACAGGAGGCATTCCACTGGGGAAGGTGATGAAGACGACCTGGGATTGTGGCTTCAGATGATGCACAGGTGATCTTAAATAATGCTGAACACCTAAGGAAAAAGTTAATCCCTTTTCAATTCTTTTTTTTTTTTTGAAACTTCTGATTGCTTCAAGGAGAACATCTCAGTTCCCTAGTTTGTTTTTAACATCTATGAATGCCAATGTTCCTTTGTAACAAAAGAACTCTATCCCATAGCCTTAAACAACAAAATCTAGCCAGAATTTGTTAACAATGATCTATTTTCATTATATTAACTATATGAATTTTTACCTTCTACATAAAACAAGTGAAAGCAGCTTTCCATTTCTGGTGGAGAGATTTCAAGTTTTCTCTCAAAGTAAATCTGAGTTTAAAAAGTGACTTGGCTGGGCGCGGTGACTCACGCCTGTAATCCCAGCATTTTGGGAGGCTGAGGCGGGTGGATCACCTGAGGTCAGGAGTTTGAGACCAGCCTGGCCAACATGGTGAAACCCCGTCTCTACCAAAAATACAAAAATTAGCCGGGCGTGGAGGCGGGTGCCTATAATCTCAGCTACTCAGGAGGCTGAGGTAGGAGAATCACTTGAATCCGGGAGACAGAGGTTGCAATGAGCCGAGATCGTGGCCACTTCACTCCAGCCTGGGCGACAGAGCGAGATTCAGTCTCAACAACCACAACAACAAAACAACAACAACAACAAAAGTGACTGGGCCCAGCACCATGGCTCACACCTGTAATCCCAACACTTTGGGAAACCAAGGCAAGCAGAGGCGAGAGAATCGCTTGAGCCCAGGCGTTCAAGGCCAGAGTGGGCAACAGAGCGAGACCCCATCTTTAGAAAAAATTCTAAAATTAGCCTAGTATGGTGGCGCACACCTGTGGTCCCAAGCTACTCTGAAGGCTGGGGTGGGAGGATGGCTTGAGCCCAGAAGTTCCAGGCTGCAGTGAGCTATGATCGCGCCACTATACTCAGTCTTGACAACAGAGACCCCGTTGCAAAAAAAAAAATTTGGACTGGATTAAAAATTTTTAGTAAACGGTAGTACAGGTGGTAAGTTGATCTGGCAAAGCCTACAAAGACCGGACCTGAAAGGCTTAAGTGTGGGAAATCCTGACTTTGGCAACACAGTAGAGTGCCTGGCACACAGAAGAGCACAATGTATGTGAGCTGTTACCATCACCCCCACTCCCACCCCCACCCCCATGAGGCTACATTATCACGATCAAGAGGCTCCAACGTGAAGCCTGAGGATGCTGCAGCGAACACTTTTCGGATGAGGTAACAGCGCAGCGCCGAGAGGCCGGGGACCGCGGGTAGTGACGGAGGAGAAGCCGGGTCAGACCCCAGCCCAGGGGCGCCCTTTGGGCGATCAGCACCTCAGTCCCGGGGCGCCCAGCCCCTCCCCATCTCCCAGCCCCACTGCCCTTGTCCCCTCCTCACCTCGCAGCTCCTCGAGCCTGGAACCGGGAGCAAGCCACTTCCGGAGGCGGAGCAAAGGTGGCCCGCGCACCATAGAGAAGCGGAAGTAAGGAAGGGGCGGCAGACCGGAAGCGAGGCGTGGAGGCCGGAAGCTGAGCGCGGAGGCCCCCGAGGGAGGTGGGGGCGTGGTGAGACTGTAAAGACAAAGACACACGTTTTTCGTTCGCTGTGCCCAGGGCCTAAGCTAGTGTCCAGCAGCTAGTGGGCGCTCCACCGAGTAGTTGGATTAATGTTGTGTTATGTCCAAGATAACACGAAAGAACCTGGTAGCGCGGTCGGGAAGATTTGGGCGCTAGAGGATTTGCCTGCATAATCTTACTTCTTAATTATTATTTTCACCATAATATGCCACACCAGTGAAGGCAACAAGTCAGGGAGGGCATTAACCTCATTTTACACTTGGCTTTTTGAGGAGTGCATCACCAGTTTCTCCATTTTAGGCCTGACTTGCCCAGGACAGAGAGTCACAACTCTAACGCAGTATTTGAAAGCTTCTAATGCAGTATTTGAAAGCTTCAGGTATTTCCTACCCCTGGCATGAATTGTACAAACAGGGCCCAGGATTTTTTCGTGTAAATCGTACTTATCTGGAGCTAGTAACACGTGTCCTGAATCCCTGGTTGTACGGGGCCGTTCCTTCTCATTCCCAGGAGCAAGGAGGAAAATACTGGCTCTTTTTTATTTTTATTTTTATTTTGAGACAGAGTTTTGCTCTGTCACCCAGGCTGAAGTGCAGTGGCGCAATCCCCGCTCACTGCAAACTCCGACTCCAGGGTTTAAACGATTCTCCTGCCTCAGCCCAAGTAGCTGGGATTACAGGCATGCACCATCATGCCCAGCTAATTTTTGTATTTTTAGTGGAGACAGGGTTTCACCATGTTGCCCAGGCTGGTCTTGAACTCCTGACCTCACTCAAGTGATCTGCCCACCTCGGACTTCCAAAGTACTGGGATTACAGGCGTGAGCCACCACGCCCAGCCAGTGCTGACTGTTGAGAATAGCTCAAGAACACAGTACCCTCCAGGAGGGTAGATCTGCCATGTGAGACTAAGCCCACCAGCTCTACTGTGCCCTGCCTCAGGCACCTGCTAAAGTTCCTTGCAGATGAAGAAAAGACACTGTGATTTATAGTAAATATTTAATTGGTTCCATCAGCAACTCCAGCACAAGTTTTCCTGGATGGGAGGCAGAATCAAGCTACCCAAGGGTTCATTTATGAGGTATGGGGGTCACTTAGGAGAACCCCAGAGTCACTGACCCCCACCTCCACACACCAGGTGGCCCTGCAGAATGGGCTGATAGAATGTCAATTAGGGGAGACAGAATACAGGGTGAGGGAACAGGCCCTAGCTTGCATATGTGCCTGCAGGAAGGAGGGAGGGCAGGAGAGACTCTGCATAGAAGGACTGGAACTACACATTTAAGTTTTCAACCCCAATATGTAGGGGGAAACAGCCAAGCCACTCTCCATCTGTCTAGTATTAGGAACTTCTCTTCAAGTGGTCTTTTGTCATCTCTGTTCTGTTTCCCAATTCTGTATTCCAGATTCCAGATTCTACAGTTGAAACCCAAGTTCTGAATTCTAAGTTCTACCTTGTGAGTTCCTGTTACGTGTCTGTCTCCTGCCCCTAAATGCTTCCTGGCTCCCATCCCTTTCCCCAGCCCCTCTGGGTGGAATGTCTGGACCTCCTCCTGACCTTGGTGACAAGGTTTGTTTGTTTGTGTTTTTGTTTTGGCAGTTCCAGGCTTTTCTCCAGCAGGAGGGACTTGGCTCAGACTGTCCAGAAAGTGGGTGGCCCAGTGGAGACCAGGGAATTCCTGAGGGCCTGGCCTGGCCTCCTCTCTTCCCACCCCACCTCTAGCCACTGGACATACTACCTTTTGTGCAACTAAGCTAAACAGAGGATTTCCAAGGGTGATAACTGGGGACTGGTGGCCTTGAGATGAGGAATTTTAGAAGATATAAGAAGGCCTAAAAGATCACTATCGTTCATTCAGGGAAATCAGAAACTACTTCTAGCAGGGGGAAGGAGGCAGGCAGGGAAAGTGGAAAGGGCCTGGACAGAGCTGTAATCCTCAGAACTTGTCAGCCTTCAGTTCCCCCTTGTCTGAACTGAGCACTGCCCCTCAGAGTCCTCCCAGAGCCAAGACAAAACCAAGACAGCAGGACCAGGAGTGCCACTGTCTGTCTGGGTTGCCTGAGGGAGAAGGGGAAGGAGGTGGAGGTGTAGGCAGCATCACTGCAGAGGCGAGATCTTCAAGGGGATCATGATCCTAGACTCCATGTGTCGCACCAGGGGGACTGTGGAGAGAGAAGGCAGAGGTCACACGGGGGCTCAAGCAAGCCAACAACCTCCCCTGGCCCCACCCACACATGCTGGCCTTTGAGTGGGCAGGAGGAAGCCCCAGATGCTGTGACAGGCCCTCCTGGAAGGGCCCATGAAGAGCACCAGATCCCTCAAATTATGGGATAAGACAGGACTTTGGTGGTGATGAGAATAACATTTTCTTAAATTTTAATAGTTATCTGTTAGCCAGGCATGGTGGCTCACGCCTATAATCCCAGCACTTAGGGAGGCCGAGACAGGCAGATCACCTGAGGTCAGGAGTTTGAGACCAGCCGGACCAACATGGAGAAACCCTGTCTCTACTAAAAATACAAAATTAGCTGGGCGTAGTGGCGCATGCCTGTAAACCCAGCTACTCGGGAGGCTGGGGCAGGAGAATCGCTTGAACCCGGGAGTCAGAGGTTGCCGTGAGCCGAGAACGGGCCATTGCACTCCAGCCTGGGCAACAAGGGCGAAACCCCATCTCAAAAAAAAAAAAAAAAAAAAAAGAAAGAAAGAAAAACACTGATTTAGACCAACTGCCTCGTTTTACAGATGGAGAGGGTGCAGCCTAGAGGTCAGCTCAAGGTCATCCAGGAGGTTATAGACTCTTTCCTCCAGTTCAGAGCTTTTCAAACTTTAATGTGCATACAAATCACTTGGCAGTTCTTGTTAATGTGCAGATTCTGATTTGGTAGGTTGCAGGAAGCCTGCAATTTGTTATTCTTGTTTGTTTCTTTGTTTGTTTGAGATGGAATTTCACTCTTGTTGCCCAGGCTGGAGTGCAAAGGCACTATCTCGGCTCACTGCAACCTCCGCCTTCCGGGTTCAAGCGATTCTCCTGCCTCAGCCTCCTGAGTAGCTGGGATTACAGGCATGTGCCACCATGCCTGGCTAATTTTGTATTTTTAGTAGAGATGGGGTTTCTCCATGTTGGTCAGGCTGGTCTTGAACTCCTAACCTCAGGTGATCTGCCCGCCTCAGCCTCCCAAAGTGCTGGGATGACAGGCGTGAGCCACTGCGCCCAGCCGAGATTTGTCATTCTTAACAAGCTCCCAGGGGATGCCAATACTGTCAGCTGGGACCACCCTTGATTTTGTTTTTTTTGTTTTTTGTTTTTTTGAGACAGGGTCTCACTCCGTCTTCCAGGCTGGAGTGCAGTGGCAGGTTCTCGGCTCAATGCAACCTCCGCCTCCTGGGTTCAAGTGATTCTTGTGCCTCAGCCTCCTAAGTAGCTGGGATTACAGTCTTGAGTTACCACGCCTGGCTAAATTTTGTATTTTTAGCAGAGACGAGGTTTCACCATGTTGCCCAGACTGGTCTCCAACTCCTGGCCTCAATTGATCCACACACCTCGACCTCATGTAGTGCTGGGATTACAGGTGTAAGCCACTGTGCTTGTCCTGTTTTTTATTATTTTTATTTTTTATTTTTGAGATAAGGTCTCACTGTTGCCCAGGCTGGAGTGCAATGGCACAATCATGGCTCCCTGCAGCCTCAAACTCCTCGGATCAAGTGATCCTCCCACCTCAGCCTTCCAAGTAGCTGGGACTACAAGTGGGAACCACCACATCCTGCTAATTTTTAAAAAATGTTTTGTAGAGATGGGGTCTCCCTATGTTGCCCAGGCTGGTCTTAAACTACTGACCTCAAGTGATCCTCTTGCCTTGGCCTCCCAAAGTACTAGGATTTCAGTTGTGAGCCACCATACCCAGCTGGGACCACACTGAATAGCAAGGCTCCTGCTAACTCCTTCAGCAGACACATTCTCCCTCATACCACTTGGTAAGTGATCACTGTAAGCTTCTCGATGGCAAGGACAGGCTCTTGTTCATTTACGTGCCCCTCAACCACCTACCTACCACAGTTCCCAGCACACAGTGAGGGCTTAATTAACACCCACTGACTCTAGGTGGTTTCAGGGTTTCTAGCAAAGTGGCAAACACCTTGAGCAGAAAACTTGTTCAAGGCTGGGCACAGTAGCTCATGCCTATGATCCCAGCACTTTGGAAGGCTGAGGTGGGAGGACTGCTTGAGCCCAGGAGTTTGAGACCAGCCTGGGTGACATAGTAAGACTGCATCTCTACAAAAACAAAAACCTTATTCAAAAACATTTCCTGCATGCTTCCTTTATGACAGACACTGGAGAAAGCACTTTTCATAAATGAGTTTGTGGGCCGGGTGTGGTGGCTCATGCCTGTAATCACAGCATTTTGGGAGGCCGAGGCAGGCGGATCAACTGAGGTCAGGAGTTCGAGACCAGCTTGGCCAACATGATAAAACCCCGTCTCTACTAAAAATACAAAATTAGCTGGACATGGTGGCACACACCTGTAATCCCAGCTACTCGGGAGGCTGAGGCAGGAGAATGGCTTGAACCTGGGAGGCGGAGGCTGCAGTGAGCCCAGATCATGCCACTGCACTCCAGCCTGGGTGACAGAGTGAGACTCTGTCTCAAAAATAAATAAAATAAAATAAAATATAAAATAATAAAATAGTTTGTAGAATCTTCCGTTACAGCCCTCTGACAAAAGCACTATCACCATCACTATCTTACAGATGAGGGAACACCCTCAGCGAGGTAAAGAACGGTGCCCAAGGTCACAATGGGCGTTCGCTAATCCACATCTCCTAGGCAGAGGCGTGGCCCTGGCTATGTTATCATCCCCTAGAGTCCTCACCTAGGCCTGCTGGTATCCTATGGAGTGTGCCACTGGGATAGAAACCCACTAACTCATTGTCTTAAAAGTGAGTTCCCCATCACTGGAGGTAATCAAGAAAGACTAGATCTCCTTGCAGAGAGGATTCCATCCTCAGACAGGGTTCTCAGCAGACCTCCAAAGGCTTCACTCACCTGTATAGTAGACATTTTCATCCCAGCCTCTCTTCCTCCAGGCAGCATTTCGAGTCTCCTCCCGAGACTGCAGGTCTTTATAGGCTGTGAGAAAGGCACAGGCTCATTCCTCAGGCACAGAGGATCAGATCCCTTACCCAGCACAGGGCCCTCTTCCCACTGTCCCCCAAACCCTGCACTGCTGTCTCCTCCTCCCTAGATGCCTCCCTCGGACTGTTAGCAAACACCGTCTGCTTTAATAATACATCCAATCAGTACATATGTTAATATTGCCTACATTTATATTTCTAGTTGCAAACACTCCCAAGGGCTCCAGACTCCTATATCCATCTACTGCCTACTTGACATCTCTACTTTGGTGTGTCAACATTTTTAATGTAACACTTCCGACTGGGTGCGGTGGCTCATGCCTATAATCCCAGCACTTTGGGAGGCCGAGGCTGGTGGACTGCTTGAGGCCAGGAGTTCGAAGCCAGTCTGGCCAACATAGGGAAACTCTGTCTGTACTAAAAATACAAAAATTAGTCGGGCATGGTACTGAACGCCTGTAATCCCAGCTACTCAGGAGCATGAGGCACGAGAATCACTTGAACTCGGGAGGCGGAGGTTGCAGTGAACTGAGATCACACCACTGCACTCCAGCCTAGGTGACAAAGCGAGACTCTGTCTCAAAAAAAAAAAAAAAAAGTAACAATTCCAAGGGCCAAGATTACGCTCCTGACCCCACTGACTTGCTCCTTCCCTAGACCTCCCAGACTCAATAAACGACACACAGCAGCTTAAGCACGAGCCTGGGAGCTCTTCTGGAATGCCCTTCTCCTTCTCTTGCCCCACACAGACAATTCATCCACAAGTCCTGTTGGTTCCACCTCTAGACTAACAAATCTGTGGACTTCTCAGCATCCCACTGCCCCATCCCCTCCTGCCTGAACTAGAGTAATGGCCTCCTGAAGCCCTGCTTTCTCTCTTGCTCCCCTATCAAGCACTCTTAACAAAGCAGACAGCAGCCAGAGAAATCATACTAGAACAAAAATCAGGTCATGTCACTGCTGTTTGAAACAAATAGTCTCTCATTGCATTTACAATAAATCCCAACTCATTCCCCCTCTCCTGTTCCATCTCCCCACATTCTTCCCTACTCACTCCACACTGGCCTCCTTGCCACACCTCAAAACCCCTAAGGCCTTTCTCCACCACAGGGCCTTTGCACGTGCTGCTCTGTCTACTTGGAATGCTTTTGCCTAGCCATTCACAGCTGGCTCCTTCTCATCCTTTAGCTCTCAGGTTACATTTTACCCCTCAGCTTACATTTTACTCCCTCAGAGAGGCATTATTTGTCTACCTAGACCAATGTAGATCCCCTATGTTTTTCACCATCATCTCTCCCTGCCTTTTTTTTTTTTTTTTCTGTTTTTTTGAGACGGAGTCTCGTTCTGTTGCCAGGCTGGAGTGCAATGGCGTGATCTCAGCTCACTGCAACCTCCACCTCCCGGGTTCAAGTGATTCTCCTGCCTCAGCCTCCCGAGTGTCTGGGACTACAGGCATGCGCCACCACGCCCAGCTAATTTTTGTATTTTTAGTAGCGATGGGGTTTCACTATATTGGCCAGGACGGTCTCGATCTCTTGACCTTGCGATCCGCCCGCCTCGGCCTCCCAAAGTGTTGTGATTACACGCTTGAGCCACCGTGCCCAGACTCCTTGCCTATTTTCTATAAATATTATTTGTAATAATCTGAAATTGATCTTTTTGTGACTTTACATCTAAGATAGTGTCTCCTGCTAGAACATTAAGTTCTATGAGGACACTAATACAACCCCATTGGCTACAGAGAGTGATGACAGAGAAAGAGAACAAAAGGCTCCTGGAAGGTCCTCAACCTACCCCAGAGATGGTGCACCACGTAGAGCTCTCCTATCTGTGAGAAGAAGCCGCCCACTGCCTCCTGGTTCTCCTGCCGGTACTTGATGGCCCGAGCCCTGGAGAAGGCAGAATAATATGGGGCAGAAGCCAGGGCTGGTGCAGAGGGTACTGAGGCTGATTCCTTGGCCACACCTCACAGGAGGGGCCTAGGTGGAACCCACGATTCTCCGGGATGCTGAGAGAAAGGACTGATGGCGGGGTGTTCTACCAACAGAGGGGTCACAACCTTCTAGGAGATCCTCACCTCCTGGTTGGATCCTTCTCCCAGATCCGTGAGGGGCAGAGGGTACTGACTTCCCTGTGATATGGCCCTGGAAAAGGTGGCCCACCAGGGGCCTTGGTGGGGCAGGTGAGCAGGGTATGCCCCCCCAACCCCAGTCCTGATGCTGCCACTTACCAGTTGTTCCCCCACTCGATCATGGTTCCTGGCTGAAAGAGAACCAAAGGGATGATGGGAATGAGCCCCCACCTCAGATTCATAACATCACAGCCGGGCAAGGAAGGGAAACTGCCCTGTCTCCCCACCTCCCAAGCTCCAGCGGCCATTTGGCCTCATTTGCAGGCCCTGACACACAGCTGGCATGCATGTTTGCACACACGTGTACACAACTCTGCTCTGAGCCCATAGGGAGGGAGAAGCCAGAAGCCCCAGTCTAGGTGTTGGGGCAGCTGCAAAGCAGCATTGCAGCAGGGAAATTGGGGGGCAGGAGGGGGTCCGTCGGAGGGAGGAACCTTGAGCTTGTATGTCCTCAGCTCGTAGATGTTGGGACCCATTCTGGGCTGTGGCTCATTCCAGAAGCTGAACTCAAGGAGCAACTGGTTTCTCCTGGACAGCAGCATCTGGCTCCGCTCCCTTCGGAACTCCAGGTACTCCTGTGGGCATGGCAGTAAAGGCATGGCTACCAGGAAGTGCGCTCCATCCTGACAGTGTGCCTCAAGGGGTAGCAGAGGAGTCCCCAGCGCAGGGCTGGGCTGCCTCCCACATCCAGAGAGGTGTGCTGAGTGGACACTAACATACCTTATTGTTTTTGAGCTTGTTCATGCAGTCCATGAGGGCTGGGTAGCCACCTGAGAATCGCCACAGGTGCACTGTTGGGGGTGAGAAGTATAAGTCAGTGGGCTGCTGGGACCCCCAGCAGATGACCTCCCCAAGGTTGGCTAAGTGTATATGTGGTGGGGACGGGGGAGGCGGGTGGCCTGGTTCCCTGTAGCAGCAAGACTGAGTTCCCTCTGCCTTGGTGGAAGACAATGCTGGGGAGGGGATGACCCCAGACACAAGTCTAGGAGACCTGGATTTGAGTTCCAGCTCTGCCTAGCAGCCTTGGACTGCTCTAGGCCTCAATGTTGTCATCTTGAAAATGGGAATAATGCTCCCACCCCACCTTCCTTAAATAGCAGCAAGAAGATCAGATGTGTCCTGTACCCTGGAAGCAGGGGCATGCATAAGGAAGACCACCAGGCCTTGGAGGGGCAGCTGAACAAAAGGACAGGGGAGAACTGATGGGCTGATATGGAACATTCCAAGACAGTGAATTGAAAAAAGGAACCAAGGAACAGAAGAGCATGTGTGGTAGGCTACCTCATGTGTTGAGGTGGCAAGGACATCCAGAGATGCTGATTTATGCATCACCTCTTAATGGCGACTTAAGAGATTGACAGTAGACCAGGCGAGGTGGCTCATGCTTGTAATCCCAGCATTTTGGGAGGCTGAGGCGGGTGGATCACCTAAGGTCGGGAGTTCGAGACCAGCCTAACCAACACAGAAAAACCCCGTCTCTACTAAAAATACAAAATTAGCCAGGTGTGGTAGCACATGCCTGTAATCCCAGCTACTTGGGAGGCTGAGGCAGAAGAATCACTTGAACCTGGGAGGCGGAGGTGGCGGTGAGCCAAGATCATGCCATTGCACTCCAGCCTGGGCAACAAGAACAAAACTCCATCTCAAAAAAAAAAGAGATTGATAGTAGATGCCCCTGGGACACAGAATGGAGGCCTATGCGGCCTCGGGCAGGAGGGAAACTTACTTTGCATGGAAAACTCTTTGTACTGTTAGAATTTATAAAAATCCTGGGCCGGGCACGGTGGCTCACGCCTGTAATGCCAGCACTTTGGGAGGCTGAGGAAGGCGGATCACGAGGTCAGGAGATCGAGACCATCCTGGCTAACACAGTGAAACCCCGTCTCTACTAAAAATTCAAAAAATTAGCCAGGCGTGGTGGTGGGCACCTATAGTCCCAGCTACTTGAGAGGCTGAGACAGGAGAATGGCATGAACCCGGGAGGCAGAGCTTGCAGTGAGCTGAGATCGTGCCACTGCACTCCAGCTTGGACGACAGAGCAAGACTCCGTCTCAAAAAAAAAAAAATTAGCTGGGTGTGGTGGCACATGCCTCTAATCCCAGCTACTCCAGAGGCTGAGGCAGGAGAATCGCTTAAACCCAGGAGGTAGAGGTTACAGTGAGTCAAGATTGCACCAGTGTACTCCAGCCTGGGTGGCAGAGTGAGATTCCATCTCAAATAAATAAATAAATAATCAACTTTGGGAGGCCGAGGCGGGTGGATCACCTGAGGTCAGAAATTCGAGACCAGCCTCACCAACATGGCGAAACCCGTCTCTACTAAAACAAAAATTAGCTGGGCATGGTGACGCACATCTGTAATCCTAGCTACTCAGGAGGCTGAGGCAAGAGAATCGCTTGAACCTGGGATGCACAGGTTGTGGTGAGCCGAGATCACACCACTGCACTCCAGCCTGGGCAAAAGAGCAAGACTCTGTCTCAAATAAATAAATAAATAAAAATAAAAATAAATAAAAATCATATTATCTGCACTGAGTTGAACAATCTCCCCTCAAAATTTATGCCCACCCAGAACCTCAGAATGTGACCTTATTTGGAAATAGGTCTCTGTAGGTATAATCGACCTAAGATGAGATTATACTGGGTGAGCCCTGAGTCCAGTGACTGGTGTCCTTATCAGAAGTGGGAGATCTGGACACAGGAGAACACTATGTGAAGACAGAGACACACAGAGAGAACAGCATGTGACGAGGGAGGCAGAGATTAGAATGACAAGTCTACAAGCCAAGGAACACTAAGAGTTTCCAGCAATCCTTGGAAACTGGAAGAGGCAAGGAAGGGTTCTCCCCTAAGGCCTTAGGAGGAAGAACAGCCCTGTCAACACCTTGATTTGTGACTTCCGGCCTCCAGAACTGTGACAGGATAAACCTCTGTTATTTTAAGCCACCCAGTTTGTGGTATGCTGGCCGCCCCAGGAAACTAATCTAATTCCCAGTAACAAAGAAACCTAATTAATTGTGGAGTAGAAGAAAGGAAACAGTTTTGTCATCCTGGGAGCATGGCTGGGCCCATCAGCGGAGGAAGGTCCCCAGGGGACCACACAGGCAAGCTAGAGCTAAGGGTGGCTGGCTGCCAGCAGTCTAGAACTTCAGACTCTGTAACTTCCCATCCCCATCCCCAGCCTGACCTTCACCTGTTTTTTGACTCCATCTGTGCCTTGATTTTCCCATCTGCAAAATGGCCTGACCCTATGGTTTAAAGGCCTCTTTCCCAAAGGAAATGGCAAAAGTACTGTATGGATGGATATCTACCAAAACCAGGAATGACCTGTGGAAAACGAATTAATGGAGAAAAGTTACAAGGACAGCATCATTGGCAAGAGGAAGGAATTTTCTTTATTTTTCTCTGTCACCCAGGCTGGAGTGCGGTGGCGCGATCTCAGCTCACTGCAACCTCCACCTCCTGGGTTTAAGAGACTGTCCTGCCTGTGCCTCCCAAGTAGATGGGATTACAGGCGCGTGCCACCACGCCCAGCTAATTTTTGTATTTTTAGTAGAGATGGGGTTTCACCATGTTAGCCAGGCTGGTCTTGAACTCCTGACCTCAGGTGATGCACCTGCCTCAGCCTCCCAAAGTGCTGCGATACAGGCATGAGCCACCGCGCCCAGCCAAGAAGAAGGAATTGTCTAACAATTATGGTGCTCCCTACAGGAGATGGATCAATGGTTCTTACAAGTTTATTAAAATGTAGATTCCTGAACCCTACTCCCAGGGTACAGCTCAACATGATTCAGCTGACTCTATGTGAGGGACTGAACTTCAAGATACAAAAAATGTAGGGTATGCTTTAAAAAGTCAGGATCAGCCAGGCGCAGTGACTCAGGCCTGTAATCCCAACACTCTGGGAGGTTGAGGCAGGAGAGGAGCACTTGAACTCAGGAGTTTGAGATCAGCCTGGGCAACACAGCAAGACCTCCTCTCTACAAAACAAACAAAAAAACAAAACAACTAGCCCAGGCATGATGGTGCATGTCTGTGGTCCCAACTACTTGAGAAGTTGAGGTGAGAGGATTGCCTGAGCCTAGGAGTTCAAGGTTGCAGTGAGCTATGATCATGCCACTGCACTCCAAACTGGGTGACAGAGCGAGACCCTGTCCCAAACAGAAAAATAAACAATAATAATAAAAAAAAGGCCGGGGCAGTGGCTCATGCCTGTAATCCCAGCACTTTGGGAGGCCAAGGCAGGTGGATCAACTGTGGTCAGGAGTTCGAGACTAGCCTGGCCAAAATGGTGAAACCCCATCTCTACTAAAAATACAAAAATTAGCCAGCATGGTGGTTCATGCCTGTAGTCCCAGCTACTCGAGAGGCTGAGGCACGAGAACTTGCTTGAATCCGGGAGGCGGAGGTTGCAGTGAGCTGAGATCACGCCACTGCACTCCAGCCTGGGCAACAGAGTGAGACTCGGTCTCAAAAAAGAAAAAAAAGAAAAAGTCAGGATCCCATCCCTCAAAGTTCATTTCACAACTAGCAAATGCTTAAGAGAATTCAAGGAATACTGCTGAAGCTGATCAAGTCAAGCTTAAAATGGGAAAGCTGTAGTGGCTGAAACTGAAGGCAATTTGCTTTTCTCTTATTCCCTTAGCCACATATCAGTGTCTAGCCAGGCACGATGGCACACGCCTGTAGTCTCAGCTACTCAGGAGGATTGCCCGAGCCCAGAAGTTCAAGTCCGGCCTGGGCAATATAGCGAGATCCTGTTTCTAAATGGAAATAATAAAAATAAAACATAAATAATATGTTAATGTCTGTTACGGAAACCAAATAATTGATTAAGGAGATACACCTATCTATCTGCAGGTCACAGATTATTTTCAAAGATACACGATTATCAGGGCTGTCAAAGGATGAAATAGGTTGGCTTACAAGTGAGCTCTTCATGGCTGGGAGTGTTCAAGGGAAGTTTAGAGGACCATCTGTTATGGCTGTGCTATGCAGACAGTCTAAACCAGTACTGTCCAAAAGTACTTTCCGCATGAGCTCTATGTGTGTATGAGTGAGCATTTGAAATGTAGCTAGTATGACTAAGAAACTGAATTTTTTCTTTTTTTAAATCTTTTTTTTTAATGTGTATTTTTTTTATAGAAGCAAAGTCTCGCTATGTTGCCCAGGCTGGTTTCAAACTCCTGGCCTCAAGTGTTCCTCCCACCTCAGCCTCCTAATCTGCTGGGATTATAAGCATAAACCACCATACTCAGTCCTGAATTTTTTTTTAGAGGCAGGGTCTCACTGTGTTTCCCAGGCTGGAGTGCAGTGGCTATTCATAGGTGTGATGGTATTGAATCACGGCCTCGAACTCCTGGGCTCAAGCAATCCTCCCAACTCAGCCTCCCAAGTAGCTAGGACTACAGGTGAGCACCTTGGCACACAGCTTGAACTTTAAATTTTATGTAATTTTAACTAATATAAATTTCAATAGCTACATGTGAGGACAGGGTGCAGTGGCTCACACCTGTAATCTCAGTAGTCCAGGAGGCTAAGGCTGATGGATTGCTTGAGTCCAGGAGTTCAAGACCAGCCTGGGCAACATAGCAAAACCCTGTCTCTACTAAAAATACAAAAAATTAGCTGACTGTGGTGGCGCACACCTGTAGTTCCAGCTACTCGGGAGGCTGAGGTGAGAGAATCATCTGAACCCGGGAGGTCAAGGGTGCAGTGAGCTGTGATCGCGGTGCAGTGAGCTGTGATCGCACCACTGCAGTCCAGCCTGGGCAACCAGAGTGAGACGCTGTCTCAAAAAAATAAATAAATATGCCAGGCGCAGTGGCTGATGCCTATAATCCCAACACTTTGAGAGGCTGAGGCGGGAGGATCATGAGGTCAGGAGTTCGAGACCAGCCTGACCAACATGGTGAAACCTCCGTCTCTACTAAAAATACAAAAATTAGCTGAGTGCAGTGGCACACGCCTGTAACCTCAGCTACTCAGGAAGCTGAGGCAGGAGAATCACTTGAACCCAGGAGGCAGAGGCTGCAGTGAGCCAAGATTGCACCACTGTACCCCAGCCTGGGCGACAGTACAGAGCGAGGCTCCATCTCAAATAAATAAATAAATAAATAAATAAATAAACTACATGTGGTTAGTGGCTATCATTTTGGACAGTGTGGGTCTGAATTTGAGGTCCCTTTGAGTGAGATGCTGTGAGTCAGCCAAATTCATGTGTGGGTTCTTATCGCTGGTGCCAACTTTGATGTGTCTATTAGGCTGGGATGGGGCATGCTACGGGTGCCCCTGGGACTGTAAGACAGCAGCTCAGACAAGAAGAACTCCTATTTATTCCACAAATATGTGCTGCATATTGGGTATTCACCCATATATGGAGACAGACAACTAAACAGGCAGCTATAGGGGTACATGATCAGGGCATGAGGAGGTAATTACTGAGGCCTAGAGAGCTAGGGAAGGTGCCTGACCCAGCCCAGGTGGAGGAAATCTCGGCAGCCTTCCAGGAGGAGGTGACATCTATGCCAAAATAAAAAAGTGAATAGTCCAGGCACTGTGGCTCATGCCTGTACTCCCAGCACTTTGGGAGGCCAAGGTGGAAAGATCGCTTGAGCCCGGGAGTTTGAGACCAGCCTGGGTAACATAGGGAGATCCCTTCTCTACAAAAAATTTAAAATAAATTAGTTGGGCATTGTGGCATGCACCTGTGGTCCCAGCCACTCAGGAGGCTGAGGTAGGAGGATTGCTTGAGCTCAGGAGGTTAAGGCTGTGTGAGCTGTGATCACACCACTGCACTCCCCACTGGGCAACAAGACCTGGTTTCAAAAATAAATAAATAAATGAAAATTTTAAAATGAATAAAAATGAAAGGCCAGGCATGGTGGCTCATGTTTGCAATCCTAGCACTTTGGGAGGCCGAGGAGGCAGGATCATTTGAGTTCAGGAATTCGACACCAGCCTGGGCAACATGGAGAAACCCCGTCTCTACCAAAAAACACAAAAATTAGCCAAGCATGGTGGAGCGCACCTATAGTCCCAGCTGCTGAGGAAGCTGAGGTGGGAGTATTGCTTGAGCCTGGAAAATTGAGACTTGAGTGAGCCAAGATTATGCCACTGCACTCCAGCCTGTGTGACAGAGCAAGACCCTGTCTCAAAAAAAAAAAGGCCAGGAGTGGTGGCTCACGCCTGTAATCCCAGCACTTTGGGAGGCCGAGGCGGGTGGATCACCTGAGGTCAGAAGTTCGAGACCAGCCTGACCAACATGTGAAACCCCATCTCTACTAAAAATACAAAATTAGCCAGGTGTGGTGGCACAGGCCAGTAATCCTAGCTACTCGGGAAGTTGAGGCAGGAGAATCTCTTCAACCCAGGAGGTGGAGGTTGCAGTCAGCCAAGACTGTGCCACTACCTGCCAGCCTGGGTGACAGAGCGAGACCCTGTCTTAAAAAAAAAAAAGAAAAAAAAAAAAAAGCCTGGGTGCGATGGCTCACGCCTGTAATCCCAGCACTTTTGGGAGGCTGAGGTGGGTGGATCACCTGAGGTCAGAAGTTCGAGACCAGCCTGACCAACATGTGAAACCCCATCCCTACTAAAAATACAAAATTAGCCAGGCATGGTGGCGCAGGCCAGTAATCCCAGCTACTCGGGAAGCTAAGGCAGGAGAATCTCTTCAACCCAGGAGGTGGAGGTTGCAGTCAGCCAAGACTGTGCCACTACCTGCCAGCCTGGGTGACAGAGCGAGACCCTGTCTCAAAAAAAAAAGAAAAAAAAAGGCCGGGTGCGGTGGCTCACGCCTGTAATCCCAGCACTTTGGGAGGCTGAGGCAGGTGGATCACCTGAGGTCAGGAGTTCAAGACCGGCCTGACCAACATGGTGAAACGCCATCTCTACTAAAAATACAAAATTAGCTAGGTGTGGTGGCACATGCCTGTAATCCCAGCTACTCAGGAGGCTGAAACAAGAGAATTGCTTAAAGTGGGGAGGCGGAGGTTGCAGTGAGCCGAGATTGCACCACTGCACTCCAGCCTGGGGCAACAAGAGGGAAACTCAGTCTCAGAAAAAAAAAGAATAAAAGACAGTGATCCAGGTAAAGCAGGCAAACAAGAAATAATGCTTAAGGCAGAAGAAAGAGAATGAGCAGTAGTCTGGAACTAAAGAGTGAAACTGTCAATCTGAGGAACTGAGTCCTGGGTGGGACAGCACAGTGAGGCATGGAGGATTTGGTGCCATGAGGCTGGGGGCGTGGCCGGGAAGGACTCACAGGCTTCACGGGTCACCTTGAGGGCACAGGGGAGCCAGGACAGGTATTTGAGCAGGGGAGTGAGGTGATGAGGTTTTAGTAAGAGCCCCACCAGGTGCTGTTGTGGAGAGGGAGTGGAGAACGGCCAGGTGTGAAAGGTGCTGGAGGCCAGGGCTGCGCGGTGGCAATGGCACTAGGGAGGTGAGCGCCTTACCTGCCTGGTCCTGCTCCCCATACCACGTGTTCCAGTTGCCCACGAGTGAGCATGGGTAGTCCTCATCCAGGTGAAGCTTGGGCAGCACAGCCTCCCTGTGGGGGGTGCGCAGAGAGGGACAGGGTTCACATAGCCACCAGGGCCTCTGAGATAAGGGTTCAAACTCAGTTCAAACAGACCCTGGGGCTGGGCCTCAGACTCTCCATCTCTAAAATGCAGAAGCTAGGCAAGAGGCCCTCAGGACTTCTGACACTGAAATTTACATCCTGGCTGGGGACAGTGGCTCACACCTGTACTGGGAGGCTGAGGCAGGAGGATTGCTTGAGCCCAGTAGTTTGAGACCAGCCTGGGCAGCAAAGTGAGATCCCATCTCTCTTTTTTGTGTGTGAGACAGAGTTTTGCTCTTGTTGCCCAGGCTGGAGTGCAATGGCGCAATCTCGGCTCACTGGAACCTCCGCCTCCTGGAGACCATCTCTTTAAAAAAAAAAAAAAAAAGAAAGAAAGAAAAATGGGGCCAAACGCGGTGGCACATGCCTGTAATCCCAGCACTCGGAGGCCGAGGCAGGTGGATCACCTGAGGTCAGGAGTTCGCGACCAGCAGGACTAACATGGTGAAACTCTGTCTCTACTAAATACAAAAAAATTAGCCACGCTTAGCGGCGCATGCCTGTAATCCGAGTTACTTGGGAGGCTGAGACAGGAGAATCGCTTGTACCTGGGAGGCAGAGGTTGCAGTGAGCTGAGATCGTGCCATTGCACTCCAGCCTGGGCAACGAGAGCGAAACTCCATCTCAAAAAAAAAAAAAAAAAGAAAGGAAGAAAAAGGCAGAAATAAAAGAAATCTACATCTCCTGGATTTCTACAAAAAAGAACAGGGTAGAGGATGTTCTGCAAATTTGCTGAAAGTATGTTCCCCACCCAAGGAGGGGCTGGGATGTATGGATGCAGGATGCTCACGTGAGGCTGTTGTAGGCGTCCAGGTATTCAGGCTTTACATTGTGAACTGCAACAGAGGACAGAGAACAAGAAGTGAGGTAGGGTGTGTACACAGGGAAGAACTTGGGGTTAGAGGAGCCCATCAAGGCCAGGGGTCCCAGGACAACTGAGGACATTCCAGACCCTCCCATCTCCTTCCTGGAGCCTCACAGGCCCCCAGAGCCCCTGAAAGGACAGCAATTGGTCAGCTCAGCAGCCACTCACACTGGATCTTATAGAGGTTGCTGGTTTCCTTCTTGGACAGCAGGGTGGAGTGGGCATCCTTCCGGGGATCCACCTTGTGAACAAAGAGGGAGCGGAACCAGCTGCCTTCATTGTCCTTGGAATAGAAACTGCAGGACAGAGGAGTTGAGGGGGACGTGCAGAGGTGGGGGGAGCCCCAGCAATTCTATCTGCTTGGATGTCCTGCTCCCCTAGACCAGTGACCCACATTTCTGGGAACAGGGCCACGGAGTCCTGTGGCAGCTCCAGACTTGAAATGCTATTGGAGCCAGCTCCTTTCTACAGATATTCCAGCTGCCCAGTTGGCTTCTTGAAGCTTTGCAGAGCCTCAGGAGGCCAGGAGAGGCAGCCCCACCTCCCACTTCTCTCTCTAGCCTCCCTGCCTCCACTTCATCCCCCTTCCAAGAGGTCCTCTACTTGGGTCATATAACTCCAGCCTCTCACCAAGAGGATCAACCCCAAATCCACCTTGCATCATGCCCAAAGCCCTTGACAATCCAACCTAACTTGTCAGCCTCTCCTCCTGCCCCCTCACCTGTATACCTCACTCTCCAGGTGTGCTCTTCCCTGAACACACCAGGCTCTGCTACTCTGTGCTTTCTGTACAAGTTCTGTCCCCTCTAACAAGAAGACTGCTCTCACCATCCTCCCCAGCACTCTCACAGTGCACTTGGCCCATGTCCCCACTCTGACCCCACACACGGAAAGCCAAATACAAATAAGCTTTGTCCTTGAGGAGCTCATAGTCCACTAGAAGAAATGGGCCTTGGGACACAATTATAGGAGGGGTCTCTGAAAGAGCCCAGGTGAACTAGCCTTAACTCTGCTTCTGGCAACCTGGGCAGACTCTCTACAGAGGAGGAGATGAGCTGGTCAGTCCCCAGGACTGGTTTGGCAGATAGTGGCAGATAGAAGGAGTAAAAGGCATTGCAAAGCAAGATGCATTCACTCATCCAGCCAACACCTGCCCTGCCCATCTCCATAGGATACTGTGAGAATGAATGAATGAATGAATGATCAATGAATATGATTATGTGCTTTGCCCATGAGCACTGTGGTTAAGGGCAGTGGAGGGTCTGCTGCCAGCTCCTACTGGACCAGAACTGCACTCCCATCCTAAACACATACCCAAGTTCCCAGCAGGAGGCAGGGGTGCTTATTTTGAGACTACCAATCTTCTTGCTCCACAGCCTTGGTGCAGCTTGCAGCCAGGCCTGAAAAGGAAGTCTCCCGATGGAGACAATTCCTAGCCAGGGAGCCTGGCAAGAGGGATCCCTGAGTGGCAGCAAGCCTTATCCCTTTTTTCTTTTTTCTCTTTTGTTTTTTCCAAGTGAGGTCACAGGAAGCCCTATCCTTTCTTTCTTTTCTTTTTTTTTTTTTTTTTTTTTTTGAGACAGAGTCTCGCTCTTGTTGCCCAGGCTGGAGTGCAGTGGTGCAATCTCGGCTCACTGCAACCTCGGCCTCCCGGGTTAAAGCAATTTCAAGCAATTTTCCTGCCTCAGCCTCCTGAGTAGCTGAGATTACAGGTGCGCACCACCACATCCAGGTAATTTTTGTATTTTTACAATACAAATACCCAGCTGCCCTATCCCTTTTTAAGACTTTTATGTGGTCAGACAAATGTCTTAGGCTGGGTGCGATGGCTCACGCCTGCAATCCCAGCACTTTGGGAGGCCAAGGCAGGCAGATCACCTGAGGTCAGGAGTTCGAGACCAGCCTGCCCAACATGGCGAAACCCCATCTCTACTAAAAATACAAAAATTAGCCAGGCGTGGTGGTGTGCACCTGTAATCCCAGCTACTCAGGAGCATGAGGCAGGAGAACCGCTTGAACTCAGGAGGCAGAGGTTGCAGTGAGCCGAGGTCGTACCATCACACTCCCACCTGGGCAACAGAGCAAGAATCCATCTCCAGAAAAAAAAAAAAAAAAAAAAAAAAAGGACAAATGTCTTGCAAATAAAAAATCACTCACTTTTTTCCAAAATATGGAGCAGCCATTGGGATGGATAAAATCAGCTCGGCAAGATGGCTAAATGCCTGTAATCCCAGTACTTTGGGAGGCTGAAGTCAGAGGATCACTTGAGCCCAGGAGTTCCAGATCAGCCTGGGCAACAAAATGAGACTCCATCTCTACAAAAAAAATAATAAATATGACTGGTTTATGCTTGTAATCTCAGCACTTTGGGAGGCTGAGGCAGGAGGATTGCTTGAGGCCATGAGACAAGCCTGGGGAAACTTGTGAGACCATGCCTCTACAAAAAATAAAATTAGCTGGGCATGACGGTATGTGCCTGTAGTCCCACTACTTGAAAGGCTGAGGTGGTAGGATCACTTGAGCCTGGGAGGTTGAGGCTGCAGTGAGCCAAGATCTTGCCACTGTATTCCAGCTTAGGCAACAGAGCGAGACTCTATCTCAAAAAAATAAAATAAAATAAAATAATACAATAATTAGCCGGGTGTGATGACACATGCCTGTAGTCTCAGCCACTTGAGAGACTTAGGAGGATCGCATGAAGCCCAGGAAATCAAGGCTACAATGAGCTATGATCAGGCCACTGCACTCCAGCCTGGGTGACAGAGACCATGTCTCAAAAAAAAAAAAAAAAAAAAAAAAATTTTTTTTAAAATAATCTTAAAGTGGTGATATGTTTGTTTTGTTTTGTTCATTTGTTTGTATTTGAGATGGAGTCTCGCTCTGTCGCCAGGCTGGAGTAAAGTGGTACGATCTCCACTCACTGCAACCTCCACCTCCCGGGTTCAAGTGATTCTCTTGCCTCAGCCTCCCAAGTAGCTGGGACTACAGACGTATGCCATCACGCCAAGCTAATTTTTGTATTTTTAGTAGAGACGGGGTTTCACTATGTTGGCCAGGTTGGTCTCGATCTCTCGACCTCATGATCCACCTGCCTCGGCCTCCCAAAGTGCTAGGATTACAAACATGAGCCACCGTGCCTGGCCAAAGTGGTGATATGTTTGTATAAGCATAAACATGAGAAATGGGCCAGGCATGGCGGCTCACGCCTATAATTCCAGCACTTTGGGAGGCCGAGGCAGGTGGATCGCTTGAGCTCAGGAGTCTGAAGCCCTGTCTCTGCAATAAATAAAAAAATTGCTGGGTACAATAAATAAAAAAATTGCTGGGTACGAATGGGGAAAGGATTCCCTATTTAATAAATGGTGCTGGGAAAACTGGCTAGCCGTATGTAGAAAGCTGAAACTGGATCCCTTCCTTACACCTTAATTCAAGATGGATTAAAGACTTAAACATTAGACCTAAAACCATAAAAACCCTAGAAGAAAACCTAGGCATTACCATTCAGGACATAGGCATGGGCAAGGACTTCATGTCTAAAACACCAAAAGCAATGGCAACAAAAGCCAAAATTGACAAATGGGATCTAATTAAACTAAAGAGCTTCTGCACAGCAAAAGAAACTACCATCAGAGTGAACAGACAACCTACAAAATGGGAGAAAATTTTCGCAACCTACTCATCTGACAAAGGGCTAATATCCAGAATCTACAATGAACTCAAACAAATTTACAAGAAAAAAACAAACAACCCCATCAAAAAGTGGGAGAAGGATATGAACAGACACTTCTCAAAAGAAGACATTTATGCAGTCAAAAGACACATGAAAAAATGCTCATCATCACTGGCCATCAGAGAAATGCAAATCAAAACCACAATGAGATACCATCTCACACCAGTTAGAATGGCAATCATTAAAAAGTCAGGAAACAACAGGTGCTGGAGAGGATGTGGAGAAATAGGAACACTTTTACACTGTTGGTGGGACTGTAAACTAGTTCAACCATTGTGGAAGTCAGTGTGGCGATTCCTCAGGGATCTAGAACTAGAAATACCATTTGACCCAGCCATCCCATTACTGGGTATATACCCAAAGGACTATAAATCATGCTGCTATAAAGACACATGCACACGTATGTTTATTGCGGCACTATTCACAATAGCAAAGACTTGGAACCAACCCAAATGTCCAACAATGATAGACTGGATTAAGAAAATGTGGCACATATACACCATGGAATACTATGCAGCCATAAAAAATGATGAGTTCACGTCCTTTGTAGGGACATGGATGAAAGTGGAAATCATCATTCTCAGTAAACTATCGCAAGGACAAAAAACCAAACACCGCATGTTCTCACTCATAGATGGGAATTGAAAAATGAGAACACATGGACACAGGAAGGGGAACATCACACTCTGGGGACTGTTGTGGGGTGGGGGGATGGGGGAGGGATAGCATTAGGAGATATACCTAATGCTAAATGGCGAGTTAATAGGTGCAGCACACCAGCATGGCACATGTATACATATGTAACTAACCTGCACATTGTGCACATGTACCCTAAAACTTAAAGTATAAAAAAAAAAATTGCTGGGTACGATGGCTCACGCCTGTAATCCCAACACTTTGGGAGGCCGAGGCGGATGGATCACCTGAGGTCGGGAGTTCGAGACCAGCCTGACCAACATGGAAAAACCCCATCTCCACTAAAAATACAAAATTAGCCGGGTGTGGTGGCGCATGCCTGTAATCCCAGCTAATTGGGAAGCTGGGGCAGGAGAATCGCTTGAACTCAGGAGGTGGAGGTTGTAGTGAGCCGAGATCAGGCCATTGCACTCCAGCCTGGGCAACAAGAGTGAAACTCTGTCTCAAAAAAAAAAAAAAAAAAATTAGCCAGGTATGGTCGAGTGTGCCTGTAGTCCCAGCTACTCAGGAGGCTGAGGTGGGAAGATTGCTTGAACCCAGAAGGCAGAGGTTGCAGTGAGCCGAGATCAGGCCACTACACTCCAGCCTGGGCAACAAGAGTGAAACTCTTTCTCAAAAAAAAATTAGCCGGGTGTGGTCGAGTGTCGAGTGCGCCTGTAGTCCCAGCTACTCAGAAGGCTGAGGTGGGTAGATCGCTTGAACCCAGGAGATGGAGGTTGCAGCGAGCTGAGATCGGGCCACTGCACTCCAGCCTGGGCAACAGAGCAGACCCTGTCTCAAAAAAAAAAAAAAAAGAAAAAAGGCTGGGCATGGTGACTTATGCCTGTAATCCTACCATTTTGGGAGGCTGAGGCGGGCGGGTTGCTGGAGCTCAGGAGTTCAAGACTAGCCTGGGCAACATGGCAAAAACCCATTTCCACTAAAAAAAAGATACAAAATATTAGCCAGGAGTGGTGATGTGTGCCTGCAGTCCCAGCTACTCGAGAGACTGAGGCAGAACTGCTTGAATCCAGGAAGCGGAGGCTGCAGTGAGCCAAGATCATGCCACTGCACGCCAGCCTGGGTGACAGAGTGAGACTCCATCTTCACAAAAAAAAAAAAAAGAAATTACTTGTCCCAAACTGTTAATACTGCTTACCTGGGAAAGAGGAATAAGAGATGGCTAAATTTTTCTTTATTCATTGTAATTTTTTATAAAGATTTTAAAAAGTGTGTTAAGCATTTCTGAATTCATGGACTCTCTCGGTCATTGTACACGCATCTGCTTCATTAGCAAAGAGACAATTATCGGCCAGGCGCGGTGGCTCACGCCTGTAATCCCAGCACTTTGAGAGGCCGAGGCGGGTGGATTGCCTGAGGTCAGGAGTTCGAGGCTAGCCTGGCCAACATGGTGAAACCCCGTCTCTACTAAAAATACAAAAATTAGCTGGGCATGGTGGCGCAATCCTGTAATCCCAGCTACTCAGGAGGCTGAGGCAGGAGAATCACTTGAACCTGGGAGGCAGAGGTTGCAGTGAGCCGAGATCGTGCCATTGCACTCCAGCCTGGGCTACAAGAGCGAAACTTTGTCTCAAAAAAAAAAGACAATTATCATTAGATGGGTAGTGCAGTCTGTGAAGTTTTTGGACCAGAATAAGGGAGGCTTTAAGCCAGGGA
The DNA here is from genome assembly GCF_028885655.2 of Pongo abelii. NCBI lineage: Eukaryota > Metazoa > Chordata > Mammalia > Primates > Hominidae > Pongo > Pongo abelii. The sequence goes on from NC_085929.1 coordinate 36,006,290, forward strand.
TCCGTGATGTACTTTTCAGTTGCAGGATCTCACTGACTCTATGCAATGATCTTATAGTATTGGTACTATTAGTATTCCCATTCTCGAGAGGATAAAATGGAAAGAAGCCCAGAGAGTTTAAGGGACTTGCCCAAGGCCGCACAGAAAATCAGAGGGCAGAGTTAAGAACCAACCCAGCGCTCTTTCCTTGAAAGCCAACCCCCACCTCAGGTTGGGCACTGAGGGACCTGACCTTTGGTTTTAATGTAGAGGGGCTGCTTCCCCTGGAGGGAGATGGGCAGTGAGGAGAGCAGCTCCTACTATTTATCAACCAGGACCTTTGCTCTAGAAAGGACTAGACTGAGTAATTTATTAACATCAGCACTGACCAAGATAAGTATCAGTCAAGTAGCCAGCCCTGAAGAGAGAGATTAGGGGCTGGAACGCTGGAAACTTCAGGAGCTCTGATGGGCTCCCGTCTCTTCCCACTACTCTAATCCTTCCTGCCTGTGGGCTTCAGTTTCCCCATCTGTCAAATGGGCAGGGTGGTGGAGCCCATCCCTAAAGCTGTTTTCTACAGGTAAAATCCAAGAAGGAGCTTGTCAAAGCTCTCAGAGGAGGGTTTGAACTCCAAGCCAGCATCCCCGAGGGTACATTTGCAAGAGTACAAATGTCACTTTCTCAGTGAAATTACAATGTTCTCCTACCCTTGACCTCCCCAAGCCCTCTCATCCTGCTCTCCATCTTGTTCCAGAGCATGTTCTAAAACGCTACACTAGAATGAGCCCAGTGGCTCATGCCTGTAATCCCAGCACTTTGGGAGGCTGACGCAGGAAGGAAGGATTGCTTGAACCCAGGAGTTGTTTTTTTTTGTTTTGTTTGAGATGGAGTCTCAGTCTGTCGTCCAGGCTGGAGTGTAGTGGCGTGATCTGGGCTCACTGCAACCTCCGCCTCCCAGGTTCAAGCAATTCTCCAGCCTCAGCCTCTCAAGTAGCTGGGACTACAGGCATGTGCCACCACATCCGGCTAATTTTTTATTTTTAGTAGAGACGGGTTTTCATCATGTTAGCCAGGCTGGTCTCGAACTCCTGACCTCAGGTGATCCTCCTGCCTCAGCCTCCCAAAGTGCTGGGATTACAGGCATGAGCCACCATGCTTGGCCTTTTTTTTTTTTTTTTTTTTTTTTGTATTTTTTTGAGATGGAGTTTCACTCTGCTGCCCAGGCTGGAGTGCAGTGGCGCAATCTCAGCTCACTGCAACCTCCACCTCCTGGGTTCAAGCGATTCTCTTGCCTCAGCCTCCCGAGTAGCTGGGACTACAAGTGCATGCTACCATACCCGGCTAATTTTTGTATGTTTTAGTAGAGACGGAGTTTCACCATGTTGGTCAGGCTGGTCTCGAACTCCCGACCTCAAGTGATCCGCCTGCCTTGGCCTCCCAAAGTGATGGGATTACAGGCGTGATCCACCATGCCCCACCGAACCCAGGAGTTTGAGACCAGCCTGCGAAACATAGCAAGACCTCATCTCTACTAAAAATTAAAAACAAAAAAAAAACTATACTTTTTGGCTTATTATGTGCTTTGTTTATTGTAAGTCTCTAAACTGGAAGCAGCCCTAGCGGGGCAGAATCCTTGTCTGTTCTGTTGTATCCCTGCTGTATCCCCTATGCTTGGAGCAGTGCTGGGTACATGGTGAGAACGCAGTCCAAGTTTGAGAAATGAATGAAGGAGCTAAGACATTCTTGCATGAAAATGATGAAAGCTGGAAAGTATGAAAGGAAAGAAATGGTGGACCTTAGGCTGGGCGTGGTGGCTCACACCTGTAATCCCAGCACTTTGGGAAGCCGAGGCGGGTGGATCACGAGGTCAGGAGTTCAAGACTAGCCTGGCCAAGATGGTGAAACCCCGTCTCTACTAAAAATACAAAAAATTAGCTGGGTGCGGTGGCAGGTGCCTGTAATCCCAGCTACTTGGGAGGCTGAGGCAGGAGAATCGCTTGAACTCAGAGGGCAGAGGTTGCAGTGAGCCGAGATCGTGCCACTGCACTCCAGCCTGGGTGACAGAGTGAGACTCCGTCTCAAAAAAAAAAAAAAAAAAAAAAAAAAAGGTAGACCTTGACCCAAAGTGATTTCACTCAGGGATTGGGGGTCCTTTCCATCCTTAACACCAACAGCAGAACTAGTGCTTACGAGCACAAGCTCTGGACAAACCCAGGTTTTGATCTTAGCTCAGCTTCATCTTTCTTTTTTCGAGACAGGGTCTCACTCTGTCACCCAAGCTGGAGTGCAGTGACACAATCATGGCTCACTGCATCCTCTACCTCCCAGACTCAAATGATCCTCCCACTTCAGCCTCCCAAGTAGCTGAGACCACAGGTACGCACCACCATGCCTGGCTAATTTTTGTTGTTGTTTGAGATAGAGTCTTACTCTGTTGCCCAGGCTGGAGTGCAATGGCACGATCTCGGCTCACTGTAACTTCCACCTCCCAGGTTCAAGGGATTCTCCTGCCTCAGCCTTCAGAGTAGCTGGGACTATAGACATGTGTCACCATGCCTGGCTAATTTTTTTTTTTCTCTTGAGACGAAGTCTCGCTCTTGTTCCCCAGGCTGGAGTGCAATGGTACGATCTCAGCTCACTGCAACCTCCACCCCCCGGGTTCAAGTGATTCTCCTGTCTCAGTCTCCCTAGTAGCTGGGATTACAGGCATCTGCCACCACACCCGGCTAATTTTTGTATTTTTAGTAGAGACAGGGTTTCACCACGTTGGCCAGGCTGGTCTCGAACTCCTGACCTCAAGTGATCTGTCCGCCTCGGCCTCCCAAAGTGCTGGGATTACAGGTGTGAGCCAACGCACCCGGCGTGTTTTTTTTTTTTTGATACGGAGTCTCCCTCCGTCGCCCAGGCTGGAGTGCAATGGCGTGATCTTGGCTCACTGCAACCTCTAGCTCCCCAGTTCAAGCGATTCTCCTGCCTCAGCCTCCAGAATAGCTGGGAATACAGGCACACGCCACCACGCCTAATTTTTTTTTTTTTTTTTTGAGACAGAGTCTTGCTCTGTCACCCAGGCTGGAGTGCACTGGTACGATCTCAGCTCACTGCAACCTCCATCTCCCTGGTTTAAGCGATTCTCCTGCCTCAGTCTCCAGAGTAGCTGGGATTACAGGTGCACACCACCACACCCAGCTAATTTTTGTATTTTTAATAAAGACGGGGTTTCACCATGTTGGCCAGGCTGGTCTTGAACACCTGACCTCGTGATCTGCCTGCCTGGGCCTCCCAAAGTGCTAGGATTACAGATGGGAGCCACCAGGCCTGGCCTGGCTAATTTTTGTGTTTTTAGTAGAGATGGGGTTTCACCATGTTGGCCAGGCTGGTCTTGAACTTCTGGCCTCAGGTGATCCACCCGCCTCAGCCTCCTAAAGTGCTGGGATTACAGGCATGACCCAGTGTGCCTGGCCAAATTTTTGTATTTTTTATAGAGACAGGATCTTGCCATGTTGCCCAGGCTGGTCTCAAACTCCTGGGTTCAAGCGATCCTCCCACCTTGGCCTACCAAAGTGTTGGGATTACAAGCGTGAACCATGGTGCCTGGCCCAGGTCCATCTGATTTCAAAGCCCACACGCCATCCCCACCCCAGCAGCCTCATTGCCCCAAACCTCACAGGCCAGAAGGGCTGCTGCTGGCCCTACTAGTGACTCCAGAGAGATATGGGGCAACCTGAGGGGCAGCAGGACAGAGTGTTCTCAGGTATCCAATGTGGAATTAAGGCATAAGTAACTGCAAGACAGTCCTTGAGGGACTCGATAAATATTAATTCAAGTGTCTTCACAGCAATCCTGCCGAAAACACCAACATCCCCACTTTACAGAAAAGGAAACTGAGGCTGACGGAGGTTCAGCAACTCATCCAGGGTTACTGAGTAAGTGGGGGGCAGCAGGCTGACTCTAAGACCCATGCTCCTTTTATGGCCTCTGGGTGTTTGCCACACAAATGGTTTTACCACCAATCCATTCTGTCCCTTCCCCAATCTTGATATTTTCATCTGGAAAACAAAGGGCTCATAAAAGATGATCTTCCCAGAGCCCTTTGAGCCTCAACATTATGTGGGTCACATGCAGAAATTGCTTGAAACATAGGCTAGGGGTTAAGGAGCAACACTTGCTGCATGTTCATTAAGTGCTAGATACTTCACAACCACGGAATCTTTTTTTTTTGGATGGAGTCTCGCTCTGTCACCCAGGCTGGAGTGCAGTAGCATGATCTCAGCTCACTGCAACCTCTGTCTCCCGGGTTCAATTGATTCTCCTGCCTCAGCTTCCTAGTAGCTGGGATTACAGGTGTGAGCCATCACACCCAGCTAATTGTTTGTATTTTTAGTAGAGACACGGGTTCACCAACATGGTGAAATTTTTGTACTTTTTTTTCTTTTTTTGAGACAGAGTCTCGCTCTTGTCGCCCATGCTGGAGTGCAGTGACACGATCTCGGCTCACTGCAAGCTCCGCCTCCCAGGTTCACGCCATTCTCCTGCCTCAGCCTCCTGAGTAGCTGGGACTACAGGCGCCTGCCACCGCGCCCAGCTAATTTTTTCTATTTTTAGTACAGACAGGGTTTCACCGTGTTAGCCAGGATGGTCTCCATCTCCTGACCTCGTGATCCACTGCCTCGGCCTCCCAAAGTGCTGGGATTACAGACGTAAGCCACCGCGCCCAGCCGTTTTTGTACTTTTTCTAGAGACAGGATCTCGCCATGTTGCCAGGCTGGTCTTGAACTGCTGACCTCAAGTGATCCGCCCACCTCGGCCTCCCAAAGTACTGGGATTACAGGCATGAGCCACCATACCCGACCAACCACAGCATCTTTAATCCTCAACAACCCTATGAGATACATCCTGATTACTCCCATTTTACAGATGAGGAACCCGAGGCTTAAAGAGTCCTGAGGTCACCCCACCTACAAAGTCTGAGTTAGATCTGTCAGTGCCAGGCAAACTCTAGGCTCTTCCCACAGTGTCAGCTTTCTCCCTAATTATTGGGCAGTCTAGGTGCGGGGCTTATGCCACTCCTCTGTCCAAAAGCCCCACTGCTCTGTGCTGTAACATCTCATGGCAGGCGCTATCAGAACTTTGCAGCTTCATTCCTGGGCTGCCGGGCAGGAGGTATGCTTGCTTCCTTTTCACAGGTTGGGGGAGGGGGAACAGGTGGCCTCACTTCTTTGGTAAATATTCCTTGACCATACACAGTCCTGAGCCCTCTGAGGGTGGCAGGCTGGGGAAACAGAGAAAAATGAGATCATGGTCTAGTGAGAGAGACAGACAAGCAGCAAGTCATAACTGTGCAGGGTGATATATGCAGAGATGGGGGAAGCACAGGGCTGTGGGGACCAAGGAGCGAGGGGCTGCCCAGGGCCAGTCAGGGAGGCCAAGCCCTAGCTCAGCCCAGAGCAAGGCCCAAACAAAAGCCCAGGCTGAGAGCACATGGCCCAGCCAGACTCCCACTCCCAGGAGGCCACCAGTTGGGTGCAAAGTGCATGGCGCATTGGCAGACCTGGGTCCCATATCTGGTGCTGCCACGGCACAGCAGGGAGGGTGACCTTGGACAACTCCCATTCCCTCTCAGGTCCGTTTCCCCACCTGTACAGTTCGAGGTGGAGGAACAAAGGGTCTGTGCAGCCATGGTCCCTGGGGATCCCCTACTGCTCCCCTGCCATCATCTTTCCCACAGAACTTCCCGACGGAGAAGCTGACTACCAGAAGCCCCCAGTGGGTGTTAAATCACAAGCTACGCCTGGGGCCACTCCTCTTGTCTTCTGCCCTCTCCCACTCTCCAGGGCCCAGTACCTGCCCTTCTCACCATCTTTCATCAGGTCCCCATCACAGCCCGGGCCCAACCAGGACAAAGACCCTACCCATCCCTTTCTCACCTCCCCCATTCCTTGCCCAGACCCCTCCCTAGGCCTTGATCCTGCCCTGCCTCTAACCCCCAGATTCCAAGCAGGAGTCTCAGCCCCTCCCCCCCGACCCAGTCCCTGGCCCCCGCGCCTGCACGCCACCCCGCGCGCGTCTATCCCTGCCTGGCCGGGCTCTCACCGCGCCGCAGCTGCAGCCGCAACGTCCCCAGCGCGGGGCCCCGGGCCCCCCAGCAGCCGCCGCGCCGCCACAGAGATGCTGCACAGCCGCGGAGCCATGTTGGAGCCGCGATGGTTGCGAGAAGGCCCCGCCCCCAAGCCCGGGTGGCGGAGGCGGGGCGCGAATAAACTCCACCCCTCCGGCTCGCCCGCCCCCTCCACTCACCCTGTCAGGTGGGCGTTGCCCGTGGGAGTCTCCAACTCCGCAGGTGCTGGACAGAAGTCAGGGTTCTAATCCTCTGCGCGCTCTGCAACCTTGGCAAGCCCTTTGCCCACTCTGGGCCTCAGGATCCACCTCGGTAAAATGGGAGCGTGGAACAATAATACCAAGGGTTCTTTTTGAGACGGAGTCTCGCTCTGTCGCCCAGGCTGGAGTGCAGTGGCGCGATCTCGGCCCACTGCAAGCTCCGCCTCCTGGGTTCACGCCATTCTCCTGCCTCAGCCTCCCGAGTAGGTAGAACTACAGGCGTCTGCCACCACGCCCAGCTAATTTTTTGTATTTTTAGTAGAAACGGGGTTTCACCGTGTTAGCTAGGATGGTCTCGATCTCCTGACCTCGTGATCTGCCCGCCTCGTGCTCCCAAAGTGCTGGGATTACATGCGTGAGCCACCATGCCCAGCCTACCAAGGGTTCTTAACAGGGCTGTCCGGGATGTGCAGCAGAGGGTCAGTGTAACCACCCCATGGGTTCATTTTGCCCGTTTCCCAGACAGCGGATTTATCAAGACAGAGGAATTGCAATAAGAGTTTAATTCATGCAGAGCCGGCTGAATTGGAGACCGGAGTTTTATTATTACTCAAATCAGTCTCCCTGAAAATCCAGAGACTGGGTTTTATTAAGGATAATTTGGTGGGTAGGGGCCAGAGAGTGGAGAGTGCTGATTGGTCAGGTCGGAGATGCAATCATAAGGAGTGGAAGCCGTCCTCTTGTGCTGAGTGGATCTCTGGGTGCGGGCCACAGGACCAGATGATCCGGTTTCTTAATCTGTGTGTCGCCAGCGGATCCATTGAGTGCAGGATCGGAAAAATATATTGAGCACCAATCTTAGGTTTTACAGTAGTGATGTTATCCCTAGGAGCAATTGGGGAGGTTTAGAATCTGTGGCCACTACCTGCATGACTCCTAAACTGTAATTTCTAATCTCGTGGCTAATTTGTTAGTCTCATAAAAGCAGTCTGGTCCCCAGGCAAGAAAGGGGTTTATTTTGGGAGAGGGCTGTTATCTTTGTTTCAAAGTTAAACTATAAATTTGTGGCCAGGCATGGTGGCTCATGCCTGTAATCCCAGCATTTTGGGATGCCAAGGCTGGTGGATCAGGAGTTTAGGTCAGGAGTTCCAAGACCAGCCTGGCCAACAGGGTGAAACCCTGTCTCTACTAAAAATACAAAAAATTAGCCGGGCATGGTGGTGGGCACCTGTAATCCCAGTTACTCGGGAGGCTGAGGCAGGAGAATCTCTTGAACCCTGGAGGCAGAGGTTGCAGTGAGCTGAGATCGTGCCACTGCACTCCAGCCTGGGCAACAAGAGCAAAACTCCGTCTCAAAAAACAAACAAAAAGACTAAGTTTGGCCTATGCCCAGGAATGAACATGGACAGTTTGGGGGTTAGAAGCAAAATGGAGTCGGTTAGGTCAGATCACTTTCACTGTCATAATTTTCTGTTAAAATTTCTGCAAAGGGGGTTGCATCAGTAAGCCCCCTGAAATTGTATACAACGTTATGTGCTCCTGTGTGGTGCATTCTCCGGGGAAAGGCATTCACAGGCCAGGTTTATCACCATCAAAGAAACAAACTTCCTTACAAGTGAAGACGGGGGCAAGGCTGTCAGCTGCAGACACTATCTCCACCATCTCCTTTCCCCTTTTCATCCCCCTTCTCTGCCTGAAAATCCTGGGGCCTCTTTCTGCCCTGCCCAGCTCTTTTGCCCGCCCTCTAAACTAATCCCTTCTCAGCCCACAATCCCCCGGATCACAGACATTGGCAGGGGTGGAGGGCCTTCAGACCCCACAGGGGGCAGGGGCTTTATCCACTTCCAAAGGGGCAGGGACAGCTCCCCAAAAGAATGTCCACCCACTGACTAGTGGCTGCCTCCTGGTATACTTCGCATGGGGGAATGGAGGCCAGGCCATGATTGCACCACTGCACTCCAGCCTGGGCAACAGAGCAAGACCCAGTCTCTATAAAAAAATAATAATTTTAAGATTAGGACCACGTGTGGTGGCTCATGCCTGTAATCCCAGCACTTTGGGAAGCCAAGGCAGGAGGATCTATGTAAATTCAAAAAATTAGCTAAGCATGGTAGCACACACCTATAGTCCCAGCCACTCAGGAGGCTGAGGCAGGAAAATCACTTGAGGTAGGAAGTCCAGGCTGTAGTAAGTTATGATTTTTTTAATTAAATAAATAAATAAGTCTGGGCGCGGTGGCTCATGCCAGTAAACCCAGCACTTTGGGAGGCCAAGGTGGGTGGATCACCTGAGGTCAGGAGTTCGAGACCAGCCTGGCCAACATGGTGAAATCCCGTCTCTACTAAAAATATAAAAATTAGGCCGGGTGCAGTGGCTCATGCCTGTAATCCCAGCACTTTGGGAGGCTGAGGCAGAGGAATCACCTGAGGTCAGGGGTTCGAGACCAGCCTGATCAATATGACGAAACCCCATGTCTACTAAAAACATAAAAATTAGCCGGGTGTGGTGGCATGTGCCTGTAATCCCAGCTACTCGGGAGGCTGAGGCAGGAGAATCACTTGAACCCAGGAGGCAGAGGTTTTAGTGAGCCAAGATCGCACCATTGCACTCCAGCCTAGGCAACAAGAGCGAAACTCTGTCTCAACAAAACAAACAAACAAATAAAAAAATAAAAATACAAAAATTAGCAAGGCATGGTGACGCACACCTGTGACCCCAGCTACTCCGGAGACTGAGGCAGGAACATGGCTTAAACCCGGGAGGCAGAGGTTGCAGTGAGCCGAGATCACGCTACTGCACTCCAGCCTGGGTGACAGAGAGAGATTCTGTCTCCAAAAAAAAAAAAAAAAAAAAAAAAATCAAAGTCAGTATGATCTCAGCAGAGTCCCCAGTCAAAGCCACTCAGGAAAAACCCAGGTGGGTTGATGGAAGCACAGCAAATGGTGTCATGTGGTGGGAGCAGCTCTTTCCTTAGGAACCCAGTGTGGCAGACTGACTGTGGAGTGGTGGAAGCGACCACCTCTGCCAGCCTGACTTTGGACCTGAGCTTCAAAGGATGAGTAGGAGTCTGCCACGAGAGAGGGAAGGACCAGGGGAAACTCAGAGGAAGCAATGTGTACACAGTATGTGAAGGGGCTGCCAGAGGCCAGGCACAGTGGCTCACACCTGTAATCCCAACACTTTGGGAGGCCGAGGCAGGCGGACCAATTGAGGCCGAGAGTTTGAGACCAGTCTGGCCAACATGGCAAAACCCGATCTCTATTAAAAATACAAAAAATTAGCCAGTCATGGTAGCACACACCTGCGGTCCCAGCTACTCCAGAGGCTGAAGTATGAGAATGGCTTGAACCCAGGAGGCAGAGGTTGCAGTGAGTGGAGATTGTGCCACTGCACTCCAGCCTGGGTGACAGCAATACTCTGTTTCAAAAAAAAAAAAATGAGGGGTGTGTGTTGAGGGCTCTTCCAGGAAGAAAGCACAGTTGAATATAATGAACGGGTGGTGATTATGTGGTGGCAGCCTCTCATTCAGTACAGGAATAATTTTGTTTCTTTTTTTTTTTTGAGACAGGGTCTCACTCTGTCGCCCAGGCTGGAGTGCAATGGCGTGATCTCAGCTCACTGCAACCTCCACCTCCTAGGCTCAAGGGATTATCCTGCCTTAGCCTCCCAAGTAGCTGGGATTACAGGCTTGCATTACCACACCCGGCTAATTTTTGTATTTTTAGTAGAGATGGGGTTTCACCACATTGGCCAGGCTGGTCTTGAACTCCTGACCTCAAATGATCCACCCGCCTCAGCCTCCCAAAGTGCTGGGATTACAAGTGTGAGCCACCGCACCCGGCTGGAATAATTTTCTAACAATGGAATGGGCTGCCTTGGTGACATGTCATTGAATTGTGTCAACAGAGGCTGAGTAGCAGCACGTTCGCTATGTGGTAGAGGGCATTTGGCAGTCAGGCCACAGCAAGCTGGACCCAAGGACAGGGAGGAGCCGGCCTTGCTGGTTTAGGGTGAGAAGCTCTCACCAAAGCCTCGGTGTTCCTGGCTGCCTCACGCTGCCTCCCAGGTGAGGAAAATGAGGGAGGACTGACCTGCAGCCTCCTCCTGTGGGTCTTAGCATTTCCAAGAAGGGTTTTCCGTCTCTGTCCAGCCAAATAGGGCAGGAGGGTGAAAAAAGGTGGTGCTGGGAGCATGCTTCCACCCCTGCCTGGGAGAGATGGGATACGGGCCTCCCTCCCCATCCCACATGAACCACAGTGTGGCCGCTGACTAGAAGGGCAACCTCAAGGCCCCCACTCCCAACTCAGCTAGGGTGACCACATATCCCAGTTTATCCTGGACTTTCTCAGTTTTAGCACTGAAAGTCCTCCATCCCAGAAAACCCCTCAGTCCTGGACAAGCCAGAACCTTTGGTCACCCCAATTACGGCCCTAGTTCTCTCCCCAGGACATATACCCACTCCATCCCAGAATCTTTTCCTTGCTTAACTAAATCTATTTACCCTCCTTGAAAGGGAGCTGGGGGTCTGGGCAAGGTAGCTCACGCCTGTAATCCCAGCACTTTGGGAGGCTGAGGTGGGTGGATCACCTGAGGTCAGGAGTTCAAGACTAGCCTGGCCAATGTGGTGAAACCTCATCTCTACCAAAAATACAAAAATTAGCCGGGTGTGGTGGCAGGTGCCTGTGGTCCCAGCTACTCGGGAGGCTGAGGCAGGATAATCAGTTGAACCTAGGAGGTGGAGGTTGCAATGAGCCAAGATCATGCCACTACACTCCAGCCTGGGCAACACAGCAAGACTCCGTGTAAAAAAAAAAAAAAAAAAAGGAAGGAAAGGAAAGGAAGAAAGAGAGCAGGGATGGGGTCCAAGCTTGGTGGCTCACACATGTAATCGCAGCACACTGGGAGGCCCAGGCAGGAGGATTACTTGAGGCCAGGATTTCAAGACCAACCTGGGCAACATAGTGAGACCCTTGTCTCTACTAAAAATTTTTAAAAATGAACTGGCCATGGTAGTGTGTGCCTGTAATCCCAGCTATTCAGGAGGCTGAGGTGGGAGGACTGCTTGAGCCCAGGAGTTGGAGGCTGCAGTGAGCTATGGTCATGCCACTGCCCTCCAGCCTGAACAACAGAACAAGACCTTCACTCTAAAAGAAAAGGGGTATGCCGGGCACGGTGGCTCACACCTGTAATTCCAGCACTTTGGGAGGCCAAGGTGGGCGAATCACCTGAGGTCAGGAGTTCGAGACTAGCCTGACCAATGTGGAGAAACCCCGTCTCTACTAAAAATACAAAATTAGCCGGGCGTGGTGGCACGTGCCTGTAATCCCAGCTACTCGAGAAGCTGAGGCAGGAGAATCGCTTGAACCCGGGAGGCGGAGGTTGTGGTGAGCCAAGATTGCGCTATTGCACTCCAGCCTGGGCAACAAGAGCAAAACTCCATCTCAAAAAAAGAAAAAGAAAAAAAAGAGTGAGGATGGAACTGGGCTCTCTTTGTGGCACTCAGTGACATACAATGCTGGTTAACTGAGCACCTGATTGATGTGAACTGTCCTTACCCACAGACCATTCATTCTGTGTAGCAAACCAGTTGCTGTATTCTGGTCAGCAACCCAGTCAAGATAAAATTCCACCAATAGGCCTGGTGGGATAGCTCATGCCTATAATTCCACTTTGGGAGGCCGAGGTGGGCAGATAGCTTTGAGCTCAGGAGTTCGAGACCAACCTGGGCAACATAACAAAACCCCATCTCTACAAAAAATGCAAAAATTAACTGGGTGTGGTGGTGCACACCTGTAGTCCCAGCAATTCAGGAGGCTGAGGTGGGAGGATGGCTTGAACCCAGGAGGCGGAGGTTGCAGTAAGCCAGTATCATATCACTGCACTCCAGCCTGGGTGACAGAGCCAGACCCTGTCTCCAAAAAAAAAAAAAAAAAAAATTCCACCAGTAAAAATGTGGCTGAGCACAGTAGCTCACACCTATAATCCCAGCACTTTGGGAAGCTGAGGCAGGAGGATCACTTGAGGCCAGAGTTCAAGACCAGCCTGGATAACATAGGAAGACCCCATCTCTCCAAAAATAATTTTAAAATATTAGCTGGTGGTGTGTGCCTGTAGTCCCAGCTACTCGGGAAGCTGAGGCCAGAGTATTGCCTAAGCCCAAGTCGTCAAGGCTTCAGTAAGCCGTGATCATGCCACGGCACTCCAGCCTGGGCAACAGAGGGAGATCTTGTCTTTAAAAAAAGAAAAAAAGAAAAATTCCACAAATAGGGATTTAGACAATTTCCAATTACTATGGAATAAATTACCCCAAATCTTAGCAGCTTGAAACAATCAGCATTTATGATCTCACACAGTTCCTGAGGGTCAGGAATTCTGGAGTGGGTGGTTACCTGGGGCGGTTCCAGCTCCGGGGGTCTCACAAGGCTGTAATCAAGATATTGGCTTGGGTTAATAGTCATCTGAAGACTTGACCAAGGCTGGAGAATCCCCTTCCAAGGTGAGTCATTCACATGCCTGGCAAGTTAGTGCTGGTAGTTGGCAGGAGACCTCAGTTCCTTGCTACATGGGCTTCTCCAGAGGGCTGCTTGAGTGTCTTCACCACATGGCGGCTGGCTTCCCCCAGAGCGAGTGATCCAGTAAGGTAAAACCTTCAAGGACTTTTGTGATCTGACCTTGGAAGTCACACTGTCGTTTTTGTACATCCCATTGGTTGGACATGCAGCCCTTCTCAGCAGGAGTCAGGGTCTTGTTTTGTTGCCCAGGCTGGAGTGCAGTGGCACAATCATAGCTCACTGAAGTCTCCAACTCCTGGGCTCAAGCAGTCCCCCGACTCAGCCTCCTGAGTCGCTAGGACTGCAGGCATGCGCCATCCATGCTCAGAATGTAAATATCAATACCTGAGCAGGGCTGCACGTCTAACCAATGGGTGTAAATATCAACATGCGAGAGTCACGTGGGACATCCTGGAGGCTGGCTAGCACAATTAGCTTTTGTACTAGGCCCAATTATTAGGGTTGGACTCAGTTCTTCAAGCTGTCTTCTACAAGGCCTCCCCGGAGTCCCCACTGTCCTCTGTCCTAGGATCTCTCTCTCTCTGAAGTTCCTTTCTGCCCACCACTATGTCTGTGACATCTTTTTCTCCTGAACATGTCTCCCACCCACCCCTCCTCTCCCTGCAGAGAGCCGACCCCTCCTCTCCCGCCCTCCTCCCTTCCCTAAGCTGCCCTCATGGAATCCACCTTTATAACTCTTTGCCGAAGTCTGTTATCCAATCTGCAAAACAAAATGAGAGGAGCCAGGGACAAAGACAGATGCGCAGAGCCAGGCAGAGAGGAACAGGCAGGTTCATAAGTGTAAAATATTGACAAACCTGCCATCATCCATTCCCTGGGACAAATAGATCATCACCAAACGGGCTGCAGACGAGCAAAGAGACAAATTACCCAGCTGTGGCAGTGTCACCTGCTCCTTATTAATGGGCTTTTATGCTCAGACCCAATTGCTGTCTGAGAACTGTATCCTTCAGCTCCTATGGGACCCCAAACAGGAGGGAAAGGGACAAGAAAGCTTTTATGTCTCACCTGGGGCAAAAGCCACAGAGCTAAGTCCCAGCCTTTCTGGACTATGCATCATATGCAGATATGAATCCTGTGCCTTTGACAGAGTGCCACATAAAAACATTAACAGGCCAGGCGAGGTGGCTCACGCCTGTAATCCCAGCACTTTGGGAGGCTGAGGCAGGTGGATCACTTGAGGTCAGCAGTTCAAGACCAGCCTGACTAACATGGTGAAACTCCATCTCTACTAAAAATACAAAAATTAGCCGGGCGTGGTGGTGCACGCCTGTAATCCCAGCTACTCAGGAGGCTGAGGCAGGAGAATCGCTTGAACCTGGGAGGCAAAGGTTGCAGTGAGCTGAGATCGTGCCACTGTACTCCAGCCTGGGCAACAGAGCGAGACTCTGACTCAAAAAAAAAATGAACAAAAAGTGCTACTCCGCATATAGATTATAAATAATACAAATGCTAGGGGAAAAAATTAACCTGTTAAGTATAGAACAATTTCAAAGCTGGTGGAGTGGATTATAAACTGTGTTTATGCTATTGCCACAAGGTGGCGCCACTTTAGCAAGGAAGCAAATGCCCACATCCTGTCATTACTGAGCAAATCACACAGTTGTTGACGTGCTTGGGACACTAGCAATTGTTTTTTGTGCTATTATTTGGCCAGGCACTGTTATTATAAGCCACTTAAAAAGGCTATAACAAGACTGGGCGCGGTGGCTCATGCCTGTAATCCCAGCACTTTGGGAGGCCAAGAGAGGCGGATCACGAGGTCAGGAGCTCGAGACCAGCCTGGCCAACATGGTGAAACCCGGTCTCTACTAAAAATACAAAAATTAGCTGGGTGTGGTGGCACATGCCTGTAATCCTAGCTACTCAGGAGTCTGAGGCAGGAGAATTGCTTGAACCCAGGAGACAGAGGTTGCAATGAGCTGAGATTGTGCCACTGCACTCCAGCCTGGGTGACAGAGCAAGACTCTATCTCAGAAAAAACAACAACAAATAAGAAAAAGGCTATAACAACATCATTCAAGCATTCCTGAAGGAGAGGGGCTAGTGCTGAAAAGCATGTCCTCAAATCAACACCTTTGGAGTGGATATTGGACATGATGAAACACCATGAAGACCAAACCACCTCCATGACAGGTGGTGCTGTTAATTTAGGAGACTGCCCGCAGGTACAGATAATGCTGCAAAGATACAAAGCAGGATCAAAAGCAAAAATGTGGTCAGATGGTTGTGCAGATTTATGAGTTATGTGAGTGCATTTCATCTCCTACTCGTATTCTTGGAACACAAAGTTTTGAATCATGTTAAGTTTACAGCAGGCATCCTTCTTGTAAAATATGACATTTAAATTAGGGAGGTTGGCCAGGTGTGGTGGCTCACACCTATGATCCCAACACTTTGGGAGGCTGAGGCGGGCGGATCACCTGAGGTTAGGAGTTTGAGACCAGCCTGGACAACGTGGCGAAACCCGGTCTCTACTAAAAATACAAATATTACCCAGGCTTGGTGGCCCATGCCTGTAATCCCAGCTGCTTGGGAGGCTGAGGCAGGAGGAGCACTTGAACCCGGGAGGTGGAGGTTGCAGCGAGCCGAGATGGTGCCACTGCACTCCAGCCTGGGTGACAGAGCTAGACGCTGTCTCAAAAAAAAAAACCAAATAAATAAATATGACATTCCTGGTCCTCCCCAGCATAAATGTGGCCACTTGAGTCCACTCCTGCAAGCAGGGAGCTATGGGTTAAATTGTGTTTCCTCAAAAAGAGATGTTGAAGTCCTAACCCCTAGTATCTCGGAATATGACCTTATTTGGAAATAGGGTCTTGATAAAAGTAATAAAATTAAAATTAGGTCATTAGGGTGAGCCCTAATCCAGTATGACTAATGTCGTTGTGAACAGGGGACATTTAGGCTGGGCGCAGTGGCTCACACCTGTAATCTTAGCTCTGTAGGAGGCCAAGGTGGGCAGATCATTTGAACCCAAGAGTTCAAGACCAGCCTGGGCAACATGGCAAAACTCTTATCTCTACAAAAATGCAAAAATTGCCGGGCGTGGTGGCTCATGCCTATAATCCCAGCACTTTGGGAGGCCAAGGCAGAAGGATCACCTGAGGCTGGGAGTTCGAGACCAGCCTGACCAACGTGGAAAAACCCTGTCTCTACTAATAATACAAAATTAGCCAGGCATGGTGGTGCCTGTCTGTAATCCCAGCTACTCGGGAGGCTGAGGCAGGAGAATTGCTTGAATCCAGAAGGCGGGTTGCAGTGAGCTGAGATCGTGCCACTGCCCTCCAGCCTGAGCAACAAGAGTGAAACTCCGTCTCAAGAAAAAAAAAAAAAAAAAGCATTCAGTAACAATTCAATAAATTTGTGCTTTTAGGATGGATTTACTATTTGCAATTCCATTTCTTTTTTTCTTTTTTGAGATAGAGTCTCACTCTGTTGCCCAGGCTGGAGTGCGATGGCGCGGTCTCGGCTCACTGCAACCTCCGCCTCCCGGGTTCAAACCATTCTCCTGCCTCAGCCTCCTGAGTAGTTGGGATTACAGGCATGTGCCACCATGCCTGGCCTCCATTTCTTTTTTAAAATTATTTTTATTTCTTTTGGGTGGGCAGGGTAGCTCATGCCTGTAATCTCAGCACTTTGGGAGGTGGAGGCAGGCAGATCACTTGAGGTCAGGAGTTTGAGACCAGCCTGGCCAACATGGTGAAACCCGGTGTCTACTAAAAATACAAAATTAGCCAGACGTGGTGGTGCATGCTTGTAGTCTCAGCTACTTGGGAGGCTGAGGCAGGAGAATCACTTCAAACCAGGAGGCAGAAGTTGCAGTGAGCCGAGATCGTGCCACCGCCCTCCAGCCTGGGTGACAAAATGAGACTCCATCTCAAAAAAATAAAATTATTATTTTTTGAGACAAGGTCTCACTCCCATTGCCCAGGCTGAAGCGTAGTGGTACAATCTCAGCTCACTGCAGCCTGGACTTCTTGGGCTCAAGCGATCCTCCCACGTCAGCCTTCAGAGTAGCTGGGACTGCAGGCTTGCACCACCATGTCCAGCTAATTTTGATGTTGTTGAGATGGAGTTTCACTCTTATTGCCCAGGCTGGAGTGCAATAGCGCGACCTCAGCTCACTGCAACCTCCGCCTCCCAGGTACAAGTGATTCAGCCTCCCAAGTAGCTCAGATTACAGGCATGCGCCATCACACCTGGCTATTTTTTGTATTTAGTAAAGACGGGGTTTCACCATGTTGGTCAGGCTGGTCTTGAACTCCTGACCTCAGGTAATCCACCTGGCTCAGCCTCCCAAAGTGCTGGGATTACAGGTGTGTGCCACTGCGTCTGGCCTAATTTTTTATATTTTAAGTAGAGACGGGGTTTTGCCATATTGCCCAGGCTTGTCTTCAAACTGCTGGGCTCAAGTAATCCTCCCTCCTTGGCCTCCCAAAGTGCTGGGATTACAGGGGAGCCACTGTGCCTTGCCCCCATTTCTTATTCTCTCCTTTTTAAGTGATGATGAAATGAAGGCCAGGAAATGGTAAACATCTTTTTGCGGTAACACAGCACCTTGGACATAGGAGGTGCTTGATACTTTTTTTTTTTTTAGACGGAGTTTTGCTCTTGTTGCCCAGGCTGGAGTGCAATGGTGCGATCTCGGCTCACCGCAACCTCTGCCTCCCCGGTTCAAGAGATTTTCCTGCCTCAGCCTCCCTAGTAGCTGGGATTACAGGCACATGCCACCACGCCCGGCTAAATTTTGTATTTTTAGTAGAGACGGGGTTTCTCCATGTTGGTCAGGCTGGTCTTGAACTCCCGACCTGAGGTGATCCACCCACCTCGGCCTCCCAAAATGCTGGGATTACAGGCATGAGCCACCGCGCCCGGTCGATAAATATTAATTACAGTTTACGAGGGGGTTTAAACTCGTCATATCATTTATTATTACAGTATTACCATTTTTACAAATGGGGTAACTGAAGCTCAGAGAAGTTAAATTGCCCAAGGTCACAGAGAAGTAGAAATTCTACCTCAGGCCTGTCTGCCTCCACCATCAACTGACATCCTAGAGAAATTCAAATCTCTGCAATCCAGCCTGAAGAGAACAGAGGACAGGAGGAGTACTACTTATTTCCAAAAGTGTTCTAGGTCCAGATAGGAGTCATTACCTGCAGCCTGCTTTCATTCAGGTTCAGTACCCCAGTGTGGTGCCTTGGCTGAGCCTCTGACCATGCAAGGTCAGTCACCTGGGCCAGGTGATGTTTAATGAGTCGGGTTACCTCACTGAGCCTCAGGCTGCAAGAGAGGCAAGAACCTCTTAGTTTGCTTATTGCTATCTCTGCTGGTGCAGCTTACAAAAATGGATCTAGAACATCAGTCCAATCCTAAGCAAATGTAAGACAAACCGACATCGAGACAGACCTTTGAGAAATATGTTCTACCGATACTCTTTTTTTTTTTTTTTTTTTGAGATGGAATCTTGCTCTGTCGCCCAGGCTGGAGTGCAATCGCACGATGTTGGCTCACTGCAACCTCCTCCTCCCGGGTTCAAGAGATTCTCCTGCCTCAGCGTCCCGAGTAGCTGGAATTACAGGCGTACACCACCACACCCGTCTAATTTTTTGTATCTTCAGTACAGACAGGGTTTCACCATGTTGACCAGGCTCGTGTCGAACTCCTGACCTCAGGTGATCCACCCGCCTCAGCCCCCCAGAGTGCTGGGATTACAGGCATGAGCCACTGCGCCCAGCCTATCCATACTTTTTAAAAAGTGTCAAGGCTGGCCGGACACGGTGACTCATGCCTGTAATCCCAACACTTTGGGAGGCCGAGGCGGGTGGGTCAATTGAGCCCAGGAGTTCAAGACCACATTGAGCAACATGGCGAAACCCTTCTCTACTGAAAATACAAAAATTAGCCGGGTGTGGTGGCACACGCCTGTAGTCCCAGCGACAAGGGAGGGCTGAGGCATGAGAATCCTTGAATCCAGGGAGGTGGAGCTGGCAGTGAGTAGCTGAGACTACATCCATGCACCTCCATGCCCAGCTAATTTTTTATATTTTTAGTACAGATGAGGTTTTGTCACATTGGCCAGGCTCTTCATGAACTCCTGAGTTCAGGCAATCCACCCGCCTTGGCCTCCCAAAAGTGTTAAGAGTTACAGGCATGAGCCACGCACCAGACCTCAACGTTAATTTCTTGATTTTGATCATTGTATTACAATTAAGTAAAATGTTAACGTTAGAGGATGCTAAGTGAGGGATATAGGGAAACTACTATTTCTGCAGGTTTTAAGTCCAATATTAGGTCAAAATAAAAAGCTTATAAATTATACACATTAAAAAATACTTTGTTGGTGGGGCACGGTGGCTCACGCCTGTAATCCCAGCACTTTGGGAGGCTGAGGCAGGCGGATCACTTGAGGTCAGGAGCTCGAGACTAGCCTGGCAAACATGGTGAAACCCTGTCTCCACTAAAAATACAAAAATTAGCCATGCGTGGTGGCAGGCACCTGTAATCCCAGCTACTCTGGAGGCTGAGACAGAATTGCTTGAACCCAGGAGGCGGAAGTTGCAGTGAGCCAAGATCGCACCACTGCACTCCAGCCTGGGCGACAGAGCAAGACTCCATCTCAAAAAACAAACAAATTTGTTATGTAAGTTTTTGTCCCAAGAAGAATAAACAAGAACAAACCTTAAATAAGAGATCTGTAACTGTGTAAAAAGAAATACAGCTAGTGCAACAATTAAATAGTAAGTGGGTAGGGAAAAATTCACTGTAAAGTAAGCAAGAGCAGCAAGAATAAAGCCAAAAATAAGGCAAGGTCAAGTACAATTGCCAGAAGCAGACATACAATTTGGCTCTGAGCTTCTTACCAGCAAGAAGGAAACTTGATTACTTGAGTTACAGTGTAAAAGAAAAAAACTTAAAATTTACATCCATACATAAAGTCCTGTAGATTTCTTAGAAAATTATAAAATATTTAGTGACGAGTGAGGATAATCATATTAATGAATGAAAAATTAACAAATCAGCCAGGCGTGGTGGCTCACGCCTGTAATCCCAGCACTTTGGGAGGCCGAAGTGGGTGAATCACGAGGTCCTGAGTTCAAGACCAACCAGGCCAAGATGGTGAAACCCCGTCTCTACTAAAATACAAAAATTAGCCGGGCGTGAGAGCGGACACCTATAATCTCAGCTACTCGGCAGGCTGAAGCAGAGAACTGCTTGAACCCAGGAGGAGCAGGTTGCAGTGAACCAAGATTGTGCCACTGCACTCCAGCCCAGCCTAGACTCCGTCTCAAAAAAAAAATAAACAAATCATAAAACAATAAGTACTATGCGATAGCGGTGGGTCAGTGGATTATGCGAGTTAAAATTTGTTTTTTTTTTTTTTTTTTTTGAGACGGAATCTTGCTCTGTCGCCCAGGCTGGAGTGCAGTGGCGCGATCTCAGCTCACTGCAACTTCTGCTTCCTGGGTTCAAGGGATTCTCCTGCCTCAGCCTCCCCAGTAGCTGGGACCATAAGCGTGCACCACTGCGCTCAGCTAACTTTTTTTTTTTTTTTGGAGACAGGTTTTCACCATGTTGGTCAGGCTGCTCTCAAACTCCCAATCTGGTGATCCGCCCGCCTCGGCCTCCCAAAGTACTGGAATTACAGGAGTGAGCCACTGCGCTGGGCCCCAAAAATTGCTTTTCTTGGTGGGGCGAGGTGAGCTCGGTGACTCATATCCGTAATCCCAGCACTTTCGGATGCCGAGCGGGGAGGATCGCTTGAGGCCAGGAGTTTGAGACCAGCCTGGGCAACATAGCAAGATCCTTGTCTCTACAAAATTTTTTTTTTTTAAATTAGCATGGCATGGTGGTGCCTTTAGCCCCCGCTAATTGGGAGGCTGAGATGCGAGGACCTCTTGACCCCAGGAGCTCAAAGCTGCAATTAGCTATGATCGTGTCACAGTGGCACTCCCGCTTAGGTGACAGAGTGAGTTCCCATTTCTTTACCAAAAAATGTTTTTCTTTCTGGCTTGTTTCCTAGTGCTGTGTAATAAATTGCTACACATTTAGTGGCTTAAAATAACATACAGGCCAAGCACAGTGGCTCCTATCTGTAATCCCAGCACTTTGGGAGGCTGAGACAGAAAAATGGCTTGAGCCCAGGAGTTTGAGACCAGCCTGGGCAACATCGTAAAACTGTGTCTCTACCAAAAAAAAAAAAAAAAAAAAAAAATTAACCTTGCGTGATGGTGCATGCTTGCAGTCCTGTGTCCGGAATTGGTGGCTTCTTGGTCTCACTGACTTCAAGAATGAAGCCGCAGGCCCTCACACGTTGAGTGTTAGTTCTTAAAGGCGACCTGTCCAGAGTTTGTTCCTTCTAATGTTCAGATGTGTTCGGCGTTTCTTCCTTCTGGTGGGTTCATGGTCACTGGCTCAGAAGTGAAGCTGCACACCTTCGCGGTGAAGCAGTGAGTGTTACAGCTCTTAAGAGGGCGCGTCTGGAATGGTTCCTTCCTCCCGGTGAGTTCGCAGTCTCACTGGCTTCAGGAGTGAAGCTGCAGACCCTTGCGGAGAATATCACGGCTCATAAAAGCAGGACGGACCCAAACAAGCAGCAAAGGAACCAACCTGCCACAATAGAGAAAGCGACCTACACAAACAGCCATTGCTGGCACCCACAGCCTGCTTTTATTCTCTTATCTGGCCCCACCCACATCCTGCTGATTGGTCCATTTTACAGACAGCCGATTGGTCTGTTTTACAGAGAGCTGATTGGTCCGTTTTGACAGGGTGCTGATTGGTGCGTTTACAATCCCTGAGCTAGACACAAAAGTTCTCCACCTCCCCACTAGATTAGCTAGATACAGAGTGTCTATTGGTGTATTTGCAAACCCTGAGCTAGACACAGAGGGCTGATTGGTGCATTTACAAACCTTGAGCTAGATACAGAGTGCCGATTGGCGCGTTCACAATCCCTTAGCTAGACATAAAGATCCTTCAAGTCCCCACCAGACTAGGTAGATACAGTGTATGGAGTGGTGCATTCATAAACCGTGAGCTAGACACAGAGTGCTGATTGGTGTGCTTACAAACCTTGAGCTAGATACAGAGTGCTGATTGGTGTATTTACAATCCCTTAGCTAGACATAAAGGTTCTCCAAGTCCCCACCAGATTAACTAGATACAGAGTGTCCATTGGTGCATTCACAAACCCTGAGCTAGATACAGGGTGCTGATTGGTGTGTTTACAAACCTTGAGCTAGATACAGAGTGCTGACTGGTGTATTTACAATCCCTTAGCTAGACAGAAAGGTTCTCCAAGGCCCCACCAGACTCAGGAGCCCAGCTGGCTTCACCCAGTGGATTCCGCACCCTGGCCGCTGATGGAGCTGCCTGCCAGTCCCCCGCCGTGCGCCACTCCTCAGCCATTGGGCGGTCTATGGGACTGGGCGCTCTGGAGCAGGGAGCGGCGCTCGTGGGGGAGGCTCGGGCTGCGCAGGAGCCCATGGCGGTGGCGGAGAGGTTCAGGCATGGCGGGCTGCAGGTCCCAAGCTCTGCCCCGCGGAGAGGCAGCTAAGGCCGGCGAGAAATCGAGGACAGCAGCTGCTGGCCCAGGTGCTAAGCCCCTCACTGCCCGGGGCTTGCCGGCGGGTCGGCCGCTCCGAGTGTGGGGCCCGCCGAGCCCACGCCCACCCGGAATTCGCGCTGGCCCGCAAGCGCCGCGCGCAACCCCGGTTCCCGCCCGTGCCTCTTCCTCTACACCTCCCCGCAAGCTGAGGGAGCTGGTTCCGGCCTTGGCCAGCCCAGAAAGGGGCTTCCACAGTGCAGCGGCGGGCTGAAGGGCTCCTCAAGCGTGGCCAGAGTGGGCACCAAGGCCGAGGAGGCACCGAGAGCGAGCGAGGACTGCCAGCATGCCATCACCTCTTGAGTCCCAGCTACTGGGGAGGCTGAGGCGGAGGGATCACTTGATCCAGTGGAGGTCTAGGCTGAGCCATGATCTTGCCACTGCACTGCAGCCTGGGCGACAGAGCTAGACCTTGTCTCAAAAACAAACAAAAATCTCTGCTCTAGAGCAGAGTTTCTTTATCTTGGCACTATTGACACTCTGACCTGGATAATTCTTTGTTGTGGGGAGTTGTCCTGTGCATTGTGGAATGTTGAGCGCCATCATTGGCTTTTACCCTTAGAGGCCAGGAACATCCCCCAGTTGTGACAACCAAAAAAGTCTCCAGACATTGCCAAATGTCCCCTGTAGGGCAGGGACCACTATCTGAGAACCACTGATCTGGAAGAGCAAAGTGTAAATCAGGAGAGATGGATGAAAATCTAGGCGTGGTGGCGCACCTGTAGTCCCACCTACTCGGGAGGCTGAGGCAGGAGAATCGCTTGGGCCCCAGAGGCAGAGGTTGCAGTGAGCCGAGATCGTGCCACTGTACTATAGCTTGGGTTACAGCGCAAGACTCCATGTCAAAAAAAAAAAAAAAAGATCAAGATAAATAAAGCATGCAAAGCACTTTGCAGAGTGCTGTATATGGTAAGCACTTAAAATATGGTAGCTACTAATATTGTCCAGACCATAGGTGACACCATAAGTATTTCCTTATGACCGTCACTCATTCATTCAACAGATATTTATTAACTGGGGTCTGTGTGCCAGATCATAATGAGCTCTATCTGAATTCCCCCTCAGACCTTTATCTGGTGCGTATAATTATCATCTGTGTTTATTTATTTATTTATTTATTTTGTTTTGAGATGGATTTTCACTCTTGTTGCCCAGGCTAGAGTGCAATGACGTGATTTCGGCTCACTGCAACCTCTGCTTCCTGTGTTTAAGAGATTCTCCTGCCTCAGCCTCCCGAGTAGCTGGGATTACAGGCACCTGGCACCACGCCCGGCTAAGTTTTTGTATTTTTAGTAGAGACGGGGGTTTCACTATGTTGTCCAGGCTGGTCTTGAACTCCTGACTTCAGGTGATCCACCCACCTCGGCCTCCCAAATTACTGGGATTACAAGTGTGAGCCACTGCGCCTGGCCGTATTTATTCTTTATGAATGGCATTTTTTTGGGAGCTGGGAGTCTCACTCTGTCACCCAGGCTGGTGTGCAATAACACCATCATGGCTCACTGTGGACTCCAACTCCTGGTCTGGTGTGATCATCCCGCCTCAGCCCCGCTGAGTAGCTGAGACTGCAGGCACACTCCACCACACTGGCTAATTTTTTTTTGAGATGAAGTCTTGTTCTGTCACCTAGGCTGGAGTGCAATGGCACGATCTCAGCTCACTGCAACCTTTGCCTCCTGGGTTCAAGCGATTTTCCTCTCTCAGCCTCTGGAGTAGCTGGGATTGCAGGCGTGCGCCACCACGCCCGGCTAATTTTTTTTTGTATTTTTGTAGAGACGGGGTTTCACCATGTTGGCCAGGCTAGCCTTGAACTCCTGACCTCAAGTGATCCACCCGCCTCCGCCTCCCAAAGTGCTGGGATTACAGGAGTGAGCCACCGCACCTGGCGCACACTGGCTAAATTTTTAATTTTTTTGTAGAGATGGGGTCTTACTATGCTGCCCAGGATGGTCTCGAACTCCTGGCCTCATGTGATCCTCCAACCTTGGTCTTCCAAAGTGCTGTGATTACAGGTGTAAGCCACTGTGTCCAGCCTGTGAATGGCACTTTTAATACCAGCATAATATTCTATCACATCGATTTTTATTCCTGGCCCTGACCTCCCTTCTGGGATTCAAATCCATATGTCCAGCTGGATGTCCTCCCAGCAACATTAAATTTGGCATTTTGGGCCAATTAGCCCAGTGCCTACCACCTGGTAAGTCTTTCCATAAAAATAAGCTATTACCGATCATCGGTGTCGCTTTTTAGTCCCTGCTAGCTGATCCACCTCCTTTTACTACTCCTCAGTGGGTTCCCAGTGTCACGCATTTTCTTTTTTCTTTCTTTCTTTTTTTTTGAGACGGAGTCTCGCACTCTCGCCCAGGCTGGAGTGCAGTGGCGCCATCTCGGCTCACTGCAAGCTCCACCTCCAGGGTTCACGCCATTCTCCTGCCTCAGCCTCCCGAGTAGCTGGGACTACAGGCGCCCGCCACCACGCCTGGCTAATTTTTTGGATTTTTAGTAGAGACGGAGTTTCACCGTGTTAGCCAGGATGGTCTCGATCTCCTGACCTTGTGATCCGCCCGCCTCGGCCTCCCAAAGTGCTGGGATTACAGGCGTGAGCCACTGCACCCGGCCGGTGTCAGGTATTTTCTATCAGCAGCGATTTGTTGTCCCTGGGGGGAGCCCAGAAAACCCAGCCGGGTTCTCCCACCTGCGGGGAAGAAATGAAGCAATGATAATGAAGACACTCCCATGCCAAGCCCATACTGCCCTGAACAATCAGTTTTGGTGGGGAGAATTTGCTAACAGAAGGCAGGACATAAAGTCCCCACAGCAGCCTCATTGGGTGTGGCAGCAAACCATTCCTGAGGCCTGGCCGGTGCTACCAGGCACAGCAGTGGTCCGTGCAGAAGAGCTAGATTTATTCCATTAATATACCGTTACAGCAATAATGTCTGCTGAGTACTCCGGAACTGTAATTCATATTTCCTGAGGCTGTAGTAGGGAGAATTTGGAAGCAGGGCAGCACAGTGCTAACCAGCAGGCTCTGGGTGGGACAGACCTGGGTTTGAGTCCTAGCTTTGCCTTTCACTATCTGCATTATAGCCAGCGAGTGGCTCTATCACATCTCTCAGTATCTTCACCTGTGGATTTGGGGGGGGGTGATGCTAATGTTAGCTAACATTTATGGGGTGATTATTGTTGTTAAAACTCAGTAGACTGGGCGCGGTGGCTCACGCCTGTAATCCCAGCACTTTGGGAGGCCAAGGTGGGCAGATCACCTGAGGTCAGAAGTTTGGGACCAGCCTGGCTAACATGGTGAAACCCCGTCCCACTAAAAATAGAAAAATTAGCCGGGCGTGGTGGCGGGCGCCTGTAATCCCAACTACTGGGGAGGCTGAGGCAGGAGAATTGCTTGAACCCGGGAGGCAGAGGTTGCAGAGAGCCGAGACCGCCCCATTGCACTCCAGCCTGGGCAACAAGAGCGAAACTCTGTCTCAAAACAAAAACAAACGAAAAAACACAGTAAATTGTCCCTATTTGACTACTAAGAGCTATTTTAAAATAGAATTTATTATCTAAGTACAGAAAGGTATAATTATCCCCCCTACACCCGTTATAACCCTTGATGACACTAAATAAATAATACATGAATATGGTTCAAAAATGGGCATCATAGAGTATAAAATAAAGAATGCTTTCATTTTCAACCCAAATTCAGCAATTTCATAGGATGCCAGGCTCAGCTCTAAAGCCTTATATGTATTCAGTGCGCTGAAATTCAACAACCTCACGAGGTAGGTATAACCAATAATAATTCTAGGCGGGGTGTGGTGGCTCACACCTGTAATCCTAGCACTTCGGGAGGCCGAGGCGGGCGGATCACCTGAGGTTCGAGACCAGCCTGACGAACATGGAGAAACCCTGTCTCTACTAAAAATACAAAATTAGCCGGGCGTGGTGGCGCATACCTGTAATCCCAGCTACTCGGGAGGCTGACGACGGAAAATCGCTTGAACCCGGGAGGCGGAGGTTGCAGTGAGCTGAGATCGCGCCACTGCACTCCAGCCTGGGCAACAAGGGCGAAACTCCGTCCCAATAATAATAATAATAATACTTCACCCGGCTCTCTTTTCTTTTTTTTCTAAAGTTATTTATTTATAGCTGGGCATAGGGGCTCACGCCTGTAATCCGAGCACTTTGGGAGGCCGAGAAGGGTAGATCTCTTAAGCTTAGGAGTTCAAGACCAACCTGGGTAACATGGTGATACTCCACCTCTACAAAAAATATAAAAATTAGCTGGGTGTGGTTGCATGCACCAGTAGTCCCAGCTTCTCAGTAGGCTGAGGTAGGAGGATCACCGCAGCCCAGGAAGGTTGAGGACGCATTGAGCTGTGATCATGCCACTGCACTCCAGCCTAGGCAACACAACAAGTAAAACCCTGTTTCAAAAAATTATTATTATATATAATATTATAAATATTATAATTATTATTATTCTAAAGGGAAGCAGAGAGATCTGGCGGAAAAGTGCCAGCAAACCTAACAGGCCTCCACAAGTGTCTTGAAAGTTTCATAGGGGTCGGTATATGCGATTAACTGCCAAACAATAATATTCGCCGGGTGTCCGAAACTCAGTCCCCTGGGGCGCCACACTCGGAGCCTACTTGAACCGAAAGAGTCCCTCCCTGGGCCAACGAAGGACCCAATTCCCGCGCCCCGGATCCAGCCTCTACGTGGTTTCCCAGGTAAGGCCAGCAGAGGTCCGCCGCCTCAACCAGTCTTGTTAGAGTAGGTACAAAAGCGTTCGGAGTGACTGCCACTGTAGCCACTCAACGCCGAGCCCAGGCCCGCTTTTGCGGTTAGAGTGAAACTTTCCATTGGTGAAGTCACCCCAAAGGAGGCGGGACGGACCGGGAAAGTCCTGCCTACCTTGGCCTTCCCAGCCAATCGCAGCATCTATGCGGCAGCCTCCGGTTCGGTTGCGCTGCGCGTAGTGGTCTGGGCGACCTGAGGGCGGGGCCGGCAGCAGGCCCCGGGCTGTGGGAAGGGTACGCTTCCCGCGGGCGCGCGGAGTGAGGACGGTGACAGCCACGCGCGTGCGTACGCGCCTGACTGCAGCGCGGCCCCGCGACCCTAGTCGGCCGCTGAGAGGCGCGCGGAGTCTGGGCCGCTGCCGTCTAGGGTTCCCGTCCCGAGGCGTCCCCGGCATCTCCGGCCCGAATCCCGGAGTGCCAGGTCGCGCCTGCACCGACCTGCAGCCGTCAGGGCCCGCCCCCCAACTCCCCTTTCCGCCCGGGCAGGGTCCTCGCGGCCCATGCTGGCCGCTGGGGACCCGCGTAGCCCAGACCGTTCCCGGGCCGGTCAGCCGGCCACCATGGTGGCCCTGAGGCCTGTGCAGCAACTCCAGGGGGGCTAAAGGGCTCAGAGTGCAGGCCGTGGGGCGCGAGGGTCCCGGGCCTGAGCCCCGCGCCATGGCCGGGGCCATCGCTTCCCGCATGAGCTTCAGCTCTCTCAAGAGGAAGCAACCCAAGACGTTCACCGTGAGGATCGTCACCATGGACGCCGAGATGGAGTTCAATTGCGAGGTAACCGGCCGGCAGCCCCGACTGCTGCGGTGACAGTCGAGGTGGAAGCTCGAGAGGTTCTCTTTATATCATCTTATGGGTGTAGCTAGAGACGGGCAGAACCGGAAGGGCCAACTAGGCCCAAAACCTCATGTTAAAGATGATTGCTGCTTTTTTTCATAGGACTTTTGGGTTTTGGCATTTCCTGGAGGTTATTTTCATTCATTGTTATTGGAAGAAGATGGATGCTCCTGTGATAGAAAATTCCGGATTTCAGTGTCAGGCTTAAGTTAGGCTTACGCTTAAACGCTTGAAAGTTTATTCTTTCATTAGGTAATATTTTTATGTACCCAAGTATTAGAAGTTGCGTCTTGTTTATTGGAAAGCCAATACTTGTTTCCCTTTTCTAAAGCTTACATATTCTGGAAAAAAAAAACCCTTTGAAGAACGATATAATATCTCATATTTACTTTCCATATAGTTTCCAACATGAAATAACAGCTGTCAATTGTTCGTATCTTCAAAGTGCCAGACATTTGCACATTTAATCCTCAGAACAAACCTATTTATCTAGTAAATGGCAAGGTGGGGTTTTGAACCAAGCTCACAGCCCGTACAGTACTGCTTCTCAAGTAATTTAAGTTCTTGCTGCTAAAAGTGTGGTTTGTGGACCAGCAGCATTGGCAGCAGTAAGCAAGGGTTGGCATGCTTTTTCTGTACAGGACCACATAGTAAATATTTTCAACTTTGTAGACTAGAGAATCTCTGTTGGAGCTATTCAACTCTTCAACTCTATCATTGTAACACAAAAGCAGCCTTAGATAAGATCAGCTTCCAGCATGACAGCTTAAGGAACCCATTCCTCTGTAAAACTGGTGAAAATTCTTTTTTGTTTTGTTTCGTCTTGAGACAGAATCTCACTCTGTTACCCAGGCTGGCATGCAGTAGTGTGATCATTGCTTACTGCAACCCTGACCGACCTCCCTGGCTCAATCAGTCCTCCTGCCTCAGCCTCCAGAGTAGCTGGGACCACAGGCGTGTGCCACCACACCTGGCTAGTTTTTTTTTTTTTTTTTTTTGAGACGGAGTCTCACTCTGTCACCCAGAGTGCACCAGGCCAGAGTGCAATGGCGCCGGGCCAGAGTGCAATGGCGCGATCTTGGCTCACTGCCACCTCCACCTCCCAGGTTCAAGCGATTCTCCTGCTTCAGCCTTCCAGGTAGCTGGGATTACAGGCGTGCGCCACCTCGTCTGGCTAATTTTTCTGTTTTTAGTAGAGACAGGGTTTCACCATATTGGGAAGGCTGATCTCGAACTCCTGACCTCGTGACCAGCCCACCTGGGCCTCCCAAAGTGGTGGGAAAGTGGTGCGATTACAGGTGTGAGCCACCGTGCCCAGTCTCACCTAGCTAATTTTTGTAGAGACAGGGTTTTGCCATGTTGCCCAGGCTGATCTTGAACTCCTGAGCTCAAGCAATCCACTCGCCTTGGCCTCCCAAAGTGGTGGGATTACAGATGGAGCCACCACACCTGGCCAAAAAATTCTTTTTTACAATCAACTATTTAAACCCTCAGGCAATGGTCCTGAGGGCAAACAACAAATGAAGAAACACCTATTCAAGAAAATCTACAAATTCGATAAGAAAGATGAGAGAGTATGGTATTTGAACCAAGATCATTCCCTCCTTACCCACTCCTAGCTTAGTGAGGTGGAGCTTCTACTCCAGACTATTGCAAACTGTAATACCGGGCACTGCTCCCCCAGCTCCCAATCAAATGCTTTCTTCCCAGGAAAAGCAGGACATCAGCATTTCTCATCCTACCGAGAGCTACTTGTTGCTGAGGTTAAAACCTGTGTGAGTGCAATTGAAAGTTGGAGCTCCCTTTTTTTTCCTTTTGAGATGGAGTTTTGCTCTTGTTGCTCAAACTGGAGTGCAATGGTGTGATCTCGCCTCACCGCAGCCTCTGCTTCCTGGGTTGAAGCGATTCTCCCACATCAGCCTCTCAAGTAGCTGGGATTGCAGGCTTGCACCACCATGTCTGGCTAATTTTGTATTTTTAGTAGAGACAGGGTTTCTCCACGTTGGTCAGGCTGGTCTTGAACTCCCTATCTCAGGTGATCCACCTGCCTCGGCCTCCCAAAGTATTGGGATTATAGGCGTGAGCCACTGTGCCCAGCGAAAGTTGGAGCTCCCTTCTTCCACCTAGTCCCTACTTGTGGAACAGGACTGTACCTTGGGCATGACATACTGAAATTACTGGTGCCCCGGTTGCTCATCCCCTAGTTCTTGCAGGCTGAGCCTCAGGTTATTGCGGTCCCCTGCCTCCTTCCACCAAGTGCTCAGTTCCTAGAGTGAGGATATTTCTCAGAGAGAAGCTTTCCAGGGTCCTTCCCCCCAGCTCCAGAGCCTTGGCTCCGGGATTTTGCCTCAGGAGAGAAGCAGGCCCTAAAACAGATAGCTCCTAATCTCTTTCCAATGGCAGTGACTTCATTTGCAACACAGTGTGGAGAAATTCATGCCTAAGGGCAATCTGGAGATGTGAAGTTTTTGGTTAAGAGGCAACTGGGAGATCTGCGGATTTAATGGAGATGCAGCCTAGACTGTAGGCCTCCTGGTTTGCTGGAAAGAATTGGGGAATAAGACAGCTGGAAGAAGCCCTTCTAGGGTCAGAAGAAGGATCAAACATTGACCGCAGCATGGTGGCTCATGCCTGTAATCCCAGCACTTTGGGAGGCTGAGGCAGGCAGATCATCTGAGGTCAGGAGTTTGAGACCAGCCTGGCCACTATGGTGAACCCCGTCTCTACTAAAAATACAAAAATTAGCCGGGCATGGGGGCATACACCTGTAATCCCAGCTACTTGGGAGGCTGAAGCAGGCAAATCACGTGAACCGGGAGGTGGAAGTTGCAGTGAGCCAAGATCACGCCACTGCACTCCAGCCTGGGTGACAGAGTGAAGCTCTGTCCTGTCACAAAACAAAACATTGACCACAGACCTCTGAGGTGATGGATGTCCCTCCTGCCCTGGTTGTATCATTATACATTGTATATTAATGTATCGAAATACTACAGGTACCCCCAACATATGTACAACTATTATGAATCAATAAAAAACAATTTGAAAAGTAAGGTATGTGGCAGAGGTGGAAAAAAATGCTTTCCTCCAAACAGCCACAATTTGATTGTATCAGTTTGTAGAGCAAGAGCAAGTTATGCCTCAGTGTGTTGTTGAAAATAATAGAACAATATGCCACAATTAGTGGAGCTTCATAGCTGGGTGTGGTCAAGGAGAGAATAGAAGAGAACCCTACCAAAACCACTGTCATCCCAGCGTGACTATGGGCATACCCACAGCTGCACCTCCCTGAAGAGCAATATCATAGGCCTTAACACTTTTCAGGGGAAATGGATTTCACTCAAATAATCCAACCAGTCACTAAACAAATAAATAACAATTAGCCCTGGAGAGGGGGTACCAATCCCCAGAGTTGCTACAGTATATTATCTAAAATGTCCAGTTTCCAACAAGAAATTGTGAGACATATAAGGAAACAGGAGAATATGACACATACACTGGAAAAAAGCTGGCAACAGAAATTGCCTGCGAGACAAGGGGCCAGATTAATGAAAAAGGCTTCAAACTAGCCTATACATATATATATATATATTCACAGTACTAAAGGAAAATATGACAAAGAAGTAAAGGATGGTATGACACTGTTGCGTCAATTAAAGAATATCCATAAAGATATAGAAATTATAAAAAAAGAATCAAATGAAAATTCTGGAGTTGAAAGTACAATAACAGCTGGGTGCGGTGGCTCACACCTGTAATCCCAGCACTTTGGGAGGCTGAGGCGGGCAGATCACCTGAGGTCAGGAGTTCGAGACCAGCCTGACCAACATGGTGAAACCCCGTCTCTGCTAAAAATACAAAAATTAGCCATGCGTGGTGGCCGGCACCTGTAGTCCCAGCTACGCGGGAGGCTGAGGCAGGAGAATTCCTTGAACCTGGGAGGCGGAGGTTGCAGTGAGCCAAGATCGTGCCACTGCACTCCAGCCTGGGCAACAGAGCGAGACTCTGTCTCAAAAAAAAAAAAAAAAGTACAATAACAAATTTAAAAATTAACTAGAGGGACTCAGGACTCAATAATAGATTTGAACTGGGTGAAGAAAGAATTAGTGAATTTTTTTCTTCTTTTTGAGACAGAATCTCGCTCTGTTGCCTAGGCTGGAGTGCAGTGGTGCAATCTCGGCTCACTGCAACCTCTGCCTTCCTGGTTCAAGTGATTCTCCTGCCTCAGCCACCGTACAGTGGCTTTGGGAGCACTTTGGGAGGCTGAGGCGGGTGGATCACCTGAGGTCAGGAGTTCAAGACCAGCCCGGCCAACATGGTGAAACCCCATCTCTACAAAAATACAAAAATTTAGTCAGGCATGATGGCGAGTGCCTGTAACCCCAGCTACTCGGGAGGTTGAGGCGAGAGAATTGCTTGAACCCGGGAGGCGGAGGTTGCAGTGAGCAGAGATTGCACCACTGCACTCCAGCCTGGGCGACAGAGCGAGACTCCATCTCAAAAAAAAAGAAAACAGATTGATAGAGATTATGCATGCTGAAGATTAGAAGAAAAGAATGAAGAAAAATGAGCAGAGCCTCAGAAATGTGGGAGATCACTAAGCATGCCAACAAATGCATAATGGGAATACCAGAAGAGGATAGAAAAGAAGCAGAAAAAACCTTTGAAAAAAAAAAAAAGGCTGAAACTTCCCAAGTTTATTGAAAAACATACATTTAGAAAGCTTAATGAACTCCAAGTAAGATAAATACAGAGATCCACAAAAAGACATATCATGCTAAAAATGCTGACAGTCAGAGAAGAAGAAAATCTTGAAAACAAAAAGAGAAAAAGGATTCATCACATTCAAGGGAGTCCCAATAAGATTAATAGCTGATTTCTCAGTAGAAACCATAAGGGCCGTAGGCAGTGGGATAACATCTTCAAAGTACTCAAAGAAAAATCCCATCAACTAAGAATCCTATATTTAGCAAAGCTGGATATAGATGAACTGGACATTTCAAAATGAAGATGATGGCCAGGCACAGTGGCTCACGCCTGTAATCCCAGCACTTTGGGAGGTCGAGGTGGGTGGATCACCTAAAGTGAGGAGATCAAGACCAGCCTGACCACCATGGAGAAACGCCATCTCTACTAAAATTACAAAATTAGCCAGGCATGATGGCGCATGCCTGTAATTCCAGCTACTCGGGAGGCTGAGGCAGGAGAATCGCTAGAACCTGGGAGGTGGAGGTTACAGTGGGCCAAGATTGTGCCATTGCACTCCAGCCTGGGCAACAAGAGTGAAACTCCCATCTCAAAAAACAAAACAAAAATCTTTTATTGAGTATGTAAGTTTAATAGATGGATATGTAATAGATGTATGTATAACAATAAGGCCATGAAAAAGGGGAAAAAGGAATGGAGTTATATAGGAGTAACTCCTATATAAAGATAACTATATATCGCTGGAATTAAGCTAGTATAAACCTGAAGCTGAGTCTTTCTTTTTTTTTGTGAGACGGAGTCTTGCTCTATTGCCCAGGCTGGATTCCAAGGCCATGATCTTGGTTCACTGCAACCTCCGCCTCCTGGGTTCAAGTGATTCTCCTGCCTCAGCCTTGCGAATAGCTGGGATTACAGGCACACGCCACCACACTTGGCTAATTTTTGTATTTTTTTAGTAGAGACAGGGGTTCGCCATGTTGGCTAGGCTGGTCTTGAACTCCTGACCTTGGGTGATCAACTCGCCTTGGACTCCCAAAGTGCTGGGATTACAGGCATGAGCCACCGTGCCCGGCCAATCTGAAGCTGATGCTGATATGTTGAGATTATATAGTAAATCCCAGAGCAACCACTAAAAAACAAAAGCCTGAAAAACTAGTGAAATAATTGTTAAATTACTTAAGAGAAAGTAGTAAAGGAGGAATAGAGAAATAAAAAGGATGTGAAATAGGCCGGGTGTGGTGGCTCATGCCTCTAATCCCAGCACTTTGGGAGGCCCGAGGTGGGCAGATCACCTGAGGTCAGGAGTTTGAGACCAGCCTGGCCAACATGGTGAAACCCTGTCTCTACTAAAAATACAAAAATTAGCTGGGCGTGGTGGCATGCACCTGTAATCCCAGCTACTTGGGAGGCTGAGGCAGGGGAATCACTTGAACCCAGGAGGCAGAGGCTGCAGTGAGCCGAGATCGTGCCACTGCCCTCCAACCTGGGTGACAGAGCGAGACTCCATCCCTGCCTCCCCCCCCACAAAAAAAAAAGATGTGAAACACATACAAAAAAAAAGTAAAATGGCAGTTGAATGCCAAGTAATTAGATAACTTCAATGAAATGGACAAAATCCTAGAAAGACATAAACCACCAAAATTGACTCAAGAAGAGACACCATCTGAATAGACCTGTAACAAGTAAAGATATTAAATTAGTAATTGAGGAGACTCATGGGGTAACTTGCCCTTGGGAACCAGTAGTATGGCATCGGGCTGCAAGATTGGCCTGTCCATCCTCAACGCTACCTGGCCAATTTAGGGGCCCAGTGCCTCTGGATGCTAGACTCTGGGGATGATTATCTCCACCGGGATGTAATGGACGAACGTGCATGTGATGGTGTCCAAGCCAGAACAGTGGGTAAAGCGAATGGCTATAAGAGGAGCCAGTCAGTACATCTTTCATCTCGAGGCAACTGAGAACCCAGGGGCTTTGATTAAAGACATTTGGGAGAATGGGATGAAGGTTGGCCTTGCCATCAAACCAGGAACCTAAGTTCAGTATTTGGCACCATGGGCTAACCAACTAGATATGGCCTTGGTTATGACAGTGGAACCAGGGTTTGGAGGGCATAAATTCATGGAAGATATGATGTTAAAGATTCACTGGTTGAGGATCCAGTTCCCATCTTTGGCTATAGAGGTCGCTGGTGGAATAGATCCTGACACTGTCCATAGGTGTGCAGAGGCAGGAGCTAACATGATTGTGTCTGGCAGTGCTGTTGTGAGGAGTGAAGACCCTAGATCTGTGATCAGCCTGTTAAGAAATGTTTGCTCAGAAGCTGCTCAGAAAGATTCTCTTGATTGATGAAACCTTAAGGAGCCCAATGTTTGTTTATGAAATCCCCTTTTTACTGGAAAACAGGAATATTGACTACCAAATCATAGTGCAGTTGAAGCCATTCTGCGTTTTTGAGCAGTTATTCATTTCAGTGATTATAATTGATTGTGCAGAGTATTCTAAGAAGTTAGAAATTGGTGTGTATAACTACATTTTCAGTTATGCAATTTAATGATTAGTGAGTGAGATACTGTTTTTATTGAGAGCTTTGATTTTTATAGAGTAAATATATGGCTGCATTAAGGCTACAAACAGAAAAGTGTCTTAATGTCTAAGGAGGGCATATTAGCTACACTATAAAAACAATTTTTTTCTGTATTTCTGAGAAGAATTTTTTTGTTTCTCAGTTGTTTTCCAAAAGCAAAGGAAGTCTTCATGTTTTTTTCTATTTCATGTTATGTGTGATTTGTTTATATGCTTGGTAATATGAGTCTAATGGAATTTAAAAATATAAGTTTGGGTAGGATAGTGTACCCTTAAAAAATAAATAAATAATTAGAGAGAGAGACCTGGGCACAGTGGCTGTTGCCTGTAATCTCAGCACTTTGGGAGGTCAAGGCAGGAGGATCCTTTGAGGCCAGGAGCTTGAGACCAACCTGGGCAACATAGAGAGACCCCAACTCTAAAATATACATAGTATATCTAAACTCAGCTAGGCGTGGTGGTGTCAGCCTGGAGTCCCAGCTAGTCAGGAGGTTAAAGTGTGAGGATCACTTGATCCCAGCAGGTTGAGGAGGCAGTGAGCTATGATTGTGCCACAGTGCTTCAGCCAGGGTGACAGAGTGAGACCCTGTCTCTTAAAAAAAAGAAAAGAGGCTGGGTGCAGTGGCTCATGCCTGTAATCCCAGCACTTTGGGAAGCCGAGGTGGGCAGATCACGAGGTCAGGAGTTCAAGACCAGCCTGTCCAATATGGTGAAACCCCATCTCTACTAAAAACACAAAAATTAGCCGAGCATGGTGGCGTGCGCCCGTAGTCCCAGCTACTCGAGAGGCTGAGGCAGGAGAATCGCTTGAACCCGAGAAGTTGGAGGTTGCAGTGAGCTGAGATCGCGCCACTGCACTCCAGCCTGGGTAACAAAGTGAGACTCCATCTCAAAAAAAAAAAAAGAAAGAAAAGCAAAGCAAAGCCCAGGACTCTACCTACTAGAGGTCCTGATAGCTTCACCACTGAATTCTACCAAACATTTCAAGAAAAATTAATACAGTTCTTCACAAAGTCTTCAAAAATGAAAAAGAGGAGAAAATACTTACAAACGAATTTTATGAGACTGGTATTACCCTGTTGCCAAAAACCAGACAAAGACATTACAAGAAAAGAAAACCATAGACGAATATATCTTACAAATGTGGAAGCAAAAATCCTCAATAAAAATACTAGCAAACTGAATCCAGTAACATATAAAAATAATTATATGCCATAAACAAGCAGGATTTATTCCAGGAGTGCAAGGTTGGTTTAAGATCCAAAAATGAATTAGTGTAAATAATGTAATGCATTATATCAATAGAATAAAAAACAAAAATCACCTTGTCATCTCAGTAGACACAGAAAAAGCATTTGACAAAATTCGGCATGTTTTTCATGATAAAAACACTAAATAAACTAAGAAGAGAAGAGGAGTTCCTCAACCTGATAAACAGCAGTTATGAAAAACCCACAGCTAACTTCATAATAGTGAGACTGAGGCCGGGCACGGTGGCTTACGCCTGTAATCCTAACACTTTGGGAGGCCAAGGTTGGGGGGATCACTTGAGGTCAGGAGTTCAAGAACAGCCTGGCCAACATGGTGAAACCCTGTCTCTACTAAAAATACAAAAAAAAATTAGCCAGGTGTGGTGGTGCATACCTATAATTGTAGCTATTTGGGAGGCTGAGGTGGGACGATTGCTTGGACTTGGGAGGCAGAGGTTGCAGTGAGGTGAGATAGCACCACTGCACACAACAGGCTGGGCGACAGAGTGAGACTCCGTCTCGAAACAAACAAACAAACAAAAAATAGTGAAAGACTGTATGCTTATCCTTAAGATTAGGAAAAAGAGAGCTAAGTCTACTTTCACCACTTCTATTCAGCATTGTGCTGGAAGTTCTGGCCAGGGCAATTAGGCAAGAAAATGCAATAAAATACATCTATGTTGGAAGGGAACAAGTAATATCATCTCTGTTTGCAGATGACATTATCTTGCATATAGACCCTGAGGAATCCACTACAAAAGTATTGGAACTAATAAATTATTAGTTTAGTAAGGTTATAGGATACAAGATCATTACACAAAACTCAGTTGTAAATGTATCCACTTGGAATGAACAATCTGAAAAGGAAATTAAGAAAATTCCATTTACAATAACCTAGAAAATAAACATACTTATAACAAAAGAGGTATCTTTTTTTTCCATTCTCTGACAGTTGAGTAAAAGAAAGTATAAAACTTTAAAAGCTGTAAAACATTTTTGGTTTTGTTTTTTCAATTAATTTTTTTTTTTTTTAAACGGAGTCTCTGTCATCCAGGCTGGAGTGCAGTGGCACGATCTTGGCTCACTGCAACCTCTGCCTCCCAGGTTAAAGCGATTCTCCTGCCTCAGCCTCCTGAGTAGCTGGGACTATAGGTACGTGCAACCACACCCAGCTAATTTTTTGTATTTTTTTTTAGTAGAGACAGGGTTTCACCATGTTAGCCAGGATGGTCTCGATCTCCTGACCTCGTGATCCACCTGCCTCGGCCTCCAAAAGTGCCGGGATTACAGGTGTGAGCCACCGCACTGGCCTTAATTAATTAATTAATTAATTAATTTTTTTGAGATGGAGTGTTGCTTTGTTGCCCAGGCTGGAGCACAGTGGTGCGATCTCGGCTCACTGCAGCCTCTGAGTCCTAGGTTCAAAAGAGTCTCCTGCCTCAGCTTCCAGAGTAGCTGGAACTACAGGTGTGCACCACCATGCCTGGCTAATTTTTGTATTTTTAGTATAGAGGGGGTTTCACCATGTTGGCCAGGCTGGTCTCGAACTCCTGACCTCAGGTGATCCACCTGCCTCAGCCTCCCAAACTCCTGGGATTACAGGCGTGAGCTAGTGCGCCTGGCCTGGCCTTTTAAAATATTTAATTAATTGATTATTTTTTTTTCTCGGACTTGCACTGAAGTGAGAACAAGTCTAGTGGTGCAATCATATCTCAGTGCAGCCTAGACCTTCCAGGCTTAAGCGATCCTCCTATATCAGCCTCCCAAGCAGCTCAGACCACAGGCATGCACAGTCATCCCTAGCTTTTTTTTTTTTTTTTTTTAATTTCTTGTAGAGACAGTCTCCCTGTGTTACCCAGGCTGGTCTTGAACCTGACCTCAAGCAATCCTCCCATGTTGGCCCCTCAAAGTGCTGGGATTACAGGTGTGAGCCACCGTGCCTGGCCTGTAAAACATTTTTAAAAGAAAGAAGATATAAATAAATAAATAGAAAATAGCTCTTGTTCATGGATCATAAGACATAACATTGTCAAGTTGGCAGTATTTTGGAAATTGATCTACACGTTCGACATAATCCCTGTCAGAATCCCGGTTTATTTCATTGTAGAAATTGACAAGTCTCCAGGCGTGGTGGCTCATGCCTGTAATCCCAGCACTTTGGGAGGCCGAGGCAGGCAGATCACCTGAGGTCAGGAGTTCAAGACCAGCCTGGCCAACATGGAGAAACCCCATCTCTACTAAAACTACAAAATTAGCCGGGTGTGGTGGCGCATGCCTGTAATCCCAGCTACTCGGGAGGCTGAGGCAGGGAATTGCTTGAACCTGGGAGGCGGAGCTTGCGGTGAGCTGAGATCACGCGCCACTGCACTCCAGCTTGGGCAACAAGAGCGAAACTCCATCTCAAAAAAAAAAAAAAAAGAAAAGAAATTGACAAGTCAATTCATAAATTCATATGGAATCGCAAGGGACCCACAATAGCTAAATCTTGAAAAAGAACAAAGCAGAAAGACTCACACTTTGTGATTTCAAGACATACTATAAAACAACTATAATCAAGACAATGTCACCAGGCACAGTGGCTCATGCCTATAATCCCAACACTTTGGGAGGCCAAGGCAGGCAGATCACTTGAGGTCAGGAGTTAGAGACCAGCCTGGGCAACATGGCAAAATCTTGTCTCTACCAAAAATACAAAAATTAACCGGGCGTGGGGGTGCACACTTGTAGTCCAAGCTACTTGGGAGGGCTGAGGCACAAGAATCCCTTGAACCCAGGAGGTGGAGGTTGCAGTGAGTTGAGATCGTGCTATTGCACTCCAGCCTGGGGGACAGAGCGAGATTCCATTTCAAAAAAAAAGACAGTGTGGTACTGGTTTAAGGATAAATGTATAGATCAGCAGGATAGAATTGAGAGTCCAGAAATAAACCCAGTGGAATAGAGTTGAGAGTTCATGGTCACCTGATTCTTGACAAGGGTGCCAAGACCGTTCAGTGGGGGAGAATTGTCTTGTCTTGTCTTTTCTTGCTACATGCCACAGACTGTGAGAAGGAATAGTCCTTTCTTTTCTTTTTTCTTTTTTTTTTTTTTTTGAGATGGAGTCTCGCTCTGTTGTATAGGCTGGAGTGCAGTGGTGCAATCTTGGCTCACTGCAACCTCCGCCTCCTGGGTTCAAGTGATTTTCCTGCCTCAGCCTCCTGAGTACCTGGACTGCAGGCGCCTGTTACAACGCCCGGCTAATTTTTGTATTTTTAGTAGAGATAGGGTTCCACTATGTTGGCCAGGCTAGTCTCGAGCTCCTGACCTCGTGATCCACCTGCCTTGGCCTCCCAAAGTGCTGGGATTACAGGTGTGAGCCACCGCACCCAGGCGGAATAGTCCTTTCAACAAATGGAGCTGAGACAACTGGATAGCCACATGCAAAAAAAAAAAAGAAATTAAACCCTTACCTCACACTATATATAAAAATTAACTCATGGCTGGGCACGGTGGCTCACACCTGTAATCCCAGCACTTTGGGAGGCCAAGGCGGGCGGATCATGAAGTCAAGACAAGCCTGGCCAACATGGTGAAACCCCATCTCTACTAAAAATACAAAAAGTAGGCTGGGTGCGGTGGCTCAACGCCTGTAATCCCAGCACTTTGGGAGGCCGAGGTGGGTGGATCACGAGGTCAGGAGATCAAGACCATCTGGCTAACATGGTGAAACCCCCTCTGTACTAAAAATACAAAAACAAAATTAGCTGGGCATGGTGGTGGGCGCCTGTAGTCCCAGCTACTTTGGAGGCAGAGGCAGGAGAATGGCGTGAATTCAGGAGGTGGAGCTTGCAGTGAGCCGAGATCGCACTACTGCACTCCGGCCTGGGCGACAGAGGGAGACTCCGTCTAAAAAAAAAAAAAAAATTAGCTGGGCGTGGTGGCAGGCACCTGTAATCATAGCTACTCGGGAGGCTGAGGCAGGAGAATCGCTTGAACCCAGGGGTGAGCTGAGATCACACCATTGCACTCTAGCCTGGGTGATAGGGTGAGTCTCCGTCCCCCGCCCAAAAAAAAGCTTAAAATGGATCAAAGGGCCAGTTGAGGTGGCTCACCCCAGGAATCTGAGCACTTTAGGATGCTGAGGCGGATGGATTACTTGAGGCCAGGAGTTCAAGACCAGTCTGGCCAACATGATGAAACCCTGTCTATATTAAAAATACAAAAATTAGGCTGGGTGTGGTGGCTCATGCCTGTAATCCTAGCACTTTGGGAGGCTGAGGCAGGTGGACTGCTTGAGGCCGGC
Organism: Pongo abelii; assembly: GCF_028885655.2. Taxonomy (NCBI): domain Eukaryota; kingdom Metazoa; phylum Chordata; class Mammalia; order Primates; family Hominidae; genus Pongo; species Pongo abelii. Next base: position 36,047,218 of record NC_085929.1, read on the forward strand.
AGTTCAAGACTACCTTGGCCAACATAGCAAAACCCCATCTCTACTAAAAATACAAAAATTAGCCAGCCGTGGTGGCATGCTCTTGTAGTGCCATCTACTCTGGAGGCTGAGACATGAGAATCACTTGAACTCAGGAGGTGGAGGTTGCAGTGAGCTGAGATTGTGCTACTGCACTCCAGCCTGGGCAACAAAGCAAGACTCTGTCTGGAAAAAACAAAAACAAAAACAAAAAACAAATGTGGAGAAATGTGAACCCTTTTACACTGCTAGTAAGACCGTAAAATGGTGCAGCCAGTTTGAAAAGCAAACTAGTTAGCCAGGCATGGTGGGTCATACCTGTAATTCCTGCACTTTGGGAGACCAAGGTGGGAGGATCACTTGAAGCCAGAATTTTGAGACCAACCTGGGCAACAAAGTGAGACCTTTTCTCTACAAAAAATTTAAAAATTAGCCAGGCATGGTGGCTCGCACCTGTAGTCTTAGTTACTTGGGAGGTTGAGGTGGGAGGATCACTTGAGCCTGGGAGAGGCTGTAGTGAGGCATGACTGCACCACTGCACCTCCAGCCTGGTAATCAAAGTGAGGCCCTGTCTCAAAAAAAGAAAGGAAGACAATTAGCTGGGTGTGGTAGCGTTCCTCTGTAGTCACAGCTACTTGAGAGGCCAAGGTGGTAGGATTCCTTGAGCCCAGAATTTTGAGGTTGCAGTTAGCTGTGATTGTGGTGCTATACTCCAGGCTGGGCGACAGAGTGAGACCCAGTCTCAAAAAAGATAAAAAGAAAAACATGGTGGCAGTTCCTCAAACAGTTAAACACAGAGTTACCATATGACCCCGCAATTCAACTTACAGATGTCTTCTCAAGAGAAATGAAAACATAGGTTTACAAGAAAAACTTATATGTGAATGTTTATAGTAGTATTATTCATAATAGCCAGAAGGTAGAAACAGTTCAAATATACATCAGCTGATGAATGGATAAACAAAATGTGGTCTATCCATATTATGGATTTACTTGGCAATAAAATAGAATGAAGTACCAGCACATGCTTCAACATGGATGGACCTTGAAAACACTATGTTAAGTGAAAGAAACCAGCCACAAAAGAACACATATGATTCCATTCATATGCAAGTCTAGAATAGGCATATCTACAGAGACAAAGTAGATCAGTGGTTGCTCAGGGCTGGCAAAAATGGATGAGGTAGAGGGTGTGATAGCTGAAATATACAAGGTTTTATTTACGAAGTGATGAAAATGTTCTAAAACTGACTGGTGATGGTTGTACACACTGTGAATATACTAAAAACTACTGAATTGTGCACTTTAAATGGGTGAATTTTAGGGTATATGAATTATATATCAAGATGTTTTAAAAAAAAAAACCTTAGGCAAAATGTAAACCATGGGCATGACTGTGTTCCAAGAAAACTCTATGGACACAGAAATTTGAATTTCACATAATTTTCACAAGAAAATAAAAAAACATTAAAAAATGTAACAGGCTGGGTGCTGTGGCTCATGCATGTAATCCCAGCACTTTGGGAGGCCGAGGTGGACGGATGACGAGGTCAGGAGTTTCAGACCAGCCTGGCCAATATGTAAAACCCTGCCTCTACTGAAAATAGAAAAATTAGCTGGGCGTGATGGCACACGCCTGTAATCCCAGCTACTCGGGAGGCTGAGGCAGGAGAATCACTTGAACCCGGAAGGTGGAGGTTGTGGTGAGCCGAGATCATGCCGTTGCACTCTAGCCTGGGCAACAAAAGCGAAACTCCGTCTCAAGAAAAAAAAAAAAAAAAAAGTAAGAATCATTCTTAGCTCTCAGGCCACACAAAAATAGGTGGTGGGTTGGATTTGTCCTGTGGGCCATAGTTTGCTGATCTCTGATCTAAGTTACTATTTGATAGATGTTAGATTTGTGAGAGGGTAAGAGAGACTAGCCTATAAGGAAAGGGATTTTAGTTTTTTGGGGGTTTTTTTTTGAGACGGATTCTCGCTCTGTTGCCCAGGTTGGAAAGCAATGGTGTGATCTCAGCTCACTGCAACCTCTGTCACCCAGGCTCAAGCGATTCTTCTGCCTCAGCCTCCCAAGTAGCTGGGATTACAGGCACGTGCCACCATGCCCGGCTAATTTTTGTATTTTTAGTAGAGACGGGTTTTTACCATGTTGGCCAGGCTGATCTTGAACTCCTGACTTCAGGTGATCCCCCTGCCTTGGTCTCCCAAAGTGCTGGGATTACAGGTATGAACAACTGTGTCCGTCCAGGAAAGGGATTTTGTATGACATTTTTCAGCCGCAATTTTGCTAGGAAAAGCTCTTTTTTCTTCATTAAGTAGATTCCAGACCCAAAGATGTTGGACAGTATTATCAGCTAGAGCAAGGTTTTTCAACCCTGGGACTATTCACATTTTGGCTGGATAATTCTTTGTTGTGGGGCGCTGTCTTGTATGTTCTAGGATGTTTAGCAGGATCTCTGGCCTCTATCTACTGGATGCCAGTAGCATTCCCCCACCCCATCCCAGTTGTTGTGACAACCAAAAATGTCTTCAGACACTGTCAGGTGTCCCTGGGGTAGGGAGGACACCCTCCAATCTCCTCTTTCTCCCTACCCAACCTCCATGACCATATTGAGAACCACTGATCTATAGAAAAGGATAATAGTAGTGACATTCAGAGAGGCAGGATGGTATAGTGCAAAGCTTGCCAAAATTTAATTTTACATAAATGACCTGGGGAATCTTGGAAAATGTAGGTTCTGATTCAGTAGTTCTGGGATGGAACTGAGAATTTTGTATTAATAACAAACTTTCAGGTGATGATACCTGTGCCACCGGCCCAAGGACCACACTTTGAGTAGCAGAGCAGTAGTAGAGAGTGCATGGGCTTTGAAAGAAGACAGACCTGGGCTTGAATTCTAGCTAAAATACTTCTACTTTGGACAAGATACATAGCTCTCTGGACCTTATTTTCTCATTGGTAAAATGAAACTAATAATGCTGACCCTGCAGAGTTCCTATAAGGATTCATGGAATGCATAGTCCCTGGCAGAAAAGAAGATATAGGAGGGACTATAATTGGCCTAAAGTAGGAGGCTCTGGTTACCATGGGCACTGCCCTGTTGTGATTTATCAAGCCATTACACCTCACTGAACCTCAGATTTCCAGTGGAAAAACCTGTTTGTAAACCATGTTCACATATTCTGTTGAAAGTAATCAGTTTGATTTATGATGATAGGGCTCAGATAAGTGATTAGTTTTATTCTCCTGCCTGCTTTTTATGTTGTCCATTAATGAGCAAGGTGCTGATGCAAGGAGATGGCAGATGCATTTTGAAAAAAAAGGAGAGAGCGAGTACTTGTAGAATTCTTGACTTTATTGAGGTCAAATGTAGGTGGCTTTTCAAGAAGGACTCAATTTCAGAACTGGTGGCAGTTAACATATGAGTCATGTTACCTTATGCTAATAAGTTCAGATTTTTTTCTTTTTACTGCAGAGATAGGGGGAAAAAATCTCCTGCACTACTTGCTGCATTGCACAATTGGCTGGATGCTTTGGAAGATTTTTCCACTTGAAAGATTTGTTATTTGTCATTTTGAGAAAGTGGGTGCTGAGTGTAATTTGCCAGGAGACTAAACGGCTATGTTATTTCTTATCTAGGCTGGAATTTTACTCTAATAATTCAATCTATCAGTAAGAAAAGCCAAATAGGAAGTTGTGAGAGATCCTAATACTATCTTATATTGAAAACAAAGCCTGCTTCTCCTGTTGTTTGGCATTCTAAATGTTTTCACGTACCTAAGTGGGATTATGATTGTATTAAATACCAACATTGCAGATCATTCCAGCATACAAGTGGATGTAAGTTGTCCATAACGGAAGGAACTTTCTAAAGGGGAAGACAGATAGAACAATTCTGGCATTTTCAGTAAAATCTTAAATCCTAGGCTCCCTAGGACCAGGCAAACCATCCCCTTCAAGGATGTAAACTCTGGAGGGCAGTGTAGTTGTACAGGGTAATAGTTCTATACTCTTTATTAGTGCAACAAGAAACTTCTATTCCTGTTTCAGAAGTAAGACTGTTATCTACCTTTTTTTTTTTTTTTTTTTGAGATGGAGTTTCACTCTTGTTGCCCAGACTGGAGTGCAATGGCATGATCTCAGCTCACCAAAACCTCTGCCTCCTGGGTTCAAGTGATTCTCCAGCCTCAGCCTCCCAAATAGCTGGGAATACAGGCATGTGCCAACACGCCCTGCTAATTTTTATATTTTTAGTAAAGACGGGGTTTCTCCATGTTGGTCAAGCTGGTCTCGAACTCCCGACCTCAGGTGATCCACCCGCCTTGGCCTCCCAAAGTGCTGGGATTACAGGCATGAGCCACTATGCCTGGCCTGTTATCTACCTTTTTACCGCTGTGCTCTCCCATGGGTTTTTTTTGTTTGTTTGTTTCTTTGTTTTGAGATGGAGTCTCGCTCTGTCGCCCAGGCTGGAGTGCAGTGGCGTGATCTCGGCTCACTTCAACCTCTGTCTCCCGGGTTCAAGCAGTTCTCCTGCCTCAACCTCCTGAGTAGCTGCAATTATAGGCGCCTGCCATCTCGCCAGGCTAATTTTTGTATTTTTAGTAGAGACGGGGTTTTACCATGTTGGTCAGGCTGGTCTTGAACTCCTGACCTCGTGATCTGCCTGGCTTGGCCTACCAAAGTGCTGGGATTACAGGCATGAGCCACCGTGCCCGGCCTCTCCCATGGGTTTTAAGTAGTGCCTATGGATGGCATGGGTGCCACTACTCAGGCCTAGGACAGGCAGGGGTGAGTGATGAGTGCATGCGTGCTGATGAAGGGGTGTGAAGAAGGAAGTAGGACAGATGCTGGCTAGTGCTGCCCTCCACTGGACCCCATTCTGCCTTTGTATGGGACAAAGCGCCAGGGACTAGCGGTTACTTTGTGCTAGGTACCATGCTAAATGCTTTAAACGCACACTACCTCATTTGATATAACAGGGACTCATTTATTCATTCAAGAGATATTATAAAATAGGCTGGGCACAGTGGCTCACACCTGTAATCCCAGTGGGAGGCCAGGGCGGCCAGATCACTTGAGGCCAGGAGTTCGAGACCAGTCTGGGCACATGGTGATACCCTGTCTCTACTAAAAACACGAAGATTAGCCAGGCGTGGTGGTGGGCGCCTGTAGTCCTAGCTACTCTGGAGGTTGAGGCAGGAGAATTGCTTGAATCTGGGAGGCGAGGGTTGCAGTGAGCCGAGATCGCGCCACTGCACTCCAGCCTGGGCGAGAAGAGTGAGACTCTGTCTCAAAAAAAAGACAATAATTAGGCGTGGTTGTGCGCACCTGTAGTCCTAGCTACTTGGTAGGCTGAGACAGGAGGATCACTTGAGCCCAGGAGTTCGAGGCTGCAGTGAGCTATGTTCATGCCACTGCATGAAGCCTGGGTGACAGAGTGAGACTGTCTCTTTTATTTATTTGTTTTTAAAAAAATAGAGTCAGGGTTGGCCGGGCATGGTGGCTCATTCCTGTAATCCCAGCACTTTGGGAGGCTGAGGCAGGTGGATCCCTGAGGCCAGGAGTTCAAGACCAGCCTGGCCAACATGGGAAAAACCCGTCTCTACTAAAAATAGAAAAATTAGTCGGGGGCAATGGCATGTGCCTATAATCCCAGCTACTTGGGAGGCTGAGGCAGGATAATTGCCTGAGGTGGAGGTTGCCTGAGATTGAGCCGCTGCACTCCAGCCTGGATGACAGGGAGAGACTCCGACTCCAAAAAAAAAAAAAAAAAAATTAGAGACGGGGGGTCTCCCTACATTGGTTGCTCAGGCTGGTCTCAAACTCCTGGGCTCAAGGGATCCTCCTGCCTCAGCCTCCAAAAGTGCTAGGATTATAGATGTGAACCACCACACGCAGCTCTGATTTACTGGGTGCCCATGTTGACCAGGCAGGAAACACCTCCTAGCAGTGATCAAGGACTACTTTGGACCTAGGTTCTGTAATTGGCTTCATCTTTAAGTGGGGAAACAGAGGCTCAGACGGGATACATAGCATGCTTAAAGGCTTAGTGAAGCCACTGTCTATTCTGAAAGAGGCAGAATAGGACAGGGACAGGTAGGTAGTGAGAGAATAGGGAGAATAGATGGGCACACCCTTTAACTTAATATCGACCAGTAAAGCCTGCAGTTGCTTATTTGAACCTCACATTGAGGCTGTCATGTAAGTTGAGCAAGTCTTAGCTCAAGCTTCAGTTTCCTTGTTGGGGCCACTGAGGCAGCATAGCCTAGAGATTACAAGCATAGACTTCAGAGTTTGATTCCTGGCTCTGCCTCTAACCAGCTTTGCAACCTTAAAGCTCCTTAACCCCCTCACATGCCTCTGTTCCCTATCCGTAAAATGGTGATTGTAATTAATTCTTCCTGCATAGTGTTACAAGAATTAAATTTGAGTAATTACTGGTAAAGTACATAGAATAGTACCTAACACAAGATAAGTGCTATATATAATGGTTGTTACCTAAAAGAAATAACGGCCTGGGCAACATGGCGAAAACCTGTCTCTACAAAAAATACAAAAATTAGCCGGTTGTGGTGGTGTGCACCTGTGGTCCTAGCATCTCGGGAGGCTGAGGTGGGAGGATCATGTGAGCCTGGAAGGTCAAGGTTGCCATAAGCTTCCTGATTGCACCACTGCACTCCAGCCTGGGTGACAGAGTGAGACCTTGTCTCAAAAAATAAATAAATAAAATAAATTAAAAAAATAAAAAGGAAATAAGTTCAGTGCCTGTCGTTAGCTTGCTCCCTTTCTCAGCCTCTCCTCCACTTCCTCACGCACCCTCTTGCTCTGAGCCTATTGTCCTGGTCCCTCCTTCACACTGCCACACCTTTGCATAGGCTGTTCTCTTTGCCTGGAATGCCATTCTCACTTGTTGCCTGGCAGAACTGTACTCATTCTCCTTCTAGGCTCTGCTCAAGGGTTTCCTCCTCTTTGTGCCCAAAGTCACCACATAGCTTCTAAGTGATGGGACTGAGATTTGAAGCCAGGTCATTTGTCTTTCAGGCCAGCCCTCTTTCCACTACCCTGTGCTACCCAAATAGGAAGCGTAAAAGAGAAGTAGGAGAGAAAAAGTTAGAAACCTGGAGAGAACTTAGGTATTTGGTAAACAGGAAAAAGAAAGTGGAAAGAAGAGATCCTTTGAAGGACTTCCTCAATTTAACAACTATTTGCCTATGGCATTATTTTATTGCATTTGGTGTATGATACTATCTCAAAAGCATTTTGTAAACTTGCCAGTGGCTTACATTTTTGCCGGGTGAATGACATGACTAACGATCCCTGCTACATTACCTCAGTGTCTAGTTTGTCATTTTGAATCAAGTGGACATTTTCTGTAAGTGAATCATTTTCACTTGCCCATAATATAATGAGAATTCCTTACCTTTGGCTTAAAATGAGGCTTATTTTATAACAGTTAAGCATTGTCTAGTTGCATATTTTACATAGTCAGAATGCTCCTGCCTGTATTCAGCCTGGTGTCTTATAATATTTGGTATGCCTACCTAGATAGCAATTGGTAACATCTTTATTCTGAGACTCTTTCATGTATGGATTTTGAAAAGTTAGTTAACTGTTCAGATGACATTGTTTCTTTGACTTTTAAAATCTGCTTCCCTCTCACTGACAGTTCAGTTTTGGAAGAGCCTGTTGTTTTTTTTTTTTTTGAGACAGAGTCTCGCTCTGTCGCCCAGGGTGGAGTGCAGTGGCGTGATCTCTGCTCACTGCAACCTCCACCTCCCGGGTTCAAGCAATTCTCTTGCCTCAGCCTCCTGAGTAGCTGGGATTATGGGTGTGCACCACCACACCTGGCTAATTTTTGTATTTTTAGTAGAGACGAAGTTTCACCATGTTGGCCAGGACGGACAGTCTCGATCTCCTGACCTCGTGATCAGCCTGCCTCAGCCTCCCAAAGTGCTGGGATAATAGGCGTGAACCACTGTGCCCGGCCTTTTTTTTTTTTTTTTTTTTGAGATGGGGTCTCACTCAGACTGGAGTGCAGTGGTGCCATCACAGCTCACTACAGACTTGACCTGCTGGGCTCAAGTGATCCTCCTGCCTAAGCCTCCCAAGTAGCTGAGACTACAGGCACGTGCCACCAATACCTGGCTAATTTTTTTGAAGAAATGGGATCCCGCTATGTTGCCTAGGCTGGTCTGGAACTTCTGGGCTCAAGCGATCCTTCCGCCTCAGCCTCCCAAAGTGCTGGGATTACAGGCATGAGCCAACGTGCCCAGCTAGAGATGTGTGTGAATTGGTAGGTTCAAGCTAGATATTGGAGGCTCATGAAGCCCAGGTTAAAGAGGCTTGTATTCATCAGATGCGATGAAGAGCTTTGAAGTTTTTACCAGGAGTGTGATTTAAACTGGTTGGCATGCAAAATGATTTGGAATGTTTGGGGTTTGGGGTGGGGAGAGAGAGGTTGGAAATAGGAAACAATTAGAAGGCAAACGCTTTGGGCAAGGTATCACATTGAAACCTGGACAGCAGTGGGACTTGCTGGGTTGGGACAAAACTAGGCAGATGTAAGCGTCTAGTGAATCTAGGGATTAGGATGTTCTGTGACCAAGAATGAGCAGAAGACCTGCTAGGCTTAAGATTCAGGAGATTCTCAGGTCCAAAGCCAGTCCTCAGTCTCCGAAGTCAGTCAGGCAGAAGGGAATTTGGATCAAGCTGGCCAGAGTTGAGCTCAGGAAGTCAGTGCACTTTCTCTTGTCTGGTTCCTGCATGATTTTACTTGTGTAAAAACCATCGAGATCCCTAAACCGATGTCTGAACACCAGGCTTCTAGGCAGAGCTCCACCGTGTGACCTTGGATACATAACTTATTTCCCCCAGGCCTCAGTTCTTCTGAAAGATGAGGGGAAGAACTCACTTTCAAAGGCCCTCAGCTTTAGCGTCTTATTTTAGGCGATCTGGGCAGAAGAGTCTCACTGTGCTCCTCTCCCTTTCATATTTCCTGCTTTGGTAGGAAGTCGTCTCAAGACTTGAGTGTATAGGCATGAGGAAATCTGCTAGAGGACAGGAAGAATATTGCTTAAACAATAAGAGCTACAGCCCTGATGGAAGGGGTAAATTGGCCTGGGAAAAGCCCTGTCTCTGCTACCTGCTTCCCAAGTGACCTTGAACTTAACTCTTTAAACCTCAGTTGCTGCATCTATAAAATGAGAATAATAGTATGTTTTTTAGAGGGTTTTTTTTGTTTTGTTTGTTTGTTTTGAGACGGAGTCTCCCTCTGTTGCCCAGGCTGGAGTGCAGTGGCACAATCTCGGCTTACTGCAACCTTTGCCTCCCGGGTTCAAGTAATTCTCATGCCTCAGCCTCCTGAGTAGCTGGGATTATAGGAGTGCACCACCACGCCTAGCTAATTTTTGTATTTTTAGTAGAGATGGGGTTTTGCCATGTTGGCTAGGCTGGCCTGGAACTCCTAACCTCAAGTAATTCTCCTGCCTTGGCCTCCCTAAGTGCTGGGATTACAGGCGTGAGCCAACGTGCCTGGCCACGGTTGTTTTGAGACATGAAAGAGGTGGACCTTTACAGGCACTTGGTTCAGGGCCTGACCCCTAGTGAGCATTTGATAAATATTACCTATCTATGTTGTCATGGGCTGGGAGTGTGGGAACAGGAAGTGTCTCATGCCAGAAGCACTGTGAATGTTCTCCTTTAATCATTGCCTTCATTTTCTTTGAACCTTATTCAGATTATCCATGCCTTTGTAACTGTAGACGCTCTAAACTATAATTAGTCCAAATAAAATGAACTCACCTTATGCCATGTTCTTGTTGAAGGATCCTCCCTTCTTTCTTTTTCTTTCTCTCTCTTTCTCTCCTTTCCGCCCTGCCCTGCCCTGCCCTGCCCCCTGCCCTGCCCTGCCCTGCGGTGGCCCCTGCCCTCTTGCTCTGTCGCCAGGCTGGAGTGCAGTGGCCCCTGCCCTCTTGCTCTGTCGCCAGGCTGGAGTGCAGTGGCCCCTGCCCTCTTGCTCTGTCGCCAGGCTGGAGTGCAGTGGCCCCTGCCCTCTTGCTCTGTCGCCAGGCTGGAGTGCAGTGGCCCCTGCCCTCTTGCTCTGTCGCCAGGCTGGAGTGCAGTGGCCCCTGCCCTCTTGCTCTGTCGCCAGGCTGGAGTGCAGTGGCCCCTGCCCTCTTGCTCTGTCGCCAGGCTGGAGTGCAGTGGCCCCTGCCCTCTTGCTCTGTCGCCAGGCTGGAGTGCAGTGGCCCCTGCCCTCTTGCTCTGTCGCCAGGCTGGAGTGCAGTGGCCCCTGCCCTCTTGCTCTGTCGCCAGGCTGGAGTGCAGTGGCGAGATCTCGGCCCACTGCAACTTCCGCCTCCGCCTCCTGGGTTTAAGCGATTCTCCTGCCTCAGCCTTCCGAGTAGCTGGGATTACAGGCCTACGCCACCACGCCCAGCTAATTTTTGTATTTTTAGTAGAGATGGGGTTTCACCATGTTGGCCAGGATGGTCTCAATCTCTTGACCTCGTGATCCGCCCGCCTCGGCCTCCCAAAGTGTTGGGATTACAGGCGCGAGCCATTGCACCTGGCCGGATCTTCTTTTTTGTAACGTGCTAAGTAATACATCTCTATTTAGCTTGATGTCCACGGTGATAGCAGGATTCTTTTCGGATTTCTGCCATAGTTAATTATTCTGCATTCTTTTGTCCCTAGTGTGTCATATTGAAATTTTTCTTTTTGCTTTGTTTTTGATGACTTCTCCAGTTATTCATGCCAATTTTGCATCGTGTCCAAGAATATTTTTGCTGCTTGTTTATTTTTAATTTCGTAAACTAAAGCATTTGAGGTTTTAAAAACCCAGAATTGAGTTTTCTTAGAGCTGCTAATCTTTCTAGCCAGCTGGTGACGAGGCTTCTCAATTCTTGTTACAGGATGATGTGTTCTGTCCGCCTGTCTGTACTTTGTCTAATTTAGATTCTGAATCTACATGTTTTAGGACATTTTTAGTGCGTCAAAATTTATTACCAAAGTAGTACTGACTTCAGGGAAAAAATTTTAATGAAATCTTCAGTCTCTCATGTTGACACAAGGTGCTTGTCCTAGTGCAGGAATCTCTGTGGCACCACTAGGTGGTGCCAGACTGCATCATTTCTAAAGACACAGCCTTTTCTCTTCCAACTCTTTCGCCACTGTTCTCTTTTTTGCTTCTTTGCCAAATTTGGACAGAGCTTTGAAAAATTCATATAAACTTTCTCTTAGTGAGTTATGTTGCTTATAGCTTTTTCCTCCACCTTGCCTGTTTTAGTCTTCTTGTTTCAATAGTTTTGATAGTTTGACATTCAGATAAAACTTAAAACTGAAGCCCGGAGTAATTACTAAATGTATCTCGACTGATCTGTGGTTTTAAATTCACCAACAGTGCATCTCCCTACTTTCTTAATCATATTGATTTTGAAATTAAATCAGTCTCATAAATATGTTAGTCTTCAGCCCACAGTATTTCTCATCCATCTGCAGACATTTTTTTTTTTTTGAGATGGAGTCTCACTCTGTCACCAGGCTGGAGTACAATGGCACCATCTCAGCTCTTGGCAACCTCTGCCTCCTGGATTCAAGCAATTCTCTTGCCTCAGCCTCCCGAGTAGCTGGGACTACAGGTGCTTGCCACCACGCCCAGCTAATTTTTGTATTTTTAGTAGAGACAGGGTTTCACCATGTTGGCCAGGATGGTCTCAATCTCTTGATCTCGTGATCCACCTGCTTCGGCCTCCCAAAGTGCTGGGATTACATGTGCGAGCCACCACGCCTGGCCCCATCTGCAGATATTTTTACCTGTCCTACCCTCTCATGCCTATACACCTTCTAATGTTATTAAAGTCAGTTTTATTATCATTGATGACCATGAAACTTAATCAAAAGGTCAAGCTAGAAACAAATAATATTCAAAATTTCTTTCCAGGCAAACGTCTGAGTTCAATAGATGCTAGTTCACGTGAATGGATCATGCTCTAGCTCTGTTGTGCTGGGAGCTTTTTTGAAGGAATGCATTGTTACATACTAACCACAATATTTACATTGTCCAGGGCAGGAGTAATCAGTTGGTTGATACTTAGTCAGAGGTTGTGTTTCATAGTCTGCTAGTTGTACCTGATGTTTAGCCATTTGAAATTTAACCTTGTGCCTTATTTGTGCTGAATTTACTATTGTTTCCTATTTGTAGTGCTCTGCAAAATTATTCTCAGTATATCACACATTTGTAATCATTGCCAATCACTGAATATCAATAACATGCTAGGTGATGAAAACTTCTATTTGTCAGCAGCATTGTCATTCCCAATTTTACTACATCAGAGAGTTCATCATTATACAGTCAACTCATGATTATTAGGAGTAAGGAACATAATAGCAGACCCTGAATGAGGGAAAAGAATGTGAAACCACACATAAACTAAAGGTGAAGTCATTTACATCCCTGAAAATGATTTTAAGATACAGAATGAGATGTTAAAGGATTAAAAGAAAATTATTGTAGCAATGAAAAAGTGCTACATGGTTTATACAAAGTCATGTCAAGCTCATAGACTCAGAGAGTGGTGTTAATCCTGAAAGACCACTTGATGATTATGGAAGCCGAGACCCAAAGAGGTTAAGTGACTTACCCAGCACAGCGGGTTTGGGTGTTTTATAGCTGTTTGACGGAGCTATGATTGCTCTCATGTTGTGAGCTAAATTCCAAATATATTGTCGTGTTTGCTTTTGTGGGGACTGTATTGCTTTCATAGCATGATGGTTGTATTGTTTCTTTTTGCTTTATCATCTGTCAGTCAACTTTGAAGCGAATCTTCTTTGTTTACAGCATAGTAAAATACGGTGATTGCATGGCTCATAAGAGATTTACAAATGAAGAAACTGAGGCCCGGTTGAGCTGCATGGCACACTCAAGTCATAGACTTGTGTGTGGTTGAGGCAGAGAATCTAGGATACAGACCTCCCTGCTGGGTTCCTCCCGCTCCCGTAACTGCTCTGCACTTCAGCGGGAAAGATGCCAGAAACTGCAAGCATAAGGCCTTTTTTTCCCCTAAAAAACTGTAATTCATTTGGTTTTGAAAGACTTACCAGAGTTTAAAAGCTCCATTTTGTGGCTTCCCAAGGTGCTGTGATTTGTTTCTTACTAGTCTCCTTTGTTCTGCGGAAAATTTTCTTCTTTGGTTCTTTGAGATTTAGATTTCCTTGCCAAAGTATTTTTAGAGAGAGGAAATCAGTATGTGTCACCAAAGGGGTAAAATATATACCTTAAGGCCTAATTGTGCAATTACATTTTTAATAATGAGTGTCATAAATTCTTGCTTCATTGCAATCATTACTTGGAAGACTGTTCTGCTCAGAAGCCTCATCTAGTTATCATTATTATCATCAACATCGTCAACCAACCACAAGCATCAAGCATTTATGGAGTATCCACAGATTATGCAGCACTTGCCAGGGTTCTGGGAGACTTAATCTGTCTGTGTGCGCATGCGCGCGCACACGTGTGTGTGTGTGTGTGTGTGTGTGTGTGTGTGTGTGTGTGTGTGTGTGTACACCCTTGCCTTCAAGGAGTTTGTGATCTGCAGAATTGGAGGAAAGACAGAAAACTTGGGGAAAGACAAGTACCTCATTTTTCAATACATGTAAAGCCCATACTGATCATGTATGTGGCACTGGGGGACATGGACAGCAGGGAGACAAAGGGATGGATCTTAGAAAGGTCTAGTTACAAATAAATGGAAGCATGTAAGTTTGCTGACGTGGGAGGACATAGGCTGGGTTGTAATAAGGTAGGGTAATTGGTTGAAGGAGGGAGGAAGCAATTGGTGAAGAGTTGAAGGCAATAATTTAGATAGATTTGGCATAATAACAGATGATTGGAGCACTGGGAGAAGAAAGTTACTTACTATAGTTGATTATGGCAGAAACTGACAGGGCAAGAGATTAGAGTTGGGATTTTTTGCAAAGAGGAGCTTTCAAGTTTGTGATGTCTTTTTTTTCTTTTCTTTTTTTTTTTTTTTGAGATAGTCTTGCTCTGTCACCCTAGCTGGAGTGCAGTGGCGTGATCTTGGCTTACTGCAACCTCTGCCTCCCAAGTTCAAGCGATTCTCCTGCCTCAGCTTCCCAAGTAGCTGAGACTACATGTATGCGCCACCACGCCCAACTAATTTTTGTATTTTTAGTAGAGACGGGGTTTCACCATGTTGGCCAGGCTGGTCTCGAACTCCTGACCTCAGGTGGTCCACCTGCCTCGGCCTCCCAAAGTGCTGGAATTACAGGCATGAGCCACTGTGCCTGGCCTCCAAGTTTGTGAGATCTTGCCCAGATTTAAATGAAGGATGTGGGGTTCAGGATTGGTACAGCAGAGGAAAAATGTCTCTCTCTCTCTCCCCCCCCCCCACCTTTTTGCTATGATCTATTTTTTTTTCCCACACTTTTCACAGGTGTTGACCTGTGATCTATTTCTATTTGGAGGATCTCTTTTCCCCTCATGTTGAGAATAATGGCTGAGGTGCGGTTTATCCTTTAATTTTGAAAGGAAATGGCATGATGGTTTTGCGGTTTAATCATGAGACACAAGAACAGCTTTTGTTGTGTGGTGATACCATACCCTGAATTGAGAGTATCAGTGTTAGACCTATATTACTGTACTTTTTTATCTTCTTCGCTTAATCAAAATAGATTTTAATGGAATTTATTATTCACTTACTGCACAGTAAAATTACTTTCATAACTTTCCATTGTGTTTTTCTTGTAAATTGAGGTATTTGGCCTCTATTTTTCAAAACAGACAAAAATTATATTCAGGTTAAGTTTGGATCTGGTATGTTAGCATCTTAAATTCTCAAGTCTCCTGTAAACCTGTTCTCTTAGGCCAGCTATGACTGCAGAAGTCAGTTATGGATAAACATTGAGAGGGGAGATCACATCATCCTTTGTTTTCCATTTCTGAAATAACGGCAGACACGTGGCACATGTCCTGAGCCTGGGGAGGCGCCGTTCCTTTTGTTGCTCTATCTATATGGGAGCTAACCTTTTGACAATTTTTATGGCAAATGCTAGGGCAGCTTGTGAGCTAATTAGAAGAAACTGATAAGTGAATGCTGAATTCGTCGATTCTCTTTCATT
This sequence comes from Pongo abelii, assembly GCF_028885655.2. Lineage (NCBI taxonomy): Eukaryota > Metazoa > Chordata > Mammalia > Primates > Hominidae > Pongo > Pongo abelii. Next base: position 36,062,375 of record NC_085929.1, read on the forward strand.
TTCTGTAGAGGAGACAGCCAGTCAAACGGCATTCTTCGTGTGGCTGGTAATTCAGCCCGCCAGACCTCTATGAAATGGAATATTGCTTTTCTCTTAGCTTTTTCCACATTTTAGTCTTCTCTTTAAAGCCAACATTTCTCCATAGGTTCTAATACTTACGCATTTCATATATAGTAGCCAGATTCAGTTCACTTTCTTCAAGAAAGTTGTCCTTTTCAAACTGTGGCCTTTTCCTGTCATGGGTCTGGTTTCTTACTCACCCCGCACTGTTGTATCAGCAGGTACCAGGATATGATTGCTGATGACTGTATGTCCCAAAGAAAGCAGTGGGAGAAATGCAGCTGTCAAAGCAAAAAACAAATAGCAGTTTTAAGGTTGAGTCTCAACCTGGCCAGTTGCAAGATGGCTGTTCAGTAGATGTTATTCCTAATGCTTCCCTGGTTAATAGACCTCAATCAGTCCTGCAGGTTATTGGTGCTGGTTGCTTCCTATAACAGAAAAGTACTGCATTCCAGCTACGTTCCTGCTGTGGAACATAAGTGCTTAGTGCTATTTACTTAAAACATTCTAGGTTGATAAATTACAAGCACTTCACTCTGGGTAAAGCTCATAAATTCAGCTCCTACAAAAAAAAAAATAGCAAGCTGATAGCACTTAGTCCTGTTTATAAAGTTCATACACATCTATCTATGATACAGGCACAAGTATATATCTATGAAATAGCACTGCAGCCTGTTAAAGTAATGGGTGAGCACAGCCACAAAGGCGAGAAGCATCCGACTTCCAGACTCCTCCTATTAGCTTCTATGCCTGAAGGGCACCTTGAGGAGGAGGTCTGTGGAAGGGAGCTTCCAGGCATTGGAGCCCACATTTGTGCTCCTTTCTGTCTTTCTTCTTCCCGCAAGTCACCTTTCTCACGCCCTCCACCTCTCTATTTCCTTCTGCAAAATAAGCATCTGCCTCTTAGCCTCCCTCTTCTTTACTAGGCTGAGATGAGGCAGGGAACCGTGGTGGATCCAGAGCAGTTTGAACACTTTGGCTGCGTGGAAAGCGATGGGGTTAAGTGAACATTTAATCAGAACCAGGAGCTGTTCTTTTGGCAACCTGTTGAGGAAAAATGATAAACCCTAACAAAAAGGCCCTCAGGTGGCATGAGTGCAGGGCCTGAAAGCCTTACGTGCCATCGGGTATCCAAAAAGAACATTTTTTAACCAGAAAATAAACATGAGACTCATCCCGCTAGCAGTCCTAGGTCCTTGGAGCCCCGCAGGTATTGTTGCAGGATGCATCACTGCTTCAAATCAGTGACTGAACAACCCAGTTCCTAATCAGCGTGGAGAGTCAGAATTGTCACATGCACTGGGCTGAAGCTGCATATTCAGTACTGCACTGAACATTCAGTACTGCAGATAGGATAATTATGCTGTTTGTCAGATACTAGAAAAGTGCAAAGACTATTCCTTCACTTTGCAACAGCTTGGATCCAAGCGGCAGACCTGCTGTTCCCTCTGGCTGGCGTGACCTCCCTATTGTCAGCCCCTTTACCACAGCTCAACTACACCCTGGCTTTCAAGATACAGCTTAAACAGCATCTCCTCAGGAAAGACCTTACTCCTGGAGACCCAGGCCCGAGTTGTGTTGCCACTGTACCCTGTTCTGTTAGCACTTACCAGGTTGCATTTTTGTGATCCATTTACCTGTCTTCCCTGTCAGATGTGAACAGGGACAGTGTCTTGTCCTCAATTCATCATTTATCTCCTGTTTTGAACACAATGACCAGGATGTAGTGGATGCTCAATAAAGGTTTGTCAAATGAGTGATAGTATGGTTAGCTCAGTGAGAATTGATGGTGCCCTTTGTGATCTGTCATCCATCATCCTTGGTGTGAAGCAGGGCTCGGAGGCTTTAAATAGTGCCACTTGAGAATCTAAGGAGAGGAGACAGAGTTACAATTAACAATAACTACCCCTTACTGAGTATTTATTTGCTATGGGCCAAGCACTCTCCTAGAGTTTTTAAATGTATCAATGCACTTAATCCTTAGATCAATCTGCTAAGACGCGTTCTGTTTATTATCCCCTTTGCAAAGCACAAGGAAGTTCAGTCACTTGCCCAAGGTCACACAGTGACAGTGCAGAGATTCATACCAATGGTAGATAACCATCACTTATCTATATTCCTTTTAGACTAGTTCCTGGAAAGATTAAGCCCTCATGTCCTGAGGCATCCATCTTAGGTAACAATTTAACTTCTCTCTTGTTTCTAGAATGGTATTAGTGTGTTCCGTACTTGGGAGAATGGAGAAAATGGTCACCAGATAACTTTCTGTGTTTTTTTGGTTCAGATGAGAGAGTAGAGTTAATTGACAAAGAATTGATTTTATGTATTTATTTTTATTTTATTTTATTATTTTTTTTCTTGATTTTCGATGGTAGTTTCGGTCCTTTTGGAAACATAGCATTATCCTCCAGCCAGACTGAACTATCCTACTCCCATTTCCTGTAAGGAGACTGACCTCTTTTTTGCCTCTAGACTTGTGCATATGCTATTCCCTCTGCCTGGAACATACTTACCTGCTTGCTCCTCCTTCCTCAAGCCCTCTTCACTTGGTTCCTCTTTTCTACCATGAGCCAGTTTAGATGTTGTTTCCCTACCCGCCCAGGATAGGAGGTTCCCACAGCCCCTGGGTGTCCCTGTTGTGGCACTCACAAGTGTTATAGTGCTGAAAGCCCACTCCTGGGGTTTTTATGTGTGCGGTGAAGGAGGTGATTATCTGTTCCCAGCTAGTTCATATCCCAGTCCTCTGAGTGTAGAGACTTGTTTCTTATTCCCCATTTGTCCCCTGCACCTTGGGTGGTGCTTGGACACAATGTGTGTGTTCACTATTTGTGGAAGAAATGGGTGAGCGGGAGTTAACTGGCTTTCAGTCTTTGAGTTTTGGGTTTTTGAAGTAGTCAAGTCCGTCCTGTGGACAGCCATTGTTTGCCATGTCTTGTATGTACACACTTGCCTGGCACTGTGGGGAGCAGAAAGAGGACTAATACTGCCCTTGTGCTGAGGCATCTACGGTCTCGGGAGATGTTCAGAGGACAGTGAGTCACTTCACAGCATCAGCATGGTGTAGTGGATGAGTGATGACACTGAAGATGAGCTTGGTCATGTTCTGGCAAGTTGGCCGACACCTGGAAGTCCCGTCCACACCCCAAGACCTCTTTTCCCAGGGCGTCCTGAGAACCACCCAGAGCAACTGTGACCAATGGCGCTTGTTTTTAAAGAAGTAGAAACCCAAATTAGGAAGACCGAGCAAACCTCATGCATTTGGGGAAGTGCTTGTTGGAAAGTGGAACCTGATGTAGGTAACAACATGTTGAGGTTAGATTTAACCAAACAGAAAGACTTCTTAATTGCTTAAAGACAACATTTTATTTTATAAGTGGAATTAGGGCTTTAAATCAAGTATGTTTGAACGTCTTTACTTGGTTTCCTCAGGCACCTTCACTCATCTTGTCTAAAACTTAATTGCTGGTCTATCCCTGCCAGATTTGCTGCCTCTCCTTGAATCCATCTCTCCTTTAGTGGAACCACCTGGTACTCAAGCCAGACACACAGGTGTCCCTCTTAATTCTGTCTCCTCTGGTCCTGTTCAGGCGCCTGTTCTGTGACTCTGCCTCTTTTCTGTTTCTCAGGCTGCCTTCTCTACCTTCCACTGCCTTCCTTATGTCAGGGGTTGGCCTACTTTCTGGCCTTCTTGATCCAGGGCTTCTTTTCTTCAACTCATACTCTACCCTGTTGTCAGAGCCCATTCAGAATGCAGATTGGAGCCTGTGACTCCTCTGCTCAAGAATCTTCAAAGACTGCGGCTTTTGGCTGAAGTTGAGCCACCTGGTCCCAAATGGAGCCCCATTCCCACCATGCCACCTCCTGTCTGTTTCAGCTTTACAAGGTGACTTGCAGTTTCCTGTAGAGAGCATAACTTTTAAAAAAGACTTATATCCTTCTCTCCTGCATGTAACTCTCACTTGCTCTTTAAAGCCTTCTCTGACCTAGGTCTTGCCTGTTTCTCCTGCAGAACACTGCTTCCACCATTTCGTAGCATCAGTGTCTAACATTGGTTGGCATGTAGGGTGTGCTCTATAATCCTTGTTGAAAGAATAAGTGTGAGGCAACAGAGGCTTAATTAACATTGAGCTGTAAATGAGCAATATCTGACTCTTCTGAGAATGGATTTTGTTTCAAACACTGGTTACTTACTGGAAAAGGTGTCTGGAGAGTGCTGGACAGCAAGAACAAGGGGACCCCACAGAACAGGAAAAGAGGCACTCTAGGGTCTGTGGTTTGCCTATGTTAGATCACCATGAAAAAGGCCAGTGTATGCTTTGGCAGCTGGCAAAGAATCCTGTGACTCAGTTTCCTTATTTGCACAAAAAGGGGATGAATCTACAGATTAGGTAATTACTCATGCTCATTTCCAACTCTTGACAGTCTACGATCCTTTGTGTCAAAGTTAAAAATCTAAGTAGGGCATTCTGAATTGGTGTCAGAGTTGATGCACTTCTCCTCACTGTATTGCAAGTGCCAAGGGGACAAATACATTGTCTTTTTGCATTCAACAAAGACAGTTTTGCATTTTAAAAACAAAGTAGAAGGGAATACAGGAAAACTGCATTAATACAATTTTATGCTGGAGAATTTAAACTCCCAAGTCAGGAAATTCACTCATCATTCCCTTGGCAGCTTTTGTTTCTCTGCACTGCACACCCCACTTACAGACAGCCCCTTCTTGCCAAAGCCTGGCCCAGCCATGACTATGAGTTATGGCAGATTGAGAATTGTTACCTTGATCTTCTCAACCCTTGGGTGTTTAACTTTTCCAAGTTAATGCCTGTTCTTTAATGTTACATTATCTTGTAGCAAGGTAGTCATTTATAATTTATATACTAGAGCTGCCTTAAAATAGAGACAAGAGGATAATCAGCATCCTGAAGCTTCTAGTTTTCCAAAATAACATTTCTTCAGTGAAGTCTGCCTGTAGGAACTAAAACTTTTGGTGAATTAAAAAGCCTTTTGTCCTATTGTCAGACTGGGAAATGGATGTGGCCCATTACTCAGCCTTAAAAACAAGGAAGGAGATCATCTGTAAAAAATAAAACTCATCATTTTCTTTTATTCTTCTCAAAATAATCCCTAAAGACCTCAATCTTTATAGTGTTCTGGTGGGCCCACTATAGTCAGAGAGGAGACAGGGCAGAAGTTGAAGGACAGATAGGAGAAACGGCCCTGCTAAAAGATAAAAGCCAGTATGCATCTCAGCTACTTGTCTGCTGCGGTCCTGATATTCTTCCATCTAGGTTGCAGCTTTGCTTGACTTTGACTGCAAACACAGAGAAGGGATGGGCTTTCCTGTTGAGTACCTTGTAGAGAACCCACTGTTCATTCGTATGTATTAAAAATAAAAAGCCTACTTGAAAACTCCCCTGTAGAATCAGGTTTTAGCAAAAACCAATCAGGTATCAGAGGTCTAACTTATTTTTCCCTTTTTGGTTTTATATCAAGTCTCTAAACCCTAAGATTTTTTTTTTTTTTTGAGATGGAGTCTTGCTTTGTCGCCAGACTGGAGTGCAGTGGCATGATCTCGGCTCACTGCAACCTCCGTCTCCTGGTTTCGAGCGATTCCCCTGCCTCAGCCTCCCGAGTAGCTGGGACTACAGGCATGCGCTACCACACCTGGCTAATTTTTTAGTATTTTACTAGAGACAGGGTTTCACCATGTTGGCCAGGATGGTCTCGATCTCCTGACCTCATGATCCGCCTGCCTTAGCCTCCCAAAGTGCTGGGATTACAGGCGTGAACCACCGCGCCCGGCTGCCTAAGAATTTTTTTCATTCCTTTTCATTATACATCTTCAGTGTGCCAAGACTTTGAGTGGAGGTTTCTAATGAGGGCAGGAAGGGATGGATGCTTCTGCAATTGAGTGGTCACATTTTTCCCATGTCTGTTGAAAGATTACTCTTTCATGACCACCATTTCTGTGATGCATCTCATATGATCCTAATGCACTCGAGTTTGTATTTGAATGTCCATCTGATATTTAGGGGTGGTTGGGGCAAGGAGGGGGCAAGCAGCAACTAAGGGGTTGTATGGGAACATCCTGGGTGGTTTGACTTGAAAGCCACTAGGTGGCAACATTTACTAAGTTGCCGGCCATTCTCTTCCCTTAAGACATTGAACTTGCTTTTCCACATAGCAGATGGAATAGCTGAGAAAAGAGTTTAGTAGCCATTGCTTCAGGTTCTTTTGAAAGTGAGGCTATAGGATAAACACACTACAGTATATTGGTATCTATTCATCACCTGGGTTTAGATACCAGGAGTTTGAATTTGCTCTGGGTGACTGGGTAAGTAGCTTCCCCTTTGGCCTCAGTTAGGCATCCTTGACAGGAGAGACCTGTGATTGGACTGTCTGGTCTCTCATGGTTCTTTTTCTCCATGATTTATGACTTTGATTATGATTTCTTTATATTAAAAAAAACTTGTAGTAAAACCAGTCTTATTTAAAGGAATACTAGCCTTTTATCAAAGGGCAAAGTAATGATTTAAAAAAAATCAACAAAATTTCAAGGGAATGAATGTCCCTAGAAGCTAGCCATCTCCCCGAGTTAACTCAAGAGGCTAGACTCTCCTAAATGAGGATGCTTATTTACCAGCTTTCCTAAATTAGCAGCTTTGGGGATGTTAAAATCCGTAAGGAACTGTCCAAGGGATGTATTGTGTATGCTTTGCAGTGATTAAGCCATTAAGCTCTAATTGGTATTTTCCCACTCATGGGCTTGTAAAGGAAGCTTTAAAATTATTTAGGAATTCAGTCCTCATCAGCTGTCTTAGTGTCATCCCCACGTTTTGGAATCTGAGAGTGGAGAGTGCAGAGAAAAGGTTTTATTAATGATTTTTGCTCACGATATCCTTCCCCATTGGTTTGTTATTGCAGATGAAGTGGAAAGGCAAGGACCTCTTTGATTTGGTGTGCCGGACTCTGGGGCTCCGAGAAACCTGGTTCTTTGGATTGCAGTACACAATCAAGGACACAGTGGCCTGGCTCAAAATGGACAAGAAGGTTGGGCTAGAACTCGATGAAACTGGTGGGGCTGACGTGTGCTTTCCAGTTTTTCCCTGAGCAGGCGCCTAGCTCATCACTGGGACGCTGTAGCTGTATAGTAGAGAAGGGGGCACATTCCTGAATGAAGTCATGCAGAAAGCAGGATCTAGAGATGCTACCAGTTTCCTACTCCTCACAGGCTCTCCTGGGCAAGCAGAAGTTACCAGGATTAGACTGCTGCTGGCCCTGGCTTCTTTACCTATTGTTACCAGCCTGATTGCTTCTGGCTTTATGCCTTTCAGTTTATGAATAAAAACTTTATGAATAAAAATTACTGTTATCTTCATATACTTAAAAATAACCAATTTGTGTCTTTTAGAGAGTATTGGGGCTTGTGTTCTTTAGGGAATTTTTTAAAGTCTTTTTGAGAAACACCATAGTCTGATGTGAAGTAATCATTAATATGATCTAAGGAATAGAGAGTGCCTGGTCCCCAGGGTGAAAGAATGTCCATTTTGTCCTCAGGATTCTCTGGGGCTTCTGACACACGGCCAAAAAAGCTGGGCTCCTGGCAATTTTAATGTGGCTTGGAAATGAATATTGCCTAAAGGAACTGCCCTCTGCATGGGTTCATATGTTCACACAAGGATACACTTGCTTATTGACCTGCCTACCTAGCCATGAAAGGCAGGCGGGGAGCAGGACCATATGCTTTTGTCAGTAACTCCTAAAAGACACCTGAACTTCAAAGTAAGTCAATGTCTAATTCTTACCCCAAATGATGCCCCCTCCAGTTGCCTACCTGAGCATAATAAATAATGAAAGCTTCCTATTTTTTTTTTTTTTCACCAGTTTGACTCAAAGCTTAAGTGTTCGAATTGTGTTCACATATGTACACAGTAATCTAAATCATCACATTGGAATCCCTGCTAGTTGTAAGTTCAATGGTAATTCCCAATGATCATGAGCATCTAAGTGCCACTGGGAGCCACTGTCAGTGAGGGTGTCATAGACCAGATTTTGAATTTCCTTGGCATTGCCATCTAGAATTTGGGCAGGAGCATGGAGAGTCATGTGTCAAAGACAGCAAAGCTTTTTGTATATTTTTTATGATTCTTAGCGAAGTGAATTTTAATGATAGCTGAGTGTAGGCCAAATGGATATTAGACTGGGGGCATCAGGAGCCATGGAACTTGCTGCTCAAGGGAAATACATCATGACACATGTTAATGGAGCCTTGTAGCCTGTCACATGGCATGTTTATGTCTTGAAATTCACTCTGGAGAGCAGATGGTTCAAGCTTTACAGGGGTGAATGGAAATGCTAGAAGATTAAAGGCAGTGGTTTACAGACTGTGCTTCAAGTATTTTGTGGGGCATCTCTGGAGGTTCCTTGAAACAAAGGGTTGCCATGATGGACACATTTTCTTCTGTTGCTCAGTTAATGTTTAGATGACTTCATAATGATCTAGTTCATCATCTCTAAGCTGTATTCTTTTTTTTTTTTGTTAAGACAGAGTTTTGCTCTTGTTGCCCAGGCTGGAGTGCAATGACGTAATCTCAGCTTACTGCAACCTCCACCTCCCGGGTTCAAGAGATTCTCCTGCCTCAGCTTCCCGAGTAGCTGGAATTACAGGTGTCCACCACCATACCTGGCTAATTTTTTGTATTTTTCGTAGAGATGGGGTTTCACCATGTTGGCCAGGCTGGTCTTGAACTTCTGACCTCAGGTGATCCACCTGCTGTGGCCTCCCAGCGTGCTGGGATTATAGGTGTGAGCCACCGCGCCCAGCCCTCTAAGCCGTATTCTAACACGGACCTAAATATTGGTAGTAGGCATCAAGAAAAAAGAATAAAGGAAGATTCCACTACTTCAGATAATTAAAAAACCTTCCACCTACCATAAAGGACAGTGCCCAAGACTGCTGAGTGATAAATTTCTAGTTTTTAGCTATTCCGTGGCCCTGAGAACATTTATGCCTTAATCCTAGCTCTACTCACTTCTTGGGGCTATTGATTAATTTGTTTCAGAAACACCATGGGAAGTGAATATTACCTCTTGTTATAGGTGACTTTGTGAATGCTTCAAACTGTAGAATCACAACTTTCGGGAAATGTGATAAATTTAGTGGGAAAAAAATTTAATGCATGCCTTGCAAAGGCTTCTTTGAGGGTAGCACAGGAGGAAGAAGTGCCAATATAGTGTGTTTGTCTTTTGCTCTGCAATTCTGCAGGTACTGGATCATGATGTTTCAAAGGAAGAACCAGTCACCTTTCACTTCCTGGCCAAATTTTATCCTGAGAATGCCGAAGAGGAGCTGGTTCAGGAGATCACACAACATTTATTCTTCTTACAGGTACATCAGTCCAGGCTACCCCCCAATTCTGAGAGAACTTGCCCAGGAGTGGTTGCAGAGTTGGCCTCAGAGTTGACCACAAACACCTTTGTATTGCAAAAATATTCTGCCTCTGGAAAGTCAGCCCCTTTGGTTCTGTAATGGAAAAAAGGCTTCAGAACAGAACTATACTCGAGTGATGAAAATTGGTGTCAGATGAAATTGCGAAGGTGTGATGGTGAAGAATGGATACAAGTAGCTACCTAACTTAAAACCTCCTTGAAAATGGATCCTATTTTCTTCTAGCTAACTTAAAAGTACTCAATAGTTTCAAAGGAAGGCTAAAGAGAGAGTCTTATAAAGCAGTAGTTCTTCCAAAAGTTTAAAATCTGCCCTCATTAAGAGAGGACTGGCTGGGCGCGGTAGCTCACGCCTGTAATCCCAGCACTTTAGGAGGCCAAGGCGGGCGGATCACAAGGTCAGGAGATCGAGACCATCTGGCTAACATGGTGAAACCCTGTCTCTACTAAATATACAAAAATTAGCCGGGCATGGTGGTGGGTGCCTGTAGTCCCAGCTACTCGGGAGGCTGAGGCAGGAGAATCACTTGAACCCAGGAGGTGGAGGTTGCAGTGAGCCAAGATTGCACCACTGCACTCCAGCCTGGGCAACAGAGTGAAACTCCGTCTCAAAAAAAAAAAAAAAGAGGACTTCGGCTGGGCGCGTTGGCTCACCCCTGTAGTCCCAGCACTTTGGGAGGCTGAGGCAGGCGGATCACGAGGTCAGGAGTTCAAGATCAGCCTGACCAACGTGATGAAACCCCATCTCTACTAAAAATACAAAAATTAGCCAGGCATGGTGGTGCATGCCTGTAATCCCAGCTACTCAGGAGGCTGAGGCAGGAGAATCACTTGAACCCGGGAGGCGGAGGTTGCAGTGAGCCAAAATTGAGCCACTTCACTCTAGCCTGGGTGACAGAATGAGACTCTGTCTAAAAGAAAAAAAAAAAAGAGAGGACTTCAGAGCTCTAGTGACACTTGGTTTGTGCCCCATATGTGGTACTTCAGACATCATGCTTCATGCTATGCTGTGTCTCTAATTGTCCTATTTCTTCCTTAGTTCCTCATTAGATTGTAAGCCCCTTAAAGGCAAGCCTCATTAAGTGCACAGTAGGCATTCCATAAGTAATTGTCCCACCGAATTGAAGAAATTAGGAAATTCATAATTACAGGTTGACCATCCAGAGGCACAGGGAGGGGAACTGGTCTGAGGATGAAAACCTTATCAGTTTCACTTATGTTCTTACTGCAGGTCAGAGTGGCTCCCCAGTTTCATGGCCAGTTGCAGTGATTGGCACTGGGACTATTTGTGTGCTCAAAGGTTTCAGTAATGTAAAAGATGGCAGTAGGGGCGTTAATTACATGATTTCCCAGAGATAGATGGGTAGTCTGTCACATAGCCCTCCTGTAATTAATTTCAGCCTCAGTATATTGTGTTCAGCAAATATTAAGTTAAATATAATAAAACCCCCTAAATTCTTTTTAAAAAAGGTCTGGGGTGTGTGTGTGTGTGTGTGTGTGCACGCGCAAAAGAGGTGACAAATTTATTTCTGATGTTTTCAGATCAAAGGGACACTCTTAGGCTGGGCATGGTGGCTCATGCCTATAATCCCAGCAATTTGGGAGGCCGAGGCGGGTGGATCACCTGAGGTCAGGAGTTTGAGACCACCCTGACCAACATGGAGAAACCCTGTCCCTACTAAAAATACAAAATTAGCCGGGCATGGTGGCACATGCCTGTAATCCCAGCTACTCAGGAGACTGAGGCAGGGGAATCACTTGAACCCACGAGGTGGAGATTGCAGTGAGCCAAGATTGCACCATTGCACTCCAGCCTGGGCAACAAGAGCGAAACTCCTTCTCAAAAAAAAAAAAAAAAAAAAAAAGGGATGCTCTTGCAGTTTTTCTATAGGGTTGCTTTTTTCCCCCTCTCTTTGGAAATGAAACCAAGGGATTAGAAAGTTGCACTGCTTCAGAAACATCTCAGGTTTCATTTTCTCTCTAAGAATATAAAATCACTTTTAAAACCTAAGAAGAATTTTTGTGTTTGAACGAAAGCACATAACGATTTCCTAGGTCCCAGAATGTCCTAATGTTGTAGAAATGGCTTTCTTGTAAGCACTTGGAAGCACTGCCTATCTCTTGTGTGACTGACTTGATTTTCCCCATACTGAAATGTTAAGGCATTTTTATGACTGAGCAAGGCAAAATTTACTGCTTTTATGAATCCAGTGACTGTTGACATCTGTGATGGGAGAACTGGCTTTCCTGTTGTGTTTATTTCAATGTCCCTCCGCCACGACATGTGTCTGGAACATCCCAAGTTGCACCATCCTAAGAAAATTAAGTGCAATGAAATATGTTAATTCAACATTATGGCTTAAGAATTATATTTCCTGGACCTCACGTGTACTTAAAAGTTGAATCGATCAAATATTATTGCTTCCTTTTCCCTTAGAGCAGCACGTTGAGAGTGATGGTTTTTTTCTGCAATCATAACTCAGTGGTCTTGGTGACTTTTGTCTTGTGTTAATACTTAAAAGTAGATCCATTTCCTCTGGGGCCATGTGTATTCAAAGGGGCTGAGGCCGCAGTCACCCCCAGAGCTGCTCTTGACACTTCTTGGGTTCATAGCGCTCTGTCACACAGCCTCTGTTGTAACTACAGAGACCGTTTTTACTCTTCAGCATTGATCATGAAGAGAAGAGATAAGGGGTTTTTATGCATAGCCGTCATACCAGTAACTTCTGTGACTGAACTCTCCACCTGTCTGCATCAGTAAAAAAAAAAATTGTACCCTTTGTCAGAAAATTATTAACAGGTTGCTCTGGCAGCCCTCATTAGAACACCGTGAGGCCATCTGTTGTGATCAGCCTACACACCTCACTTCCACGCACACAGTATCATGTCTCCCTTGTTGCTCCTTTCAGGTAAAGAAGCAGATTTTAGATGAAAAGATCTACTGCCCTCCTGAGGCTTCTGTGCTCCTGGCTTCTTACGCCGTCCAGGCCAAGGTAGGCTCAAAGAAGAAAAATGTATTCTTCCTGGGCGTTAATTTGGGTTATGGGATCACTCCTATCTTCTCTTTCTTTGGGTTTTCTGTACTTCAGAGAGACTTGCCCCAGAAAGTAAGATGTTATGGGACTTGTGGACTTAAAGAACCACTGTTGCTGTTCCAGTGTTTGTATAATCTTTGTGTGTGTGTGTGTGTGTGTGTGTGTGTGTGTGGTGTGCAGAAATTATAAGTATCATTCTAATGAATTAGAATTCATTCTAAGTGAATTCATTCAGAAAGATGAATTTTCTGTGTAATCTCATTATGTACATGTGGTTTATGACATTTACTGGACAAACCTTTTTTCTTTTTTTTTTTAAAACCATAAACTCAACCATGTGGTACAACCTTTCTATTAGCCAGGAAAAATGAATTTATGGTCTCCAATTTTAGCCAAACATGGCCTTTAGGTCAGAAAGCCCCAGGTCCTCACTCCAAACTCATTTGCGAACCAGCTGCCCTGTGTGTGGACAGACACTACACTACACCCTCAGAGAATGCCCTGCTTCATCTGCCCCTGATTGACATGCTAGCTGTTCATGTGGCTAAGCAGTGCAGGTGCTGTGGCCCACCAAGCCCAGTTGAGCTGTCTGGTTAGCTGAAAATGGTTCACTTCCGTTAAATCACTATAGACCTTTTTTTTACAAGATCAATGAGAGGGTCAGCCATGGTGTTTCATGTCCCTCAGATTTTTCACTTCAGTCATATATCACCTTCTCTTGGTTCCCCAATCCCTGCCTTTCACCAGAGCACAAGATGTTGTCCCCAGAATTGGGGCTCCTTGATTACTTGTGTGATTTTATTTTATTTACGTTTTATTTGTATTTTTATAGAGATGAGATCTCACTATATTGCCCAGGCTGGTCTTGAACTCCTGAGCTCAAGTGATCCTTCCACCTTGGCCTCCCAAAGTGCTGGGATTACAGGTGTGAGTCACCATGCCTGGTCTTACTTGTGTGATTTTAAAACATAATCTTTTCACTTATTTTTCTTTTTAATTAAAGGTGTTCATGAAGCCATTTCCCTATGAGGTTAGAAAAAATAATAAAATACTCTTAGCTCACTTTTTGGGGTAGATTAATGCAATTTCAGATCAAAGCCAGGAAGTAACTGTCATTTGTGGAGAAAAAAGGCTATACATGCTGGTCAGACCAATAGAAGCACCAAAGTCAATTTAATCATTTGATGGCTCATGTAATATTTGCTGAGTGTTCATCAGGCCCGGGGTGGGGAGGAGTGTGGGAGTTGTTGACCATCTCATAGTTGCAGGCACTAAAGCAAGTATCTGCCCTCAGTGATTTGCCCAAGATCATTCAGACAATCTTGGGCAAAGCTAAGAGCAGAAGGGCAGAATTCATGGCTTTGGGATTGCATTTTGTGCCTCCAATATTCTACTTCCCTGAAAAATGAGTAATTGAGAAAACAGAAAATGGGCCCTCATTCAACTAAAACATATGCTTCCTTTTATGCTTTGATCAAGAATATTAGTAAGACGAAAAATGTGTCCTTTCAATCGGTATCACTCCGACAGTGATGAAGCAGTCATTGGCACTTTGATTAAATCCGAGCACTTCCTGGCCTGGAGTTGAGTTCCTTTTCGCACACTTTCTCCCCAGCGAGAGCAGACCCAGGCTTTCAAGGACACCACCTCTCTTTGAAGGGCTTCCATCTCAAAGGCTACATTTTGTTTCTATGGATTTTTGGGCCACAAATTCAAAGGCCACCTGTAGAAAAAAATCACTTTTCAGTGAACCAGCAGATGTTTGCTTAAACAGATTTCACTGTAGGAAAGCCCTGCTAATTTGGATCCTACTAATTTGGAGATGAAAGTGATTCACAGACAACATATGTGGCTCACATGGAGGAGGATGTTCTAGCTATTTTTTCTGGTGTAAATTTTAAGGATCTTACAAATAAAGGTAATCTATGGCTTAAAGTCTTCATTTGGGAAACTAAGGCTTACTATGACATGCTTCCAGTTTCTAGGACTGCTGGTTAATAGTGAAAGGATATCTGATTATAATATTAATAAGAACTTACATGCCCATAGTGTTTTCTAGTTTTACCAAAGCAATACAAATGAATATTTTGTGCGACACTCAGTGTAGTCTTTCCAGAAGCCAAGGCTTGAGAGTATTACGCCTGTTTTGCAGATGAGGAATTTAAGGCTCAGAAAGGGATTTGTGATTTGTGCAAACTCACAATACTTTTATGTTAAGCCTATTTTTATGAAATTTATAGCCCACTTCTCGATGGAGAGGATTTCAGGCCAAATAGAATGAGTGGAGCTGGGATGGGAACCCTAGTGTCCACGCTGCCTAAGTTAGCACATTGCACTTGCCTGTCACTGTCTAGCATGAGGGAGGTCTTTGGGTAGCAACCACTGCCTTTCACTAAAGGCTGGTTTCATTTATATGATCACATTTGTCTAAGTTCTTCAGTAAGTCATACTGGTTCCTTCCATTATATTCAGCTTGTTTTCTTCCACAACCTTTCTGAAACAGAAAGGAACTTTAGAAGTGTGGAAGGGAAAGCGAATTGAGCTCATTAACACGTGGAATGTAATTATGCACAAATGTATTCATTACAGTATTTCAGCTGTTGGAATGATATAGACACAGTTAATTCCAAAGCGTAAAGAAACAATTACCCTCAAAGTATAAATACAAATACTAATCACATGGTTCAGTTAACAAGAACCATATATGAGTTATGCTTGAATCAAAAGTGTAGGCAGGGACTGGGCACAGTGGCTCACACCTGTAATCCCAGCACTTTGGGAGGCCAAGGAGGATGGATCACCTGAGGTCAGGAGTTCTAGACCAGCCTGACCAATATGGTGAAACCTCATCTCTACTAAAAATACAAAAATTAGCCAGGCGTGGTGGTGTAGTCCCAGCTACTTGGGAGGCTGAGACAGGAGGATTGCTTGAACCTGGGAGGTGGAGGCTACAGTGAGCTGAGATTGTGCCATTGTACTCCAGCCTGGGCGACAAAGTGAGACTCCATCTCAAAAAAAAAAAAAAAAAAAATGTAGGCAGGGTTTTTTTGGTGCAGTCACATGACACACTAAACCATCTTGCAATGTTTAAGTCACCTGTTGGATTGTATATTGACCATTTGGTGTTGGAAATGTGTTCTTATTAAAAATGACTTTGGGAGAGAATGGCATATAATTTATGCATCTCATGTTGCTGTGTGCAGACTCCTAGTGATCAGAAGAGAGAAAAGAATTGTGGGAGGGGAAGCTTAGTTTCTTAGTACTCTTTAATGTAAATCAGGGACAGAGTGCCAAAGTACAATTGAATTAGAAAATTGAGTGTATAAAGTGTAGGTAGAGAGTGGCAAGAGTTCAGGCTGGAGAGGTATGCAAAAAATCAGATCTTAAAAGGTCTTAACTTTATCCTGTAGGCAATGCAGTGAACGGTTTATATTTTAGATAGAGCCTGTAGTGGCTGTGTGATGGACAGATTGGAGTGAGACAACTTTGGAAACAGGGAGACCTATTAGAAGGCTGTGATAGTTGCCCTGGTGAGAGAATATTAGGTTCACACTTCAGGTGGTTGGTTAGATGGGGGCTGACTGATTTAAAAATATCCAGGAGATAAAAAGTTGATTGGATGGTGCTGTACTCTGCATATCCCTTTTTTTCATATCCTTTTACAGAATGGTATTTTTCTTCCCACTCAGCATCTACTTTGAGATGTATCCATGTTGTGTGTATAGATGCAGCTCATTGATTTTAATTGCCATATGGTATAACCACTGATAAATAAACCTAGTTTATTTATCTGTTCCCCTTCTGAGGGAGAGGTAGTTTGTTTCCACTTTTTCCGTATTATCTAAACAGTGCTCAAATGAAGATCCTTTTATGTGATTCCTTATGTACATGTGCAAATGCTTTTTCCCCTTAAGGTAGGTGCCTACAAAAATAAATAAATAAATACATACATACAAAAAATAGCTGGGTGCGGTGGTGGGCGCCTGTAGTCCCAGCTACTTGGGAGACTGAGGCTGAAGAATCGCTTGAATCCGGGAGGCAGAGGTTGCAGAGAGCCAAGATCACACCACTGCACTCCAGCCTGGACAACAGAGTGAGACTCCATCTCAAAAAATAAAAAAAAAATAAATAAATAAAGTAAAAAAATTTAAAAAGGTAGGTGTCTAGAAGAAGAATTGCATAGAATTGACAAAAGAGGTGAACCCCAATATAAAAAAATCTTAAGTTGATAAAAAGACAAATGCTATGAACAGGGCATGAAACATGCACTTTATAGAAGAGAAAACAAGAATGGTCATAAATACAAAAAGATGTTTCATCTCACAGGTAATCAAGAAAAAGAAAAAACAACAATAAGGCAACATTTCAAACCCATAAGATTGGCAGGGATTACTAGATTGGGTAACTGCATTGTTGGTGCTCATTTACCTGCCAAAGGGATTGTGAAATTGGCATAACCCCTGTAGAGCACCAGGTGTGGAAGGGACAGGTAGAAGTGAGGAGATACACCGCTGGCTGTTCCAGGTGGCTACTCCAGAGGAATCTCTGCATATGCATCCTTTTTACTTAAAACTGTCACAACAGATAGACCCACTTCATTTTCTTTTTCTTTTTCTTTTTTGAGACAGCAGAGTCTCTCTCTGTCACCCAGGTGGTACAGTCTCCACTCACTACAACCTCCACCTCCCAGGCTCAAGGGATCCTCCCACCTCAGCCTCAGAGTACGCCCTGCTAATTTTTGTGTTTTTTGTAGAGACAGGGTTTCCCCTTGTTGCCCAGGCAGGTCCCAAACTCCTGGGCACAAGCTCTCTACCCGCCTCAGCCTCCCAAAGTGCAAGGATTACAGGCATGAATCACTGCACCTGGCCCCAACTCATTTCCATTTGACTGCTGAACTATGTTTCATAGAAAGGAGGGACTGGATTATTTAAGTATATCTTTATTGGTAGATATTTAGGTTTGTTTTTCTTTCTGTTCTTTTTCTATTGGTGAAACAGATGCAGTGGACATCCTTGAATATGCATCTTTGGACATATATGAATAATATCTCTCTATAATAGATATCAAGACATGGCATAACTGGGTTAAAGAATAAGAACATTTAAAATATAAGTAATGTGAAGCAAAAAAAAAAAAGCCAGACACAAAAGGCCACATATTTTATGCTCCCACTTACCTGTATATGAAATATCCAGAACAGGCAAATCCATAGAGACAGAAAGTAGATTTAGTGGTTTCCAGGGAAAGGGAGAAGGAGGAAATTAGGAGTGACTGGTACTGGCCAGGCACGGTGGCTCATGCCTGTAATCCCAACACTTTGGGAGGCTGAAGTGGGTGGATCACTGGAGGCCAGGAGCTTGAGACCAGCTTGGCCAACATGGCGAAACCCCGTCTCTACTAAAAAATATATAAAAGTTAGCCAGCTGTGGTGGCATATGCCTGTAATCCCAGCTACTTGGGAGGCTGAGGCACAAGAATCACTTGAACCCAGGAGGCAGAGGTTGCAGTGAGCTGAGATTGCCCCCCCGCGCTCTAGCCTGGGGTGACAGAGTGAGACTGTCCGAAAAATAAAATAAAAATAAAAAAGGAGCCACTGGTACAAAAAAAAAAAAAGGAAAAAATGAGTAAGACCTACTGTTTGATAGCACAACAGGGTGACTATAGTCAATAATAATTGTACACTTAAAAATAACTACAAGAACATAATTAATTGGATTGTTTGTAACACAAAGGATAAATGCTTGAGGGGATGGATACCCCATTCTCCGTGATGTGATTATTTCACATTGCACGCCTGTATCAAAACATCTCATGTACCCCACAAATACATATATACCTACTATATACCCACAAAAATTAAAAATTAAAAATTAATAAAATTATAACTTAACAAAGATTAAAAAATGAAATTAGGAGTGATGGCTAGTGAGTACAGGACTTCTTTTTGGGGTGATGGAAATGTTCTGGAATTAGATAGTGGTGATGGTTGCACAAGATTCTGACTATACTAAAAAACACTGAATTGTACACTTAATGTAAATTTTATGTATATAAATTTTATCTTAATAAAAAATTTAAATAGATATAGCCAAATCACCCTCCAAAAGTGATGTCATAATTTAACTTTCAATAACAGTGTGTGAGAATACCTGTTTTTCCACATCCTTGCGAACAGTAGATACTATCAGTCTTTAAAATTTTTGCTAATTGATAGAAAAATATTTTTTTAAATTTGCATTTCCTTGATTGCTATTGGGACTGAACATCTTTTCATAAACTTACTGGCCATTTGTATTTCTTTGTTCTGTGAATCAGCCATTTATGACTTGTCTACTACTGTATTGTTTGTTTCTTTCTTTTTCTTTCTTTCTCTTTCTTTTTCTTTCTCTCTCTCTCCTTCCTCCCTCCCTTCCCTTCCTTTTCTTTCCTTTTCTTTCTTTTTCTTTTCTTTCTCCCTTCCCTTCCCTTCTCTCCCCTTTTCTCCCCTCCCCTCCCCTTCCCTTCCCTTTCTTTTTCTTTTCTTTCTTCCTTCCTTTCTTCCTTTCCCAGGTTCAAGTGATCCATCCGCCTTAGCCTCCAGAGGAGCTGGGACTATAGGCATGCGCCACCACGCCCGGCTAATTTTTGTATTTTTAGTACAGATGAGGTTTCACCATGTTGGCCAGACTGGTCTGGAACTCCTGACCTCAGGTGATCCCACCCGCCTTGGCCTCTCAAAGTGCTGGGATTACAGGCATGAGCCACTGCACCCAACCTGTTCATCTTTTTCCGATTGATTTGTAGACGCTCCGTGTATTTTGAGTTATCAACCTTTTGTCTATTTTACGTATGACTAGTCAATCTTTTTCTTTGTATGTTTTCAGTGACTTTTAGAAGGCGTTTACCAACCATTATTATATCCATACTCTGTTATGTTTTGTTCTGGTATTTTTATGGATTTTCATTTATAGGTTTAAGAATTTATTGACTGGTGTGTGGGTATAGTAGGTAGGGGGTCTGTCTTTTTTCTACATATGTAGTAATCTAACCTTTATGTTTTTGTGAAATCCTACTCAGAGCATTTTATCTCATTTCTTATAGTTATAGACAGGAAATTATTTCATATCTAGATAGAGCCTCCGTTTAACCTAAGTATTGGCTCCACAAGTCTTTTAAATGGTAAACTCCTTGAATTTAAATTCAATTAGTTTATGTCAGGAGTAGGTCCAGGTTTTCTGGGTCTGAATTTTAATAATTTAGGGGATTGTCTTTAATGCAAGAGTACCAAATTAGATACAGACCTATGAAGGTGCAGAGACCTGAAATCCAAGCTTCCTTAGCTTCCCAGTAAATTCACCCTGGTTACATTATCAGAATGCATCTGTTACATAAAAGGATGAGGAGCAGCCATCTCCATCCCTGGAGTGGTATGACTTCCTTTTGTATTCACCAGCTACCACAACTTCAGGATTTTTTTCTTCCCTTGTTGTTTAAAGAGACATTTAAGAGCAGACACATACATCAAGGTGGCTTTAATGTTGGAAGCGGAGTTAGTCCAGTGGAGAAGTTCTTTTAGCAGGGTCTTTGCCACCTCTGCATTGCTCAAATGTGATGTATTTGATCAGTGGACTAGCTGAGAGCTTGGTATAATAATGGGGATTGTTAATCTTGCATGCCTTTGGAACCTGAATTTACAGCTTTAACTTTGCATATCTGCTTGCTTTTGCATTAGAGCTTGGTCAGCACTGTTGAGAGATTTGCAAATGCAACTAACAGGGCTTTCTTTAGCATCCTACCCTTTCAGAAATCCAGGAGGCAAACAATGATCAATGTTGTCATAAGTAATGCAGAGGATGGCAATAATAATAATACCTGACTTTCACCATGAGCCATGTCCTGTGCTAAATGCTTACCTGTATTGTTTTACTTCATCCTCATCATCCCCTATAAGGCAGATGCTATTATGACCCTCACTCTACAGATGAGGAAGTTAAGGCTTAGAAAGAGGATGCCTTACTCAAGGCCTCAGAGAGGGTACTCCAGCACCCCCCCACCCACTTCCCTTCAAGATCCTCTAAGGCCAGTGCTCTCATTTGACAAATAAGAAGACAGATTTGGAGAGACCTGAGATCTTTTGGACATCAGGTTGTATGTGTCAAGCATAGTTTTATTTATTTTATTTTATTTTATTATTATTTTTTGAGATGGAGTTTTGCTCTTGTTGCCCAGACTGGAGTGCAATGGCGTGATCTTGGCTCACTGCAACCTCCACCTCCTGGGTTCAAGCAATTCTTCTGCCTCAGCCTCCCGAGTAGCTGGGATTACAGGCATGTACCACCACTCCTGGCTGATTTTGTATTTTTAGTAGAGACGGGTTTCTCCATTTGGTCAGGCTGCTCTCGAACTCTCAACCTCAGGTGATCTGCCCACCTAGGCCTCCCAAAAGTGCTGGGATTACAGGCGTGAGCCACCGTGCCTGGCCAAGCATAGTTTTAAAAACTTTGCTGATCTTATTTAATTCAATCCCTGTAAGAGTCCTGCAAGATAAATACTATTATTATTCCTGTTTTACAGATGAGAAAGCTGAGACACAAAAATTTCCAAGGCCACATAGCTACTATGTGAAAGATGTAGGATAAAATCTTAGGCAGCCTGCCTCCAGAGCCAGGCTCCTACCCTCACTCTACAGCTGCCTTGCAGGGAGTACTGTTAAAGCTTAGTACAGTTACGACTTACTGCATCATGTCTCTGAGCCTCCCAGAAGTAGAGAGATACCAAGGCCTTTCATTTATAATTTCTAAGTTATTTTTTATTTTTACAGACAGGGTCTTCCATTGTCACTCAGGCTGGAGTGTAGTGGCACAATCACAGCTTACTGCAGCCTTAACCCCTGGGCTCAAGTGACCCTCCCATTTTGGCCTCCCAAAGTCCTGGGATTACAGGCATGAGCCATGGTGCCCAGCCTATTTTTTTAAATGAAGAAATGCTTAAATTGTGTTACAAAAACTGTGGCATGTTTAAAATGTTTAAATTTGACAAATTAGGCCAGGCGCGGTGGCTGACGCCTGTAATCTCAGCACTTTGGGAGGCTGAGGCGGGCAGATCACAAGATCAGAAGTCTGAGACCAGCCTGGCCAACATGGTGAAACCCCGTCTCTACTAAAAATACAGAAATTAGCCAGGCGTGGTGGCGTGCACCTGTAATCCCAGCTGCTCAGGATACTAAGGCAGGAGAATTGCTTGAACCTGGGAGGTGGAGGTTGCGGTGAGCTGAGATCACGCCATGCACTCCAGCCTGGGTGACAGAGCGAGACTCTGTCTCAAAAAAAAAAAAAAAAAAAAATTGACAAATTAATTCCCTTAAGATTCCAAAAAAAAAAAAAAAAGCAATACAATTCTGCTATTTGGAAGATAATTATGAGATTCAAAAGAAATATTAATTCATGGGGCTTTTACAGTTAAGGTGATATGGGAATGAGGCATGATTTAAAGTTAATGATGAATATCTTCTTTCACTCCTGTGTCTGTAGTTTTAGGCCACTTCATTTGGAGAACACACCAGAAGTCTTAACTCGAGGCTCTTTGAGAATGAGAGAACGAACGAAATAATGAGATTTGGTGGTATTTAGAAATAGCAGCCTTGTGCCTGACCTTTGTTTTTTCACTGTTGGTGGCTAAAAGAATAAATGTTTATAGAAGATTATACTGAAGTACTGAGCTTTGTTGTTTTTGGTAAAATGAAGAGCCACTGTACGCTGATTGATAAGAGATAGGCTTTGATTTTATATTCTACTATATGTTTCAGTTAGTTTCTTTTTAAACATTCTTTAACTTTTTATTATTTCCTGATCAGACTTGAGTTTTCTAGGAAAGAAAAGAGTTTTTTTTTTAAATCAGAGAATAAATTTCCAAGTCATTGTCCCCGGAGGGATAAATTAAAATTCAGGGCCTATTTCCAACCGCATTAGTGACTTCTCCGTAGCTTTAGGAAGATCAATTAACCTTTTACTCACTTCTTTGTCTGTACAATAGGAATGGCAGTGTTGACATCAGATTTTTCCAAAGTGTTTTTCAGAGACTTGGGTGAAAGGTATTAAAACTACTGCCTGTATTATTCCTGGATCCCCCTAGTAATGGGCTCCAATTACCAGTCACTTATAAGAATTTATAGGTAAGACTCTTATCATATGTTGCTAATCACAACTTTCACAGTTGTGATTTGGTGTTTTAATTCAAAAGCTACTGTTTTGGAAGTGACTGCTTTCTTTGAGGGTTAGAAAACATGCCCACATTTCCATACAAATGTCACATTCTTATTAGCACATCACCCATCCATCTCTTACAGGATTATGCAACTCAGTTCATAGATATAATCAGCTTTGTATTTTCATTCAAGGATAACAAACTAGCAAGGTTGAAATCTTGACTTGTCATCGGAATTGAATTGCTCCCTGGAGCTGGGAGGGAATGAGATTGGTCCAGCTTTGTTCAGAAATGGCAGTTGTCTTTAGAATCTCAATTGCCTGCTCTCCCTGTCTTCTTTCCAGTATGGTGACTACGACCCTAGTGTTCACAAGCGGGGATTTTTGGCCCAAGAGGAATTGCTTCCAAAAAGGGTAAGAGATTAAATTTCCTTTTCAGGAAGACATAGCAGATATGTGGTCTAAAAGAAAGCTAACCAAAGGACTTGAAGGAATATTGGAAGTACATAGCAATTTAATTTTAATAAATATTTTGTAATCTCTAGTAAAGAGTGTGGGATCTCTGTTAAGAATATTAAAAAGCAAAGGTTGTGTAGTTAGTTTGGGGTCACCAGGACTAGCATGGCCTGTAAATGTTTTTTCTAGCATGGTTGTTTTTTCAGATGTGGTTGAGCATCATTGATTCCCAAAGAGGAGGCTGGAGCAGAGTTTATTCAGCTTGGGGAATTGAGCTGTTTGCAGTGTCGAGGGGTGGATAGAGGAGATGAGGTAGGGGTGAGCATTGTGGTTTTTAATCCTCAGTGTTGTTCATCTTATTCATTAGCCACAGAAGCAAGCCCGCCCTCCCTTTTGCTCCTGCCGATTTTATAGCCCCACTCATCTGTCACTGGGTAATAAAGGCCCGTTCCTCACCTCTTGCTGCCTTTACCTGTCCCTCGATGGCTTCTGAGCATGTGAAGACCTGAGATGAGTGAGCATTGCTTCTGACTGAGCTCCGCTGTCAGAGGTGGTCTCTGGGATGTACCGCCCAGGCAGGGAACAGGGGCACTGCCAGATGAGGGATGCACCTAGGTCTGAGTTACCATGCAGCTTTCTGAGTTGCTCCTCCAATAGAATGGTGCCTTGTTTACACGCCCTCTCTCTGTGTGACTATCTCCCTGGGTGTAGCTTTTTAAAAATAGCTTTACTGTTTTGTAAAAATGATGCATAATTATAAAAGTGGCAAACAATACCAAATTTACTTCATGTGTAGGTTTTTTATTTTGCTCTATTTTTTGGTAGGTAATAAATCTGTATCAGATGACTCCGGAAATGTGGGAGGAGAGAATTACTGCTTGGTATGCAGAGCACCGAGGCCGAGCCAGGTGAGGCCCATTCATTGTTGGTTTACATTCCTTTATGGGCTTTTTTTTTTTTTTTGCCTTAAAGAACTGCAAAACTAGGACATGCTTGTTAAACAAAATGCAGTACTGAAGTCTATAAAAGAAAAAGGGAGAGCTGGGGAGCTGGGAGTAACGTTGGTCTTCAGTTTTGTGTGTGTCCTTTTCTAGTACGTATGACATAAAGTAGGTATGTGTACTGCCTGTCAGGATATATAGACCTGTACTCATTGGTAATTAAGTTTAAGATTTTTTTTTTTTTTTTTGAGACAGAGTCTTGCTCTGTTGTCCAGGCTGAAATACAGTGGTGCCATCTCGGCTCACTGCAGCCTTGACCTCCTGGGTTCAAGCAAACCTCCTGCCTCAGCACCCCCAGTAGCTGGCACTACAGGCACACGCCACCATGCCCAGCTAATTTTTCTATTTTTAGTAGAGATGGGGTTTCAACATGTTACCCAGGCTGGTCTTGAACTCCTGGGCTCAAAGCAATCTGCCCACCTCGGCCTCCCAAAGTGCTGGGATCAGAGGCGTGAGCTGAGCCACTGTGCCCAGCCTGAATTTTAAGAATTCTATTGTATGGCTATCCCATTGCTTTTGCATCCATCCCTTTATTGATGGCATTTGAGTATCTGTAGGTTTTTCACTTTTACAAAAATTTCTTCAGTGCACAATCTTTTATTTTTATACAATTGTATGAGTAGTTCTGAGGATATATTCTTTTTTTTTTTTTTTTTTTTTTGAGACGGAGTCTCACTTAGTCACCTAGGCTGGAGTGCAGTGGCGGGATCTCGGCTCACTGCATCTCCGCCTCCCGGGTTCACGCCATTCTCCTGCCTCAGCCTCCCGAGTAGCTGGGACTACAGGCACCCGCCACCACGCCCGGCTAATTTTTTGTATTTTTAGTAGAGACAGGGTTTCACCGTGTTAGCCAGGATGGTCTCAATCTCCTGACCTCGTGATCTGCCTGCCTCGGCCTCCCAAAGTGCTGGGATTACAGGCATGAGCCACCGTGCCTGGCCGATATATTCTTTAAAACGAGTTGTTGGATCAAAGGATGTGAGCATTTTTCATTTTGCCAGGTACCACCAAATTGTTCTCCAAAAAGGCTGTACCTGTTTATACATGCCTGTCGACAAATGTTATGAGAGTGTCCCACCCCCCACCCCCAGTCTCCTCAACACTTGTTTTTATCAATTGAATTTTCGTAATCTAAAAAGTGAAAAGTTGTATCTCATGTTAGAATTGCCATTCCCTTGATTAGGAATTGGTCATGTTTCCATTAGCCTTTAACAGTTTTTTCTGTTCTTCAAATCAGTTTCCTAACACTGATTTGAAGCTTTTTTTTAAAAAACTTAAGTGCAACATGCATATGGAAAAGTAGACAAATTGTAAGTATACAACTTGATCAATTATCGTAAGGTGAAAACACCAGAGGAAGAAATAACCTATGTCTCCCTAACCCCAATTCCCCTTTCTTCCTCCCCAAAGGCAACCAGTCTCCTGATTTTTAATTCCAGATTGGTGTTGCGCATCTTAAACTTTGTATTCTATTTTTTGTGTCTCCTTTTACTCAGCATCATATTGTCAGATTGGGGTTTGTGGCAAGTGGCAATAGTTTTTTCATTTTCATTGCTGTATAGACTTCCACTGTATTAGTATATTACAAATTATTTATTCATTCTCCTAATGATGGACAGTTAGGTTGTTGGGTTGTCCCGTGGGTTTTGCTATTACAATAATGTCAAATAATTTCCCAAAGTAATTGTATCAATTTACGTCAATGTGTGTGATTTCTGATTTCTCCACCTTTTCACCAACACTTGGCGTTCTCTCAGGCTGGGTTTTTAAAAATTCACTTGAGAGCATTTGGAGATTGGAGAGAGAAGGAAGAGGACAAGGTCATAGGGAGACTTGAGTTAAAATATTTCAGTATGATACCTGTTTGGGAGTTTTCTGCAAGTTATTGCTACTTCAAGAGCTTACTTTAAATTATAACTTAGATGAAGGTGATCTGACTTGGGTTTTACAACCCAGGTAGCTCTTGCCCTAACCTCCAACAATACTCAGGAAGCTTGCAGAGAGAGCTGTTTCATTTCAGAACCTTCCAGGTAAAGAAAGTACACAAAGGAAAAGCAAGAACTTAAATAAAATTCCAACACCCAAATCTGTTTGAGGGTAGAAGATAACATACCACACACTCTTCTTGAATTACTTGAGATGAGTTTACTGTTTACCAAGGGCAAGGTGAGAAATGAAGGCCAAGAAACACCGTGGTGAGTCTGTTCTCTGACTCTCTTTTGATGGGGGTGGAAAATTCTGCTTGACCTCAGTGTGTTTAATAGACTCAGGGCCGGGCAGAGGTTTGCTGGTGTCTGCTGTGGCTTTTGTCTTCTGGCAGTGACGTGGCTCTAGAGGAACGGCAGGGTCAGAATGCTTGATTTGGTGCCCACCCGCTCTCCACCCATCTCACTTAGCTCCAGTGACAGTGTCTTCCGTTCTCCCCACAGGGATGAAGCTGAAATGGAATATCTGAAGATAGCTCAGGACCTGGAGATGTATGGTGTGAACTACTTTGCAATCCGGGTGTGTTGAAACCTCTCTGAGCTCCTTGTGTAGTAGACAGAGACTGAATGAGGGCCAGACTGCTAAAATGGTTACTTCTTCATTCCAAGGTGATAGACTATTTTATGGTTCTGTGGTAAAGAAGAAAAGAGGAAGGAAAGAGAGGTCTTAGTGCCTAACTTTCTATTTTTGGACTTCAATGAGATCATAAGTAATTAAGGGTCACTTGAGCCTTGGGGGACTTGGACCTGGTTCTGATCTCAGCAGAAACCTGTTTGAATGCTCTGTGTGTAAGATTTGATTATTTCTGGCTCTGTGAGATCTCAGTCCACAGGGAGCACTTGTAAGTACTTCTCCCCCCACAACACACCCCTCCCCCACCCCCACCCCAGGCACTAGGAGAGTATATCTGCCTTTATAGATTACTGATTTGTTTGGGATTCTCACTATGAGGCTAATTGGTTTTCTATTCAGACTATTAATAGTCTGCTGTCTGCTGGGAACCCACTGCTTCTGCGGGGAGAGGCATTTGTGTGCAGCCCAGATCTGGGCCTTTAGAATGTCTTTCTCCTGTGGGTCAGTATCTGGATGCAGTGTATAGGCAGCTTCTTACAAAGGGATGCATGCGATTTGCCAAAGCATTTCACTGCGGACTCCAAACTGCAGATGAGTAGATATTAAAACAATCAGGCGGGTCCACCTTTATTTTCATAGTCATGCTTTGCTTTCCCTTATTGGTCTCCTACAGTTGTTGTATTAAATTCAGGTAAATTGAAACACATTTTAAATATTCTAGCATAGCTTTCTACTTCATTTGTATTTTGTAAATACAGATTTGTATGGATTACGCTGCATAAGAAAATAAGGCACACTTAAAGTGCCTACAAGATGCCCCATAATAGTACAGGAAGTTCTTTTCTAAAGTTCTGTCAGTTTGTATTTGCTAATTGCTTGGTTTCTTTAAGGTCAAACTAATGTAACACATTTCTGTGGTTTTGTCATCTCAACTCCTCTTGCCCCACGTGCTGGCCACCTAGATTCTAGAAAACTAAAGTTTTATAATCCTCAGAAAACAGTTTTTTGGTTTTTAAAAATCTTTTTTGTTTTTTAGAGGTGGAGTTTTGCTATATCGCCCAGGCCTGCTAGGCTCAAGTGATCCTTCCACCCCAGCCTTCCAAGTAGCTGGGGTGTACCACTGTGCCTGGCTGAAAAAGTTTCTTCTTAGGGAATATTTCTATATCAGTTAGACTAATGGATACTGTTTTTTGTGTGTGTTTCCTATATTGAGCAATAGACAAAGCTACTGGCTATTTTAGTGTCTTTTATGTTAAATTTCCTGAAATCTCACCATTAACTAAGGAAGATGTATGCTTAAAACAGTTTAAAAAGGGCTGCTTGAGTCCCCACCTCTCTCTCTGTTTAATCTCTAGGAGTGTTGGAGTCATAATGGTAGGAGGCAGAAGGCTGAATCTTTTTTAAAAAATTTAAACTAAATAGTCAGAAACTATTTTCTGACTATTGAAACACAACGAAACATCTCATTTTCCAAAATGTACTGCAGATTTAAAAGTACAAAGCCTCACTTCTGTTAATGCAGTAGCTTTCATGGCTTTGCTGACAAGCAGAAGAGTCTCTCATGGTTTGGTGATAGCACCTGACTTCAGGATGTTAGGAGTAAAAAGATTTATGCTGGAGTACTCACTCCTCAATCTGATGTCTGCTGTTAGATGGGTACTTCTCTTCACAGTCCCAGTACCTTCTCAGTTTGCAGACCTGTTTTTCTGCCCTTGAGTCTTGGTTCAATTTCCATTATCGGCAAGGGGTCAGGAGCTGTATTATCCTTGTGCAGCGAGTTTCCTTCCACTCCAAATGCGGGCTAGACCACAGCACTGGTGGGTGGACCTGCACGTGAAGATACAGCCACTCAGTCCGTAGCAGGGTCAGTGCTGTGGGAGCCCAGGGCACCCGCCGCGAGCTGCTCTGACTGCTGGCCAGGACTGCTGTCAGGGGCAGAGCATAGGTACCGCTTTTAGACAGCTTTGTTGATGAATAGAATTCTTTTTGATATGTATTTCCCAACATGCAATTATTAAAAATTTCAAACTTACAGGAAAATTGAAAGAATTTTTCAGTGAATACCCATATATATGCACAACCTAGATTCTACAGTTAATATTTTACCAGACTTGCTTTATCACATGAAGACTACATTTTATCATAAAATGAGACCATCCAGCCCCAGGCACTGAAAATTTTCTTTCTAGTAGTCCAACAATGGTTTCTTTAAATATAAGAAATCATTAAACCTATGGTTTTTTTTTTGTTTTGTTTTTTAACGAAGTCTCTCTTTGTCGACCAGGCTGGAGTGCCGGCGTGCCATCTCAGCTCACTGCAGCCTCCACCTCCCGGGTTCAACCAGTTCTGCTCAGCCTCCTGAGTAGCTGGGATTACAGGCGCGTGCCACCATGCCTGGCTAATTTTTTGTGTGTGTATTTTTAGTAGAGATGGGATTTCACCATGCTGGCCAGGCTGGTCTTGAACTCCTGACCTCGTGATCCGCCTGCCTCGGCCTCCCAAAGTGCTGGGATTACAGGCATGAGCCACTGCTCCCGGCCTAAACCTATGGGCTTTAATTCTAAATCTATGATAGCCTGGTTATTTAACCAGAGGGAACAACACTTATGTTACTCTTCCTTTAGCCATCGAGCCAGTGACAGAAGCCCTCAGTGATTGTTCTGGGGGACCCAGAAGTCACAAGAATGGAACAGTTTTGCTTCTGCCTGCCTCAATTCAGAAAGCTGAAATCTTCTTGGTTTATAAGACGGCTGTGACTTCTGTTGGGACCTGCTGAAACTTGTCACATATGACAGTGTGTGCCAGATTCTTTGGAAGGTTGAATAAAATTTTGAGCCTCAGCTGGAGCTTACAGTGGCTGTTTTTATTGGATCCACAGAATAAAAAGGGCACAGAGCTGCTGCTTGGAGTGGATGCCCTGGGGCTTCACATTTATGACCCTGAGAACAGACTGACCCCCAAGATCTCCTTCCCGTGGAATGAAATCCGAAACATCTCGTACAGTGACAAGGAGGTAGGACATGTGTGTACTGCAGACGCCACTAGTGGCCCAGGGGTCCAGCAGATCTTTCCCTGTCTGCCCCCCTCGCTGGAGCCTCCCCAGCCAGGGCATCTCCTTGTTCTTCATAGAATCCTTTAATTCCCAGGCTTTGAGGGTGTGGTTGTTGATTTTCGAAGTCTTTACAGAACAGTATTGGCATCAATAACCCCACTATGACTAATAGGAAACTGGGAAGCTCAACTGGCCAGGGAGAAACCCCAAAGAATAGTGAACAAAAACAGTAACATTTTCTCATTACTTGGCTTTCTATTTCTGTCGATACATTCTCTTTGTATGTTTTCTTTTCTTTTTTAGAGACAGGATTTCATTATGTATGCCCAGACTGGATTTGAATCCTGGGCTCAAGCAATCCTTCCACCTCAGCCTCCTGAGTAGCTACTACAGGTGTGCGCCACAGCACCTGGCTTAAATTCTCTTTGTATTTTAAGTGTGGTCTTTATTGAGCTCTCTTTCTGTGTCCGGTGCTTGATACGTGTGGCAGAGAAATACATATACACACATATACACATATGGACATATATGTGTTTTGTGTGTGTATCTCTCAGTAATGATATAAATAAGTATATTAGGTTAATATGCTTACAACAATTCCAAAATAATTAAGGTTGAATAACTTAGACAAATGCTCTTAGAATTCAAATATTTCCATGTAGGGTGGTGACTTTTACCAGAAAGGTCCCATAACATATAATCTTATGTTTACTCATCCATCCATTCATTCATTCACTCATCCATTCATTCATCCTTCATTCATTTTATTTTATATATTATTATTTTTTGAGACAGGTTCTCATTCTGTCACTGAGGCTGGAATGCAGTGGTACACGATCACGGCTCACTGCAGCCTTGACCTCCCTGGGCTCAGGTGATCCTCTCACCTCAGCCTCCCAGGTAGCTGAGACTACAGGCGTGTGCCACCACATCTGGCTAATTTTTTGTAGAGATGGGGTTTTGCCACATTGCCCAGGCTGGTCTTGAACTTCTGGGCTTGAGCAATCCTCCCACCTCAGCCTCCCAAAGTGCTGGAATTACAGGTGTGAGCCACTGTGCTCAGCAGTTCTTCATTAATTTTAAAGGAATTATTGAGCATCTGCTTTGTGTTAGATTTAATGGGGGAAACAAAGATGTAGAAAATCCAGTCTTAGCATTCAAGGAAGTCAAGTAACTACTCACCTGCTATAATAAATAAGTGCCATGGAAGAGACATGATGACAGCCAATGTAGTCTTCCACATACAAGCACTTTCACCCTGACCCTCTGAATTTAATCTCTATAAGAACACTGCTGTAAAGGCAGGGGCTGTGTTGTCATTATCTCTGTGTCACATCAGGAAGCAGAGACACAGAAGGATCAAGTGACCTGTGTCTGAGTGAAGTAGCAGAGAGTAGGAGCCAGAGTTGCTGATGCCACAGCCCCCGCCTTTCAGGGAGGCCCAGAGGCTGAGCCCTGAGAGCACAGGGGCACCGGGGAGAGGGAGGCTCCACTCAGTGACCTCCTGGTACCTGCACAGCCAGGACACAGAGTAGAGAGTGAAGAACAGGAACAGCTTATGTTGCTGCCTGCAGAGCCCCAAACCTGAGCATATTTCCTGTTTTCTCTTTTTTCATGGCAACTCAAGGAAGGGAACACCAGGCCCCTGGTTTCCAGTATATGGTTGGGATCTACTCAGCCGTGCTTGATAAGACAGACTGAGCCCCTTAATTCAAAACATTCTGACTCTGAAGTTTTTGTTAGTAGTTAGCCCAGGAGATAAGCAGTTAGGTATTTCTTTTTTAAAGTACTTAAATTGAAAGTTCCACATGACATAAAGCTGTATGTGTGCCACCGTATGGTAGTTTTTCATCTCCCAATTTCATAAAGTCTGTTTATTTCACGTCCACACATTTGTGTGCTAAAGGCTCCCTAAACACCCGTTCTTCAAAGAAGCCAAGGATTGAAGTCTCCCATAGTGTGGCCTGACGCAGTAAACTCTAATATGCCCTCTCTGGGGGACAGGCGCCATCATGTTCCATCATGTCAATAACTCATGCAGTAAGCAGACCCCAAGCTGACTTGACATAAAAGAAGTAGTCTTGGTAGTTATGCATGACAGCCGTACTGTCAAAACAGAAATGTTAGTTTATTTTAAGTGATCCATTGATTCTTTGTGTACGCCCTGGCATGGTGCAGAGCCTGCGGTTTCCCCACTACTTGTGGTTTCCCCACTACTTGTGGTTTCCCACTGACAGCTCCAGGGTTTGACAGCAAAGCCAAAAATAAGCTCACAAAATTCATGAATAGCAGCCTACACAAGAGCAACACTGCTTCTAAGTTAACTTGGCCGAAAGCTAAACAAAGGATCATTTTCTGTCCTCAATGTACTAACCCCTTCTTGGGCAATATAACGTGTGAAAGAAATATGTCTTCCCAAACATATTTATCTGCTTAGCAAGTCTTTCTTGGGAATGGATATCCATTTTGTAAGTGCATCTTGGAAATCTAGGATCTGTTTGTTGAGAGCAGCAGCCATTTGTTCCTTGCAGGCTTTCCTGCTAGTGGTCTAACCCTAGGTTCTCCTACCAAGCCACCACTCTGTCTTTATCATTCATCTTTCTCTCCATTTTGATTTCAGCATCAAGAACTGTTTTCCCTTCTACTATAGTCCATTTTTCCCCCATTTGATTCTTTCTATTAACAGCTTTTATCAAATTATTCCCATGTTCAGAAACCTGTGGTGAGCGCAGGTATCCTGTCACATCAAACCTAAACCCTTCTTTTTTTTGAGATAGGGGTCTACTCTGTTGCCCAGCCTGGAGTGCAGTTGTGCAATTACAGCTCACTGCAGCCTCAAACTCTTGACCTCAAGCGATCTTCCCGCCTTGGCCTTCCAAAGTGTTGGGATTACGGGTGTGAGCCACCATATCTGGCCACCTCTGACTTTTATTCTCACTGCCAGCCCCTACGCCCACCCCTTCCTACCTCCCAGGCTAAGCCTATTATATCATCTTAGTCACCAAAAAGCTAATACCACACACACACACACACACACACACACACACACACATACACACACTCTCACACACTGCTCATTTCCCCATCTCTACCTTATTTCTGGTTTTGCCTTGTGCAGAATGCCCCTTCACCTGCCTTTTAGCTACCCTGTTGGATTCTTCTTTTAAGATCAGCTTCACTCTCTCTTGCTTATGGTGGATCTACTCTGAACCTCCACACATTTGTGATTTGTACCACCCAATGAAGCACTAATATTTGATGTGATTTCTTGAGTAATTGGCTGTTGTTAGCCTAGTTCCAACTAGATGGTGAGCTTCATGAAGGTGGGCCCATGCCCTAGACTACAGTAGCCCTCCAGTGTTGGCCTCAGGGTTGGGCCCATTAAGGATGCTTATTTTAGGTTGTCAAGAATCCCTTCCCACACTCATGCCTAAGGTGGTCTAGAGAGCATACCTTTAGGGTCCTGAGCTTCCACAGCCCGAGACTTGGTGCTCCTAATTCCCTGAGGTTTAGTGCCTGGATACTGGGAAGCCAGGACAAGGCATAACTTCATGCTGGTCTGTGGCCAGTGTGGTTGCTGCATTTGTGGAATTTCCAATTGGTGGTAACATTCCAGGCTGTCGGACTGAAACTGTGTTCTGCTTCGTTCTTCCAGTTTACTATTAAACCACTGGATAAGAAAATTGATGTCTTCAAGTTTAACTCCTCAAAGCTTCGTGTTAATAAGCTGGTAAGTTGAGATCCTGGTTTTCATTACTGATAATGGTAGCTTTTCTGAGAATTGAATACTTCTTTTTAAAGGATATCAGAGTGACATCTTGTGAAGTGTAGAATGGTATCTCACTTGGCGCATACTTTCTGTTTAGCTTAAAGAGTTAAAACTAAATTATATCATGAAGAAGGTTTTTTTTGTTTGTTTTTTTTGAGACAGAGTCTTGCTCTGTCGCCCAGGCTGGAGTGCAGTGGCAGTGCCATCTCGGCTCACTGCAACCTCCGCCTCCCAGGTTCAAGAGATTCTTCTGGCTCAGCCTTCCGAGTAGCTGGGATTACAGGCATGAGACACCATGCCCAGCTAATTTTTGTATTTTCAGTAGAGACGGGGTTTCACCATATTGGTAAGGCTGGTCTCGAACTCCTGACCTCAGGTGACCCATCCACCTTGGCTTCCCAAAGTGCTGGGATTACAGTCATGACCCACTGCGCCCAGCCGATGAGGAAGTTTTAAAAAGAATTTTTAATGCAGTATTTCATACATATTAAAGGATAAGTAAGTGTAACTTATATGAATTATAAAGAATAACAAAAGTGAATAGCTGTGTACCCACAACCCCACTTTAAGACATAGCACAGTCCTGGCCGGGCACGGTGGCTTACGCCTGTAATCCCAGCACGTTGGGTGGCCGAGACTGGTGGATCACGAGGTCGAGAAAAAAAAAGAAAAAGAAAAAGGAAAAAAGAAATAGCACAGTCCCAATACTGTTGAGACCCTTCATGTTAACACCCTGCTGGTCTCTCCTTTCCCTCTGCCCAAGGGTGATCACTGTTTTGAGTTGAGTATTCATCATCCTCTTGCTTTTCAACAGAATTTTATTTCATATATGGCAAAAGAAAAATACTATTCAATGTCATGTGTTTATGAAATTTATCTAAATGCTGTCAAGTATATATATTCTTCTGTCATTTGCCTTTTCCTTTTTCATTATTTTTTTGAGATATATCTTTGTTGATGCTTAAAGATAGTCTGTTCATTCTCACCTCTGTAGCACTCTGTTATATATTTTTCTGATTCTTCTGTTAATGGATAATTAAGTGCTTTTTACTTCTGTACTTTTTTTGTTTGTTTTTGAAATGGAGTCTCACTCTGTTGCCTAGGCTGGAGTGCAGTGGCACAATCTCGGCTCACTGCAACCTCCGCCTCCCAGATTTAAGCAATTCTCCTGCCTCAGCCTCTTGAGTAGCTGGGATTACAGGCGCCCACCACCACGCCTGGCTAATTTTTGTATTTTTAGTAGAGATGGTGTTTCACCATGTTGGTCAGGCTGGTCTCGAACTCCTGACCTTGTGATCTGCCCACCTCGGCCTCCCAAAGTGCTGGGATTACAGGCGTGAGCCACTGCGCCCGGCCACTTCTATACTGTTTTAACAGGCTGTTATGAAAACTTTCGTATCTGCCTCCTGGTGCACATAGGCAATAGTTTCTTTGGAGTCTTGAGTATACTGGGCTAGGTGGGGTGGCTCATGCCTGTAATCTCAGCACTTGGGGAGGTCAAGGCAGGATAACTGTTTGAGGCCAGGAGTTCGAGACCAGCCTGGGCAACATAGCGAGACCCTGTCTCCAAAAAAATGAAAATAAATAAAATGTTTAAAAAATAAAAAATAGGGCTGGGCACAGTGGCTCAACGCCTGTAATCCCAGCACTTTGGGAGGCTGAGGCAGGCGGATCACCTGAGGTCGGGAGTTTGAGACCAGCCTGACCAACATGGAGAAACCCTGTCTCTATTAAAAATACAAAATTAGCCGGGCGTGGTGGCACATGCCTATAAATCCCAGCTACTTAGGAGGCTGAGGCAGGAGATCGCTTGAACCCAGGAGATGGAGGTTGCAGTGAGCCAAGATCATGCCATTGCACTCCAGCCTGGGCAACAAGAGCAAAACTTCATCTCAAAAAATAATAATAATACATAAAAATCAATTAAAAATAGAGTTTAGAGTATATACACAGGAGTAGAAGTACAGGGCTCAGTATATGTTCAAATTTCAAAATTATGACACATTGTTTTCTAAAGAAGGTGAATCGATTTTTACAGACCCAACAGTAGTGGGTGAAATTTCTTTTTTGCTATCCTTAATACTTGTATTATCAGCCTTTTAAAATTTTTGCCAATCTTGTGCATCTAAAATGGTATTTCATTATCATATGAACTTTTTTTTTTGAGATTTTGAGATAGGGTCTCACTCTGTTGCCCAGGCTGAAATGTAATGACACGATCATGGCTCACTGCAGTATGGACCTCCCCAGGCTCAGTGATCCTCCCACCTCACCCTCCCCAGTAGCTGGGACTGCAGGCATACACCACCATGCCCAGCTAATTTTTTGTATTTTTTTTATAGAGACGAAGTTTTGCCATGTTGTCCAGGCTTGTCTTAAACTCCTGGGCTCAAGCAATCTGGCTGCCTCCCCTTCCCAAAGTGCTAGAATTACACTTCCCAAAGTGCTGAGCCACCAGGTCTGGCCAAATTTTTTGATTTTTTTGTGGAGATGGTGTCTCACTATGTCACTCAGGCTGGTGTTGAACTCCTGGGCTCAAGGATCCTCTCACCTTGGCCTCCGAAAGTGCTGGGATTACAGGTGTGAGCTACTGCACCTAGCCTGTTTTCTTTATTGGCTATGTCTTCCAGTTTGTTGCTCTTTTTCTTTTTTTTATGTCTTGACAATAAGAATTTTTAATTTTAATGTAGACAAATATGTAAATTTTTTCCTTAATCACTTTTTGTGTCTTACTTGGCATCTTCTCTTATCCTATGATCATATTCTTCTATATTGTCTTCTAAAAGTTTCAAGGGCTTAATCTTTGCATTTAAATATTTAATCCTTCTGGAGTTGATTTTTGTGTAAGCTATAAGGGAGGGATCCAGCTTATTTTTTTCCACATGTATAACCTGTTACCTCAGCCCAGCTTACTGAACGAGCTTTCCT
This sequence comes from Pongo abelii, assembly GCF_028885655.2. Taxonomy (NCBI): domain Eukaryota; kingdom Metazoa; phylum Chordata; class Mammalia; order Primates; family Hominidae; genus Pongo; species Pongo abelii. The sequence goes on from NC_085929.1 coordinate 36,098,863, forward strand.
ATCCTGCCTGGTCTGCAGAACCACATCTTGATGTAGGAGAGTAAGGTGTACCCAGATGACATGGTGAAGTGTCCTCCAGTCCTCTCTTCATTTATGATTTTTACCTCCTGGCATATCTGAGGCGCCTTCATTTTGCATATTTCCAGAGCTGACAGCACTAGAGGCCGCTAGTAGGGCTTTGGTGTTTCACTCTATGCATTCATCTTCACGTTTACTGCTACCTGCAAGAGCTCAAACTGCTATGGCACTAGTGGGCCGGTAGGCAGTGAAGTAAATTTGTGGATATTAACCTTTTTGTCTGCTTCTGTGGCCACAGATTCTCCAGCTATGTATCGGGAACCATGATCTATTTATGAGGAGAAGGAAAGCTGATTCTTTGGAAGTTCAGCAGATGAAAGCCCAGGCCAGGGAGGAGAAAGCTAGAAAGCAGGTGAGCACAACCTTGTTTTAACTGATGATGTCACTGTGTGGTCAGTCCTGGACTGGGAGGCGAGGAGTGGTCATGGGCTGGCAGGAGTCTTTTGGCCGTGGACATACCTGCTCTTGTTTTATACCTTTTGGATCTTCATTTGCCGATGCCTACCTGGTGGGAAGTCAGCTCTGGAAATGAGGAATAAACCCTAATAGCATATCTAAAAGAAACATCTCTAGTAATTTCTACACTTGGAGAAATTAAGTGTGATTAACACCAGTTTGGGATGAAATAACCAAGAGTGCATGCATCTATCCATCTGGCTAGCTAGCTTGCTTTCTTTTTTTGCCTGTCTCCCTCCTTGTGCAGCCTTCTCCTTTTCTAATTAGATGGTGATAGAATGCAAGGTGGCATTTCAGTGCTTGCTGCTGGAATGCTAATTTGACTCTGGCTGCAATTCCTCACTGCAGGTCAGGCCTTATGGCATGTCACCTGCCCCAGGACTTGCCAGGAGCATCTATCAGCAGACTGGATGATCTGCATCATTGTTTTCTACTCATAAACCTTCTCTGCCCATGGAAATCCACACAACTAATTTGGGCCTTACTGCTGAGAATATCAATTGTGTTTTTGGATAAACTACTAGATAGAGTAGCAGCAGCTGCAGTTGGCTGCCCTCAGGACTTGCAAGCTCAGAAGTGTAATAATTAGTTTGTGCGCACCTTTCTGATTTGGATACATTGGAGAGGCTGGCTCCCAGCCCTAGGATTTAGAATGAAATGCCCAGTGTGCTTCCAGCTCTCTATCTGTTTGCTTTCTGAGGTGGTGGGCCACAAATGTGTTCTTTGGGATGCTTTCAGGGTGATGGGATGGATTTGTTGGACAAAGAAATCCTACTGAGCCAGCAGGGAGTCACAGTGGAAGTTTCATGAAGAGCTCTTGGCAGTGGCTCATCCCTATAACTCCAGCACTTTGGGAGGCCAAGGCAGGAGGATCACTTGCCTAGGAATTTGAGGCTGCAGTGAGCTATGATTGCACCACTACATTCCAGCCTGGGTGACCAAGCAAGACCCTGTTTCAAAACAGAAGCAAAAACAAAATACCAAAATAAATAAATAAATAAGTAAATAAATAAGAAGGAGGAGGAGAGCTCTCTTTGACCTTTTTCTTACCAGAGCAAAGCTTAGAAGTAAGAAATCTGAAAGTGTCAGGGAATATGTAGCCTGTGGGCCCTGGCAGAGAATAGCAGGAACACTGCAGATCGGCACTGCCTACAGCACAGCAGAGCCACAAACCTGGCATCTGGGCAACCACATATCAGGTGGACAGACACTGACCTTGGAGCCAGATCTGAAATTTAGAATGTGAGTAAGTCAATGACTTACCTTCCAGACCTCAGTTTTCTCATCCATCAGGTGAAACTAATGATATACCTTCTCCATCTCAGATGAAGGGACGTATATTACACCTTACAGTCTTTGTAAGCAGTAAACTTCTTTTGTGAATAGGAGGTCCTTTATATTGGGGTAGAGGTCTTAGGGAAAGTACAGTGCCAGGAACTGAAGGAGATTACCTGGCTTTTTTTTTTTTTTTTTTTTTTTTTTAACAAGAGGGTCTTGTTCTGTCACCGAGGCTGGAGTGCAGTGGTTTCATCATAGCTCACTGTAACCTCAAGCTCCTGGGCTTGAGCAATCCTTCTGTCTCAGCCCCTCAAGTAGCTGGGACTACAAGTGCATGCTACCACACCTAGTTAATTTTAATTGTTTCGTAGAGATCAGGTCTTGCTATGTTACCCAGGCTGATCTCAAACTCCTGGGCTCAAACATTCCTCCCGCTTCGGCGCCCCAAAGTGCTAGGATTACAGGCATGAGCTGCTATGCCTGCCTGGCCTGACTGGGCTCTTTCTTTCTTTCTTTCTTTCTTTCTTTTTTTTTTTTTAAAGAATTATAGATATGTAGTAAGCCACCTTATGGAAATTGTAATATGATGGAAATGAGAGAACAAATTGGCCAAGCTTTTCATTGACTTGCAAGGAGAAAATTGGAGAAGAACTTTCACTGTTTTATTGCTTGTCTTTGCATTATCTTTTTGAGCTCCTCTGTGTGTGTGTGTGTGTGTGTGTGTATTTGGCTTAGGATTTAGAAAAAGCAGCAGTCTTAGAAACCTTGTATGACCAGAGTGTGGGATAAGATTGAAGCAAGAAGTAATTAAATGTGCTTTAATTATTTAAGGCAGAAAATAGTGCAGTGGTCACTTCTGGATTCTGCTTTTTGGACTCAGTTAGTACCCTGGGATCACAGAGGAATGGCACTGTCTTGTGCTTGTTCCCCTTATTAAGCTCAGCATGTGGTCCAATTAATGCAGTGATCCAGAAGGCAAGGGAGGTAGTGATGGCTTTGTACTGTTGCCTTAAGGACAGGGGGCTGTGTTCCTCGCCTGGCTCCCTCCTGTCCTAGGCCTGGCTCAGGAGTTGTCTCCACATGAGGCTGTACAAGTCTGTGCTGTGGCTGTTGCAGCTCCCCCCGTGAAATACAATGTGTGAACTATTGATGCATCACGTAGAATGATTCCGTCTTTTCTGTGGGTCAGAGGCAAGAGTGGAGCTATTGTTGATGAAATCAGAGATGTGAGAGGGGTCCATGTGGATTAGAAATGGTGAGATGGCTAGCCTGCCCAGATGAGAAAGCTGCTTATTTCTGGGGCTCTATCTGAGGGAGGAGGTCCTGCATTGCATCCCATCGGCCACAAGGCAGAGCCACCTGGGGTTTCCCAACAAAAAGCAACATTGGCAAGGTAGCCATTTCAGTGCACTGTGTATAAGAATGCCTCCTTCTGCCAGGTGCGGTGGCTCATGCCTGTAATCCCAGCACTTTGGGAGGCTAAGGTGGGTGGATCATAAGGTCAGGAGTTCAAGACCAGCCTGGCCAATATGGTGAAACCTCATCTCTACTAAAAATACAAAAATTAGCCAGGCATGGTGGCGGGTGCCTATAGTCCCAGCTACTCGGGAGGCTGAGGCAGGAGAATTGATTGAACCTGGGAGGCGGAGGTTGCAGTGAGCTGAGATCGTGCCACTGCACTCCAGCCTGGGCGACAGAGCAAGACTCTGTCCCCCCCACCAAAAAAAAAGAATGCCTCTTTCTATCCAGGTCAAGACTCAGTTTGGTTTTTTGTTGTTTGTTCGTTTGTTCATTCACCACTAGACTGTTTTTCAAGTGGCACAGCTTTCAACTCTGCAACTGGTTTAGAAGGACGGGGTGGGGGGCAATAAGAATGACCCTGGCTACCTAAAGGAAAGGGAAGGAAAAAGGTCCCAAAAGGGGAGACTCTGGAGATGGGGCATCTTTGGGCCCTTGTGGCACCCTAGGTCTCGAGCCCTGTGATTCAATGACTGTTTTTCTTCACCCCTCGCAGATGGAGCGGCAGCGCCTCGCTCGAGAGAAGCAGATGAGGGAGGAGGCTGAACGCACGAGGGATGAGTTGGAGAGGAGGCTTCTGCAGATGAAAGAAGAGGCAACAATGGCCAACGAAGCACTGGTGATTTCTGAGGGGCTGGGGTTCCAGGAGGCTACCTGGGGACTTCCTTGGCTTTTCTGGAGCTCGGTCTCCTGAAAACCATGAGTTAGCAGCGTTTGCTTTGAAATACTTAATTTCAGCTTTAAAAAAATCAGTGCCTTTTCTTTTCACCTGTGTTGGCTGAAGCAGATTTAGGTTGAGCTTATGTGCAGCCAAACTCCACTTTCACCACGAGGTTGCCTTTACAGCAGAGCTTCTCAGCCTGGGCACTACTGACATTTGGGGCTGACCATCCTTTGCTGTAGGAACTAGATCCCAGTAGCAGCACCTCACCCTCCATTTGTAACAATCCAAAACATCTTCAGACATTGCCACATGTCTCTCTCTTTTTTTTTTTTTTTTTTTTTTTTGAGATGGAGTCTCGCTCTGTTGCCTAGGCTGGAGTGTACAGTGGCACAATCTCGGCTTACTGCAATCTTCACCTCCCAGGTTCAAGCGATTCTCCTGCCTCAGCCGCCTGAGCAGCTGGGATTACAGGCACGCTGTAATTTTTGTATTTTTAATAGAGATGGCGTTTCACCATGTTGGTCAGGCTGGTTTCGAACTCCTGACCTCGTGATCTGCCCGCCTCAGCCTCCCAAAGTGCTGGGATTATAGGTGTGAGCCACCGTGCCCAGCTGTACTTTTTTTTTTTTTTTTTTGAGATGGAGTTTCGCTCTTGTTGCCCAAGCTGGAGTGCAATGGCATGATCTTGGCTCACTGCAACCTCCGCCTCCTGGGTTCAAGTGATTCTCCTGCCTCAGCCTCCCAAGTAGCTGGGATTACAGGCGCGCGCCAACACATCCGGCTTTTTTTTTTTTTGTATTTTTAGTAGAAATGGGTTTTCACCGTGTTGGTCAGGCTGGTCTTGAACTCCTGACCTCAGGTGATCCGCCCGCCTCGGCCTCCCAAATGGCTGGGATTATAGGCCTGAGCCACCATGCCCCGCCTGCCACATGTCTCTTGCAGGGGACAAAAAACTCTGGTTCTAACCACTGATTTAAAGGGAAAGAACAGAATTTAAGTTGTTTTTCTCCACATGAAGCATAAGCCTGAGCTGAGGTGGGTACTCAGAGAAGGTGCTCTTGGTACTCCCCATGGGTACAGCCCGAAGGGCCCTTCTGAAAAATTGGGGAATGTGGCTTGTCATCTCTTGTCAGAGGGTCATGGAGGGCACTCAGCAGCAGGGCCCCAGGAGTCCGAGACTCTGGTTTGTCCCATCTCAGTGTTCAAGGCAGATCTGGGCGGGAGAATAGCACATGATCCCGCTTCAGCTAAGAGCACCATGCCCTCCAGATGCGGTCTGAGGAGACAGCTGACCTGTTGGCTGAAAAGGCCCAGATCACCGAGGAGGAGGCAAAACTTCTGGCCCAGAAGGCCGCAGAGGCTGAGCAGGAAATGCAGCGCATCAAGGCCACAGCCATTCGCACGGAGGAGGAGAAGCGCCTGATGGAGCAGAAGGTGCTGGAAGCCGAGGTGCTGGCACTGAAGATGGCTGAGGAGTCAGAGAGGAGGTGAGGGGCACCGGGCACCAGACTGGCGAGGAGGCTGGTGAAGGGCTGCAGACCAGCCTGCCCTGAGGCTGAGCTCTACAGCAGCTGTCCTCAAGCTGCTTGCCCATCTTCTGGGCCGGGGGGAGGCTCCTCCTTGGCTGATAGTGACTGGTGCTTTATCCATTTTGGGGCTGGCGCTACTGGTTGGGCACAGGAACTCAGTTCTCCTGCCAGGGGGGCCTCTTTGTGTCTCTTTGATAAGCCCCTGTCCCTCTGATGGCCGTGTGTGCAGGAAAATCCCTGAGCATATCCACAGACTGCTTTCAGCTGAAGAGATGTGAGGAGGCTCTTTGTGCATTAAAAAAAAAAATGTGGTTCTTTTCTGCTTTCATTCAGTGGGGCTGCAGGAGAACAGCAGCTACTTACCTTTAAAGGGAAGCTAGTGCCTGCATCCCCCAGCCTTCCTTGGCACATGGGGGAGGAGGGCTAGGATGATCTCTGTGATTGGGATGTCCCACTCATGGCCAGGTTGAAGGATGGAACTGTTGTCTGTACTTTTGAAAGACTATTCTAGGTCTGCAACCTTCAGATAAACACTGACACATTCCCCACAGCTTTTGGCTCTGTTGATTTAGAGCACTTGAATTTGGCTTTTAGCTACCAAGGTGCATTCACTACAGTTTTCCTCACCACTCTTTGCATGTCGTTCTGGGAATATGGTTCCTTTTTGCCTGCCCTGCTTCAGGCCCCTTACTGTATATGGGGGTCACTGCCTGTGCATGATGCAGGTTGGGCCAGGTCCCTGCACCAGGCCTCACATGCCGTGTCCACCTGAGCCCCATAGGATGAGGATCTACACCAGGGTGTGGGTGCCCTCAGTGACTGGGCTCATCTTTCTGCTGGAGAAAGTGGGCACAAGGCCCACTGGTGTTTTATCCGGGGGCTGTGAAGACGCAGTTCTTGCAGATTCTGCCCTTTGTGATCCAATATAAGAACTTGATCCTCCAGGCTCTTCCTTTGCCCAGCTCACTCTCACCCAAAAATAAAGCAGAGAAAGCTGCTGGTGCCCCCTCCAGCTCCTCTGACTCCTGGCTGTAGAAGGTCTGGTTTCTCTCATTCCCCACCAGTTTTCCTGCTCTTCCAGTTTAGATTTACCAACTCAAACAAAAATCCTCAGGAATGTTGTCCTTGCTTGGAAGTTCTGATTTCATGTAAATGTCCCTGTCTCACTGTCCTTTTTCACCTCTTCAGGTGCCATCCTCAGGGTTAGCCCAGGTCCCTCCTCTGCAGGGGTAGGGTGGTGTCTTTTCCCGCCACCTGCCCTCTTCTGTGAAGCTGACATCTCATCCTTTCCTTACAGGGCCAAAGAGGCAGATCAGCTGAAGCAAGACCTGCAGGAAGCGCGTGAGGCGGAGCGAAGAGCCAAGCAGAAGCTCCTGGAGATTGCCACCAAGCCCACATACCCGGTGAGCCTGGGGGCCACCAGCTGGGGCTGCCTTAGTCCTGGTGATGTTCTCTTTCCTCCCGGCCCTTCAGTTCATCTGGCAGTGCCTTCAGGGTGACCATTCAAGCAAATGCATGGCTGGATGAGAGGTGCAGAGAGCCTGCAGTTAGGGACAGGGTAGAACATCCTGGTCTGCCATTTGGCTTTGGACTAGTTAGTTGTCTCTTTGGTTGCCTGGATAACAGGCAACAGGGCCTTTTCCAGCTCTGGAATGTTTTTCTTGTTCTAAGTAATATAGTCCCAAATTATCCTCAAGAGAATTTGCTCTCTTGCCTCTTAATGCTGAGCTGAATGTAATCTTCAACTATCAGTATATAACATATATCATAATTATAGTTCTGGGAAGGGATTGGCTGTACACCTCAGAGTGAATTACTGCCGTGCAAGAACGAGCAGCCACTCTCAGTTTGGGGACAGAGAGTCAGACTTCCATTAAATGGGGTCACAAAATGAATAGAAGCCTCTTTCCTTCCTTTCTTCTGTGCATTCAGTTGGCTTTTTTTTTTTTTTTTTAATGCATATTTGTTCAGTGTCCACATAGTGCCACGCAGTTGGAAGTCTCTATCCTGACAGGTGTTCTCAGAGTGCACAGGTGCCTAGAGGAGGAGGACACAGCCCACCCTGGAGGAGCAGGAGAGGCTCAGTATGGTGTCTACACTGATGCTTGAAGGGGGAGCAGGAAGTAGCCAGGTGGAGAAGAGAACATAGGGTATTCAGGGTGAGGGCACAGATGCACACATGGCCCAGACTCACACACGGCACAGTCATCTACATGGCACAGACACACACACGTACCCATACATACATTGATGCACATAGCACATCCACACACACAGCACAGACACACACACGCACCCATACTTACATTCATGCACATGGCACAGGCACGTACGTGACCCAGATGCACAAAGGGCACCAGAGGCACAAGCTGCCCAGGGTTTGAGGTGGGGAAAATGTAAGCAGTTTGCTGTTGCCGTATATCCCGGTTCTCTGTTACTGTGTAACAACCCACCCAAGCCAGCTGTGTGGCTTCATTAGTATCTCTGGTGGCTTGTTGGGTTGACTGGGCCAGACAGAGATCCTTGCTGGGGATCTCTCTGGTGGTCACAGTCAGATGGTAGCTGGGATTGTAGTCGTCTGAGCACTCAACTGGGCTGAACACCTGAGTTGTGTGTTTTGTTTTTATTTATTATTTTATTTATTTATTTTTTTTTTTTGAGAGAGAGAGTTTTATTTACTCTGTCACCCAGGCTGGAATGTGGTGGCAGAATCGCAGCTCACTGCAACCTTCGCCTCATAGGCTCAAGCGATCTTCCCGCCCCAGTCTCCTGAGTAGCTGGGACCACAGACATGCACCACCACGCCCAGCTAATTTTTTTTTGTATTTGTTAGGGACAGGGTTTTGCTATGTTGCCACAGCTGGTCTCAAACTCCCAAGCTCAAGTGATCTGCCTGCCTCAGCTTCCCAAAGTGCTGGGATTATAGGCATGAGCCACTGTGCCCAGCCTATATGTGTTGTTTTTAAAATATACACTGGAGCAAAGCTTATACACTGCTGTAACTGCTCTTTCCTCTTAGCAGTCAATCCTGGAGGAGATCATCCATGTCAGCTTTTTAATCATGTTTTGTTGTGTGGATGGATTGTAATTTATTTAACCAGTCCCTCATGGATGAGTATTTAGTCTGTTTTCTTTTGCAATTTTGAACAAAATGGCACTGAACATCCCTGAACACAAATCTTGACACACACACATGGATATATTGGTAGAATAAATTCTTATAATAGAACTGTGGGGTCAAATTTTCAATTTTGATACTCTCCAAAGAAGTCATACCAGTTCATGCTCTCACTAGTGGTGCAGCAACTAGTATGCGTTTTTGCTGGAAATTTTTATGAAGTATAACATACACATAGAGAAGTGCCCAAATTACAACTGTACAGTTTGAAGAATTTTCACAAACTGAACATACCCATGTACCCAGCACCCAGATCAGAAAACAGGACATCCCTGGCACCCCAGGAGCCTTCTCTCAGCACCCTTGCAGATGGTCTGCCTCAGGCCTTGAGAATGTCTCAAATGAATGTTCCAAGCCTCTGCTCTTTCCCAGACACTGTCCTAGACTCATTACGGGATCCAAGGATGAAAAAGAGGCAGATTGTTTGCAGGAAACTTGCAAATAGTAGAAAGAAGATACAGCCAAAAAGAAATCTTCTACAGGGTGGAATCGCAGAAGAACCATTAGAGAACTGTAAACACAGCGTTAAGGGACAGCAAAGAAAAGGGTTGCCGGCTGGCTGGGAGGGGCTAGAAAGGCTTTGGTGAGAGATCATGGTGTTTGAGAAGGGCCTTGAAAGAGGGATGGAGCATAGGGAGGAGAAATGGGATAGGCAGGGGTACAGAGCTGGGAAGGCAGTAGTCCAGGGGATAATAAACAATACTGTCTGTGACTTAGTAGGGCAAATAGTAGGAGAAGCCGGGAAGCTAGACTGGGGCCCTCTTTAGATGACCCTTTGTGCTGGGATGAAAGTCCAAAAAAAAAAAAAAACTACACCACCCCTGCTTCAGGCCCTACTCCAGTTCCATTGTCCAAGCCCAAGCCCCTTGGTGGGCAGGTGGAGCCCTTTGTGGTGGTGCCCATCTCCCACCCCACCTCTCCACACTGCATGGCAGACTCCTGGCACCCTCGCTGGGCACTGCCCCACCCATTGCCATACCTCCCGCCCGGCAAACCTTCTCCTGGCACTGTCTTGGATCCCAGCAGAAGCAGCATCTCTTCTAGCCTCTGTTCGCTCCCTGGCTACAGTGTTTACCTTTTTTAACAGTGATGATCTGTGAACACATGTATTTCCTGAACAAGACTTTCAGCTGCTCAAAGCCAAGGATACTGTCTTGTTTTCTGCATCTCCAGCCCCTCGCACAGGGCCTGCGAGTTTCCTAAATGAAAAAGCGAGTGGGAGTTTGTGTTTGATTCAGCTGAGCGTGAAGAACGGTTAGAGATTTGAGGGATGAGGGATGATTTTCCTGGATTTGTAGTCTTTGGTATTGTTTACCTGGCAGTGGCAAATGTGGAGGGAGTGAAGTGGAGGGATGGGGGCTCGTGGTGGCATTGGGAGGTGGGACCCGAGTTGTGCCCATTGCCTCTGTGGCTGCTGGAGGATCAGTTGTCAACACAGTAGTGTCCTTCTGTGCTTGTACGACCCAAGCTCCTAATCCAAAATTTCTCATTAACAGCCCATGAACCCAATTCCAGCACCGTTGCCTCCTGACATACCAAGCTTCAACCTCGTTGGTGACAGCCTGTCTTTCGACTTCAAGGATACTGACATGAAGCGGCTTTCCATGGAGATAGAGAAAGAAAAGTATGTAGCCCCCTGTGCCCTGCTGTGGGCAGCCGTGAACTAGAGTGAGTGATTGGGGCCTTGGGAAGCTGGGGCAGAGGTGAGAGGTCGCTGCAGCAGCCTGTCATTACTCCTGCAAAGGTTTGCTCTGCACTTACCCCCTGGAGGAAGAATTTCCTTAATCAGAAATTAAGGGACAACAGATCAGCATTCATTCTGAATGAATAAAAATAAAAATTTTTATCCAGGATAAAAATAACACTTGACTGGTGACCTGAAGTTTTTGGTGGTTCTAAACCTCACCTAAAGTGTAGGACTGGGTTGTTAGCATCTCTGAGTCAGTTCAACTGCTGTTACACTACTGGACTGTAGTCACCTCCTAGTTGCATTCTCCAGCAACTGGGATCTGTGGTGGTTCCCATGTCTAGAACAAACAAAGGTGAGAGAAGAGACTCAGGCTCGAGGCTGAGGAAAGCTGACAGCTGGTGGGGCCACTTTGCTGCAGTGGGTGGCGCTGGGCAGGGCCCCAGCATGGCCTGATCATGGCAGCAATTGCTGAGCTGCCCTCTGTCTTCCCTTTATGGTGGGTAGAAGTGGATCAGAGATGGAAAGGAAAGGATCCCCACTGCAGAGGAAATCTAAGCGAGGGCCCCTAATTCCCAGAGCTAGCGGTAAGTTGGTTAACTGCTGCTGCTTGCTGGAGGACACCCACAGTAGCTACCATGCACTGAGTGCCTGTGTGTCAGGGGTTTTGGCTTTTGTCACATTTAGTTCCTGCTAACTTACAAACATCAAACTGACATCAAAGGTAGGTTTTCATGTTCCCATTTTATAAGTGAGAACTCAGATTTAGAGAGTTTAGTGAACTCCACCAGCATCCCACAGCTGATGCAGAGGGGTTGAAACCCCTCACCCATCTGACTCTGCAGCCCATGTGCTTTTACCATGGGTGGTATCCTCAGGAAAACCCTTTGGGGAAAGTGTCTCCATGGAGTCCAGTATGGGCAACCACAACCCAGGCTGTTTTTCTTTGGGCTCTCACACTGAGGGTATAGCTAAGTAGCCAATGAACCAGAGCCTCTAGCTGTCATATCTGCTGTCCATGTTCCTTTCACCATTATCCAGACATATATATTTATGTGGTTGGGATCCGGGATCAGGGTGAAGCTGTTCTGTGTCTGCTATTTTATAGTTTGTATTTTGTTACTATCTTAGTTTGTTTTGGCTACTGTACAGAGGCTGGGTAGCTTATAAACAACAGAAATTTATTTCTTGGCCAGGCACAGTGGCTCATGCCTGTAATTCCAGCACTTTGGGAGTCCAAGGTGGGGCAGATCTCTTGAGCCAGGAGTTCAAGACCAGCCTGGGCAACATGGCAAAACCCCATTTCTACTAAAAATACAAAAATTAGCTGGGTGTGGTGGCACAAGCCTGTGGTCCCAGCTACTCAGGAGGTTGAGGTGGGAGGATTGCTTGAGCCTGGGAGGCAGAGGTTGCAGTGAGCCCAGATTGCACCACTGTACTCCAGCCCGGGCAACAGAGAGACACCCTGTCTCAAAAAAAAAAAGGGAAAGAAATTGATTTCTCACAGTTTGGGAAGCTGGGAAGGCCAAGATCAAGGCACGGGCAGAGGTGGAGTCTAGTGAGGGCATTCTTCCTGGTTCATAGTCAGCCCCTTTTTGCTGCGTGCTCACCCAGTGGAAGGGATGAGGGGTCTCTCTGGAGTCTCTTTTATAAGGGCACTAATCCCATTCATGAGGCTCTACCCTCATGACTGCCCAAAGGCCCCACCTCCTGACACTTTTTTTTTTTTTTGAGACGGAGTCTCGCTCTATCGCCCAGGCTGGAATGCAGTGGTGCGATCTTGGCTCACTGTAACCTCCACCTCCTGGGTTCAGGCGATTCTCCTGCCTCAGCCTCCTGAGTAGCTGGGATTACAGGCGCACGCTATCATGCCCAGCAAACTTTTGTATTTTTAGTAGAGATGGGGTTTCACCATGTTGGTCAGGCTGGTCTTGAACTCCTGACCTCATGATCTGCCCACCTTGGCCTCCCAAAGTGCTGGGATTACAGGCGTGAGCTACCACGCCCAGCCGGTGATTAGGTTTCGACCTATGAATTTTGAAGATATGAACATTCAGACCATGGCACTTCTTACCCTTGCACGTATTGGCAGAGTCTCTATACTAACCATGGCAATCCCTATGGAGTGTTTTTGGTATTTGTATTGCATGGTTTTTCTGGCCATACCTTGTAGTTGGACACTTTGTGGGTGGTTTCCAGATTTTCACCATCATGGATGCTGTCACTCAGTGTATCTGTTCTCAGGTGAGGGTGGGGATCTTTTCTTCCTTGCGTTGGGTGAGCTTCTGAGTGAGCTTCTTTCGTCTTTAGATGAAGTCTCAGAACAAGTGGGAGTGTGGATGTGGCCTATCAAAAGAGATCACGTGAAGCTGGGCGCTGTGGCTTATGCCTATAATCCCAGCCCTTTGAGACCAGGGGTACAAAGCCAGCCTGGGCAGCATAGCAAGATCCTTTAAAAAAAAAAAAGAGTTTACTTGAATTACTGCTCCAAGAAGGGTTGAGACAAGGAGATTGTTCTGGGTTCCCAGGAAGCTTGTTTCACGTATGTTTTTTTTTTTGTACAGAACAAAAAGCTGTCCATGACAGCTGGTATTTGTAGAGCCCCCTATGAGAATGTACCAAGGGCTTTTCTACTCTTTCTTTTTCTTTCCTTTTCTTTTCTTTTTTTTTTTTAAAATAGAGACAGGGTCTTGCTATGTTTCCCAAGCTGGTCACCAACTCCTGGGCTCAAGCAATCCTCCTGCCTCAGCAACCCAAAGTACTGGGATTACAGGTGGAGCCACCGTGTCTGGCCTCCTACACTTTGTTTTATTTAATCCTAACCATGGCCCTGTGATCATTATCCCAATTTTAATGATGAGGAAACATTCATAGCACTTAAGTGACCAGCCCAAGCTCCCATGGCCTGTGAGTGGCCAAGTAGAGACATGAACCCTAGGCCTCAAACCCTAGATCGCGCACCAAGCAGCTTGTGGGCCACAGAGCACCTGAGCCATGTCTCACTGTCTGCCCAAGCCCTGATGCATGATACCCTCTTGCCGGCAGAGTGGAATACATGGAAAAGAGCAAGCATCTGCAGGAGCAGCTCAATGAACTCAAGACAGAAATCGAGGCCTTGAAACTGAAAGAGAGGGAGACAGCTCTGGATATTCTGCACAATGAGAACTCCGACAGGGGTGGCAGCAGCAAGCACAATACCATTAAAAAGGTACCCAGGGTCTCTTTCTTGTATTTTGCTGATCAGGACCATCATTAATGAAATGTGCGGTTGGCATCTGGTTTCCTCAGTAGCCAAGTCACTAGACTATTGGCATCTTTTGTATGTACTTAGTTGAGGAAATTTTTAAATTTATGCCAGAAAGGGAATTTAATCTGCCAATGACTATGAACCCATTGGCTGGATGGAAGTTGAGCTTGTGTTAAAAGCTCTAATGTAATGAACCCCTGTTACAGGGTGGATTTTGATCCCTCATTTAGCAGTAAAGCATAATGCCCTTTTAAGCCAAGGGGTGTTATACCCAGGGAGCTGCCTTACTTTATGAGAAAGCAGAATGAAATGGAGGCTATTGAGAATGGACTTTCCCTCTAGTCTTGTGGTGTCTTTAAGTGGCAAGGACTATAAAACCAAACTGAATTTTTAACTTTTTTCATACTTAAAAGGAAGTGTCTAGGAGAGAACCTCTTTGTTTTAAAAGAGAAGACTTTATTACTTTGCAAATGGTTTCATATCTTTCTCTATTGGTATTTTGAGCTTTCAGCATTGTCGAGATTCAGAAGCTAAATTCCATACTAATTATCAGCCCAAGAGCATACCTCTCTCATTTGGGCCAAGCAGAAGGGTCTTCTCATGCCAAATAATGCTCTGCTCTTAACTGATAGCCCAGGACCAGGTTAACACCTGTAAAATAGGTGTTATTAAGATAAGACTGTCCACTGAGTTTAGGTGATACTGATACAGTTAATTTTTTACTCTTTACCTCAGTCTTTAAAATGGGCTTCCAGTTTTATGGACTGTCTCTGTTTTTAGTGGTTAAGCTGTATCTGAAAACTCCAGGGGATCTGTTTCTGCCTGCCTTTGTTGTTGGGTACAGTAGGCAGCCCTGACTTCTACCTCTCGACTCCAGTCACAACTGGCACCGGGTAGAGAATTCCTGTTAATAGTGCAACCTAGAAGGAAAGGCATTTCCACATTCCACATTCTTCTTTCCTCTGGCTTCTGTAATTTACTGGGCTTCCCTTCCAAAACAAAATTATTAAACAGTAAAGGGGAGTTCAAGGGAGGCCTCAGCCATTAAGGAAAGAGGTAAAATGATGGCTGAGCCGGTGAGCCAATCAGCCCTTAAATGAACTGCCTCAGACACCCCATCTCACCCCTTACCCCAGCCTTGTCACCTGGGTTCCAGGAACAGTCTCACCATTTCCACTGCTGCGGCAATGAGCAGGGCCCTCAGCCACAGAAACCTGCAGTGTGAGAGCTGGAGAGACCCCATTCCAAGCCACTAAAACAAACAAAATCACTCGTCACGATTTCAGGCCTATCCAAGCATTTTGCAGATGGCACTTATGGCATTGTTGATATCACAGGGTATGTTTTTGTTTTTCTTCATTTTATTTTGCTGGTTTAGCCTCAAGCCCAAGGCAGAAGACCTATCTGCATTTGAGCCCTCAAAGTAGGTTGTTCCCAGGTACTCTCTATGTGGTGATGGTACTGCCCTCTGTGATACTAACCCGTGCATGAGCTTGCCTGTCTCTGTCCTCGGGCCACACTGAGCCCTTACGAGGGCAGGTGGTGCCTGGGTACTGGCCGCAGCATGCTTTGAGTCTAAAAGCAGGCACCCACCCTGTGGAGCCAGACCAGCCTCCAGGGCCCCAGAAGACTGCCTTGTTCCGAAGGGCATGTCATGGGACTGTAGGACCGGCCATTCTTCCCATCTCGTGTCATTGTTGGGCTGGGGAAGGTTATGGCTTCTTGTCCAGTCAGGTGTGTCTAAAAGTCCTTTGTCTTGGTGGCATACTCCTAGCATGGAAATGGGGTCAATCTGGGCACTTTGGAGACTGGTGTCTTTAACTCAAGATCAAGACCTTTTATGCGGTGACAGCCTCTCAAGACCCATGGTCACACCTGGCAGCTTCTGGTCGTGGGGCGAAAGGGTTGCTTGTGCTGGCTCATTTTCCTTTAGAGCTTTCCCTTTCTGTACACATCCCTTTTCTTTTCAAATAAAGCAAACCTAGAGCACAGGGTCTGATATGTGAGTCCACAGGGAGTGGACTGTCTGTTCATCCGTGCTCAGCCACCTCTGCTTCAGCTTCCTCTCCACAGGCTGAGCAGAGATGTGGTCAGAGTGAACTCACATTGGAACAGTACACTCATGGCACCCCGGAGAGGAGCGGTCACTGGTTGCTGAGTGAATTAACTGAATGTTTGCTGCTTTTCACCTGCAACAGTTCATTATTCTTCCAGCATGCCTAGGCAGTGGAGAGAATATATTTTGCCCAATAATAAAATGACATCCTGCCTCTACTTCTCACCTAATCCCCAGTAGTACCCATGCCAACAAGCCCCACACCACCCAACAGCAGCATAGGATGTGTCCTTTGGAGTCTTCCCCGCAGTTTCTGCTCATAGAGTAGAATAAGCTCATTGGAACCTTTCTACCAAAAAGAGATCTGGCATAAGATAGATCCTACTTGTGGTCGTTATCCCATCAAGAGAGGTCAGCTGTTAAAGTCCCTGATAGATCTCATTAAAAGGTACACTTGAGCTGTCAGTGGTTCCAAGAATCCATGACATGAACCCTGTTTTGTATGTGACACTTTCATTTAGCGGGCTCCTGTTTCTTCAGCTTTCATACCCATGTTGGCATTGATACAGAACAGTCCGTGCTCTGAGCAGGGCAGTTATGGCCAGCATTGTCATGGGCAGGCCAGCTCATGGCACCCAGAGTAGCCAGGTGGACCCACCTTGGTTTACTGAACTTTTTGTAACCACGGAGGCAAGCAGAAAATCCCGCTGCATTTCAGCCAGTGCTGCCAGGTGTTCCCTCCATGGGAAGGTGCTGCTCAACCTGAATGTGACTTCCTCTTTCTTCTTTCTATAATGATGCAGAATGCTGAAATTCTTCAGGGTCCTGATTTTGACTGTCATTTCTCACTGAGCTTTTACTGCAGACAAAAGAAGTTTCATTTTTAGTTAAATTTGCACTGCTCCTGGGACATGCATGGATGCATTTATTTATTCATCCATTTTAATGTCTCGATGTGAACTTGTTTTTAAAGCAGGCTACCAGGCAGTTAATCAAACACTCGGGTTAATCAAGGGTTAATAAAAGCAGGGACTTGATGTTTAATAGGACAGGCATTCTCTCAGCATCACTAGATTAAATAATGCTGCACTATTAAATTTTGCTGCACATAAAGTTCAGTGCATGTTCCATTTTCTAGACTTTGGCAGTGCCTGTGGTCAGTGACCGGGACTGATGAGCAGCCACATGCCTGCACTAGGGTGGCTCTGGGGTGGTGCATGCTGCAGTCTGGCTGGCACAAGCCTAGCTGAAGAGAAGTACTGCTTTAGGCTTGGATGTGGGGTTACCTAGATGTCAAGGGCAGAACTCCATCTAGAATGCCTGGGGATGAGATACAAAAGCTGATAGTGAATGGAACAGTTTCCAATGTCCAAAAGCTCGCTAATCTGGGATCAAACCAGCCTGCGTTGATGTTAGTTTTGTTTTGTTGTGAGACACAGTCTCCCTCTGTCACCCAGGCTGGTACATTCTCGGCTCACTGCAACCTCCACCTCACAGGCTCAAGTGATCCTCCTGCCTCAGCCTCCCAAGTAGCCGAGACTAGAGGTAGTAGCCACCACACTCAACTAATTTTTGTATTTTTTGTAGAGATGGGGTTTCGCCATGTTGCCCAGGCTGGTCTTGAACTCCTGAGCTCAACCAATCTGCCCGCCTCTGCCTCCCAGAGTGCTGGGATTATAAAAGTGAGCCACCGTGCTTGGCCTGTTTTGTTTTTAATAAGGTTTTTTGTTTGTTTTGTTTTGTTTGAGACAGGATCTCACTCTGTCACCCACGTTGGTGACAGCCTCGACCTCCTGGGCTCAAGCGATCCTCCCACGTCAGCCTCCCAAGTAGCTGGGACTACAGGCATTTGCCACCATGCTTGACTGATTTTTTTATTTTTATTTTTGTAAAGATGGGTTTCGCCACGTTGTCCAGGCTGGTCTCAAACTCCTGAGCTCAAGTGATCTTCCTGCCACAGCCTCCCAAAATGCTGGGATTACAGACATGAGCCATTTTGCCCAGCCATTGTATTTGTCCTCATTTTCAGTACTCTTCTGCCTCGCTGAGAGGTCGCAGAGTCTGTGTGGTTTCAGCAGTACCCATGGGGGCTGTGTAACATTGAAGCTGATTCAAGGAGTTTGCCCTTAGGCTACCAGGGGTTACCGCATTCCCTCAGGAATGCTGAGCGGCCATCCAGCCTGATTAACCGAGATTCCTACTTCTCTGCCACTTCCTTTCTCTATAATTCATACTCGCTCTTTTTTTTTTTTTAATTATACTTTAAGTTCTAGGGTACATGTGCACAACGTGCAGGTTTGTTACATATGTATACATGCAGCCGTAAAAAAGGATGAATTCTTACTCTGTCTTGAGGCACAGTGTCCTCACCTGCAAAAGGTGAATAAAAATAGTCTTTGCCTCCAGGACTGTTGTGAGGAATAAATGAGAGAATGTGCATGCAACACTCAGTGCACAGTCAGAGCTCAGTAAGGGGCTAAAACTCTGAAAAGGGAAAATCTGCTTGTGATCCTGCAGCAAAGGGCGAAGGACCGCATGTGGGCCACACCACCACATCTAGGTACACAGCTTGTGGTGGGCATATTCATTCATTGTATTAATTGCTATGTGGCTGGAAGTAAAAACTTTTAAAAAGTCATAATTGGCTGGGCACAGTGCCTCATGCCTATAATCCCAGCACGTTGGGAGACCGAGGCAGGTGAATCACCTGAGGTTGGGAGTTTGAGACCAGCCTGACCAACATGGAGAAACCCCGTCTCTACCAAAAATACAAAATTTGCCAGGTGTGGTGGTGCATGCCTGTAAACCCAGCTACTTGGGAGGCTGAGGCAGGAGAATTGCTTGAACCTGGGAGGTGGGGGTTGCGGTGAGCCAAGATCGTGCCATTGCACTCCAGCCTGGGCAGCAAGAGCAAGATTCCATCTCATAAATAAATAAATAAATAAATAGCCATAATTAACTTCACTGTTTCCTTGTAATATTTCACTTGGGTTTGCAAGGATATATTTTTCTCCTCTTGCTAATCTTAACTTCCTGTATTTCCATTTTTCCCAATTGATGATCAGTACAACTAGTTTGGCATTTGCATCTGAGTCAGAGCAGTGCTGGCGATCAAAAGCCGCCCTGGGGAACCTGGAATTGTTTCATTCTCAGCGGGAGCGACACGTGTCCTGGCATCTGAGCCTTCCGAGTGAGGGGAGTGAGTCTGGCAGTCAGGCTGGGGTTGGGGGACACGGGGTGCCTTGAGCCTGGCTTTCGTACCTTCAGAGCCACAGTGCCAATGATGGGACTGGTGGCTTGGTGTGGCGTAACTGTACCACCATACCTTGAAGGTAAAATGCAGTCCTGGAATATATACATTCAGGGTCTTTCTTTCATTGCTTCTCAAGAGAGGGGTTTCAGTCTCCCGATCCTGAGCTGGTCTGAGTGCCAGCAAACAAAGTCATCACTTTTGTGCCTGTGGTCTCCCAAGGAGCACAGGATTTCCAAGGAAATTGATGGATGAGAAATCATGGGGGTGGTGGAGCTTAGAAAGCTTATTTCATTAGTAAATGGTTTGAACCGTCAAGGTCCAGCTGTGGTTTCCACTGATGGAGGAACAGGAAGAAGAGGAGCCTTGACATTTATCTCAAGCGCCAGCAGCTTCTCTTGGATCAGGAAGACATAAAAGTCCAATGTCATCTTCAATTTGTGTGGGCTCCCCTTGGAGTTGCAGAGCCGGTGAAGTGAAGTAGAACAGTTAAAAAAACACCCGGGGAAGTGATAAATCACAGAGAGAGATTGCGTATGTGGGAAAGGCGTCTCCCACAATTAAAACAAGTGGCCAGAGCCTCCCTGGCGACCTCTGGTCTGCATTGCCAGCCCTGAAGATGGCTGCTAAATTACTTAAGTTTAATAGGTAGTTAATATAGCCAACCCTCCTTATGACCCCAGTGGGCTGAATGGCTCTGCTTGCTTTAGGAACTGGGCATTGTATGGTAGAACATCTTGGCCTTGACATAAAAGGTAGCATACTGGCTCTCCAGCCCTGAACCTTCCCTGCTGGAGCAAGGCAGGGGTGAGAGGGGGAAGGAAAGAAAAAGGAGTGGGGAGTGGGGTGGGGAGCAAGGATTAACAGGGAGCAGTAGCAGCACCAGATGTGGGCATAGCACACTGGGAAGAAATTGCAGTGGCGATCTGAACTCTTCCTCTCTGCTTCCTGGCTCTCTGGAAGCCCAGGGAAGGCATTAGGAACTGCAGGCTGCTCTGAGTGCTCCTCCCGGATGGAACACCTTGGGCTCATCCCTGAAGGCCACTCCTACCACTCTCACACACTGAGTTCCTGGTCTCATAACTGTTGAGAGCTTAGTTTTCTTGCTTGTTTCTGGTAGCTCTAGATAGAAGAATGTCTTGGCCTGTTTTCTAAAAGTCAACAAGCCAATCCTGTTTTTGGTTAAGAGACTTTACCCGGTCAAGCAGTTGTTCTTTGGGAGGTGTTGAAGAGCCTACAAACCTGCCTTGCCTGCCTAGGTATTTTACGACCATTTGGAGGTGCCTGAGGATATTACCAGGCCTTATTTGAGGCAGTAAAACACCCCGTTCGGCCGCTCGGCACCGAAGATGTGTTTCAGTGCAGCTCTCCTCGGCACCGGATTCGTTGCTGCAACAGTGGGAGGGAAGAGCCAGATGCAAACTCATTCTGCGAGCCCGAGGTTCTGTTCTCATGATCCTTGCTGTGATTTCTCTTTTGATGTTGGCAATTTTAAAATGACATCAGTCTATCTGGACCTTTTTCCTAAGGCTCTTGCTCAGACCACTGAGTAGATAGCCGCCACCTGCCCAGTGAGGTGAATCAGGCCCATTAGGCCATTTGTCAGGGGAAGGAACAGAGGAGCAGCGGAGAGCCCTGCTGGCCGGTGCCACAGGGCAGCCTGCAAAGCAGGTAGACAGGTTTTCAGGCAGCTTTTGCTGCTTTGGGTCCCTCAGGGATTAATACACAAAAAGGGCCCCTTGGGTATTCAGTGGCAGATTTCTCTTGAGAGCAGATAAAGTCGCTAATACCAAATTGGATTTGTTCATTGGGGTGGACTTGGCCTTTCGTTCCACCTCTGTGTAGGGTAAGTGTGTGGATAGTGCTCCCACTGTGCACATCACCAGATGGCATTTGGGTGCAGCTTTCCCTAGCCAGACTGCAGAAAAGCTTGATCTGGGCCAGACGCAGTGGCTTATGCCTGTAATCCCAGCAATTTGGGAGGCCGAGGCAGGCAGATCACGAAGTCAAGAGATCGAGACCATCCTGGCCAACATGGTGAAACCCCGTCTCTACTAAAAATACAAAAATTAGCTGGGCGTGGTGGCATGCGCCTGTAGTTCCAGCTACTCAGGAGGCTGAGGCAGGAGAATCGCTTGAACCCAGGAGGCAGAGGCTGCAGTGAGTCGAGATCGCGCCACTGCAGTTCAGCCTGGCAACGGAGTGAGACTCCGTCTCAAAAAAAAAAAAGAAAAAGAAAAGCTTGATCTGGCCACTTAGTACAGCCATCCCCCTTCACTGGCCCTTCCTCTTTGCTCATTTGGAAGGGGGAAGGTTTTCCACACCCCAAACCAAAGATTCTTTTGGAATTTGCTGCTACTGGATTCAGCTGTCACCTTTCTGCTCCAAGTCTGCTTTCTCCCTGTGGATCCGGTGCCAGAGGATCTGCGCGTCCATTTGTGTCTACACCCTCCCTGGCTCCTTCGTTTTCAATATGTAGTAATGGAGAGGAAATGTAACATGATTTTAGGGCTCACATGTCAATTCCACTGCATTTTTATGGGACAAGCAGAGACCCAGCGCCTGGAGTTATTAGGTTAGTATCTAAAATGGGTTCAACACTGTGAGTCTTATTGTTTAAAATGAATGAGATGATCCCCTCCTGCCTTCTTTTCTCCTCCCCTGGGATGAGTGGATTCAGGCAAGGCCCCCAGAGACGAGTTGAAGGAATCCTGGTGCTCTGATTAGTTTTGTTCCCCAGCTTAATTGTACAGCTGCCTTTCTCTCACCACTGATAGCCAAAGTGGCTCTGTGTCTCCCCCAACCTTCCCTTGCTTTAGGAACAAGATGATCACAATGCAGCCTTGTGAATCAATTTTCTCTCTGTGCTGATGAAAGTGTAATTCATTCTTAATCAAGCAGCCTTGCTGCTGCAGGCTCCGTGCCGGAATACATTTAGTTACCCTCCCATCACTTTGGGAAACGATCTCCCAAAAGGGCTTTTAGAGGAGAGCTGGAAGGAGAGTTGGCCGTGCGCCTCGTGCTGTGGTTTTCCAGCAGGGGGCACTCTCAGGAACAATGCTGGTGGAGGCTTTGTAGCTGCTGCTGGCAGGGCAGCAGGAGAATGTTTGTCACAGGTGCTGTCCAGGCTTGCTTTCTCCAGACCCTGGGGCCATTTCTCAGAAGTACCTTAATGGGCCACCCAAAATCCTCAGGTAGCAGTGAGGAGGAACAGTTGAAGATGCAGATTGCATGCCTGGGTTAGAGAGTGCCGGCTGGGTACCAGGTTCTTTTAGCCAGCCTCCTCTGTCTTTTTAAGTAGACAGATGTGTCTCCTGAATCTGAACTTGTTTAGATTGGGTGGATGTGTCTGTTTTTGTCACACCACACACAATTTGGGGAGCGTAAGGAGGCCCAGCTCTGCCAGAATGGAACTCTCCTAAGTTCTCCCCTGCCCTCTCACAGCCTGCTGGCTGTCACAAACAGCTGGCAGTTTTATGGACAAGTGGGCGGGGGAAAAGGGACTCTGCCAGGGCTGAGTCTCGATGTTGGGCAGGAAGTAAAAGCCAGGCCCCAACAAGTGGATCAGAGGGGGGATGTGAAGGTGAACAGTCAGATAGCAATAAAGCCTCATAGATCTGCCCCAGAGAAAGAACCAAGGAAGTTCGTCTCCTCAGAATGGAATTGGATTAGTGACAGACTTGAACAGCCGGTTCAGTTGAGAGAGAACTTAATTCCTCCTGTGTTATTCACACGGCTGATTCTAATCAGATGTGAAGAGACAGCTGGAGGAGAGCAGCGGGTCAGCCCATGCCTGGTGCGGAGGCTTCATGTTCTTGTAGGCATCTTCAGGGAACTGGCAGGAGCGCTTTGGATTGGAGACTCTGAGCAGGGCCCTTGGGTTTATAGCCTGCCCAAGGAACTGGGCCTGGCTGCGGGACTCCCATGGTTGGACCTCGTCTAGATTCAGTGAAAGTTTTGAAGGAAAGTGCGTGGCAGACGTCACTGGTCACGTTCACCAGAGCTTGGCCCACTTGTCTTCAGAAGGATTCAAAGGCAGTTGACCAGACTTGGCAGGTCCCAGACTGGTGCAGCCACTATCCTCGAGACCCTGGTTGTACACCCTGAGGTGCTTCTGCTTCATTACCTGCTGAAATTTGGAGACCTCTTCTTCCTGGATAACCTTCAAGATACTCATTGTGCATGCGAGGAATTCCCCGCCCTCCTGGGGGGACTCCACTCCCCAGGCAGGCAAGGTTGGGCAAGGGGAGGGCTGTTGCTGGATTGCCAAAGGGAGCATGGACATTTTTGTTTGGAATTCAGGGTGGGGATGGGACTCACCAGAGTGGCTTCAGTGCTCGACTCACAGTGCAACATAGGACAAGGTGAAGGCCTTCTTGGGAGGCCTCTTCTGGCTCTAGCAAGCAGGTGTTGCTGGGCAGTGTAGAGGGACCCAGGCCAGTCGCTGAGCAGGAAGATGTACCTAACACTGGTGGGCCCGCACACCTTAGGGTATGAGAGCATCGCAGGGGAACAAGGAAACTTGTTAGCTGGTTTTCATGTGTTTAAAAAGAAGACTCGGAGGCAGAGTTTATTTTATGAAGGGCTGGCTTTTTGCCATTTCTTCTGAGCTTTTGCCTTTTCCTTCATGAATACTTCCTGTCTATGGATGTACTGTAAATGTGACAGCCAGTGAGCTTTCTAGAAGCAGCAGATGGTGAAAGATCCACAGGTGAGGAGCCTGCCCACTGGAGGAGTGAGACAGTGCCCAGGCAGGGCATGCAGGTGGCAGAGCTGTTTGCATGCCCTGCAGGGTGGCTTCCTAAGCTCTCTGTAGAAAAACTGCCTGAGGGCAAATGGCTCCCCTGAGCTTCTACCTGCAGGAAAGAAGCTCAAGGGCTCTCCTCATCTCACTGCCTGCCTTCCTCACCTGCTGGGAGGAGGGCATTGTGGTGTCTGAGATAATAGATACCCCCAAGGTGGAAGCAGAGCCATGGGGATGCCTGGGAGGGCCACTCCAGCAGCAGGGAGGAGCATTGTGCAGTAAATTCTGACTCCGGGGCTCCTGTGGGGATTGGAACGCATAGGAATTGCACAGTGAGGGTAAAGGGTGGGGTGGCAGCAGCCGGGTCTGTCTAAGGGGCAAGCAGCAGTGGCCAAAGGCTCCCAGGGCCCTTGGGCAGCAGCCCTTGCTGACCAGTGCAGCCAGGTCGTGGCTGCCTCCAGCTGGTGGGTCTGCCTTTCCCTCTGACCGCCTCATTGCCTTCTGGAAGACTGTGGCTCTCTCTCCTGCCCAGTGGCTGTGGTGCCTTCCTACTTCTGTGTGGGCAGACTGATTTCCCTCTCTACCTTTACTTGTGGCTGAGGCGAAGCTCCTGCTCTTGCAAGATAAGAGGTGGGGCTAAGGCGCTGCAGTGCAGCTGGGGTGGGGCTCAGGAAGCAGCCCGCCCACCCCAGAGCACTCTGCATCCTAATAAGCACATGCTCGAGTCACTGGAATCTGGTGCTGCTGGCACTGCCAGAACCCTCCCCTAGCACCTCGAGGGGACAGCCAGCATGCTGCTTGGGTGGAGGATCCAGGAATTCTTGGAGCCAACATTGCACAAATGGGCAGGAGCCTCTCAAGGCCCTCACAGCCTAGGCTCCCTGCCTGGGGAAGTGGCCAGGCTTCATGGGGGCATCACTTGGCCTGCCTGGTAGACATGGAGGCCAGTGCCATACGTGACCTTGCTGTTGCCTGCACCCCTTCCTAACGAGCACCCTGCTTCCCGCTGGAAGGAGAGGAGCCAGGGCTCCTCCCTCCCCAGGGAGGGGAGAAACATGATGCTGCTATTAGCAATAACAGCTGCCGAGTTCCCACCATGCGCCAGGCACAGTGCTGAGCGCATCACACGCGGTTCCCAATTCCTCTGCGTCTCACCCCACGAGGAAGGGGCTGCCATCACGCCCACTTTACGGTGAGGAACTGAGGCCAGAGGGGAGCAAGTGACCTGCCCAGGGCCACACAGCTGGTCAGTGGCCCAGCTGGGCCTTGCACCAGGCAGCTGACTGTGCCTGTGTCTGACTCAAAGTGGCTGTTCTTTTCAGAAACCTGAGCGGAGACACTGGGCTCACATGCTTTCATTTAAACCCTCTCCCATTTTTGTCCCAGTAGTTATCTGGCAGCTAAATCTCTTCCTCCTTTCTTCCCCAGTGACCATTCTGGTTCCTGTCATCACGGGGCACATAACTCCTGGCCCTTCTCCTCTGATTACATTTAGGGAGAAGCCCATCCTGACGCAGCTCCCTTCTAGAGGGAGTTCCATTTAGGCAAAAAAGCGCTCTCCATTCCCATCAGAACCGGGCTTTCTGAAGGGCTCTGAAATTGGTTCCACTGAAGAAAGCAGCTGAGCTGCCTCCCCACATTCTGCTTGTTAGTTGGGAACTTCAAGGCCAAAAGATTTGGCAGGATTTAAAGAGTCGCTCTCAGGCTGTCTCATTCTGAGCACACTAATGCTGTCTGTCTTCTGATGGTGAAGTGGTCGGTTTGGAGTCTCCCTCCCCTGCCCTTTATGGAGCTGCCGATAGTACTGAGGACTCTTCACATGCAGACTCCAGGGGTCCAGAGAATGGGCCAGACCATCTTACCTGCCCCATGGCAACCTCCAGAGGAAAGAGGCTCAGAGAGGTCAAGCGTGTCCGCAGTGAGCTGCTGATGGCAGCTCTCGGACCTTCTTAGCCCCGTGTGGAGCTCTTGCCTCTCCCGTGAACCTCAGTTTAGCTATCATCATAGCCCACGTCCTGGTCGCTTAACAAACATTGAGCTGCTGATCGGCACATAGCACTAAGCCAGATATTTGGGGGATATGAAGATGAATGGTACAGACTCCCTCCCCTCCACCCCCGCACTCCTGTGGGAAGTCCCAGAGCTGGAAATGGAACACAGTCACATCCAAGGCATTGATTTCAGGAGTCAGCAGAGAGCAGGGAATAGGGAGAGTGCTGGCTCCAGATGCTTCTGTCCAGGGAGATGCTGAGAAGTGGCCCAGAGTCAGGGGCTTAGGAGGTTGCAAACTTCACCATGCCAAGAGCTCAGTCCCTGATCCACCCCATCCCCTTCCACATCTCCCTGACTGTCCTTCTTTACATTTGCTGGGCAGAGTGCCACCTGTGTGCACCAGCCCTCCCTGCCTGCACCAGCCACGCTGAGAAAGCCGTTGCCTCCAGCTCATGGAGAGAAACACCTTCTCAGCTGCCAAGTCATGAGCAAGTTTGCTTCGGTACCACCTGGGAAACCAGGAGTAGAAGGGGTAAACTCTTCCTCATCTGCCACAGGCCTGCCTTGCCTGAGGCCATGTCACCTTACCCCAGCCATGTTGCCAGGGCATGAGGACTAAGATGCTTGCCCTGCCAAGCCCAGAGGGGATGAGCAGCCTCAGCTGGTGCCACCACAGACAGCACACCACAGAGGTGGCTCAGGGACCTTGGTAGATGGGAATGTGAGAATCTATTAAAATAGGCAGGGATCTCCGGTCCTCTGTCAAGAGGCAATGCTGATGGCTTTTTCCTGCTGGCGTGCCTCTGCCCACCAGCCCTCCCCTTGCACATCCTCATTTGTCACCTCCTAATTTGAATTATTGGGCAAATCTGGCCGCTTATTTGGGACTGACAGCCAACTTCTTGAGCATCTATTTGAACAGCCTTCCCTTTCGCTCCCAGCCACCTTTGAGGTGAGTCCAAGTGGCAGGACAGGACCCTGTGTGACAGAGCGGAGGTCTTGTGCCATCTCAGCTTCTTCTCTGCTTTCTTACAGCTCACCTTGCAGAGCGCCAAGTCCCGAGTGGCCTTCTTTGAAGAGCTCTAGCAGGTGACCCAGCCACCCCAGGACCTGCCACTTCTCCTGCTCCCGGGACCGCGGGATGGACCAGATACCAAGAGAGCCATCCATAGGGAGCTGGCTGGGGGTTTCTGTGGGAGCTCCAGAACTTTCCCCAGCTGAGTGAAGAGCCCAGCCCCTCTTATGTGCAATTGCCTTGAACTACGACCCTGTAGAGATTTCTCTCATGGCGTTCTAGTTCTCTGACCTGAGTCTTTGTTTTAAGAAGTATTTGTCTTCCTTTGTCTAATGTGGGATTCCTGACTCCCTTCGTCCAAGGCACCCTGGTGTGTGTGTGTCTTGCACTCCAGAGCTGACCTCCAATGCCCGGCCTGGGAAGTCATTGTAGGGAGTGAGATACTGAATCCCTGAGAAGCCAGTGCCATCATCCCCACCCAGCCCAGGGTTCCGGAACATTCATTCCCCCACGGGTGAGGACCTGGCATGCAGTGAAGCAGCCCAGCCCGGCGGATCCCAGGCCCAGCACGCCTGCCGGCTTCTCATCGTCAGGGAGCCCTCCCAGAGCTCGTGACGAGCAAGTGCTGGGTCCCCGCCAGGCACCCCGAGGTGGCGTTCTGGCTGGCAGCTGGTGGGGAATAGGCAGGGCAGCTGTGGCTGGGGAGAGACTTTAGGCAGAAGCTGTGATGCAGGCTGACTGCCAGCCAAGGGGCTGGGTAGTGCCGTGCGGGAGCTGATGGTACAGGGCACTCGCTGTCCCCATCCGGCCACCCTAGACCAGGGTCCAAGAGGCAGGCAGGAGCCACTCATGTCTTCCCCATTGCCCGACGCCCAATGACGCTGTGTGGGGCTGGGGCACTCCCTGGTCGTACTGTAGTCAGTACCCGTAACCCGACTATGACCAGGGATCCGTAAGCCCTGTGACTCCACAGGTGCTGCTTCTCACCGGCCCAGTCTGCACGGCCCATCTGCTTCACCTTCCCTCCCAGCCACGTGCCAGTGGCCACAGGCCACTTCCCAACCCACTGTTGTACTCAGGCCTCACTTTGCTGTTGCCCTTGTCCCTCTTCGGGCCCTGAATTTTCTGTTCCCTGAGGGCCAGCCAGGGCCCTTTGTGCCCCTCCCAGCACAGGCCCGATGCAGGTGTCCACTCACAGGTGGCACTCACCTAGGCTGTCACAGGACCCACCTCCATGCCAGGCAACAGAGGGCCACAGAACCACCCCCACGGCTCACTCCGTGGTCTGGGGCCACCTTCTTGCCCTTTCTTTTTTTTTTGAGATGGAGTCTCTCTCTGTCACCCAGGTGGGAGTGTGGTGACACACTCTCGGCTCACTGCAACCTCCACCTCCTGAGTTCAAGCAATTCTCCTGCCTCAGCCTCCCAAGTAGCTGGGACTACAGGCATGCACCATCACACTTGGCCAATGTTCTGTATTTTTAATAGGGACGGGATTTTGCCATGTTAGCTAGGCTGGTCTCAAACTCACACCTGAGATTACAGGCGTGAGCCACCGCACCCAGCCCCTTCTTGCCCTTTCTTTTCTCCATGGCTGATGCTGCTGTGGCCAGCCAGGGCCCTTGAGATCCTTCCAGTTTGGCTGTTATGCAAAGCAAGTGATTTGTCTTAATCAGATAAAAGATGGAGGCTATGGGGGCCTCAAGATTTTTGGAGAGCAGAGGTGGTCTCTGGCAATTCCATCTGGTTTTGAGAAACTTAGCAGCTCACAGAGCACAGAGATCCTGCCTTCTTCCCACTGTCAGGCTGACCTAATGGGGTTGGACTGCTCGGCAACTGCTTGGGTCACCTTGCCCCAAGGAAACCAGCCCTGGGTGCCACCCAGCCACTTAGGGTCTACAGGGTGGGACTCCAGACCTAGAGCATAAGTATGGATGCTGTGGCCCTGTGTCTTCCTAGTGTGACCCAGCCAGGAGCAGAAGCTTCAGGCGTTTGTAAAGTGAGGTCTGGCTCTGCCTCCTCTTGTTTTTTTTTTTTCTGTTTCTGTTTCTGTTTTTTTTTTTTTTTTTTTGAGATGGAGTCTCACTCTGTCGCCCAGGCTGGAGTGCAGTGTTGCGATCTCAGCTCACTGCAACCTCCGCCTCCCAGGTTCAAGAGATTCTCCTGCCTCAGCCTCCCGAGTAGCTGGGACTACAGGCGTGTGCCACCACGCCTGGCTAATTTTTGTATTTTTAGTAGAGATGGGGTTTCGCCATGTTAGCCACACTGGTCTCGAACTCCTGACCTCAGGTGATCCTCCCGCTCCGGCTTCCCAAAGTTCTGGGATTATAGGCGTGAGCCACCGTGCCTGGTCTCTTCTCAGTCTTGAAGCCCATCCCTGGATTTCCACCGGGAGTTACTTTCCTCCTGACCTGTAAATTTGTTCTTTAACAATGGCTGCAGGCGGGAGCATATGGTGGTTTATAAAAACGCTATCGGGCTTTGTTTCCTTCTTTAGCTGCCGTGTGTACTTCTGAAGTCTGGGAAGTGCCAAGCCACGCGGCCTCAAGGGAGCTGGCTGGTGTTTGAGCTCCCAGGTGGCAGAAGCACCTGGGGCTCCAGGGAGCAGGCTGGGAACTGCAGGACCTTGCTCGGCCAGGAGCATCTCAAGCCCCAGTAGCAGGAGAAAGAAAGAAAGAGATGCCTGGTTTTCACAGACTGGTTCCTATGGCTGGCATGACTGCATCCTTTTTTTTTTTTTTTTTTTTTTGAGACGGAGTTTTTGCCCTTTTTGCCCAGGCTGGAGTGCAATGGCGTGATCTCGGCTCACCACAACCTCCGCCTCCCGGATTCAAGCAATTCTCCTGCCTCAGCCTCCCGAGTAGCTGGAATTACAGGCACGCACCTCCACCTCCGGCTAATTTTGTATTTTTAGTAGAGACGGGGTTTCTCCATGTGGGTCAGGCTGGTCTCGAACTCCCGACCTCAGGTGATCTGCCCACCTCGGCCTCCCAAAGTGCTAGGATTACAGGCATGAGCCACCGCGCTTGGCCAGACTGCGTCCTTTTTAAGCGAACATTTTAGGGCCTGAGAGCTTGTCAAGTAAGGAAGTCTCAAGCCCATAGAGCGGCGTCCTGACCATGGTGGTTTCATTACGAGCCCTTCTGCTGGCTCTCAGGCAGAAGCCCCATGGCACCGGGACCATTCATGAGGTCACTGCCCAGCTCATGATGTCCGTGAGGCTGTCCTTTTGGCCAGTAGCCGTGTGCAGCTGTGTGGCACAGACGGCTTCGTTCATCCTGATCAAGGCCCCACCTCAGCCACAGCAGTCCCCCCAACCTGTGTCGTCCACCCTATTATTCATGTACCCGCCAGGCCCTGCTAGACAGCACCCCGTGGCATTACATAACACTTCATGAGTGGCTGTGTCTTGTAATTTTGGGGACAGGTTTCTCTCTTTCCCTCTTTTTTTTTTCAAAAGCCCAGAGACTGACAACCAGCTGCAGTGTCTAAGTGTTCCTCACTGACAGGGTGGGGCCTCACCGCCCCTGGAGGGAGTAGCCTTGGCAGGGAGACAGCCTGGCCCAGTGACCCTGGGCCCAAGCCAGCCCCTCCAGGGCTTTCAGGGAAGCGCCATCCATTTTCAAAGATGTCAAACGTCACTTCTTCCTGTAGGGCCCGAGTCCTGCCTCCTGTCAGGGCCAGATCATAGAAGGCTATTTTCTATTCTGGGGAACGATTGTAACTTAAATGATTGTTTTAATAAAAATTCTAAGCTGGAGAATACTTGCCTTGGGCTTCCTCAGTTTGCCTGTTGCTCAGGCCATTGAGGCGTCAACGCGGCTGGGTGGCGGGGCTGTCTTGTGGTTCTGTGGAGAAATGAGCCCTCTGCTGTCCCTCACTGCTTGGGCCTTCACGTCTGGCCCCTTGTCTTTGGTGGCAAAAGAATCATCTCCTTCCACAGCACCCCTAATGACACCTTCGCCAGGGAACTCCCTCCCTCTTCCTGGGGGCACTTGGGGGGTGGCAAGGGCCCTGCATGGCATCCCAGCACTCCATTTCCTCTCTGTGGTCCCTGCCCATCCGTGATTTCAGACTGGAGAACTAGGGAGCTGGGCTGGGTGATCCTTCCAGACATTTCTGTTTTCGGCGTTCCAGGCTCTGGGGGTGCATGCAGAGCCCCTGGGGCCCAGGCGCTGTCTGCAGAGTAAATGAGGTGCAGCCACTGTCAGGGCTATGCGACATTTGCACTTGAGGTTGGAAATCACCACTGCAGAGCTTATGGTTTGGGTTTTGCTTCTGTTTTCTTAAGCAACAAAAGTCCTTTATTAAGACCAAAACTTCTAAAGGATAACTCTGTCCCAAAGCACTGCAGCCCCAGTTGGAGATTCAGACAGCACAGTGTGGCTGCCAGGACTTCTAAGGGACCCACTCGACACACTTGTCAGGACATACTTCAGGTTTCCATTGCACAAGCCGGTGAGGAAAACAGCCTATCAAAATACACAAGGATTTTCCAAAATGTTTGAGTTATACATAACTTGTTTTTTGTTTTTTTTTAGAAAGATATTTGAAGTGGATAAACTAAAGAATATGAAAAGTTTTTTTTTTTCTTTTTTTTTTTTTTTTTTTGAGACAGAGTCTCACTGTGTCACCCAGGCTGGAATGCAGTGGCCTGATCTCAGGTCACTGCAACCTCTGCCTCCCCGGTTCAAGTGATTCTGCTGCTGCAGCCTCATGAGTAGCTGGGATTACAGGCGCCTGCCACCACGCCCAGCTACTTTTTTTGTATTTTTAGTAGAGACGGGGTTTCACCATGTTGGCCAGGCTGGTCTCCAACTCCTGACCTCAAGCAATCTGCCCGCCTCGGCCTCCCAAAGTGCTGGGATTACAGGCGTGAGCCACCATGCCCGGCAAGAATATGAAAAGTTTTAACAATTTGTTGTTAGCTTTGAATATATAGAATTGGTCAACCTGGGCCACATAGAGAGACCCCGTGTCTACAAAAAAAAATTAAAAATTAGCCAGGTGTGGTGGCTGCACCTGTAGGCCCAGCTTTTTGGGAGGCTGAGGTGGGAAGATCACTTAAACCTGGGAGTGTGAGGCTGTAGTGAGCCAAGATCATGCCACTGCACTCCAGCCTGGGTATCAGAGCGAGACTGTCTAAAAAAAAAAAAAAAAAAAAAAAGTGACAGAGTGAGACCATCTCAAAAAAAAATGGTAACTAATTAGACTTTTTATTAGATGAATAATATAAACTCATTTCTCAAATGTAGATTGTTATTTTTAGTAATTGGAAGCAGTTTGATTTCCTACGTAGTCTAAGCCAAAGAAAGCACTTTGAAAAATATTGGTTGGTCATTTAAAGCCGTCCAGGCAATATTTTCACCTAAACTTTCTATTAAAGACAACCCGACCCCCCCCGCCGCCAACCAAAATAGTAAATGTGACCTGAGGTCAGAGGTCCCCGCTAAGTAGAGTTAGAATTACTAATACCAGAGTTCCAATGACTGATTCTAATGGTATTTTGGTATTGAGGAGATCAGTTGAATTCTTTGCTGTTTTTTCTAGTCTGTAGTGACCCTGCTGTAAATGCAAAGTGGGGGGCCAGACCTCAGTGCTTCACTGTGGCATTTGCCGCCAGTCCCATCGGAGCCCCAAGTGACTCATTCTGGCCTCCCTGCTAGCACTTCATTCTTTGCCTTTGGTCCTCGCCTGAGTGAGGAGTGCCTGGCAGCTGTTCCCCAGGGCTGCCTACCCCAGAAGACTTCATGTGGCAGAGAGGATAAGGAGCCACCCACATATAATGAAGAGTTGGCAGCGAAACTCTGGGGGGAAAGGTATTGGCGAGAAGACTGCTGTGACTGTATCTAATCCAATTTCTTAGCCGTCTGGGGAAGAGAAAGTCGGGCACCCGCATGTTCTCCGTCTCCCTTTCAGACAGCCCAGGCAGCATCATCTCCAGCAGAGAGGGAGGCCAAGGGCTCCTCTCCCTCTCCCTTGCCGGGCCGTGTGGGGCTCCCTGGCAGCCTGTCATTACTGCATTACGGCAGGATCCTAGCCGCAGCCCCAGCTCCGGTAGGGAGACTGCAGCTCACTTCCAGAGAGATGGCTCTGGACCTCTGCGCCGTGATGGGAGCACCTGGGGAAAATTACAGGGCCGTTAATCTGCCCAGCAAGGACTCGAGCTGACTCGGAGAGGAACCCCCGCCGTGTCCTCTCCTGGTTTCCACTTGATGCCCATTTCTCACCAAGTTGGTGGCCCCAGAATAGCACCTGGCATTTCGCCTCTGAGCTGAAATCAAGACTTCTCCTGAAGGGCTCCGCAGTCGGAGCAGCCAGAGGCACCTCGCCCCTCCCCTAAGCCACACTCGCCCAGGGCAGAGGTGGAGGGCACCTGGCTCTTCCTTCCCCACAAGGGCCAGACCTTCCACCCCCTGTGAAGACAGTTGACAGTGAGGCCTCTGGGTACCCGGGGGATGTTGTCAGGATAACGTGAAGAACAGGAACAAAATGCACTCAGGTTTCTAAGAAAAGGGGTGTAGACCTGTCACAGTGTTACCGTAACTTACAAGTAATAGACACAGCTGGCCTGAAGAAGGGTGAAATCTCTACCATTAGCTGCAGGGGGAGCTGGGGAAACGGCACAGCTGAGAGGCTAAGAGCCCTCCCTGCCTCAGAACACAGAGAAACCTGCGTTCCTGCTCGGCCACTGACCAGCCATGTGAGCCTAGGTAAATTGCCCAGTCTATTGGGCACTGCAGTTTCTTCATCTGTAAAATGGGAATTTTATAGGGTTTTGTGGGGATCACGAATGCCCAGAAAGCTCTAAGCACCTTGCCTAGATGTGCGTCACCACTCGGTACATGGTGGCTTTTTTTCTGAATGCTGCTTTTTGGGGCAGAGGGCAGGAGGAAGCAGAGAAAAGAGCCATAGTGACTCAGGGGATGTCACAGCTCAGAGGGATCAGGTCCACTCACGGCTCCCCTGTGGCCTCCATCCCCTCCACCTGCACCCTGAGCTTAATGAGCCTGCAGCTGGTCTGTTTGTCCGAGCCCATGTTTGCCCAGTGCCAGCTGCAAAGCCCGGGAAATGATAGATAACTCCGGGCTGGAGCTGCCTGCGAAGGATGTTCTCATTTTGTCCCATTAATACTCGCTGCTCAGGTCAATAATTGACTGGAGGCTCAGGATGGGAGAGAACCAGGTGGGCCACACTGTGCACATGAGCTCTTCCCTGAGCCTGTGAGTACCTGGGCTGTAAAAATCCAACTGCAGACGCCAGGGAGGCACGGGAGTGACCTAATTTTCTCTTATCAGGCATAAGGAAGAAGTCCCATGGAACCTTGCCCATTTCCAATATAAATAATGTCATTCCCCATCTGCCTGCTCAGGGAGGAAGGGGCAGCCTTTGATCTGAAGGAATTAAGTCGGTAAACAAAGCAAAGAAGGCTGCTGAGGTGTCCCAGGCAGGCACCTGCTGTGCCATTTACCCTGAGAGAGAGAGAGAGAGAGAGGAGTTAAATTTGGACGAGTGGAGTGGACTGACAGGGACAGCCCAGCCTCAGGCCGGCCCTCCCCGGATCTCTGAAGTCTCCCTTTATCCCCAGCTGAGCCAGGCAGCGCCTCCCCAGGAACCCTGGCACACCCCTGCTGTGGCAAGCTGCTCATGGTGTCTCCACCCTCCCCAGCAGGGGCCCTCCTTGGGCCCTGGGGATTTTCAGCAGAGGATAATTCCCAGGGAATATATCTGAGAAAGTCAAGTGCTCTGGGATGAGCAGATTAGCCTGGAGCCCGGGGCTGGAGAGGAGCTCCACTCTGGGAGGACCGGGCCCTGTCTGTCCCAGCAGACGGCAGCTCAAGGGTCCAGCTTGCGCTTCAGGCCAGCTGGCTGTGGGCTCTGATCCCCTGCAGCTCTCCGCCTGTTGCTGTGTGGCCTTGAGTAAGTCCCTTCCACTCTCTGGGCTTCCATGCCTTGGCTATAGAAGGTCAGGTTTGGACCAGAAGAACTCGAGGCCCCCTTAGGTTCCAACTCCACAGACTGGTCCTCCGAGGTCCCCCAAGGCCATGTCAAGCCAGCTTCACCTTCCAAGGAGCCAAAATGGGAGTGACTGGCCCAGGATCCCGCAGGAGTGGCTATGGCTACGGCCATGGCCGGGAGCCGGAGTGGAACCAGGTACCCTGCGGGGACCCCAGCCTGGGGCCTGTGTTAGAGCTCCCACCACATCCCTCCTTTCTCTTGGACCCACGATCCTCTGGCACAAATTCGGGAGGGGCCACTGTGCTGCCAGCCCCCGAGCTCAAGTGAAAGGCAGCAGGCGCCAGGGCAGGGATTGGCACGGCCACTCTGGGCTTTCCTCTTGAGCAACCAGGCCCAGCGCCCGTCAGCCCGGGTGGTGGAGGGGGGTGGCAGGAGCCGCAGCGTTGGCCGGGCCTGCTGTGACAGTTGCTCTGCCCCAAAACCCATGGGACCTCCCTTCTTTGCCCACGCCTTCATCCTTCCCCCTCCTCACCCCTCAGCCTTCCTCACCCAGCCAGAGTTCCTGAGTTCCTGAGGCTGAATCTATTAAGTCCTTCATATTAACCAGCAAAGGGGGAAACAACCCTCTTTCATCTTAACTGGAGTGAATTTGCATTAACACCTGGGGAGTTCTGTTTGCCTTGAGAAGGCGCATTGCTATTCTGAGCCGCACATGCTGTGGGGTTAGTGCAGTATCCTATTCTTTTATTAATACGGCTTTCCTCTCTTCCCTCCTCTTTTCCCATGGAAGGGGGAGAGCAGCTGGGGATGCCAGGGCTCCCCACATCACGCAGGAAGGGCCCCTGGAAATGCCAAGATGGGAGAGCAGCTCCCAGCTGGGGCAGATTCTTCCCCTCAGAAGGTGTTGGGGGCAGCTCCCAGCCCCAGTCCAGAGTCCCCTCCCTGCTGTGTCCAGTGCATGCTGTGTGTAGGGTGGAGAACCCCGCAAGGCAGGGCTCAGGGAAACACCCCACCCTCAGGAGCTCCTCAGGGCAGGGAAGGTATGGGGAGGGGGACACCAGGGGGCCAAGAGCCGTAGATACTCAAGGATGACCTCCACTGGGCTCAGGGGCCCCGCGAGGTCTCTCCCCCAGCATTACAGGGGACCCTGACTTGGTGGCT
The DNA here is from genome assembly GCF_028885655.2 of Pongo abelii. Classification (NCBI taxonomy): domain Eukaryota; kingdom Metazoa; phylum Chordata; class Mammalia; order Primates; family Hominidae; genus Pongo; species Pongo abelii. The sequence goes on from NC_085929.1 coordinate 36,134,674, forward strand.
GCTGCGTGTCTGCCCCAAGCGTGCTGCTCCTGACCCTCCGGTGACAGGACTGGTATTAGCCACCTTCGGTCCTGTCCAGGCTGGAGCACATGGATGCAATTTAGGATGCTCGAGAGTGCCTGGGAAATGCTGAGTCTAGGATGGGGGTGGGCTGGGCAAACCTTGGTTTTCAGGTCTCAGACCTGGAGATCAAGATCAAGGTTCTAGAAAGAGAGAAGTTTAAGGCAGGGGAGGGAACAGTGAAGAGTGAATGCCTCCCCAGGACCCCTCACCCCCCACCTCCTGACCACCCCACCACCCTCCCCTCCCCTCCCACCTCCTGACCACCTCACCACCCTCCCCTCCCCTCCCCTCCCACCTCCTGACCACCCTGCCACCCTCCCCTCCCCTCCCACCTCCTGACCACCTCACCACCCTCCCCTCCCCTCCCCTCTCACCTCCTGACCACCCTACCACCCTCCCCTCCCGTCACCCCCCTCCTGACCACCTCACCACCCTCCCCTCCCCTCACCCTCCCACCTCCTAACCACCCCGCCACCCTCCCCTCCCCTCACCCCCCACCTCCTGACCACCCCGCCACCCTCCCCTCCCTTCCCACCTCCTGACCACCCCGCCACCCTCCCCTCCCGTCATCCCCCACCTCCTGACCACCCCACCACCCTCCCCTCCCCTCCCCTCCCACCTCTTGACCACCCCACCACCCTCCTCTCCCCTCCCCTCCTGACCACCCCACCACCCTCCCCTCCCGTCACCCCCCCTCCTGACCACCTCACCACCCTCCCCTCCCCTCACCCCCACCTCCTGACCACCCCACCACCCTCCCCTCCCCTCCCACCTCCTGACCACCCCACCACCCTCCCCTCCCCTCCCCTCCCACCTTCTGACCACCCCACCACCCTCCCCTCCCCTCCCACCTCCTGACCACCCCACCACCCTCCCCTCCCCTCCCCTCCCACCTCCTGACCACCCCACCACCCTCCCCTCCCCTCCCCTCCCCTCCCACCTTCTGACCACCTCACCACCCTCCCCTCCCCTCCCCTCCCACCTCCTGACCACCCCACCACCCTCCCCTCCCCTCCCCTCCCACCTCCTGACCACCCCACCACCCTCCCCTCCCCTCCCCTCCCACCTCCTGACCACCCCACCACCCTCCCCTCCCCTCCCCTCCCACCTCCTGACCACCCCACCACCCTCCCCTCCCCTCCCCTCCCACCTCCTGACCACCCCGCCACCCTCCCCTCCCCTCCCACCTCCTGACCACCCCGCCACCCTCCCCTCCCCTCCCCTCCCACCTCTTGACCACCCCACCACCCTCCCCTCCCCTCCCCTCCCACCTTCTGACCACCCCACCACCCTCCCCTCCCCTCCCCTCCCACCTCCTGACCACCCCGCCACCCTCCCCTCCCGTCACCCCCCACCTCCTAATCACCCCACCACCCTCCCCTCCCCTCCCCTCCCCCCTCCTGACCACCTCGCCACCCTCCCCTCCCCTCACCCCCCCCTCCTGACCACCTCGCCACCCTCCCCTCCCCTCACCACCCACCTCCTGACCACCCCACCACCCTCCCCTCCCCTCACCCCCCACCTCCTGACCACCCCACCACCCTCCCCTCCCCTCACCCCCCACCTCCTGACCACCTCGCCACCCTCCCCTCCCCTCACCCCCCACCTCCTGACCACCCCGCCACCCTCCCCTCCCCTCCCACCTCCTGAGCACCCCGCCACCCTCCCCTCCCCTCCCCTCCCACCTCCTGAGCACCCCGCCACCCTCCCCTCCCCTCACCCCCCCTCCTGACCACCTCGCCACCCTCCCCTCCCCTCCCACCTCCTGAACACCTCACCACCCTCCCCTCCCCTCACCCCCCACCTCCTGACTACCCCGCCACCCTCCCCTCCCCTCCCACCTTCTGACCACCCCGCCACCCTCCCCTCCCCTCCCACCTCCTAACCACCCCGCCACCCTCCGTCCCCTCCCCTCCCCTCCTGAGCACCCCACCACCCTCCCCTCCCTTCCCCTCCCCTCCTGACCACCCCGCCACCCTCCCCTCCCCTCCCCTCCTGACCACCCCGCCACCCTCCCCTCCCCTCCCCTCCTGACCACCCCGCCACCCTCCCCTCCCCTCCCCTCCCCACCTCCTAACCACCCCACCACCCTCCCCTCCCCTCCCCTCCTGACCACCCCGCCACCCTCCCCTCCCCTCCCCTCCTGACCACCCCGCCACCCTCCCCTCCCTTCCCCTCCCCTCCTGACCACCCCGCCACCCTCCCCTCCCCTCCCCACCTCCTAACCACCCCACCACCCTCCCCTCCCCTCCCCTCCTGACCACCCTGCCACCCTCCCCTCCCCTCCCCTCCCCTCCCCACCTCCTAACCACCCCACCACCCTCCCCTCCCCTCACCCCCACCTCCTAACCACCCCACCACCCTCCCCTCACCCCCCCTCCTGACCATTCTGCCACCCTCCCCTCCCCTCACCCCCCCTCCTGACCACCTCACCACCCTCCCCTCCCTTCCCCTCACCCCCCCTCCTGACCATTCTGCCACCCTCCCCTCCCCTCACCCCCCCGACCACCTCACCACCCTCCCCTCCCCTCCCCTCACCCCCACCTCCTGACCATTCTGCCACCCTCCCCTCCCCTCCCCTCCCCTCCCCTCACCCCCCCCGACCATTCTGCCACCCTCCCCTCACCCCCCACCTCCTGACTACCCCGCCACCCTCCCCTCCCCTCACCCCCACCTCCTGACCATCCCATGAGATGGCGGAGGGGAGAAAGGTGCAGGGCAAATGGGAGTGGGGAGCTGGGGCAGAGAAGGGGTCCCATGAGGACCGTGGGTGAACTGGGGGTGGGGGTGCCCGGGCCCCCCAGTGCTGCTCAGAGTTAATAACTTGGCCTCTCAGCCTCACATTCCCCTCCTGAGTGCGTTCAGAATCCACCACAGGGTCGCTGTGCGGTTGAATGAGATCACAGGGACCCGTTCTGAGCCAGTGCCGGCTGCAGTGAGAGTTTATTAAACGAGGCCTGCCGCTGCGTGGTTATGGCTGTTTACTCTTAGCTTGTCCTGAGCCAGTTATCAAAGGAGACAGCTCAGGGTTGGGAGGGCAGTGGGCCAGGAGGGGTCCTCACACGGCTACGCCTTGACTCCTGGGCCCTGGGCAGCTGGTCCCATCTCTAGACCACCCTAAACGGCCCCCCCAATAAAGAAAGGGGCAACCCTCCCAGCAACGGGCATCAGTCCATTGTATATTGACAGCAGGAGAGGGGCTGGTGGTTGCAGATGTCCCCAGGGGGGTGACAGCTTCAGCTGGCCGGGCACAGCCACTCCTCAGGGATTGGTGGGAGAGTCTGGAGGCTCTGGAGACCCTGGACTGGTATCAGCATTTCATGGGCATCCCCAGCCCCTCTGGCAGCCTGCCAGCCCCCACTCACTACTGGACCCATGCCAGGTGCCACGGCTGCACTCTCCAGTGACATTTACCAGCTGGGAAGTGGCCACGGAGACGTGAAATCAATGTCGCCTGCGGCTAGCCCACTTCATTAGAGCCGGCTCAGCTCCACTGGGTAGGGTAGCACAGGCTAAGCGCAGCCCCCTCTCCAAGCCTCCCAGCTCCTCCTGGACCCACCTGCTTGGCTGATGGGCCCCGTCCCAACCCCAGCACTGATCCTGTGTGCGTGGGGTTGGGGCCACAATGTCTTCTGAATGCCTGCCTGGCCAGGCCCTAGGGAGAATGAAAAGAACACCAGCAGTCACCTGAGTGGGCCTCGCACACTTGGTTTCTCCCTAATCCTCACAGTAGTCCCCAGAGGGGGCCACGACCATTAGGCACACCAGGGCCCAGTGAATGCCAGCGGCTCCCACTTACCTGGAGTCAACACCAGAGACCCCCATGAGAGCCCCATGCAGTTAACCATTATCCCCATGTAAGACAGAGGAGGAAACTGAGGCTCAGGGAGGCCAACTGACTTCTCGGAGCTGGGACTTGAACCCTGTCCTCCTCATGTGCCTGGCTCATTCAGCAACTCAACCTCAGAGAAGAATCCCCCCAGCCCCGCCCCGCTCAGAGTGGGTGGGACAGGAGACCCTCCCCTCACATTGCCTGGGTGCAGCCCACGACCCTCTGAAGGGGCTCAGCAGTGGGAGGCCCAGGGGGGCTCGGTATGGGCTAAGCAGGGGTGGTCCCGGTCTTGGCCTTCCCCTCCTCACGGCAGGGGAGGAAGCTGGGATGTGGGACTGGGCTCGGTGCTCCCTGGTGAGGAGGAAAGAACCCAAGTCTGGGGCGCAGATGCTGCTCTGCCTCCTCCAGCTAGGGGCCCCAAGCAAGATGCTTCACCTCTTTGTGCTCCAGCTTGCTCAGCTAGAAAACGGGGTCACCGATGTCTGCCTTGGATGAGTAAGTAAGATGATGTACTTACAGTGCTTGCACAGCGCCTGGCACAGAGTGAGGACCCAGAATGCCAGGGAGCTTGCGCCACCAGAAGGGATGATGTCCCGTAACATTTGCGTTTATCTGGCAGGCCTCTGCAGATGCAAAACTCAGACTGAGCCACCTGTAACCTCCAGAGTGCCCGGGGCGAGCTGGTGGCCCAAGCCTGCTTGTCTGGCCCCCATCCCCAGCACCATGCCCAGCACAGCACCTGGCATGTAGTAGGTGCTCAGGACATATCTACTCAGTGAATAAATGAGTGTCTGTTTACCCATCTTGAGCATGTCAGTGCCTGAGAAACTCAGCCCACTCCCAGGCTGCTGTGCAATTCAGGTGAAATGATGGCTTGGAAAGGGCTTGTTTTTATAATTAAAATGCAGAGAAGGAGGAAGAGGGAGGTGGTGACTTCCCAGCAAATGGGCGTGGGGGCTGGGAGAGAGTCCGGTGCCTGATGTCCCCTTGGCCAGCTGGTTGGGCCAGCTGAGCTGTAATCACCGCGGGCCCGGTCATCACTCAGCCACCCGCTCCCCACGCCTCTCTGGCCAGGAGGAATATCCGTCAAAGTCTCCTTCCCCATGACAGCCCAGACAATCAGGCAGTCCCGCCTGAATCCACCGCTTGAAGCCTCCGCCTCCTCCTCCTGCCAGCCCAAGAGGCAGAGGCCAGGCAAGGTCACACCCCCAAGCCAGGCCAGCCTGTCCTGAGCCCTGTCTGCATGCCAAGCACAATGCCCACCTCTGCACATCCTCCTCTCCCTTGGCGGCGGGCACTGCTGCATCCCTAGTCCTTACAGATGAGGATGTGGTCTCCCGAGACTCACCTGGGTCACACAAGTGAGTCCCATAAGAGCTATCACTCTGAGCCCCCCACTTTTAACCTCTGCAGCCCTTCTCCAGGCCTCAGTTTTCCTTGTGCACCAGCGAGCAGCCGTTTTCTAAAGGTTCCACCCCGAGGAGCCGGCTGGCCCCCGGCCAGCATCCCAGGGACAGCATGATGGATGAGGATCCCACGGGGGGCAGGTGCGACACGCACACACACCCGCCGACCGACCGTTGGGTGATGGATCTTTTCCTCCTCTCCCCCTCCCCAGGAGCTCAGCTCCATCTGGTCAGGCACAGTACCAGGCTGATGGATGGGCCACTCACTGGGCCACCCTCACCGCGGCTGCCTCCTGCACTCTGGATACTGCACACCAGGGTCAGCAGGGTAGGTCTGCGGCTGCTCATTCAGTCATTCAACAAACACATATTCACCAGGGCCCACTATGTGCTAGAATGAAGCAGTGAGCAAAACAGACTAGGAAACCAGCCATCACCCTCCATGTGACAAACATGGTCACAGGGCAAACAGAGGGTGACTGTGCAAGCCAGAGGAAGCCTCTGAGCTGACTCGAGGGACCAGGGCAAGGAGTCTTCACAGGACAAAGAGAGCAGCTTCTAGAAAGGCCTCCATGTGAGAAAGGGCAAGGCATGTCCACACAATAGTGACAAGTTCAGGATGGTGGGGTTGGGATGAGGGCAAGGGCCAGGGCAGGCTGAGAGGTGGAGCAAGGCCAGTTTGGGCTCACCCCAGGGCAGGAGGGTGCTGGGCCAGGTTGGCACTTCCAAAAGACCCTGCTGCTGCCAGGGAAGGAGGCATGCTGAAGGTCTGCTGAAATTCAGGAGCAGGCAAGGCGTGGTGCTGTGCACCTGTAATCCCAGCACTTTGGGAGTCTGAGACAGGAGGATCGCTTGAGCCCAGGAGTTTGAGTCTGCAATGAGCCATGATCACCCCATTGCACTCCAGGCTGGGTGACAGAGAGAGACCCTGTGTCAAAAAAAGAAAAGAAGGCAGGGCACAGTGGCTCATGCCTGTAATCCCAATAAGTTGGGAGGCCAAGGCAAGCAGATGACTTGAAGTCAGGAGTTCGAGACCAGCCTGGCTCAAACATGGTGAAACCTTGTTTGTATTAAAAATACAAAAATGGCCAGGCGTGGTGGCTTACGCCTGGAATCCCAACACTTTGGGAGGCCAGGGTGGGCAGGAGCTCGAGACCAGCCTGACTAACACAGTGAAACTCCATCTACTAAAAATACAAAAATTAGTTGGGCATGGTGGCACGCACTTATAATCCCAGCTACTCAGGAGGCTGAGGCAGGAGAATCGCTTGAACCCGGGAGGCAGAAGTTGCAGTGAGCTGAGATCGCACCATTGCACTCCAGCCTGGGCGACAGAGCAAGACTGTCTCAAAAGTAGAAAAAAAAGAAAGAAAGAAATGAAAAGAAAAATGCAGGAGCAGATCAGAAGGCCCTGGTGCAGGGGATACTGGAAGAGCCAGCAAAGAGGAGGGACGTGAAATCCTGGAACCAATGGCGGTCAGTATCAGAAGCCAGGGGTGGTTGCATTTGCCCCATTTTAAAGATGAGAAACTGAGGCTCGGAGGTGGGGAAGGATTCACCCAAAAGGTCATGCGGGGCAGAGAAACAGAGCTGGGCAGGAGGCAATGCTCCGTGAGAGCGCTCGACCCGTTGGACCTCCACGTCCAGGCGCCCTCCCCCTCTGCCTGTAGAGGCTCGGCAGCCTGAGGACACCCCCACCAGCACCAGCAACTCCTCATTCAGGGAGGCAGCTGTCCCCTTCACACCGCCATGGACAGGAGCCAGGCAAGAAATAGCACATCATTAAAATGACAAATCCCTTCACTAACTGAACTGGAAGGCCTGCCTCCCTGCCTTGGATCCCCTCAGACTCATCTCCCCTCCCAGACTGGCAGGTGGGCAGGGGAGCCTGTGCGGGGTATGGCCTGTTGTGGTCGGGGCCATCGCCTTGCCCCTGAAATGACCTTGGGGTCCGCAGACTTCTGCTTCACGGCATGGCTGTGGTGTCTGGGATCCCATCAGCACTTCCCAGCAGGAGCCCGGGAGAAGTAGGGGCTCCATTCTACAGGTGAGGAAACTGAGGCTTGGAGAGGAGACCCTCCAGGTAGGACACCCCTCTGCAAAGCTCCTGGCCACTGGGCCTGAGCAGAGGCCCTGCCATCCCTGCCATTCCACAGCCCATGTCCTGCCCCTGCTCAGAACAAGAATAAAGCATGACCCACGCCTCAGGATATTTTCCCAGCCCATAAGCAGCTGCAGAGCCTGTCTTCAGGGTCAACCCTGCCCCCTACCAGGGCGGGACATGTTTTTGTCTGAGCCCCACCTTGTCAGGAGGCCAGGGCAGGCGTCATTCTCCTGAATTGACCAGGCAGGAACCTGGCTGCCTTGGGCAGGCTGCTGCCCTCAGTTTCCCCATCTGGCAATGGGAGGCTGCCCCTGTTCCTTTTTTTTTTTTTTTTTGCTTTGAGACAGAGTTTCGCTCTTGTTGCCCAGGCTGGAGTGCAATGGCTCGATCTTGGCTCACCGCAACCTCCGCCTCCCAGGTTCAAGTGATTCTCCTGCCTCAGTCTCCTGAGTAGCTGGGATTACAGGCATGTGCCACCACGCCCGGCTAATTTTTGTATTTTTAGTAGACGGGATTTCTCCATGTTGGTCAGGCTGGTCTCAAACTCCCGACCTCAGGTGATCTGCCCGCCTCAGCCTCCCAAAGTGCTGAGATTACAGGCATGAGCCACTACGCCTGGTCAGCCCCTGTTCCTTTTGACTCAGGCTGAGCTTGCGCAGGGTCTGATGGGTGTGGAGTGAGCACCTGTAACATGTGCATGTACACCGCACATTAGATGCCTGTGATATGTGCACACTCACCACATGTATGTTTCCACCTGCATCTGCTCTGGCCCCGTGTCCTCAGGGTGTCAGACCCCTGTGTGTGCACATCCACCCTGGTACCCAGACACCCAGCCACAGATGCACACATCTGCACCAACAGCCCACATCCACCCAGACCTGTTCGTGCACATCAGTGTCACATGCCCACAGACATTGAGAGCTCACGTGGGGTCCCTGTTCCTCTGGGGAGCAGGGCAGGTGAGCAGACGGTAGGAGATGTCACCTGGCCCAGCTGGCAGCCCTGGTTCCCAGAATGACCTCCCTCCCTGCTCCCCCATCCTTCCTCCAGGCCCAGCTAGCAAGAACACACCGTCCGTCCGCCCAGTGTCCTGGTCTCCTTGGATGCAGACAGAGCCCACGGAAGCGTCTGGCGCATCCTGACTCGGCCGCAGTAGCTGCACCAGCACCCCCAGCCCCCTTCCCTGTGCCCAGCGCTGTTCTGCCTGTCCTTCCCCACCTGCTGGGTGGCCGAAGCAGCCACCACACACCACCATGTCTCCATGGTGGGGAGGGGGCTTCCTGCAGCAGCTACCACGAGGGGCCTCTCCAGCCCTCCCGCCTGACCTTGGATAGGTCCTTCCTCTCTCAAGGCCTCAGTTTTCCCATCTGGAAAATCGGAGGGAGGCTGAACTGGCTTTCCAAGGTCCTTTCCACATCTGGCTGTGGGATTCTCCCAAAGGCTGGGAAAGGAAGGTGGGGCCAGGGATCTGGTGGGGAGATTCAGGAGGAGGAAGCGGGGATTTAGGGACAGGCCTGCAGCACTGGGTTCAGGGCTCTGCTTTGAGTGCATTCTCTCAGTTCGTACCCTCCACTGCCTCCCAATGGGGCTTCAACGCCATCTTACAGATGAGGAAACTGAGGCCTGGAGAGATACTACGCAGGGCAAGAACCCCCCACCTCCAGCTCACTGCTCTCCCTACGCCAAGGGCCAGAGCATGGGAGCCATGCCCAAAACATCCCGCACTTGCTGTCCTGCCCTTGGTTAGGGAGGTGGCATTCCGGGAATGGCTGTCTCTAGAGCCAGGCCCCTCCCCACCCCCTGCTCGAGGCTCCTGGCTCTGAGCCCGCCCAGGCACTGCCCGTCCATCTGCTGTTGCTTCCTGGCAGGGAGAGCGGGCCATACATCACCTACCCATGCCGAGGAGGCTGGGCCGGGCAGCTGGGCAGGTTATTTCTGGGCTCGGGTGCGACCCCCTCTGTGGGATGTCATGCACGGACACCTGCCTGGGAACAGGGGTCTTCTTGGGCCCCAAACCTCACCCCCATCCCCCAGATGGCAGGAGCCTGAAGGAGGCAGCTGGAGGCCACAGGGTGACCTGGCTAAAGAGGAGTGGAGGTCAGATTGACAGCCAGGAAGGTCCGAGGTGGTGCGGCTCTGTGGCATTTGGCAGGAGGACAGAGATTTTTAGCTCCCCACCCCCCCACTTCGCCATGCAATGTGCTGATGTAGGTCACTGGGGCGCTGCCTCCTGACTGAGCTGCTGCCGGGGGGATGGGTGGGGGACAGGTGGGAGCCGGGGCAGCCGGAAGAAAAGGGTTCACAGCCAGGGGCGTTTCAGCCACCACTCCTGTCCCCAAACCCACAAACCTGCCCCCCACCTGGCCCTGCCTCCCAGGGCTGCTCCCACAGGCAGCCTCTAGCTCTTCATCCATCCCACAACTAAGTACAAGCACCCACTGTGTACCCCAAAACCAGGGACACAGCAGCGAGCAAAACCCAGCCCCAGGCAAGGAAGGAGTCTGTGGTGTCACTGGGAGAAGGGCGAGGTTTGTCTTTTGCTTGTTTATTTTTAAAGCTAGGGTCTCCAGAGAAGACCCAGGGAGAAGGTGAATTTTGAGTAAAGACCTTGACTGGGCATGGTGGCTCCCATTCGGTAATCCCAGCACTTAGCAAGGTCAAGGCAGGAGGATTGCTTGAGCCAGAAGTTGGAAACCAGTCTGAGCACATAGTGAGACTCTGTCTCTACAAAAAAATTTTTTTTAAATTAGCCGGGTGTGGTGGCACATGCCTGTAGTCCCAGCTACTCGGTAGGCTGAGGCCCAGGAGGTGGAGACTGCAGTGAGCTATGATTGTGTCACTGCACTCCAGCCTGGGTGACAGAGTGAGACCCTGTCTCTAAAAAAAGAGAAAAAAAGAAAAAAGAGAAGAAGAAAGAAAGAAAGAGAGAGAGAAAGAGAAAGAGAAAGAAAGCAAGAAAGCAAGAAGAAAGAAAGAAAAAAAGAAAGAAAGAAGAAAAAAGAAAGAGAAAGAAAGAAAGAAAGAAAAAAGAGAAGGGAAAGAAGAAGGAAGGAAGGACCTGAAAAAGTGATTGTATTTGGGAGGAGAGCATTCCTGGCAGAGCGCACAGCAAGTGCAAGGGCCCTGGGGTGGGTGTGTGCCTGCCAGGCGAGGCCAGCAGAGCAGGTGAGCTGGGGGGGAAATGAGAGTAGAGAGGGGAGGAGGGAGACACTGTTGGTCCTGGGGCAACTTTGCTGACTTCAGCTCTTCCTTGGAATAGGGTGGGAGCCACTGGAGGACTGGGAAGGGACCGTGCTGTTTGGGGGAGTGATTGGTGGTAGCTTGGGGGCCCAAAGGGAGATGTTGGAGAGTCAGTGGGAGGGGCCTAGAGGACCAGGGGCCGAGCATGTGACAGAGGCCCTCTGCCGTCTGTCTGTTCTCCTCCTCTCCCTTCCGCCCCTTTTTTTTGCTTCCTCTCACTCGTTCATCCAGCAGGTATTTGCCGAGTGCAGGAACAGGTCTAGCCTTTTATGAACTCAATCCAAGGGACGCTCCGCCCTCCCCACCCCCTAGCAAGGCACCTCCAATGTCTGCCCTGCAGCCTGGGGTGCAGGCCAGGCCACCTCAGCTGCTCTCCACACTCCAGATGGTCAGCCCATGTGCTGCCTCCTGTGGGTGTAGAATGAACACCCATGTACTGGTGTACGGGGCTGTCACACACACATCTAGGACCAGCGTGGAGCACACAGGATGTCCCCTTCCCTCCTGGGCCTCAGTTTCCTCATCTGAGAAATGATTGGAGGACAGGACCTAAGAGCCTGTCCTATTCTAAAATGAAGACACACTGTGGTTACCCAGTGCTCTGGGGGCCACCAGTGCCAGGGGACAGGGCTACGGTTCTGCCTGTGTGGGCTTGGGCACCGGTGGAGGCTGTGGCCATGGGCCAGGCTGCACAGAGCCCTGTGAGCCCCAGAAAGCCCAGAGGACAGGTGTGTGAGGACGCAGGAAAGGACTATGCTGGGGGAGCCCCTCCACCCTGGCCTGTGAGGACCTGGGCAGTGAGCATCATTGTCCCTGTGTGAAATGCTCTCACAGCCCTCTTCCTCCTGACCTGATGGGACCCTGAGTCTAGGAGGAGTGGTGTGTAGACCCCTGGCCAAGCCTCCCTCACCCAGCTGCCCCAGGCGTAGCAGGAGAGCAGGAGGTCTTAGCAATGACCCAGTTGTAGCTCGGGAAGGGGCCCCGCCCCTGTTCCCTGCCCCTGGCCCCATATAGCCCCCTAGCTCACCCGGACCCCTGCAGCTCCTCTAATTACACAGCCATAAAGCACAAATCTCTAACGATCCAATTAGTAACGCTGTTACTGCTCTGTCCAGGACTAAAATTACCAATTAAACTGCTGTCGATTTTATCATCACTTAGACTCGACACAAATGGGGCACTGCAGGCCTCAAGGCCCATCCTCGGACCCTTGTGTGGGGGGCCAGCCAGGGGTGTGGGCCTAGCTTAGCCCTGGAGGAAGTCCCTCCATCCACCGGGGCCCTCGTACCCCACTCCAGCCCAGTCCCCAACATCAGGGACTCCACAGAATTAGAGCCCAGTTCCCTATAGATCTGCTGGTGGCAGAGGGCGCAGAGGCTCCCCAAGCCCAGCCTCTCCCTGGCAATGCCTCCAGTCTGGGCCTCCCTCATGTTCCCTGGGGACAAAACTCATCTATTCATGTTCCAGACTCTCAGTGTTGGGCTACTCTCAGCAGCTGAGCCCTGGGACAAGGGACGGGGGTGGTCATCTGAAGGTCTGGCCCCCACTTCCCCTGCTCTCCTTCCCCTGCTCCTCTCGCTGCCACAGGCTCAGGGTGCCAACCTCACAGGGTGTCCCCCACTGTGGAGAGAGGTTCCACTCTGATGCGGTATCACAGGGTAGTATTGTCCCTCTCCCAGTTGATGAGCAGGTGCCCCTGTAGGGGCCCCCAGTGTTTTGTCTCAAAACAGGAAAGATATTTGAGCACAAAGGCCGAGCCCAGGGACTTGATGAATACTAGCCATTTCCTTCAGAGGGGTGAGCTCCCTGTCTCCGGAAGTGTGCAAACAGAGGCTGCATCCAGGCCACATGTGGCAGGCAAAGACAGCAGGTCACGCACAGGGAAGGGGCAGGGTTGGACTGGATAACTGAAGCCAGATCAATCATTTGGTCCTCTTGGGAAAGAATTCCAGACGTTCAGTCTCCTGCTCTCCATCTCTGCCCACAAAGTGCTTCCACAAAGAGAGAGGGACGGGGCAGGGCGGGGCAGGGCAGGGCAGCAGGAAGGGTCCAGTCAGCTGGAGATGGGGAGGCAGCCACAGCGTGAACGCTCAGCCCAAGGCAGGTGTGCTAAAGGCTCCTGGTCCATGACATCACCAGCCGATGCCAGAATATTTGTGCTGTCCTGGGCCCTGGGCTCAGCGTCTCTCATCCCTTACTCATCCTGAGAAACAGGTGCCCTTATTCCCAGGTGAGGCACCAAAACCCAGAGGTCCAATGAGATTCCCAGGGGTTTGATGAACCCCTTAATGAAGCCATGCCTGTGCCCCCTGGGGGGCAGGGTGTGCCAGGCAAGGCCACAGAGCTGACCTGGCAGCACCTGTATATTTTAATGACCCCATTGTCTAGAGGAGGAAATCAAAGTGGAGAGGGTGTAAGCACCAAGTTCAAGGTCATCCTGGGACTGTTGATCACAGCCCTACCTGAGCCGCGGGTCCTGCTGGGAGAGAAGGAGGAGGGGAGGTACCTGTGGTGGGAAGTGGGTATTCAGGGAGGGCAGAATCGATGGCCTCTGCTCCTTGCTGAGGAACAATATTGTTCCAAGAACCTGCTGGGGACAGTGTTTGGAGGTGAAAAAAATATTCATTTACCCACAAACTCCTGAAGTCTGTCTATTTCAACACCTGTGCAGCTCCTGGTTGAAGTGGAAGCTTATGCACAAGCCCTTTATGTGACACAGAGAGATGCAGAGAGGAGGGGGACAGGCCCTGGGGGACTGCAGGGTCCCAGCCTCTCCCTGCTCTAGGACCTGGCAAGGAGAGGTGACATTCCTCCACCTATCACCCTAGGCTAATGCCCGGGCCGACGGGAGCTGGGGCCTCTTCTCAGGGAGCAGCCGCCCCAGGCAAGTTGGTTGAGCGTCTCATCAGAGGTAACAGACTGAGGCAGGGATCTGGGAGCCCAGAGCAATTAGGAGCTGCCTTGCACCTCGTCTCCCACCAGCTGCCACAGCTGTCACTCAGGAAGTGGGCTGCGAGCAAGGGCTAGGCCTGCAGTACCCATGGTCCCCTTCCCATCTGTGAAGGTTCTGATCCCGGGGCAGCCTCCCAGCCAGCAGCCCTGCCAGGCCCCGGGCATAGGTGGAGGCCCAAAGGATGCCAGGGACAGGATCTCTGTGATTTCCTAAGGGGGACATCCCCAGGCTCCTCTCACCCCTATCCAGACTCAGTTTCCCTCTGGAACATTGGTTCTAACCCTGGCTGCACCCTGGAAGCACGCAGAGGAATTTAGAAGAATACCCGCCCCACCCCTCCCCAAGGTTCTGCTCCCAGCCCAGACCAACGGGAGCAGAACCTTTCGGGGGGATACAGGGCCGTGCACTTGAATGTGTGGCAGGGTGAGCCAGGATTTTGCAGTTATTGACATCATCCCTGCCCTGAGGGCTGGCAGCTTCTTTCCTCTGGGGACCACGTCTCCCCTCCCTTCCAGCTGGACCCAGTGCAGCCGGGGGATACTGTCCTGGCATGATCTTGAACTTGATGCTTACACCCTCTCCACTTTGATTTCCTCCTCTGGACAATGGGTTCATTGATAGCCTTGGCCAGCTCTCCTAGGTCCCTCCATAGCTTCACCCTCCGCAGCTGGGCCCTGAGCCTGAGAGGGAGGCTCAGAAGGTCCAGCCTCAGACAGCAGCACCAAGCACTGCCACCTCAGCAGATCCCTGCAGCAAGCTGTGTGGTGGCATCAACTCCATTTTACAGGGATGCAAACTGAGGCCAGGGCAGGGGCTACACTCAAGGTATAGAGCTGGTAGCAGGGGTCAGACTTCATCCCAGCTGCACTGGACTCCGAGTCCAGTGCTCTTTTCCCATCACCAAATTCCTTCCCCCAAATAGCAACAAATTCAAGGGCCTGTCCCCTTCACTCTGTTTCCCTCACATGGACTCTGTTCCCTGTTGTCCTTTCTGCTCCTGTCACCTTCAGGAGCTGGGCATGTGAGCATTCAGAGGGGGGTGGCCAGAGAAGAGCAGGGATCCGAGCAGTTGGGGCCTTTGGGTTCTGGCCTGCACCCCCTCTCAGCCTGGTCTGCATCTTTGAGTCTATAAATTCCATTATTCATTAGTCGACTTCGGGAGTTTGCCCGTACAATGAATATTTTATTCACCTCCAGACACTGTCCCCAGTGGGTTCTTGGAACAATATTGTTCCTCAGCCAAGGAGCAGAGGCCATAGCCTCTGCCCTCCCTGGACATCCCCTCCCTACCACCACTACCTCCCTTCCTCCAGTACCTTCTCCCCCAGCAGGAGCCCTGGCTTGGGTAGGGCTGCAATTATTGGTCCCAGCATGATCTTGAACTTGATGCTTACACCCTCTTCACTTTGATTTCCTCGTCTGGACAATGGGTTCATTGATAGCCTTCGCCGGCTCTTGTGGGTCCCTCCACAGCTTCACTCTACACAGCTGGGCCCTGAGCTCTGCCGGGAGCTCTCCCTGGTGCTGAATGTGGCAAGAGGATGCTGGCCTCGGGCAAGAGGATGCTGGCCTCGGACAAGAGGTCTCTGGCCAGGGAGGGCAGGGACTATGCTGCTCTTGAAAGGAGTGGGCTCCAGTCTCAGGGAGGGAAGAGTCTGGCCTCTGGGCATGGCAGTTCCCACCTCTCTCCCCTTGTCTCCTTCCCACTTGGGGAACCCCCCTGGAATCACAGGTTTCAGCGTGTCACCTCTCCCAGTGTCTCTAACCTCCTGACCCAATGATTAGTTAACAAGCCCTGTGGAGAACCCCTCTTGGGAGGACCTGAGGCCCAGGCATCTCCTGGTGGGCACCCCAGGGAGTGCAGTGTGATGGCAGCAGCACCTTCCCCAGATGGGGGAGCGACAGACATAATTCACACCCTGTGATCATGCCATCTGCTCCCCCGTGACGCACAGAGGAGAGGACGGGGCTGCAATGCTGAAGGGCGGGGGGGTGAGCGGGCAGTCGTTCATTCACTAATTCTCTCATTCATTCATTTGACAGATGTTCATCCAGCCCCAGCCACCTTAGCCCATTCCAGTCCTGTGCCAGGCGTAGGAGATCTGGAGAATCCAGACCCAGACCTGCCCTTCAGAGCTAAGAGAGGCCCTCTCACAATTCTGAGCTTTTGCCCACCCTCCTCTTGATCCCTGGAGTTCCCTTGACTTGAAAAAAAAAAAGCCACCATGGGTTGGGAGCTGTGCCTCACGCCTGTAATCCCAGCACTTTAGGAGGCCAAGGCGGGTGGATCACTTGAGGTCAGGAGTTTGAGACCAGCCTGGCCAACATGTTCTCTACGAAAAATACAAAAATTAGCTGGGCGTGATGGCATGTGCCTCTAGTCCCAGCTACTCGGGAGGCTGAGGCACGAGAATCACTTGAACCTGGGAGGCGGAGGTTGCAGTGAGCTGAGATCATGCCACTGCAATCCAGCCTGGGCAACAGAGCAAGACTCCACCTCAAAATAAAAAAAAAAAAAATACCCACCTGGACAGCAAGGCCAAGAGCTTCCCCTTCACAGGGCGAGTACCAACACGCTCTGCAGCAGCCTCCCAGGGAGTCACTGGGAGCTGGGTTTCCTGCCAGCCTCTCAGCAGGCTCTAGCCCACTCTCCCTTGGCCCAGGGGTTCTGATTTAGAACTGACAGGCCTGGGCTGGCACAGCCTGGACACTTAGTAAAGTGGAATGACTGAGCTGCCGCTGCGGCTCACTCTCTCAATCAATACTCGAAGCTATAATTATTATTAATTTATATTCCTTGGGGGGGATGTTCATGCTAATAGGAAACTCCCAAGAGTTTCAGGGAGGTGATGCCTGGCACCTTTCCTACATTATGTCACTTCATCCTCACCGCTGCCTGGGATGTGGCACTGCCACCTTAACAGGTGGGGAAACTGAGGCCATGGCCGGTTAAGGGACCTGACTGTAGTTCCACGGTGAGGAGATGGTGGATGCAGAAGCCCCAGTCTGCCTGGCTCTTGGTGCTGGGTTCTTACTTCCTCAAGTCTCTGCTCCATCAAAAACACTGGGGAAGCTCAAGGCATTCAGCTCTAGCCGCGGAAGGTCAGAAGATGGGACAGGTGAGCAAGGAGAGCTTTGGAGTGGGGTGGGAGCTTTTCTGGGGCCTCTCTTACCTCCAGGCCCAGGTCCCAGTGGGCAACCAGCTAGCCCGGAGAGGTCTGGGGAGACAGACAGACAGCTGGTGTCCTTCCTGGCTCCTCTGCAGGTTACAGATGTTTCTAGGAGCTCCCTCCAGAGCAGGCCCCAGGAAGTGCTGGGCCCAGGCTGGCCCAACCCCACTTGGCTGGGGCTAGCATCTCTCACTGAGCCCCTTCTCCCCAGACCCTGAGACAAGGCTGTGATTAATCAGTAACAAAAACAGAAACAAGCAGAAAAGTGTAATCAGCTGGGGAAGGGCAGGGCAGGGCTGGGCAGGGCTGTGCAATCAGCGTTCCTGCTGGGACCTTTAGCTGATTGGGCTAAAGGGGGCAGGGAGGTGGTCCCAATAGGGGGATTCAGGGGAGCACCCAGAGATGGGGCCACAGCCAGGCCAGAAGGTCACCCCCTCCCATGCACATCTGTGCACCATGTGCCCACACCATTCCCAGCCCCAGGGCCTGCACACCTCCCCCGACCTGCCAGCGTACAACCTTGGCACACACAGGTGGCCACACACTCCCGACATTTGTCCATCTGCATATGGAGTCACAGACACCTGCGCACGTGCCCAGTGGCACATACGCACCCTCATGGATAGCAGACATATGCACACACAGGCTGCTCCCTCAAACACCTGCCTCCACCCCAGCTCTGGGGTGCCGACGTGCCCTGGGGCCTGGGGAAGCCCTGCACATACATTAGGTCTGACCTGCAGCCATGTGAACTGGCAGGCCCTCACACCAGACCCCACAGGCACCGGGCCATGTCTCTGTCCCGAACTGCCCTGGGGGCCATGAGATACTTTGGCTCCTCTTCTGCAAGCTGAAAGGTAGGGGCTTGGGAAGGGTCCAGGACTAGGGCCCCATTGTGGGGAGCAAGGTCAGCGGCAGGGTGTCAGTCACAGGCAGGGCAGGAAGCCTACCCCAGACGTGTACCAAGCTCTTACCTGCTGCCCCTGCCCTGTGACCTTGGTCAACGTCCTTCTCTCTCAGCCTCAGTTTCCCCACCTTGGATCCTCCTGGCACGGAAACGGTCACTCTTCTTGAGGACTCAGGTGCTTGGGGCCGGTCTCACCTCTCTGGGTCTACTGTTCTTAGTTCCCGGCTCTCCGCTCCTGGTGCGCGGATGGGGGGAGGTGAGCCAAGGGGCAGGAAGGAGGACCCCCGCAACCCACCCCTCCCTGCTCCTGGTGGCTGCAGACTTAGGGTGAGGAGAGCCAGTGATCAGAGGGGAGCCCTAGTGGGAAACGGGAATCGCGGCCGAAGGGGAGAAGGAGCCCCGGGCAGGTTTGGGGCGGCCGCTCAGGGGCCGGCGGCGGGAAGGGGCGGGCTGGGGGTGGGGAGCGCGCAGGGGGCGGGCGGGCGGCTGGCGGGGGAGGCGGGGAGCGCAGCCAGCGCGGCACAGAACGAGCTAGCGAGCGAGCGGAGAGGCGGCTACAGCCTGAGCGCCGGGCCGGTGGCGGCCGCGCCGGCGAGCGGACTAGCGGGCGGCGAGCAGCGCGGAGCGCGCGGGGCACCGAGGAGCGGGCGCGGCGGGCACCGCGCGAGGCAGCCGGAGCTCTCCGAAAGGCCAGAGCGGCGCCTCCCCCGCTGCCTCTGCGGGGCCCCGGCTGGGAGCCCGACGAGGGAGCGGGCGGCATGGCCCGGCGGCCCGGGGCGCGGGGGAGCTAGGCCCCCGGAGGGGCGCCCCCCGCCTCGCCGCTGCCGCCGCCGCACTCCGCAGCCGCGCGCCCCGCCCGCTCCAGCCGCCCCCGGGGCCGCCACCTGCCCATGAGCCCCGGCCTCAAAGTTTGCGGCGGGCGGGCGGGCGCGGAGCCTCCAAGATGCCGTTCCACCCGGTGACGGCGGCGTTGATGTACCGGGGCATCTACACCGTGCCCAACCTGCTGTCGGAGCAGCGCCCGGTGGACATCCCGGAGGACGAACTGGAGGGTAAGTGTCCGCCGGGACCCTCGCCCCGGCGGCCCTCCTACCTGTGCGCCCAGGTGAAGCGCGGGCCAGGGGCGCGGGGGCGGGGGGCGGTCCGCAGGTGCGGGTTGCCAGGTGGGCGCCCCAGCTAGCAGCTGTGCGCGGCGGCAAGACAGGTCCGCACCCCGGGACGCCGCGGTGGGGGTCGCCCAGGCGGAGAGCGGCCCAGCCCCTGCCCGCGTGGTCCCCAGCGCTGCGGAAACTTGCGGGGCCCCGCAGCGGGGTCACAGGGCCGCGCAGTCCGCGGTGACGGTGCGGCAACGCGGCGGACTGGGGCGGGGGTCCGCGCTGAGCCCCCAGCGCCGGCCCGGCCGGAGCACCCGCATCCTGATCCCCTCCGCGGCGCCCGCCCGCGGCTCTGGGCTCGCATTGACATTCCGCTCGTGTCGCTTTAAAAATTCAATCTGCTCGGGCAGCAGAAGAAGGGGAGAGGGCGACTGCCCTGCTCTTGCCCGCTGCGGGGCCGCCCCGGTCCCCACCTGCGGCCGTCGCCCCTTCCCTGCAGCCCTGCGGGGACCCCCAGCCCGGCGCGCCGGGAAGGCGGCCCGGGAGGCGGTGGCGACAACAAGTGGCCGGATTGGGCGGCTAAGTCGCGATAGCCAAGCCTGGAAGGGAACGGCAGAGAGGCCAGGACCCAAACCCGCCCCCACCCCGTTCCCCCTGCCTCTCAGACACGCAGGGAGATGGCAGGCCGCTGGCTGAGCGAGGTCAGAGCAGAGGGCAGGGGCAGGGGTCCGGGACAGTGTGTCCTGAGGAGCAGTGAGACCCCTGGGGCCTGCCCAGCTCCTTCCCTGCTGGGCTGGGGGAGGTGCTCAGGTTTCCCCTCCCCCCAGACCTCCTGGAGCCCCCATGTGGAGTGGAGTGGGGGATCTGGGCCGATGGGGGTCACGGCCTCCTGGGATCTGCTTGTCTGCTGTTGCAAGCGGCTGAGCTCACCCAGAGGATGGGCCTCTCGGGGTACCTTGGATCCAGGGGTGTCTGAGATCTGGAGGCTCATTAGGGCCTGGGAGGGTGCAGCCAAGACCAGCGCAGTCAGGGAGGATGGTGGGAGCCCAGGGGAAGCTATGGAGGGAGGTCCTCCCTCAACCCAGGCCCAGGTGAGGGCATCTTAGAGGAGTCAGACTCGGTCGGGGAAGATCAAGAGAGAGAAGGCAGCCTCTGCCTCCCTCGCTGCACCATAGGCGTGAGCCACCAGGCTCCTCACCAACTGCCCCCGCAAACCCTCAGAAGCGGGGAGAGCTGTGGAGACAGGGTCTGGGGTCTGATGCGGACAGGACAGATGGATGATTGGGGCCCTCCGACATGACCTCACCATTCACCCCTAAAACCCAGGGCCAGAGCCTGGGGAAAGGAGGGGTACGATGGAGGGGCAAAAGGTCAGGAGATGGTGTATAGGCCTTCTCCTCCCCACCTTTGTCCCCTCCAGCCCTGGGCCATCTCAAACCTCCTGCCGGTTTTTCCCTCCAGAGGCCCTCGTCCATCCCTTCCTCCTGACTATCCAGGCAGGAGTCACCATGTCTCCCAGACCCCAGGCAGCTTCCGCTTCACTCCCTCCCCTTGCTCCCAGCACCCCCACCAGGACCCCAGCACCCCAACTCCAGGCCTTGCTGGGTCCCTCCTCTCCTGATCCCCAGTCCTGGAGTACACTCCCTGAAGAAGGGGAGAGGCTGAGAGGCTGGCTGCAGGGGCGAGGGGCCGCAGGGTGAGCAGTGAAGGGGCAAGGCCGCAGGCTCCCCAACCAACGACATGGCGTGCTGGCAGGAGCCCAGCTGCGTTAGTCACCAGCCACAACAAGTGCCCTCCCTTGCTTCTCTCCTGTCCCCGTCTCCTGGGCCCTGGGGAGCTGAGGGGCCCTGACTCAGGGGGCATCTGAAGGGCGGGGCCCTCCCTGGGATGGGCAGGGGGGATCATGGAGTAGACAGATGCCTGGGTGGTCCCAGCTCATCTCTGGGCCAGTGGGCAGCTACAGATGAAAGCAAGAAGTTTTCCATTACCAGCCGCCTTCCTGGCTGCAGGTGCCCTAAAAGCCCTCTGCTGGCCACAGGTCCCTTTCAGCAGTCCTTGAATGCCAGGGCTGGCCATTCCTGGCACGGATCCCCCTCTGCCCTCTCCGCCTCTCCAGGGCCTCATGAGTGCTCCTGCCCCAGGGCAGTCTGGGCGAGACCCAGGCCCTCTGCTGGGAGGACGCCATCAGCGGAGGAGACACATGTGCCAGGAAGAGGGAGCTGGGCAGCCCGGGATGAAATGCTGCAGACAGTACGTGCCTGCCGCAGAAATCCAGGGGGCGGTCAGTCTGAGTGGAAAAGAGGACCAGGCAGGGAGGTGGGAAGCGCAGAGTTAAGATGAGGGCTTCCCAGCCAGGTGGCGCTGGGTTTGAGTCTCTGCACCTTCAGCTCATGGAGTGACCTTGGGCAATCGCTCACCTCTCTGAGCCTTGGTTTCCCCACCTATAAAAGGGGGGCTGGTGACGGAGGATGCAGTGAAAGTACCTAGCACAGGGGGCTCAGGGACCCAGATGCAACATGAGGGGAGGAGCTGCGGGGGTAAGAGGCTGGAGCGTGCAGGGCCCAGGCCCATGAGGGTGTGCAGGAGGCTGAGCCAGAAGGGCAGGCTGGCAGGGAAAGCTGGGTGGAAAAGGCCTTGAAGGTCTGGAAAAGGTGTCTGGGGACCTGTGGTCCTGGGGAGGCATGGAGGGCAGTTGGCAGGATAGGAATGTGGCTGTGCAGAGCTGGCCTGAGGCCCACCCAGGCCCTGTGAAGGACAGGCACGGGCTCTCCTAGATCCCCTCTGTGTGCCCACCATGGCTGGGACATACACCTTTTCCGACATGCGCACACAGCAGAGTCCTCCAGGAACACTGAGGCTGGTCCCAGCACCATCAGCTGACTCGAGCACCCGAGGGTGGGAATGGGGTGGCTGCAAGTCCTAGCCCTTTCTGGCTGAAGAGAGGAGGAAGGAGTCAGACCTCCAGGCAGACAGTCCCCAGGGCAGGGCTCTGGGGCTGACACTTGGCCTGCCCAGTCTGTGAGTGGAGCCTTCATTGAGAGTGGCCAAATGGGGGCCTTTGGGGCAGGGGAGTCCCCTTTCCTACTTGTCTGCCCTGCAAGCCCAGCAGCCGCCTCTGCACAGCCAAAAGCTCAGGGAGGCCAGAGTGGTGGGGCACGGGGCCAGTGCCGCAGAGAGTAGCAGCCACTGCGGAGGATGGACACTACCCCCTTCAGTGACCTCCAGCCAGTGCCCGCCCTCTGGACTCTGGCTCCCTGATGGAGTGCAGATGTCCCTTGGAGTCTGCTGGGGACTTGGGCCCTGATGAAGCTCCACAGGTTGGGAAGGAGATTGGGGGGTGTCAGGCTGGAGGTGGCAGGTAGGGGGCGGGTCAGCCTGGAAAACTGGTGGCCCTGCCAGCCCATTCCCGGGCCAGCATCCTCATGTCAAGATGGTGCCCGGCAGGCTACCCTTGGCCTCATGGGACGGGAAGGGAGCAAGGCTTTCGGGGAAATGCGCCCAGCTGTGGGGTGCTGATGGCACAACGGTGGCAGGAAATCACGACACCTGCCCCACTCGGGGAGCCCCCGGCAGAGGCCGGGCTTCAGTGGTGGTGCCGGAATTGCTCCCCATTTCACAGATGAGACACCCGAGGCTTAGAGAGGGACGTGACTTGCCCAGGCCACTGGGCTGCTAAGCAGGAGAGCCAGAATCCAAGCCCAGGCCTCTGGTCCCAGCAACCGCCAACAGGAAGGGTGGCCTGGTGTCCCAAGCTCACTCAGTCCTCCCTCTTCTTCCGGCTCTGCTATCTGGGACATTCTGATTTATAGCATCCATCTCTGAGCCAGGACCAGCCAGACACATGCTTGATTTTATTGCTTAATCATCCCAGCAGCCCCATTGTACAGGTGAGCAAATACCTGCCCAAGGTCACCCCGCCAGGGTGTAGGAGAGCTGGGACTTGACCCTGGGTCTCTGCCACTTCAGGCTGCCTCCCTGACCGGGAAGGTGGTGCCTGAACCTGGCTTCTGTGGGCGGGTGGGAGTCGGCTGGGTCAGGGCTCCCAGCACAGGCAAAGGCACCGAGGTGAGACTTTGTGGTGTGTTGGATGTGCCAAGGAGGGGTGTTGAAGGGACTCATGCATGGGGAGGTGGCAGCGTGTGGATTTACCTAGTGGCCTGGGAAGGTAAGCCTTGCCTAAGAAAAGGCTGCTGGGCCTGCAGGGCTGCCTCCGAGCTTATCGCCTGCCGGTGCATCCCAATATTCACCCGCCCTCCCCGGCTCCCCTCGGCCCAGTGTGTTTTCTCAGGGGCTCCAGCAAAGGGACTCCTCAGGGGCTCCAGCAAAGGGACTCAGGGGCTCCAGCAAAGGGACTCCTCAGGGGCTCCAGCAAAGGGACTCAGGGGCTCCAGCAAAGGGACTCAGGGGCTCCAGCAAAGGGACTCCTCAGGGGCTCCAGCAAAGGGACTCAGGGGCTCCAGCAAAGGGACTCCTCAGGGGCTCCAGCAAAGGGACTCAGGGGCTCCAGCAAAGCAGCCCTGGGCTCTGGGAGCTCCCGAAGGGTAGGAGGGATGACCTGGAGCTCAGCTCACAGCAGGCAGGGGAGGGGGTGGCTCCCACTGCAGCCCCTACTGTGAGTCCCGGACTTTGCCATCCCTCCCTGACATCTCCCAAGCGGGACCCTGCAGAGGAGGAAACAGAGGAGGAGGAGCGGTGCCTGACCCTGGTCCTCCTTCCACACACCACCGTCTGGCCCCCACTCGTCTTCAGCTTGACGCCCCTCTTCCACGGGTGGCCCGCAGGCAGGTGAGGATGGCATCCTTGGGGGCTGGAGAAGGGATCAAGCAGCCTCCTCAGCCTCCCCGTCTGCTTCTTGGCTGCTTGGGGAGTGGAAATAAATGT
This sequence comes from Pongo abelii, assembly GCF_028885655.2. NCBI lineage: Eukaryota > Metazoa > Chordata > Mammalia > Primates > Hominidae > Pongo > Pongo abelii. The sequence continues at coordinate 36,158,327 of NC_085929.1, forward strand.
GTCCCCTAACCAGGATTGTTTGTGGGCTCTGAGTAGCAGCCTTACAGCAAGCGGTATGTGAACTGCTGCTCAGAAGAGCTGGAGAACTTAGTGTTTCAGATGGGTGGGCTCCCACATCAGTCATTCATTCATTTCATCATTCATTCAGCAAATGTTCATGCTTGAAGAGGCAGGCCCCGTTCCAGGCGACAGGGACACAGCCACGAACAAGACCAGCCCCTCCCTGCTGTCATGGCCCTTGTAGTGCACAATCCAGCGTGGCCCATGCAAGGATAGGGCAAGAGCAGGGCCTGTGGGGGCCCAGAGGAGGGCCAGAGCTGGCCAGTGGGGGACAGGGAGGGCACCAGGGGGATAGTGCCGTTCAAGCTGAGAACTGGGGTTGTGTCAGGGTTTGCCACGGCGAGCAGAAGAGCACTTCAGGCAAAATGGGCCGCGTGTTCAAAGGACTGGAGATGGAGCAGTCCTGGTACCCACAGGACCGAGAGGGCCCCTAGCCTGGATGGAGTTCAGGACACCTGGGGTGGGCAGAACATGTGGCCGGGCCAGGAGGCCAACAGCGCTGGCCGGAAACCTAAGTGTCTGTGTGCAGATGCCTCCAGCTCTACCTAGAGGCTCTAGGGACTGGGATCCCCTCAGCAGCCTCCGTGGCTTTCAGGCCTCAGCTCACACATCTCCCGTGACGGGGAGCACACCACCTCTTTGGTGGCCCAGGAAAACTCGAGGGTGGGAATTGGCCTGGAGTTCCCAGACTCCAGGGTTTACAGAACCCTGTGGCCCTGGCACAGACCTCCCCGCCTAGCTGCTTCCCTGACCCTGGGGCCACTGGTTAGGAGACAAGATTCCCAGGTCCTGGCGGGATGAGTGAGGGGCAAGTCCAGAGTCAGAAAGTCTGGGGGCCCAGGCAACCCCGGTGCACACGTGAACCTGTCTGACCCTCAGGCCTTGCGTGTGGACACCGGTGGGATGAGCCTGATGAGGGTGGGGCCTCTGCCCAAGCTACCCCGCAGTGTGGCCTGGGACATGTGGCCATCCTCTCTGGGCCATGGCCCCTAGTCTGTGGTGAGACCAACAGGCTGGGCTAGGCTCTGCTCTCCCCCCGAGACTAGGGAATGACTCCAAAGTGCAAGGTCCTATGAGCAGTTTCAGGGTTCATGGACCCCTTAAGGCAAGGCTTGGGCCAGCCCAAGCAGCAGCATCTCTGAGCCCACGCTGAATCTGGGCCGGCCACCGGGCCTCTCTCAGCCTGTTTCTGGTCTGCAGCACCTTGCGTATGTCTCTACTTTTAAACACACAGATACACACCCTCTCTCACATGAGGAGCTTGATTCTGCCTGCTGAAAGCTAAAAGCCCACCCAGGAGAACAGCTTAGACAAAGGCCAGGTGGCTGGCAAGCAAACAAGGAGACCCCCGGGAGCCAGAGAGAGCATTGAGCCCCGCCCCCTACTCCCAAAGGCAAATGCTGTTTAGGGCCCTGCTGGGGCTGTGATGATTAAGGGACAGCAGCCCTTAAAAACAGAGAAACAGAAGAGACAGCAGTACAGCTAAAGTGACAGGTGAGGACCCCCTCAACTGTGTGCCAGGGAGTCCCCACCATCATTCTGCCCATTTCACTGTGGGTAAGACTGAGGCCGGCCCAAAGTCACAGGTTGGGTTGCTTGTTCCCCGGGCTCCCAGCGCAGTGCATTGCTCACCACCTGAGTCACCGAGGTCATCAGGCCTCAGTCTTCTGCTCCGTACAGTGTGGAGGGCGACCCCCACCCAGTCTGGTCTGGCCTGGACCTGGAGGGGGGCTCCATCCTCCTCTGTCTTCCCTGAACCAAAAGAGGTCTGTGCCGCCTGTCAGCCCATTAGTCTGGAGCAAAGCTGCCTCACGTGGCTGCCATTAGCAAGTGTTGGCCTGTGTTAAGGATCTAAGGATCCGAGCCTGGGGGAGGAGGCGCAGCGGGATGGGGATGGTGGGGGAGAGGGGGATGGAAGGAATAGGGGCAGGCGGGGAAGCTGTCAGCAGCTGCGGGGCTGGGGAGATCCAGCGTCCTCCCCTGCACGTGGTCCCCACCACACGGGGTCGTTGTGAGCACACCAGGAGAGGCCGTGAGAGCCTGGCGCAATTGGATCCCGAGAGGTCACTGCTGGGGGGCCCTGAGCCCTGCTTTGCTGCCCTGCTCAGCCTGCCCAGAGGTCCCAGAATACGGCACCCTTGTGCACCCTCGGGCCGTGCTCTCACCAGATCTGCAGGCTCTGGGTTGGGCTCTCAAAGCCATGCTCAGGCTGTGGGGTCGGTGATCCTGGGGGTCTGGAAAGGGGGTCTGTTGGGGACCGGGGTGAAGTCCCAGCCTACTCCATTCTCTCCTCAGAGATCCGAGAGGCCTTCAAGGTGTTTGACCGTGACGGCAATGGCTTCATCTCCAAGCAGGAGCTGGGCACAGCCATGCGCTCACTGGGTTACATGCCCAATGAGGTGGAGCTGGAGGTCATCATCCAGCGGCTGGACATGGATGGTGAGCACCTCCCCCGCCTCGGTTTCCCCACCTGGCATCTGGGCCCCAGGGGTGGGGCAGGGGCTGGGGCCTGAGCTGCTGAGGCTGCATCCAAATTGGGTCTCTCGCTCCCCTGACTCCCACCCTCGAAGTCCGTGGCAGGTTGCAGCCCGGTCTGGCCCCATTTCTCAGCCTGGAGAATTGAGGCCAGAGAGGTAGTGACAGTCCCAGCCACACGCAGGGCTCAGAGACGGCTCCTTTCACTCGGTGTTGAGAAGTTTTAAAGTACAGAGAAGTAAAAGGATGCAATAAATACTCCAGTTCCCACCACCTGAGATAAAATCGCTACTTGAGTTGTGTTTGCCACCTGGCATTTTATTAAGGAAAAGTTCATAAGAAGGAATAGTGATGCCAAGCCCCCTCTTTATCCTGCCTGGGCCCTTCTTCTTCTCTTCTCCATCCAGAGGCCAGGTGACAGCCTGGGCAGGTTGCCCCACTCTGAGCTTCAGTTCCTGTCTATATGGTGGAGGATGGCCCACCCCAGGATGGCCGCAGGGTGCTGGGAGCAATGGAGGGTTCTGGGTGAAATAGGAGGGTCACAGCCCACCTGCTGTCTACCTCCACCTCCCCTTGTAAGGCCTCATCACACTGGGTGGCTTCAGCGTCAGCCCAGAACCTGGCACTTGGTAGATGCCGCTGACACTGACTCAAGGCTCAGAGAAGGTGGGCACCTGCCTAAGGCCACCCGGTAGGCCCAAGGTATATCAAGACTCCATCCCAGGACCTCTGGGCCCTGGGCTGCAGGCCTGGGTCCTACCCACTGATTGATTGGATCTGTGCCTCCTCCAGGTGATGGTCAAGTGGACTTTGAGGAGTTTGTGACCCTTCTGGGACCCAAACTCTCCACCTCAGGGATCCCAGAGAAGTTCCATGGCACCGACTTTGACACTGTCTTCTGGAAGGTATCCCCTGGCTAGTTGGGACCCAGGGCTGTGCACACTTGAGTGCTGTTCTGGGGCCAGTGAATGGCTGGCCCCACACTGTAAAGGGGGGATGACCACTTCAGGCTTGTGTCCACTGGACATTTCACCTCTCAGAGGGCCATGGGCTCCCTGGGAAGGCCGGTGTTGGTCAAGGACTCTCTGGGGGAATGGAGCAAGTGTTTTCCAGCCCCCCAGAATCTGGAGGCCTGTCACTGGGCCTGTATGGCCGCAGGGTGCTGGGTGGGGGCTATGGTGGCTGTCAGAGCACCGTATTGTTCCCCTCTGCAAGTGTGACATGCAGAAGCTGACGGTGGATGAGCTGAAGAGGCTGCTCTACGACACCTTCTGCGAGCACCTGTCCATGAAGGACATAGAGAACATCATCATGACGGAGGAGGAGAGCCACCTGGGCACAGCCGAGGAGTGTCCTGTGGATGTGGAGAGTGAGTGGCTGGCCCTGGAACCCCACGGGTGGGCTCAGTGGCTTGACCAGGGGGACGCACGGGGTGGGGAGGGTCTGCAGAGGGGGGCTGGGGGCCTCCTTGCCTGTCCTAAGCCTCTGTCCCATTGGGGCACCCCATGGGATGAGCCCATGTGCCGAAGGGCAGGCGGCTCCTGACTCCACTGCTTCGATGTCCCCTTCTGTCTCCCCGGTGCTCCCGGCGGGCGGCCACAGCCTGCTCCAACCAGCAGATCCGCCAGACGTGCGTGCGCAAGAGTCTCATCTGCGCCTTTGCCATCGCCTTCATCATCAGTGTCATGCTCATTGCGGCCAACCAGGTGCTGCGCAGTGGCATGAAGTAGACGCCACCTGGATGCCCCATCCACCGCATGCGGTGCCTGCGGCCCGCCCCACACCACCGCTGCCTGCAGACCCCTCCCTTGGCCGGCTCCCTGGGCCGCCATCTGCGTGTACTTCAGGGCCTGGGTATCCGGCGAGCCCTCCCCACCCACCCACGGTCCTTACCTGGAGCTGTGGCCTGGCTGTGGAGGGCCAGGTGGTGGCTCTGAGGATGGTCCCCAGCCCCACCCTGGCCTGTAAGGAGCACTCACTCTTCCTACCATCCAGGGGCTCCTGGGAAATTAAGGAGGGATTTGCACAGGAACCCCCAGGACTCAGTCGCTGCTGTGGTCCCTTGGGCAGGAGCGGGCACCCTGTGCCTTGAGACAGCAGCCTATCTGGGGCCACAGAGCCAACCCAGCCCTGGTCCCTGAGGTCTGCCCAGGGCACAGGGCGGAGGCAGGGACAGAAAGCCTCTTCCTGGGGGAGGGCGGGAAGCCAGGGTGTCCTGGGCCCTGTTGCCTGGCATGGCCTGAGGAGGCCCCTGGTCTTCTCCTTGGGTCCCTTCCTCTGACCCTCGTTGGACCCCAACCCAGACCCCCTTTTCTCCATGTACCTGCTGGGCCAGCCCATTTCATAGGTGAGGAACCCGAGGCTCAGGGGCCTGAGACTTGGCCTCAGTTCTTCCTTCCACAGGGATTTTCAGGAAAGGCAGAAGCTCGTGGAGGATGGGCATCTGAGGTGGCCCTGCAGCCCCCCACCTTCTGGCCCTCCCACCAGAGGCCCAGCCACCAAGGCCGCGTTGTCCACCACCCCAGCCTAGAGCCTGGAACTGTAGTCCAGCTGAGGAAGGAGGCAGAGCTGGAGCCTGAAGGCTCTGAGCAGCCTCCGGCCAGGGGGCTCTTCCAGGGCTGAACCTTGGGAGGGCCCCTGTACTACCTCCCGGGCCAAGAAGCCGGCACAGCCCCGCACTGTCAGTGCCAAGAGGCTGCGCCAGGCCACTCTCTCAGCCCAGGGCCTGCCCTCCTGTGTCCTGCCACTTCTCTACGCCCTCAAGGTTGGAGACCCCACTCCCGTGCCCCGGCTGTGCCATCCCAAACACTTGGGCAGCAGCTCAGCATGGGCAGACATGGGGGCTGTGGATTCTTCCAGGGCGGGGATGGCAGATGGAGCCCTTGGGCTCCTTGGGCCTAGAGCCACTTCTTACTGGGCAACGGGCACAGCCACCCTGGCACACCCTCTGCCTGGCCGTGCTGAACCTCTGCTGGTCCCAAGGGAGAAGGGAGTGAGCGTGGGTCACCTGGGGAAAATCTCATCTGATTCCCGCCCTGCCCAACCTCTGCCAGGGGCTGGAGAACAGAGCTCAGAGCACCCAGCGTAGGGAAACACAGCCAGACCACTGTGGTGACAGACTTTCTTTATAAACATCTGGAAGTTTTCTCCTTCATCTTCTTAAGAAGCAGGGGGGCAGGTGGAGGAGAGTGAGGGGGGAGCTGCCCGGCGCAGACCCAGGACGAGGGCTGCACTTGGTGTGTGGCCGTGTCCTGAGCCTCAGTGAGGCCAGGCAGATGGTCTCAGAGCCTCCATGGGGCATAGCAGGAACAGGGCTTGGCTTCCTATTGTGACTGATGAGAAAAGTGACCACGTGGGGGGTCAGTCAGGGGCGAGGGGCTCAGCCCCACTGGACTCTGGGCTGCAGAGGCCACCCTCCAGGTGGGGGTGCCCGCAGGGATGGGGGCAGCTCCTGAACTGGTGGCCAGCCCACAGGGTACTGGAAGACGGTGGTTCTGATGGGTTCAGCCCTAGAGAGAGAGAGAGAAGGGGGGAGAATAAGAGTGCAGTACAGCCCAGGCTTATGCCACCCCCGGCGCACCTGCCTCACCACCCTGGCTGTGGGGAGGGTCAGCTGGCTGCATGACTTTTCTGGAAGGCAGAGCCTCGAAAATAGGCAGACCGTTTGAGCCAGCGACCTCACCTCTAGGAACTGAGCCCAAGGAAATAGCGGGATTGCGGGCAGACACTGAGCTGCGAGACCATGGGAATAACCTTCGTGTCCACCTGTGGGGGACTGATTGAATACATATGCACGTCCACAGCAGAGAATGCCATGCGGCCTGTGTAAGAATTAAGGCAGACTTATATGCACTGATGAGGAAAGACATACTGTGTGATAGGGAGAAAAAGCAGCTTATAAAATAATGTATATAGCATGATACTATTTTTGTTTAAAAATATATAAAATATATAAATGCATAAAAAAAATCCTGGAAGACACAGCAAAATGTTAACAGTGGTTCTATCTGAGTGGTGCCATTATGGGTGACTTTTTTACTCCTTTATATTTCTCAAAAGTTTTACAAGCACACAAGCCTTTGAAATCAGAAAAAAACATTGTCTAAATTTTTTTAAAAGCCTCATTTCTCATGCTACTCACTGTCCTCCTCCTCAATGTCCACCCCGAGCCACCTCCCCTGGAACTCGGGGTCCATGTAAGTACTTGCCCTAGGAGAGGCATCCTCTGTGCCCAGCCTGGGGCACCCTGCCAAGGCCCAGCGATGGCCCCCCAACCATTCTTCTACCTGTCCCATACTCAGATCCTTCTGGCCTTGGGCCCCACCCAGGCTGCTTCTCCAGGGCCACATGGCCCTTCTCAGGCTTCAAAGTACTTTGAACCTTTGAGCACTTTGAACTCTCATCACCCCAGCTGCCTATACAAGACCTTTCTGGAAGGCAGAGCTTCAAAAACATGCAGACCCTTTGAACCAGCAACCTCACCTCTGGGAACTGAGCCCAAGGAAATAGCAGGGTTGTGGGCAGCCATTGAGTTATAGCAATAGCCGTGAGACAATGGAAATAGCCTTCATGTCCAGCTGTGGGGGACTGATTAAGTACATGTGCACATTGGCTGGACGCGGTGACTCATGCTTGTGATCCCAGCACTTTGGGAGGCTGAGGCGGGTGGATCACGAGGTCAGGAGATCAAGACCATCCTGGCTAACACAGTGAAACCCCATCCCTACTAAAAATACAAAAAAAAATTAGCCGGGTGTGGTGGGGGGCACCTGTAGTCCCAGCTACTTGGGAGGCTGAGGCAGGAGAATGGCGTGGACCCAGGAGGCGGAGCTTGCAGTGAGCCGAGATCACGCCACTGCACTCCAGCCTGGGCGACAGAGCGAGACTCCATCTCAAAAAAAAGAAAAAAAAAGTACACATGCACATCCACAGCAGAGTGTGCCATGCAGCCGCCGCCAGAATTCAGGCAGGAACTCATCTGTCTTCCACGTAGGACTGGAGTTCTCAGAGGATGTAGACCAGGGGATAGGGGTAACATGTATTTGTACCCCAAGGCGCAGGGCCAGGCCTGGTGCCAGGAGGCCACCCAGTGATTGTGGAACAACAAACAGCAATGCTGAAAGATCTTACTGACCAGGTGCTATTCTGGGCCACACACCATGACCTAGAGAAACCTTAAGAATCCTCAGGCAAACCCCATTTTATAGATGAAGAAACTGAGGTGCAAGGAGTCAGTCACGTGACCAAGTGACACCCTCGGGATGAGGCCTGAGGGCCTGGAATGCCAGCCCCACATCGGCTGCAGACATGGCCCTCCCACTTCAGCTCCCTCTGCTCTGGCATACTCCCACACCCCAACATCCAGCCTTCAGGCAAGGTGAGGCCCTGGCAGCTCCTGGCAGGCTCAGGGGCCCAGTGGCCAGCCCTCTGCAGAGACAGAAGGGCTTGGGCCTGCGGAGAGGGGTTTGGAGAGGCCTCTGACCTCCGAGGGGGAGGTGGGGAGCCGGGGTCAGGAGCCCTGGGAGTTTCCCCTGCTGCACCCACCCAGCCTGCTCCTCTCTGGGCCAGACCTGCCATGAAGAGTCAAGAAGTCACAGAGTCAAGGACTCCGGGGAGCTCTGGGTGCAGCCTCCAGGACCCCCAGGTGTGAGAGGACAGGGACATCCCCTGCTTCATGGCTCACTGCCTGCTAGAAAGTGCAGAAGGCAGCTCTTGACATGATTTATGGCACTGGGGAGATTTCATAAACTCCACCAGCCGCAGAGAAGGCGGGGAGGTTCTGCAGTTGCTGGAAGGGAGTGCCCCAGCTGCCAGCCAAGCCTGGGCTCCCTGCAGGGCCACAGGGACAGTGGGGATCCCCAGGGAGGGTGTGATCCTGAGGAGCCCCTTCCCCTGAGCCTCAGGCCCTTCCTCTAGAAAATGGGGCAGATTCCTGGGAAGCTGGGACCTCCTGGGTCCAAGTCTCAGCCCCGTGCCCCTGCCTGCCCTGAGGCCCCACCAGTAGACAGGCATACCCAGCGCCTGCTCACACACACTGGCACACTGCCAGGGCCCCAGACACGTGAGCCAAAGCCTTGGGGACACTGAGGTGCGTGTCTGGCACAACTCTGCTCGTAGCTTCTCTGGTGACCTGTTTGTCCTGTGTGTGAGGACAGGAGCCACTCTCTTGCATTTTCCCAGCCGCGGTCCTAATCAGAGGAAACAGAGTCGAGGAGGAGAATGGGCCAGGATGGCAGCGCCCACCCAGAGAGGGGTGCAAAGGAGAGATTAAGAGGGATAGAGTTGCAATCTGAAGAGCCAACAATGGGCAGCAGGGCCAGGCCTGGCCTTGCCGAGGGATTAGTCTGTGTGTCTGAGGCCGCCGCTGCTCTTGACAGATCCCTCAGGGTCAGTCTGTGGAAAGGGACAAGCGCTATGCCACCAGGCTGGGGCTTCATGGACCCCCCGCTTCCCCACATTTACAAGGAGGGCTGGCCTGGCTCATCAGGGAGGCTCAGCTCAGCCAGCGGGGGTTGGAGCCCGCAGGTCTCGGTTCCCCGAGGTGGGGTGAGCAGCCCTCTGTGCCTTGTACTCTGGGGGAGGAAGCAGATACCCTGAGAGGAAGAGGGGGTCCCCCAGGCTTCCAGACCAGGCCCCACAAGAGGCTCGCAGCACTAACATCTGGGGAACGCCCGAACGGCAGCCTGAATGCTCATTCATGCGGTAAACCTGTCCTGGGCCCCCCAAGTCTGCCCAGGCCATGCAGGAGAAGCGGGGGCTGGGAGGGGTGATGTCTCAGCTAGAGCTTCCAGGACAAGTCTGACTCTGCCAGGCAGAGAGGTGGGAGGCAGTTTCAGGCAAGAAAATAGCATGTGCAAGGTGCTCCGAAATCACAAATGATGCCTCATCTAAGCTGCTGCCGAGTGTCCAGTAGGACCAACAGTCAGGCCAGCGGCAAGAGGTGAAAAGGCGAGATCCGACCGGCTGCGGAGGCATCAAGGAGGGTCCCCCGCCCCAGCCCCAGCCCTGCAAACGGGGCTGTGCAGCCAGAGGTGGAGGACGTGGGGAAGTGCCTTGGCCAGGGTGCCTCAGGGCTGCTGTGTGGAGGATCCCCTGCGGGAGCAGAGGGAAGGTGGGAGACCAGGGAGGGGCCGCTGGAGCTCCCAGGACAGCCGAGGTGGAGGAAGAACATTACTGCCTCCAGGCTGGAGAGGCAGCCAGGAAGAAAGTGAGGTAGCCTTGCGGGGGCTGGGGCTGGGGCTGGAATCCACCCCCTCCCATTAAGCAGGGTAGGGGGTGTGGATGCAGGGGAGGGGCTCAAAGCCCAGGACTGAGGGAAAGGCTGCTAGGCTTCAGGAGACCAGCCTGCCCGGAGACGGTTATGGACGCCCAAGGCAGCAATGGCAAAAGCAGGAATAAACGGTCACCTCCCTTCCCACAGCCCCTTTTTCTCAAGGCTGGACAGGCCTGCTCTGCCTAGAGAATAATTCATTTTGGCCCCAAGCCCTCAGGAGGCAGGAGGAAGGCAGGTAGCAGATCCCCTGGAAGGGGCCAGGCTGGGTGCCCAGAGGGACAATGGCCCAGAGCGACAACGGCCCAGAGCACAGGGCTCAGACCCCCTAGAGCCAAGGTGGGCTCCAGTTGCAGACCCCATTCCCAAAACAGTCACTGCCATCAGGGCAGCCTGCTGCTGCCACTGCCACTACCCACAGCTGCACAGAGCCCTGGGCCAGCCCTGAACTTGGTGTCAGAGGCAGCCTGGGGTCTGGACACAGGGCAGGGACCTAGCTCTCTCTCAAGTGAGGGCTAAGGGCAGCAGGGCACATGTGATCAGGATGGCCCCACCTCCTGAAGAGGTTAAGATTCCTCAGCTGCAAAATGGGGGTGCCAATCTCCCTGAATGCCCCCAAACACTGGGAACACAGTAAACACCAAACTCAATTCTCATATGGTCACCACTTCAACCTGTGACTAGGAGCCAGTCATTCAGCCTCAGTTTCCCCATCTGGTACCCTAGTCTCCCAAGTCTCAAATTCATAGTGCCTTGTGTCAGCACAGGGATGCATGTGTCTGGAACCCAGACAAGGACTCTGGGGCACCCCATCTCTACCCTACCCATTGGTGCTCACTCCAGTTCAGCCACAAGGACTCCATGAAACCTTGTCACAGCCCCAAGAGACAGCCGGGCCTCTGTGATTCGCTCCCAGCGGAGGACACCATGGAGCCAGAGCAGGGAGGTGAGTGGCTGGTGCAACTCGGTTAGCAGGTGGCAGAGTGAGGATGGGACTCATAGGAGGTCCTGTCCAAGTAGTGGTGCAGGGGCCAGAGCTTTCTGGGCAGCCTCCAACCAGCCCAAGCCATTCGCACACGGGCTGAAGGAGTCTGGGGTGTAGGACGTGGATCCCTGGACAGCAACCAGTCCCAAGGGAGGTGCTCACATGCCCAAAGACAGGATAGAACCCTTTTAGACGGGACCGTTCAGACAGGACCAGGAGGAGAGAATGTCACACTCCAACGTTTGAGTCATGTCTGTACCATATATACTTTTAAGGTGGGGAGACAAAAACTGGACACAGATTTAAAATAAAGGTAAAAGACAAAGTTAGTTTTAAAACACCTTTACTAGCTGGGTGTGGTGGCCCATGCCTGTAATCCCAGCACTCTGGGAGGCTGAGGCAGGTGGATCACCTGAGGTCAGGAGTTCGAGACCAGCCTGGCCAGCACGGCGAAACTCTGTCTCTACTAAAAATACAAAAATTAGCCAGGCATGGTGGTGCATGCCTGTAATCCCAGCTACTTGGGAGGCTGCAGCGTGAGAAATGTTTGAACCCAGGAGGCGGAGGTTGCAGTGAGCCGAGATCGTGCCACTGCACTTCAGCCTGGGTGACAGAGTGAGACTCCATCTCAAAAAAAAAAAAAAAAAAAAAGGCTGGGCGCGGTGGCTCACGCCTGTAATCCCAGCACTTTGGGAGGCTGAGGCAGGAGGATCATGAGATCAGGAGATCGAGACCATCCTGGCTAACATGGTGAAACCCTGTCTCCCCTAAAAACACACAAAAAAATTAGCCGGGCGTGATGGCAGGCGCCTGTAGTCCCAGCTACTCAGGAGGCTGAGGCAGGAGAATGGCATGAACCCCAAGAGGTGGAGTTTGCAGTGAGCCGAGATCGTGCCACTGCACTCCAGCCTGGGTGGTAGAGCGAGACTCCGTCTCAAAAAAAAAAAAAAAAAAAGAGGCCGAGTGTGGTGGCTCATGCCTGTAATCCCAACACTTTGCACTTTGGGAGGCCGAGGCGGGCGGATCACCTGAGGTCGGGAGTTCAAGACCAGGATGGCCAACATGGTAAAACCCCATCTCTACAAAAATACAAAAATCAGTCAGGTATGATGGTGGGTGCCTGTAATCCCAGCTACTTGGGAGGCTGAGGCAGGAGAATCGCTTGAACCCACAGGCAGAGGTTGCAGTGAGCCGAGATCACACCACTGCACTCCAGCCTGGGCAATACAGCAAGACTCCATCACAAAAAGAAAGAAAGAAAGAAAAAAAAAAAAAAAACACCCTCATAGTCTCTTTCACTGGAGTACAGAGAAGGCAAGAAGTTTGGCCTTCACCTCCTGGCAGAGCTCCAAGGGAAGGCCTCACCCCCCAGACTATCTGGCCAGGTCCCCTTGGCCCAGGCCAGGCCACCATTTTGCGAAGCCACACCACAGAGGTAGTCAGGTCTGAAGCCCTGTTGCAAGATGGGGAAAGCAAGGTAGTCGGGATGGGAAAACGTGTTCAAAGTCGCATGCGGCTCCTGGGCGCAGCTTTATCCCCTTTTCCTCCCCTCCCTCCTTCAATCCCTGGAGGAAGAGCCCAGGAGCTCAGGCTTCAGTTTTGGCCACGATGCCATGCAGCCTTTGTCTGCCCCTGCCTGCCCTGTGCCCCGTTCTGCTGATGTGAATATCACCCGAGTCCCTTCCCTCAAAGAGGAGGACCAGGGACATCACGAAGCACACACCCCAAGGACCCCGATCCAGCAGCTCCCCTTCTACTTGTGAGCGTCCCGAGGGCTGAGGCCATCCCCAGACCCCCTTCCTTAGAAAGGCAGTGGGACCAGGACCTTGTCATCACACCCTGTGCAATCCCGGCTCTACATTTTCCCAGCTGTGTGCCCTCAGGCAAGTCGCACCCTCCCTGTTTTCCCTTCTGCAAGGCCCTAGAGGCAACAGCGGGTAGCAGTGCATGGTGACCACAGCCCAGGCCCCTCCCTCTGGCAATGGACTTGGTGACTTGCAGCCAAATCAGCTCAGCCGTCTGCCTCCCCTCCAGCCAGCACAGACTCCAACAGGGGCCCAGCCTGTTGGAAAGAGAGGCTCTTTCAAACACCCCTCAGGCCTCTGGCCAGGGCCTGGGGCCCCAAGGGCTCCTCGGGGAGCTATGTGTAGGCAACTTTATTCGGCCCCTGGGCCTGGGCAGTTCATGGAGATTCCTGAGCCTCAGGAAGGGGAAGGCGGGCTGGGGTTTTGCCCCCAGGGGCACAGCGGGAGGGAACCCTGGGGACCTGTACCTGCTGCTTGGGGCTGAGCTCAGTCGCTTGGCTCTCTTCTCCAGCCAGTCCTCCAGATGGCCCTCGGGGAGCTCGGGAGCATCTAGTAGCCACTCTCTGGCTCGCCTCTCCTCTGTGGGGACAGGGAGACAAAGGCAAGTGAGGTGTACACTCCTGCCTGCCAGAACCCTACCCTCTCACAAAGCAGAAGCAACTGGTAGGCCCTGAGCAAGCCCTGGGAAGTTGCAGCAACCTTCAGGAGGATGCACCTGGACTGCTTCTCCAGGCCATCTGTGCACAAGGGCCCAGCACTTGGCCTCACTGTTTTCCCATCAAATAGAGACAACCCCAGCTGCCTCCAAGCTCTTGGGGAGCTGGAAACAGGACAGTGCATGTAGAGAACCTGGCCCTGGCCAGGCACGGTGGCTCACGTCTGTAATCCCAGCATTTTGGGATGCCAAGGCAGGTGGATCACCTGAGTCCAGGAGTTCGAGACCAGCCTGGCCAACATGGCGAAACCCTGCCTCTACTAAAAATACAAAAAAAAAAAAAATTAGCCATGTGTGATGGTGGGTGCCTGTAATCCCAGCTACTTGGGAGACTGAGGCAGGAGAATCGCTTGAACCTAGGAGGTGGAGGCTAAGATGGCACCACTGCACTCCAACCTGGGCAGCAAGAGTGAAACTCCATCTCAAAAAAAAAAGAAAAAAAGAGAGAGCCTAGCCCTAAGAAGGGGTCTGAATCTGGGGTGCAGGGAGGCAGCGACGGCAGTCGAATGGGGTCAAATCTCAGCTCTGTCACCTGCCAGGTCTTTGACCCTGGGCAGGGTAATGAGCCTCAGTTTCCCTGGTTTTTCTTCTCATAAGATGTCCAACAAAACCTGTTGCTCAACGAATTAAAACCAATCAACGAATGGAATTTATACAAGCTGGGTGTGAGCGTTTGATGGGGTCAGAGTTGCCAACTAATCTGGGATGGAGTCTTGGGCCAGAGGAAAGTAATCATACACTTGACCAGCACTCACTCAGAGCCGGGCCCTGGTCTCTGGAGCTCACTCGGGTCCAGGCCCCAGTCTCTGGAGCTCACTCAGGGCCGGGCCCTGGTCTCTGGAGCTCACTCGGGGCCAGGCCCTGGGCTGCACAGGTGTCATCTTGCTTCATCCTTAGAGACATCACATTTGATAGGACACAGCCTCCAAGAGGTTAAGCTACGTACCAAGGTTACAGAGAATGTGGCAGAGCCGGGACTGTCTGAGCTGCCAGCTAGGACTCTGTTCCCAGCCACCCTGGGACTCTCCCCATTCCTGTCCCCACTAGGCATAGTCTCCAGTTCCAGGCCCACTGTCCCATGCTCGTCCCACTGTGGGCCAGCCGTCCTCTGAGAGCCCATAGCCAGGGAAGAGCTGGAGCTGCCGCTGCTGCCAGAACTTGCTAGCCAGTCCCAAAAGGCCTTGCTTCCACCCTGGGAAAAAATGCTCCTGGAAACCCTGTGTTGGTCCTGGGGCTGTAGCCACAGCGCCACTGGCTCCCAGGGCAGGGCACGGAGCCTGCAGTGTCTAACTGGTCAGAGGGGAGTAAGGCCCATGGGAGGATCAGGGCAAAGGCCAAGCTGCCCCAGACCCTCACTGGCTACCCTGAGGCCTCCTGGACAGAGAAGCCTAGGGGGTCAGGCACTGAGAGACCCGGAGTCTGCCCCTAACCTGCTGGGGGGCTCATGCGAGGCCCTTCAGTCTGAATGTTGGCCTTAGTTTCCCCACCTGTTCAATGAGAGGCTGTGGAAGAAGACTGATAAAGGCCATCTCAGTCAGAACTTCCTCGTTCTCTAACTAGAGGAGTGAATTTCCCAAAGGCGAGATGTCAGTTTCCATGGAGGCTGAACTTGCCCCTCCCTGGAATCACCAGGCTGTGAGACTCCAGAGGGCAGGGAAGGTGTGTTCCTAAACTCCTTGTCCCCAGACTGTCATAAGGGGTCTGCTTGGTGCCAAGTGGGGACTGGGTATGCTGCCTGATTGAGGAAGGGATGGGGTGTACCCACCAATGACTGCTGGGCTGGCCACAGGGTCCAGGTGGGGCTGAGGTGCACCTTCAGGGCTCCCAGGCAGGAAGCCACGCAGGCTCCACTATAAGGGGACACAGGCCTGCCTTTTCCACTCATGCTGAGGCTGTTCCTGACACCTGGCCCAAACCAGGGGCTCAGGGCTCCCCATCATCCTGGGCGGCCTTGGCTGCCAATGATGGGGAGATGGGGAGGCATAGGCCAGCTTCACTGGTCTCAGAGCTCACATGCCCCAGCACCCCACTCCCGCTTAGCCCAGGGCATCCCGAGACATACCCTCCACCTGGATGCTCAGCTCCTGCAGGTCTCGCTCTGACATGTGGGAAAATCTGCAGTTGGAGCCAAAGTCACACTGGCCTGCCGCAGGAAGACAGAGTTACTCACTGCTCGGGAGGGGCTCCCCACGGGGGCTGAGGGGTGCCCTGATGAGGGGTCCCAGAATCTTAGGGGCAGGACTTCAGGGCCTGAAGAGTAGCAACCCTGATCTGGGACAGAAAATGGAATCTCTCCGGCCCTGCCCGTTCAGCAGCCAGAGCAACCTCTCACCCATCATGCCATATGCTCACGACCCTTCTCCAGCTGCCCCCCCCATGCTGGGGATCACTTCCGACTGAAGCCTGTCATGACTGGGCCTCGCAAGCCTCTGCAGGCTGTCTCTGTCACCAGCCCTCCCAGCCCTGCCTCCATGAACTACATATGGGTTCCTGAAAGGGCCATGCTTCCTTTCTCCACTCCAAGCCGCAGCACGTGCTATGCCCAGCCTAGTATTCTGCCTGCTTACCTGGCTCACGGGAGCAATTGGACTGCTCCTTAGAAAGGCTTCAGTGGCAGCTTTGCCAAAGAGGCACCAAAATCTGGGGTGGCTTCCCCTCTCTCAACCAAGGAGACCAAAATGTATGTCGAGATACTGGGAGGCTAGAGGTGTCTCAAGCCAGGATAACCTACCAGTGACATATTCACATCAAGGCAAAGTCTGTAGGGAAGCCCCTGATCTGCAGGCTTGGTGCCCATCCTAGGGGAGCTTGGACATTTACCCAGTTTCCCTAGTTCAGCTGTAGCACCTCTCCCCAGTGCTAAGCTCCCTTACAAACCATGTGAATCGTCATAGTTTTCCTCTTTGCCGTGGATGCCAGGAAGCTCAGAGCCAAACCCTTAGAGAATACATACGACCTCAAGGGCAAGCATGGAGAAGACTATTCTCTTGGTTTTATCTTATTTTTCCTACTCTTATTTTTATCTGTCTTTGGTTCCTTCACTTCCTGAGGTTTTTATCTCTTGCTCTCTCTTTTTTTAAAAGAGACAGGGTCCTCACTCTGTTGCCCAGGCAGGAGTGCAGTGGTGTAATCATAGCTCACTGCAGCCTTGAACTCCTGGGCTCAAGTGATCCTCCCGCCTCAACCTCCCTAGTAGCTGGGGCTACCAATGTGTGCTACCATGCCCAGCTAATTAAAAAAATTTTTTTTGGTAGAGATGGAGGTCTCGCTATGTTGCCCAGGCTGGTCTCAAACTCCTGGCCTCAAGCATTCCTCCCACCTCAGCCTCCCAAAGTACTGGGATTACAAGAGTGAGCCACCATGCTTGGCCCTTTATCTCTCTGACCTATATGCATCTCTAGTAGCTGAGTACTGAGCAGTCAAATCTACACCTAGCATCCTTGGTTCTGATCCTGAACTTCCTCAGATCATCAACCCTGTTACTCTCTGAAGTTCTGCCTGCTGGGAAGGAGGCCAGGCTCCCAGGCTAACTTAATCAACAAGTCTATTCCACCCATAAGTGTCTCTTGGATTTACTTGTAATCTCCCACGGCTTGCTTGTTCTAGGGGAGCTGATACAATCACATTCTAGATCTGAAGAGCTGAGGACCAGTCTCTAGGAGGTCCTGAGACACAACACCTGGGAAGGCCCTGACTGGCCAGTCAGCTGGAACCACTGCTGCAAAGTGGGCTTGGGATGGTGGCCTGGGTCGGGGAAGACACTCTGCAGAGGTCCAAGTGGGCCAGGTTGGACACTGCAGGTCCCCGCAGGCACCTGAGCTGTGCAGAGGACTTTACCTGTCAGTAGAAACTTCCTGCAGGGCCGCTTGTTCTGCTCATCCAGCAAGATGGCAGCTGCATCTGCAAGAGAAGAGAGGGACGCGATTCGGACGGTTCAGGCTCCACCAAAGGAGGCGGGAAGTAGAAGCCACACAGACAGATGGACCCTTTATCCTGACACAGCTGTGCAGAAAGAAGAGTTTCCCATTCCATGGAGGAGTGGAAGCAGGAGATGACCACAGGCGGGAGTCCTGGGCAGATGGATCCGAGCTGCAGGTGACCTCAACCTCTCCCACCCCACGCAGGACGGGCCAAAGGCAAGGACCAAGTTTCATGCCAGCGGTTCTCAACTTGGCACGAGGGAGTCCCCTGGGGAGTCTGGGGACTTTGGGTTTTTTTGTTTTTTAGAGACAGGGTCTCGCTCTGTCACCCAGGCTGGAGTGCAGCGGTGCAATCATGGCTCACTGCAGCCACTACCTCCTGGGCTCAAGTGATCCTTCTCCGGTCTCAGCCTCCCAAGTAGGTGTGACTACAGCTGTGTACCACCACACCCGGCTAATATTTTTGATCTTTTTGTAGAGCTGGTGACTCATTATGTTGCCCAGGCTGGTCTCGAACTCCTGGGCTCACACGATCCTCCCATTTTGGCCTCCAAAAGTGCTGGGAATATAGGTGTGAGCCACTGGGCCCAGCCTGGAGGTATAATACTTTAAAAAAATCCTGGCACTATGGAACTTCTCGTTATTATCTTTGCAACTTCCTGTGAATCTATAATTATTTCAAAATAAAATGCTAAAAAAATTTAAATAAATCCTAGTGCCAGGAAGCCCACCAGCCAATCCCAGGATCCAGGCACTGCTCCGCAGGCAAGCCTGCAATCCCTGGCTTCTGTCTTCCCTCCTTCCACCAGCTGTAGGGCACTCAGGGCCAGACCAGCCACTGCCCTGGACAGGACTTCCGACAATCACTCTGTAGCATCGGCAGTCACTCTGATCCTAATCTTAACCCTAGTTTCCTCTGATTTTTCCTATTTTTCTTTTCTTTCTTTGAGACAAGGTCTCACTCTGTCACCCAGGCTGGAGTGCAGTGGCATGATCTCAGGTCCCTGCAGCCTCGACCTTCCTGGACTCAGGTGATCCTTCCCCCTCAGCCTCCCGAGTAGCTGGGACTACAGGCGTCCGCCACCGCGCCCGGCTAATTTTTTTATTTTTTTGTAGAGATGGGGTTTCGCCATGTTACCCAGGCTGATCTCGAACTCCTGGGCTCAAGCGATCCTCCCCACTTGGCCTCCCAAAGTGCTGGGATGATAGGCGTGAGCCACTGTGCCCAGCGTATCTTTACTTTCATCATATAGTTATGGTTTTAAATTTGATTCTTGATAGGCAAGCTATTAATCAGTCAAAATCTGTAAGGAAGTAGGGTACCTGAGGATGGTACCCTGACTCAGGAACCCTTATATCCACCCCAGGGGAGGGGAGAGGTAAGGCCTGGGCTGGACATTCACCCACCACCTTTTCTAGAGGCCAAGGAAAGACCACAGGCTTCAGAGTCCAAGAAACCTGAGCTCAAATCCTAACAACATATGACCACGTGCAAGCTGCATAATCTCCAAGTCTCAGTTTCCCCATATGTCAAATGGGAGGATAGTTCCCACCTGGCAGGGCTGCTGTGAAAATGTCATCAGATAATGAATGGAGAGCGCTTTGCAGAGGAGGCCCGTGGTTCCCAACCCTGGTGGCACATGAGAATCACTGGGAAAGTGACCAGGTCTGCCTCTGGGGCCAGCAGTGGCCTTAGCACCATGTTCTCCAGGTATGCGGCCAAGACTGGGTGGGTACACAGCAAATGGTAGCAATTCTTCATTTTTTCCTCACAAACCCTCTGAACAGCACAAACATCCCCACCTTGCAGAGGGGGAAAACAGAGGTTCAGACAAGGGAAGTGATTTGCTAAGCGCAACTGGTGGCTTGCGGGTTGGTGGGGGGAGCGGGCGGGCTGTGTGGTCTGCTGGGATAAGGAGTTGGTTGTCAGAGAACTCATGCCAGGGGGACCAGCAGGGTGGGGAGGGTCTATCTGTCAGCGCCGGGCTTGTCAGACTCATTGCACCCAGCTGGTGCTACAGACACCACTGCCTGCCTTTCCCTGAGGGGGGCGGGGGCTAGGAGAGGGCATGTGGACATTGCCCTGGACCCCCCTGAGGCTGGCAGCAGAACTGAGCCTGAGTCCTAGACAAGGGGCTCTGCCGGGTGGCTTGGCGTGGGAGAAGAATTCCAGGCTGCCCATGTCTGCTCAGTGGTTCCCGACCCCAGCCACACATCAGAATCACCAGGCAGTTTTTAAACTACATGGACACCCGGCCCCAGCCCTCTCAGGTTCTGCTTTAATTCATTGGAAGGGAGGGCATCAGAATTGCTTAAAGCTCCTCGGTGACTCTGAAGTGTACTCAGGGTTGAGAACCCCTGGCCCAGGCCCTGCACAAGGAAGCCCATGCTCTTGCAGTGGGTATTCAAGGCCCCTCGTGATCTGACCCTATTGGTCCTTCTTGCTTCATCTCCCAGAATGAACAGCTGCCCCTGGTGCCTCATGTTTCTTTGCTCATTCACTTAGACGTTCATCTGCCAAACATTCACTGAGCATGTCCTGAGTGCCAGGCACCACGCCAGGCTGAGGATTTAAGTGGAGAACAAGTCAGAGCTGGTCCTTCCTTCTGGTCCAACAGTCACACTAATCCCTATGGATGTAAGTGGGGTAAATATCTAGCGTGTAGCCAAACCACCTGACCCGTTCTAGGGGTCGGGGAGGACGTCCCTGAGGATTTGCTGCCTGACTTGAGTTCTGAGGTGGGGGGGCCTGGCTTGGGGCAGGGAGGACAGCAGGAAGGGCATGTCTGCAGAGGGGACAGCTTATGCCCAGCAGATGCAGTGGCCAGGGTGGCTGCAGCTGGGAGGGAGAGGCCGGCAGGTCATGGAGGCCTGGGCAGGACAGGGGCTTTGCCCAGAACACACCATTGTAATTGGGCGCAAGCTCGCTAGGGAGAGGGGCCCTATTTTATCCACCTTTGAATCTTTAGAGGCTGCCTGGGAGCCGAGGACACGCTGAATGAATAAGCCCATGAGATGAAGGCCGGAGGGAATCCTTCTGAGGACCCACAGGTACCGTGCCTACTTAGTAAGCTCTCATGTGCCATGCAGTCATCATGAGGTTACTGAGCCGCTGTCATAGCCCTGGGAGGTGGGGACTGTTGTAGCTGTTTTATACATGACAAAATGAGGGCCACAGTGTTAGTGAGTGACACCTGGGGACTGGTGCCCTGCACCTGACCATAGCGGATGGATCATCAGCCCCTCTGAGGGCTAAGGGGACGTGCCCCAGGCCAAGAAGCTGGGAGCAGAGCTGAAGTTGAGTTCAGTCACACGGTATATCCGCAAGTCCCTGCGGTTGCTCAGGGTGAGCAGAAGCCCTGGGGCAGCCTCCTGAGGAAGTGGAAAGAGGTCATGTGCCAGCTTGGCCCTCGGTAGCTGGGGACCCAAGGTGAGGGAACCCACTGCTCTGGATTTTATTTCATTTATTTATTTTTTTTGAGACAGGGTCCCGCTCTGTTGCCGAGACTGGAGTGCAGTGGTGCAATCTCGGCTCACTGCAGCCTCCACCTCTTGGGGTCAAGTGATCCTCCTACCTCAGCCTCCTGAGCAGCTGGGACCACAGGAATGGGCCACCATCCCTGGCAAATTTTTTTATTTTTGTTTTTACTTTTTTGAGGTGGAGTCTTGCTGTCTTGCCCAGGCTGGAGTACAGTGGTGTGATCGCAGTTCACTGCAAACTCCACCTCCCAGGTTCAAGCAATTCTCCTGCATTAGCCTCCAAAGTAGCTGGGATTACAGGAACCCACCACCATGCCTGGCTAATGTTTATATTTTTAGTAGAGGCAGGGTTTCACCAGGTTGACCAGGCTGGTCTTGAACTCCTGATCTCAGGTGATCCACCCACCTCAACCTCCCAAAGTGCTGGGATTACAGGCGTGAGCCATGGAGTCTGGCCAAATTTTTTTATTTTTAGTAGAGATGGGGTTTCACCATGTTGCCCAGGCTGGTCTTGAACTCCTGGACTCAAGCAATCCTCTCACCTCAGCCTCCCAAAGTGCTGGGATTACAGGTGTGAGCCACCACGCCCTGCCTGCTCTGGATTTTGAAGTCATCACCTGTAACTGGGGATGCCTGGCCTGGCCTGCCCAGCCTCTTACAGAGCTGTTCTAAGGACTGAATGTGTTGGGGATGGGAGGACGCTGAGAACACAAGAGCCCTGGGGGACTCCTGTCGCCTGCTGCTTCATCTTTTCTATAAGTGACACAGGGACCTCTGCCAATCAGCCCTGGACCCCAGGATCCAGCTGTTGACAGCTGAGAATCTGGGACTAGGTGATCTCGGCCCAGCTCCCTCCAGATCATAGCCCACACTGGATTTGCACAACAGGGAGCCTTAGCGTAACACCAGGGTTAGAGGTCTTCTAGGGACCTAGGAGACCCCACTGCCCATGAATTTTCCTGTGGCCTTGCAACCACAGCCACGCCTGGCCTGCTGAGCAGCCTGGCCACCCCCTCACCTGAACCTCTGAGCCTCAGCTCCCTCAAGTGAAATGCGGAGAGTCTGGGAAGCCTTTAGAAACACCATGCCTAGTCCCCAAACCTGCCTCTGGGGAGGGGATGGGGTCGGGGAATCTGTGGTTTTAACCTAAAGGTCTCCAGGTGATCCTAACCTGCAGCTGGAGTTGAGAATCACTGCCCTAGAGAGTTGTCGAGAAAAGCAAATGACGAACTATGAAAAGCACCGGCATGTAGCTGGCACTCGATCCATGCTCATTCCCTGTTTGTGAACTCTCAGTTTCAGGCCTCTTTTTTTTGAGACGGGGTCTCACAATGCTGCCCAGGCTGCTCTTGAACTTCTGGGCTCAAACAATCCTCCCACCTCCGTGTCCCAAAGTGCTGGGATTGCAGGCGAAAGCCACCACACCTAGCCCCAACCAGGGAACTCTCTCTCTACTTCTCCTCCCTTATTGGCTGCCGGATTTGGTTCCTTCTTCAGAGGCCCTGTCCCAGAATCCTGCTTACCAACCTACAAGGCATCGGCCCCACTCTGGCTCATTCCAGGAGCTCCTGGCCCACCCTTGCCCCACCGCCAAGTGCCCATACCTCTCAACCTGGCTCCTTTCAGTCACCCTCTGGAACCTCCCTGGCTGTTCCTCAGTTGAACGTCCAGTGACAGCCGTGCAACAGCACAACTCCCCTCTCTGGGCACCTCCCGGGAAACAAGCCCTGTGCTAGGCACTTCCGACCTTAGCTCATTCACCCCAATTGTTCTTGCTCTGCGAGGCCTTTCCCAGAAGAGCCTGCCTTCCTTCTGCAACTGGGTTATTCACCCGTGCCTGCAGCCAGTCATTCAACTGCCACTGACCGCACCCAACTGCTCTCCAGACCTGTCAAGGCAGGTCTGGCCATGGCAGCTAACGCCCTTCAAAGGCTGCTCTCTGCCCTTGGAACAGGGACCCTCCTGCTTACGATGGCCTCCACAGGCTTGGAAGATCCCTGCCCCAGAGCCAGCTTGAGCCCTGCCATTCTCTGGCCCGCTCCGCCCAGCCACACCCTCTCCCTCCTGCTCCCAGAGCCCTGGTGCTGGACTCAGGGCTGCCTGCTTCTCTTCACACCCTCCACCCAGAACTGCGTGGCTAGCTTTCCCCTATTTCAGCTGTTGGCTCAAACATCACCTCCTTCTGAGGCCTTCCTCCTGTCCACAGAGCCCGGCAGGTGCCTGGAGCACTGAGCCCTCAGTCAGGGTTGCTGGGGAAAGAGCTCACTTACCAGCCTGCTCCTCTGAGGGCCCAGTGGCCCAGGCCTCCCTCTCTTTTGATCCTCAAAGAGCCCAGACCCAGACTGTCACTGACCCACAGGGGTCTTTGATGATAAGAAAGATCAGAGAGCAGGGCTCCAGGAGCCCAATCCCCAGCCAGCGGCACCTACCTCGGAACATGTCGTACCAGACCTTCTTGGCCTTGAGGTGCTGCAGCCCGTTCAGGTGCTTCTTGCGGTTGTGGAGGTTGTCCTGGAAGGAGCGGTCGCAGTAGTCACAGAAGTATCGCTTCCCCATGGCCACTCAGAGCAGGTGCTTTGCTGCCTGGGAAGCCACAAAGAGCTCAGATTAGACCATTGGAGAAAACACATCCCTCACCAGCCCACTGAATCCTTCCTGAGGGCCAGGCCTGAGCCCAGGCTTTACTCATATGCACCCCGCCCCATTAGGAGTGTCAAGCTGATGAGTATGGCCTAAGAGGTCTCATTCCAGAGGGATCTGTTAACCATTCTGATGTCCAGCCTGCAACTTACACCAGTTAAAGTAGAACCTCAGTGGGTGAGGCCTGGGCACTATTTTTTTTTATTTTATTTTTTATTTTTGAGAGGGTCTTGCTCTGTCACCCAGGCTGGAGTGCAGTGTTGCAAACACAGCTCACTGCAGCCCCCACCTCCTGGGTTCAAGCAATCTTCCTGTCTCAGCCTCTCAAAGTGCCGGGATTACAGGCGTGAGCCACTGTGCCTGGCTGCTGTTTGGTAGTTTTTAAAGTCTATCAGGTGATTCTAATATGTAAGTAGGCTGAAGAACTGCCACCTTATACCCTGTGGCTGGCCTCCCTTGTCTCCTACCACATAGGGTTTTATTTTTTTGAGACGGTCTCGCTCTGTCACCCAGGGTGGAGTGCCGTGGTGTGACCACGGCTTACTGTAGCTTTAACCTTCTGGGCTCAAGTGATCCTCCCGCCTCAGTCTCCCAAGTAGCTGAGACTACAGGTGCGTGTCATCATGCCTAACTTAAAAAAACAATTTTTTTGTAGAGATGGGGTCTCGCTATGTTGCAGAGGCTGGTCTCCTGGGCTCAAGTGTCCTCCCGCCTTGGCCTCCCAAAGTGCTGGGATTACAGGTGTGAGCCACCGCCCCATCCCCTACCGTACCTCTGACCGCCATATTTGCACCATGTAGGCCACACCAGCCTCCTCTTTGCTCCTCACACATGCCAGGCACATGGCCACCTCCCGGCCTTTGCACCCGAGGCTCCCCAGGGAGGGGTGTGCCCTCCTGCAAACTCCCGCCTCACTTCCCCTTTTGACCCCTTCCATCTTTGCTCCAATGCTACTTTATTCAAGATGACAGAATCTTCCACTTAGCTTCCTCCACTCCCTGCTTTATTTTCCCTCGTAGCATGTATCACCCTTTGATATGGTTAGGCTTTGTGTCCCCATCCAAATCTCATCTTGAATTGTGATCCCCATAATCCGCAGGTGTCAAGGAAGAGACCAGGTGGGGGTAACTGACATGGGGGTGGTTTCCCCCATGCTGTTCTCATGATAGTGAAGAGTTCTCACAGGATCTGATGGTTTTATAAGGGGCTCTTCGCGCTTTGCTCGGCACTTCTCTCTCCTGCTGCCTTGTGAAGAAGGTGCCTGCCTCCCCTTTCCCTTCTGCCATGATTGTAAGTTTCCTGAGGCCTTCCCAGCCATGCGGAACTGTGAGTCACTTAAACCTCTTTCCTTTGTAAATTACCCAGTCTCGGATATTTCCTTATAGCAATGTGAGAACGGACTAATACACCCTTCATGCAATAAGTTACTTGTTATGTTTACTGTCTTTCTCCCACAATAAGAATATAAACCCATGAGGGTAGGTTTGTGTTTTGTTTACTGCTGGAGCCCCAGCACCTAAAATAGTGCACAGTACAGAGTAGGCATTGAAGTACTTGTTAAATGAATCAATTCCCATTTTCCCTTTGGGACAACTGAGGTTCAGAGAGCGGGTGTGATTTGCCCAAGGTCACACAGCTGATAAGCAGAAGGCAAACCCAGTCTCCTAATGTTACACTACCAGGTGTCCTCTCTTCCACAGCCAGTTCAAGGCTTAGAGAAGCCAGAGGGCTCAGGCAGTGAATGCTGACAGCTTCCCAAGGAGATCACTAAATTATCAGGTGGCAGGTCCGAATCCAGTCATAGAGGGAAATGAAAACATTTTGGGGTCTTAAGACCCCTCAGCTGTGGTGACCACAGCCACCACTCCTGACCCACGTGATCTGCAGCCCAAGATGGGTGGCAATTCAATGACTCTCGTAGCCAGCCCTTGGGTCCACGAGTTTGGTGCCGCAAAACAGGAGGACAGACGGGTCCACTTTGGGCCACCAAGGGGGATCTGCCAAGGCTGAGCCCAGACCAACTGCTCACCCTGTGGTCAGACCCCTCACTTCACAGAACAGGTTCCTGAGGCCCAGATGAGGAAGAGAAATGATTTCCCCCAGGTCACAAGGTAGCTATCCGGGCTAGCAGCCAAAGCCCTGGACTCCCAGGACCTGATCACCACAGTGGACCGATGGGGGAACACAGCTCAGGAGGAGGAGGCTGGGGAGAGACACAGAGACAGTCCCAACAGCCAAGCAGATTGATGGAGAAAGCCATTCTTGCAGCAGACAGGGACAGCAGCCATTAAGTCAGGGGCTGTAATGGGATCAGGAACAGACAGTCATTCAAAATGAAAACATATAAAACCTCTCTTCTCCCGTTACTGCAGAGAGACCGTGTCCCAGACATGCACACTTGATATATTAAATTTGGCAACTCTAATACACCCCATCTTGCCAATAAACTTATAGGAATTGGATTGAAATTGTAAGAGATGAATGTTTAATGGCCGAGTGCTAAACCAAGCCATTCAGAAAGCTTGAAGCTCCGAGAAGCTGCTGGTGCTGGAGAGTAATGGGTAAGGGAGGGGACAGGGAGGGTGGTTCTCTGGGAGACTGGAACAGAGCGGTGGCTCTGCGGCCTACTTAGATGGACAAAACCACACAGGCATTGAAAAGCTGCCTGTGTGACCTCAGGCAAGTCACTTCCCGTCTCTAGGCCTCTACGTTCACTATGGGAATATGAGGCAACGGCTGCTTGCTCTGGAAGTGGTACAGAGAAGTTTGCTAATGCAGATGGTGAAAATGATGCTGATAATGTCTGGCTTTAAGCAAGTGCTCAATAAATATTACCTATTATTAGGGCTAGTGGTTTATTGAATACCTACTATGTGCTGGCACTAAGCTGAAAGGTCTATATGCATCATCTCATTTAATCCCCAGGACAACCTGTGGGGGAGGGCCTGTTACGCCTTTTTAGATGGGGGCACTCAGGTTCCAGAAGTGAAGTGACTTAGCCAAGGTCACACTGCTAGGAAGGAGCCCCGCTAGGCTTGGAATCCGGGTAGCAGGCCTCTAGGGTCCCCACTCCTGATCATATAATGAAAGTCTCCTTCTTAATCCCAGCATTTTGGGAGGCCGAGACGGGTGGATTGCTTGAGTCCAGGAGTTTAAGACCAGCCTGGGCGACAGAGTGAAACCCCATCTGTACAAAAAATGCAAAAATTAGCTAAGCATGGTGGCGCATGCCTGTAGTCCCAGCTACTCAGGAAGTGAGGCGGGAGGATGGCTTGAGCCCAGGAGGCAGAGGCTGCAGTGAACTGAGACTGAGCCATTGTACTCCAGCCTGGACAACAGAGCAAGACCCCCATCCAAAAAAAAAAGTCTCCCTCCAACAAATCATACTAATGACAATTTTCCTTTATTAATCACTAACTACACTCTAGGACCATGCTAGCCCCTTCAAGCCCCAAGAGGTGTGGATTATAATCTCACTCATGAATGAGGCAACTGAGGCCCAGACAGGTGCCATGAGGGGCCCCAGCTCACACACACAGGAAGGGCAGAGCAGGCCTCAGGGTACCTGGGGTTCAGGTCTGCCAGGAAAGCCTGTGTTCATGCTGCAGTGCTAGCTGTCCCAAACACCAGCCCACCAAGAAACTGGACCACATGCTCCTCGGCCTGCCTCCCCAGCCACACTCTGACCCAAATGGTAAGCCCCTTTGGTGGGCTGTATGTGTGTGTATATGTATGGGTGTTCACGTTTTCCCCCCTCCACTCCATGGGGGGTAAACCAGCTAATGGTTCCACTCACTTCATCACCTTGTCAGCCTCGGCTCAGGGCCATGGCTGCCCGCCCATGCCCTCCTCTGCCCATCCATCATCTAGCACATGAGAAGTGCTTGGCCATCCTAGATGGGTCAACAGGACCCCACATTCTAGTCCCAGCTCTGCCACATGGCTCAGTCTGTGACTCAGCCACTTGCCCTCTCTGGGCCTCAGTTTCCCCATGTGGGAAGCTGCAGTGGCAGGACCAGTTGATCTTTAAAGGCCTCTCTGGTTCTAATATCCAGTGATCAGATGAGAAGATGCCCAAAATAATGCTTTTTTAAAAAATTTAAATATTGGTCTCACCATGTTGCCCAGGTTGGTCTCAAACTCCTGAGCTCAAGTGATCCTCCCATCTCTGCCTCCCGCAGTGCTGGGATTACAGTCGAGAGCCACTGCGCCCAGCCGGCAATGCTTTCTATCTACCTTTTCACAGACACATGTGCAGTGTCAGGCCAGGGAGACCAGCAGACAGCACAGTCCCTCTGGGACGGGAAAGCATGCTCACTGAGCACCACCTGGGCAGGCCCCTCCCTGACCCTCTCACCCTGAGAAGCAGGTCACAGCACCCCCATCTCACCTCCAAGAGTGGGATACCCAGCCTGGGGACAGCACTGAGCACCAGGACCAGCTATCTCCGCACTTCTGTGCCTGGGGAGGCTGTCCGGGGACAGGCTTAAGAGCTGGCTCTGGAGTCAGATGTCAGGGCTTACATCCAGTTGCTACTGCTTCCTAATTTTCTCACTCAGTGATACTGGCATTTCTGGCCTTGTTTTCCTGCTATGAAAACTGGGATAATAACAGCGTTCAGACTGGGCGCGGTGGCTCATGCCCGTAATCCCAGCACTTTGGGAGGCTGAGGAAGGTGGACCGCAAGGTCAGGAGTTAGAGACCAGCCTGGTCAACACAGTGAAACCCTGTCTCTACTAAAAATACAAAAATTAGCTGGGCATGGTGGCGTGTGCCTGTAATCCCAGCTACTCAGGAGGCTGAGGCAGGAGAATCGCTTGAACCCAGGAGGCAGAGGTTGCAGTAAGCAGAGATCGCACCACTGCACCCCAGCCTGGGTGACAGAGCAAAACTCCATCTCAAAAAAAAAAATTAGCCGGGTGTGGTGATGCGCGCCTGTAATCCTAGCTACTCAGGAGGCTGAGGCAGGAGAATCACTTGAATCCAGGAGGCAAAGGTTGCAGTGAGCCGAGACTGCACCACTGCACTCCAGCCTGGGTGACAGAGCGAGACTCCCTCTCAAAAAAAGCAAAAAAAAAAAAAAAAAAAAAAAAAAGGAACCAGCTGTGCAGAGCCCCCACTGCCCAGGGATGGCATTGGGGTGAGGGCGCACATATTCTACCTACTTCACAGTCCTGTCCCCACAGGCATGTGCCTGGGGCCATGTTCCCAGACAGAAGCTGGCCTTCAACAAGATGATCTCGCTCAGGTGTAAAATTCTAGAGCTCCTGAACCAAATGCCTCCCGCTCTGATGCCTTTGCCCACATTAGGATAAGGTTCAACTTGCAGAATCCTCTGGACACATGCAGCGCCCTTCCAGACACACAACTTGGCAAGCAGAATGCCAGCTGGAGTTCAGTTCCAGCTCACCCCTTAGCCAGGTGTCCTTGCACAAGGTGCAACCTGCACCACCGTACTTGGCAGCCGAGGAGGGGGTCAGGGACAGGGGAGGAAGGGGACAGCTGGAGTGTCTCTAAATGGCGCCCAGACACCAGCATGGGGTGCTGACTAAGCTGGCCCCCTCTGCTGTGATTCATCCCCATCCTCTGAGGGTGGCACACGCAGCAGAGTGTGAGCGAGGTCCCGTCCGCAACACAGAACCATCCGGCCCCACTCCCTGCCAGAAACACAGGTGGTGCCATCCACCCACTCCCAGGGACCAGGTGCATGGCTGCAAAGGCATCTGCTGGATCCCCGGAGCATCAGCAGGTGAGAGTGCTGGCTTCTCGTGGCCAAGGGGCAGCGGGCAAGGCTAGTGAGACAACCTCTGGGTCACATCTGAATTCCAGCTCTGCCGCTTATGAGCTGGGTGACCCCTGGGAAGTCATTTCATCTCCCTTGATCTATTCTTAGCTATAAAATATGGATCCCATAGCTGCTGAGATTTACCGAGGCAGTGGTACATTAAGGTGCCTAGTAGCCAGCTGCAATGGCTCAGGCCTGTAATCCCAACATGATGGGAGGCTGAGGTGGGAGGATCACTGGAGCCCAGGAGCTCAAGACCAGCCTGGACAACATGTGCAGACACCATTTCTACAGAAGGAAAAAAAAAATTAGGCAGGCATGGTGGTGCACACCTGTAGTTCCAGCTATTTGAGAGCCTGAGGTGGGAGGATAGCTTGAGCCCAAGGAGGTCAAGGCTCCAGTGAGCCAAGATTGCGCCACTACACTCTAGCCTGGGTGACAGAGACGCTGTCTCAAACAAAGAAAAAAAGGTGCCTAGCATATAGTTCCTGCTCAATAACGGAGGCTGTTACTGTTGTTACTATTATCATCCAGGCTGCCCACCCCCTCACCCTCTAAGTGAACATACTCAACCTCGCTTTAAAATGCAGTCAAGGCCGGGCACGGTGGCTCATGTCTGTAATCCCAGCACTTTGGGAGGCCAAGGTGGGTGGATCATTTGAGGTCAGGAGTTTGAGACCAGCCTGACCAACATGGTGAAACCCCGTTTCTACTAAAAATACAAAATTAGCCGGGCATGGTGGCACACACCTATAATCCCAGCTACTCAGGAGGCTGAGGCAGGAGAATTGCTCGAACCCAGGCAGTGGAGGTTGCAGTGAGCCGAGATTGTGCCACTGTGCTCCAGCCTGGACAACAAAGCGAGACCTTGTCAAAAAAGAAAGAAGAAAGAGAGAAAGAAAGAAAGAAGGAAAGAAAGAAGGAAAGAAGGAAAGAAGGAAAAAAGGAAGAAAGGAAGAAAGGAAGAAAGGAAGAAAGGAAGGAGAAAGAAAGAAAGGAAAGAAAGGAAGAAAGAAAGAAAGAGAGAGAGAAAGAAGAAAACTAGTCAAGGCACTGTGGGGTGGCAGAGGGGAGAAAAGAGGCTAGGGATGGTGGGTGAGGGGTGACAGCTTCAGATTTGATTCCCGCTTGCTTGGCACTTTGCTTTCATTCCCTTATTTAATCCTCCTAGAGATGCTCTGAGTAGGTATCAATATCAAGTGTCCATTTTACAGACCAGATAACAGGTTTGGGAAAACTCAGTCCTAATTTGTTCACAGCCATGGCCAGAAAGACTCTAACAATAACCATAACAATTACTGTTACTGTCGGTAACAATAATGACACTTACATCAATAACCAATAACAACCACATCTCATCATCCTGAGCTGCCAGTGGGCCAGGGTGCCAGGGACCCCCACATCCCCTCCTGTGGAGGCTTCACCATGACACTGTGAAGCCACGTGCCTAAGGCCCCACAGCCAAGGCACACCAGAGCTGGCATGCACAATTGGGTCTGGCTGACCCCAGAGCCCACTCTCTCCTCATCCCACTGTCCTGCTGTGAGGCTTCTACAGGGCAAACATTTGTGCTTCATCAATATTCTCCATTCCTTTCGTTGTGTGTGTCTCAGGTACAGACAGAGCTGGCTTTGGCACAAGGCAAAAATAAGCCAACAGCTCGGCCTTTGGCCAGCGGCTGGGATGCGCACTGTAATTATCCTGGACTTGTGCTCACCACAGGCGATCCTGAAGCTCACCTGTTATTTTTTTCTAATTATGGCACCTCCAGACCCCAGGTAAACAGTAAGCCACAGCCAGAGGACGGCTTTATTGCACGCCCACCAGGAGCTCGGTAATGTCCCAGTGTCACATATGCCTGCCATCTGGAGTTGATGGCATCAGAACCACCATGTGGGGATGGCCTGCAGACTGCTGGTGCAGGACCCTGCTCCGAAGGAAGCGCCAAGAAAATCCAGATGTCTCTCCTGACCGAACCCCCGTATGCTAGAGGCATCCTTGAGATCCTTGGGTGGCAGCCACACACCTTTTTCATCCTGACCTCATCCCTGTGTTTGCCTCCTGCCCTCCCCTGGGGTAAGGCACATCATCTTATTCCCACAGGTCTAAGGCAGCGAGGGGCCCGCCCACTGCAATTTCTAACTCGGCAGGTCTGGGACAGGGCCAGGATGTAAGAAAGTCCTGATTCAGACTCCACAGAGAAATGCGAGTCCAGGCCGGGCACAGTGACTCATATTTGTAATCCCAGCACTTTGAGAGGCCAAGGTGAGAGGATCACTTGAGACCAGGAGTTTGAGACCAGCCTGGGCAACATAGTTAGACCCCATCTCTACAAAAAAATTTTTTTAAATTTGACCAGGCATGGTGGCATACACCTTTAATCCCAGCACTTTGGGAGGCTGACGTGGGTGGATCACCTGAGGTCAAGAGTTCGAGGCTAACATGGTGAAACCCCATCTCTACTAAAAATACAAAAATTAGCTGGACATGATGGTGCATGCCTGTAATCCCAGCTAGTCGGGAGGCTGAGGCAGGAGAATCACTTGAACCTGGGAGGCGGAGGTTGCAGTGAGCCAAGATTGCGCCACTACAATCCAGCCTGGATGACAGAGCGAGACTATCTCAAAAAAAAAAATTATTTTTTAATTAAAAAATTGGCTAGGTATGGTAACACACACCTGTTGTCCCAGCTACTTGGGAGGCTGAGGTGGAAGAATCACTTGAGCCCAGGAGTTCAAGGCTGCAGTGAGCTGTGAACACGCCAGTGCACTCCAGCCTGGACAACAGGGTGAGACCCCAATCTCAAAAAAAAAAAAAAAAAAGACTTCACAGAAAAAAAAAAAAAAAAGAAATGCTAGCCTAAGGTAGCAGATGATGGACAGAACAGAGAGGGTGAGAGCATGCTCAAGGTCACACAGAACAATCCTTTGAAGCTGTTTTCCCTTAAACACAACTACTCTAATCACCAACCCAGGTCTGAATCCAATCCCTGCCACTCTCAGGTTGTGTAACTCTCAGCAAACTGCTTACCTCTGAGCTTCATCTGGAAGACGAGGGTAATGACTCTATTTCATAAGATTACTATGAGAATTAAATCACTCATGCTAGCTGCTTAGCACAGTGCCTGGCACACCAATGGTGCTTCATACACGCTTGTGCATGTGGCAGCCAGCCTCCAAGCCCCCAGCAATCCCACCTCCTGATTTTCACACCTTGTGTAGTCCCCTCACAAGCTGGGTCAGGGTTGGTCTGTGTGACCAAGAGAACAGAGCAGAGGTGAGGGTATGCCATTTCCAAGAACAGGTTATAAAAGACACTGCAGGGAGGGCACGGTGGCTCACACCTGTAATCCTAACACTTTGGCAGGCCAAGGCGGGTGGATCACTTGAGGTCAGGAGTTCGAGACCAGCCTGACCAACATGGGGAAACCTCGTCTCTACTAAAACACAAAAAATTAGCCGGGTGTGGGGCATGCGCCTATAGTCCCAGCTACTTGGGAGGCTGAGGCAGGAGAATTACTTGAACCTGGGAGACGGAAGTTGCAGTGAGCCGAGATCGCCACTGCACTCCAGCCTGGGCAACAGAGTGAGACTCTGTCTCCAAAAAAAAAAAAAAAAAAAACACACACTGCCGCTTCCATCTCAGTGTCTTCTTTCTCTGATCACTTGGTCTGGGGGAAGCCAGCTGCCACACTGTGAGCAGCCCTGAAGGTGGCCCACGTGGCGAGGAACAGAGACCCCCCTGCTAACAGCCATGTGAATAAATTTGGAAGCAAACCCTCTGGCCACAGTTAAGCCTTCAGATGACTCTACCCTGCCTGGTATCTTGACTGCAACCTCCTGAGATACTCAGCCAGAACCACCCAGCTGAGCAGCGCCCAGATTCCTGACCCTCAGAAACGGTATGAGAGAATAAAAGTTTGTTGCTTTAGGTTGGACACAGTGGTTCATTCCTGTAATCCCAGCACTTTGGGAGGCCAAGACAGGAGGATTGCTTAAGTCCAGGAGTTTGAGATCAGCCTGAGCAACATAGTAAGACCCTATCTCTACAAAAAGTTTTTTTTTTTTTTTTAATTAGCTGGGTGTGGTGATGCATGCCTATAGTTCCAGCTACCTGGGGGGCTGAGGTGGGAGGATCGCTTGAGCCCAGGAGATGAAGGTTGCAGTGAGCCGAGATCATGCCACTGCACTCCAGCCTGGGTGGCAGAGCAAGACCTCGTCTCAAAAAAGAAAAGAAAACTTAATAGGATTATGTCCAGATTTTTTTCATTTGATATCTGTCTATTTTTTAAAGTTTCTGTATTTGGCATGTATTGTTTTAAAATTTGCACACAAAAAAAATCTCTTCAAAAAAAGTGGGGGGCTAGTCCAAGCGCAGCAGTGTTGGTGACTAACTGATCACACCAGATACAGATTTCTTTGTTCCTTCTGCACTCCCACTGCCTCGCTTGACTAGCCTCTAAAAAAGAGAAAAAGAACAAGAGGGAAATTTGTAAGGCGGGGATAAATCCTATTCCTCCTCCCTCTGGAGGCTGCCATGGAGGGTTCCAGAGACCTGGTTCACTCGGATGAACCAGCCAGGGGTGGTGAGTGAAAGAAATAGAGCAGACATTCCCCTCAGCCCCTGGATGAAGACTGACAAGGCAAACCCTGATTCCAACCAGACTTGGCCTAGCACACCCCAAGGCCTGGTGAAGGTCGGCTGAGCCTGAATCTGGGCTCCAGGGACTGCAGGCTGGAGACACAGTTTCTCATCAGATAGTTACAGGTCCCAGGAGGCCAGAGTTTCCAAATAGGAAAGGTAAAAATAGTCTGAATGAAGCTCCTGAACCAGATACTTGGACTCAGAACTGTCTCTGCCTCCCCCTTCTTCTCTCCCAAGTCTGGGCACCAAATATCATCTGATCCTCTATCTCCACTGTCACTACTGCCCAAGACAGAACTCAGCTCCTCACCTCTGGACTCCTCACATCTGGACAGCCCCCTCCATTCACTGTATCATAAGCAGCATCAGATCAACTCTCCTTAAATCATCCTCGCTCAAAATTTTCCATGGCTTCCAAGTGAGAAACTTATTAAAAATGAATCTCAGCTAAATGCAGTGACTCACACCTGTAACCCCAGCACTTTGGCAGGCCAAGGCGGATCAGTTGAGGTCAGGAGTTCAATACCAGCCTGGGCAACATAGTGAGACCCCCGTCTCTAAAAAAAAATTTTTTAATTAGCCAGTTGGGGTGTCATGTGTCTGTAGTCCTTGCTACTCAAGATGCTAAGATGGGAGGATCACTGGAGCCCAGGAGTCTGAAGTTACAGTGAGCTCTGATCATGCCACTGTACTCCAGCTTGGGCAACAGAGTGAGACACTGTCTCAAAAAAATAAAAGGGGGCCAGGCACGGTGGCTCATGTCTGTAATCCTAGCACTTTCGGAGGCTAAGGCGGGCAGATTACCTGAGGTCAGAAGTTGAAGACCAGCCTGGCCAACAAGGTGAAACCCTGTCTCTACTAAAAATACAAAATTAGGCCGGGCACGGTGGCTCACGCCTGTAATCCCAGCACTTTGGGAGGCCGAGGCAGGTGGATTGCCTGAGCTCAGGAGTTCGAGACCACCCTGGTCAACATGGTGAAATCTCGTCTCTACTAAAATACAAAAAATTAGCCGGGAATGGCGGCATGAGCCTGTGGTCCCCGCTACTCAAAAGGCTGAGGCAGGAAAATTTCTTGAACCCGGGAGGCGGAGGTTGCAGTGAGCCGAGATCGCACCACTGCACTCCAGACTGGGCAACAGAGCGAGATTCCGTCTCAAAAAAAAAAAAAAAAAAATTAGCTGGGCATGGTGGCAGGCGCCTGTAATCCCAGCTACTCAGGAGGCTGAGGCAGGAGAATCGCTTGAACCTGAGAGGTGGAGGTTGCAGTAAGCCAAGATTGCGCCACTGCACTCCAGCCTGAGTGACAGAGACGGACCCCTCTGTCTCAAAAAAAAAAAAAAAAAAAATTAGCTTGGTGTGGTGGTGCACACCTGTAATCCCAGTTGCTTGGGAGGCTGAGGCATGAGATTGAACCCAGGAGGTGAAGGTTGCAGTAAGCCCAGATCGTGCCACTGTATTCCAGCCTGGGTGACAGAGCAAGACTCCGTCTCAAAAACAAAAAAACAGTCTCCTGGGTCAGGTCCCCAGAAATCCTGATTTCGCAGATCTGGAGGGGGACCTAGAAATCTGCATTTTAACTAGCAATTCTAATACCCCTTAAGAAGCAAAAGCCTGGAGGAATGAACTTTCCCTTGAGTTCCAAATGCAGCCTCTGCTGGGGACAGTTACTCTGGGTAGTCACAGCCCCCTGGACTCATGTCCCAGCTAGAAATCAGTCCAATTATGAATAACCTCAGGTCACTGAAGTGGTAATCCAACTTGTTGCTAAGCACAAGTAGTTAAAGTGGATAAAGCTGTTTTCTTACTAGGTAAGTGTCTTGTCACACTCCTGGAAAGTTTAGAATTAAAAATAGAAGCATAAGAGCAAATCAAATTCACTGTATTAATGTTCCTATCCTAAATTTACTAATAATCAGTATATTTTGGAATTAAAAAGTAGCTGTCGGCCAGGCACGGTGGCTCACGCCTGTAATCCCAGCACTTTGGGAGGCTGAGGCAGGCGGATCACAAGGTCAAGAGATTGAGACCATCCTGGCCAACGTGGTGAAACCCTGTCTCTACTAAAAATATAAAAATTAGCTGGGTGTGGTGGCGCGCACCCACAGTCCCAGCTACTCAGCAGGCTGAGGCAGGAGGATTGCTTGCACCTGGGAGGCAGAGGTTGCAGTGAGCCGAGATCGCACCACTGTACTCCAGCCCAGCGACAGAGTGAAACTCCATCTTAAAAAAAAAAAAAGTAGCTGTAGACCGGGCATGGTGGCTCACACCTGTAATCCCAGCACTTTGGGAGGCATGAGGATCACTTGAGCCCAGGAGTTCAAAACCAGCCTGGGCAACATAGGGAGACCTTGTCTCTACAAATAATTTTTAAAAAATTAGCCAGACATGGTGGTGCAGGCTCAGGCCTATGGTCCCAGCTACTGCTCAAGAGGTTGAGGTAGGAGGATCACTTGAGCCCGGGGAGATGGAGGCTGCAGTGAGCCAAGATCGCACCACTGCACTCCAGCCTAGGTGAGAGAGTGAGATACTGTCTCAGAACAATGCTACTGTGAACTGTGCATGTGAGGGATCTAGGTTACGTGCTCCTTATGAGAATCTAATGCCTAAAACAAAAAAAGTATCTGTAATATTGAAAAAAAATGTGATATGTTGAGTGTCTAACAGATAAGCATTGTGATTCCTATTTAAAATACAAAAGTTAAAATATAGAGTTAGTAAGTGATAAAATACATGTCAGTAATTGATATTAGAGTTGTGATTTTAGATTGAGAGGTTAGCAACGATTGGAAATATGGACTGTATAACAGAATTACCTGGGGTGCTGTAAAGGTTACTAAGGGGCCCCCCATATATTCTTATTTCATGTCAGAAATACAGCCTGTTTTTTTGTTTTTGTTCTTTTTAGCTCCCTATATTAAGAGCCACTGACATAGAGAATTTTACTAAGTCTGTAAAAATAATTATTTACAAGAACTTGAAATTCATTATAAGTTTAATTGATTAGATTTTGTAGTAACTGTTTACTCTGGGGAAAATTGTGCTTGTTATGTTATTCATATAAAGTACTTAAAAAGAAAATCAAATATATTAAATTTACAAATAGATTTAAAATGTTGGCAGGAATGAAATTAAGCTATAAATAGGGATGAGTGTCTTGAGAAATTTAGAATCTTCAACTTGAGTTCAAATATTAATAAAAAAAATTAAGGTCATTTTTCTTATTTTCCGATATTTATGTATTGAATAATAATTTCTAAGTTGAAATAATACGTGGCTTAAAGCAGGAGACCCCAACCCTCAGGCCCTGGACTGGTACGGGTCCATGGCCTGTTAGGAGCTGGGCTGCACAGCAGGAGGTGAGTGGCAGGTGAGTGAGCGAAGCTTCATCTGTATTTACAGCCACTCCCCATTGCTCGCATCACTGTCTGAGCTTCGTCTCCTGTCAGATCATCGACAGCATTAGATTCTCACAGGAGCACGAATCCTATTGCGAATGGCACATGCGAGGGATCTAGGTTGCACGCTCCTTAAGAGAATCTAATGCCTGATGATCTGTCACTGTCTCCCATCACCCCCAGATGGGACCGTCTAGTTGCAGGACAACAAGCTCAGGCCTCCCACTGATTCTACATTATGGTGAGCTGTATAATTATTTCATTATATATTACAGTGTAATAATAACAGAAATAAAATGCACAATAAATATAATGCACTTGAATCATCCTGAAACCATCCCCCTCCTATACCCCGTCCATAGAAAAATTGTCTTCCACAAAACTGGTCTCTGATGCCAAAAAGGTTGGGGACTGCTAGTTTAAGGGAAATTAAGTTTTTTAAATGATTACCTCCTAATGAGAATTTAAAAGATAAAATATAAAACCAAAATCCAGTACTTTGAGAGGCCAAGGTGAGAGCATCCCTTGTGGCCAGGAGTTAGAGACCAGCCTGGGCAATGTGGCAAGACCCTCTCTCTACAAAAATTTTTTTTTAAATTAGGCTGGGTAGCAGGCCGAGACAGACAGATCACCTGAGGTCAGGAGTTCCAGACCAGCCTGGCCAAGATGGTGAAAACCCATCTGTACGAAAAATACAAAAATTAGCCGGGCGTGGTGGCAGGTGCCTGTAATCCCAGTTACTCAGGAGGCTGAGAGAACAGAATCACCTGAACCCAGGAGGCAGAGGTTGCAGTGAGCTGAGATTGCACCACTGCACTCCAGCCTGGGCAACACAGCGAGACTCTGCCTCAATCAATCAATCAATCAATCAATCAATCAATAGGGCCAGGCGCGGTGGCTCACACCTGTAATCCCAGCATTTTGGGAGGCCGAGGTGGGTGGATCACGAGGTCAGAGGTTCAAGACCAGCCTGACCAACATGGTGAAACCCCTTCTTTACTAAAAATACAAAAATTAGCTGGGCGTGGTGGCAGGCGCCTTTAATCCCAGCTACTCAGGAGGCTGAGGCAGGAGGATTACTTGAACCCAGGAGGCGGAGGTTGCAGTGAGCCGAGATGGTGCCACTGCACTCCAGCCTGGGCGACAGAACGAGACTCCGTCTCAAACAAAATAATAATAATAATAATAAATAAAAATTAGGCTGGGGAGATGGCTCATGTCTGTAATCCCAGCACTTTGGAAGGCCAAGGTGGGTGGATCAATTGAGCTCAGCAATTTGAGACCAGCTCGGCCAATATGGTGACACCCCTAAATTTTTTTAGTCTTTACAAAAAATCTATAAGAAAATCAGAAAACGAAATTAGTGGGGCACAGTGGCATGCACCTGTAGTCCTAGCTACTTGGAAGGCTGAGGTGGGAGTACCACTTGAGCCCAGGAGTTCGAGGCTGCAGTGAACTATGATCGTGCCACTACACTCCAGCCTGGGCAACAGAGTAAGACCCTTTCTCAAAATAATAATAGTAATAATAATAACCCAGCATGGTGGTGCACACCTGTAATCCCACCTATTTGGGAGGTTGAAGCAGGTGAATTGCTTGAGCCCAGGAGTTCCAGGCTGCAAGAAACTATGATTATTACAACCAGGAATTATGTGCCACTGTACTCCAGCCTGGGCAATGGAGGGAGACCCTGTCTCTACAAAAATAAAACATAATAAAACCAAATAAAACAAGCCGCACCTTTAACTCCCTGTGGTCTTCCCTACTCATTTCTCCCTCCTCTGAACTTCCCATCAGCCAGATTGGTTGGAAATTATTAGCAAGACCTAAGTAGTCTTCCCCTGGAGCCTCACAATTTCCCACTCTGAGGGGCTCCCAGGATGCTTTGTAAATACTATAAAACCACAGTAAGGATAACTCATGGATGTAAAGCATTTCACATTTTACCTTCTGATCCCCTAACCTGGTATTACTGTTGCTCTTTACAGATGAATTAAAAGATGGTCCAGAGAGTTAAAGCCTGATCAATGTCAGAGTCAGAGGCAGAGCCAGGCCTGCAATCCAATCCCTAGTTTTTGTTTGTTTTGTTTTCATTTGAGCTCCATCACCCAGGCTGGAGTGCAGTGGTGCGATCTCGGCTCGTGGCAGCCTTCACCAGGTTCAAGCGATTCTCCCGCCTCAGCCTCCCGAGTTGCTGGGATTACAAGTGGGTACCACCACACTTGGCTAATTTTTTTGTATTTTTAGTAGAGACAGGGTTTCACCATGTTGGCCAGGCTGGTCTTGAACTCCTGACCTCAAGTGATCCACCCACCTTGGCCTCCCAAAGTGCAGGGATTACAGGTGTGAGCCACCACACCTGACTCCTAGTTTGTTTTTCATGGAGACGGTCTCACTATATGGCCCAGGCTGGTCTTCAACTCTTGGCCAAAAGTGTTCCTCCTGCCTTGGCCTCCCAAAACACTGGGATTATAGGTGTGAGCCACCATGCCCAGCCCAGTCCCTGGTTTTGAATGCCACCCCTATCCAGATGACTCTTCTCAGGCTCATCCTCTCCTCTAAAATCCAGATCCATGTCCTCGTTTGCCTCTAGACACCTCCACTTGATGTCTGTGGGCTAGCTCAAACTGATATGGCCAAAACAGAACTTAAGATCATTCTGTTGATTTTAAATTGTTGAGGTCAAAACTTAGATGTCAGCTGGACGCGGTGGCTCACACCTGTAATCCCGGCACTTTGGGAGACCGTGGCAGGTGGATCACTTGAGGCCAGGAGTTCAAGACCAGCCTGGCCAACATGGTGAAACCCTGTCTCTACTAAAAACACAAAAATGAGCTGGGCGTGTTGGCATCCGCTTGTAATCCCAGCTACTCAGTAGGCTGAGGCATGAGAATTGCTTGAACCTGGGTGGCAGAGGTTGCAGTGAGCCAAGATTGTGCCACTGCACTCCAACCTGGGCAACAGAGTGAGACTCTGTCTCAAAAAAAAAAAAAAAAAAAAACTTAGATATCCTCCTCAATTCCTCTTTCCTGTGCACCCTACACACATCTGCTAGCTTGCTCTGTCTACCCTACCTCCCAAATTACATCCCAAATCTGATCACTGCCCTGCTCCACACCCTAACCTAAATTACCACCCATCAGGCCGGGCGTGGTAGCTCATGCCTGTAATCCCAGCACTTTGGGAGGCCAAGATGGGAGGATCACCTGAAGTCAGGAGTTTGAGACTAGCCTGGCCAACATGGTGAAACCCCGTCTCTACTAAAA
The DNA here is from genome assembly GCF_028885655.2 of Pongo abelii. Lineage (NCBI taxonomy): Eukaryota > Metazoa > Chordata > Mammalia > Primates > Hominidae > Pongo > Pongo abelii. Next base: position 36,198,769 of record NC_085929.1, read on the forward strand.
AAAAAATTGGCCGGGCATGGTGGCAGGCGCCTGTAATCTCAGCCACTCGGGAGGCTGAAGCAGGAGAATCACTTGAACCCGGGAGGCGGAGGTTGCAGTGAGCCGAGATAGCACCACTACGCTTCAGTCTGGACGACAGAGTGAGACTCCATCTCAAATAAATAACCACCCATCTTCCCTCAACTGATCTACTACAATAACTTCCCCCTCGCAGTCCACTCTCCATAGACCAGCCAGGATGATGACATTAAAGTGCAAATTAAATCTTGTCGCATTTCTGCTGAAAACCCTTCAGTGGCCTCCTAGTGCAATTAGAAAAAAACAAGACTCCTTGGCCAGACGCGGTGGCTCACACCTGTAATTCCAGCACCTTGGGGGGCCGAGGCAGGAAGATCGCTTGAGCCCAGGAGTTGGAGACCAGCCTGGGCAACACAGTGAGACCCTATCTCTAAAAACAAAAACCAAAGAAAACAAGACTCCGTAAGGTGGACTCCAAGGCCAGACATGAGCTGACCGAAGTCCACCTCTTCACAGTCCACTCTACTTCTTTCCCTCAAACATCCCAGGACTGGAGCTGCCTCAAGGCCTTTGCACCAACGTTTTCCTGTTCAACTCTACTATTCATTCAGGTCTCTAGTCAAGTGTCACCCCCCAGAGGAGCCACCCAGGGTGCAATGCCACCACCACTGCCTCTCCAGTCAACCAAAGCATTATCTGTTTGCTGTACTGCATCTCCCTACCCGCCCACTCTAGATTGAGCGCTCCGTGAGAGCAGGGACTTTGTTCACTGCTGGGTCCCCAGAGCAGGGACCAGAACAAGCACTGGGAAAACATCTGTTGAATGCCCCAGGTACTCCAAAGCCCTTGCTCTTTTCAATCCCAAGCAGGTCCCAAGTCTCCAGCCTTCCAGACCAGGGTTGCCGGGTGCGAAGCCCAGGGGTGAGAGGAACAGGAAGCAGGGCAGATCCGTCCCTGCCCTTAATCCAGGGTGAAGGGTTTAACCTCCAGTACAAGACTTTTGCCACAGGCTCCAGCTCCTGGCCTAGACTTGAGGCTGGTGCAGGGGACAAGGCGAAGAGATGAGCCAGTATCTCGGGAACCCAGCTCCCCTCGCCCCTCTATCCACACCCCATCCCAAGAAATGGTGCGTCCCGCCGCAGGGACAGAGAAGGAAGCTCTCAAGTCTTCCAGTGCGGGGAAGAGACTAGGACTCGCCCCTCGACGTCTCGCGGAAGGTACCTGGCTCCCCGGTGGCTGCGACTCCGGGCTCCTCCTCCTGCGTCCTCGCGTAGCGCACTGCTTGCTGGGATTCGTAGTCTCGCCTTGGCCATCAGTTCGCCCTTCCCAGAGAGCTTTGGGAATCTAAGCCGGGACTGGGCGGAGGGCGGGGAGAAGGTGATGGCGCGCGAGGGCTTCTGGGAGTTGTAGTTTGACATATTCTAACAGCCAGGAATTCTGGAGAAGAAAAATTGGGTAATAAATCTTATCAGATTATTTGGGCTGTCCTGATATGAATCTTATGAGTTTTTTTTCTCATGCCCAGGATAGCAGTACCTCTGTGGTCAAAACAACGAAGGCTGAGATTCAGAGGAACTACAAATCCCATAAAGTGTTGCGCGTCTACAGCCTTTGGAGAACGAGGTCGGCCCCGGCGCAGGCGCGGTGGCGCGAGTTGGACTGTGAAGAAACATGGCGGCCGCGACGTTGACTTCGAAATTGTACTCACTGCTGTTCCGCAGGACCTCCACCTTCGCCCTCACCATCATTGTGGGCGTCGTGTTCTTCGAGCGCGCCTTCGATCAAGGCGCGGACGCTATCTACGATCACATCAACGAGGGGGTGAGGGCCTGTGCCATCCCTGACCTTGGACCCACTTGAGGGGTGACAGTGGAGTAGAGGTGGGATGGGACTCAGTAGACTTTTACCAGGAAGGGGGTAAGGGGTAAACCGTCGGCGTCTTCTGTCTCGAGTCCGCCGTCTGTCCCCTTGGCTTGATGTGAATTCTAAAACGTTAAGCGAGGTTAATATATGTCACTTTACAGGGGTTGTAAGTATTGCTGTGTGCCACCCTACATACCCACTTGTCCATTATCAGAAGCAAAAACTAAAGGCTAGTGAGAGCAAAGGACTTACTAGGTGCACAGGAAGCCAGGGGCAAGTCAGGGCCAGAAACGGGACCCCCATCTCTCAGGGTTTCGAGGGCAGATTTGAGCAGGCGACGGTCGTGAAAAGGACGTTAGACACCTTAGACGCCGTGACCGAAGTTTCAGACGGCGCTTCTGGTCCCCAAGGCTTCCCACGTAGGCAGTTGGTATTAATGGTTGAGAGTGGGGGCTATGAAATCAGAAAGCCTTGGATAGGAACACTGGTCCTTGTCACTTAACTGTGGCATTAAGTTGAGCAAGTTTCTTCTCTGAACTCCGTTTTAACTGTGAGATGGAGATATTAATAGTAACCTGAGCACGATTGTGAGGATTACATGAGATGCAGGCAGGGTGCCACATGCCTAGTAGGTGGTACCACTGAAAAATAATCATTGCTTACATTCCTCAGGAGAAAGTGGAAGCATGAGGTAGGAATCGCCACACATTTTTGACTTTTATGTATCATGCACTGTGCTAGGTGCAGTGCATGCTTTATATCGCTAAATTATGGCTGTGCTGGAGTAGGCCTTATACATATAGCCCTGTTCCACCACTCACTTGTATTTTTAATTTGAGACTGTCTGACTCTGCAGCCCGGGAAGGCACTATCCACTAGTGCTATGCTGCCTGTGACCAGTGCAACTTCCTGCCCCATATGAAAGATTTGCCATTGTCCCATCTCTTGCAAGTGGTTCTGTTAACCACTCCCACTGATCTGGAGAGACATCCAAGTATGTTGTTATAACTCACCCATTTTCCCTGTGCTTTTTTTTTTTCTTTTTGAGACAGGGTCTCACTCTGTCGCCCAGGTTGGAGTGCAGTGGCATGATCACAGCTCACTGCAGCCTTGACCTCCTGGGTTCAAGTGATCATCTCACCTCAGCTTCCTGAGTAGCTGGGACCACAGGCATGTGCCACCACGCCCAGCTAATTTTTGTATTTTTTGTAGAGATGGGGTTTCACCATGTTGCCCAGGCTGTCTCGAATTCCTGAGCTCAGGCAGTCCTCCTGCCTTAGCCTCCTAAAGTGCTGGGATTGACAGGCGTGAGCCACTGTGCTCAACCTCTTGTGCTTTTGGGAATGAGAATTTCAGCCAATTTAGGTCCCAGGAAATGTCTTAAATGGCTCATGGCGAAATATTTTGGGACTATGCACTTATAATCTCTTCAGTAATACCTGGGAGTTGAAGAACTGAGACATCTTCCAGGCTGTTTTCCTTAATAATTGTGTGTTTTGGGGCACTTTCCTCAATCTCAAACTGAATTTCCTATAAAACTAAGATCACCCCTTTCCACTTACTTCACCTGGTGATTGAAAGCATCATAGTATTTTATAAATGCCAAGAATTATGCATGAAGGCTTGGCGCGGTGGCTCACACCTGTCATCCCAGCACTTTGGGAGGCCAAGGCAGGCAGATCACTTGAGGTCAGGAGTTCGAGACCAGCTTGGCCAACATGGCGAAACCCGGTGTCTACTAAAAATACAAAAATTAGCTGGGTAGCACACACCTGTATTCCCAGCTGCTTGTGAAGCTGAGGCAGGAGAATCACTTGAACCCAGGAAGCTGAGTTTGCAGTGAGCCGAGATTGTGCCACTGCACTCCAGCCTGGGCGACAGAGCAAGTCTCCATCTCAGAAAAAAAGTGCATCAAGCATAGAATTGCTTTGAGTTTGCCCACCACAAATGTATCTTTTTAATCAGGACATGGCATGTGTTTTCCCCCAAGCTCATTTTAGAGACCAGGGCAGTGGGAGTAGTTGTAAAATGTGAGAGGCAAAGGTCAAAGTTTGTGGCTCTTGTCTTTAAAATGCAGAAGCTGTGGAAACACATCAAGCACAAGTATGAGAACAAGTAGTTCCTTGGAGGCCCCCATCCAGGCCAGAAGGACCAGGTCCACCCAGCAGCTGTTTGCCCAGAGCTGGAGCCTCAGCTTGAAGATGATGCTCAAGTTACTCTTCATGGACCACCGTTCACTGTTGGCAAGAAACGGCTTCACTTACAAAACAGACTCTTTACCTTCTGCTGTGTTTGAAGTATGTTTAGTCAGCATGCTCAGGAAATAAATGTGAATTGCCCTTGAGACCTGCTTCTGCATTGGTTGCTTTGTTAACTCTACCTGATCTTCACTTGTCAGTAATTTGAGAGCATTTCAAAGCCCTCTGCGAACACCCCAAGGGCAGAGTCTGCTATTTTGAGTTTTCCATTAACTTCCAAAGAATTCTGGTTTTCAAAACAGGAGCCAGAGTTGGGGATATTACAGTCAAGTTTGGCTTCTAAGCCAGTAATTCCATTCTTAAATAACTCACTGTCTTGGCCATGGGGAAGCACTATGGCCTCAGCTGGGGGAAAGACCCCGGCCTGGGGGTCTTAGCCACTGCCCACCCTAGGGCTAGTTCAGGGGTATCCAATCTTTTGGCTTCCCTGGGCCATGTTGGAAGAATTGTCTTGGGCATAAAATACAGTAAAATACATAAATACATAAAATACAGTACATAAAAATAAAATACAGTAACGATAGCTGATGAGCTAAAACAAAAAACAAAATGGTTTGTGCAAAAATCTCATAACGTTTTAAGAGAGTTGAAGAATTTGTGTTTGGGCCTCATTCAAAGCCATCCTGGGCTGCACGCAGCCTGCGGGCCACGGCTTGGACAAGCTTGGTGTATTCTGCCTCTTACTGAGTATCTTTTGGTAAGCTGCCATACCTCTCTGGGTCACAGCCTCCTGCCACAGTTCCACTCTGATGAGTTCAGTTCATAAAGGTGCTTAATTGGTGGGTTTGAATCCTGACTCCACTGATTCTAGCTATGGGAACCAAGGTGATATGGTTTGGCTGTGTCCCCACCCAAATCTCATTTTGAACTGTAGCTCCCATAGTTGCCATGTGTTGTGGGAGGGACTCGGTGGGAGATAATTGAATCATGGGAACGGTTTCCCCCACACTGTTCTCGTGATAGTAAATAAGTCTCACGCGATCTGATGATTTTATAAGGGGTTTCCCCTTTCGCTTGGCTCTGATTGTCTCTTGCCTACCGCCATGTAAGACGGGCCTTTCGCCTTCCACCATGATTGTGAGGCCTCCCCAGCCACGTGGAAATGCGAGTGCATTAAACCTCTTTTTATAAATTACCCAGTCTCGGGTATGTCTTTATCAGCAGCGTGAGAATGGACTAATACACAAGGGCAAGGCACTTGAACTTGCTGAACTCCGGGTTCCTTATCTGTAAAATGGGGTAGTAGAACATACTGTGTGGGATTTATGGGAGTATTAAAGGAGTTGCAGGCCTGTAATCCCAGCACTTTAACAGGCTGAGGTGGGAGGATTGCATGAGGCCAACAGTTTGAGACCAGCATAGTGAGATACCCCGCCTCTACAAAAAAATTTAAAATTAGCTGAGCATGGTGGCACCAGCCTGTAATCCCAGCTACTTGGGAGGCTGAGGTGGGAGGATTACTTGAGCCCAGAAGTTAAGGTTACAGTGAGTTATGATTGTGCCACTGCACTCCTGCCTGGGGGAGAGTGAGACCCTGTCTCTAAAAAAAATTTTTGGCCGGGCATGGTGTCTTACACCCGTAATCCCAGCACTTTGGGAGGCCAAGGCAGGCGGATCACTTAAGGTCAGGAGCTCGAGACCAGCCTGGCCAACATTGTGAAACCCTGTCTCTACTAAAAATACAAAAATTAGCTGAGTGTGGTGGCATATGCTTGTAAGCCCAGCTACTCGGGAGGCTGAGGCAGGAGAATTGCTTGAACTCGGGAGGTGGAGGTTACAGTGAGCTGAGATTGCGCCACTACACTCCAGCCTGGGAGACAACAAGACTGTCTTGCTCTGTCACCCAGAATGGAATGCTATGGCGTGATCTCAGCTCACTGCAGCTTCGACCTGGGTGCAAACAATCCTCCCACCTCAGCCTCCCAGGTAGCTGGGACTACAGGTGTGCGCCACCACTCCCCACTAGTTTTTTTGTATTTTTTGTAGAGGTAGGGTTTTGCCATGTTGCCCAGGCTGGTCTCGAACTCCTGGACTCAAGACATCCTCCTGCCTTGGCCTCCCAAAGTGTTGGGATTACAGGCGTGAGCCACCATGCCCAGCCAAAAATGTTTTTAAATTAAATTTTCAAAAATAGAGGAGCTGTAGGCCAGGCGCGGTGGCTCACGCCTGTAACCTCAGCACTTTGTGAGGCCGAGGTGGGCGGATCACGAGGTCAGGAGATCGAGACCATCCTGGCTAACACGGTGAAACCCCATTTTTATTAAAAATACAAAAAAAATTAGCCGGGCATGGTAGCGGGCGCCTGTAGTCCCAGCTGCTCAGGAGGCTGAGGCAGGAGAATGGCATGAACCCAGGAGGCAGAGGTTGCAATGAGCAGAGATCGCGCCACTGCACTCCAGCCTGGGCGACAGAGCGAGACTCCATCTCAAAAAAAAAAAAAAAAAAAAAGAGCTGTAATGCAGTTAGCACAGTCACAGATACTGGCACATGGAAGAAACTGTTGGCAGAGAGACATGGATGCTAAGGACTCGAAAACCAGACGATTCTGCTGGAAGGCTGGAGCAGTAGGAATGTGAAGAGGAGGAGTTGGAGAAACGTCTGGTCATTCATTTAGCAAGTGTTTGGCTGGCCACTGTGAGGCACTGTGCTAGCAGGACATATGGTGGTAATACAGCATGTGGGGCTTAAATTCCTATGAGGAAGACACTAAAAGCCATCCTGTATTATTACAGACTGAGCCAAGGGCTCTGGGAAGCAGTGCAAGGAGAGGGAGGGATTAACCAGGAGTGACAGCTGGTCTAGGGAAGCCTCAGAAGAGCTGAGACCGATAGGTGATAAAGATGAGCCACTTATGTTGGGCGTTAGAGGCAAAGTAGGGGAAGTAGCAGGTTTTAGGGCCCCTATGGGGAAAGCACTTGCTGTGTTACAGGAGCTAAGAGGCCAGGTAGGTGAGGTTGAAGGTGGAGAATACACGAGACCAGATCATTCAGGACCTGGTAAGTCACAGTAAAGAGTCTCGGCTGGGCACAGTGGTTCATGCCTGTAATCCCAGCACTTTGGGAGGCCGAGGTGGGTGGATCGCTTGAGGTCAGGAGTTCAAGACCAGCCTGGCCCACATAGTGAAACCCCTGTCTCTACTAAAAATACAAAAATTAGCGGGGTGTGGTGGCGTGCACCTATAATCCCAGCTACTTGGCAGGGTGAGGCAGGAGAATCGTTTGAACCTAGGAGGCAGAGGTTGTAGTGAGCTGAGATCTTGCCACTGCACTCCAGCCTGGGCGATAGAGTGAGACTCCATCCCCCCCCCCAAAAAAAAAAAAAGAATCTGGATTTTACCAAAATTAGAATGAGTAGCTACTACTGAAAATTTCTTAAACAAGGGAGCAACAAGCTCTATCGTATAAAATCCTCACTCTGGGAACAGTGGGGGAATTAGATTGGAAGTGGGTGGGAATAAAAGCAGAGAGCCTAGCTAGGAGGCTGATGCCTGGCTCCTGGTTAGAGCTGATGGCTGTTAGAGACCTTGCAGCCTGGCTGGAAACCGTGCCTCCCGGCTGGGAGTGCCAGAGGAGAACATTGGGAAGCCCTGAGCAGGCACAGAGCAGCTCTGTTTTGTAGCTGGGGAAGCTGCCTGGCCTAGTAAGGTAAATGACTCACCCATCTGCCATCTTTCACCTACAGCCTGATGTGATTCAGCCAGAGCTGGATTATCCAGAATCTTCTCTGATGGAGGAAGATTCAGGTCAGGAAACCCATGGAGAGGTAGGAGAGGCCCTAGAAATTGTCCAGTTTTTCCTACCTGAGGCGTATCTTTGTGAAGATGAAGTTGAAGCCTAGAAAAATTATGACCTGCCGAAGATAGTACACCTCTGGGGGTCAAATCAAGACCTAAACCAGGCCAGGCGCGGTCAGACGCGGTGGCTCATGCCCGTAATCCCAACACTTTAAGAGGCCAAGGCAGGTGGATCACTTGAGGTCAGGAGTTCGAGACCAGCCTGGGCAACATGGCGAAACCCTGTCTCTACTAAAAATACAAAACTTAGCTGGGTGTGATGGCTCATGCCTGTAATCCCAGCTACTCGGGAGGCTGAGGCAGGAGAATCGCTTTAACCTAGGAGTCAGAGGTTGCAGTGAGCTGAGATTGTGCCACTGCACTCCAGCCTGGGCAACAGAGCGAGACCCCATCTCAAAAACAAACAAAAAACGCATAAAAAATTAAAGTTAGTTTTATTCAGAAGTTTTTTTTGTGTGTGTGTGCTTTTTTTTTTTTTTTTTTTTTCAGGAAAAAAAAAAAAAAGAAGACCTGAACCAAAGCGGAGGCTATTCTAAGACTTTTGTTTTTGAGACGCCATAATAGCTCACTGCAGCTTTGAACTCCTGGGCTCCTCCTGCCTCGGCCTCCTGAGTTGCTGGGAGTACAGGTGTGTGCCATTGTGCCCAGCCAATTTTTTGCAGAGACGTGGTCTTGCCATTACCCAGAAGGGTCTTAAACTCCTGGCCTCCAGTGATCCTCCCTCCTTGGCCTCCCAAAACACTAGGAAAATAGGCGTGAGGCACTATCCCTGGTCTCAGATGTTTATGAATGATTTCAGCATCATGTAGAGAATGACTCTGGGGGTTGAAGATTGCAACTTATATTAAATTGTTCCCAATGATTTGAGGGCAACATTCTGGTAAACAATAAAGCAGGGGCCGAGCACAGTGGCTCATGCCTGTAATCCCAGCACTTTGGGAGGCTGAGGCAGGTGGATCACTTGAGGTCAGGAGTTCAAGACCAGCCTGGCCAACATGGTGAAACCCTGTCTCTACTAAAAATACAAAAATTAGCTGGGTATGGTGGCGTCTGCCTGTAATCCCAGCTACTCAGGAGGCTGAGACAGGAGAATCGCTTAAACCTGGGAGGCAGAGGTTGCAGTGAGCCGAGATCGTGCCACTGCACTCCAGCCTGGGTGATAGAGCAAGACACCATCTGAAAACAAACAAACAAACAAACAAACAAAAATGCATAAAGAATTAAAGTTAGTTTTATTGAGAAGTCTTTTTTTTTTTTGAGGCAGGGTCTTACTCTGTTGCCCAGGCCAAAGTACAATGGCACAATCATGGCTCATTGCAGCCTCCAACTACTGGGCTCAAAGGATCTCCCTGACTCAGCCTCTTCAGTAGCTGGGACTACAGTTGCCTGCCACCACACCCAGCTAATTTAAAAAATTTTCTTTTACAGAGATGGAGTCTTGCTATGTTGACCAGGCTGGTTTTGAACTCCTGGCTTCAAGTGATCCTCCCACCTCAGCCTCCCAAAGTGCTGAGATTACAGACGTGAGTCATTGTGCCCAGTCTTGCTCTGTTACCTAGGCTAAAGTACAGTGGCATGATCTCGGCTCACTTCAACCTCCGCCTCCCAGGTTCCAGCAGTTCTGCCTCAGCCTCCCGAGTAACTGGGATTACAGGGACCTGCCACCATGCCTGGCTAATTTTATATTTTCAGTAGAGATGGGGTTTCATCATGTTGTCCAGGCTGGTCTCAAACTCCTCACCTCAAGCAATCCGCCCACCTGGCCTCCCAAAGTGCTGGGATTGCAGGGGTGAGCCACCGCGCCCAGCCTAGAGTCATTTACCTTTTAAGGAATCTAATAACTCAGGCAAGAGATGTTGGTGGGGGGGGTGCATACTCTATCCTGTTATGTCGTCAAGGATTCTTCCAGAGAGCTGCATTTCATCACAGTTGGAGGTTCAAACAGAAATGAGCAAACAGGGTTTCTTACATTTGCTACTTTGTTTCACACCAGATTATTAACAGTAGTTAACTGTTGAGTGAGTCATTCTTTACTTTTTTCTTTTTCTTTTTTTTTTTTTTTTTGGTGAGATGGAGATTTACTCTTGTTGCCCAGGCTGGAGTGCAATGGCGCGATCTCGGCTCACCGCATCCTCCACCTCCCAGGTTCAAGTGATTCTCCTGCCTCAGCCTCCCGAGTAGCTGGGATTACAGGCATGTGCCTCCACGCCTGGCTAATTTTGTATTTTTAGTAGAGACGAGGTTTCATCGTGTTGCCCAGGCTGATCTCGAACTCCTGACCTCAGGTGATCTCCCCGCATCGGCCTCCCAAAATGCTGAGATTATAGGCGTGAGCCACTGTGCCCAGCTATTTTTCTTTTCTTAGAGACAGGTTCTTACTGTTGCCCAGGCAGGAGTACAGTGGTGCAATTACAGCTCCCTGAAGCCTTAAACTCCAGGGCTCAAGTGATTCTCCCGCCTCAGCTTCCCAAGTAGCTGGAACTACAGGTGTGCCTACCATGCGTGGCTTTTTTTTTTTTTTTTTTTTTGAGACAGAGTCTTGTTCTGTTGCCCAGGCTGGAGTGCAGTGGCACAATCTTGGCTCACTGCAATCTGCGCCTCCCAGGTTCAAGTGATTCTCCTGCCTCAGCCTCCTGAGTAGCTGGGATTACAGGCACCCGCCACCATCCCTGACTAATTTTTTTATTTTGTAGTAGAGATCGGGTTTCACCATGTTGGCCAGGCTGTTCTCAAACTCCTGACCTCAGGTGATCTGCCCACCTTGGCCTCCCAAAGTGCTGGGATTACAGGCATAAGCCACCGTGCCCATCCAGCCTATTTTTTATTTGTTTTTAAGAGATGGGGGTCTTGCTATGTTGCCAAGGCTGGTCTTGAACTCCTGGCCTCAAGTGATGCTTCCACCTTGGCCTCCCAAAGTGCTAGGATTACAAGCATGAGTCACTGCATCCCACTGTTATTTTTCTTTGCCATTGTATTTTCTAGATTTCTAACTTTTCTGCATCAATCGTGTATTATTTTTATAAGGTGGGGTACATAAATTAAAAGGGGGTTTCCCAGAGAGAGAGTGAATACAGAGAGCTAAGAAACATGAGCCACCAGCTCTGGCTCCAGGCCTGGAACCCCTCTGCTTTGTGGCCCAGGACTCCTTCCTCAGATGCCAATGAGGACTCGTCCCTCGGTGGCACTGCCAAATGAGAGCTGCCTCCCCAGCCCTCCGCCCCAGAGCTCCCTGGACAGGCCTGCCATGCAGGTGGGGAGAGGTAGGATTAACACCCTCCTCCGATTGGCACCAAGAAGCTGTTTATAACTAGAAAAAAGCTCTCCTCCCTCCCAAGCTTAGCCTGAGGCATTTCCTGGAGGCAAAAGCTGGGACAGTCTTTACAGTCAGAAAGCCCCAAGGGCTTCCCACCTGCTCCCCAGCACAGGTGTTAGGAAAAGTTAAATACTTGGGAGTTCCAGAAGGTCTCTGATCTCATATAGCTCTGAGCAAGCAGGACCACTCTCTGGGCTAAGAGTACTGGAGTTAATGTCATTTCCCTAGCTTCTCTCTTGTGTTAAAAAGTATCTCTTAAGCTGGGCGCAGTGGCTCATGCCTGTAATCCCAACACTTTGGAAGGCCAAGGCGGGAGGATCGCTTGAGCCTAGGAGTTTGAGACTAGCCTGGGCAACATGAGACCCTGTCCCTACAAAAAGTGAAAAAAGAAGAATTTCAGCTCATGTTAGGGCTATGAAGAAAATCAAACTGATAGTTTATGGAGACTGACTCTGGTTTGAAGAGTAATGTTACATGCTCTTTGTTTCTTTTATCTTTTTATCTTTTTTTTTTTTTTTTTTTTTTTTTGAGACAGGGTCTCACTCTGTCTCCTAGGCTGGAGTGCAGTGGCACTATCTCGGCTCACTGCAATTTCTGCCTCCCGGGTTCAAATGATTCTTGTGCCTCAGCCTCCCAAGTAGCTGGGATTACAGGTGTGTGTCACCAGCTAATTTTTTGTCTTTTAATAGAGACGGGGTTTCACTATGTTGCCCAGGAAATCCACCCACCTTAGCCTCCCAAAGTGCTGAGATTACCTGCATGAGCCACCGCGGCCGCAAGAGCATTGATTTTAGAATGGACAGTCCTGGGTTAGACTTCAAGCCCCACCATTCACTGGCTGTGCGAACTCAGACAAGTTACTTACCCTCTCTGAGCCAGTTTCTTTATCTGTAAAATAAATAACCCCCAAGGTACTGCGCAATGGCAGCCATAATTCTTGTTGTTTCTGAAGGTGTTGTTATCTAGGAGGGGTGTCAAGGGAAGTAAACTCTGTATAGTAAATCGCCATCCAGCCGACTGCTTAAATAACCCAGCCAGAGGGTACCCTAGAAGCTTCCGGCACCCCAGGGCTGCCTGCCAGGGCTTAAAACATTTTACCTCTGTGTTGTCATGGCGGCCCAAAGGAAGAAGGAAGGCCCAGCTCTCAGAACATTCTAGGTCTGTACACCAAGCACACCTTGAGCTTGTCCCAGGTAGACACAAGGATGCTTCCTAACCACAGGCTGGGTTCCCTGGGGAGTGGACTCCACTGGGGGCTAGTGTAGACCAAGGAAAAGAAACAGGACCAGCAGAAGAAGTCAGACCGGCTGGGCGTGGTGGCTCATGCCTGTAATCCCAACACTTTGGGAGGCCGAGGCAGGTGGATCATCTGAGGTCAGGAGTTTGAGACCAGCCTGGCCAAGTGGTGAAACCCTGTCTCTACTAAAAATACGAAAAATTAGCTGGGCGTCTTGGGGGGGTACCTGTAATCCCAGCTACTTGGGAAACTGAGACAGGAGAATTGCTTGAACCTGGGAGGCAGAGGTTGCAGTGAGCTGACATCACGCCACTGCCCTCTTGCCTGGGTGACAGAGTGAGACTCCATCTCAAAAAAAAAAAAAAGAAAAAAAAAAAAGAAGAAGTCAGACCAAGATGTAGATGTGTTTTTTGGGTTTTTTTGTTGTTGTTTTGTTTTGTGTTTTGAGACGGAGTCTTGCTCTGTCACCCAGGCTGGAGTGCAGTGGCATGATCTTGGCTCACTGTAACCTCCACCTCCCGGGTTCAAGTGATTTTCCCGCCTCAGTCTCCCAAGTAGCTGGGATTACAGGTACCCCCCCACCATGCCTGGCTAATTTTTGTATTTTTAGTAGAGACGGGGTTTCACTGTGTTGGCCAGCTGGTCTCAAACTCCTGATCTTGTGATCTACCTGCCTCAGCCTCCCAAAGTGCTGGGATTACAGGTGTGAGCCACTGCATCCGGCCATAGATGCAGTTTCAACAAAGGCTTCCGCTGACCCTGGTGAGTTCTGAAGCATGGCCGTTCAGAGCTGTCCTGATCTGGGTGACCAGGGCCATTTATAGCCTCTTTTTGTTTTTGAGTTTTTTTTTTCTTTTGGTAGAGACGGGGTTTCACCATGTTGCCCAGGCTGGTCTTGAACTCCTGGATTCAAGTGATCTGCCTGCCTTGTCCTCCCAAAGTGCTGGGATTACAGGCATGAGCCACCGCACCCAGACTATAGTCTCTTTTGATCACTCACTGGAGGCTGCTGCCTAGGAAGTGGGCAGACAGGGCAGGGCAGTTCTCTTCAGCCTGGCCAATCCCTGAAGAGGCCGACAGCATGTCCAGCACCTGAGGTGGTAAATCTTTCGTACTGAAGTGACTATGGGTACCCACCACACTCCCCTGCCTACCTCTGCATCTTTCTCAGGCCCATTTTATACCTGCATCTGCTTCTTGAAGCTCTGTAACAACAGATTGGCAAAATAAAAATTACTAGATGTCCTTTTACTTATTAAATTCACAAAGTTTTTTTTTTAATCATTATAATATCCCGCATGAGCCAAGATATGGGAAATGATTGTTTCAAATACTGCTGGCGGGAAGACCCATTCAACAACATCAGTCAAAAAACTTGACCCAGCAATTCTATTTCTAAGAATTTATCCTGAGAAGATAATCATGATTGTAGGCAAATATTTAGCCAGGAGACTCTTCATTGTAGCTTAACAGCAGATAATTAGAAACAACCTCAATGTACAAAAACAGGGAATTGCCCGACTAAAGCATGGTATAATAGAAGACAAGTAAGCCATTCAATATGATGCAGATGAGAAACAGAAAGATGTTCACAATATCTCATTACCTGAATAAATGGTGATAATAGCATGTGTAGTACGATCCCATATTTGTAGAAAACAATTGTGTGTATTCTTTTTTTCTAAAAAAAAAATGCTGGAAGGATAAGAACTAAAATCTTAACAGTGATTATTTCCGCATGGCAGGATTATCAGTAGTTTTCCTTTGCTTATTTGTGTGAGCCACACCGAGCATGTTCCTGCTTTTGTACTAAGGGGGGAAAGCAATGTAAGTTATTAAAAAGAAATAGATTCCATCCCCGTGACTCAGTCAGCCCTTCCAAAAACAAGGAACAAGGACCGTCCTACAAATGAGTTTGAAGTCTTCTGGGGAAAGGACAGAAATCAATGAATTTAAAATGCCTGAGCAATGTTGTGCAAAGTTGGAGAGAATACAAATTCCTTGCGCAAGACGGAGGTTGTGGCGGCTGCTCGAGTGATAGCAAAGGACGAACACTCTGTACTGTGTGGAGCAGGCAACCAGCACACACAGAAGATCACACACACAAAAATGGTGCCTTCTCTGGGCACTCACTCGGGGGCAGGCCTGGGCCAGGTGCCGCACATGCACCCTGTGTCACTGGATCCTCATTCCAAGGTGGAAAATGAGGCTCAGAGAGGTTAAGTGTCTCGCCCAGGGTAACACAGCTAGTGAGAGTAGAGCAGAGATCCGAATGCAGGACCATCGGCTATGCTCATATTTATTACTCTGTGCCATGTAAAAAAAATCATTTGTCTCTTTCCTTTGGGGCCTTGGCCTGATATGCTTGGATTTATATGCAGACCAAATGCCAAGGGCAGACTCCAGCAGGCATCAAGGACAGGGCAATGATGGAGTGTAATGAAAGTGTGTTGGCTGGCAGCTGCTTGGTGCTGACTGCCTTCTTGCTGCTCCTGGCCTGTCCCCATTTTGAAACTTCTGCCTAGACTGGGCACAGTGGTTCACACCTGTAACCCCAGAACTTTGGGAGGCTGAGGCAGGCAGATCGCTTGAACTCAGGAGTTTGAGACCAGCCTGGGAAACATGGGGGAACCCCATCTCTACAAAAAATACAAAAATTAGCTGGGTGTGGTGGTGCACACCTGTAGTCCCAGCTACTCAGGAAGCTGAGGTGGGAGGATCCCTAGAGCTTGGGAGGTGGAGGTTGCAGTGAACCAAGGTCACAACACTGCCCTCCAGCCTGGGTGGCAGAGTGACATCCTGTCTCAAAAAGCAAAACAAAACAAAAAACTTTTATCCAGAACCTTCCCTGATTGCTCTGGAACCCTTCTTCTCCATTGCACCTTTTTTTCTTTTTTTTGAGACGGAGTTTCACTCTTGTTGCCCAGGCTGGAGTGCAATGGCACGATCTCAGCTCACTGCAACCTCTGCCTCCTAGGTTCAGGCGATTCTCCTGCCTCAGCCTCCCAAGTACCTGGGATTACAGGCACGCACCACCACACCCAGCTAATTTTGTAGTTTTGGTAGCGATGGGGTTTCACCAGGTAGGTCAGGCTGGTCTCGAACTCCTAACCTCAGGTGATCCACCCACCTTGGCCTCCCAAAGTGCTGGAATTACAGGCATGAGCCACCGCACCCAGCCTCCATTGCACTCTTGTAAGGCCAGGCTGATGCCCCTGCTCAAACACCTTCAATGGCTCCCCACTGCCCACAACAAGATCAAGTTCATATTCCCTAGCCTGACATGTAAGACCCAGGCTACCTCAAATCTCACTTTACAAACCTACCAAATAGGGTCTTTGCTGGGCTTTCCTTTGCTCCATCACCTTGTGCCTGGGCATGGATTAGGGAGACAGGACATGCCTGAGTTTGAATCCTAGCCCTGCTGCTCTTTGGCTGGGAATCCTTGGGCAGGTTGCTTCCCCTCTCTGACCCTCAGTTTCCTCATCTGAAAGATGGAATAATGATGCTGACATGTCACAGGGTGGTTGGGAAAGTATATGATAGTGCTTGTGATGTGCTTAGCACAGGTCTAGGAGGGGTAATTTGTTATGTTGCTACAGAGGGTAAATGAATGGGTCTCCCCGCACAGTCTTCAGGGACCTGTGCCTAATTAGCATATTTGATCCACAAAAATGCAGCCTGAGAGCTTTGGGGCTGACTGTACAGCTGAATCAGCCAAGTGCCTCCCCCTCATTGTCCCAGCTGCTTTAAAATCGTGTTCTCGGCATCCCTTCCCTCCCTCTGAGGCCTGATCGCTTTCCTGTGTTCTCCTTTTTGTCCCTTGGCAATCTCATTTTCCATGCCTCCAACACTATTTTAAGCCCCAGCAACCTTGTATCTTCCTCGGGCATCCCTTATCTCTCCCCAACACCTTTCACTGAGAACGGAGTCCTCTCAGTTCCCTCCATCCCTGCTGTCTCAGCAGGCTTCTGTCTCCCTCCTGTGCAGGCCCCAAACAGGGAGGGCTACCTCCTGCCCTGGGGCTGCAACTCCATGCGATGCCTGATCTCCTTAGCTCACCAAGCTTTCCTAATGAAAACATCTCCTTCCATTGGGCTCTCTGCAGGGAATCCTTTCCCTCCACTGGCAGTCAGGAGAGGCTACAGCAGAGCAGAGATTGGGGAAATATGTCCTGCCCAGCTTCCTACTTTCTTCCCTTTCCTCTGCCCCTCTGCCAATAGAATGACTTGAATTACAGGCTATATCAGCAAAAGCATGGTATTTAGAACAAAGGAGGTGATAGGCCCTCTTTTTCATGCTGAGCTAACCACATGTGGAGTATTGTAGCTTCCAGTTCAAGTGCTAAGGGAGGAAAGCCTATAGGGGCTGAGAGAATGGACTTTGGAAGCTGCAAATCTGGGTTTGAATTCTGACTCAGCCACTTTGCAGCCAAAAGCAAGTGACTGAAATTCCTTTTTATTTATTTATTTTTTTTTTGAGACAGAGTCTTACTCTGTCGCCCAGGCTGGAGTGCAGTGGTGCGATCTCGGCTCACTGTAACCTCCATCTCCCGGGTTCAAGCAATTCTCTTGCCTCAACCTCCCTAGTAGCTGGGACTATAGGCACATGCCACCACGCCCGGCTAATTTTTTATTTTTAATAGAGACCGGGTTTCACTATGTTGGCCAGGCTGGTCTTGAACTCCTGACCTCAGGTGATCCACCCGTCTTGGCCTCCCAAAGTGCTGGGATTACAGGCGTGAGCCACTGCACCCGGACTGAACTTCTAAACAAGCCTTTTAATCAACCTATTTCCTGGCTTTGTTTCAAGGATTCACTGAGGGTAATTTCCAGTCCTACAAGGCTGTATGGGGCACCTCCTCTGGGCTTCCAGGACACCGATTGCACACTTACCAGGCCTGTCTTCTGTGTCCAGCTTGTGTGTCCAGGCCATCCAGAGCCCAAAGGCTGCTGGGAGATGGCCCAGGAGGAATTAGGGCAGCTCTGGCAAGAGAGTGGGGGGTGGGGTGCACAGAAAGCCAACTGGAGCATTGGCGGGAGGTACCTGCCACTCCTCTCCCAGCCTGGTCCCTGTGGGCAAGTCCCTGCGAGCTCACTAGCCTGTCTCACGGCAGAAGGGGACTGTATACACCTTATCCCAGCCACCCTGCCAACATCTCCAGTTTATTGATAGGACAACTGTGGCTTCGATAGGTGAGGCCATCTTGCTCAAAGTCAGAAAGCCAGGGAGTGGCTGAGCCCAGCTCAGTTCTGACCCCAGAGCCTAGCCCCTGCTCTGAATGGCAAAAGCAAAACAGGCCACCAGCCATTTGGAAGACCCTGGTGCCCCAAGGAAAAGGTCTGACCTGGCCATCACATCTTACTCTGAATTAACACCCTGGAGAGTGTTAAATCCCTTTCTGTGTAGGCCTCTCTCAAGCAGGGGAGTGTGGTTTTCCAGGTGTGACAGGCCACCTCCCGTTTGACAGGTCATCAAGCTGGTCCTCATCTGTCAATGTCACTGTCACTGTCCTGTGGCAAGGCCTCTGACCCTGAAGGCTGGCCTGTGGATATTGGCTCTGTCATGGGGCACCTGGGGAGCCCATCAGAGTGAAGGGGCCAGTAGCTTCACTTTCTTCTAAACAAACTCCCATCCAAAGGGCTCAAATATGCAGTTTCCAGCCTTCCCTAGAGACAAGGGCCTGGGGAGAGGCTGTTTCACGACAGAAGTCACCCATGGAGGCAAAAGCCTTGGAGTTCAAGCCACCCCCGATTCTGTCCCACCAGCAAGAACTACCAGCCAAAACCCAGAGTGACGGGCAGCTCTATAACTGTTCACGGCCCTAGGACCCCAGAATTCCATGCTTCGAACTATGCCCCCTGGAAATAGCAGGTGATGTGTGCAAAGGGGTTTCTGGCAGGGTGGTTAAAAGAAGGGAGATGGCTGGGCGCAACGGCTCATGCCTGTAATCCCAGCACTTTCAGAGACCGAGGGAGGTGGATCACCTGAGGTCAGGAGTTTGAGCTCAGCCTGGCCAACATGGTGAAATCCAGTCTCTATTAAAAATACAAAAATTAGCTGGGCCTAGTGGTGTGTGCCTGTAATCCCAGCTACTCGGGAGGCTGAGGCAGGAGAATTGCTTGAACCTGGGAGGTGGAGGTTGCAGTGAGCCGAGATCGCGCCACTGCACTCCAGCCTGGGTGACAGAGCAAGACTCCCTCTCAAAAAAAAAAAAAAAAAAAAAAAAATAAGGGAGAGGTGGAAATGGCTCCAAATACAGGGTAGACAGGGCTGCCTGCTCGTCATAGGAGTTTCCGTCTCTCCCATTTGAACAGGGTACGCTGCTTTCACAGTGCCCTCCCCGTTCTGATCTCGTCTGATCCTCGAGATTACCTGTGCCCACGAGGAGGTAAGAGGGCAAGGAACAATGCTTATCCCCCATTTGTCTTCTTCTTCTTCTTTTTTTTGAGACGGAGTCTTGTTCTGTTTCCCAGGCTGGAGTGCAATCATGCAATCTCGGCTCACTGCAACCTCCGCCTTCCAGGTTCAAGTGATTCTCCTGCCTCAGCCTCCCTGAGTAGCTGGGACTACAGGCATGCACCATTATGCCTGGCTAATTTTTGTATTTTTAGTAGAGATGGGGTTTCACCATGTTGGCCAGGCTGGTCTCGAACTCCTGACCTCAAATGATCTGCCCACCTGGGCTTCCCAAAGTGCTGGGATTATAGGTGTAAGCCACTGTGCCTGGCCTCCCCCATTTCTCAAAAGAAGAAACCAAAGCCCAGAGAGGCCAAGTGACTGACCCAAGGTCACACAGCTCCTTAAAATCTAGGGCCAGACCCTAGCCTCCTAAATTTTAATCCAGTGCTCTTTTCACTACTCCAGGTCACCTTTATGAAAAAATGAACAGTAAAAAGGACAAATATGTTGAAGCCTGGAGTCTGGGTGTGAAAGAACACTCAGGATGCAGATGAGCCCCTGAGATGGGAGGTGAGGGGGAGTCTGCCTGTAAACTCTTCAAAGAAAATTCCCAACTTGGCTGGGCATGGTGGCTCACTCCTGTAATCCCAGCACTTTGGGAGGTCAAGGCGGGAGGATCACTTGAGCCCAGGAGTTCAAAACCAGCCTGGGCAACATGGTGAAACCCTATCTGTATTATTAAAAATAATAATAAAATAAAATAATATATGAAAGAGAAATTCCTAACTTTATAGGAATCATTGGTGCTTGTCCCACTGGGGGCCCCTTTTCCACCTGGCTCTTCTGGGTAAAATCACTTTAAGGAGGAGAAAACCATAATTACCTCCGTAGGATGGCAGAGCACTTAAGGGACATGTCAGAGTGCTGAGAGTGGACTCCTGTTGCTAGAAAACGCAGAGTCACTGTCATTATTTCATATTCAGAAAACTAGAATTAAGTACCTGTCATTTTTGTAATTCAGACCACAGTAAGTAAAGCTGGAGGAAACCTCCATGGCTGGGAGAGAGCCACAGAAGCTCAGCAAAGTCTTTTTTTTTTTTTTTTGAGACAGAGTCTTGCTCTGTTGCCCAGGCTGGAGTGCAGTGGCATGATCTTGGCTCACTGCAACCTCCACCTCCCGGGTTCAAGTGATTCTTGTGCCTCAGCCTCCCGAGTAGCTGGAGACTACAGATGTGTGCCACCATGCCCAGATAATTTTTGTATGTTTAGTAGAGACGGGATTTCACCATATTGGCCAGGCTGGTCTCCAACTCCTGACCTCAGGTGATCCGCCCGCCTTGGCCTCCCAAAGTATTGGGATTACAGGCGTGAGCCACCACGCCTGGCCCCAGCAAAGTCTTAAGCAGGACAAAGCTCCCCACCCCCAGGGGAGGGGGGATGTCTGGAATTCCAAAGCCTAAGATTGGGGCTGGTTGGGGGTTGAAATAGGTTGAGAAAATCTGGACTAAACGCCCTTTAAGATGTACTGAATTCTGCCAGTCTGTATGAAATCCTCTTGCTGATTATCGATCGTCGGAAGGGAATTTTCAGTGTGATATGAAGTGAGAATTTCATGCTTGTTTTGAGGATCCCCACCCCCACCCCATACACACATAGGGTAACCTCTAGAAAGAATGATTTTGGTTTTTTTTTTGAGACAGAGTCTTGCTCTGTTGCCCAGGTTGGAGTGCAGTGGCATGCTCAGGGCTCACTGCAGCCTCCACCCCACCAGGCTCAAGTGATCCTCCCACCTCAGGCTCCCAAGTAGCTAGGGCTACAGGTGCATGCCACCACACCTGGCTAATTTTTCTATTTTTTGTAGAGATGAGGTTTCGCCATGTTTCCCTAGCTCTTCTTGAACCCCCAGGCTCAAGCAATCCACCCACCTCCATCTTTCAAAGTGCTGGGATTACAGGCATGAGCCACTGCACCCAGCCCTCAGAATGAATTTTTAACCCTGGTTCTGACTACTGAATTGCAACAGCCTCTGGCCACAGTCAAAGCCCCTGCCTTGCTGCCCCACACTCAGAGATTTAGAGAAGGCCAGATGCCAAGCTGCTCTGGGGAGCCTCTGCTCCGCCCTTCCTCTCCCTGGGGACTGGCCTTCACCCAGGTGGGTCCCCTGGAGCCTGGGTGCCTCCCCAGCTCCTTCTAGGCACCCCATAAACATGCTCTGGGTGCCAACACCCCTCCCCACCTCTAAGCCCCCTCTTCCTTGTCAATGCCAATTTCCTTCCAAGAAGGAGCCTCCTGTTCCATTCTTCCTGCTGGCTGCCTCCCCGCCACTTCCTGGCAGAGCCACAGTGAACCCCATTGCCTCTGCCTAGTTGATCTCTCTCTCTGCTTCTGGGAATTCTCTTTGCTCTCAGCCTCTTTCTGTTGATTTTGCCTGTTTATTTCTCTTCCCACTCATTTCTTCATTCGTGTATTAGGATTTAGCACAATTATTAATCATTTTTCCAAAATGTCTTATATAATATCCGTATGTCTCTTGTACGGTGAATTCCAAGAAGGCAGAGTCTGGGTTCTTCTCACACACGCCTGACACATAGTCGATTTTTGGTGAATATGTAAGTGGATGCACTTGTCCTCCCCTTCCTTTTCCCTTCCAGCCGGGCTGACCGCCCAGTCCCTGATTCCTCAGAACAAGCTGCAAACACTGAGAGCTGCGCTTTGAACCAGTGACTAGGCAGTGGGCTGGCCTGCCTTGTGGCCTTAACTCCTTCCCTTCTGCCTTTTTTTTTTTCTTTTTGAGACAGGGCCTTGCTCTGTCATCCAAGCCTAAGTGCAGTGGCTTGATCATAACTCACTGCAGCCTCGAACTCCTGGGCTTAGCCTCAACCTCATGAATAGTCAGGACTGGGACTACAGCTGATCACCACCATGCCTGGCTAATTTTTATTTTTTAAATTAATTTTAATTATTATTTTTTGAGATGGAGTCTCGCTCTGTCACCCAGGCTGGAGTGCAATGGTGCAGTCTCTGCTCACTGCAACCTCTGCCTCCTGGGTTCAAGCGATTCTCCTGCCTCAGCCTCCCGAGTGGCTGGGATTACAGGTGCGTGCCACCCCTGGCTACTTTTTGTATTTTTAGTAGAGACGGGGTTTCACTATGTTGGCCAGGCTGGTCTCAAGCTCCTGACTTCAGGTGATCCACTTGCCCCGGCCTCCTAAAGTGCTGAGATTATAGGTGTGAGCCACCATGCCCGGCCTCTATTATTTTCATTTATGCACATTCCCTTCCAGACTTGCTTGGTTTGTATGAAAAAAAAATTAACATTTTCACCATCATGGTGCATCAATCATGTATTCTACTTTTAAAAATTCTTGAATATTTAGTTTCCCATGTCACTACCAAGTCTCTGTTGATATCATTTTAAACGGCTACACAACACCCTCTTGCATTTTTCTTTTGTTTGCTTTTTTTCTTCTTTACAGAGGTGGTTGAGTTACCTCCCTGCATTTCTTGGGTGTTGACTTTTTTTGTTTTGTTTCCCTCCCAGTATGATTTTACCCAAGCTCCTGGCGTGGCAGGGTCATGCAAGTTCTCCCCAATCCTTTCTTCTTCCAGACTGCACCTGGCTCTTTAAGCCTAACCCGTCCTCCCATCCCTGTGGGGGCTCTCGGGTCCCTTTTAGTAAACAAGGACCGGCTCTGCCCCACCACCTCACAGAGGCACAGAAGCACTGTTCAAACACACATGCCCACGACATTGCCACCCACAGATTAGGAACAAAGACGCTGGAGTCTTAAGTCCTCTTGGAGACGCAAGGTCTTCAAAGCTTGCTGGCAAATGTGATAGTTGTGTTCTTTGCCAGGGCCTAGAGAAGGCACTTAGAAAATACCTGTGTAGAAGCAGCAGTGGGGATGGTGGGATGCAGTGACCCAGCAGGCATTTCTAACCCCACTTCGCTTCTAACACTTCTGTAGCTGCAATTTTTTTTTTTCTTTTTAAGAGACAAGGTCTCTGGCTGGGTGCAGTGGCTCACACTTATAATCCCAGCACTTTGGGAGGCTGAGGTGGGTGGATCACGAGGTCAGGAGTTCGAGACCAGCCTGGCCAACATGGTGAAACCCCCGTCTCTACTAAAAATACAAAAATTTGCTGGGCACTGTGGTGCACACCTGTAGTCCCAGCTACTCGGGAGGCTGAGGCAGGAGCATCACTGGAACCCAGGAGCGGAGGTTGCAGTGAGCCGAGATCATGCCACTGCACTCCAGCCTGGGTGACAGAGCAAGACTCTGTCTCAAAAAAAAAAAAAAAGAGACAAGGTCTCACTCGTTGCCCAGGCTGGAGTGCAGTGGCATGATTATAGCTCACTGCAGCCTCCAACTCCTGGGCTCAAGTGATCCTCCAGCCTCAGCCTCCTGCGTAGCTGGGACCACAGGTGTGCACCGCCATACCCACCTTATTTATTATTTTCTGGAGGGATCGGGTCTTGCTATGTTGCACAGGCTGGAGCAGCTGCCAATGTTAATTAAACCTTGGGATCTCCTCAGAGGATTTAATTGGCACCGGGTGGAAAGATTTCATCCGGTCCGACAAGATCACTGTACAGATGGGAAAACTGAGGCCCTGCGAGGTGAGGCAGTAGGCATAGAACACCATTCTGGATGGCCCCTGAGCTGTTTCCAAAGCACCTCTGAAAGAGTGCTTTCAAGATCTGAAACGAGAAAGTAGTAGATCCTCAAGGAAGATGAAGTTTGACCTGGCACTACATTCTGAAAAATTTGAAAAACTGCCTCCTTCTCAAATCCTTTAAACCAGGATTTTCACATGAGGCCTGAACACCAGTCCAGGTGGGTGGGAGGTATAGATGACTAAGACAATGTGAGAGGGGCCGTGTGAACAGGAACGGGTAAGACCAGTAAATCCTGGGAACTCCCAACTCACCTTGCCTTGCTCCAGGGACAAGCACTGGACCTGAGGAGTTTAGGGAGGTCCCTGGCAAATGCCTCCAGGAGGAAACAGAGTCTTCCTGCTGCCTGTCAGGACGGCTGACCCTGGGCCTGATCTCAGCTAATTCAGCAGCTCAGGGGGAGGAAACCACCCCCGTATCTGCTCTGCATCTCAAATACACCAAGAGAGCTGGCAAGGCAGAGGGACTGCTATTGATTTTCACTCGTGCGGGCTGACCTTTAACAAAACCAATCCATCAAGTGCCTGTCTGCCTCTGCTTCAGACGCTCATCCTAAGCACGTGCAAATAAATTGCACCAGCATCCAGGGCGATTTGTCAAGGTCCAGCCAGGCATGGGCCCTGGCTTCCGCTGATAGGATGGGGCTCCAGGCTAGGCTGGGCTAGGGTCAGTCCAGTCAATGTCCCGCTGTTGACTCGCCATTGACTGACAACACGCAGGGTGGCCTGGCAGCTGCTGCCACGCTAGGAACTGGTTGGCCATGCCTGGGAAGGGGCTTTGAGGAAACAGGCCCAAGTCCCACTCACTTTGACAGGGCTTGGCAGTGACATTCTCACTTGTTTCTTAAGGTTTCTGTCTGAACTCTAGATTTGGGGGGATTTATTACAATGTAGATACAACCATGAGGTGCTGAGTTTGGGTACTGCCTCTGCCACTGGCTGAATGTCCTTGGGCCTGTTGTGAGATGGAGATGACACCACCTACAGGGGTCTAGAGCTCTGTAAAGGCCAGGGTCCAATCCCTGTTCTGCCACTTCCTAGCTGTGGCCGGGGCAGGTGCCTTCAGCCCTCAGTGCCTCCTTTTCCTTATCTGTACTACCGGGCTGAAAATGGTACCTACCTCCTACGGTGGAGCTGTCATAACTGAATGAGAAAATGGAAAGGACCACAGGGGCTCACCACACCCAGCCCTTCATTCCACTAGTAATGACTGGAGGCTCAGAGAACGGGGTGATGTTCTGGGGTCACACAGCAAGGCAGAGCAGCATTAGGGCGTTACAGGAGCCACAAGCAGGCGAGGATGACAGAGAGAGCACAGTGACCACCCTGCCTTCCTGTCCTCCAGCTGGCAGCTGTCCCTGAAGAATGAGACACAGGGAATGTGGGTCATGGGCATACACAGATCTTCGTTTGAAAGGGTCAAAAATTTTATTAGCAGGCCTTTTTCTGTTTTTGAATATACAGGTTTCCTGCTGTCCAGGGTAAAGGGGAAGTGGTGTCTTGTGGCCCGAGGTTTGGGGCGCTTGCCTTGGGACTCCATCCCCATCTCTTTCCCACCAGCGCAGCTGGGGGAAGGTGCCTGCTTGCCGGCCCCACGGATTCTTCGGCTGTGGCATAAGGCACTGTGTGTTCTGCAGGAAGGCGCTCATGGCTGGCTGGTAGATGAGAGGCGGCCTTCTCAGGGGCTGCAAAGCTGAGGCTGTTGAGGGGTCGAGTTGAACTTGGGGCCCCTAGTGAGGAGGCCCCAGGCGATGGGAGCGCGGCCTGGTGAGTCTGGTGCCGCTGCCTCCCCGCTGGCCCTGCACCGGTCTCAGGATGGGATCATGCCTTTGCTTCTCTTGCGGTCGGCCATGGTTCTCCGGTTGTGGTTGGCTCTTGTCGCCTTGTTGGCTTCCTTCTTCCTACGTTCCTGGGTTGTCTCGCGGCTCTGCCCGTGGCCTCGGGGGCTGCCGGCCACTGCTGTTGAGCTGTCATGCCGGTACCTGAGGGAGGAACAACCCACCCCATGAGAACCTGTCAGCTGGAAGAGGCTCTGGCGGGAAAGCCCACAGCCTGCCTTGGTGTTCACTGGGAGAGGACACAGACTGGGCCTGGTCACTCATGTCCCAACTTCAGATGGAAGGAGAGACGGAGCCCAGCAGGGGCAGGGCCCTGGGGCTCTGACCGGCCCCGAGCCTGGTGTTTTCTCTTCTCTGGGCCTTGCTTCCAGGTCCGCCCATTGCTACGTGTAGCAGAGGAACAGCTAGAGAGCTGACACAGCCTACAGGAGACGGGGAGGGCTTCGGGTGGTCTCCTCCTTTCTCCATCTGGGGCCACATGCTGCAGCTGAGACATGACTCCTGTTCTCCACCCTAGGGCTTTGCCTGGAAGCTTCCAAAGACCAAGTGCACTCACAGATGCGACCTAGGGCCGTTTCAGACCATCTTGACCACTGGGATTTGCCAGAGCTCCGCACTCAGGGGGCTGGGATGGATGAGAAGTCAGGGTTGCTCTGTTCCCTGCTCAACAACCTTCTGCGGCTCCCCACTGCCTTCAGAATGAAATCCAAATGCCTTCCCTGTGGTCAGGCCTCCTGCACCCAGCAGACAGTGCTGCATGAAGCCTAGGGCTGGGATGCGGGAGCGGGCTCCTACTCCTGGCTTGGCCTTAGGTGGAGGCAGATCCTTGGCCCCTCTCAATGTTTCCTCACTGGGAAGATGCGGGGCCTGGATGAGGAGTCTCTGGGTACTGATCTCAGCTCCACTCGAAGATCCCTCTCTTGACCACGCCTGCTTTCTTACTTTTCTGCCCTCATATGACAAACTCCTCTGAGCCCTTTTGACCCTTAGGGGCCCAACTCAAGTGCCCGTCACTTCCATACCTCTATCCGCCAGAAGGGATGTGTGTCCGTCTGCCTGAGCTCTCTCACATTTACACTCTGCCTGATATCAGCTATCCCTGGACGCGCTGGGTGATAAATCCCCTCCTGTGTTCACCAAGTAATGGTTATGAGTGGGGACCCTGGAGCTGAGCCATCTGGGCTCCATCTTTGCTACATCACCTACTAGCTGTGTGACTTCTGGCTGGTTACTTAACGTCTCTGGGCCTGAGTTTTTTCATCTGTCAAATGAGGATAGTGATAATGGTAGCTACTTCACCGGGTTGTCGTGAGAACTAAATACACATGGAGCACTTAGGGTGTACGTGTGGGTTTCCTGGGTGGCTGGCTGGGCCCTCCCCAGATGGTGGGAGGGATCCCTCCAGAAGCAGCTCCTTGAATGCTCACCCTTTCTTGGCGAGAAAGGCCATGCGCCTGGCTTCTGCCTTCTCTCTCAGCACTGCAGGGTCCTGCACGAAATGGTCGGGCTGTGGAAGGGAGAGGAGACCAAATCTGGAGTCAGGAGCTGCTGCATTTTCCTAAGCGGCGATGAAGCCCTGCTCAAGTGAAGCTTGTCAATGCCTCCATGCCAGGTGTGGGGGGAAGCTGCAGCCTGGCAGAGCAACGCCCAGGAATGGAGCGGGATTACTGTGGTCTGAGGTTTCCATTGGGAGCCCCCTGTCCCACCTCTTTCCTGAGCGGGTGGCAGCTGAAGGGACTGAGGCTTCCTAGACAGGCTGGTAGAGTGGACAGACCATAGTTATGGCATAACAATGACAAATGGGAGTGGCGGGGAGGCCAGGATGGCCACTGTGAGAGGCCGTGCAGGGCCCTGAAGGCTGCGGGAGCCACCCGTGGGAGCTGAGTGGTCCCGGGAGCTGCAGGCCTAGGCCTCACTGTGGCACCACCAGCGGCATGTATGGGAGGGCCCACTCTCAAGGACAGCCTTCTGTGTCAACAGTGCAACAATGCAAGGAAACAGTGCACTGTTGCAAGCCAACAGTGCAAGGAAAAACTGGGACCTAGGGACCACAGACAGGCTTTGGTGGCCAGTAGCTTTAAAAAGGAAAAATAAGGCCAGACACCGTAGTTTACATCTGTCATCCCAGCACTTTGGGAGGTCAAGGTGGGAGGATCACTTGAGTCCAGGAGTTTGACACCAGCCTGGGCAACACTGTGAGATCCCATCTTTACAAAAACATATAAAAACTAGCCAGGCGTGGTGGTGTGAGCCCATAATCCCAGCTACTAGGGAAGCTGAGGTGGGAGGATTTCTTGGGCCCAGGAGTTTGAGGCTGTAGTAAGCCATGACTGCACCACTGCACCCCAGCCTAGGTGACAAAGCGAGACTCTGTCTCTAAAAATAAGAAGAAGAAGGCTGGGTGTGGCAGCTCATCCCTGTAATCCCAGCACTTTGGGAGGCCGAGGCTGGTGGATCACCTGAGGTCAGGAGTTGGAGACCAGCCTGGCCAACATGGTGAAACCCTGTCTTAACTGAAAATACAAAAAATTAGCCGGGCGTGGTGGCGAGCTCCTGTAATCCCAGCTACTTGGGAGGCTGAGGCAGGAGAATCACTTGAATCCAGGAGGCGGAGGTTGCAGTGAGCCAAGATTGCACCATTGCGCTCCAGCCTGGATGACGAGAGTGGGACTCCATCTCCAAAACAACAACAACAACAACAACACACACACACACACACACACACACACACAAAAAAAAAAAACTGGTAGATTTTACATAAAAATCTGGGCTGACCCCTTGCCTGAAAAGCAGAGAAATCTGTGGAAACTCTGAGTCTGTGCTTGCACCGAGGAGCCCCTGAGGCAGGACACGTGCTTCCCACTGCTCAGTGCAGTCCCCACCAGCCCCCGCTACTCATTGCCGTTGGTGACCTGGCCCCAGAAACATCTGAATTTGTCACCCTGGTGTGGGGCATGATCCCAGGTTGCTGCCCCGTCACCTGAGCAGTACCGCTTTTATCTGTTCTATATGTTGAGGCTCTAGTTAAGGTTTCATTCAAATAAAAAGTTTAGCTGCTAAAAACTAGAATTTTCTAACTTACCGATCCAGATGACCTCCCAGGGCCCTTGGGCTCTAACTCCTGATTTTAAGAATTGCCATCCTGGGCATGGTGCTGCTAACTGCCCTTCTCCTGACCCCCAGGCTCCTGGGCCTAATAATGAAGCTGGCAGCTCAGAGGCCCTGCCTTTAATCTGTCCCCTGGGTCCTCACTAGTGGGCAGCAGGAGTTCTAAGCCAGTAGCTCTCCAAGCAGACATCCTGGGCTCAAAGAGACTCCTCCTGTCCCTGCCAGTGATGCTAGGGCTGCCTCAGGGCCAGACATAGGGAGGGGTGAGGGGCACTTCTGATTCACCCTTCAGAACTGTACTCTCCCCTTCATCTGCCACCTGCCAGGGAGGTACCTTGGGAGCCTCCTCGTCAGCCTCGTCTTCCTCATCGTCGTCATCCTCCTCCTGCCCTTCTCTAGGCACTTTGGTTCTCAGCACCTGAGGGATGGTAAATGGCCTGAGGGTGTGGAGAGAAATGAGATCAAAGACGAGGTTCAACCAGGAGCAAGAGCCACAAGGAGGAGGGAACCTGGCTGGGTGAGATGGGGCCGCCAGGAGGGCTCAGGAGGCTGGGAAAAACCAAAAGGCTTTCAAGCCAGCTTTGCTCCAGCCCCTGGATTCTCTGAGGTTAACAGAATTTGAGGTGGGGTTGAGGGGGTGACTGAGATGGGGCCAGGAGGGTCTCCAGTCCTCTCTTCAGTCAGGACAGCTCTGCTTGGATCTGTATTGGGGAATCGCTGTAACATTCCACCTGAAAATGTTTTCTTCAATTAAGAAGAAAAACAGACTGAGCACGGTGGCTCATGCCTGTAATACCCACACTTTGGGAGGTTGAGGTGGAAGGATCGCTTGAGCCCAGGAGGTGAGATTAGTCTGGGCAACATAGTGAGAACCCCACCTCTGCAAAAAATAAAAAAGTTAGCGGGGTGTGGTGGTGTGCACCACACCTGTAGTCCCAGCTACTCAGGAGGGTGAAGTGGGATGATCACTTGTAGTCCAGGAGGTCATGGCTGCAGTCAGCCATGATTCTATCACCGCACGCCAGCCTGGGCGACAGAGTGAAACTCTGTCTCAAAAAAGAAAAATGCAAAGCTACTACGTGACACCGAATAAATGCTGCCCCATTCCGGGTGGGCTGGGGTGAAGGAGCACTGGATTAGGAGTCAGGAGGACTGGGTTTGGGCCCTGGATCTGCCACATCCGTGTAAACAAGTGGGTGAGGGAGCCCCACAGGCCTGAGAGCTGCTCTGTCCTGGAATGCCACCCCCACTACGGCCTCACCTGCGGCTGATGAGCTCGTCGTCAGAGTCTGCATCATTGGCGCCCACCTGGTTGCCATCGTATGTGTCATCGTACTCATCCTCGTAGTAAACACTGTGGTAGGGCAGGCTCTCGCCCGGCTGCAGTGGCACCTGCAATGGCATAAGCATGGGTTTGTGGGGCTCAGGGGCTAGCCTGGTCTCCCTGGCCCAGCAGAGACCTGGGCTTCGTGGCCTACCTCCTCCACCACCACACTGTACTGCTCGTAGCGCTGCCGCTGTGCTGCCACTGCACGCTTGTCATTCAGCAAACTCCGCGTGTTTTCCTCCTTCCTGGTGCTGAGAAGGAACAGCAGAAAGAGAGGAAGGAAAACCATCAGGCTTGGAAGGCCGCAGGGTACAGAGGGTCCAGAGACCACAAGCTTAACTGCTCTAGCCCTCAGACTGTCACAGAGACAAATGAAATCAAGCATTGGTGAGGGCGTGGGAGGGTGGGACTCTCACTGCTGCTGGTGCCCATAAGGATGGCTCCAGCCACTTTAGAGGGCATCCCAAGAGCCACTGTTTTTTTTGAGAGGAAGTCTTGCTCTGTCGCCCAGGCTGCAGTGCAGTGGCACCATCTCGGCTCACTGCAACCTCCGCCTCCCAGGTTCAAGCGATTCTTCTGTCTCAGCCTCCTGTGTAGCTGGGACTACAGGCCTGGTTAATTTTTGTATTTTTATTAGAGACGGGGTTTCACCATGTTGGCCAGGTTGGCCTCAAACTCCTGACCGAAAGTGATCCCCCCACCTCAGCCTCCCAAAGTGCTGGGATTACAGGCGTGAGCTGCTGCACCCGGCCAAGAGGCACTATTAAAAGGTAAAATGGGGCCAGGTGCAGTGGCTCACTCCTGTAATCCCAACACTTTGGGAGGCCGAGGCGGGTGGATCACAAGGTCAGGAGTTGAAGACCAGCCTGGCCAAGATGGTGAAACCCCATTTCTACTAAAAATACAAAAATTAGCTGGGCATAGTGGCAGGTGCCTGTAATCCCAGTTACATGGGAGGCTGAGGCAGGAGAATCGCTTGAACCTGGGAGGCAGAGGTTGCAGTGAGCCGAGATCACGCCACTGCACTCCAGCCTGGATGACAGAGCGAGACTCTGTCTCAAAATAAATAAATAAATAAATAAACAAACAAATAAATAAATAAATAAGGTAAAACGTGCGCATCTTTCAACCAGGATATTCCCTGTCAAGGCATCTACCCTAAAGAAACACCGGCTGTGTGTACAGAGGTCTGATTAGGGATTTTCTTTTCAGCATTGTTTGCAACAGTGAAAAATGGAGAGCAACTAATGTCCATCATGAGTGAAAGAGCCAAATGAACTGTGCCACATCTGTATTAGATCGCTGTGTGGTAGTTGTCAAGAAAGACATTGATCTATTTGTGCTGACGTGGAAAGAATTCTCACTTAATCCCAAGGAAAAAAAGCAAGCTACAGAAAAATGCATACGGTATGATCCCAAAAGCAATGCACGCTAATTCTGCTTCTATGTCCACACACCTATGCATGACAACGCAGAGAGAAGGCTAGGAAGCCCCACGCCAGATGACAGTGGTTACTGCTTGGAAGCACCTGGAGTTGTCTAAATCTTTTTTTTTTTTTTTGTTACAGGCTAGAGTGCAGCGATATGATCTCGGCTCATTGCAACCTCCGCCTCCTGGGCTCAAGCGATTCTCGTGCCTCAGGCTCCTGAGTAGCTGGGAGTACAGGCGCGTGCCACCATGCCTGGCTAATTTTTGTATTTTGTTATAGAGACAGGGTATCTGCCATGTTGGCCAGGCTGGTCTGGAACTCCTGGTCTCAAGTGATCCACTTGCCTCAACCTCCCAAAGTGCTAGGATTACAGGAATAAGCCACCGTGCCCAGCCTAATTTTAAAATTTTTTGTAGAGACAGGGTCTCACTATATTGCCCAGGCTGGTCTTGATCTCCTGGGCTCAAGTGATCCTCTGCTTCAGCCTTCCAAAGTGCTGGGATTACAGGCGTGAGCTACTATGCCCAGCCTGGATCTCTTAAACAAAATTTTTTTTTATTTTAAAATTTTTATTCATTTATTGTTTTTTCAAAAATGACCTTTCCTTGCCAACAAACAAAAATTTAAGAAGCAGTAAGGCCACATGGCTTTCTGACTGAGCTCAAGGGAGCCATAGGGACCTTTGGGATGTAAGAAAAGGGGGTTCCCAGTCCTTTTCCTATCACTCCCACCTCACTACAGCAGCCTTCTGTCTCTTCCACAGCTCAAGTTTCCATGTAAAATTTCACTGGAAGAAAACGTTTGGAAGCCCAACTCCGGTCATATTACAGGTGAGGAAACTTGGGTGCATTGGGTGGGGGAAGGGACATGTTTGGGTCACAAGTGAGCTGTAGCACAGCCTCAGCAGGGACTGAGGCTTCTCAATTCATGGCTTTGCAAACCTGTGAAAAAACCTGGCTTGTCAGAAACATACCCAGGCCTGTGGAATGTAGCTTCTAGCCCTGCAGGGGAAAATCAATATGAGATGCCGGGCAAGAAAATCCAGCTTAGCTGTGAAATCGGGTCTCTGGAATGTATCAAGGGTAAGATAATAATAATAAAAAAAGAAAAGACACAAAGCCAAACACAGCTTCCATAAAAATCTTCTATTAACTGGCTTTTGGTGCAGGGAGAGGCAGGCGTCTGAGTCTGTCTCAGTCTGTCGGGCTGTCTGCCTGGCAGCCAGGGCAGGTCAGGACTGCAGCCTTCAGCGTGGCAGGATAGGGTTTGCCTCCCTTCACGTCTTTTTTTTTTTTTTGAGACAGACTCTTGCTCTGTTGCCCAGGCTGGAGTGCAGTGGCGCGATCTCAGCTCACTGCAACCTCCACCAGCCGGGTTCAAGCGATTCTCCTGCCTTAGCCTCCCAAGTAGCTGGGACTACAGGTGTGTGCCACCAAGCCCAGCTAATTTTTTGTATTTTTTTTTTTAGTAGTCTTTATTAAGGACCTGCTCTGTGCCAGGCAGGGTATGAGGCTGAGTTGGGGAGAGATTCAGAAATGAAGAAAATAGAGATCTGCCCTCATGAACTCAGTGTAGTGGAGATGACAGACCAGTCAACACGAAATGTGCTGAATGGAAGCCCTGGAAACAAAGGGAATGAACTTGGTTCAGGAGGTCTAGCTGGGCGTCTGTAGGAAGGGGTAATGGAGGCTCCACGGTAGGGGGTTACTTGATTGGACCAGGAGCCCCAAGGTATGGCAGGAGGGATGGTGCCCTTGATTTAGACTAGGGAGATATCTCAGTTCAAAGAAATCTTTCACATCCACCAGGGAAGTGGCCTGTGACTGTGACCTTGGCCTTGTACCTGGCTTTCTTTGCTAAGTTGAAAAAGAGGTAGAGAGGAATAAAAAGGAGCCCAAGCTTGTTCAGGTGGTAGGTGCCACTGGTAGGAGCATACCCATGCATTTGACACATATTTCCTAAGGGCCTAACAGGTTCCAGGACCTGCGCTGGGCCAGGAGACTGAGGAAGAATGAGAGGTGTCACCATCCTTTCTGCTACACCTTTGGCTTCTGGTCCATCCCGTCCCTGGTTCTGTGCAGTGGGGCAGTTCTTTCATGCTGTGTGGCCTCTGGTTATGTGGCTCCCTGGCAGGGTCAGGCCGAGAAGCATGGCAAGCTCCACCCACCCTAGCTGTGCACTGGAAGAAGACACAGGTAGGGACAGTGAAGCCCAGGCACCCGGGCAGCTTGTCCAGGGAGGTACAACCTTGGCTCCAGACCTCATTTGGAGCCAGGAAGGAAAAAGAAAAATCAGGACCAAAGCCAGCTGGGAAAAGATGCATCAGAGGCTAGAACTTCAGTCAAGCCTGGAAACACAGGCAACGATGGCTGCAGAGACCCTCTGGAGCAGGTAGCTTCCTCAGCCTCCAAGATGGGAGCAAGCCCAGGGAATATGCAGGTGCCCCTGAAACCTCACCACCTTTCCCTTCCTCATCTCCTCAATCCTGTCCTTCAAGGCCCAATTCAAACTGGTCCTTAGCAGGGTGACTCCTGCCTTTGAACTTCTAAAGAGCCTGTGGAAGCAACAGACTCCTCCTTTTCCAGGTGAAGAATCAGGGGATCCAGAGAGGCAGAGCAACCCTCTTAAGGTCACACAGCTACTAAGAGCAAAGCCAGGGCCAGACACAGGTCTCCTGATTCAGGTCTGCTTTGCCACTTCCTGGGCTGTGTGACCACAGGCAAGTCCCTTATCCTCGTTAAGTCTCAGTTCCTTCTCTTGGCACCCACTTCCCAGGGCTGATGTGAGAAAGAAATGACATGTCGAAGCAGATCCAGCACTTTCTGGGCTCAACAAAGTGAATCCTGTTTCTTTTACTATAGGACTTTTCAGAGCCTTAATGTGCTCTGCGACTCCCCAAAAGGCAGACCAAGGGCACATTTAAAACAAAATTTTAATTATTATTATTTTTTGAGACAGGGTTTCACTCTTGTTGCCCAGGATGGAGTGCAATGGTGTGATCCTGGCTCACTGCAACCTCCACCTCCCAGGTTCAAATGATTCTCCTGCCTCAGCCTCCCGAGTAACTGAGATTACAGATGCCTGCCACCACACCCGGCTAATTTTTTGTATTTTTAGTAGAGATGGGGTTTCACCATATTGGCCAGATTGGTTTTGAACTCCTGACCTCAGGTGATCCACCCACCTTGGCCTCCCAAAGTGCAGGGATTACAGCCACCACGCCCGGCCGGCACAGACATTTTTAGAACACATGTTATCTTCCAGGGCACCATGGAATGGTCCAAAGGGATTAGGGGACCCTGCCTCTTGCCCACTGACTCCTTCACTGACTATGATATACCTGTAGCACATGTATTGATGTCTCCACAACAGCCATGCTGCACCTCACCCATTCTCCAAACAGACCCTACATTTTCTTTAGGTCTTTCTACCTTTCTGTTTCACCCTGAAGCTCCAGGCCTGGACCCTGTGAGTTGGTTTTCCTGATGAGATATGAGGGGTATTGGAGACTTCTGGGAAAGGTATCCTAGGCTCTAGGAGAGACACAGGAAAACCTGGTCTGGACTATCTCCTGGCACTGTCATGTCTGGAAGCCATAGTAGAAACAGCTGCAGCCCCCCTGCAGCCTCAAAGGAAGTAGCTGACCACCCAAGAGACAGGAAAGATACATTCTGGATGATAGGTCAACCAAGCCTAGACTGCCCTACCTTACACCGCCTTGTCATGCAAGGGAACAGATTTCCTTACTACTTAAGCACTGAGTACAGCCTATCTGATTCAACAACAAACACATTTTAACTCCAGTACCATCTGCAGTGTCCTACCTAATTTCTCATGTGATTAGGACATGTGTCCCTGCCGAAGTTCCTGTGTACCCCACCCCAGCACCTCTCACTCTGTCCTTACTTGTTTAATGGTCTTTCTCATGATCATTTAAGGGCAAGGCCTGGATATCCAGCTCACCCTGTTTCCCTGGTGTCTAGCATAGGATCTGGTGCTAGTAAATCTCTTAATAAATATTTGCTGAATGAATAAATAAATAATGAACACATGAATGGAGGCTTTGCCTCTTTGCAATCTGCAGCCCCTGGGCTACCCAGCACAGTGAGTCTCTCCGCGTGGCAGCCCAGACGGCCCCAGGAACAAGGGCACAGTGTTCCAGAAACCTGGCCACCTCAATGCCAGCCACTCTGCTGACCCTGACAGCTGGGACCAGCCCCTTGGCAAATGCTCGTAGGTGACTTACGACCTAGGTGGGGTGAGATGAGACTTTACAATACCATGGGCCCTGGACAAAACCACAGATCAAGGTGAAAGGCCATGTCCAGAGATGGCTAATCTCTGTGGGGAACTTACCAATCAGGCTCCCTGGATTGGAGCAGGGGGCCAGGCTTCTCACCACCCTGGAGGACCCCTTGTCTGCCCCCTTGCCCACCGCTGGAGCTACAGAGGGCCATGCGAGCCTGGAATAGTGGCCACTGATCCAGGATAACATCTTTGGCCTGGGATCCGGGGATGTCGCAATGATGCAGGATAACATCTCTAGTCTGGGATCTGGGGGTGTTGCAATGTGTATGACTAAGCAGTTTGCAAGTGCTTCCTGTCCAGCCAGCCAGATGGCTTTGTAGTCGCCCTGCGCTGGTTCCCCAAGCCCTCAGCCAGCCAAGCTTTTAGCAGTGGACAGCCCTAGGGAGGGGTAACAGCATAGGGCCCTAACTGAAGAAGCAGCTGGCATTTCCGCCACTGCGGCTCCTACCACAAGAACGAGGCTGGCTGGTCTCCTCCCTCTCTGAACCTCACGGTCCCCATCCACGTGATGATGAAAGAGCAGCCTGTACTTGTAAAGAGGTCCCCTGATTTCCAGATTCCACGCAGAACTTTGGGGAACTAGAATACAAGTTATTTTGCCGTTCTCTACTTGGATGTTGTACTCTTTACCGTGACATCCGACTCTCTGTCCCTCTGATGGGTCATCATTCCAAAGCCGGGTGAACTCTCTTATTTTTTTTTCTTGAGACAGGTTCTTACTGTGTCACCCAGGCTGGAGTACAGTGGCACAATCACAGCTCACTGCAGCCTTGACCTCCTGGGCTTAAGTGATCTTACCGCCTCAGCCTCCAGAGTAGCTGGAACTATAGGCGTGTGCCAGCACACCTGGCAAATTTTTGTATTTTTTGTATATATGGGGTTTCGCCATGTTGCCCAGGCTGGTCTCAAACTCCTGGACTCAAGTGATCCACCTGCCTTGGCCTCCCAAAGTGCTGGGACTAGGCATGAGCCACTGCACCCAGCCCTGATCTTTCAAAACATAAAATATGCTGGCTTTGTCATGGGACCCTTTGCTGTGCTCACTATGGCCTCGGGACCACTGCCCCTGTTGCTCTGCTTGGGAAGCTTCTCCTTCCCTCCTTTGCAGAACTGACCCCTCCTCACCCTTTAGCTCTCGGTCCCATGTCATGTTCTCAGAGGAGCCTTCCTGACTGGGGTGAAGCCCTACCAAAGGCTCAGAATTCTGTGCACCTCCAGCTTGTAGTATTTGTTATATCTGCAATTTGATGTTGCTTGTTTGATGAGTTGATTAATGCAAACTCCACGTGGGCAGGGGCCGTGTCTGTTTCACTCCCCACTATATCCCCAGAACCTAATTAATCCAGAGCCTAGAATGCTGTAAGTATTAGACAAATATTTGTTGAATAAATGAATAAATCATGAACAGACTTTTCAATGCCAAAAAAAGTAGGAAGGACATAAACTAAAAATAAATAGAAAGGCCTTAAAGTGGAATACGTTCACCTTCTGAAAAGCTCATTCAAAGTCCTTAATTTTCTCACAGCCTGGGGAAAATCAGGTCAAAGAGTGGTTTCTGGGAAGCACTGTCCACCAGTGATTTGATGGTTAACACATTAAAAGATGTAAGAAGAGGGGAAGAGGGGGATAGTTTTGGCCCTTCTGGCCTTTTGCTACCAACAAGGGGATTCACTAACAGCCTCCCTGCACAGAGTCAGAACCTGAAGCCTGATCAGTAGAGAACCTGCTCCTAACCACTGGGGGTGCACAGGTCTAGGGTTGTGAAGGGATCCCTGTGCTGATACTCCATGGCCAATTCTGCGAAGATGGAGCCCTTGGTTTCCCTGTGTCCTCTCTGCACTTCCAGAGTTGGGGTATCGGAA
This sequence comes from Pongo abelii, assembly GCF_028885655.2. Classification (NCBI taxonomy): domain Eukaryota; kingdom Metazoa; phylum Chordata; class Mammalia; order Primates; family Hominidae; genus Pongo; species Pongo abelii. Next base: position 36,236,203 of record NC_085929.1, read on the forward strand.
CCCCATGGCCCACTGCACTCACCTCTTGCCCTTGTGAACCCGGCTCAGGTCTACTGAGTCCCTGCTGAACACATCAAACTCGTCATTCTGGAAGACGTTGTGGCGAGACGTCAGCAGGGGTGTAGGGTCTGGTTTCATTTCTCTGGGTGGGGGACACAGAGATCAATTTAAGGGGGCCCTGACAGCTGATGCAATCTGCACCCCACTTCCCCCTGCTGTATTAAATCCATCGGATTTTTCAGTTCCCTTCAACAGGCACTCCTAGGACACAATCTCAAAAACTTGAAGAGGGAGATAAGCCGCTGCCTGATCTGGCCCCTGCCTGGGTATGTAGCCACACCTCAAACAAAGTTCCCCCTCATTCCCTGCATGCCATTCACACAGGGTTTCCTTCTGTTTCTTAAAAGCGCTATCCCTCATTTAATGCTCGTAATAGTCCCATAAGATCAACAGTCACAGATCACTCAACCTCATTGTGCCTCAGAGCCCTCATCTGTAAAATGTGGCACAAGGAGGCTGAGGAACTTGTCCAAAGGCACAAAGCTAACTTCTCAAGTTAACAAGTGATTGGTAAACATCACTTGCTCATGGAAGAAACACCCTTTTGGGCACTGGTTCCTGCTGTCCCATGGGGCCTTCAGGGCAGCAGTGGGCCAAATAAATGGTAGGTGTGATGAAAGTGAGAAGCTGTGGCCATCCTCTCTCACAAATCTACTGGGAAGGTGGTAATGACAGGGGCAGGTCAGGAATGTAGGGGATCAGAAGGGCTCAACAACCCTGTGTCACATCCCTGAAGACACATCCATGGCGCTCTAATCAGCCTTCCCACAAAGTGTGGCAGGGATGTGTACGCTCCTGCCCTGCCTGGGGCAAGTGAAAAACTCCTGCGGGGCCTAAGGTTTTTATGTTTCCCCAAAGAGGGCTTTAGTTTAAATGGCTGGAAAGAGAGAACAAGCTGAGTCCTGGGCCATAAATGAGGGAAGGAAGAGAGGAAGGGGCCCCACCCCAAGGCAGCCTGGGCAGCGGGAACCTCCTCCCACCTGTCTCTCCCACCTGTCTAGGTTGCGGTCCAGCTGGCTGAGGGTGGGGGCCAGCCGCTCCTCCAGGATATTGTTGATCACCTGCTCTGGGTCGTAGTGGTAGTACTCCAGGCAGGCCAGGATGAAGCCCTCACCAAGATCTGGCAGCAGGTCCTTCACTTGGGAGATGAGTGAGTCCAGCTCCACCCCACACACGGCAGGGCCCACAGCCGCGGCTGCTCCCATGCACTGTAGTGAGAGCCAGAGCCAAGAAGGGGAAGGCTAAGTGGGCCAATGATAGGGCGACAGGCCCCAAACAGCACTGGACTAGGCATCAGGGATCTGGTTCAAGTCCTGGGATTGCCCCTCCTGCCTGTGGGAACTTTGCCAAGTGACTCAAGTCTCTCTGAGCCTCCATTTCCTTCTCTGTGAAAAAGGGGGCTCGCGATTGTTATGATTATTGCATGCCTGTATCAAAATACCTCATGTAACCTATAAATATATATACCTACTACATATCCAGGAAAATAAACAATAAAAAATAAAAAAAATTTAAGGCCGGGTACAGTGGCTCATACCTATAATCCCAGCACTTTGGGAGGCTGAGGCAAGAGAATTACTTGAGCTTAGGAGTTAGACCAGCCTGAGCAACACAGCAAGATCCCATCTGTTCAAAAAATTTAAAAAAGTAGCCAGGTGGCCGGGCGTGGTGGCTCATGCCTGTAAATCCTAGCACTTTGGGAGGCCGAGAAGGGTGGACTGCCTGAGCTCAAGAGTTTGAGACCAGCCTGGGCAACACAGTGAAACCCTGTCTCTACTAAAAAAATTAGCCAGGCGTGGTGGCATGCGCCTGTGGTCCCAGCTACTTAGGAGGCTGAGGTGGGAGGATTACTTGATCTCAGAAGGTCGAGGCTGCAGTCAGCTTGATCAAGCCACTGCACTCCAGCCTGGGTGACACAGCAAGACCCTGTCTCAAAAAATAAAAAATAAAATAAAATAAATTAGGCCAGGCGTGGTGCTCATGCCTATAATCCCAGCACTTTGGGAGGCTGAGGCAGGCGGATCATCTGAGGTCAGGAGTTTGAGACCAGCCTGACCAACATGGTGAAACCCCATCTCTGCTAAAAAAAAAAATACAAAAAATTAGCTGGGTGTGGTGGCAGGTGTCTGTAATCCCAGTTACTCAGGAGGCTGAGGCAGGAGAATCGCTTGATCCCAGGAGGCAGAGGTTGCAGTAAGCAGAGATCACACTATTGCACTCCAGCCTGGGCAATAAGAGTAAAACTCCATCTCAAAAAAAAAAACAAAACAAAAAACAAACAAACCAAAAAAAACCACAAATAAATAATTAAATTAAATTAAATTAAATTAAAATTTTGAAGGGACTGTATGACTTACCAGCTGGGCTACTGGCTGTGTGACTTTGGGCAGGGTGCTTCCCCTCTCTGAACCTCAGTTTCCTCCTTATAAAATGGGCCTATATCACCCACCTCATGGGGTTGCTTCAAATAGTTCAAAGACGGCACAAAACCCAGGGAGCACAGTACTTGGCACAGACCAGGCCCTCCATAAACAGCCCTGGTTTCTACCAATTCTCCCTACTAATCCAAGGTCCTTTTCCAACAAGTTGACTGATAGTGGAGGCGAACAGCAACCACCAGCCAGAGCTGGACTGTGTGGAGATGCTCCCCTTTAATTATAATCTCTTTTTTAAGTAAGGGGCATGCATTTTATATATTGCTCAATGTGACTTAATTGTGTTAGCCTTTTAATTTAAGGAAATTTACAGATCACAACAATACAAATCTCCATGACTCTGCTAAGAAGCGAAATGGGGAAGAAAGTGGGAAAAGGTGAAGGAGGCCATTGTTCTCCAAGGCCCTGCAGGAATCACAGGGTCTGGGCTGGGAGGAAGGACAGTGGCATTTGTTAATGGAGCATTGAAGGCCAGCCAGGCTCAGGGTATTCCATGTGATAGCTCTGGGAATCCCAACACCTCATGGAGGTGGGCACTATATCTGTCCCCACTTTATAGATGAGGAACCAAGGTTCAACGTGAGTGACGTGCCTAAGGCCATACAGCTGCCAAGTGGCAGAACCAGGTCACACCCCTGAGCTGCCTGGCCCGAGTCTGTGTGGTCTTCATCTCTCTTATCATGCTGCCTCCCAACATGCAGGGGAGAGTCCTGGCCTTGGTGGCCAATCAAGACAGCCACAGATTTGGCCAGTGCTGGAAAAGCCTGGAGAGAAGGCACCAGATCCGAGGTTTCTACATTTGTTCAATGGAATCCTGGAGCCCCATGGGGGGGCTTCCACGAAGGCCAAACCATGGGACTTGGCACTGTTCCCAGTTGTAACCAAAGGAGCTCCACTTTTATCTGTTTAGAGGAGAGCTCCGGGAAGGGCTCATGGAAACATTCATGGAAAGTTTCGCCTCTTCATTTTATAGAGGAGAAGCTAAGGCTTCGATAGTTGAAGCAACTTGCTCTCTCCTCACACACAGTCCAGCATGCCCCCGGCTTGGGACCCTCTAAAGGCAGCACAGAGCTGACCAATTGCTTGAGGCTGTCTATTCCTAAAAAAAACTTTTTCCCTGAGTATAAAAGCAAAGAAGGGAGGTTTCCTGCTGCCCCAGTCTCTCAGATAGGGCCAAGGAGGGACAAGCGAAGAGGGAAAAGTGCCACTCAGACACATACCTCCTCTTCCTCTGAGTTCTCCGGATGTGATGACGCTTGACTGACTGCCTCTGCCATCACCACGACCCTGTTAGGCTCCCCATTATGCTCCTCAGTCACTGATGGTTCTTTAGCATCTGTGGCTTTCCGTCTGACCACCCCTTCCCATGCACTTTCCACTGCCTGGAGGATGTAGGCAGTCCGCGTCTCGTCCCTGTGAGGACTTGTTAAGGGGTCTGTCTTAGGTTCCTAGCTCTGAAGCAGCATAATTTCTCAGTCCCTTCCCAGCATCTGACCACATGGTTCCTGCCAGGGGCTTTCTGGGCTATACCTAAGTGGTATAGCCCACGGGCACCTGGGCTGCATGGGAAAATGGGCCAGACTACAGCCACTCTGGCCTCACAACCTAGTGCCTGCCACTTGGCAGAAAGCAGCTCTGAGTAAAGACAGGGCCAGGGCTGCCATCAGAGTGTCCTGGGACACAGGTATGGACAAGCCACCAGCTCCTCTTTTGTACTGACTGCCAGGAGGAGGGCATGGTAGGGCCACTGCCACTGGGCTTCCTGTCTAACCAGCTGAGGGCATTCTGCAAAGGCTGTGGGCCATCAGGTGTCCCTGAAGCAGGACTGAGCAATCTACCGCAACCACCAAAATGACCCATAAGCTGGCTGCTCCTCCCTGTCCTTCCTCCTTGTCAACCACCATGGGCACTATCAAGCCAGAAATCTGAGAGTCCCCTTAGACTCCCTCACTCTGCTTCTTGTCCAAACCCTCATCATCCATGCTTGGATGCCAGCAACAGCCCGAGCCTCACGGTGGTCCCGGGCCAGTCCATTCTCTTCCCTGGGCCAGACAGAGCTTTTCCAAAGTATAGAACTGCCCATGTCACCTCCTGCTTCACAACCTTCCGTGCTCCCCAGCGCTTGCAGGAGAGCCCAAACTTCTTAGTGACAGTCACCCCAGGGCTGTGCACGTTGCTGGCCTTCGCCTCACCTGCAACACCCCAATTCCTCCTCCTGGGAGACCCCTCCTTAATCACTGCCCCCTGTACTCTATACACGACGTCTGTGGCTCTGAGGAGCCTGTTTTCTCTGTCCTCTGTCCACTGGGAACATTCTTGTCCTTGTCCTTGCTCCTGGCTTGGTGCTCTCCCATTCTTTCTGCTGTTCTGCTTGGACATCACTTCCATCTGACACCCCCACCCAGAGCTCCGCTGGGTGAGGTGCCACCTGTGGTTTCCTGCCCTCTGAAATCTTCCCACGTGACGCTCTATCTAACTGCCTATTTACTTGTCCACCTCCTGCTGCGAGGAGGGGCTGAGTCCATCTTGGTCACATAGGCCCAGATGCTCAGGAAACACAGACGGAAAATAGCACTGTATCTCCCCTGCCCCAAGCATCAGAGCAGCCATCTCCTCTAGAAAAGGCAAGGCTGGGACCTTGGCAGGCCACCTCAGACAGCTGCCTGACCCATGCGTTCTGGGGCTAAACCTCTTTCCACTCCTCTGGGTTCCAGCAGCCTGTCTCACCTCTGACATAGTCAAGCCGGGCCCTGTCGTAGCGGGCTATGGTAGAAGGATACAAGACTGATGAGGCCTGCTGCAGCAAGCTGATGTCTTCAGCCACGGGGAAGAGTGCATCATAGTCCCGGAGGAACCTGCAGGCAGATGAGAGCAGATGGGATGGAAAGGACTGGGGCCACAAGAACGCTGTGCTGCTGCAGGCCACTCCCTGTGTTTGCTGTCCGACCTTATTAGAGCTGTGGTGGGCCTATGGCGGGGGTCTACCATGTAAGGCCTCTTGGGGACCTGTGGGAGGGTCACGGACCCAGGCCAGCTCAGCCACACTCACCTCTTCTCCTGAAGCAAGGAGCTGAAGATCTGAAGGAACTCTTCAATGAAGCCCTGAATGTTGTCACAGCTAGAACAGGACACCAGGGAAGATGAGCTCATACAATGCAAGATGAGCTGCAGCTCCTTTACACACCCCCTGCCCCTCTTCAAGGCTGAGGCCCGGTGGAGGAATGAGGCATTTTTCTCGGTTTCTCATCTCTGTTCAGCCAACCCCAGTGCAGGGGAGGAAGCCAAGATGAAATAATGGAAACGCTCCTGAAGGGCTTGGGGAGGAGACTCTTCCACCAGGAGGCAATTCCTGAGGGCTTACCTGCTTTCTAGGATGGGAAGGAGGCAGATCTGGTTCAGGATGATGTGGAAAATCTCCATTAGCTTCTTCCTGGAATGGGAGAGCCTCTGCCACAGGTCACCAAGAAGCCTAGGCCAGAGAGAAAAAAGACACAGGTTTAGGAGACAAAAAGGCCCTGAGGGGCCAGGTGCAGTGGTTTACACCTGAAACCCTAGCACCTTGGGAATCTGAGGTGGGAGGATCACTTGAGCCCTAGGAGTTTGAGACCAGCCTGAGCAACTAAGTGAAATCCTGTCTCTACAAAAAATACAAAAAATTAGTCAAGTGTGGTGATGCATGCCTGTAGTTCCAGCTCCTGGGGAGGCTAAGGCAGGGGATCACATTTGCCTGGGAGGTCAAGGCTGCAGTGAGCCATGATAGTGCCACTGCACTCCAGCCTGGGTGACAGAGCAAGACCCTGTCTCAAAAAAAAAAAAAAAAAGGAAAAGAAAAAGAAAAAAAGGCACGAAGGGAGCTTCTCCCCAGCAGTTGCAGGTGCCTCCCTGGAGCAGAAAAGGCCTCATGATTCACTGCTGAGGGCAGCTGGCAAAAGTCATAGACCCAGAGAAGCCAGCTGCTTCCAGGGCTGCTTCTCAGTTCAAACGGTGGGTCAGAAACCAGCAGGCTGAGTACCAAGAGCATGGAGTAAAAGCTGAGGGAAGGGCTTCAATGCAGGGGCCAGCCATCATGGTATTTTGGGGGATTGGGTTAATAGACATAATTGCCTTGGTACAAGCAGGACTTTGGGTCAAACCTCCTCCATGGTGTTTAGTAACACTTAACTCTAGTTGTTGCAATCTTTCTTGTTAGGTCTTCATACAAGTCTTTACAGAGAACATATATATTTTTTTAATATGCTAAGAGTTTAAAAAAAAACTGCAGTTCAAGACCAGCCTGGCCAACACGTCAAAATCCCATCTCTACAAAAAATACAAAAATTAGCCGGGTGTGGAGGCACATGCCTATAATCCCAGCTACTCGGGAGACTGAAGTGGGAGGATTGATTGATGTCAGGAGATCAAGGCTGCAGTGAGCTGTGACTGCACCACTGCACTCCAGCCTGGGTGACAGAACAAGACCCTGTCTCAAACAACAACAACAAAAAACAAATGCAGAGGTCAGGAAGTGGCTAGATAGGGATGCAGAAGCTCAAAGCTGCACAGTCCCTGGTCCCACCCACTTGTCTTAGAGATGGGGATGCTAATGCCCAGGGAAGGCAGGGCCCTGCTCAGGCCTCTCTGTCCCACAACAACATTCTTAATTTTTTCCCCGCCTCACTTGCTATCTTCAAGCCTCCTCTTCTTAATTGCAGACTCCATTTCGGGAATTGCTGCTTCGTAGAAGGAAGCTAGTCTGTGCAGGCACACACAGGGAAAATGTTGGATTAGTTCATAAATACCACACTTCATGAGAACATCAAAGCAAACCCCAGGGAGTGGGAAGGCCCATTTCTTTTTCCACACAATTTTCTCCAGAGACCCCTTGGTTCTTCCTGAGCTCACCCCAGACTGACCCACTGGGGCTGGTCCCAGGAACAGCTCATAAGAAGTGACCTATAGCCATGTCCCTCATTCAGATGGGCAACTAAGGCCCAGATAGGCTCATACTAACAGAGGAATCAGAAGGCCACTCGGGATCCACTGAAGTTTGAGAAGCACATCCAAGATTACTTGCTTGTAATTTTCTTGCTCAAAAACTGTCAGTTAGCCAGGCACAGTGGCTCATGCCTGTAATCCCAGCACTTTGTGGGGCTGAGGCAGGAGGATTGCTTGAGCCAGGAGCTCAAGATCAGCCTGGGAAACAGGCTGATGAAACTCCATCTCTACAAAAAATACAAAAATTAGCCAGGCATGGTGGTGCACACCTGTAGCCCCAGCTACTTGGGAGGCTGAGGAAGTAGGCCAGGAGGTCAAGGCTATAGTGAGCCATGATCACACCACTGCATTCCAGCCTGAGTGACAGAGTGAGACCCTGTCTCAAAAAAAAAAAAAAAAAAAAAAAATTGTTCTGGCTGGGTGCGGTGGCTCACGTCTGTAATCCTAGCACTCTGGGAGACTGAGATGGGTGGATTACTTACAGGTCAGGAGTTTGAGACCAGCCTGGCCAACATGGTGAAACCCCGTCTGTACTAAAAATACAAAAATTAGCCAGGAGTGGTGGTGCACGCCTGTAATCCCAGCTACTCAGGAGGCTGAGGCAGGAGAATTGCTTGAACCTGGGAGATGGAGGTTGCAGTGAGCCAAGATCACTCACCCCACTGAACTCCAGCCTGGGCAACAGAGTGAGACTCTGTCTCAAAAAAAAAAAAAAAAAATTATTTTAACATGAAAATCTCAACACAATATTTGTATTTGGTCAAAATAGGCTAAATGTTCTCATGATTTTTTTTCCAATCCCATTGGAAATGAGAAAAAAATATATTAAAATAAAAAATAATAATTAAAAAATTTAAGAAAAAAGTAAATGTATCGTATTTTCTACATTGGCTTATGAGTTAAGCCAGTTAGCACTGATTCTATAACTTTTTAATTAACTAATTAAATTTTTTTTTTGAGACGAAGTCTAGTTATATTGCCCAGGCTGGTTTTGACCTCCTGGGCTCAAGCAATCTTCCTGCCTCAGCCTCCCAAGACACTGAGATTACAGATACCTGGCTTAAAACTTTTATAAAATTAAGGCTGTGCATGGTGGCTTATGCCTGTAATCCCAGCACTGTGGGAGGCTGAGGTGGCAGATCACTTGAGGTCAGGAGTTTGAGACCAGCCTGGCCAACATGGGAAATGCTGTCTCCACTAAAAATAAGAAAATTAGCTAGGCATGGGAGTGGGCACCTGTAATCCCAGCTACTCGGGAGGCTGAGGAGGGAGAATTGCTTGAATCTGGGAGGTGGAGGTTGCAGTGAACCGAAATCGTGCCACTGCACCCTAGCCTGGGTGACAGAGTGAGACTCTGTCACAAAAAAAATTAAAAAAATTATAAAATTAAAAATAATTTATATGAAATTATTTTCAAATAAATATAATTATACTAATTTAAAAAAAGGAGAGAAAAACAGCTGCTAGCAGCTCCCTACCTCTTATGACAGCAAACCATAATTATTCTCTCCGGTACATCCATATCTGTCACAGTATATAGCCAATCTTGCTTCTCACCTTAGTGATTTCATACCACCCTTTCCCAGCTCAAATTCAAACTCTCCATCCCAGCCGCACAACCCCTCAACATTCTTCCAGAGATCAGCACTCCCACAGCCCTCTGGCTTCCTCTCAGGCTAATGCTGGCCACTGCTCTTCTCTTCTTTCTCCTCATTCTCCTCCTGCACCACGCAGCATTCCAGGCTCACCTCCTCCCTTGCACTTCCTGATCATGCTCACTCATGGGAATTCTTCCTTTCCAGAACTAGATGCACTGCATGTGGAATATATTGCCCTGTTGCCCTGGCAAGTGAAACTGCAGCTGCCTCTTTTCTGTGGTATAATTCTTCCCTCAAACATCTTAAGCTTCCCAAAGCCGGAACTGCAGCTTAAGTGTCTAGGTTGGTGCTGAATTTGGAGCAAGTCCTCTGTAAACACATGCCTGCCAATTGGCTGGTTTCTGGCAATGTCTATCCTACTACAATGCTATACGTAACAAAGGGTAACTAGGCCAAAAGAGGCGGGCCCTACTAGGCCCACAGCATAGCCCAGAAAATGACAGAGAGGGCAGTTTGGCCTAAACAGGTTCAGCTGTTGCCAGGATATGTTGCTGGTGGGAGAAGAAATTGGAACAACCCCTATGGAGGGCGATTTGGCAAGATCTATGGAAATTAAAAATGTACATACCATCTGTCCTTGCTAGTCTACTTCTAGGAATTATTCCTCAGATATACTCACAGAGGTACCAAATAATGTGTGTGCAAAGTTATTCTTTGTAATTTTTTTTTTTGAGACAGAGTCCCGCTCTGTCACCCAGGCTGGAGGGCAGTGGTGCAATCCCTGCTCACTGCAACCTCCGCCTCCTGGTTTCAAGCAATTCTCCCACCTCAACCTCCCGAATAGCTGGAATTACAGGCGCATGCCACCACATCCAGCTAATTTTTGTATTTTTAGTAGAGGTGGGGTTTCATCATGTTGGCCAGGCTGGTCTCGAACTCCTGACCCCAAGTGGTCTGCCTGCCTTGGCCTCCAAAAGTGCTGGAATTACAGCCATGAGCCACTGCACCTGGCCTCTGTAGTATTTTTTTATATAGCAAACAACTGAAAAAAACCTAAAGGACCATCTATGGGATCTGGTATTCCATACAGTGGAATTCTACCCGGCCATACCAAAGACATTAGAGAAAGGGTGCTTAATGCACTGATATGGCACCACTGTTAAGTAAAAAAGTAAAATGCAAGCAGTAAATACTCATAATATGCCAGCCTTAAATTTTTTAAAAAGAGGGAGACATATAATGTGCATAGTTGCTCATATGTGCTATATACTTGCATATCTCTGGAAAATTCCACCAAAAAAACCTAATGATGATGGCTGTATGTGAATAATAGAACTGGGAAAGCAGAAAGGGAGACTTTCCAGTGTGTATTTTATACTTTTTGAGTTTTGAACCATGTGAATATATTATTTATTCATAAAAGGGCAGAAAGAGATATACTCAGCTATACTTGAGTAGATGGGAAAGGAAGGAGGAAAAAGGTTATTTTGAGAGGGATTATCAACAAAGCTGATCGGGCAACTGTAACCACTTTCAGAGAGGCCTGGAGAACTGAGGTGGCTGTATTTGCTCAGCAGGGCGTTCCTGGCCTCCAGCACAGTTGGAGCAGGCTGGGTCAGCCCCAGGTGTTCGTGGGTCAAAGGCAGTGTTGCCTTTAGTCAAAAGTGTTTCCCTTTCTTCCTCCTCACCCTGAGATGGGTATAGCTTCTCCCCTGCCTCTGCTGTCCCTTGCAGTAAAGTCAGCTCTTCCAAAACTTATCCCTTCCCTGTCTCCAAAGAGCCTTTCAAAAGCAATCTGTGCCACATTTGGGGAAACACTTTAACAAAATGGGAAAATGCCTATGATAAGTGAAAATATGCAAGCTACAAAATTCTAAGAATAGTATGATTTCTTATGGTGATTTTAATTTCCTACTTTTCTGGATTTTCCAAATGTCCTACAAGCACATGCTGCTTTTGTCATGAGAAAAGATACCTTTTTAAAAAAGTGGACAGCTACATACCCCTCTCTTCTGGGGAAAATGCCGGGCAGCAGGTTATCCTAACATTCTCTGGGAGGCTCAATAACCCTAATGTCTGATTTTTATAAGCTGAGGCAACCACGGAGGGGTCACAGCACCAGCTGCCATCTCTGGCACATGTAAGGACTAGATAAATGTTTTATTAAATGGGTGAGTAAATGACAGAATGGACAGGCAGCTGAATGGACGGAGTTGGGCAGCTCCCAGAAGCTGCTACAAATGGTGGGGAGAGACGCCTTGCTAGAGTGACAATCAGAGGCCACTGGGAAGAGGCCTGTGCCCACAACTGCCAGGCAATACGCAGGTTGCCAACCCTTTCACCCTGGCCTGGAATGCCCATACCCACCCCTTTCTTACTGCACAAGCAACAGATACTCTTGGTGCTAAGAGGGCAAAGTGGGTCTGCCTCCCTGGCTCATATTCTCTTTCATATCTGTCTCCATCCCACCAGGATCTTTCTAACAGCTCCTTTGGATAAAAGCCTCCAGGGGCTCCCCACTGCCTACAGCATAAACGTCCTGCCAGCACATCCCAGGCTCCCCACGATCTGACTTCTACTGACTTACCCAAAGTGGGCTCTTGTTACTGGCTTGTTTTCCTGCTGTTCTGTGTGTCCCCACCCTCTGCCTCATGTCACACTTCACTCCCCGGCTCTCTCTCTGGGCCTCTGCATGCTTCACTTCACCTGCCTAGGATGCCCTTCCTGCTATGGGAACTTTTCTTTGTCTGGAAGATACCTGTTCCTTCAAGACATCCTTCAAGGGTGATCTCCCAGCTCCACGTTGGAGCACTCCTGTTGTTTCCTAATGTGTGTTCCCCGCAGGCTATTCTATTGAACTGAAACTATTCTTGGTTGTGCGTTTTTTTTTTTGAGATGGAGTCTTGCTCTGTCGCCCAGGGTGGAGTGCAGTGGCACAATCTCAGCTCACTGCAACCTCCGCCGCCCAGGTTCAAGTGATTCTCCTGTTTCAGCCTCCTCAGTACCTGGGACTACAGGTGCATGCTGCCATGCCCAGCTAATTTTTGTATTTTTAGTAGAGACGGGGTGTCACCATATTGGTCAGGTTGGTCTTGAACTCCTAACCTCAGGTGATCCACCCGCCTCGGCTTCCCAAAGTGCTGGGATAACAGGCATGAGCCAATGCGCCCGGGTGTGTGTGTGTGTGTGTGTGTGTGTGTGTGTGTGTGTGTGTGTGTGTGTGTGTGTGTGTGTGTGTGTGTGTGTGTGTGTGTGTGTGTGTGTGTGTGTGTGTGTGTGTCAGGCATGAGCCAATGCGCCCGGGTGTGTGTGTGTGTGTGTGTGTGTGTGTGTGTGTGTGTGTGTGTGTGTGTGTGTGTGTGTGTGTGTGTGTGTGTGTGTGTGTGTGTGTGTGTGTATTTTTTTTCCCCTACCCTATCCTGGTCTTGGCCAAAAATGGGAGTGCTTCTAAAATGCAGGCTCCACACAAGCAGGAGGCTTATCTGTTATTTTCACTGCTGCATCTCCAGGCTGGAAGAGGGACTGGCACATTCTAAGCACCCAGTAAATATTTGTTAAATGAGTAAATATTTGTTACATTAGTACATAAGCCAGTACCTCTATTTCAACAGCCAGAACTACCGCCATACCTGTAACAAAAGTCGTGCTTCTGGAAGGTCTGGCAAGCCAAAGGGAAGATATCCAGAAAGGCCCAAAGTGTGGTGCAGGTATCACAAAGGTAGAGAACAATGTCCTTTAATTCCTGTTGCCAAAAGAATACACTGCATTATTCTCCTCTACCCACACATACAGATCTGCAGAGCGCCTGAGACAACATTAAAACAGTCAGGGTCCCAAACAGGCAGGATGTTACATGGGAGGAAAAGAACACTGGAGGTCCCAGGCAAAGCCTGGCTGGTCCATCTTCAGGAGCACGATCTGGGTGAGTCACCTAACCTCTCTAAGCCTCAGGTCATTGCTCCAATGGCCTTACACCCAATCACCACTAGGGTTACTTCCAGTCCTAAGATAATACAGTTCCCTCTTCTAAGCTAAAGGAAAACCAACTCTTGAATCTGAAGACATCACGCAAAGAAGGAACACCGAGGCAGGACAAGAATATTAAGTCCATAGGTTTTTCACATCTTGAAGAGGGTATACAAAACACTTTCTTCTAAGTTTCTTACACACTTTCCTGGTTCTCATGACAACTCTGAAAAGTAGGCTGGGAAGCTGTTGAGGACCTTTATTTTACAGAAAAGGAAACCGAGGTTCCGAGAGGTAAAATGATTTGCTCCCACAGCACCTGCCACGTGCCCTTCTGAAATGAGATCACCATCTCCAGGAGGACAGCTCATAGCTGCCTTGTTCCTGTTCTATCTCCAGGGCTAGGGCAGCACCTGACACATGTCGAGGCTTCCTGAATGTTTGCCTTCTATCTGTCACCCTTGTCAACTCTAAATTCCATAAGCGCAGGGGCCAGTCTGCTTTTGTTTACTGCTTTACCTCCAGGCATAGCACAGGGTCTGGCACATGCTCGGGACTCCTCAATATAAGTCCACTGAATGTATGGCTCAATGAGTAATGCACAAATGAACACGTCAAACTGAAATAAATGAGGACTCTGAATTCTTATTCCCCGGTTCTTTCCACTACTGAATAAATGAAGCTCCCAGAGAGAAATCTAAGGCAGCTGAAAATGCTCTAAACCTGTGTGATGGGACATAATAGTTGCTCACTGTCCTGGGGGAAGGGGCCCTGGGCAGGGAAGAGGCCACTGGGTCCTCTACTGGGGCAATCTTCCCAGCCTCTGGGTAGCTAGGCCCTGGTTGGAGGGACCCAGCAGGAAAGAGACTGGGCTGAAGGGCAACCTTACCAGGAGAGGCATGTCACTGGGGGTCAATCGGCCCCTCTCCTCGAGCTTCTGGGGTGTGGTACTGGCTCCGTCCCCTTGCAAACCACAGTGCTGGAGGATATTGCTGAAGACCTGTGAAAGACAAGAACGGGCTCTCTCACATCATACTGAACCAGGGCTAGGACCCCTGGCAGCAGCCAGGGTCAGGTGATCTGAAAACTGCCTTGGAGTTTCCAGAATATTTACCCATGTTTCCAAGATATAAGCTGAAACAATTAACTTCTCCAAGAGTGAGGTCAGAGTAAAAACTATGTAAGACGGGGATGATGGGAGCATCCTTCTTAAAGGAGGGTGAAGAGGATTAAAAAGACAACCTGGGGCCAGGTGTGGTGGCTCACTCCTGTAATCCCCAAACTTTGGGAGGCCAAGGATAGGGGATCATTTGAGGCTGGAAGTTCAAGACCAGCCTGGGCAACATGGTGAGACCCCCATCTCTACAAAAGTTTTTTTAAATTAGCTGGGCAAGATGGTGTGTACCTGTAATCCCAGCTGCTTGAGAGGCTGAGGTGGGAGGATCAACTGAGCCCAGGAGTTCAAGGCTGCAGTGATCTATGATTGTGCCACTGCACTCTAGCCTCGGTGACAGAGCAAGACCCTGTCTTAAAAAAAAAAAAAAAAAAGAAAATCCTCCCAGAATCCTGTAGATATTATCTGACCGTATAGGCCAGGCAAGTATGATAATGAACATTTAAGATATACTTTGGCAATGTATAACAAATCTTTAGAACCCCTGTAGATGGCTATTTATGGAAACTACATTGAAAATAAGACAAATCAACAGTGAGAGGAAAACAGTCCATCGTAGGCACTGAACTGACTGTGCCATTTTAAGGAGGCTAGCATGTAAGGATTCCAAAACTTACTGTGAACAGTGGATATCTCTTGGTGGTGGGATTATGAGGGAATGATAATGTTCCTCTTTTATTTTTTATTTTCCGAATTTTCTACAATGAACATTATTTCATGAAATAATTTTGTAAAACTTTAAAGCTACTTTTTGAGAAATACTGGTCTCTTAGAGGGATATCCTTAGAGGCATACGGCTGTTGGCAAGCAACAAAAATTGCAAGCCAAACTCTGTCTGTATGAGTGCCAGCCAGCCAGCCCTTAGGCTTAAGTCTTGTTCAAAAGGGAAAAGGGCGAATTTAAAGAGGTGTAGTCAGGGGCAAGAGAAAGAGACTGTCTGGGGGAGATGCGGGAGTCAGGGAATAAACATTTCCTCAGCTCCTCCAGGAAAGTCAGGAAACACCATTGAGTTGGGGAGGTGGCCTATCCTCCCTCCAAGCTCAACCTCCCCTGCGCAGGGCCAAGAGCCGGTACCTGAAGGATGGTAGGCAGGGTTTCATCCAGGTCACTGTAGTAACTTGGCTGCTGTGTAAAGATGTTTCCTAAAAAGAGAAGAGAAAGGTTGGAATTGAGAAAAGGTGGGGGCTCAGGGGAGTGAAGAGGACGCATTACAAATGGTTGCCAGCAGGTCTGTGACCTCTCTCCCTTTTCCTAATCCTATCTGCAGCTAGGACCTAGGACGAGTCCTGGGCCCCAGGCCCTGCTGGCACTGAGCTTTGGCCCAGCCTAGAAGCTTCCCCAGGGTGGGGGAGGGACCTTGCTCAGTATGATTTAACCTTTCAAGTACCTCTGCCTAGTGAATTACATAAAAGACCCGCCCTGGTCAAACCAGCTCACACTGATGTCCCCAAGGAGTGATCACACTTGGGTACCCTGCCTCCTATGACAGCTTTGGCTCTGCAAGTTGGAGTTAGTCATCCAGGAAAATTAGCAGATAGGATCTCTTTGCTCAAGAAACATGGATACAATAATCCAGGACTCTCCAATAATATGAGGAGATTCCAGGGAGATATTTCTCTGGAAATTTCATACCTTTCACTTTTAGATATGCTAACCATACTAATCCATCCTACTCCAAGGTGAGAGGCCTGAGAAGGACTTGGAGATAGATTTACCACACACTTGCAGTTGTTCCTATAAGATGAAGCTTGTCTCCGAGTGTTTACTATTCTCCAAGTGCTGCCGCTGTGAGTGCGTAGGTTCGAGCATATGGTAACTGGAACAGAAACCAAGTGTTCCGGCTGCCCAAATGGCGAGAGAGGGAGAGAGGGAGGGAGGGAGGGAAGATCACAGCTACCTTGGGGACGTGACAATGTGAAATGCCAATGCCCTTAAGAGGCCAGGGTTCTCGGCCCCCTATAATCCCAGCATCTAAGGCTGGCTGATGGTCAGGATGTTCTGAATTCTAGGTGTTCTCTGCCTTTGGGCAGGTCTGACCTTGGTTTCCTTATTGATGACCCTGTAGCCCTTGCTGGACCCTGGAGGATTTAAAAAATGAATGAGTTCAAAAACCAGATGGGGCTGGGTGAGTAAGTAAGTCACTAGGTGGCTGGACTTTCTGTAAGCACTTTCCTGGATGCCACTGCATTTCTTGATTCCAGAAAGCTGAGTTTTACCAGTCCGGACTTGCTCAGCACCTCCCACCCCCAGATGGGTGCTGATCCCATAACCTGTGAAGGTGTGCCCAGACCATCTGCACCCACCTCCTACTCCTGACAGGCAAGGAACGACAGAGCTATCTCCCCACTAAACTCTGTTCTTCCTAAAAAACCCTCAAGCTTAAGTCCAAACTCCTGACCGTGGCACAAAAGGCCCTGTGAGATCTGGCCTCTGCTGGTATCCCAGGCCACCCTTTCCCCCTTCCCTACACTACACTCCTCCCTCACACCATTCTCAACCTCAGAAAACCATCCCTGTCCCCGCCTTCTGTTTGGAGTGCCTTCCTAGAGCTAACTCCACCATAAGGCAGGTGTCACCTCCTCCACACAGTGCCTCCTGACCCAGGCATTAGGAGAGGTCTCCTCTCACAACCCCCAGGGCCATACCATGTTCTCCAAAGCATCCCAACCACCTTGCACTGGGGAGGCACCCTCTCATGATCCTTCCAGTGCTGCAGCCTGAGTAAAGCGAGGTTTTACATGCATCAGTATAGATCAAATTTCATACTCTATTCTTGGGGTCTTCTAAGTCCCTTTCCTCACCTTCATCTGATTCTAATGACAATGACGATCTAACTTTTGATCTCCTAAATAAATAATAAAAATGTAAGGAATAGCAATGGCATCCTTTGAAATGTCCCTTCTCAGATGAAAGCAGTTCAGAAACCCAGGGTGAATGGAGATACTGCCAAGTAGATCACTGCAGTCCACAATTGGGCCAAAGCCCAAGTCATTCCTGGTTTGCAAAGCAGTGCCAAGAGTCTAACTGAAAGGGCTTGCTTTCAAAATTATACTTGTTGATGCACAATACCAGCCTTGAAAGTTAAAAAAAAAAAGTTGGGGGGGATAGGGATAGGTACTCAGGAGGCCAAGGTGGGAGGATCGCTTGGAAAAAAAAAAAAAAAAAAGGCAAGGTAAGGAACTGGGCTTCTGCTCACAGAACACTCAACCAGTCCCCTTTCTCCCACGTTCTTTCACTTGTCAATCCTCTTACAAGTGATCACTTTGCCTGATTTTCCGCAGTATAGAAATTGGAGGCTGCCCCTTCTTGTGCCTTCTGCTCAAAGGTTAAAAAGAGAGCTGCTGCGTATGTGTGTGTGAAACAGACAGACAGAAACTGCAGGCCCCTTCTCTGCATCACTCCCTGCCTCCAAACACACACACACACACACACACACACACACAGAGTGAAGGGGCTCCTGAGGCCTGGTCCTGACTTCTTTTGTGCTGACTCCCCTCTAGGAGCCAAAGAAGGGGCTCTTCTTAATAAGCCAGTTTAGGGTTCTCAACCTCAAGGTCTGAGAACTCTTAAAAACACCTCAGAATCTATGAGGGAGGACATTTTTCTGGACAGAAGTTTTCATCTGATTCTCAAAGGAGTCAGTGATCTGGATGATTAGGAGCCCAGGCTGTAAGTGAGTAGGCTTTCTCACTCTCCCATCACCACGCAGTCCCCTCTGGATACCTGCAGCCATCTTACACCCAATAGGTCCCATGCCGAACCTCGCCTCTACCCAAAGCTCCCTCTCCCACCTCCCAAAGGGCCTTTTTCCTGCAACCAACATCTGTTCCAGCTGACCTCACCAAGCCCTGCTTAAATCTGCTTCCTGGATTTCCTTTTCTTCCCCAGCAGCCCAGCCAGGCTCTCACCTTCAAACCCACACAGATCCACCCACCTCCTACAAGGCCTCCTGTCTCCACCCTCCCCACCTGCATGTGGCCAGATGAGTCTTGTTACCAGATGGCTCCTTGCCCTGCTCCAAGCTCCTGGAGGCTCCACGGTCTCATTACAGTAAGAGCTCATGCTTACCAATGGCTGTGACATGCCAGGCATGGTGCTGAGCACTCTACTCATGCTATCTCAACAACCCAATTTGGTTTTTTTTTTTTTTTTGAGGCAGAGTTTCGCTCTTGTTGCCCAGGCTGGAGTGCAACGGCACAATCTCGGCTCACTGCAACCTCCGCCTCCCAGGTTCAAGTGATTCTCCTGCCTCAGCCTCCCGAGTAGTTGGGATTACAGGCGCTTGCCACCATGCCTGGCTAATTTTTTGTATTTTTAGTAGAGATGGAGTTTCGCCATATTGGCCAGGCTGGTCTCAAACTCCTGACCTCAGGTGATCCACCCACCTCGGCCTCCCAAAATGCTAGGATTACAGGAGTGAGCCACCACACCCGGCCTCAACAACCCAATGTAATCCCTGCACCCATCCTATGGGTAGGTATATTATTAGTCTTCCCATTCTGCAGATGAAAAAACTGGGGCTTAGAGTAGTTAATTGACTTGATTAAGGGGACACAGCCAGGAATAGAGCTGTGGTGTGAATTAGGCAGTTCAATTTCAGAGCCTGTCTTCTTAGCCACCAAGCAATACCACTCCCCAAGTGCTAAAGCCTGGCATGAAGCCCTTCCCAATCCGGCTCCAAGGCTCCAACTCCCCCTCCTCCATCTCCTGCTGCTGCCCTCCTGGAATGCTCCACTCTCTAAGCAAACTGGCCTAAGAATTGTTTCTCTAACTGTGCCTTCTGGTGCTCACTCGCTCCATCCTCTCAATATGTGGTAAAATTACTAGGAGTCTTTCTTAGTCAGGGTCTAAGAGACAGGGTCTCACTTTGTCACCCAGGCTGGAGTGCAGTGGTGTGATCATAGTTCACTACAGCCTCAACATCCTAGGCTCAAGGCATCCTCCTGAATCAGCCTCCAGAGTAGCTGAGACTACAGGGGCATGCCACCACGCCTGACTAATTTTTAATTTTTTGTAGAGACAGGGTGTCGCTGTGTTTCCCAGGCTGGAAAAAAAAAGATGAACTGATGATCAGGAAATAATTAGATATGAATGAGAAACCAGAGATTATTCCAATGAAAATGTTGGATGCAAAATTTCTTTTTTTCTTTTTTTTTGAGACAGAGTCTCGCACTGTCACCCAGGCTGGAGTGCAATAGCACCATCTTGGCTCACTGCAACCTCTGCCTCCTGAGTTAACATGATTCTCCTGCCTCAGCCTTCTGAGTAGCTGGGATTACAGGTGCACACCACCACACCCAGCTAATCTTTTGTATTTTTAGTAGAGACGGGATTTCACTATGTTGGCCAGATTGGTCACGAACTCCTGACCTCGTGATTTGCCTGCCTTGGCCTCCCAAAGTGCTGGGGTTACAGGCGCGAGCCACCTCACCTGGCTGCAAAATTTCATATACATTATGATCGAGTATGGTTTAAGAAAAATACAGAGAAAAGACTAGAAGGAAAAAACAACCAAATGGTTGTTTCTTATAGAAATCTGGTAACTGCTTTCCTGCTTCACTATACTTTATATCCTTTCAAAATTTCTTAAATTAACACGTATTATCTTTACCATTAAGAAAAAAAAAGGCTGGGCGCAGTGGCTCACGCCTGTAATCCCAACAGTTTGGGAGGCCGAGGCGGGCAGATCACCTGAGGTCGGGAGTTCGAGACCAGCCTGATCAACATGGAGAAACCCCATCTCTACTAAAAATACCCATAATCCCAGCTACTTTGGAGGCTAAAGCAGGAGAATCACTTGAACCTGGGAGGCGGAGGTTGCGGTGAACCGAGATTGCACTATTGCACTCTAGCCTGGGCAACAAGAGCGAAACTCCGTCTCAATAAACAAAAAAAAAAAAAAAAAGGAAGGAAAGAATAAAGGAAAGTGACCATTATAAGGGATAACTCAGTTTTGTAACTAGGTATTTAGAAGACCGTGTCCTACAGTCTTCAGGTGAGGACAGCTGGCAAGGGCATCCAGGGTGAACACCTCTCTGTGCCAGGCCCAACTCCATGAGCTACAATTCAAAGAGGAATTCACTGGGGCGCTCCCACTGTAATATCCCACAGTGCTTCTGTTTCTCTTTTTTTCTTATGTGTGTGTGTGTGTGTGTGTGTGTGTGTTTGTGTGTGTGCGTGTGTGTAAAGAGGAACCTCTAAAAAAACTGCTTGTTTTTGATCAAACCTTCTAGCCCTCTGCCTGCTAATGGGATCCAACGGCTAATGTCCGTTCCTTTTGCAACCCAGAAGAGCCCTCTCTGAACTCTGTCCCTACCTGCTCTCAGCAACAATGCAAATTATCACATTTTTGACACAGTGCCATCAACCCTGAAGCAGGGAGTTGCAGAGCAAGAGCTTGAGAGTCAGGTCTACGTTTACACACGTCCCGGCTGGGCCACTTATTAGTCATATCCTCTCAGGCAAGTCCCCTACATTTTAACCTCAGTTTCCTTATCTGTAAGTGGGGATGATGACAGCACTTATCTCACAGGGCTGCTGTGAGGATCCAATTGACATAACATATGTGGAGTGCTTGGCAGAATGCCGGGTCCCCGGAACACTCTCCAATAAAGGTTAGCTTAGTTATCACTGCTGTTCTTACATTCATTGCCAAAGGAAACTTCCCCATTCCTATGTCTGACGCATGGCCAGTTGCATAATACTAATACACTCCCAAGGCAGAATGGTGGCTTACACTGTAATCTCAGCTGTTCAGGAGGCTAAAGCAGGAGGATCACTTGAGGCCAGGAGTTCAAGACCAGCTGGAACAACATAGTGAGACCCCATCTACTAAAAAAATTTTTTTTTAATTCGCCAGGCATGGTGGTGTGCACCTGTGGTCCCAGGTACCTGGGAGGCTGAGTTGGGGGGATAGCTTGAGTCCAGGAATGTGAAGCTGCAGTGAGATATGATTGCGCCACTGCACTCTTGCCTGAGTGACAGAGCAAGGCTTTGTCTCTTTTTTTTTTTGAGATGGAGTCTTGCTCCATCTCAAACACTGCAACTTCTGCCTCCCAGGTTCAAGTGATTCTCCTGAAAAAAAAAAAAACTTCCAGATCCCTGAGGAACTGTCTCGTACACAGTTTTGTTTCCACCTCCCTAGGTAGTGTCACTACCTAGTCATTTTGAGGTGACACTCATATATCTGTTAAGCAATTTCCCAAGACTCCCTGCCCCTATCGCCCTGAGTCCCGGGGCACTGTCAAAGCGCTGGCCTTTGCAACCTTTAGTTTGGCATGTGGGGGCCATCTTCGTGCATCCTCCCAGTCCTGCATCCTACACACCTATCATCTTCTGGAGCAGTGGTGAGTTGCCTTTTCCAAAGAGCACACAGAGGTCCAGGATCTTTGGAATGTCAAAGAGGAAGTTATTGTAGAGGATTTCTCCAAACGCAGAAGGGGAAATGAAGTGATCCTAAGGAAAAATGCAGAGAGAAAGGATAGAGATTTTCTGAACACTCCTACATTATAAATAGCAAACTCATGAGAAACAATCTTTGGGTCCATCAAATGGGGACTGGCTAATGATGCCTTATGCATAGACCTGGAGCAATGGCCACTCTCCCCCAGCCTTTTTTTTTTTTTTAATGTTAATCTATCTATGTTTTCGTGTCTCTAGACTAAACATCCCCGTGACTTTTAGAACTGGCTGTATTATCATGTCTTTTTTTTTTTGAGACAGGGTTTGGCTCTGTTGCCCAGGCTGATGTGTAGTGGTGTAATCTCTGCCCACTGCAACCTCTACCTTGCCAGCTCAAGCTATTCTCCCGCTTCAGTCTCTTGAGTAGCCGGGACTACAGGCACGTGCCACAACGCCTGGCTAATTTTTGTATTTTTTGTAGAGATAGGGTTTCCCTATATTGCCCAAGCTGGTCTCGAACTCCTGATCTCAAGCAATGAGCTTGCCTCGGCCTCCCAAAGTGCTGGGATTACAGGTGTAAGCCACAGTGCCCAGCCTCCCCTTTAAAAAAAAATTTTTTTTTTTAATTTTATTTTTTGAGACAGTCTTGCTCTGTTGCCCAGGCTGGAGTGCAGTAGTGCTATCTCGGCTCACTGCAACCTCCGCCTCCCAGGTTCAAGCAATTCTGCCTCAGCCTCCCAAGTAGCTGGGATTACAGGAGCTCGCCACCACACCCAGCTAATTTTTGTATTTTTAGTAGAGACAGAGTTTCGCCATGTTGGCCACGCTGGTCTCGAACTCCTGACCTCAAATGATCCACCTGCCTCAGCCTCCCAAAGTGCTGGGATTACAGGCGTGAGCCACCATACCAGGCCCATTCTCCCTTTTAATGTAAAAAGAAACAAAGCATGCTATAAAACAATCAGTTGGGAATTCGTCCTGAAATATTTGCAGATAAATTAGTATGATATCTGGGATTGCTTTAAAATACTTCAGGAAAAAAGAGAACTAAGGGGGAGAGATAAAATGAGATTGGCGGAATTTTGATAATTGTTGAAGGGTACATGGGATTCACTGTACTTTGTATATGAAAATTTTGTATTTGTGGCCAGGCACGATGGCTCGCGCCAGTAATCCCAGCACTTTGGGAGGCCAAGGCAGGCGGATCACGTGAGGTCAGGAGTTCGGGATCAGCCTGGCCAACATGGTGAAACCCCATTTCTACTAAAAATACAAAAATTAGCTGGGAGTGGTGGCACATGCCTGTAATCCCAGCTACTTGGGAGACTGAGGTAGGAGAATGCTTGAATCCAGGAGGCGGAGGTTGCAGTGAGCAGAGATCATGCCACTGCACTCCAGCCTGGGCAACAAGAGTGAAACTCCATCTCAAAAAAAAAAAAAGAAAAGAAAATTTTGTATTTATGTATATTTGGAAATTTCCATTCTAGGTCAGGTGTGGTGGCTAGTGCCTATAATCCCAGCTACCTGGGAGGCTTAGGAGGGAGGACTGCTTGAGGCCAGGAATTCAAAACCAACCAGGGCAACATAGCAAGATCCCCTCTCTCCAAAAACATTTTTTAAATTAGCCGGGTGTGGTGGTGTCTGTAGTCCCAGCTACTTTGGAGGCTGAGGCTGGAGGATTCCTTGAGCTCAGGAGTTTGAGGCTGCAGGAAGCTATGATTGCGCCACTGCACTCCAGCTTGGGTGACAAGAGATTCTGTCTCTAAAAACAAAGAAAAAGGAAAAGAAAATGTCCATATTATAACACTTTTTAAAAAGATCCTATTTTTTAAATACACACACACACACACACACACACACACACACACACACACACACACACACACACACACGCGGAACAAATTCCCTGAAGAAATATGCATGTAACAGGCTTGGGTGTAGTGGCTCATGCCTGTAATTCCAGCACTTTGGGAGCCTGAGG
Organism: Pongo abelii; assembly: GCF_028885655.2. Classification (NCBI taxonomy): domain Eukaryota; kingdom Metazoa; phylum Chordata; class Mammalia; order Primates; family Hominidae; genus Pongo; species Pongo abelii. The sequence continues at coordinate 36,259,792 of NC_085929.1, forward strand.
TGGGAATACAACTTGAGTTCAGGAGTTCAAGACTAGCCTGAGAAACATAGCGAGACCTCGTCTCTACTAAAAATCAAATAAATTAGCCAGGCATGACGGTGCATGCCTATATCTCAGCTATTTGGGAGGCTAAGGTGGGGGGATCACTTGAGCCTGGGAGACTGAAGCTGCAATGAGCTATAATCACGCCACTGCACTCCAGCCTGGGCAACAGAGTGACACCCTGTCTCAAAAAAAAGCAAAGAAGGCCGGGCGCGGTGGCTCACGCCTGTAATCCTAGCACTTTGGGAGGCTGAGGCGGGCGGATCACGAGGTCAGGAGATCGAGACCATCCTGGCTAACACAGTGAAACCCCGTCTCTACTAAAAATACACAAAATTAGCCGGGCGTGGTGGCAGGCGCCTGTAATCCCAGCTACTCAGGAGGCTGAGGCAGGAGAATGGCGTGAACTCGGGAGGCAGAGCTTGCAGTGAGCCAAGACAGTGCCACTGCACTCCAGTGAGACTCTGTCTCAAAAAAAAAAAAGCAAAGAAAGAAAGATGCACCCAACAGTGGTTATTTTGCAGGGCAGAGATTTTGTCGGTGACATTCATATTTCCGCAATGTTTGGGTTGTTTAGAGACAGCAGTATTATTTTTAAAGTCAGGAAAAAAAAACAGTAAAGATTTTTAAAGAGTACACAAGTTCCTTTAAGAAGTCAGAATCAATGTTTTTTCTCTCTGACGCACAAGTCAAGGCAGTCACGCGTCAGCTGGCAAAGGGCCCTCGGCTCTCTTTGATGGAAACACTGGGTGTAACACAGACCAACCCAGTGAATTAGAGGATAAGGGAGGTGGCACAGATTTCTTCCCCAACAGTGGGAATAAAGATGGAGGAGAGACAAAGAGGAAACTCAATGCTTCCAGAGCCTTCCTTCCCAGGGGTGGAGAGCCCGGCACAGAGGTGTCGAGTGTCGGGTGATGAACTGTCATGGGATCAGTGGCTTACTTTGGATTCCTTGTGAGTGGACATGCGGAGGAAGGTGAGAAAAACACTTCGATGGAGGCGCTTCTGCATGTCAACAACCTCAGGGGCTGAGGCCACCCCCTCATCGAATTTGCGGGGGACATAGTGCAGGTAGGAGTCCAGGCACTTCTGTAGAGTCTCGTCAAAGATCACCTAAACCAGGAGACAGAGGAGAGCGAGGATTTATCCCTTAGGCTCCAGGGGCTTGTGGGTGGACTGTGCAGGGGCTCAATGCCCATCAGCCCTGCCCTATTCCAAACACTCCGACCCCAAGGGACCAAGGAGGTATGAATGAGCCGAGGGCTAAACACAAGATTCTAAAATTGACACTTTGAAAGGTATGTAAACATTAAGATTGTGATACAAGACAGAGCAATCCGAACCACAATTTGCTGTTAAGGATCCAGTGAAAGAAGTAGACAAAAAAGCACCTCCTAGGGGAAGAAAAACAACAACAGCAACCAACCAATGGCATGTCATGTGCTTTGTCTTAGCGTTAATTTTGATAGAATGTTACCTGGCACCAGAATTTATCGTGAGGCAAGGCCAGGAGCCAGTCGAGGTCATTGGCTACGAAGGTGGCGCGTTCCAGGTACTCCTCCACTAGGGCGGGAATGTTGTCTTTAGGGGGCGGTTTGTATAACACAAAATACCGGTCTGCCTTCTGCTCGGGGTGCTACGGATCCAAAAACCACGTGTTAACGTGGCAGAGGTTAGTCAGCGAGGGCCCATTTGCCAACCCACAGCAATGACAACACTTGGCTGTTCCAACCGGTGACCCTCCAAGGAGCTTTTAAGCATAAAGAACCAAGTGTATCTAACAAAGAGGGCATGGTTGCATTCAGCGAACACTAGGCGGTAATTAAAATCCATGTTTTCGGAGTGGATTTAATGACACGGGGAAAGGTTAAGGGAAGAGAAAGCAGGATACAAAACTCTCTGTTTAATATAATCAGTTTCCATTTTCCTTTTTTAGTAAAAGGCAAAAGATTTATTTGTTATGAAGAAAAACCAGAGCATAGTTTTCAGTTCTCAAAAAGTATAAGTATATTCACACACTGGTATCGATTTTTTAAAAAGAAGTTGGGGAGATGACGCCCCAAAGCTAATAGTGGTTATCTCTGATGGGGGTGGGGGTCGGGGAATTATGGCTTGAATAGACTTTCCCATTAAAAAAAAAAAAGAACATATATTCATATATTACTTTTGTTTTGTTTTGTTTTTGAGACAGGTCGCACTCCCGTTGCCCAGGCTGAAGTGTAATGGCATAATCTTGGCTCACTGCAGCCTCTACCTCCTGGGCTCAGGTGATCCCCCACCTCAGCCTCCTGAGTAGCTGGGACTACAGGTGCACACCACCATGCCTGGCTAATTTTTTTTTAGTAGAGATGGGGTTTTGCCATGTTGCCCAGGATGGTCTCAAATTCCTGGGCTCAAGCCATCCGCCTGCCTTGGCCTCCCAAAGTGCTAGGATTACAGGTGTGAGCCACCTCTCCCGGCCACATATATTACTTTTTAAATTAATTTTTAATGATATAATTTGACACAAGCATCTTTTCTTTCAAAAACTTACAAGGTACAGAGAAGGTGAGCTGCCTGGGACTACACTCCCAGGCCCCATGTTCCCTGCAGAGGTAACCACTCACCATCTGGTGGGTGTTCTTGCAGACCTCTTCCAGGCATTTACATTAAATTATACCCATAAAGGCCGGGCGCAGTGGCTCATGCCTATAATCCCAGGACTTTGGGAGGCCGAGGCGGGTGGATCACGAGGTCAGGAGATCGAGACCATCTTGGCTAGCACAGTGAAACCCCGTCTCTACTAAAAATACAAAAAAATTAGCCGGGCGTGGTGGTGGGCGCCTGTAGCCCCAGCTACTCGGGAGGCTGAGACAGGAGAACGGCGTGAACCTGGGAGGCAGAGCTTGCAGTGAACTGAGATCGCGCCACTGCACCCCAGCCTGGCTGACAAGAGCGAGACTCTGTCTCAAAAAAAAAAAAGTATACCCATAAAACAATTTGTTTGGGTCTGTTCTTTCCTTTTTTTTTTTTTTTTTTTTTTTTATAAGTAAGTCTCAGCGTAGAATCACAAGTTCTCCCTTCCAGCCCCTACTTGCCATGAACAAACCTTACTTTGTTCACCATAAAGAGGAGATGGGCTCAGTTTTCTCCTCTGACTACATAAGGGGTGCTTTCTCTGGGGAAGTGGTAACAGGAGGATGGCCAGGCAATGTGTCAGCTCTTATCAACCACAGTCCATCCACTTCCAGGTCTGTTGATCCAGGGGATATAGAAAAATTGAGACTGACAAGAGGTCAGCCTCCTCAAGAACCATCTATGCCTTCCTAGTGCCTTAGGTGAGTTTCCAAACTGCAGAGCCTGTGGGTACCACAAGGATTCTTCAAGGCCACCTATCATGTGGGTCTGCAGGACCCCTCTCATTTAAATCAAATTTGTATCATGGAGTTACAGGTACAAATCTGTTGAAAAAGAAATTCTGCTGGCTGAAACAAGTTCAAAACAACTGTCAGGAGCTGAAATACATCTCCTTGGTTTCCAAGCTTCCTCCCTCCTCTATCTGTGGCACTTTACCTCTTCCCTCACTTCTCACTCAGGCCAGGCTACTCATTCTCCTGACACACACACACACACACACACAACCAGGCTACTCATTCTCCCGACACACACACACACCCCCACACCCACACACACACACACCCCCAGACTACTCATTCTCCCGACACACACACACACACACACACACACACCAGGCTACTCATTCTCCTGACACACACACACACACACACACACACACACCAGGCTACTCATTCTTCTGACACACACACACACACCCCCCCCTGAGATTCTACTTTCCCTGCAATCCCACAGGGGGAAGATGGACATCTAAATCACCAAGTGAGCACAAAACAGAGGAAGTGACAGCTCAAACCTGGCAGAGGAACTGTGGAAATGCAGAAGGGAATTAACAGCACCTGGAGGATAAGGGACGGCTTCCCAGAGCAAGCGGACTTCCTCCAAGGCTCCAAGCATTTGAGGATAAGGACTTCAAATGGAAGAAACATTTTTATGGAGGCATAAACATGGGTCATAACAAAAGGGCACAGATTGCACTGGGCGGTGGGAGACAGATTTGGCGAATGCCGGAATGGTGCAAATGAAAGCTGCCACTTATCATGGACCTGCCCTGTGCCAGCCACTAAGCAGGCACAACCCACAGCCCCTATTTTTTTAATCTACAAAAACTATTTAAAAGAGACATAGTATTCATCCCATTTTAGAGGAGGAATCAAATAGTAAGTTTCAGGAACTTTCCCAAGGTCATGGGATTAAAGAGGCAACTGAGGCAGGATTTCAGCCAAAGCTTACACTGCAGACCTATTAAATGACCTTTGGTATCTGTGTGCCATCCTGGTCTCACTGATTGTCCTTCTGACCCCAGTTCCAATCTCACCTCCTCCAGGAAGCCTCCCTGACTCCTATCCCAGCTGGATTAGGAGCTCATCTAAGCTCTCCCTCAGCACCTGCATTCTGTGCTCACCTCTCTATACCACTTGAACAGCATTAAAAGTGCTTTCAAACCAGTGGTTTGCATGGGGAAAGGGTGGGAGGAAGGCATGGATTGCAGAGAGGCACAAGAAAACTTTTAGGGGTGGTAGAAATGCTCATTGATGATGATGATAGTTTCATGCATGCATACAGATGGAAAAAACAACCAAATTGCATATTTTACATTTTAATTTTAAAAATTTTGGCTGGGTACAGTGGCTCATGCTTGTAATCCCAGCACTTTCGGAGGTCAAGTCAGGCCCATCACTTGAGGCCAGGAGTTTGAGACCAGCCTGGCCAACACTGTGAAACCCTGTCTCTTATCAAAAATACAAAACTCAGCCAGGTGTAGTGGCACGCGCCTATAGTCCCAGCTACTCGGGAGGCTGAGGCAGGAGAATTGCTTGCACCTGGGAGGCAGAGGTTGCAGTGAGCAGAGATCATGCCACTGCACCCCAGCCTGGGCAACAGGTGAGACTCCACCTCAAAAAAAAAATTCCCTTTCTTTTCATAGGTGTTGACAAATTGTATATTTTAAATATGTGCAGTTTATTGTCCTTCAACAATGCCTGAATAAAGTATAAAAGGGGAGGACTGGTCTTCCCAGCTGTCTCCCCCACTAGCCTGTAGGTATCTGGAGGCAGTCTGAGCTTTGCTCACCCAGCATTCCGAGTCTATAGAACAGCACCTGGCATTGAGCAGACTTTCTGTACAGATCTGCTGGCTGGACAAAGAAATGAATGGAGGCTGACCGGACATGGTGGCTCACGCCTGTAATCCCAGTGCTTTGGGAGGCCAAGGCGGGCGGATCACAAGGTCAGGAGTTCGAGACTAGCCTGGCCAACATGGTGAAACCCCGTCTCTACTAAAAACCCAAAAATTAGCTGGTCCCAGCTACTCAGGAGGCTGATGCAGAAGAATCACTTGAACCTGGGAGGCAGAGGTTGCAGTGAGCCGAAATCGTGCCACTGCACTCCAGCCTAGGTGACAGAGCGAGACTCTGTCTGGGGGGGAAAAAAATGGTTTTGCCATGTTGCCCGAGCTGGTCTCGAACTCCTGGGCTCAAGTGATCTACCTGCCTCAGCCTCCCAAAGTGTTAGGATTACAGGCTTGAGCTACCGGGCCTGGCCACAAGACTATTTCTTTTGGGTCTTCAAGTATGTGCTATTCGAATAGATCCTCAACCAACACTAGCTCTACCAATCACCCTGAAAAGGTGGTGTGGTAACTACCCTTTGGCTAGAGATCATGCCCCAAGCCAAGACTAAAGGCACAAATACAGGGTGGACACATATCTTAGTACAGTCTTTCAGGAGCTTCCTGTGGCCTTCAGAGTAACACTCTTCAGTCTGCCAACAAGACCCCTCCTCGATCAGGCAGCTGTCTCCCTCAGCTCATCTGCCTTCCCACCCTACCCCCAATTTAGTGCTGCTGTTGTTGTCCCTGCTGTCATCACCATTGTAATAACAATTTATTGAGTGCTTACTATGTTCCAGGCAGTGCTCATTCACAGGCATCTCATTTAATCCCCACAACCACCCTGCAAAGCTGGTCCTATTATTGTTTTCGGATTTGAGGCTTAGAGAGGTTCAATAACTTGCCCAAAGACACAAAGACAAATATCCAAATATGTGTGAAATGAACACAAAGCCTGTACTTGCTAAGTCTGTTATACTGTTGCCACCTCAAGTGACTTGTGGTTAGTGTAACAGTCAGGCTCTCTCAAGACTCCAGGACTGCATACTAAGGTCGTCCTACCAGGTCCAGCCTTCTCCTGCTGCTCTGCCCAGCTAGTGTTAAGTCGCCCTTCAATACCCAGTTCAGAAGCCCTTTCCTTCAGGAAGCCCTCCTGGGCTGCACGTGCCCTCCCACCAGGCCAAAGGCCTCCCTGCCCTTACACACCCCACTGGTCTGGATCAGCGGCCCTGGCTCTGCACTCATGGAGCAGCCTAGACTTCCTTCTGTCACAACCCTGATGACACTAGAGAAGCTACTGGTCTGTCTTTCTCTTAGGTCGTGGGCTCTTCAAGGGCAGAGACCATGTCTTTTCTCTTTATAGCTCCAGCACCTGGCACATGGCCTGGCTGCAGTCCCTGACTCATGTACCAAATGTTTTCTGAGAGCCTCTTGTGCGCCTGGCACTGGAAATCAGGAGTAAAGGGCAAGGACCAGGCCGCCGCTCTCACAGTGCCGGCAGTCTAACAACCCACATGTTCATTCGGTATGGGGGGAGGACTGAGATGGAAAATCATACTTGACCACCCAAGGAGCCAGTCTCCATCAGTGTTTCCAACAGAACTTTCTGCAATAATAGAACTGTTCTATATCTGTGCTGGCACTCACCACATGGGGCTATTTTAATTTAAAAGTGTTACAATTAAATTAAAAATCTAGTTCCTCAGTCCACACTCAGTATTCACATTACAAGTGCTTAATAGCTACATGTGGTGAATGACCACCTATTGGGTGGCTATCGTACCGAAAAGAACACTTCCAGATTTTCTGATAAATATCTCCCACACATAAAAAGGTTATAAAAAGAAAATGAGAGGCTTTATAGCGGAAAGATTTTAAGGATATGTGTCCTAGGGTCTGCCTGGCTAGGTTCCCATCCTGGCTCCCCTAATTTCCTAATTCTGTGACTCTGCACTTCCAGTTTCCTCATCTGTGAAATGGGGACAATCAAAATGTCTGTTTGTAGGGCTGTGATGTGGACTGAATGAAATAATCCGGGTGAAGTGTTTAGAATGGTCTGGCACAGGGCAAGTACTGTATAAATGTCAGTTACTATTATTAGAGAGTGTTTAAGAAGCAATAAGAAGCCATCTAGAAGGCAGGAAATAAAGCACCAAGTTCCTGTTTCCCACGACTTTACTCAAACCCCTAGAAAACACTTCCTCGCACCTTGTTCAAGTGAGCTCAAATTCTTGGGAAAACAACAAGTGGGTATAGGAACTCCAGGGCTGCATCTATCTCCTTCAGCAGCCTGGCACCTCTCCATGGCTTTAATCTCTCTCTGCAGCTGGTAATTGACATGTTCATAGCCTCCTTATTTTTCAGTCCCACTAGCCCTGCCGGGGTGTTTGTATGTGGTGCTTCCTATCTCTGTTGAGATAAAAGACGGCCCAACCTCTGAAATCAGCGTTCCCACCAAAATACGGATAGCAGCTTAGATAGCTCTGAAAATGCTACCTGAAACCTGAACACCCTCCACAGGGTCAAATCCCCAAACCCAGCTTTGGGCTGGATCCACTTCTAGCCCGATCCAGGCTGAATCAGAACTGCCATCGGACTGATTTGAAATTAAATGCTTTGGGGGGAAGGTGCAGGGTGGTGACATGGAAAGTCCTATGCAAATTCAAGCTGCTGCTCGGAAGGAAATACCTACTCTGGGCCTGGAAGAGACTAGTAGTGTCTCAGCTACTGAATCACCGACCATGGCCCTCGGGTCATTCTTGGAACAGATAAAGAAGGAATTTACTTTTTGCTTCTGAAATTGCAAGACTGACAATATCAGGCTGAATGGCCTTAAGGGACCGGCTCACCAGCGCTGGTGAAGTCCTCAGCTTTCCTGTCTTCGGGTCCTTGTGGGTGATCTGGAGTTGGTCCAGGGGCAGAGCTGGCATTGTGCTGCGTGACCCTCCTGAAAGGAATATGGATGGGAAGAAGAGAGCAGACACACAGACTCCTGGGGGCAGGGCCTGCTCTGGGGCTGATCCCAGAGTCAGAAGAGAAGCTTCAACCTCTCACCTTAGGAGGCTCCTGTTGTTGTTCAGGACCTGGTTCATGCGCCTACTAACTCAGACAAAGTGATTCTTGTTTTGCATAAAGCAGTTCTCAATTGTAGAAGAAAATACTTCCCCAGATGACTTCTGATATATTTCCACCCACTTTTTTTTTTTTTTTTTGAGATAGAGTCTCGATCTATCGCCAGGCTGAAGTGCAGTGGTGCTATCTCAGCTCGCTGCAACCTCCGCCTCCCTGGTTCAAGTGATTCTCCTGCCTCAGCCTCCCCAGTAGCTGGGACTGAAGGCGCACACCACCATGCCCACCTTTTTTTTTTTTTTAAAGAGACAGAGTCTTACTCTGTTGCCCAGTGAAGTGGTGCGATCATAGCTCCCTGTGGCCTCTAACTCTTGAGCTAAAGCAATCCTCCCACCTCAGCCTCCCGAGTAGCTGGGACTACAGGCATGCACCACTACGGCCAGCTAATTTTTTAAATTTTTTGTAGAGACAGGTTTTATTTTTTGATAGATGAGTTCTTTACTACATCGCTCGGGCTGGTCTCAAACTCCTGGGCTCAAATGATCCTCCTGTCTTGGCCTCCCAAAGTGCTGCCTCAACCTCCCAAAGCGCTCACAGGTGTGAGCTTCTATGCCCAGCCTGTTTCCACCCACTTTGAGAAGTACTGGCTAAAAATATGTAGATTCCCTTTATTATGGCTCCAGCTCTGTGAGCTCAGTAGCCTGTGAGCTCTATGAAGACAGTGCCCAGGGCTCTCCTCTTGATATCTTTTCTGTGAGCACAGGATTGGTACAGAGGTGGCTCACCAAATGTTTGAAGAACGACTACATATGAAGACACTTCTTTTAAAACTCTAGCCAGATTTTAAGTCTTTTGAGGGTTGAAGCCATGGGCCTTTCCTCACTTGTGGAGGATGTTAAGATTTTACAACCTCTCTAGGCTTCAGGGAAGAAGTACATGGAAGAATAGAAGGACATGAGAAGAAGGGAAGGACATGGAAAAAGAGAAGGACCAGGGAAAAAGATAATTCATAGAAAACTGACAGTGCAAGCTCCTTTCTACAAAGGCCCAAACTGACCTCACAGTCAGTGAGTAGCAGATCCAAGGTCTCCTGTCTTGCTGTCCAGTGTTCTTTTCACAATATCACTTGGCCTAACCCACAGAAGGGACATACATGTTAAATGAATCATGGAATAGAAGTGAATTAGGCCCCTCAAAAAACATGCCATAAAAGGCTAGAACAGACTCAGTGACAACATGAAGAGAGACAGAGGCTGGGGTGATTAAACTGTCACCTCTTGAGCCTTCACAGACAAGCAGAGGAGCATGGGGGACATGAGCTACCAGGTGTGTCATATCTCAGATATTGGGCCAGGCTTAATGATATGAAGAGCTCCTCTAAGTGCTTTGTTTTTTTCTTTTTCTTTTTTTAATAGAGACGGGGTTTCACCATGTTGCCCAGGCTGGTTTCAAACTCCCAAGCTCAAGCAATACACCCATCTTGGCTTCCCAAAGTGCTGGGATTATAGGTGTGAGCGCCTGGCCTCTAAGTGCTCTTCTCAGCATTAACTTACTTGCCCTGTTAACTGGCTTTACATGTATTAATGCTTACAAAAAAGTCTAAGGTTAGTTCTATTATTATCCTCATTTTATCAGTGACAAAACAGAGGCTCACAGAAAATAAGAAACTTGCCCAAGGTCTCAGCTAGTAGGTGGTGAAGCAGGCTGGTTCTTAACCATTCACTATACTGTGTCTAGTTAAACTTAGGGGTGGGATGGGGTGAAGGGGTGGAGTGAGAGTCAAAGCACTTCTAGAGGAGAGTCTGAGTAGTCTTGATAATAGAGACTGGCCAGGGAAGAAGGGTGCCCCAGGCAGAGGAAACAGCAGAGCAAAGGCAAGGAGGTGGAAACAGCCTGGTACCCAAGGAACCTTGGTTCTGGCCTATTATAAAGACTGTGAAGATCCCCACCCTAGAAGGATTAATAAGAGAGGACCAGTCTGCCTAGTCCATGAAACCTGTTCCAGCTCTAGGATCCCAGCAGATCAGACACACATGGTCTCTGCATACACGAGGTGGCCTGAAAAAAAATCACAAGGCAAAGAAAGTAATAAAGGGCTTGGGGTAAGTTTTCATCTTTCAGCTTTGCAAAGCATAGATAATATCCTCTGCTGCACGTATTTCTGATCAAGTTACTGTCTTACTAGCCTCTCACAACAACCCAATTAAGGACAACAAGGATTACCATGTTCAGATGTCCAAAGAGGGGCCCTGATTTGCTCAAGGTAAATACATTATTGGCCAAGCTGAAACCGAAGCCCAGGTCTTTTGCTAGGGCACCTGGGGCTCTTGTGCCAAATATGTTAAAAAATAATAATAATTTTTTTTCCTAACCCTCTAGCCATGCTGGAAGGCGAGCTGGAAACACCACTGCTCTGCACACCAGTGCAGAAGTCTAAATGACTGACAGGCCCAGTTCTTTCCAGGCTCGCCCGCTGAAGATGGCTGTGGGAGTGTTGGGTGTGAGACACAGGGTGGAGAAAAAGTCATGAGGAGGAGGCAAGTCTCCACCCTTTAACCTCTAGGCCCCACAGTCCAGGCCTAGACAGGTAGAGACAGCATTTGCTTTCAGAAGAAATTCATGGCCAGGTGCAGTGGCTCATGTCTGTAATCCCAGCACTTGGGAGGCCAAGGCGGGAGGATTGCTTGAAGCCAGGAGTTTGAGACCAGCCTAAGCAACACAGTGAGACCCCCATCTCTACAAAAAATTCAAAAATTAGTCAGGTGTTGTGGTGCACCCCTGTAGTCCCAGCTACTTAGGAGGCTGAGGTGGAAGGATCACTTGAGCCCAGGAGATCAAGGCTGCAGTGGGCCATGATGGCACCACTGCACTCCATCCTAGGTGACAGAGCAAGACCCTGTCCCAAATTTTTTTTTTTTTTAAAGAAATTCACTCCTACAAACCATTGCCTGCCAGGGCAATTCAGGGCTAGCCTGGTGTGGTGGTAGGGTGAGAGCGCTACAGTCCTACAGCCTGGGTTTAAATCCTGGCTCCACCTTTTCTTATCCATGTTGAGACCTTGAGACAGTTCCCTAACCTCTCTAACTTTTGATTGCCTCTTCTGTAATACCAGAATTGTAATAGTACATAAACTCGTAGGGTTGCTATGAGAAGTAATCAATGCGAAGTGTTCAACCCAATATCTGGCACATAATAAGCACTCAATAAAGTTTAGTTGTTGTTATTATTCAAGTCCCAACCAGAGGCAAGACACTTTGGGCTTCCTGGTTTATTCAGCAAACAATTCCTGAATACAATCTGGGTCCTAGGCATATAACTGACTATGATTTGGCATTAAAGCTGTAACAGGAAATGTCAAAAACTAGAGTATAGTAGAGAAAGGAAGGATATTACAAAGAAGGTGATCTATAACGTGGATGTTGAAGGATGGGGGAAAAGGTGACATTCCAAGCAGAGAGCAAGCATGAACAAAGGCTCAGAGTCTTAAAATGTGTGGCTTTGGGTCGGGTGAGGTGGCTCCTGCCTGCAATCAGCACTTTGGGAAGCCGCGGCAAGAGAACTGCTTGAGCCCAGGAGATTGAGATTGCAATGAGCCATGATACGTCACTGAACTCCAGCCTAAGGGACACAGTGAGACCCTGTCAAAAATGGCTTTGAAGGAAGAGGGAGACATTTGGTGTTGCTGAAAACACAAGGTCAGAGAGAGGATGACAGAAGTGAAGAGAGAAGAGAAGCTGGATAGGGAAGACAGGACCAGTTTAAAATAGCTTGAACCCGGGAGGCGAAGGTTGCAGTGAGCCGAGATCACGCCATTGCACTCCAGCCTGGGCGACAGAGCGAGACTCCATCTCAAAAAAAAAAGCCTCAATGCTACACTAAAGATGTTAGTATTTCACCTGAAGGCAGTGAGAAGTCATTTAAGTATGAGACAGACATGACCAGAAAAAGATGATGATAACCTGGTGGCAGAAAATACCTTTTATAAACCACGAGAGAGCAAACAGTATGTTAATCATTTCATTCATTCCTTTTTTTTTTTTTTTTTTGAGATGGAGTCTCATGCTGTCACCCAGGCTAGAGTGCAGAGGAACGATCTCGGCTCACTGCCACCTCTGCCTCCCAGGTTCAAGAGATTCTCCTGCCTCAGCCTCCCGAGTAGCTGGGATTACAGGCACACGCCTGGCTAATTTTTGTATTTTTAGTAGAGAGAAGGTTTTGCCATGCTGGTCAGGCTGGTCTGGAACTCCTGACCTCAGGTGATCCGCCCGCCTTGGCTTCCCAAAATGCTGGGATTACAGGCATGAGTCACTGCCCGGCCATTCAAATATTTTTGAGAACCTATTATGTGGCAGGCACTGATGCCCAGAGAATATTAAGGTGGGCAAATAACAAACCTGGTCCTGCCCTTCACAGAGCTTACAGTCATAATGGGGAAAGACAGATACTTTTCCAATTAGCCATACAAACAAATAAAAACCAATACCATGATGTAGCTATGTAGATAAGGCTCATGAAGCTGTGGCAGCATTTAAAAGAGAGACCTGGCTTGAGGGAGAAGGATGTCAAGGAAAACCTGAGTTTTTGTCTAAAACATGGGCACAAATTAACTAGGCAGGGCTGGGCGCGATGGCTCACGCCTGTAATCCCAGCGCTTTGGGAGGCCAAGGTGGGCGGATCACGAGGCCAGGAGATCGAGACCATCCTGGCTAGCAAGGTGAAACCCCCTCTCTACTAAAAAAAAAAAAAAAAAAAAAAATTAGCAGGGCGTGGTGGTGCATGCCTGTAATCCTAGCTACTCAGGAGGCTGAGGCAGGAGAATCGCTTGAACCCGGGAGGCGGAGGTTGCAGTGGGACGAGATCACGCCACTGCACTCCAGCCTGGGCGACAGAGCAAGACCCTGTCTTGGGGGAAAAAAAAGAAATTAACTAGGCAATCTGAACTTTAAGTTCCAAAAGGACAAACAATAATCATGACTGTGTGTGTGCCCACCACTGTATTCCCCTGCCAGGCAGGACAGCAAAAGCCAAAAGCTAAGAAAGGGAGGAGGAGCTCCCTACAAGCACCCAACTGTAATATGGCCTGGGAGCATCCCCGGGGCTACTGCTCCTTCAGCCTCTTTGTCATCATTCCTCTAGTCTCTCAATTAAATATTACTCTCCTCAGAGACCTTCTGATGGCTCTGCCTATAGTATCCACTCTCCCAGTTACTGTCATAGCTTTAATGACCTCGTGCATTTGCTTGTCGTTGACCATCTCCTCCCACTAGACTGTAAGCTCCATGAGGGCAGAAGCCTTGTGTGTTTTGCTTTCTTTGTATCCCCAATGTCTAGATCTGTGTCTGGCACATAGGAAGCACTCCACAAATATTTGCTGAACGAATGAATGAACCCTGAGGAAACTGAAGCCCCGAGTGTGAGGAGGTGGGGGGATCGTGGCTGGTCCAAGGCCACGCTGGGGCCGAACTTCGAACCCGTGGCTCCTGACCCTGGCGGCCAAGTCTCGGGGGCGGCTCACAACCCCTCAGGTAGCGTAAGCGTGGGCCCCGCAATGGAGGCCAGAGGGTGGGAAAGCCAAGGCTGCCCAAGGCACAGCGGCGGCTCCTCCGGGGTCCCTTGCCCTGCATCCGGCAGGGACCAGCCACGCACTCACCTCGGCGGCTCCACCACCGGCTCTGTGCCGCCGCCGCCTCCGCCGCCGCCGACCACAGTGACAGCTCCCTGAGCGCCCGCACTTCCGGGGTCAAACTGCGATTCCGCAGGAGCACACAGGAAGTCTCGGCCTGGCCCCGCCCCCAGAGCCGAGCAAACTACCGCCGGGAAGCCGGACCAGGGCTGTGCCTCTTTCTTAAGACTCCGCCCCACACTCGGCGTCTGTAGCCACGCCCCCTTCCCCTCCTATCTCCTTTCCTGCTTGAGCAGAGGCTAGGTCAGCTGAGGGCGGAATATGTGATTACACCTCTCGGGAAATCCAAGTATGGCACCTGAGAGGACGTCTCGGAATCCCAGGCTTCCACCTTCTGCCCGACCTCCTTAGTCACCGTTTTATATATTTAATCCAGAAGAGAAATTTTAACAAGTCAAAAGCACGAACATAATGTTAAGCAGAGGTACGAGTACAGACTGCGATTTCATTTACGGGAAATTCTAGAACAGACAGAACTCATGAGTAGTGATGGTGTTAAAATTGGTGGTTTCCTCTGGGGCTGTGGGCTGGGAGGGGCCACAAGTGAGGCGGGGGTCACCCCCTGTCTTCATCTCGGTGGTAGCCATGTAGATGTGTTCACTTTGGAAAATTCATCAAATTGTACACTTAAGATTTGTGCATTTTTCTGTATGTGTGCAATACAGTTTTGTTTTGTTTTGTTTTGTTTAAGGAAGTTACAAGTATAGCTATCCTAAGAGAAGGTTGCAATTTTTCTACAGAATGTCTCAGGTAATGTAGGTTTAGTGGTTCCTAAGCCTGCCTATGGATCAGAATCATCACAGAAAACTTAAGAACATACATTCCTGGCTTCATGTCAGTGCCTGGTACACAGTAAGAATTCAAAATGAATCACCATCATTATTAGGGTGTTATAGAAGCCCCCGAATGGAGAACACAACCCCACCCTGGGATTGTGAAATATTTCCCAGGACACTCCTGCCAACCTCTGCTATCTGCACTAGGGCTACAAGGAATGCTTAGTTCAATGTCTGTCTTCAAGGGGCTTACAAGATAGGAAGTGCAAGAAAACCAATAGCAATGAGTCAATGTGATGAATGCAGGGTGCTGAGGAAATAGGAGAGATGGGCTGTAAACCAGAAATGAGATGAGAGGGGCTGGATATTATATTCGTTTTGTATTGCTGCATAACATATTACCACAAACTTATAACAACACACTGCTTGCCACTTATAACAAACACATTTATTTATTTATTTATTTTGAGACAGAGTCTCACTCTGTCGCCGGGCTGGAGTGCAGTGGTGTGATCTCGGCTCACTGTAACCTCTGCCTCCCAGGTTCAAGCGATTCTCCTGCTTCAGCCTCCCAAGTAGCCGGGACTACAGGCACGCGCCACCATGCCCAGCTAATTTTTGTATTTTTAGTAGAGACAGGGTTTTGCCATGTTGGCCAGGATGGTCTCGATCTCTTGACCTCGTGATCCGCCTGCCTCGGCCTTCCAAAGTGCTGGGGTTACAGGCATGAGCCACCACACCTGGCCAACAAACATATTTATTATCTCACATTTTCTATGGGCCAGGAATCTGAGGATGGCATAGCTGGCTGCTCTGCATCAGGGTCACCCACGAGACTGCAATCAAGATATCAGCCAGGGCTGGAGTCTCATTTAAAGGCTCAACTCAAAAAGGATCTGCTTCTGAGTTCCCTTGTCTGCTGGCTAAATTCAGTTTTTTAGTGGTTGTTGGACTAAGGGTCTCAGTTCCTAGCTGGATTTTGGCCAAAGGCTTGTCATGTAGGCTTCTCCAGTGTAGCAGCCTGCTTCATCAAAGCATGCAAGCCTAAAAGTTAATAGGGAAGCCAAGAGTGGTGGCACGTGCTTATAGTTCCAGCAGGCTGGGAGGCTGAAGCAGGAGGATTGTTTGCGCCTAGGAGTTCAAATTGAGCCTGAGCAACATAGCAAGACCCAGTCTCTAAAAATTAAAAAATAAATAAATAAATAAAAGAAGGCAATAGGGGCTGGGCACAGAGGCTCATGCCTATAATCCCAACACTTTGGGTGGCTAAGGTGGGAAGATTGCTTGAGCCGAGAAGTCTGAGGCCATTCTAGGCAACATAGCGAGACTTCGTCTCTACAAAAAAATTTTTAAAATTAGCCAGGCATAGTGGTGCATGCCTGTAGTCCCAGCTACTTAGGAGGTCGAGGCAGAAGGATTGCTTGAGCCCAGGAGTTCGAGGCTGCAGCTGCTTAGGAGGTCGAGGCAGGAGGATTGCTTGAGCCCAGGAGTTCGAGGCTGCAGTTAGCTGTGATCACACCACTGCACTCCAGCCTGCACAACAGAGCAAGACCCTGTCTCAAACAAACAAAAGGAGGCAATAGGAGATTCTACTAACGAGAGAAATTACAATCTCGTGTAACCTAATCAAGAAAGTGACATCAATTTTGCCATGTTCTATTTGTTAGTAGCAAGTCACAGGATTTGCCCACAGAGGATTACACAAGGGCATGAATACCAAAAGATGTGAATCAATGGAGGCCATTCTAGAGTCTGCCTGCCACAGATACTTAGAGGATGCATATCAACTCCAGGTCTGCAGCAGAGGAAGTAGAGGTGCAGAGATAAAGACAGTTGTGATAATAATGACCACATTTGTCAAACCCTTGCTTCATCCCAGGCACTGGAAGAAGCATTTTACATATATTATCTCTTTGACTTTTTTTTTTTAAAATGAGATGGAGTCTCACTCTGTCACCCAGGCTGGAGTGCAGTGGCACGATCTTGGTTCACTGCAACCTCCGCCTCCCAGGTTCAAGCCATCCTCCCGCCTCAGCCTCCCTGGTAGCTGGGGCTACAGGCACATGCCGGGCTAATTTTTGTATTTTAAGTAGAGATGGGGTTTTGCCATGTTGGCCAGGCTGGTCTCAAACTCCTGACCTCAGGCGATCTGCCCGTCTTGGTCTCTCAAAGTGCTGGGATTACAGGTGTGAGCCACTGAGCCAGGTGCTCCTTGACTCTTTGTAACAATGATAAGAGGTAGACGCTGTTATTACCCCGTTTTAAAGAGAGGTTTAAAGACTAGACCAGAGTCACAGAGCTGGTAAGTGGGTGGAGTGGGGATTTGAATTCAGCCCTGTTTAGCCGCAAGCTCCAAGAGGTCTCAAGTGCCACAAGCTGCGTCAGAACAGTGAATGTTTCCCTTTGTTGCTGTTATTATTATTATTATTATTATTATTATTTTTGAGATAGAGTCTCCCTCTGTCACCCCGGTTGGAGTGCAGTGGTGTGATCATGGCTCATTTCAGCCTCTGCCTCCTGGGCTCAAACAATTCTCTTGCCTCAGTCTCCTGAGTAGGTGTGACTATAGGCATGTACCACCATGCCTGGCTAATTTTTAATTTTTTTGTGGAGATGGTGTCTCACTATGTCACCCAGGCTGGTCTTGAACTCTTGGGCTCAAACGATACTCCCACCTCAGCCTCCCAAAGTGCTGGGATTACAGGTATGAGCCACCATGCCAGCCTGTTGCTGTCATTTTTAGGAAAACTGATCTTCTACTGACATGGAAGGGACAGAAAAAGGTGCCAGAAACTGTGTTTTTGTTTTATTTTGCTTTTTCTTCTCTGTCATCCACACACACTGCGCACATGGAAAATGCAATCCATATCTTGGTGATTGGTTGGGAGAAAGTCACGTACAGCAGCCTTTGGTCCAGGAAAAACTTAAAATAGTAGTTCTGGAAAAAATATATGCACTGGTTCCATCTTTCCCTATGGATACAAAGATGTTCATATCACTAAGGTTTTGGAACTAAATAACATGACTATAAGAAGACAAAACATCCAATAAGTCACCTAACTTCTCCAAACATATCAGTTTTCTCATCTGTTAAACAAAGTAGTTAATATCCACCTCATCATCATTGGAAGACTTAAGGCTGGGTGTGGTGGCTCATGCCTGTAATCCCAGCACTTTGAGAGGCTGAGGTGGGAGGATTGCTGGAGGCCAAGAGTTCGAGACCAACCCGGGCAACATAATGAGACTTAGTCTCTCAAAAAATAAAAATAAAAAAACTAGCTGGGTGTGGTGGCACACACCTGTAGTCCCAGCTACTCTGGAGGCTGAGGTGGGAGGATAGTTTGAGCCTGGGAGGTGGAGGCTGCAGTAAGCTGTGGTTGTGCCACTGCACTTCAGTCTCAAAACAAAACAAAACAAAACAGAAAGCTTAAATGAGATAATATAGACAATGCCAAGAACACAGTAGGTGCTCAAAAAATGTTAGTGAAAAGGAAGGAAGGAAGAAAGGAGACTCCCTATCAGCTGGAGCGTTAACTTTTACATTTCTTTCATCTTTCTCCCTTGCCTAAAGAGCTTAATGAGGAATGTTGGTTTACAAAGGACACATTCTTGTCTGAGCTAATATGTGTCCAACTGAATTTAAATTTAAAAGCCGGTTTAACAGGGGAGGACTCAAATCATGCATAAGTCATTTGCAAACATGCAAATACAGAGTAATTTCTTGGCCTGGCTTCTCCTCTAGATTAAAAGAAAAACAACTAATTTAAGAACAACCGTTTGGGTTGGCAAAAGAGAGGAGTGTCCATGGTTCTTATAACCAACAAAGTCTAGGAGTAACTAGGGAGAAAACTGTCAATATTCAGTGCCACAAAATAGACATTGAAATATCTAGGTCTGAGTCTTGCCTGGCCCAGACACTCTGAGTCACCTCAGATGAATCAGTGTTCCCTTCTTTTGCACATCAGTCCTCCAGCAAGCATGTGTTTGCAGAGCACTCATTGTTGAGATTAGCTGTTGTTTGGCATCCAGTGTTTATTTCCTCTGTTTTCCTACCAATAGCAACTTGATCACTCCTTAGGGAACTGTCACTCCCATTTCAATATGTGTGGAGTGGGGTTGACCCCTTACCCAGAGTTTAAGTGTCCAAAATTGTATTAGTCATCTAGGGCTATGCAACAAATCATCCCACAATACAGTAGTTTAAAACAGTAATAGGCTGGGCATTGTGGCTCACGCCTGTAATCCCAGCACTTTGGCAGGCTGAGGCAGGCAGATCACGAGGTCAGGAGATGAAGACCATCCTGGCTAATATGGTGAAACCCAGTCTCTACTAAAAATACAAAAAAATTAGCCGGGAGTGGTGGCGTGTGCCTATAGTCCCAGCTACTTGGGAGGCTGAGGCAGGAGAATTGCTTGAACCCAGGAGGCAGAGGTTGCAGTGAGCCAAGACCACACCACTGCACTCCAGCCTGGGCAACAGAGCAAGACTCCATCTAAACAAAACAGAAGAGTAATCATAGTTTTTTAGGCTAGGTGCAGTGGCTCACACTTGTAATCCCAGCACTTTGACAGCCACGGTGGGAGGATCACTTGGGCCCAGGACTTCAAGACTAGCCTGGGCAACATGGTGAAAACCCATCTCAATTTTTAAAAATAGTTTATTATCTCATGTGGTGTCTGTGGGTTGGGAGTTCCAAAGTGGCTTGGATGGGTGGTTCTGGCTTAGGGTCTCTCAGGAAGACGCAATCAGATGTCAGCTAGGACTGAAGGCTTGATTAGGGCTGAAGGATCCACTTCCGTGGTGGATCATTTACTCATATGACTGCCGGGTTGGCACTGGCTATTGGCAAGGGGCCTCAGTTCCTCTCCATAGGGCTAGTTGAGTGTCCCCATCATATGTCCCCTGGCATCTCTCAGAGGGAACAATCTAAGAGATCAAAGCAGAAGCACCAATGTCTTTGTGACCTAGCTTTGGAAGTCACAAACTATCACTTCAGACACATTTCTACTGGTCACCTAGGCCAGTCTTGATTCAGTGTTGGAGGGGTCTTACTACACAAGGGCATGGATATCAGAAGGCAGGATCACTGGGGGCCATCTTGGAAGCTGCCATATCAATCTAATGTGAGCCTGGCATATTCTAAATCTTCAGCCACAGTGATTGGCTCAAGAGTGGATATATGATGTTCAAATCTTTTTTTTGTTGTTGTTTATTTGTTTGTTTTTAAGAGACAGGATCTATATTGCCCAGGCCAGTCTCGAACTTCTGGTCTCAAGTGACCCTCCCGCCTCAGCCTCCCAAAGTTCTAGGATTACAGACATAAGCCATTCCATCCAGTCTGCCAAATCTATCCAGTGATACCCAATTCTGGTATCTTTATTTGAAATGAAAAGGAAAGAGAAGCTCTCTTTCTGATAAGATTGTTAGCAGTAAGAATGAGCTAAGCTTATACTGGCTGGAGGCCACCACCTAGAACCTGAGAATGAAGCTAGCTCAAAGAACAGCAGAGCCAAGAAAAGGAATGACAAGCAGAGAGAGAATGGAAGAGAGAGATGACATCATTTGAACCCTGGATCTAGGCAAATCTGACTTCAGGTACCCTGAGGCTTTTCTCATGCCTGTTTCACTTTAGCCATTTGAGTTGGACTTCTGTCCTAATACAACTTTTAGATGCTCAGTCCTCCTCATGTTTAGTTGACCAGCCTTTTCTAAAGATTATGACTGGTACCCACTGGGGCAAGAGGGGTGAGATTGTTAACTGTTCAAGCTCATGACCAGAAACAGTGGCTGGCATTTCAAGTTGCTATATTAGGGATAAGGAGATATTAGCTTACGGATAAACCAGGTGTACCTTGGGTACCCACCAATTGGTATTCTTTAACTAGACCAGTGGTGTTCTGGAGAGGTACATGGTAAAGAGGTAGCTGATGGATTGGTTGTAGAGTCTAATGATCTAGGTGTTAAGCCCATTTATATCCCTTAATTACTAGGCAAACTGGGACAAATTGCTTAGCTTATCTAAGCCTCTGTTTCCTTAGCTGTATAATAATACTTGTTCAACCTACTATAATCATTCAGCAACAAACATTCATTGAGCACCTACTATGTGCCAGTTATCATCAATAAAGCAATGATTCAGTTCCAGCCTTCGGGGTTCACAGTCTTGTCAGAAATATGAATGATACATAAATTATAGCATGGTTTAAGAAGTATTGTGATAGGCATATACACGATGTTTTGAGGTCATAAGTGAAAAAGCTTTTTTTTTTGAGACAGCGTTTTGCTCTTGTCGCCCAGGCTGGAGTGTAATGGCGCAATTTCGGCTCACTGCAACCTCTGCGTCCCGGGTTCAAGCGATTCTCCTGCCTCAGACTCCTGAAGTAGCTGGGATTACAGGCGCCCGCCACCATGCCCCGCAATTTTTTTTTGTATTTTTAGTTGAGATGGGTTTTCACCATGTTGGCCAGTCTGGTCTCCAACTCCTACCTCAGGTGATCCACCTGCCTCGGCCTCCCAAAGTGCTGGGATTACAGGCATGAGCCACCGTGCCTGGCCAAAAGCTTTTTTTTTTTTTGAGACAAGTTCTCGGTGGCACCATCATTGCTCACTGCAGCCTGGGACTCCGAGGCTCAAGTGATCCTTCCACCTCGGCCTCCCAACTGGTATTGCAGGTGTGAGCCACCACCCCTGGCCAGGAAAAGCATCTTATGTAGTAGGATATGCATGGACTTTCTGGACAGGATGCTGTTTAATCTGAGTTTTCAGGAAATCTAGGAGCTGACAGGTTACTAGAACCTAACAAGGAAAGGAGCAAAGACCCAGAAGCGTAAAAGAAGATGGACCGTTCAGGTAATTGCAAGTAAACGTGTATAGCTTGAATCTCAGAGTTTAAGGACATTTTATGGAGAGGCCAGATTATAGAGGGCTTTGTGGACCATGCTAAGGAGCTGATGGTGGGGAAGGTCCTGGAGTGTTTGAAGGGAGCTGAGGAATTTTTAGAAAGATAACTCTAGTATTCAATGGTAGGCAGTCTTGTGAAAAGAATGAAAGGAAAAAAAGATAACTCTACTAGCCATGGCAGTGGACAGGATAGATGATAGCAAGAATGGAGCTAGGGCTGGTGCAGCGGTTCACATCTGTAATCTCAACAGTTTGGGAGGCCGAGATGGGAGAATCACTTGAGCCCAGGAGTTTGAGACCAGCCTATGCAACATAGAGAGGCCCTGTCTCTTCAAAAAAAATATAAAAAGCCGGGTGGTGGCTTATGCCTCTAGTACCAGCTACTTGGGAAGCTGAGGCAGGAGGATCACTTGAGCCCAGGAGGTTGAGGCCGCAGTGAGCCATGATGATGTGCTGCACTCCAGCCTGGGTGACTGGCTGACAGAGCAAGACCCTGCCTTAAAAAAAAAAAGAAAAAAGAATGGAGCTAGGCCTGTGTTGCAGTCATCTGTAGCTGCATGATAAACTATCCCCAAATTTAGTGGCTTATAAAGATGTATTATGTCTCATGATTCTGTGAATTGGCTGGGCTAAGCTGAGTGGTTCTTCTGCTCCACGTAGTGTCAGCTGATGTTATCATTTGGTTACATTGAGTTAGGTGCTCATTTGAGGCTGGAATGTCCCAGACAGCATCATTCATATATCTGGCATCTGAGCTGGGGTAGCTGGAACAGCTAGCAGCTGGGTGGGGCTCTCTTGCCACATGGTCTCTCTCATCATTCAGTAGTCTAGTCCAGTAGTTCTCAAGCAGGGGTGATTTTCTCCCACAGGGGACATATGGCAATGTCTGGAGACATTTCTGGTTGTCACTACTGGAGGAACTAGGAATTAGAGGCCAGGGATGCTGCTAAACATCCTACAATGCACAGAACAGCCTCACCACAAAGAACTATCTGATCCAAAGTATTAATAATGATGAGCTTGAGAAACGTTGGTATAGCCGGAGCTTCTATGTGGTGGTTTAGACCCCAAGAGGGTAAAAATGGACAACGTATTTCTTTTTTTTTTTTTTTTTTGAGACTGAGTTTCACTCTGTTACCCACGCTGGAGTGCAGTGGCATGATCTCAACTCACTGCAGCCTCTACCTCCTGGGTTCAAGCGATTTTCCTGTCTCAGCCTCCAGAGTAGCTGGAATTATAGGCACTTGTCACCACGCCTAGCTAATTTTTGTATTTTAGTAGAGACGGGGTTGTACCATGTTGGCCAGGCCTAAGCCTCCCAAAGTGTTGAGATTACAGGTGTAAGCCACTGTGCCTGGCCTTTTTTTTGTTTTTTTGAGATAGGGTCTCACTTTGTCACCCAGGCTGGAGTACAGTGGTGTGAACATGACTCACTGCAGCCTCGACCTCCTGGGATCAAGCAATTCTCCTGCCTCAGCCCCACCAAGTAGCTGGGACCACAGGCGCATGTCACCATGCCCAACTAATTTTTGTATTTTTTGTAAATATGGGGTTCTGCCATGTTGCCCATGCTGGTCTCCGGGGCTCAAGCGATCTACCTGCCCTGGCTAACCAAATTGCTGGGATTACAGGCAGTAGCCACTGTGACTAGCCAAGAAGCTGCCATATTTCTTTTGTTTTCTTTCTTTCTTTTTTTTTTTTTTTTTGAGATGGAGTTTCTCTCTTGTTGCCCAGGCTGGAGTGCAATGGCCCAATCTTGGCTCACCACAACCTCCACCTCCCATGTTCAAGCGATTCGCTTGCCTCAGGCTCCTGAGTAGCTGGGATTACAGGTATGCACCCCCATGCCTGGCTAATTTTGTATTTTTAGTAGAGATGGGGTTTCTCCATGTTGGTCAGGCTGGTCTCAAACTCCCAACCTCAGGTGATCCACCTGCCTTGGCCTCCCAAAGTGGTGGGATTATAGGCGTGAGCTGTGGCGCCTGGCCGAAGCTGCCATATTTCTTTTTATGTATGTATGTATGTATGTATGTATGTATGTATGTATTTATCTTTGTAAGACCTCTCAGGGATGAATGAAGCTGCCATATTTCTTAAGCCCTAGGCTCTGGAACACCACACTATCACTTTGTCCACATTCTACTGCTTTGCTACTGGTCAAAGCAAGTTACAAGGCCAGCTCAGATTCAAGTGGAGAGGAATTAGTTCTTCTCTCCATCCATGGGCAACTACTAGTCTATTTTCTGTCTTATAGATCTTTGGTGACCATTTTAAAAGGAAATCAACCACAGCCAGCGAGACCGTTTAATGAAAAAGATTCATGTGAGAAGTAATAGTGGTGTGAGCTCAAACATTGGCAAAGTGTCCTCATGAGAAAATAGAATAATGGCAGTTGAAATCTCTTTGCAAAGTGTTACATAAATATATTAATTTCATAATCCACACTGTCCTCAGCCAGGAACTGCTGTCCCCAGCAGCTTTCTGTTAAGCCAGGCTTTCTTTCCATAGGCCTCCGTTCTGTGTCTGTCCAATCCCCCTGGCCTCTGTTGAGTTCATCAAAGCTTCTGCTGACTCCAGAAGAATCTAGAGAATGATCACTGCAGTGAAAAGTCTCAAATCATCCCTCAGGGCCCCTAATAACAAAACATCTGCTTGTCATTTTCTCCTATCCCTTTTGGTTTTAGGGAGAAAACAGCGTTAAGTGACGTTAATGGTAAACAACTTAAAAACCAGGTCTCCTGGCTTCCAGGAAAAGAGCTTTAATTTGAAGACAGCTAATTATCCATTCATTATAATTTACAAATAGTAGTTGTCTTGCCTCCTGTCACTGGTCTGTGAACAACAGTCAGAAAGATGAAAAAAAAAAGTCAGAGTTAACACATTTTAGAAATCAGAGGGCAGAGAACCCCCAAATCGAAGAAAACTCTTACAGAACATGTAATTCAAACCTCTCATTGTATGGATAAGGAAACTGAGGCCCAAAGAGGGAATGGGGACTTTCCAGAGTCACCCAGCAGTCAGGGGGATGGCAGAATGGGCACTGGAACCAAAGCTTCCATGCTGGCTCTAGCCTAAAGCCCCACCCAGGGAGATGAAAGGGTGGTTCTGTCTGCCTCCATGCAGCCTGGAGACTCTGCACTCAGACCACCCATCAAAGTGGCAGTTGGCATGTTCAGGTCTCTCTATAATCATCAGGGTGGGACAATAAAGCCACAGAACTAGGAGGTAGAAACAATTCCTCAAGGGCTGGGACATGGTTTAAATTCAGAGGGGGTTGGGTCAGCGAACATTTTGCTTCACGTCAAGATTTAACATTTTTTATTTGGTAGCATCTTGAACTTTTTTTTTTTTTTTTTTTTTTTTTGAGACAGGGTCTTGTTCTGCTGCCCAGGCTAAAGTGCAGTGTCAGTGATCACAGCTCACTGAAGCCTTGACCTCCTGGCTGAAGCGATCCTCCTGCTTCAGGCTCCTGAATGGCTGGAATTACAGGCACAAGCCACTGTGTCCAGCTATTTAAAAAAATTTTTTTCTTAGAGATGAGGTCTTGCTCTGTTGCCCAAGCTGGTTTCAAACTCCTGGACTCAAGTGATCCTCACAGCTCAGCCTCCCAAAGTGTTAGGATTACAGGTGTGAGCCACCATGCCCAGCCACATCTTGTACTCTCCATGTAGGATCTGAAAGGAAGGAATTTCAAGATGTCTCCAGGCTACCCTGGTGATGGGAAATATTGACACTTAGTGGTTGTGGCCATTAAACCTGGGGTTTCAATCTAGTGGAATATCGCCAGCTCTTTAGTTTTCCTTGAGAGAGTTTGAAAATAAGTTACTGGAAGATTTGCCTTGACCGTCATGAAAAGAGGGAAACCCTACTTTCTCTTCTTGCTGGGTATCTACTCTCTGGGCTTGCACAGTCCCCAGAGATTTCAGTATGCAGCTGCTCTGACCTAATTCCTTGAGTACAATGGCCCCTTTTCACCTCAGGGCACTAGCCCATGCTGCTTCCTCGGCCTGAAATAACCCCCTGCTCTCCTTGTCAAGGTAAAGCCTCCTCTTCATCTCATTTTTTCCCAGGCTATAATCACTTTCCTGATATACACATTCCTAGTTAGCTCCCTTCACTTCCCTTGTGTGTCACTGGTCACAGCTTATCTTCTTGTATTTATTGTGTGGTCAGTCAGTGATTGACTCCTTCACTAGGTTATGTGTTCTGACAAATTAGAGACCTCATCTGTTTTGTTCACCAACCTTATCCCCAGTGCTTAGCTTGGTACCTGCATCTTACAGTGTGCAATAAATATTTGCTGACTGAATGATTGAATCAAAGTGCCAGGATAATCTAGACCAACTCTTCCAATTCCAAGTAAAAAACCGTGGTCCAGAGATGGGCAATGACTTGCCCAGGGTTACAGAGAAGGCATCTAATATCTCCTTGCTGATTATGACTTCCTTAAAATACCTTGGCCCTGAGACAGGGCCATTTTGAGGAGAGGCAAGACGGGGAGACTGAGTTGTTTTCCATGCTGTCTGAGTCCGTTTGTGCCGTTAAAACAGAACACTTGAGGCTGAGATATTTACAAAGAACATAAATTTATTTCTAATGGTTCAGGAGGCTGGGAACTCCAAGATTAAAGCACTAGCAGGTTTGGTGTCTGGTGAGGCCTTGCTCTCTGCTTCCAAGATGGCGCCATGTTGCTGTATCCTTAAGAGAGAAGGAACACTGAATCCTTGCATGGCAGAAGGAGGAAGGGCAAGAGGGTTGAACTCCCTCCATCAAATTCTTTTATGAGGCTGGGCCCAGTGGCTCAAGCCTGTAATCCCAGCACTTTTGGAGGCCGAGGTGGGTGGATAACCTGAGGTCAGGAGCTCAAGACCAGCCTGGCCAAAATGGTGAAACCCCATCTCTACTAAAAATACAGAAAATTAGCCGGGCGTAGTGGCAGGCACCTGTAATCCCAGCTCCTTGGGAGGCTGTAGCAGGAGAATTGCTTGAACTTGGGAGGTGGAGATTGCAGTGAGCCAAGATTGTGACAATGCACTCCAGCCTGTGGAACAAGAGCAAAAAAAAAAAAAAAAAAAAATTATTTCATGAGGGCACCTAATCCTATTTATGAGGGCAGTGCCCTCATGACTCAATCACCTCATAAAGGCTCCACCTCTTAATACTGTCACTTTGGCAACACCTGAATTTTGAAGGGGACACATTCAAACCATAGCACATGTTCTGAACAACTAGTTCCTCTTATTAACAGAAGGCTCCCCATGAGGCACAAATTCTAAACCCAGGTCCATGAAGGTGCTCCCAGGATCTGTGTCCCCCTTGAATTGTACACAGTTGTGTTTGGGGAATATTTTTCAGTAGAGAGACTGAGAGGCTTCATCTGATTCTCAAAGAAATATCCTCAAAAGGCTAAGAGCAACTCACACCAGCACCCTGCTGAACCTCTTCTTCCCTTCTAGCTAGAAAAGCCATCTCAAGGCCCAAGAATCTCTGGTGACAGAAACATGGCTTAGTGTGAGGCTGTGAGGCAGGCAGTGGTCAGGGCAGTGGTCAGTGGCTAATACATGGAATCAGAGAGAAATATATTTTCAGCTTCAGTTGGTTAGGGATGTCAGGGAAAGCTTCCAGGAGTAGGTGCCAATCAAGCTGGGCTGTAATGGACTGTGAAGGTTCAAGAGGCTGAAAGTGATGTGGGGAGGGAAACACAGTCCAGAATTCCCTTCAGGCAGCCCCAATGTCTTCACCAATGCCCATTCCCAAAAGGGGAGCTTGTTTAAATTGTCCAGTATTGGTATTATTTTCATCCAGAGATCATCTTGGATGTAGAGTTTCTTTTTCCCTTTCCCTTTATTTTATTTTTTATTTTTTTTGAGTTGGGTTCCCACTCTCACTCAAGCTGGAGTGTAGTGGTGTGACCATGGCTCACTGCAGCCTTGAACTCCTGGCCTCATGTGATCTTGCCTCAGCCTGCTAAGTAGCTAAGACTATAGGCATTGACTAATTTTTTTTTTTTTTAGAGATGAGATCTTACTATGTTGCCCAGGCTGGTCTCGAAATCCTGGGCTCAAGTGATCCTCCTGCCTTGTCCTCTCAAAGTGCTGGAATTACATTATAGGTGTGAGTTGCTGCACCCAGCCCCGTCTCCCTTTATTTTTTATTATTTTGTTTTCTTTTAATTTTTATTTATATATATATATATTTATTTTATTTTATTTTATTTTATTTTTTTTTTACAGAGTCTGACTCTGTCACCCAGGCTGGGGTGCGATGGCACGACCTCAGCTCACTGCAACCTCTGCCTCCTGGGTTCAAGTGATTATCCTGCCTCAGCCTCCTGAGTAGCTGGGATTACAGGCATGAGTCACCGCACCCAGCTATTTGGCTATTTATTTGTTTTTAATGGAGATGAAGCTTTGCCAAGTTGCCAAGGCTGGTCTTTAATTCCTGGGCTCAAGCAACCTGCCCACATGGGCCTCCAAAAGTGCTGGGATTACAGGTGTGAGCTACTGTGGCTGGCCCATTATTTCATTTTTTTGAAACAGATTCTTGCTGTGTCACCCAGGCTAGACTGTAGTGGCACAATCACAGCTCACTGCAGTCTCAGCCTTCTAGGCTGAAGTGATCCTTGATGCTCAGCCTCCCAAACAGCTGGGACTACAAGAGTGTGCTACCACACCTGGCTAATTTTGTATTTTTATTTTTATTATTATTTTTTGAGACAGAGTCTCACTCTGTCGCCCAGGCTGGAGTGCAATGGCACAATCTCGGCTCACTGCAACCTCCGCCTCCTGGGTTCAACCTGCCTCAGCCTCCCAAGTAGCTGGGATTACAGGCATGCACCACCACACATGGCTAATTTTTACATTTTTTAGTAGAGATGGAGTTTTGCCATGTTGGCCAGGCTGGTCTTGAACTCCTGATCTTAGGTGATCCACCTGCCTCAGCCTCCCAAAGTGCTGGAATTACAGGCATGAGCCACTGCACCCAGTCCCCTCTCCCTTTAGAAGAAAACATAGACTGATTTTGTGATGCCAACCACTGCCATTCGCCCTTTGTCCTCTCTGCTGAATTATTCATCCTGCACAATGAATTATTAATTTCCGATTTTGGAGAGCAAATGCCAGGCAAATAGGTAGAAATGGAAATGGAATTGGGACCCTGGGCATGGAGCCACAGACACTCCTGGGTCCTCCAAAGCACAGGCCACCAGGGCCAATAAATTATACAGGAATCCACAAGGGGCTCACCCTGGAATGCACTTGACAGAGGGTGAAATTGGTACAAGATTATGATGCCCCTGAAGTGGCTGGGCTCCATTACCCCTGGGCTCTCAGACCTCTCGCTTTCCTGAGCCTTAGCTGTAGCCACCCTTTGGCTGACTCTGGCATAGGGATGTATTGCATATTTAGAGTGGGCTCAAGCAGCATTCTGTGGAGTGACTTGGGTTTGAATCTGAGCCTACCATTCAAGTGACCCTGGATTAATCAAGCAGGGTTTCTCAATGTCAGCTCTATTGACATTTTGGCCTGGATAATTCCTTGTTGTGAGAGACTGTTCCATGCATTGTAGGTTATTGAGTACCATTTCTGGCTTCTACTCACTAGGTGCCAGTACCACAGCTCCCTCCTTCCCCTTCCCCACCCCCAAGTTACGACAACCAAAAATGTCTGTAGACATTATCAAGTGTCCCCGGTCCCCTGGGTTGAGGGGGGTGCACAAAATTTCTTCTGCTTGAGAACTACTGTGTAAGTGCCATCAATTTTTTAAATCTTTTTTTTTTCTCATCTACTAAAGGGGGATCTGAATAGTAGTCACCAGTATGAGATGATAATCAAATGAGATCATGGATGTAAAGCCTCAGCTTATTCGGAGTGTCTCTACCCTGGGACTTTTCTTCTATTTATTTATTTTTTGATACGGAGTCTCCGACTGTTACCCAGGCTGGAGTGCAGTGGCACGATCTTGGCTCACTTCAGCCTCCACCTCCTGGATTCAAGCAATTCTCCTACCCCAGCCTCCCAAGTAGCTGGGATTACAGGCATGCACCACCATGCCAGGCTAATTTTTGTATTCTTAGTAGAGATGGGGTTTCACCATGTTGGCCAGGCTGGTCTCCAACTCCTACCTCAGGTGATCCACCTGCCTCGGCCCCCCAAAGTGCTGGGATTACAGGCATGAGCCACCACGTCCAGCCTGGGACCTTTCTATTACATGAACTAATGGTTTTCTTTTAGGTTTAAGTTCAGGCTTGGTTAGGTTTGCATTCAGCTTGCAGGTAACAAAATATCCACCATAAATGGACTTAAACAGTGAAGGGGAATGATTGTTTCACATAACTGGAGATCCAGAAGTAAGTTGAGCTTCGAGTTTGGCTGATTCAACAACTTACCTGTGTCCTCAGGTACCGGTTTTGTCTTTGTGCTCTGCCATATATAGTGAGGTGTTCTACTGAGACTGGTTCACCTTGGGGTCTTAAGATGCCCTCCAGCAGCAGCTGGCACCATGGGTTTCCTTCTTCCCTTGAGCACAGAAAGAACACACGTGTTCCAGCATTCCAAGCCAGTCTTGAGAGTCAGGCTGGCTGGGCCACTTTGGTCACATGCTCACTCCAAAATCAGTGTCTTCATTCAGTGGAATGGATGTACTTAAACTGGTTAGTTTAAGCCTCTCAGGTCCTACCCATGGGATGGAATTGCATTCCCAAAATACATGGCTGTGTGAATACTCAAATGAAGATCTAAGCACCTACGATCCAGGGACTGGTCCTGAACTAATCATTGTAGCTGGCAGGGAGGAACAGGCTGTGTTGATCAGCTGGACCTGGGAATTGAGCAACCCTTAGAGTTGGTGTCTTGGGAACAAGGAGAGGTTAGCTTCACCCAATCACAGGGACTGGAAGTGAGAGAGTGGTTTCCCAATCCCAAAATAGAGATGCTGTTCCCAGAAATGGAGGGAGAGATGCTGAACACATGTCTTAGTCCATTTTGTGTTGCTATAACAGAATACTGAGACTGACTTTGTTTGTTTGTTTGTTTGTTTTGTATTGTTTTTTGAGATAGACTTTTGCTCTGTCACCAGGCTGGAGTGCAGTGGCGCAGTCTCAGCTCACTGCAACCTCCACCTCCCAGGTTCAAGCGATTCTTCTGCCTCAGCCTCCCAAGTAGCTGGGACTACAAGTGCGCACCACAGCACCCAGCTAATTTTTGTATTTTTAGTAGAGACAAGGTTTCACCATGTTGGCCAGGATGGTCTCGATCTCTTGACCTCA
The DNA here is from genome assembly GCF_028885655.2 of Pongo abelii. Lineage (NCBI taxonomy): Eukaryota > Metazoa > Chordata > Mammalia > Primates > Hominidae > Pongo > Pongo abelii. The sequence continues at coordinate 36,290,754 of NC_085929.1, forward strand.
TGATCTGCCCGCCTCGGCCTCCCAAAGTGCTGGGATTACAGGCGTGATCCACTGCACCAAGCCAATTTTTTTCTTTTTCTTTTTTAAGACTGAGTCGCTCTGTTGCCCAGGCTGGAGTGGAGTCGTGCGATCTCGGCTCACTGCAACCTCCATCTCCTGGGTTCAAGTGATTCTCCTGCCTCAGCCTCCTGAGTAGCTGGGACTACAGGCATGTGCCACCACACTCGGCTAATTTTTGTATTTTTAGTAGAGACAGGGTTTTGCCATGTTGGCCAGGCTGGTCTTGAACTCCTGACCTCAGGTGATCTGCCTGCCTCAGCCTCCCAACGTGCTGGGATTATAGGCGTGAGCCACCCTGCCCAGACTCAGACTCTACTTTTAGGGGAATCTAGGATAAGTCAAAGATTTTAGCTGGTCTGAGATTTAGATTTGTCTATACACTTTTTAGACATGTGAGAAATAAGTATGTTTTGTGTTTTTAAATTGGCCTCCTGCCTGCTGATCAGGGGCTGTGCTCAGAGGACGCTGCACGAAGGGACTGAAAGTCAAACTTCTGGATTTCCAGTGAGGTCCAGACCTTTAATGGCAAGAGGCAGCAGCCCGCCAGCTGCTGTGCCTGGGGTGGGCAGGAGGGTGGCAGAAGTGTCCCAACATGAACAGTTGCCCAGAGAAGCTGTCAGGGGCTGACTGCAGGACTTGAGAACTTTATCAACATGTCACCAGCCAAAGAGAGAAGGCGGCTATGCCTCCAGCTGAGCTCCTGTGGTTCTGACCAATGTATCAGGCTACTACTGGTGTGTTCTCAACGCCACTCGGTTATCGAGTGTTTCATTGGGGTGGCTTGCCAGTGACAAGGCACAAAGCAGCTTTTGCAGAGATAGTAAGAGGAAGCTGGAGAATGGGCTGTCTCCTTGTCTCTAGTGGCCTTGCTGCTTCCCTACTGACTATAGATAGACATGTCATAATACATCTCTGCTCCCCTGGGCTCTGTGCCCTCTACCAATGCCCACTGATAATCCCTGACACTGTTTGGATGAGTGCCTGATTTTCTCAACCCTCTGGCCCCTGCCAAGCCACCTACTGTGTCCTCCTCCTAATAGGGCCCTTGGCCACTTCCCCGGGCTGAAAGCTTGCTCATTGTTGATTGCCAATGAGACCAGCAGGCCCAATACTTTTTGCCTTTGACAATCCTTTAGCTCCATAACAGAAAATCAGCAGTGCCAGCAGGGCATGAAAACAGCCCAGTTTATACATATTTGTCAATATCTCAGTTTACGGTCAGGCATATCTGAGCAACTTGGAACAAAACGGAATGGTTACTGACGAGCCCCAGATTGATATTTTACAATGGTTCTCCATGGCAGTTCAAGGAACTGTGTGGGGCATTTAAACCTCTTCAACTGTATCTTATCTTGTCCCATAAACACCCACCGTTGAGTCAACTGTGGCTCCATGACCATCTCACCCATCTAGCTCCCATGCTTGTATCCCAGCTGGTCCCACTGCAGGAGATGTTCTTCCCACTCCTGTTCCCCTTGTACTTAGAATCATCTTTCAGGTCTCAGCTGAGTGCCATGTCCTCTAGGAAGCCCTTCTGACTTTCTCAAACTGAGTAAGGTTCCTCCTGTAAGTTCCCAAGTTGCCTAAAATAAACCTTAGCACATTGCCTTGTACTTGTCTATTGATGTGTTTGTCCCTTGCAGCAGGTGATAAATTCCTAGACATTCAAGTACTGTGTCTAGTTCACCAATCATGTCCTCAGGGCCAAGCCTTGTGTCTGGCACAGAGAAGGTGCTCAGTATTTGTTGAATAAATATTAGCTGGCTTCAAAGTGTCTAATAATTTGAGTTGAGGGTATATTGGGAGTTAATGAAATCTCAGGTTTTACATTATATATAAAAGTGAATGCCACGTCTATAATTCCAGCTGCTTGGTAGACCAAGATGGGAGGACATCTTGAGGCCAGGAGTTTGAGGCTGTAGTGTACTATGATCACACCTGTGAACAGCAATTGCAGTCCAGCCTGGGCAACATAGCAAGACCCTGTCTCTAAAAAATAAAAAATGGAAAAATTAGTTCATGTGTTATGGTATGTTAATGTGGTATGTTAATATTATTATGTTAATACATCAAATATATACTTACATACACAAATATTTTAGACTCATATAACCACAAATTTAAAAATACTGTATTATTAAAAATGGAAAGAAAATAAATATGCAACAATCTAACAATATAAGCATTGTTTATTTTCCTCCAGCCGTATATTTTCCTAAGTGGCAGCATATGTTCTTTCTACCCTCTTACTTTTTTTTTTTTTGAGACAGTCTCGCTCTGTTGCCCAAGCTGGAGTGCAGTGGCGTGATCTCAGCTCACTGCAACCTCCGCCTCCTGGGTTCAGGTGATTCTCCTGCCTCAGCCTCCCGAGTAGCTGGGACTACAGGTGCGCGCCACCATGCCCAGCTAATTTTTTTATTTTTAGTAGAGGCGGGGTTTCACCACATTGGCTAGGATTGTCTTGATCTCTTGACCTCATGATCCGCCCACCTCGGCTTCCCAAAGTGTTGGGATTACAGGCATGAGCCAATGTGCCAGGCCTAAAAAATATTTCAATTAGCTAGACAAAGTGGCACATGCCTGTAGTCCCAGCTACCCAGGAGGCTGAGGCAGGAGGATCACTTGAATCCAGAAGTTTGAGGTTGCAATGAGCTATGATTGAGTCATTGCACTCCAACCTGGGCGATAGAGCAAGACCCTGTCTCTAAAAATATATATATATACACACACACACACACACACACAGATGCAGATATATATAATATATATATACCAAAAATAAAAGAGAATATACTGTAAGATTCCATTTATATAAAGTTCAAGATAAGACAAACCAATCTACAGCAATAAAATAATAGTGGGCCAGGAGAGGTGGCTCATGTCTATAATCTCAGCACTTTGGGAGGCCAAGGCAGGCAGATAGCTTGAGTCTGAGAGTTCGAGGCCAGCCTAGGCAACATGGCGAGACCCCCTTCCCCATCTCTACAAAAAATACAAAACAATTAGCTGGGCATAGTGGCACATGCTTGTAGTCCCAGCTACTTGGGAGGCTGAGGTGGGAGGTTCACTTAAATCCAGGAGGTCAAGGCTGCAGTGAGCTGTGATCACACCACTGCACTTCAGTCTGGGTGACAGAGTGAGACCCTGTCTCAAAAAAAAAAAAAGTGGTTATGTGGGAAGGCAGTTATTGATTATAGGGAACACGAGGGAGTTGGTAACATTGGGGGCTGATAACATTCTATATCTTGATAGAGATGTTGGTTACATGAGTGTTTACATATATAAAACTATGTCAGGCTGTACACTTAAGATTTGTGTACTTTATGTGTAAAATAAAATTGTAAGCATATATTATGATTCCTAAACTAGTGTAATCTGAGTAAGTCTGTAGTCTTGTTAATTGCCAGTTAATTTCCTGACTTTGGTAATGCACTTTGGTAATGCACTATAGTTATGTAAGATGTTACCATTGGGGGAAGTTGGATGATAGGTACACAGAACTTCTCTGTACTATTTTGCAACTTCTTGTGAGTCTACAGTTTTTTCAAAATATGAAGTTAAAAAAATCTTATCCTTCCTATTCTTCATTTAAAAATCAGATAGTTTAAACATACTATTCTTTCCATCATAAAATCCTTCTTGCCTTCAACCAAATTTATTTTCTTTTCTAAGTGATTTCAGGCTCACTCTTCCCTCCCTCCCTTCCTTCTTCTTTTCCTTCCTTCCTTCCTCCCTCCCTCCCTCCCTCCCTTCCTCCCATCCAGACTTTCCTTCTTTCATCCATTCAATTTGCTTGTCATCCATCCATTATTAAATCCTTCCTTCTTTCTCCTCCCTTTCTTCCTTCCTTCTCTCCTTTTCTCCCTCCTTCCTTTCCTTCAGTATCATTGAATCTGGTCTGTTTCTCCTTTCTGCTCCCTCTAGATCACCCCACCTCAGTGAATACCCGCTCTGAGAGGGCATCTCCACTTTTCTACCCATAGACTCTTACTGCCCCATGCCTTGGTGAATCTAAGTGCTAGGAAGTCTAGAAGTCTTAATTCCACTATCCTCCCTGCTCTAAACCCTGCTGACCTATGGGCAGGCCTCTAATTTCATTTCCTTTCCTTCCTTCCTTCCTTTTTTTTTTTTTTTTTTTTTTTGAGACAGAGTCTCACTCTGTCCCCCAGGCTGGAGTGCAGTGGCACGATCTCTGCTCACTGCAGCCTCCGCCTCCCAGGTTCTAGCGATTCTCCTGCCTCAGCCTCCCGGGTGGCTGGGATTACAGGCGCCCGCCACTATGCCCAGCTAATTTTTGTATTTTTAGTAGAGACGGGGTTTCACTATGTTAGCCAGGCTGGTCTTTAACTCCTGACCTCAGGTGATCCACCCACCTTGGCCTCCCAAAATGCTAGGATTACAGACGTGAGCCACTGCGCCTGACATAATTTCTAAGTCTGGGTTTACCTGTTTGGAAAATGGGTTGAATAATAGATGCCTCCTTCACAAGGGTGTTGAACTTTAATTACTGTTTGCAGTGTTGCTTAAGGGAGGAGATGAAAGGCATTTTCAAAGTTCATGTTACTGGCATTAGTAGTGAAGCTGAGGAATTTGTTTGTGAGTTTGTAAGGTTGTTATAACTGGGAAAAGGGTGAAAAAAAGGTTGGTTTTATGTGGAAAAACCTTACCCAAAAAATAGCCACAGATTCTGGTTAGTACAAATAGCAAGAACACGTTGTACCTCAAAGTACTTTGCAAATTTCACATTCTTCCATGCCCCTGGAAAGATAGAACCCACAATTCCAAAATTGAAAATAAGGAGTTTACCTGGGGTAAGGCAGGAAACTCAAGAGCTGAGTTTTGGCTGAGACCATTCTGAGTTCTCTTCACAATCTACAAGAAAAATGCAGTTAAAGCACAGAGTTCTTTATTTTTACCATAAATACTTTTCTTTTTCTTTTTGCATTCTGATCACATTTCTATCAATATTACAGTTAACAAAAACTTGTAGAAATCTACCATTTTGGGGGAGCACTTTATAAAGGAGAGGTTAGGATAAAATAAAAGGCCAAAACTCAGCTCAAGCCTTCAAAGCATTTACCATCAAACCAGAAGATAAATAGGAGTGAGTGGCCTATATTTAGAATTTACTTCACAGTGCCCTGTTATTAATAATAACTGCCCCCTTTGGAGTGTCCAAAGCCCTTTAAAATACATTACTTCATTTGATCCACCAACAGTGCTGGAATTACAAGCTCTGGTTTAAAGATGAGAGACTTAAGCTCCCACAGAAGTGACTTTTCTAAGGCTACAAAGCTGCCAAGTGATGACATTGGGAATTAAACTTAGTCTTGGTAATTGGAATGGTCTAGAGGAATCTAGTGGAATGGTGTAGTGTTCTTCCCACCGTACTGCTATCCTAGTAGAATTCAAAGGAGAGCCCTGGTGTTTTGTCCTAGGTTCAAAGCTAGTCTGTGCCAAAGATCAATGCCATGTGGCATCTAATCAGAGAGGAGGTATAGTGTAGAGGGTAAGGGTGTGGGCTTGGACTCAGAGACTCTGGTTTTTTTCCTGGCTTTTAATGGCTATAAAGATTAGAGCATATGACTTGACTTTACTGAGCTTGTTTCCTCATCTGTTAAGTGGGTATATAATAACAATGCTTCCAACTTTACTAGGTTCTATTAAAAAAGATAATCTATGAAGAGCACTTAGCACTGTGCCTGGCAGACATAGGCTTTGCCAAAAGCTATGAGGTGATCTTGACGAATGGCCAGTGTACCTTAACCCCTGAAATGAACCATCTTGGGCCAAAAACTCAAAAGAATTAAAACCTAAACCAAACCAAACCAAAACAAAACCTTTTTATTTTATTTTTTATTTTATTATTTTTTTGAGACAGAGTCTCACTCTGTCACCCAGGCTGGAGTGCAGTGGAGCCATCTCGGCTCACTGCAACATCTGCCTCCTGGGTTCAAGCGATTCTCCTGCCTCAGCCTCCTGCATAGCTAGGACTACAGGCGTGTGCCACCATGCCCAGCTAATTTTTTGAATTTTTAATAGAGACGGGGTTTCATCGTGTTAGCCAGTATAGCCTCGATCTCCTGACCTCATGATCTGCCCACTTTGGCCTCCCAAAGTGCTGGGATTACAGGCGTGAGCCACCGCGCCCGGCCTATTTTACTTTATTTTATTTTATTTTATTTTATTTTATTTTATTTTATTTATTATTGTTATTATTACTTTGAGACAGAGTCTCACTCTGTAGCCCAGGCTGGAGTGCTCACTGCAACCTCTGCTACCTGGGTTCAAGCGATTCTTGTGCCTAGTCACCTGAGTAGCTGGGATTACAAGTGTGCACCACCACACCAGCTAATTTGTTTGTATTTTTAGTAGAGTTGGGGTTTCGCCATGTTGGTCAGGCTGTCCTCAAACTCCTGGCCTCAAGTGATCTACCCGCCTCGGCCTACCAAAGTGCTGGGATTACAGCCGTGAGCCACCATGCCCAGCCACAACCTTTTTATTTTGAGATAATTGTAGATCTGTGTGCAGTTGTAAGAAAGCATATGGAGAGATCCCCTAGGTCCCTATGTCTTTTGCCCATTTTCCCCCAATGGTAACATCTTCTATAACTATAGTACAATATCACAATCAGGAAATTGACATTGATACAATCCATCGACCTTATTTGGATTTCCCCAGTTTTATATTCATTCATGCGTGTATGTGTGTGTGTTGTGTGCGTGTGTGTGTGTGTGTGTGTTTGTGTATGTGTGTGTTTGCATGTATGCCTAGTTCTGCAGTATAATTTTATCATGGGTAAATTTGTGACTACCATCCACAGTTTCATCACAAGGATACTTTGTGTAACCCTTTTATAGCCATAGCCTCTCCCTTCCTCCCTGCCTTGCTAACTCCTGGCAACCACTAATCTATTCTCCATCTCTATAATTTTGTCATTTCAAGAATGTTATATAAATAGAATTAAACAATATGTAGCCTTTCTTTTTTTTTCTAATTTTATAAGTAGAGATGGGGTCTCACTTTGCTACCCAGGCTCATTTTGAACTCCTGGGCTCCAGTGATCCTCCCACCTCAGCCTCTCAAAGTGCTGAAATTATAGACTTCAGCCTATAAACCAAAAGGCCATGCTCAGCCTTTTTTTTTTTTTTTCCTTGAGACAGTGTTTCACTCTGTCAACCAGGGTGAAGTGCAGTCGTGTGATCACGGCTCACTGCAGCCTCGACCTCCTTAGGCTCAGGTGATCCTCTCATCTCAGCTTTCTAAGTAGCTGGCACTAGAGGTGCACACCACCAATACCTTTTGAATTTTTTTGTAGAGACAGGGTTTCACTATGTTGCCCAGGCTGGTCTCAAACTCCTGGGCTCAAGTGATCTGCCCACCTTGGCCTCCCAAAGTGCTGGGACTACAGGCATGAGCCACTGGGCCCTGCCCTATGTAGCCCTTTGAGATTGACTTTTTTTTTTTTTTACTCAACGTAATTTCCTTGAGATCCAACAAAGTTGTTGCAGGTATCAATAGCACCTTCCTTTTTATTGCTGAGTAGTAGTCCATGATACAATGTACCACAGTTTGTCTTACATTCACCCATTGAAGGTCATTTGGTTGGTTTCCAATTTGGGACTATTATGAATAAAGCTGCTATGGATAATCACGTACAGATTTTTTTTTTTTTAGACTGAGTCTCACTCTGTCGCCCAGGCTAGAGTACAGTGGTACAATCTCGGCTCATGGCAACCTCCGCCTCCCAGGTTCAAGTGATTTTCCTGCCTCAGCCTTCCAAGTAGCTGGGATTACAGGTGCCTGCCACCATGCCTGGCTAACTTTTGTATTTTTAGTACAGATGGGGTTTCACCATGTTGGTCAGGCTGGTCTTGAACTCCTGACCTCAGGTGACCCACCTGCCTTGGCTTCCCAAAGTGCTGGGATTACAGGTGTCATGTACAGATTTTTGCGTGAACGTTAAGTTTTTCATTTCTCTGGAATAAATGCCCAAGAGTACAACTGCTGGGTATTGGTAAGCATATGTTTAATTTTTTAAGAAACTGTCATATTTTTTCCACACTGTTTTTGCCATTTTGCATTCCCACCAGCAATGTATGAGTGATCCAATTTCTCTGCATCCTCACCAGCATTTGGTGTTATCATTGTTTTTATTATTTTATTTTATTTTTGAGATAGGGTCTTGCTCCACCCAGGCTGGAGTACAGTGGCATGATCATAGCTCACTGCAGCCTCGACCTTTCGGACTCAAGTGATCTTCCTGCCTCAGCCTCTAGAGTAGCTGGGATCACAGGCACGCCCCACCATGTCCAGCTATTTTGTTGTTGTTGTTGTTGTTGTTGTCAAAGACAGGCACTTGCCATGTTGTCCAGGCTGATCTCAAACTTCTGGGTTCAAGTGATCCTCCCACCTTGGACTCCCAAAATGCTGGGATTACAGGTGTGAACCACCTGGTATATTTTTTATTTTAGCCATTCTGCCAGATGTGTAGTCATATCTCATTGTAGTTTTAATTTGCATTTCTCTAATTACTAATCTGAGCATCTTTTCATGTGTTCATTTTCCATCTGCATATTCTCTCATTGAAATATCTGTTCATATCTTTTGCCCACTTTCTAATTGGATTGTTGGATCTTTACTGTTGGGTTTGTCATTGTTTTAAAGATGGGGTCTTGTTTTATTGCCCAGGCTGAACTTGAACTCCTGAGCTCAAGCGACCCTTTCATCTCAGCCTCCTGAGTAGCTAGGACTATGGGTGTGCACCACTGCACCTGGCTTACCATTGAGTTTTGATAGTTCTTTGTCAGATATGTAGCTTACAAATATTTTCTCCCAGTCTGTAGCTTGTCTTTTTTTTTTTTTTTTTTTTTTTTTGAGATGGAGTCTTGCTCTGTTGCCCAGGCTGGAGTGCAGTGGCGTGATCTCAGCTCACTATAAGCTCCGCCTCCCAGGTTCATGCCATTCTCCTGCCTCAGCCTCCCAAGTAGCTGGGATTACAAGCATACACCACCACACCCGGCTAATTTTTCTATTTTTTTTTTTTTTTTAATAGAGACAGGGTTTCACCATGTTGGTCAGCCTGGTCTTGAACTCCTGACCTCGTGATCCGCCCGCCTTGGCCTCCCAAAGTGCTGGGATTACAGGCGTGAGCCACCGCACCCGGCCTGTAGCTTGTCTTTTAATCTTCTTCACAAGGTCTTTCACAAAGCATCAGTTTTAAATTTTGAGGTGGTGCAATTTATTTATATTTCCTTTTATGTCTTGTGCTTTTGGTGTCAAGTCTAAAAACTTTTTGCCTAGTCCTAGATCCCAAAGATCCTCTCCTATGTATTTTTCTTAAAAGGTTCATAGTTTTATCTTTTACATTTAAGTCTTTGATCCATTTTGAGTTAATTTTTGTATATTATCCAGGTTCTTTTTTTTCCATGGATGTCCAATTGCTCTGGCATCATTTGTTTAAAACATGATTTTCCCTCTGTTGAATTGCTTTTGCACCTTCGTCAAAAATCAGCTGGGCATGTTTATGTGAGCCTATTTCTGAGTCAAGAACTCAAAGGAATTTTGACTCAAATATTGAACTGAGGTGAATAAAACATAAGAAATCAATCCACAGAGAGACTGAATGAAGACTAACACGTGAAACATTTATCAAACAATCTAATGCTCTATGTAATAAAGTATGAAATTATAAGAAATTGACTGTGAGTACCCTGATCATTAAAACATAGGCTCAGGGAAGTGGTTTCAATCAGGAGGGTGCATTGAAATAGATACTGACTTTGGGGCCAGAAGACCTGCAACTGGACTGTGATTCCATCGTTTATCACCTGAGCGACAGTAGGCAGGGGTAGGTAAGTTAATGAACCTCATGGAGCCTCACCTCCATCACTCACTGGAGATCACATTACTTGCTTTGCAGGATTAATTTGTGGACCAGTGAGATGGGAGCCTACAAAATGGCAAACACTAAGCTTGGTCCACAGTAGCTACAGCAGGGGCAGATATGAGAAATGGTTTGGAGTTTTTATCTCATATTTTCTATCGGTCCCCTCCCAATTACTAAAAGTGAATATCCACTGTAAGTAAAAAGTGCATGTGTGGCCAGGCGCTGTGGCTCACGCCTGTAATCCCAGCACTTTGGGAGGTGGAGGCGGGTGGATCACTTGATGTTAGGAGTTTGAGACCAGCCTGGCCAACATGGTGAAACCCTGTCTCTACAAAAAATACAAACATTAGCTGGGTATGGCAGCGGGTGGCTGTAATCCCAGCTATTCGGGAGGCTGAGGCAGGAGAATCGCTTGAACCCGAGAGGCAAAGGTTGCAGTGAGCCGAGATGGCACCACTGCATCCCAGCCTGGGTGACAGAGGAAGACTCAATCTCAAAAAAATAAAATAAAATAAAATAAGTGCATGTGCTATGCAAATGTGCCCTGCAAATGCACTAGTTTCCTAGTCCCTTTTTCCGACCAGACTACTGCTCTTAAACCCTTGTCTTGTCTTATGGAAATTGCAGAGAAGGCAGGGCATGGTGGCTCATGCCTGTAATCCCAGTACTTTGGGAGATTGATGCAGGAGGATCACTTGAGTCCAGGAGTTTGAGAGCAGCCTGGGCAACATAGCAAGAACCTATCTATAAAGACTGAAAAAAATTACCCAGTTTTGGTGGCACACCTATAGTCCCAGCTACTTGGGAGGCCAAGGTGGGAGAATCACTTGAGCCCAGGAAGTTGAGGCTGCAGTGAGTCATGTTCATGCACTCCAGCATGGGTGACAGAGTGAGACACTGTCTCTTTAAAAAGGAAGAAAGAAAGAAATTGTAAAGATGCTACAAGTCTACACCATGGGTTGGGCATCTCTTCTGAGCATCAGAGCCATTGAGTGGCACCTTCCTCTTGGCCATTGAGTGATTCTGCAAATGAGAGTCTCCTTTTCTTTCTCTGGACATCAGCTTTTCCCTAGAAAGGAGAAGAAATTTGGTACCAACCCCCTAAGGTGGCTTAGAAGGACGAAAATGTACAAAATGCAGATTACCTGGTAGATTTCCTCACACTTTATGTGTATGCAACACTGTTAAGCATGGCTTGACAATCTACAGCTCGGGCCAAAATCCTGCCCCAACTCTTCCCTCCATCCTGTCTACATGGCCTGACAGCCAAGAATGGTTTTTATATTTTGAGGCATTGTAGAGGTTATTATCAAAAAGATGAAAGATAAAGTGTTGGCAAGGATGTGGAGAAAGGAGACCTTTGTACACTGTGGGTGTTATTGTAAATTAGTACAGCCCTTATGGAAAACAGTACGGAGATTCCTCAAAAAACTAAAAATAGAGCTACCATATGATCCAGCAATCTCACTGCTGGGTACATATCCAAAGGAATTGAAGTCAGTATGCTGAAGAGATGCCGGCATTCTCATGTTCATTGCAGCACTAATCACAATAGCCAAGATATGGAAATAATGGAAGTGTCCATCAATGGATGAATGTATTTTTTCAAATGTGGTATATAGACACAGTGGAATACTACTGAGCCTTAAAAACACATGAAATTCTGCCATTTGCTGTTGCATGGATGAACCTAGAGGATATTATGTGGAGTGAAATAAGCCAGGCACAGTGACAAACACTTCTATGTGGAATCTGAAAGTCAAATGCGTAGAAGTAGAGGGTAGAGTGGTAGTTCTCAGAGGCTGGTGGGGGTGGGGAGATGTTGGTAAAGGGGGTACAAAGTTATAGTTAGAGGAATAAGTTCTGCTGTCTTATTGCACAGCAAGCTGACTATAGTTAATAATAATGTATTTGTCTATTTTAAAATAGCTAGAAGAGAGGATTTTAAATTTTCTCACCACAAAGAAATGATACATATTTGAGGAGATGAATATGCTAATTCCCCTAATTTGATCATTCTACAATGTGTGAAACAGCACATTGTATCCCATAAGTATGCATAATTATCCGGCAATTAAAATAAATTTGAAAAAAGAAAAAAGAGTTCAAGGAAGGAAGAAAGGAAGGAAAAAAATGCCACGGGGATGTATGTGGCTTGTAAAACATTAAATATTTATTATCTGGTTCTTTTTTTTTTTAATTGAGACGGAGTCTTAATCTGTCGCCCAGGCTGGAGTGCAGTGGTGCGATTTCAGCTCACTGCAACCTCAGCCTCCCAAGTAGCTGAGATTACAGGCACCCACCACCATGCTCAGCTAATTTTTGTATTTTTAGTAGAGACAGGATTTTGCAATGTTGGCCAGGCTGGGCTCAAACTCCTGACCTCAAGTGATCTACCCGCCTTGGCCTCCCAAAGTGCTGGGATTACAAGAGTGAGCCACCGTGCCCAGCCTATTATCTGGTTCTTTTTTTTTTTTTTTGAGATGGAGCCTCCCTCTGTTACTCAGGCTGGAGTACAGTGGTGCGATCTCGGCTCACTGCAAACTCCATCTCGGGGGTTCAAGCGATTCTGGTGCCTCAGCCTCCCAAGTAGCTGAGATTAGAGGTGTGCACCACCTTGACTGGCTAAGTTTTGCATTTTTAGTAGAGACAGGGTTTCACCATGTTGGCCAGGCTGGTCTTGAACTCCTGACTTCAGGTGATCTGCCCGCCTCAGCCTCCCAAAATGCTGGGATTACAGGCGTGAGCCACCACACCCAGCCTATCTGGTTCTTTACAGAAAAAGTTTGCTGTCACCTGTTGTAGAGGATAAAAATGAAGCTCAAAAAGGGGAGAATATTACTGACTTGAGGTCACCCAACAAGGAAATCATCCATCCAAAACAAACAGATTGGGTTCCCTTTATATATAAGGTTATAAATACTTACAAGATCATAGAACAGTCAGTGCAGTGTTTCTCAAAGTGAGTGCCATGGACCCCAGATCCCAGAATTGCCCAGTAATGTGTTCTCAGCTCAAATGAGTTCTGGAAACTCTGGAAACTCCATAAGCTCTTCTTAGATGATTATTATGTACATCAGGATATCAAGGCTCTGAGAAGTTCTGCTGCAAAGAACAAAACTGTTCGGTTACCTTGTTGAACTCAGTATGTCCCCAGTTATTTTTTAGCTGGGAATCTTTTTGGGGGGGTTTATTTTGATGATAGCGATGTAATACCTTTCCTCAGAAATATTTGAGAAATTCTGAAGACATAGGTCAATCATTTGGGTTTGAAAGCCAGTCCATCCACTTCTTTGCATGGGACCCTGTGCAAGTTGCCCAGTCTCTCTTTGACCCTTGTTGGTGGGAAGTGGAGACTCATTTCCAGCGACATTTCTGATCCCCTGGTTCCTGCCTTTAGAGCTACATTTCCCCACAGGGGTGTTCACTGGCAACCTCCCACACCACTGGGCTCAGAGTAGAGAATGAGCTTTATTTTTTCTCTCTGGTTGTACATAATTCTATAATTTACTGGAAAGACTGAGGCCTCCACATCACACTTGGGGCCCTTTTATGCAGCATATGCCCTGGTAAGGGAGGACACAGTGGGTCAGATTCTAGAAGACTCGACCTTAAAAAGTCACGAACGTGGGAACCAGGGAGACAGATGGAATATGTACAATAAAAGGATTTGTCAGGCCTGGCATGGTGGCTCATGCCTGTAATCCCAGCACTTTGGGAGGCTGATGCAGGTGGATCACTTGAGGTCAGGAGTTTGAGACCAGCCTGGCTAACATGGTGAAACCCCATCTGTACTGAAAATACAAACATTAGCTGGTGTGGTGGCTTGTGCCTGTAATCCCAGATACTTGGAAGGCTGAGGCACGAGAATCGCTTGAACCCAGGAAGTGGAGGCTGCAGTGAGCTGAGATCGTGCCATTGCACTCCAGCCTGGGTGACAGAGCGAGACTCCATCTCAAAAAAAAAAAAAAACAAACAAAAAAACATTTTTCAACATCCAGAGACTTGTTGGGACAGGGTTGATTATATCCTAGAGGTGCTGAAAAAGGAATTTGTAATATTAAAAGAATGTAACCATTATGGAATCCAGCCTGCACTCTGTGATTAACAACACAGCATTAGATCATAGAATTTCAGCAAAGATTCTCTCCTTAATATGGTGAGCCTGCCCTCACAGAAAGATGCCCCAATAAATCCATACCTGTTGGGGAAAGAGGCCAGCTCTCTTTTGCCTCTGCGTATTTGCAGGTTCTGAGTCAACTTTTTCTTTGATTTTTGCCCACTTAGCTCCTCCCCTTCCTTCGAGTCTCTGTATCAATGTCACCTGGACCTTCACAAGTCCGCTGTACAACTCCTGCCATAAATCCTGTATCTTCTCCATTACAGTACTTACCTGGGCTTCTGTTGACTTTGTCTTACCAACTAGACTGTAAGTCTCAGGAGGCCAGGGACTGGTTTTGTCTTGTTCACGGTTGCATGGGCAGTGCTTGTCCTGGTGCTCAATAAACATTTACAACAAAAAGATTGACTAGGCCAGGCATGGTGGCTCAGGCCTGTAATCCTAGCACTTTGGGAGGCTGAGGCAGACGGATTGCCTGGGCTCAGGAGTTCAAGACTGGCCTGGACAACACGGTGAAACCCCGTCTCTACTAAAATACAAAACATTAGCCAGGCGTGGCGGCGTGTGCCTGAAGTCACAGCTCCTCGGGAGGCTGAGACAGAAGTATTGCTTGAAGCTGGGAGGAAGATCACACCACTGCACTCCAGCCTGGGTGACAGAGTGAGACTCCATCTCCAAAAAAAAAAAAAAGATTGACTAAGAGAGCATTTGCATCTCTTTGGACTCCTTGGTTCTCAGACACATCGGGGAAACTGAGGCAGCTTGGCCAACTCCGTAGAGATGTGGCAGGGCTGGGAATGTAAGATCCTCTGACACCAGGTGTGAGACTCTTTCATAGCCCTCAATCACTTCTTAAATTCCTTCCCAGCGGAGCTTCCGTGACCTTATTCTATTCTTTCTTGTCATCTTTGCAGAGGTTAAGACTGTTTCAGAGAATTACTTTATAACAAATGAGATCCAGAATAGAAGAAAATTTATCTAACTCTCAGGGGCAGGAGAAATGTGAGCCTTTGGACCTTGAATTTAAATGAGCCAGCAAATCCCTGCTAATTCTCTTCCCCTGCTGGGTCCCGTCTGCTTCACATTCAGCAGAGGAGAAAGCCAGCCTGTGTCACCCATGATTTATGCCCTGCTGTTTGCTCTCTTTCTCTAGAACATTAAACACCCTGAGCAGAGGAGGAAGAGGTACTCTCAGGAGGCCTGGTTGCCAGATGGGTGTCTGGGGGTGGGGAGCTGTCTGCTTTGTTGGGAAAAGGGAGGAGGTTGAGTTAAAAAAAAAAAAAAAGGCCCATGCGGCTTCCACATAAAAGGAATAAGGGAGTCTCTGTGTGCCTTGACCTCTGCAAAAACATTTGGTCTCTGAGCCAAGAGACCTGGGTGCTTGATTTACTCGTTTACTAAGTACCTTTGGGCAAGACTTTCCTGTTTCTGGGCCTCAGTTTCCCTGCCTGTCAAAGAAGGGTCTGGGTGGTTTGAGCTCCCTATAGCTTCATGGATCTGGAGCTAGTTGGTACAGCGACCTTGCATAGACAGAGACAGTGTAGCACAGTGGTTAACCATAGGGACTCCAGTCCCCTGGCTGGGTTCTGACTCCAGCTCCACCTCTTACCTCCCACTGTGTGGCCCTGGGAAAGTTCCTAACCTTTCAGTTTCATCTGCATGGTGAGGTTAATAGGCAGGACCTTCCTCATTGGGTGGCAGGGAACTAAAGCCAGGCTCTTGCAGTGGTGCTGGCACTGACCTAGTACTTTATAATAGAGTCAGCTGTTACTGGGACTGTTGTTCCTGAGATGGTCCCCTATTGTTACCTTGGTGTCCCTCAGCCCCAGTTCTCTTCTTGGAGCTCGCTTGGTGCAGGGCAGGGCATCTTAGTGAGCAATTGGAAGTTCTGGGCAGAAGGGAGGAGGAGCTATTTCAGTGGGTTCTGGTTCTATTTGTAGCTGGTGAGTTGGCCCAGGCTGCAGGGAAACTTTGGGCACAGCACACTGGGCACTGAGAGAAGTGTGTTGTCTTACATTGGAGAGGGGAGGGAAAGGAGAGAGAGGAGACAGGGAGGTCAAATGGAGACGAAAAGGAGGGAAGCCACCCCCCACTCACCCTCCCATAACTTTCTGACCTGTTCTTGCCAATTTCATCTCCTCTATCTTACCTGGGGAAATTTATAGGGGGCCCTCACCTTTTAAAGGTAGATTTAGTTTGCAATGTGAAGTGATCCATCAACCCAGTTACCACAGTGTTCCCTAACCTATGGCATTGATTTTTTTCCAGCTGAAGTGGGACTTGTATCCCCAGCAGAATTTTGGGGTATTTGTTAAGGTATTTAGTGCCTAAACCACTAAATACCTCAGTCATTTTTCAAAATAAAGAGGAAGCTCTCTCATTTCCCCACTGGATACTGGGGCAGAACCTGCTGACTTCCTCTCCCAGAACTGTCCCCTACATGGCTAAGCGAGTTGCTTACCCTCTCTGGCCCTCAGTTCTTCATTCATGAAATGAGGCAGGGGTGCCAGGGAGACACGTTTGGAGCTCTTGAGTCGTTTCCAGTTGCAATTCTGTGGCTCCCTGATGCAGTAATCAAACCAGGTGAGGCTGATCCTTTAATCAAAGGATGGTTGGTAGAACTAGGAGGCTCCAAGGAGAGGATGACATTCTACCCCGTCATTATCTGGATGATAAAACTGAGGTCCTGAAGGTGGGGTCAGATCAGGCAGTGAGTCAGTGGCTCAGCTGGGTCAGTAACCCAAGCCTCTTACCTCCCATTGTAGCAAAACCTCCCTGACACTGGACTGCAGGGTACCTCTTCCTGGGGGGATGATGGCACCCACATCTACTGAGTGCCATTGTACTATTGTACTTGTGTTAACTGATTTAACTCCCACATTAATCCATTTTCCAGATGAAGATCACCCATATAGAAAGAAATGGTGACATCAAAAGCTCAATCAAACACTATTTGAGTATTTCCCAAAGTCCAGTTATCTGGGTATCATCCTCATGAATTTTTGACATAATTTGCTTCATACGTTTATACTAATATTTACTTCCTACTTTTATTTCTCTCTCTTTTTTTAATTTTTAGTATTTTTTGGAGAGAAGGTCTCACTCTGTAACCCAGGCTGGAGTGCTGTGGTACACTCATAGCTCACTGCAGCCTTGACCTCCTGGGCTCAAGTGATCCTCTCGCTCAGCCTTCCAAGTAGCTGGGACTGCAGGCATGTGCCACCACATCAGCTAACTTTTGTATTTTTTTGTAGAGACAGGGGCTCACCATGTTGTCCAGGCTGGTCTAAAACTCCTGGCCTCAAGCAATCCTCCTGCCTCACCCTCCCAAGTAGCTAGGACTACAGGCATGCCACAGTGTATGGTTTCGTCTCTTTGATAATAGCCATTTTTACAAGTGTTATGTGATATCTCATTGTGGTTTTAATTTGCATTTCCCTGATGATTAGTAACCTTCAACAGTTTTTCATATACCTGTTGGCTATTTGTGTCTTCTTTTGAGAAATGCCTATTCAGATCTTTTGCCCATTTTTTCAGTAGGATTATTTATTTGCTTACCATTGAGTTCTTTATACATTTTGTATATTAACCCCTAGTCAGATGTATGGTTTACTAATATATTCTCCCATGCAATAGGTTATCTCATTACTCTGTTGTTTTCTTTGCTGGGCAGAAGCTTTTTAGTTTGATGTAGTCCCATTTGTCTATTTTTGTTTTTGTTGCCTGTGCTTTTAGAGTCATATCCAAAAAATCATTTCCCAGACCAATGTTATGAAGCTTTTATGTTTTCTTCTGGTAGTTTTAATTTCAGGTCATATATTTAAATCTTTAATCCATTTTGAGTTGATTTTTGTGTATGGTGTGAGATGAAGGTCTAATTTCATTCTTCTGCATGTGAATATAGTTTTTCCTAGCACCATTTATTGAAGAGACTGTCTTTTCTCCATTGTGTAGTTGTCATCTTTGTTGAAAATCAATTGACTGTAAATGTCTGGATTTACTTGTGGCCTCTCTGTTCTGTTTCATTGGTCTGTATGCCTGTTTTTATGCCAGCACCATATTTTGATTACTATAGCCTTGTTATTTTGAAATCAGGTAGTGTGATACCTCTGGCTTTGTTCTTTTTGTTCAAGACAGATTTGGCTATTCAGTCTTTTGTGGTTCATATGAAGTTTAGAACTTTAAAAAAATTTCTGTGAAAACTGTCATTGGAATTTTGATAGGCTAGTATTGAATCTGTAGATTGCTTTGGATAATACAGATATTTTAACAATGTCAGTTCTCTCAATCCAAAAACAAGGGATATCGTTCCGTTAATTTGCCTTCTTCAGTTTGTTTCATCGTTGTTTTATAGTTTTTAGTGTACAGATCTTTTACCTCCTTGGTTAAATTTATTCCTAAGTATTTTTCTTTTGGTAGCTATTGTGAATGGGATTGTTTTCTTGATTCTTTTTTTGGATAATTAGTTGTTATGTTGTTAGTATACAGAAGTGCTACTAATCTTTGTGTGCTGATTTTGCATCCTGGAACTTAACTGAATTCGTTTATTAGTTCTAATGGTTTTCTGGTGGAGTCTTTAGGGTTTTCCATACATATGATCATGTTGTCTGTAAACAGAGACTGTTTAACGTCTTCCCTTCTGATTTGTTTGCCTTTTATTTCTTTCTCTTGCCTAATTGCTCTGGCTAGGATTTCCTGTACTATGTTGAATAGAAGTGGTGAGAGTAGGGGTCCTTATCTTATTCCTGATCTTAGAGGAAAAGTTTTCAGCTTTGTACCATTGAGTATGATATTAGCTATGGGCTTGTCATATATGGCCTTTATTATGTTGGGATACATTTCTCCTATACCTAATTTGTTGGGAGTTTTATCATGAAAGGATACTGAATTTTGTCAAGTGCCCTTTCTGTATCTATTGAGATGATGGGACGGTTTTGCCCTTCATTCTGTTAATGTGGTATATCACATTTATTGATTTGTATACGTTGAACCATCCTTGCATCCCAGGGATAAATCCCACTTGATCATGGTGAATGATCTCGTTAATGTGCTGTTGAATTTGGTTTGCTAATAATTAAAAAATGACGTTATTTAAAAAATATCATTGTAAATCCATGATGTGTTAACATAAATGACATATTTTTATGAAAAAAATCTATATTTTCTCAAACAAAAAATTTCATGAGAAGAATGGCATTGTTTTTAACACGTTTGCAATTTTCATTAACACATTTGCAATTTTCATTAAAGAATTCTGCATTCTCATATCTGCTTCTGCATTTAGTCTGGGGCAATTTGTTTTGGTTAAAGTACATGAAGAAAATGCAGCCTTATATATTTCAGTTCATTGTGGTTATTCTTTCTTGATACTACACCAAAAGTTGGCAGGTAATAGTTTCTTAAAGTTTACTTGCATAAATTCATATCAATGAATTTTTCATACTCACACTAAAATCCATTGGTATACTTTATACTTTTTTTTTTTTGAGACAGTCTCACTCTGTCATCCAGGTTGGAGTGCAGTGGCACGATCTTGGCTCACTGCAACCTCTGCCTCCTGAATTCAAGTGATTCTCCTGCCTCAGCCTCCTGAGTAGCTGGGATTACAGGCATGCACTGCCACACCCAATAATATCATGCATTGGTCATATGGGAAATATTGGTTTACTATGTAGCTCTTTCAAATGTTGGCATGTTTCATTATATGATATAAAATATTCATTTTGCTAATATCATCAACTGTCTCAGCAGATGTATTGGGAAGGTATATTGGGAGGCTGTCAAGCTCATGGTGGGACATTTAAGTTTTCCAAAATTGTAAGTAAGCTTGAATGTTATCATTGACAACAAATACTATTAGCTGTCTTATTAGATGTGACAAACCTATTTCATATATTTTTGAGAAAATGTCTGCCAAACACCCAAATCTGAGTAACTGTAGTTTGCATGTTAACCATTCTTTCAAGTAAAAATGATATTTCCTTAAACAAGAGGCTAGCTCATCTTGCAACTCAAACAATTGCAAAAGTGTTTTTCTTTGAGACCACTCTGCTACTTCTGAATAGTAAACTCTGCTACTTCTGAATAAAAACACAAAAGTGTTTTTCTTTGAGACCACTCTGCTACTTCTAAATAGTAAACTAAATAGTAAACATAAAGTATTACTTCTGAAAGTAATACTTTATGTATGTGGGAAATAAGTGCCTAATAGGTAGAGGGCTTTATTTTAGAGTCATGAAAATGTTTTGGAATGGGACAGAAGTAGTGGTTGCATAACATTGTGAATGCACAAAATGCCACTGAATTGTCCACTTAAAATGATTAATTTCATGTTATGTGAATTTCACCTCAATTTAAAAAGTGAAAAAAGGGCTTTATGTGTAATTTCCAATCCATCACACAGAAAGTATAAAGACTTGTATTCAAATATATAGAAATAATAAAATACATATTTTTTGTTACTGCTTCATCAATGATTTTCTTAAGTGAAACAGGCATTTTGTTTACTACTAGTGTACGTTGGTGAAAAGTACAATGGCTACTAGTACATTATCATATCACTGCCTTGATTTGTGATAAAGTGCCACCAATTTTACTACCACTGCTTTTGCACTATTAGTGCAAATGGCAACACAGTAAAAAGGCAAACAATTTCTTAGTATTATTATTAAAATAGCTTTTATTTATTTTATATCTATTTATTTATTTTGAGATGGAGCCTCACTCTGTCGCCCAGGCTGGAGTGTAGTAGCGCAATTTCGGCTCACTGCAACCTCTGCCTCCTGGGTTCAAGCGATTCTCCTGCCTCAGCTTTATGAGTAGCTGGGATTACACACACCCGCCACCATGCCCAGCTAATTTTTGTATTTTTAGTAGAGATGGGGCTTCACTATATTGGCTAGGCTGGTCTCAAACTCCTGACCTCAAGTGATCTGCCTGCCTCGGCCTCCCAAAGTGCTGGGATTACAGGTGTGAGCCACCACTCCTGGCCTATGAAAATAGTTTTGACCCAACTAGAACCCTGAAAAAGTCTCAGGACCCTCCAGGGACCTGTGGACTATGCTTTGAGAATCACTGCTCTAGGCTCAATCAGAGTTGAAATTACCCTCTCCTACAGCAGGGTTGCAGTATGGTGTTTGGAAAATCCCAGGAGACATTGAATCACAGCAACATGACTCAACTCTAATTTCTGTCTGACCCATGGCAAATTGTTCCTCAAAGTCTGAAAACCACAGTTACTCCTATCTGCTAGCTGGATTGGGAGACGAAGGAGACGCTGAAGAGATTATGGGCTAGTTCATGCAAAGTGCCCACTGAAATGAGTGACATTTAAAGTTAAGCAGTATTACCCAGTGTTGGGAAGTCTGCATTTTGGGAGGCTGAGGGACCCCTGCCTTCCAGGGTCCCTGCATGACTTCAGGAAGCCTCCAACCCTCAATCAGTCTTTTCATCTGTCTTAGGCTATTTCAGAGTCCCTGTGAAGCTGGAAGAACATTTTCAGCTTTGGAGATAGGAGGGGGAGCAAGGCTGAAAGGACAGCAGGAGGAGGAGGAGGAGACGGTCAGGCGGGTAGAGGACCTCACATGAGAAATAGGGCAGCGAGATGAAGCCAGGGTTGGTTCCCTCTTTCCTTGACTCAGTGCACAAAGCTGGGGCTTTGTCTTTAGCCAAAGCACACAAGGAACCTGTCCACTGGTTTGGCTTTAAATAGAATATAAAACGTTCTCAAACCCATTACCTTAAAGAACCCTAAAATGCTTCTTTTTTCTTTTTCTTTTTTTGAGTCAGAGTCTTGCTCTGTTGCCAGGCTGGAGTGCGGTGGCGTGATCTCGGCTCACTGCAACCTCCACCTCCCAGGTTCAAGTGATTCTCCTGCCTCAGCCTCCAGAGTAACTGGGACTACAGGCGCGTGCCACCACACCCGGCTAATTTTTGTATTTTTAGTAGAGACAGGGTTTCACCACGTTGGCCAGGATGGTCTCGATCTCCTGACCTCATGATCCACCCGCCTCGGCCTCCCAAAGTGCTGGGATTACAGGCGTGAGCCACGGAGACCGGCCAACATGAGTTAAGTAGGTTAGTGATTACCACCTTAGAAGGCGATGAGAAAACTGACGCATAGAAAAGGGAAAAGAAGCAGATATGCGGAGGCGACAGGATTCAAATTTAAGTCTTTAGACACACACCAGCTTTCTTTCTATTGAGTCTCCTTAGGCCCTTCTTCTTGAGATGAGTTTTCAAGGCCATGCTGCAGTTTTCTCTTTCTTATTTATAAATAATTTACTAAAGTCTGTCTTAAAGGTAAGCAGGTGGGCAGCAGTGGGGATGAGGTGTAGTAATGAAGTTGACAAGCATGCACTTGGAGTCAAATCTTCTGGGTTCAAATCCTGACCTTTACATTTTCTTATGTGTAAAATGGAGGACAGTGACAATACCTTCCTATAGTGTTGTTGTAAAGATTACATTATCTTTAAATTTTATTTTATTTTATTTATTTCTGAGACAGAGTCTTGCTCTGTCGCCCAGGCTGGAGTGCAGAGGCGCCATCTTGGCTTACTGCAACCTCTGCCTCCCGGGTTCAAGCAATTTTCCTCCCGAGTAGCTGGGATTACAGGCACCTGCCACCATGCCAGGCTAATTTTTGTATTTTTAGTAGAGATGGAGTTTCATCATGTTGGCCAGGCTGGTCTCGAATTCCTGACCTCAGGTGATCTGCCCGCCTCGGCCTCGCAAAGTGCTGGGATTACAGGTGTGAGCCACCGTGCCCGGCCTAAGATTACATTAGATATACCTGCAAAGTGCTCGTATAGCACCCGCCACAATTGAAAGGTTCAGTCCAACCAGTTGCAGTGGTGAATACCTCTAGACCCAGTAGGGAAGCCGAGGCAGGAGGGTTGCTGGAGCCCGGGAGTTGGAAGCTGCAGTGTGCTAATATCTGGTCTGTGAATAGCCACTCACTCCAATTCATGTTAGCTATTATGAAAACGAGAAGGTGCAAATAGTGTGATTTCATGGGCACAGAGAAATTCCTCCCATGTCCCAAATACTGGTTGAAGATTCAATTGAAGATTACTTAGCCCAGATTAAAAGGCAAACACGATGACATTCTGTCTAAAAAGAGGTCGAAATTACAAGTCATCTCCTTCGCTCTCCCGTGGTGAATTCCTGGGGAGCTGTGGGATTGGCTGAGTGGATGCTGACTGCCTATTGGCAGAACTCTTTGCCCTGTGCCATCTCACTGGGAGCTAGGTAGCCTATGGGTGGGCTGTCCTGGAGTCAGATGCTAGCTTCAGTCCAATCAGAGGCCACCAACCTGTGGCAGTTCATCCTATGGCCTTTCCCTGAGCAGATGACTGGTTAGGGGAATTTCCCTGCGGGGGGGGCTTGGTGGCTGATGAGAACCTTGGTTTATCAGACAATGGGAAAAACAGGTTGGAAAGTCCTTTTTTTTTCTTCTTAATTTTTAAAGTTTAAGGCTGGGCGTTGTGGCTCACCCCTGTAATCCCAGCACTTTGGGAGGCGGAGGCAGATGGATCGTTTGAACTCAGGGGTTTGAGACCAGCCTGGGGAACATGGTGAGACACCACCCCCACCCCCCGTCTCTATGAGAAATACGAAAATTAGCCAGGTGTAGTGGAGCAGGCCTGTAGTCCCAGCTTCTCAAGAGGCTGAGGTGGGAGGATGGCTCGAGCCCTGGGAGGTAGAGGTTGCAGTGAGCAGAGATCCAGCCACTGCACTCCAGCCTGGGCAACAGAGTGAGACCTTGTCTGAAAATAAAATAAAATATAAAAGTAAAAATAGGCCGGGCACGGTGGCTCATGCCTGTAATCCCAGCACTTTGGGAGGCCGAGACAGGCAGATCACCTGAGGTCGGGAGTTCGAGACCAGCCTGACCAACATGGAGAAACCCCGTCCCTACTAAAAATACAAAAAATTAGCCAGGTGTGGTGGCGCATGCCTGTAATCCCAGCTACTCGGGAGGCTGAGGCAGGAGAGTCGGTTGAACCCGGGAGGCGGAGGTTGCAGTGAGCTGAGTTCCCGCCATTACACTCCAGCCTGGGCAACAAGGGCAAAACTCTGTCTCAAAAATAAAATAAAATAAAATAAACTTTAAATCATTCATCAATTTTGGTATTTACTGTTTCTTCTCCCATTTCATTAAGCCTATAGTCAGTCATAGAACAGAAAGGGAAAATCAGGGCAGCCACATATAAATAAAGGTGCAAAGTTGAGGCAGGATTGGACCCTCAGGGGCCAAGAAGAGGTCATTGCTGAGCTTCACATTTAGCCCTGGGCTTTCTGGAAGTCAGAGTGAAAAGAGAGACACAATCAGCTGCGTAACAGTTATCGAAAAGCAGGAAGCACAACGGTTTTTCTGGTAGTAAAGCAAGGGCTTTCCAAGCTTTTAACTCCAAAGTAATTTATTTCGTTCTTTCTTTTTTCTCTCTCTGACACCCAGGTTGGAGTGCAGTGGCACAATCAGGGCTCACTGCAACCTCTGCCTCCCAGGCTCAAGCCATTCTCCCACTTCAGCCTCTCAAATAGCTGGGACTACAGGTGCGCACCACCACGCCTGGCCGGTTTTTTGGTATTTTTTGTAGAGATGGGATTTCGCCATGTTGCCTAGGCTGGTCTCGAACTCCTGAGCTCAAGCAATCCACCTGCCTCGGCCTCCTAAAGTGCTGGGATTTCAGGCATGAGCCACTGCGCCCAGCCTAAAGTAATTTCTTACTTGAGATTTTATTTCAGGCTACTGTGTCCATGCACTGGGCAGTACAGCCTGGTGGGTGAGAGAGCACAGTATTTTTTTTTTTTTTTTTTGCTGGGTTTGAATTTTGTTTTAATACATGCAATTTATTCTGTGCTTCACTTTCTTCATCTGTAACATGGAGATAATGGTATCTACCTATTAAAGTTGTGAAGATTCAA
This sequence comes from Pongo abelii, assembly GCF_028885655.2. NCBI lineage: Eukaryota > Metazoa > Chordata > Mammalia > Primates > Hominidae > Pongo > Pongo abelii. Next base: position 36,315,752 of record NC_085929.1, read on the forward strand.
TTAGATGAGTTGTATGAATAAATGTTAGCTGTTAGTTTAGTTTCATTTTTTTGAGACGGAGTCTTGCTCTGTCGCCCAGGCTGGGGTGCGGTGGCACAATCTCGGCTCACTGCAACCTCCGCCTCCCGGGTTCAAGTTATTCTCCTGCCTCAGCCTCCCAAGTAGCTGGGATTACAGGCGCCCGCCACCATGCCCAGCTAACTTTTGTATTTTTAGTAGATCTGGGGTTTCACCATGTTGGCCAGGCTGGTATCGAACACCTGAGTTCAGGTGATCCACCCACCTTGGCCTCCCAAAGTGCTGGGATTACAGGCGTGAGCCCCCGCGCCCAGCCAGCTGTTAGTTAATCAAGAAATTCGACTGCCTACTACTTACCCTGCACAGTTCTAGGTGCTGGGGAAACAGTGATGAACAAGACAAGATCCTTATCTTCAAGTAGCTTTTACACTCTAGTGGAGTAAAAAGACAATAAACATTGAAAATAAATTTCAGAAAGTGCTGTGGAAAAACTTTACAACAGACGCGGGAATAGATTTCATTTGACTAGTTCTCTCAGTTTCCAGAAAAGTCAAGGGTAGAATGTTAAAAGGCAACTCAGAGGAGGTGAATCTGTTAGGGTCTACGGTAATGCAATCCTGGTTCGTGGAATTCTGCAGGCTAGTGTGGGTAGGTTACAATTTTTTGGGGGAGTTGTTTTTTATTTTGTTTGAAAACTCACTTCTTCCCGCTGAGCTTTTGATTAGGAGCTGAAGTTGAATCAGTTTGAAATTGTATTCTGGACTAGGTGCGGTGGTTCATGCCTGTAATCCCAGCGCTTTGGGAGGCCGAGGTGGGTGGATTGCTTGAGCCCAGGAGTTTGAGATCAGCTTGGACAAAATGGCAGAAACCTCGTCTCTACAAAAAATACAAAATTTAGCCGGGCATGATGTTGTGAGTTTGTAGTCCCAGTTACTCAGGAGGCTGAGGTGGGAGGATCGCTTGAGCCCGGGAGGCAGAGGTTGCATTGAGCCGAGATGCCACTGCACTCCAGCCTGGGCGACAGAGCCAGACTCTGTCTCAAAAAAAAAAAAAAAAAAAAAGAAAAGAAAAGGAAAGAAATTATATTCTGAATACAACTTCTAAAACACTGTATTTACTTGCATTATATTAAACTGGTTTTATCCTGACCACAATTGCAGGTGAAAGATACTACTATTGTTCTATTTTTCTGGTAAGTAGAGTGAGCCATGTCTTGACCAGGGTTACAGAGCTTGGAAGAGACGCCTCCTAAAAATCTGTAGGACCACCTTTGGTTTTCTTCCAGATTTTTTTTTGTCATCTCTTTTCCTCCACCCATTTCCCATCTGTCTAGCCATTCTTGCTCCGCTGGGCTTTTTCGCGAGCCTCTCCCCAGCTGCAGCCCCGCCCATCTCCTGGGGCGTGACCACCTGTCCAGGCTCCGCCCCCGTCCAACCGGCGGAGACCCGCCCCCTTTCCCGGACACCGGGCTCAGCGCCCGAGCGTGCGCGCGCGTCCCCGCTCGTCGCCCGGCTCGGCGTCGGGAGCGCGCTCTGTGTGGCCGCTGCCGCCATGTTGTTGTGGTTGTGAGAAGGCGGCGGCGGCGGCGGGGTAGCAGCCGGACTAGACTTCCCAGCGGCTCAGCGCTGCCCCGCGCCGGCCCTGGCAGGGAGCCTGGTGGGGTGGCGGAGGAGGAGACTGTGCCGTGGCGGGCCTCGCCATGTCCTGCTACCCGGTAAGAACCCCATCCCCGTCCTCCGTCTCCTCGGGGGGTGAGGAAGAGCTGGAGGAGGGGCCGGCCTCGGCCCCGGCCCTGGCCAGGCGGCTGTCACTCTCTGAGGAGGCAGCGCCCTGGGAGGGCCGGGGACTGCGTGCGGGGCCCGGGGAGGGGCGTCCCCGGCGGCCGTCGCCGCCAGGGGGAGGCGCTGGGTGTGGGAGTGGGAATGAGATCTCGGCGGCCGAGCTCGGCCCGGACCCTAGGTGCGGGGGAGGCGGGGTCCCGGGCTCTGGCTGCCTTCCCAGACCTGGCGGGGATGGGCCCGTGCGGCTCTGGTTGTGGGACGTACCCTCGGAGCGCTCGGGGTTATTCCCACGAACTCCCGGGAGGTGGGTGTGCGCCCTTCGCCCCCTGCCGGGTCTGTGGCGGTCCATCGTTGCCGGATACTGGAGGTCAGGGGCCATGGGAGCCCCGGGGCGAACGGTGCGGGCCTGGGCCTTGTGGAAAGGAGGAGTGACCGCCCGATTGTGCAGCAGGGCATCCTCCTGACCTGGTAGTACTTAGGTGGGAAGGATGGTTGGGGGCGGTTGGCGTAACTCGGGGAACACTGGTCAGACTGCTCCGCAAATGATTACAGTGTTATTTCTCCGGTAGTAATTTTGCTTGATGTATGGCATTTCCGGACCCATAAGATGATACTGTCGGTTGTATTTTGGACTGGAAAACTTATGTCAAAATTATGGGGTAGATTTTATGGCCACATTAATAGACTCCCCTGGAGTTTGATAATCTCACTTGTGAGTTTTGGACCTGGACTGCTATTACATATTGATGTTCAAATGTCCTTTCCAGACCCAGGCCTAAATTCTTACTGTTGTAGTATCTCGACATCCACTTTGTTTTCTGACATCTGTTTTTCCACAACCCAAACAAACAAAACAAAACCCCAAAACCATATACTTTTCTAGTTAAGGTTCAACTTTCTCATATGTGAATGGTAATGCCATGAGAGGCTTGGGTTAAATTACAGGAGATTATTATTATTTTTTTAAAGGTCAAATGTTTGTGATTTGTCCATGGAGAGGTGGTGGGGCCTTCCCCTTTCAGATTCAGGGCTGTTCAGTAGGACAGGAGACATTAATGGCATGCAGAAGGTCTTCCCTTTATAGGGCCTATGACTTGGGTAGGCTAGAAGAGCTTACAGAATGACACTTTTTTTTTTTTTAAGACAGAATCTCGCTCTCCCGCCCAGGCCGGAGTGCAGTAGTGCGATCTCTGCTCACTGCAACCTCCGCCTCCCAGGTTCTAGCAATCCTCCCACCTCAGCCTCCCAAGTAGCTGGGATTACAAGTGTGCGCCACCACGGCTGGCTAATTTTTGTATTTTTGGTAGAGACGGGGATTTCACCATGTTGGCCAGACTGGCGTGGAACTCCTGACCTCAAGTGATCGGCTTGCGTTGGCCTTCCAAAGTGTTGGGATTATAGGTGTGAGCCACCGTTCCCAGCCAGAATGACACTGTTTTGAGTAAACCCAGTATAGTATGTGATATTAAATTAAATTTGGAGGATTCTAGAATTTTAGATTGGCTGCCTATGAATACCTCTTTTGGCTCCAATTACTCCCTCATTTTCAGGTGACTCAGAGAACTTCAAGTGACCAGCACAGTGGTACAGCCCCGCTTGTCATTAATGGCCAGCCATAAAAAAACCTGAGTTTCTCAGCTCATAGGCCAGGTTCTTCAGTGGTTGTCTAGTTTAAGGCTGGTCATTAGAAATGTTATGGACTACCTAAATTCCTCGAACTCATGCAGGACCTGGCGAATTAAAATCTCTGAGGATAGAGCCTGGGGCTCTATCCTTACAAAGCTCCGTGAATGATTCTGGTCAGCAGGGCATGTGAACTTTTGCTTTAGGTTGGGTATTCCAAAGAAGTCCCATTAATTATGACTTCTCAGGGTGCTTTTGTTTATAGATCTTTAAGAATTTAAGAGGTGGAGAAGAAGGGGAAGCATGAGAAACTTAAAGAGATGCAAATTGAGCATCTCTTAAAATATAATGGATTTATGTAGGGAAAAGAGATTTGTTGCCAAAAGTTAATTTGTGCACAAGTTATTAGGAACACACTTGATAAAATTAGATGCTGATTAATTGTAGATACTGTATCCAGAAATATATTGAAGGATCCAGAGGAAATAAACAGAGAAGGAGAGGGAGTAAGTCGGCTTCTGGCTCATAAAGGGGTCCACTGAAGATGCTTCCCACCATCATGGTTGCTTCTAAACCATCTGACTCAGATTTTTAGTGGAGGGTAGGATGGGAGTGTTAGCAGTCATTTGAGACCCGGGTTGTGAACCAGGAAGAGTTACTATGTATTGTGAAAAGTTCTTGAAATTTGCCGCAGGCCATGAGGAGTGGTAAAGTCAGTTTAAAAATCTGCTGTAGTTCTAGTTAACACGTTCACACCTTCTTCAGTAAAGTGGAATGCTATTACCAAAGGAAGTATTCATGTTTTAGAGTGGGGTGTGGTGAAGGTTCTTATGAGTTTGGAAGAGGTGGAAGAGAATGTTGTTATAGTTGTGTAGAGTAGTGAAGGGCTTTGGTAAATATCCTGTCAAATCATAGAGTAGTATTTTTAGAGTTGCACCCAGCTGTCCATTAGAAGAGCCAGAGGCCTTGTCTGTTTTGTTCCCTGGTGTCCCCAGTACCCAGCGCAGTTAGCATATTCTGTGCCCTCAGATATTTTTTAAGTAAGTGAATAGTATTGATATGGAAAAAAGAACAGTTATGGTGGTTTATAGCAGTGTTGGTTATTAAAAGCTACTTGCTATTTTGCAACGGATTAAAGAGCCAATTTTTGATCAAGTAGGGCTCTGGGTGGGAAAGAAAATGAAAATAAAGAGCCAGCTTTCAGTGCTTATTGTTTGGAATTTTTGAGATTCCTTTAAGAAATTGTTTTCTAAAGACTGTCATGAACATTATTGAGTCTGCTAGTTTTTGAGTCTTAATGGATCTTAAGTGTTTCAGATGTTAGTGACTTTTTTAACAGCACAGTAAATGCAAAGGTAGTATAGAATAGTGGGAAGTTCTGGATTGACAGACATATATTCTGATTCCATCTGTGTCATTTATTGCTGTTGGGAATGTCACTTAACTTCTCTGGGCGTCAGTTTTCTCATCAATACAATTAACGGCCTATAGTCTTTGACCTCAAGTAGTTTCTGTAGCCTGATTCTGCAAATTTTTAATCATTTCTAATTATGTTATTTGGTATTCATCTCATATAGGTAGACGAACTTTTCTTATTTAAAAGAAACAAGATTCTGTGTTGGGTTCTGCTTTTAGTTTATGGATCTTAGACATTGTCCAAAAGTGCTTCCGACGTTGAATGTATGTTGCAAGTGTTATGTAGAAAGAACATGCTTATGCTGTTGTAATTCGCTTAGTGTTGAAATCAAATCGGGTTTTGCATTGGGAACTTCATAATTTAGTGTGAAGTCACGAGACTTGAGAATGGTTTGGGGGGAGTTTGTGCAATTTATATAGCTAGCTGTTTCTTACCACCTAATTCTGTAATTTTCTGTGATGAATATATAGATAAATTTATAATCAGTGTAACATTTATTTAAGTTATAAGATATCAGATTCATATTGGATTGAACTAGGACTCCCAGTAACTTTAGAGGCTACCAAAATTATTAACATGTCATTGCTATTTTTAATCTTAATTTTGTGATATCAATACTGATATGCTTTCATCTTTGCTTTTGTATCTAGAAACAATATACCTTTTAAGTTCATATTTGTATCAGATATTAAAAATGAAAATTGTAGCATGAAAGTGGGTAGATAGTAAATCTTGGGTTCAAGCCTGGGTTGTTATTCTTCATTAGCTATGTTGTTTCTGGCAAGCTACATAACCCCTCTGAGCTCCAATTCCCTCATTAGTGAAAGGAAGAAGAGCAACTTCTCTACTTTTCTAACAGACTGCCAGGAAGGATCAAACAGAATAGTGTATATGAAAAGTATTCTAAAAATGTAAGGGGCTGGTATTAGAATCATATTGTATTAGAATCCTATTTTATGTCTTGGAAGAATTGGCTTGTGGAGCAGTGGTAAACCTAGTCTGTATTGTCAAGTGCAGAATTTACCAATATCACTGATAGGGCAACAGAGAAGGTTTCTGCTTCTGTACTCTGGCTGGAGAAACCTTTCAGCACATGTATCCTGTCTGCCAGTCGGAATAGTCACAATGTTGCAGGGACTTCAGAGGAACCTGGGGTGTCTCACATTTATGCCAAGGTCCCTACTTGGAATAGACTTGGCTAGATTTCACCCATTTTCTTATGTTGGAGCAGTGGTAGAAGGTGGTAGGAGCAAGGAGTTTAGCACATTCTGTATAAAGTTCTAAGGCTGTGTTTTTAAGTAGCAGGTGGCAGTGTGATAGGGTAATGAAATCAATGTACTTATTTAAAAAAGCGTTTTCAGAAAGAGAATATATCAGTACGTTGCATAAAGTAAAAGTAAATGTAGACACAGAGGTATTGTCTTGATGATGATAACTGCAGATATTCAGAATGATTCTGTTACAACAGATGGTAGCAAGCTTTTCTGATTTCACTTATCTGGGGTCAAAATCTAATTTCTTTAGTAGTTAATACTTTTTTTTTTTTGACACAGAGTCTCGCTCTGTTGCCCAGGCTGGAGTGTAATGGCGTGGTCTCGGCTCACTGTAACCTCTGCCTCCCGGGTTCAAGATTTGGGAAACTTTTGTTTCTTTTTAAAAGATATTTTTATGTATGTATACTTGGTTGCCATGTAAAATGTATTTTCTCTTTTTAAAAATTATAATTTTCATTTTTTGTAGAGACAGGGTTTTGCTACATTGCCCAGGCTGGTCTTGAACTCCTGGGCTCAAGTAGCCCTCCTGCCTTGGCCTCCCAGAGTGTTGGGATTGTAGACATGAGCCACTGTGCCTGGCCTAAAAGGTTGTTTTTTCTTTTGGGTTATGATAAAACTTTGTCGTAGTTGTTTGGGGACATAGTACTTGGGCAATGTGGATAGAATGTCTGTCTATAAAATAGTAAGGCATGAAACAAATGAAAACAAAAAGAAAATTGCGAAGATAGGTTACCTTAAAGCTATTCTGTTAGTGGTGAAATACCTCATAGCTATGTTCTAACGTGTTGATTTAATGAACAAAGCACATAAACTTATGATATAATAATATTCTTAAGTACTCTTTTCCCTTAACATGGAGTATGGAATACTTTAACCACAGAGGTATTGTCTTGATGCTGATAACTACAGATATTCAGAGTGATTGTTATGACAGATGATAGCAAGCTTTTCTGATTTCACTTACCTGGGGTCGAAATCTAATTTCTTTAGTAGTTAATACTTTTTTTTTTTTTTTTTTTTTTTGAGACAGAGTCTTGCTCTGTTGCCCAGGCTGGAGTGCAATGGCGCGATCTCGGCTCACTGTAACCTCCGCCTCCTGGGTTCAAGCGATTCTCCTTGCCTCAGCCTCCCGAAGTCGTTAATACTTTTGTAACTTAGTTACAGAAGAGAAATATAAATTTATTTAGTTTTCAGAATTATTCATAGATTTATAATCTGGCAAAAATAAGGAAATTATAAGTATATTGATAAATTATTACTGGCAAGAATTGGTATAAAGACAAGATGGTTATAACTTGAAATAGGGTTGTTATTTATTCTGTGCCTATCCTTTTTCCATGAGATAAACCAAATATTAAGTGTTTAGACTGATTCCACAAATGACATGGGAAGACAGAGTGTTTATAAAGAGTTTTGGAAGTGATATAGAACAATAATTTGGAGTTTTAACTTAATCTCATTTTAAATCTCAAAATGAAATTATTTCTGGTTATGAAAGCTACAGAACTTTTTTTTTTTTTTAGATGGCGTCTCGCTCTGTCACCCAGGCTGGAATGCAGTGGTGTGATCTCAGCTCACTGCAACCTCAGCCTCCTGGGTTCTAGCAATTCTGCTGCCTCAGCCTCCTGAGTAGCTGGGATTACAGGTACCTGCCACCATGCCTGGCTAATTTTTGTACTTTACTTAGTAGAGACAGCATTTCACCATGTTGGCCAGGCTGGTTTCGAACTCCTGACCTTAGGTGATCTGCCTGCCTTGGCCTCCCAAAGTGGTGGGATTACAGGCGTGAGCCACTGCACCTGGCCCAGAACAGTTTTAGTGTTAAAAAAAAAAAAAGTAGAGATGACCTGTAATCCCATCTGGTTGTAATGTTTGGTATTTTTATTTTTTTTCGTATGCATATCTATTGAAATAATTAAAAAAAGAACAACTTTCCCTGTAAAATTGATATTCCCTTAATGAGCATTTAGTGTTTATAATATGGATGCATCATAGTTTATAGCAGTTCTGTGTTGTTTGTGGATATTGTCAATTTTTCTCTTAAAGCAGTACTGTGATGAAGTCATTTGGACATTGAATTGTTCTATTATTATTTCCTTAGGATAAATTTTTTTTTTTTTTTTTTTTTTTTATTTTGAGACAGAGTCTCACTCTGTTGCCCAGGCTGGAGTGTGGTGGTGCGATCTAGGCTAACTACAGCCTCTGCCTCCCAGGTTCAAGCGATTCTCCTGCCTCAGCCTCCTGAGTAGCTGGGCGTACAGGTGTGCGCCACCACGCCCGGCTAATTTTTTGTATTTTTAGTAGAGACAGGATTTCACCATGTTGGCCAAGATGGCCTCGATCTCCTGACCTCATGATCCACCCGCCTCTGCCTCCCAAAGTGCTGGGATTACAGGCCTGAGCCACTGCACCTGGCCCAGGATAAATTCTTAAAAGTGGGTTTATTAGCTGGGTGTGGTGGCTCATGCATGTAATCCCAGCACTTTGGGAGGCCAAAGTGGGTGGAACACCTGAGGTCAGCAGTTCAAGACCAGGCTGGCCAACATGGTGAAACCCTGTCTCTACTAAAAATACAAAAATCAGTTGGATGTGGTGGTGGGCCTCTGTAATTTCAGCTACTTGGAAGGCTGAGGCACAGAGAATCACTTGAACCCAGGAGGCAGAGGTTGCAGTGAGCCGAGATTAAGCTGCTGCACTCCAGCCTGGGCAACAGAGTGAGACTCATTCTCAAAAGAAAAAAAAAAAGTGGCATTATTAGGTCAAAGGGTATGTGTGTTTTAAATTTGGATATACTCAAGATGCCCTTTAGTTAGGATGTCTATTTGAAATTCCCATCAACAGCATATTAGTATTCAATTCCATATATTCTTGCTAGTGATTCGTCATCTTTAGCTTGTTGTTGGGAGTTTAACGTAGTTTGAACAGTTTTTCTTCTGTTTCTTTTTCAGCATCAGGACTTACTTCCATAGCTTAACTCTTGGGAGGGAGCTGATAAAAATGAAAGTTCAGTGACAAGGGAGTGGTGTAGACCAGTGGTCTTCAAACTTTTTGGTTGCTTACCCCATCATTAAAAAATGTTGAGCATTAAGCAGGTGCGGTACATGGTCCTGTGGTCCCAGCTACTTAGTTGGCTGAGGCAGGAGAATGTTTGAGGCCAGGAGTTCAAGGCTAAAGTTCACTGTGATTGTGCTTATGAGTATAGCCACTGTACTGTAGCCTGGGCAACATAGGAGACCGTCTCTTTAGAAAAAAAAATGATGAGATGGGAAGAATGAAGTCAGAAAAAAAAAACTGATAGGACTTCATGTTGTTATTTTGAGAAAAGAGAAAAAGAAAAAAATTGAGCATCAATTCTTAATCCTTAGATATTTAATTTACAAATAATATATGTATAGTAACTGATTATTGTGGACTTTATAAAATACGAACAAAAAATTAACAAGGATGATAATTAAAAATAAAGTTCAGATATTTTTCTTTTTTACCCTGGGGTGTCTTGGTTACTCCTGGAGGTGTGTGTGTGCGTGTGTGTATGTATGTGTGTGTGTGTATATATTTAATATATATGTGTATACATAATATATAATATATGTGTATATATAACATATATATGTGTATGTATAATATATGTATATATTTGAGACAAGAGTCTTTCTCTGTTACCCAGGCTGGTGTGCAGTGGTGCGATCTTGGCTCACTGCAACCTCTGCCTCCTGGGTTGAAGTGATTCTTGTGCCTCAGCCACTTGAGTAGTTGGAATTACAGCTGTGTGCCACCATGCTTGGCTAATTTTTTTTTTTTTTTTTTGCCTGGCTAATTTTTGTATTTTTTAGTAGAGGCGGGATTTTGCCATGTTGGCCAGGCTGGTCTGGAAGTCCTGGCTTCAAGTGAATTGCCTGCCTTGGCCTCCCAAAGTGCTGGGATTACAGGTGTGAGCCACCGTGCATGTGTTATACTTGCTTTGGATACTGCTGCTTTAGACTCTTAAGGTTTAATATTGGGCATTTATAGATGCTTGTTTTTGGGCATTTCACTAGTTTTGCTGGTCCAGTTTAGTTGGATCATGAATACCTTTAAAATGTCCCATGCTAGGCTGGGCGCGGTGGCTCATGCCTGTAATCCCAGCACTTTGGGAGGCCGAGGCAGGCAGATCATGACGTCAGGAGATCGAGACCATCCTGGCTAACACGGTGAAACCCGTCTCTACGAAAAATATAAAAAATTAGCACGGCGTGGTGGCACGCGCGTGTAGTTCCAGCTACTCGGGAGGCTGAGGCAGGATAATCTCTTGAACCCGGGAGGCGGAGGTTGCAGTGAGCTGAGATTGTGCCACTGCACTCCAGCCTGGGTGACAGAGGGGGACTCCGTCTCAAAAAAAAAAAAAAAAGTCCCATGCTCTTGAGAGTCATATCTGCAATAAGGGCAAAAATAAATTTAAGCATCAGTTCGATACTTTTGCATTGTTGAGGTGGCTGAATTTGAAAAGGACAAATCGTAGGATAAGAAGCAATGTAAGTACTCTATTTCTTTTAGATATGAAGAATTAATATTTTGTAAAACATATTTTTAAAAATTATGTTTTTTGGAAAGCAGTTTGGCTAAAATATATATCTCCCTGTTTTTTAAGAGTTAGGTCCTAGAGACTGAGTGAAGGGATGAATAATTGCTACTTGCTCTCCTTTGCTTTCAAAGTACCACAATTAACCTGTCACTAACTCTATTTGGATTAGCCTGAGCCTATAACAAACTTTCCGTGATGATTCTTAGATTAAAAGATAATTTTTTTCTTGAGTTAGAATAAGTTGCTTTTGATCTGTGGCTGCCTGCCCCCCAGCTCCTATAAATTATGACATCAGGAAACAAGGCTTTTTGTATTAGAAAAAAATGGGGAAATTAATTTCAGTTATTTCATGTGGGTCATTGGCAGAGAAAGATAATATTAAAATCTTAGAGACTGTGAAAAGAGATTATATTAAGCAACTTGAGTGATTACTTTTTTGCCAGTTAAAAGAAATGAGATAATTTGTGCTTTGCACAAAAGGCCACATATCTCTTTTTACCTTAGGTAACATGATGTATAAGCTACTTTCACGTATATCTTCTTAGGTCATCACAAGGATTTGAGATCATCATTTAATCAGGGCTGTTGTGACTTGCTTGAGGCCACATGCCTAGTGTTTGACATCATATTTCAAGAGGTAGACTGAAAGTTCTGCAGAAATAGGGACTGGTGGCCGTTCTCTCCCTTACTCCCTAGCAGTTAATACATTGCCTGGTACAGAGTAAGCTATCAATATTTATGGACTGACTATTTAAACTCCTGCATATTTATTTACACATGTAAATAAGTTATAGCATTGTAAAACCAACAGTCACATTTTCCGTAGTGAGATTGTTCCTTCATCTTATGTGCGCAGAAAATACTTTTGTGGAAGAGGTCTTGAATTTTAGAACAACCTTTCACATATCCCTTTACTTTCTCTTAAGATACTTTCATGGTGTCAAAAAAAATACTCTTAATGTCATTCCTTTCACTATGTGTGTAACTCCTGTGGCAAGACTGTATATTTGTATATATGTATGTATGTATGTATGTATTTATTTAGTAGGCTGCTATTTATAAAGGAAACATACTCATTAGTTGGTCTTTGCGTACATAATGGTTCCCAAAACATGGACTCCATGGTTTGCTGTGAGTGAATGAAAAAGAGCAGGTATGATTCCCCTCACCTTTGTCATTCTCTCCAGTTTCTTGTACATATGGTTGACTTACTCAGCAGTAAGTGTAACTTCTTTACAATGAAGAAAATTAGTCTTCCAGAGAACTAGTATGCTACTTCCCCCTTGTTCTGCAGTACTTAAAATCCTGTTTGGTAAATGAACTAACACACTTTTATATATAGAAGAGACCCTGGATGGCCATGAATGGAAATATTAGTAGTGATTAATTTCTGTCTTGGTGGGATAATGTGGCTTTTTTGCTTCTTATTCTTTTAGAGTTTCCCATTTTTCTACAATGAGCATGTATTTTATAAGTAGGAAAAACTGCTATTTTATTTTATTTTTTATTTTTTAAGACGGAGTCTCACTCTGTCGCCCAGGCTGGAGTGCAGTGGTGTGATCTCAGCTCACTGCAACCTCCGCCTCCTGGGTTCAAGCGATTCTCGTGTCTCAGCCTCCCAAGTAGCTGAGACTACAGGCACAAGCCACCACAGCCAGCTGATTTTTTGTAATTTTTAGAGATGGGATTTCGCCATGTTGGCCAGGCTGGTCTTGAACTCCTGACCTCAGGTGGTCCACCCATCTTGGCCTTCCAAAGTGTTGGGATTACAGGTGTGAGCCACCATGCTCAGCCAAAAACTGCTATTTTAAAGTGTTTATTTTTCATTGGATGTTTTGTGAAGGTTTATGTCACACTCACCGTTGAGAAAGTGGGTGGTTAACTGGCTCCAGTTCCTAAGAGGAGTGACAGCGATAGGAAGTAGTATGGGAGGAATGGGGCAGGTAAGCTGATTTGAACTTTATCATTGTGAACTCCACTATGACTAAAGACATTCTGGGATTTGATCACAATTAAACCCAAGAGAACTGAGCCATCTAGTTTTTTTCTTCTTAATAAGCTGATTGAGAATTATAAAAGACACCTTAAGAAAAATCAGTTTCTATGAACTCTGTAAACACAGAACTCAGCCCGAACTCCCAAGTTCTGTGTCCGTGTGTGTGTGTGTGTGTGTGTGTGTGTGTGTGTGTGTGTGTGTTGTGGTATGTTTTAAATATCAAATGGAGTTGTGGCAACTCAGATGGGATATGGTTTATATTAATACATCTAATATGAATTGGAAGATACTTAGGCAAACGTTTTTTATTATGACAGTATAGGCTTATTGGAGTTTTGGTGTTAATATACAGCTGGGAGTTGAGCCGTTCTAAGTTTATATAGCCATCTGGTGATATTTTAGGAAGAGCTGTGTCATATATCCTCTAGAGTTTAAGTGATTAGAGCTTGTTGGCTTTTGCTGTTAGTTTACTGCACACTTGTAGTGTTTTAAATGCTTCTGTGAATGGAGAACATAATTCAAAAAGGTTAGATTTCTGGGTTAAGACATTTGTTATTATCTGCCCTTACTTTATTCTTTTAAAGAGTAAGATTAGGCTGGATGCAGTGGCTCGTGCCTATAATCCCAGCGCTTTGGGAGGCCAAGGTGGGCAGATGAGGTCAGGAGTTTGAGACCAGCCTGGCCAACATGGCAAAACCCCGTCTCTACTAAAAATACAAAAATTAACGGGGCGCGGTGGTGGGCATCTGTAATCCCAGCTACTCAGGAGGCTGAGGCAGGAGAATCACTTGAACCTGCGAGGTGGAGGTTGCAGTGAGCCGAGATTGTGCCACTGTACTCCAGCCTGGTTGACAGAGGGAGACTCCATCTCAAAAAAAAAAAAGTTGAAGAGCAGTTGAGATAATAAATGTAGGTACTGTTAGGTTGGTGCAAAATTAATCGTGGTTTTGGATTGCGACTTTTAAATCATCATAACTAGGCCCAAACAGATCTTTATTTATCAAAATAGGAACCATTACAGTAAACACATTTTTGCCGATGAGAAATAAGCTTGTTTATTCCTGTACTATAAAAATCCATGCTTTGAGATTCGATGAACTCTTGGAAAGCATTTTCTGCATCCTGCTGGTTGTGGAAGCATTTTCCCTGCAAAAAATTTTCTAGATGCTTGGAAAAGTGGTAGTCAGTTGGCGAGTGGTCAGTTGAATGTGGTGGATGAGGCAAAACTTCGTAGCCCAATTCAACTTTTGAAATGTTGGTTGTGCAACATGTTGTCGGGTGTTGTCGTGGAGAAGAATTGGACCCTTTCTGTGGACCAATGCTGGCTGCAGGCTTTGCAGTTTTCGGTGCATCTCATCGATTTGCTGAGCATACTTCTCAGATGTATTGGTTTTACTGGGATTCAGAAAGCTGTAGTGGATCAAACCAGGAGCAGACCACCAAACAGTGACCATGACCACTTTTTCGTGCAAGTTTGGCTTTGGGAAGTGCTTTGGAGTGTCTTCTCGGTCCAGCCACTTAGCTGGTCATCACTGTTGTTGTATAAAATCCAATTTTTGTTGCACATCACAGTCCAACCAAGAAATGGTTTGTCGTCGTTACGTAGAATAAGAGAAGACAACATTTCAAAACGACAATTTTTAAAATTTTCGGTCAGTTCATGAGGCACCCACTTATCAAGCTTTTTCACCTTTTGGCTGGGCGTGGTGGCTCACGCCTGTAATCCCAGAACTTTGTGAGGCGGAGGTGGGCAGATCACTTGAGGCCAGGAGTTCAAGACCAGCCTGGCCAACGTGGTGAAACCCCATCTCTACTAAAAATACAAAAATTAGTTGGGCGTGGTGGCAGGCACGTGTAATTCCAGCAACTAGGGAGGCTGAGGCACGAGAATTGCTTGAACATGGGAATTAGAGGTTGCAGTGAGCCCAGATCACACCACTACACTCCAGCCTAGGCGATAGAGTGAGACTCCATCTCAAAAACAAACAAACAAAAAAAACTTCTTCACCTTTCCAATTGGCTTCAATTGCCAAACAAGCGTAGAATGGTCGACATTGAGTTCTTCGGCAATTTCTCGTGTAGTTGTAAGAGGATCAGCTTCGATGATTGCTCTCAATTGGTCATTGCCAACTTTTGGCCGGCCACTACACTCCTCATTTCAAGGCTCTTGTCTCCTTTGCAACACTTCTTGAACCACCACTGCGCAGTTTCTGGGCCAAATGTGTAGCTGATGTTGTGAGTTGTCTCCACTGCTTTACGACCCATTTTGAACTCAAGAAAATCACTTGAATTTGTTTTTTGTCTAACGTAATTTCCATAGTCTAAAAAAAAAAAAGCAAAAAATACGTTATTAGCAAAAAAAGGCAAGAAATGTGCATTAAAATGATGTATAACATAATCACATTTATTTAAGAGTGTATTCCAGTATTAAATGACAAATTTCAACAGTGCAAAAACTGCAATTACATTTGCACCAACCTAATAATGTAATTTTTTTTTAGTTAAAAATTTTATAGTACAGAATAACAGGCTTGACACACACACACACACACACACACACACACACACACAAATCCCATATAGAATGTACAAAGCCTGTCTGTCTCTGAATTCCACAACCTTGGCTTATTTTTTTAAAGTAAAATTTAAATATTTAAAAAATTTGGAAAAATATGGAGAATAATTTAACAAACACCATGTACTAATTCAGTAGATTTTTTTTCTTTTTCTTTTTCTTTTTTTTTGAGATGGAGTCTTGCTCTGTTGCCAGGCGGGAGTGCAGTGGTGGAATCTTGGCTCACTGCAACCTCCACCTCCTGGGTTCAAGTGATTCTCTACCTCAGCTTCCCGAGTAGCTGGGACTACAGGCGCATGCCACCACGCCCAGCTAATTTTTGTATTTTTAGTAGAGACAGGGTTTCACCATGTTGGCCAGGATGGTCTTGATCTCTTGACCTTGTGATCGGCCTGCCTCGGCCTCCCAAAGTGCTGGGATTACAGGCGTGAGCCACCGTGTCCAGCCTATTCAGTAGATTCAATAGATGCTGACATCTTGTCAGATTTGCTTCAAAGGTGTATTTAAGTATGTTTTTATTTATTTATTTATTTATTTTTGAGACGGTGTCTCACTCTGTTGCCCAGACTGATGTGCAGTGGCGCAGTCTCTGCTCACTGCACCCTCCGTCTCCCAGGTTCAGGTGATTCTTGTGCCTCAGCCTTTTGAGTAACTGGGATTACAGGAGGTCGTCACCATGCCCGGCTAATTTTTGTATTTTTAGTAGAGACGAGGTTTCACTATGTTGGCCAGGCTGGTTTTGAACTGACCTCAAGTGATCTGCCCGTCTTGGCCCCCCAAAGTGCTGGGATTACAGGGGTAAGCCGCTGTGCCTGGCCTGTATTTGTTTTTAAAAATTAAAATATGCATACAGTTGGAGTCCCTTTTGTCATCCTCTTAGATCCTATTTTCGTATGCATAAGTTATTTATCTTTTTAGCTCATGCACTTATATTCTTCCAACAAATATCTATATATATTTTATGTAGTATTGTGTTTCAAATTTATGTGTTATTTTAGTACATACTTTCTATAATTTGAAAAATGACATGTTGATATATGTGTATTATTATTATTATTTTTTGAAACTGAATCTTGCTCTGTCACCCAGGCTGTAGTACAGTGGCACAATCTTGGCTCACTGCAACTTCCGTCTCCCAGGTTCAAGTGATTCTCGAGCCTCAGCCTGTCGAGTAGCTGGGATTACAAGTGTGAGCCACTGCACTTGCCTTACTTCATTAATTTTAATAGCTGTATAGTATTCAGTCATATGAATGAATAGTACACAATTTTAGTCCTTTATTGGTAGTTGTTTCCAACAAATATACAAAGGTAACTTTTTCCTCAAATTGGGTCAAGCTATATATATTGTTCTAAATTAGCTCTTTTTCTCCCAATAATAATAGTGTGCAGGTTTGTTACATGGGTATATTGCATGAGGTTTGGGGTACGATTGATCCCATCACCCAGGTAGTAAGCATAGCACCCACTAGATAGTTTTTAGTTTTTCGAGACAGGGTAGGTCTCTGTCCCTCAGGCTGGAGTGCAATGTTGCGATCACTGGTCACTGCAGTTTTGACCTCTCGGGCTCAGTCCATCCTCCCAGCTCAGCCTCCTGGGTAGCTGAGACTACAGTGGTGGGCCACCATGCCCTGCTAATTTTTGTATTTTTTGTAGAGACTTGGTTTCACCCTGTTACCTAGGCTGCCTCGAACTCCTGGACTCAAGCAGTCCACCCATCTCGGCCTCCCAAAGTGCTGATATTATAGGCGTCAGCCACCGTACCCAGCCCCTAGTAAGTAGTTTTGAACCTTCACGCCTTCCCATCCTCTCCTCTCTGTTAGTTCCCTGTATCTACTGTTCCCATGTTTACGTCCATGTTTACCCAATGTTTAGTTTAGAATGATGATCTCCAGCTGCATCATGTTGCTACAAAGCACATGATTTTGTTCTTTTTTTATGGCTGCAGTGAACCTTTGGGTAAAGAAAATTTACAAAAATATCTCACATCGGTTTCTTTTTTTTTAAATGAAAGTAAGTAGTAGTAATCCATAGTTCAGATCTACTTTATAAGTGAGTCACTGATAAAGACAGTAGTTACACATTTTATAACATTATCTTGATGGGGCAAATTTTTCTTGTTTTGTTTTTGTTTTACTTGAGTTAATTTGGATGAAACTTTCTTGAATTACTTACATTTATAGCGTTTACCTCCAGTGGGGTTCAGATGAGGAGCCTTCAGTCCAACAAAGTTGTATACATGCATTCATGGAGATGACACTTAGGTTATTTAATCAGGAAACACATACTTGTCCACATGTAGATGCTATACATGGAGTGGAGTTAGTCCTATTCTTTGGAAATTTTGCTATGTTGCCCCTGCTGGTCTTGAACTCCTGAGCTCCAGTGATCCTCCCACCTTGGCCTCCCAAAGTGCTGGGATTATAGACGTGAGCCATTGTGCCCAGCCAGAAATATGATTTTAATTCCATAGTGTATAGCATATGTTATTATGAATAGAGTATGTGTTTATTCCATAAGTAGCAAATTGACTCCTTCAACAGTTTTAATAGTTTTCTAGTTGTTTTGTCCTTAGTTTCCCAGACAAATAATGCTGTTGTCTTCAATCGCAGTGTTGATTAGTTCATCCCATTCTTCATATTGATCATTGTTTTTTGGATATTAAATAATAATACTGTAATAATTAAGAAAGATGGAAAGCCTCTCCAATTTGCATGTCATTCTTGTGCAGGGACCACGCTAATCTTCTCTGCATTGTTCCGATTTTAGTATACGTGCTGCTGAAGTGAGCACTCTCCATTTCTGTAAAGCTTAAAAAACGACAAAACTAACAGATGGGAATGGAAATCAGAATAATGGTTATCTTTGGTGGTGAGGACAGGGGAGATTGTAGGTATGCTGCTAATGTTCTGTGTCTTGATCTGGGTTGTGATTTCATGGTTGTGTTCAGTTTATGAGAATCATCGAGTAGTAGACTTAGGAAGGGTGCACTTCTTTGTATGTATATTATACCTCAGTTAAAAACTTTTGCCTCTCACAAAATTTTAAAGGACATAATCTACTGAGTTTGTCGTCTTTTAGCTTTTGATGTAACTTTTCCATTACTTCTCTTCATATGTGAATACACTTAATGATAAGCCATTTAACCTTTTTATTATGATATAAAACAAACATACAGAAGAGTGCACAAATCAAATGTATAGCTTAATGAAATTTTAAAATTATTCAATCGGAGGTTTTTTGGGGTGCATTATACTTGTGTGTTTGTTAGGAGGGAAGGAGTTGATGGAGGGCTAAAAATTCTGGAGAGGACAAAGTTTTAAGGAATCTCAGAACACCAAAACCTCATCTTGGCTCTGCCTTCACATTACTGTTTCTTTGGGTAAGTCATTTAACTTATTTAGACCTCATTTTTTTTTGTATAAGAGGTATAATACTTACCCTT
Organism: Pongo abelii; assembly: GCF_028885655.2. NCBI lineage: Eukaryota > Metazoa > Chordata > Mammalia > Primates > Hominidae > Pongo > Pongo abelii. The sequence goes on from NC_085929.1 coordinate 36,334,441, forward strand.
TTTTTTTGCAAACTGAATTAGGTAGGTGAAATTCAGGTAAAATAATAGGAATATAGAGTACTGTTACTAAATAGGTCTTTATTTAGGCCATTGAATTTAGGCCACTTGCCTTACAAAGCAGAATTGTGGGATACAAAGACTACACAGCTGGTGATTATTGATATCATTCATTTATATTAGGTTAGTATTGAGGCTTAGTTAACTATGCCCGGCACTAACTTGTGATTTATTATAATACATGTTTTAACTCATTTAATAGTCTAGGATTATTCCCAGAGGTAGGTAAAATTATCCCAGTTTTACTGATGAGACAATTGAGGCAAAATTAAGTTAAATAATTTGCCTAGGTGGGTTGAGTTCTTGAGCCTGTGCTTTAAAAAAATTTTTTTTTGAGAAAAGGTCTCACTTTGTCACCCAGGGTGGAGTGAGTGGCGTGATCTTGGCTCACTGCAGCCTCTGCCTCCAAGGCTCAAGTCATCCTCCTGCCTCATCCTCCTAAGTAGCTGGGACTACAGGTGTGTGCCACCACACCCGGCTAATTTTTTTGTGTGTTTTATAGAGACGGGGTTTTGCTACTGGACTCAGGTGGTTTGCCTTGGCCTCCCAAAATGCTGGTATTACAGGTGTGAGCCACTGCATCCGGCCTAAGCCTGTGCTCTTTTTTTTTGTTATACTGCCTAGTTATGTGAAAACACGTAAAGACTTTTAGGCAAATGTTAAGATTTTATAATAATCTGTTAGAGAGTTTTCGAAGTAAAAATTTTGGTATTTTGAACCAAAATTAGGAGAAGAGTCTCATTTGTTTTGACCACGATGATTCTGGAAAAGATTGATGTTAATATTTATCACTTGGGCTTTATTCCCTTAATTTTCTCCTAAAATGACTAGGATGTAAGCACTAGGTAGTTTTCTTTAAGAATATATATATATTTTAATCTTAAAGGATTTTGTGACTAATTTACAAATATTGTTTAATTTTTAGGCAAAATGTTAATGGAAGGGAGTTTTCAAACTTGGAGGCAGATCAGACCAAAGTTTAGTGTTCTTGCTTCAGTGGTTTAAGCAGCATCTATTTGGTCTTGGTATTAGAGCAATAATTAAGATTCTATCATATGTAAGGTTGAAAATTATTTTTATTAAGGTATATTTGAGTATGGTTCTGTGAGGTTGGGAAACACATCTAGTTTTGCAACCACCATGATCAAATTACAGAGTAGTTGCTCAAAAATTTGCTCATGACCCTTTCTATAGTCAGCCCATTTCCTCACCTCTAGTCTCTGGCAACCACTGATCTGTTTTTTCTCTGTTGTATTGTCTTTTTTTCAGAATTTCCATGTAAGCAAAATAATGCAGTATTTAGCCTTTTTGTTTTAATTTTTGTTTGTTTAATAGAAATGGGAGGTCTTGTTATATTGCCTATGCTGGCGGCAAGCTCCTGGTCTCAAGGGATCATCCTGCTTGACTCAGTATGTGGCTTCTTGAGACTGATGTCTTTTATTTAACCTAATGTATTTTGAGATTCATCCATGTTTTTATGTATTAGTAATTACTTTCTGTTGGTTAGGAGCATTCCATTGTATGGATGTACAACAGCTTCTGTGTTCATTCCCCAGTTCATTTGGGTTGTTTCCAGTTTTTGGTAATTACAAATAAAACTGCCATAAAAGCATTCATGCATGCATACATACACATGTGCCCATGTATTTTTTTTTATGGTTTAAAAAATTATGGTGCCTGGAACTTTTATAACTTTATTAGAGAACCTGAAAAAGCTGGTGATTTTCACAGAACATTATAAATTGCTTAGTAAATTTCATCCCTAAAAAAGCCCACTCTGGAATGAGAATAATCTGTTTGTATAAATAATCTTATAGTATAAACTAAGTCATTAGAATTTTTTTAAAGAAGTACACACACATACTTGTTTAATGGGTAAATTTATATATAAAACGCATTAGTGCATAATTTCATATTTTATGTTTTTAGTAGCTTTTAAATTGTAAATCATTGACTTTTTTGTTCCTCTGAGTAGTAGAATGGTTATATAATTGGTTATGAAAGTTTTTTTTTTTTTGAGATGGAGTCTCGCTGTGTTGCCTAGGCTGGAGTGCAGTGGCGTGATCTCCTGTCTCAGCCTCCTGAGTACCTGGGACTACAGGTGCCCACCACCATGCCTGGCTAATTTTTTTGTATTTTTAGTAGAGATATTGGCCAGGCTGGTCTTGAACTCCTGACCTTGTGATCCGCCTGTCTTGGCCTCTCAGAGTGCTGGGATTACAGGCGTGAGCCACCGTGCCTGGCCGGTTATGAAAGTTTGTAAGTAAAAAATATTTGGGAAAAATTTTAGCACTACAGAATTCCTTTTTCTTCTCCTCTCCTCCCCTCTCCTCCCCCAAGATGGCTGGAGGTATTAATATTGATAAGCAGAGTTTCATGTGAATAAGACATAAAACTTAGGTTGATTACCTATGTTAATAAATTATCTTCTTCGTTGCTATGTAGTGAGCTTTCTTTTTGCAGCAATCTGAGGCCAAGAGAAATAGATGAGACCTTTTTACCTTAGAAAAGAGATTGCAGGCTAGATGTGGTGGCTCATGCCTGTAATCCTAGCACTTTGGGAGGCCGAGGAGGGCAGATCACTTGAGGTCAGGAGCTCGAGGCCAGCGCCTAGGCAACATGGTGAAATCTTGTCTCTATTAAAAACACAAAAATTATCTGGGCGTGATGGCACGTGCCTGTAATCCCAGCTACTTGGAGGCTGAGGCATGAGAATCACTTGAACCCAGGAGGTGGAGGCTGTAGTGAGCCGAGATTGTGCCAGTCCACTCCAGCTTGGGTAACAGAATGAGACTCCATCTCAAAAAAATAAAAATAAAAAAGAGTTTGCAGGCCGTTTTTGCAAGTTAATTTTTTGAGGTTCCAGTTCCAACTCTGAGTCAGACTACAGAGGCCATAGGTGGTTTGATGTTTCAGAGAATAGTAGTGTTTTTGATTTTCTTTTTTTCTTTTTTTGAGACAGGGTCTTACTGTCACCAAGGCTGGAGTGCAGTGGTGCAATCATGGCTCACTGCAGCCTCAACCTCCTGGGCTGACGTGATCCTCCCAACTTAGCCTCCTGGGTGCTGGGACTGTAGGAACATGCCACCACGCCTGGCTAATTTTTATGGTTTTTTTGTATGTATGTAGAGATGGGGTTGCGTCATGTTGCCCATCTTGAACTCCTGGGCTCAAGAGATCCGCCTGCCTCAGCCTCCCAATGTGCTGGGATCACAGGTGTGAGCCACCTTGCCCAGCCATTTCTTTTGTGTAGTATGGAATCTTAGTTTAAGCCCTCAGTTTAAATGTATTATATAATTGAGGTGCTAGGTGTACAGAGGTACTAGAACTACAGAGCTTTTCTCATTAATGTATGTTCCTTCTGATGTTGAATATTTAGAAAACTGAATATTGTGTTTGGAACCAAGGGATATTACACTTGAAATATGGTCATTTGGTGAACAGGTATCTCATTTGTAGGCTATCATTATTTTTGGCGAACAGGTAGCTCATTTGTAGGCTATCATTATTTTTGGCTATTTCACATTAAAATACCTGCCTGGAAATACCTGCCCAGTTTTGCCAATAATGGGGATTGCAGGTTAACAGTTGGTCTTCTATATGTGGCTGTCTGATGTGGACAAGACTTATAGCTCTTTACTTTAACTGAGACAACAGTGTTGGTGATCCAAGTCTAGAATGCCAGGATAGGGTTGCCAAAATTAACACCATGGGAGTATGGAGGTAGCAGCTGTGGGATTAGTAATACAAACAGAATTTTAATTAGCTTTATCAGTTGCACACTTAATCTTCATTGCTACCTTGTGAAGTAGGCACGGCAGGCCATATATTGTTACTCCTACTTTACAAGTAAGTACATTGTGTTTCATAGCTGTCAGGACTTACCTGAGGTTGCACTGCTAGTGAGTAGCTGAAATAGTACTTGAGTCCAGACATCAAGTTGGATGCTGTTTCCACTTTTGCAGTTTACTTTCGTGAATAAGAGCTCAGGCTTGGGTTTGAATTGTGGTTCTGCCACTTACCTCTGTGATCTTGGGGAAGTTCTTTAACTTCTCTGAGTCTCGGGTTTAAAATGGGGATAACAATAATACCTCTTAGGGCTCTTGTGAGAATTCAGCAGGTGCTTATAATATTTTGTTGCTACTGTTACTACAGTGATAACAACACAACAGTTATACATCCTCTTTCCCCTAAGGATCTGCGTTAAGAGTTGAAAGACAATAAATGTAAGAAGCAAAAATATTCAAAGATGATAGAATAGGTAGCAAGGGGAGTTGATTTTAGCAGGAAGATGGACAGAGCTCAGAGGGGTATGTGTGTGTGTTGAGTGTATGTGTGTGTCTTGGTTTTAAACATGGGAGCAGTTAGAAGCAGTTAGACAATTAAGTTACAAGTGTGTTAGACAGTTGGAGCTTTAGGACAGGGTTGAGTAGGAGGACCAGTGTTGGAGGAAAACTTTTTAATCACCATCACAGATGGCATATGGAAATTTACATTTCTACCAAGATTTAAACATACCAATTTGCTATCCTGTTATGGTTCTTAGAGCTATTGCTACATCAGAATGGAGTAAGAAGCTTATCATACATTTTTCATTTTTAGTGGTTATACAGAGAATAATACAGAAAGTCAGCATATATCCTACTACAGTATATCCTTGGTATACTTGGGGGATGGGTTCCAGGACCGCCCACATACACCAAAATCTGGGCATACTTAAGTCCCCCAGTTGCCCCTGTGGAACCTGCCTATATGAAAAGCTGGCCCTCGGCCTGCTGTATATATAGGTTTCACATCCCGAGAATACTTTTTCCATCCACATTTGGTTAAAAGAAATCCGCACATGAGTGGACCTGTGCAGTTCAAACCCCTGTTGTTCAAAGGACAACTGTGTAAGTAAAAGGGTGATCCCTCTCCTTAAAATTTCATAGTTGATATTTGTATCATAGTTGATATATAGTAGTTGATGCTATGAAAATTTCATAATTGATAAAGTTTCATAGTTGAGCCCTTTTACCGTGTGTAAGTCTTAAGGGCTAGGGAATTCAGAAGTATAAGTTACAGGGTTGTATCTTTTGGTGCTTGAGTCCTTTCCTTTGGATAAGGTACTTTCTTGATGTAAGGTAATGTTCTTTCAAGCATTTTAAATTAAATGAAGTTGTTTGAATTTACTTGTTGGGGAATATCTTGCCTTTAATATAATAGCTGCTATGTGGAGTTATGCATTTTATGTATTCGGTGTTTTTGAACTTGCATCTTTTATTACTATATTTTTACAGCTTTCCCCATTTTGGATATTAAAACAATTTTATGGGGTTTTGGTGCATATTTTAAATTTGTGCACTAAACACTTGCAAAAGCATATTTTAAATTATGGCAAGTTTCCTAAACCTGTTAACCTTTTATATATTAGCTGTTACATATTAACTTTTTTCAAAGTCATTATATATCCTTTTACTGACAAATGTCAAACAAGTTCTGAGCATCTGAAAGTCTAGATTCATCCAGAGCATTTGCTCAGGATGGCTTTTTTTTTGTTTTTCTTTTGAGATGGGGTTCTATGTTTTCTATGCTGGCCTTTAACTCCTTGGATCAAGCAGTCCTCCTGTCTCAGCCTCCCAGGTAACCGGGACTAGGTGTGTACCACTGTGCCAGGCTTGTTTTCAAAGTTTATAGGAAAAACTTTGGTGTCTTCTAAAGAGACCAGTACCGTACACGAATATATTTGTCTCACATTTAATCTATCCATCTACCTATCTATCTGTCTGTCTATCTATCTGAGACGGAGTCTCGCTTTGTTGCCCAGACTGGAGTGCAGTAGTGTGATCTTGGCTCACTGCAGTCTCCATCTCCCAGGTTCAAGCAATTCTCCTGCCTCAGCCTCCCTGGTAGCTGGGATTACAGGCATGTGCCACCACACCTGGCTAATTTTTTTTTTGTATTTTTAATAGAGACGGAGTTTCACCATATTGGCCAGGCTGGTCTCCAACTCCAGACCTCAAGTGATCCATCTCCCTCGGCCTCCCGAAGTGCTGGGATTGTAGGGGTGAACCACCGCACCTGGCCTGTCTCACTTTTTATACCCTGAAAGCATTATTACTATCCATTATTTTATTCAGAGCTAGGAGCTTTTTCATTCCTGTACTGTGGAACTGCTTGAGTTGCCCTATATCTAGTCCCGCTTTCCCCATTCTGAACATTGTTTCACCTTATAAAAATTAAAAATTTGGCTGATGTGGTGGCTCATGCCTGTATCCCAGCACTTTGGGAGACAGAGGCGGATGGATCACTTGAGGCCAGGAGTTCGAGACCAGCCTGGCCAATGTGGTGAAACCCCGTCTCTACTAAAAACACAAAAATTAGCTGGGCATGGTGGCGTGCATCTGTAATCCTAGCTACTTGGGAGGCTGAGGCAGGAGAATTGCTTAAACCAGGAGGCAGAGGTTATAGTGAGCTGAGATTGCACCACTGCACTCCAGCCCAGGTGACAGAGTGAGACTTGGTCTCAAACAAAATCCAAAAACCCCCTAAAAATTACAAAATTTGGCCTGGTGCGGTGGCTCACTCCTGTAATCCCAGCACTTTGGGAGGCCGAGGCGGGTGGATGACGAGGTCAGGAGATCGAGACCATCCTGGCTAACAGAATGAAACCCCGTCTTTACTAAAAAAATACAAAAAATTAGCCGGGCGCGGTGGTGGGCGCCTGTAGTCCCAGCTACTTGGGAGGCTGAGGCAGAAGAATGGCGTGAACCCGGGAGGCAGAGCTTACAGTGAGCCGAGATAGCACCACTGCACTCCAGCCTGGGCGACAGAGCGATACTCCGTCTCAAAAAAAATTACAAAATTTTTTATTGATGGGTTCCTCTAAAACCCATTACTAAAGCTACTTACTAAAGAGTAGATGTTTTCCCCCTTCACCAATAGTTGATGGACCGTCAGAGAATCCTTTTGAGTATCTCAAGCTTTTACTTAACTTCTCAGAGTTCTTACCTGAGACAGAAAAGTTGAGTTTTCTTTCCTCAAGGGCATAAAAAATTTTAAATGTATCCATTTGCATAAAATCTACTCAAAGAAAATTATCAAGTGATATTACAGGATATTTTTGGATACTTGCACATAAGAGAATCTTTTAACAAAACTACTTAACCTCCTTTGTATTATTCATTCCCTCTCTTACTAAAACAAGTGAATGGCTTGCTTGGATGTGTATCTGTATCTTTTTTTTTTGATACACACTTTGAAGGAGTCTTTTGAAATGCAGTGTTTTGGCCACCATTCCAGCTCTACAGGAATATGGTTTCATGATAAAGCCAACAAAGAGCACACTGGCAGCAGTCCAGCAGCTGACTCACCAAGGAGTAATGATAGACACTTTGAAAAGAGTGACCTGTCTCAGGATCTCACATTTCAAAGCTTCATGCTATGATTACATTGGTAAAAGGCAGCCAAGAAATCTAGATGAGATCTTGCTTGTACCACCTAAGAGTAATGGCATATAGGTAGGAAGGACTTCCACAGTCAGATGCAAGTAAGATTTTTTTTCCTAACAACCTTGTAAAACCTGGGGATGGGAAACAAGTTGAGGATTCAGAATGGGAGTAACCGTGGTGGAAGCTTTCCTTCTACGGACCTGGATGAGAACAGCCTTATAGTGACTGAGGGTAACTCAAGAAGCTCAATGCTGTATTAGTTTTCTAGAGCTAAAGGAATATATATAGTTTAGTAGTAAGCACAAGTATCATGTTCATGTCAGACACTGTAGCTACTGCTTCCTACTAGAACAGACCAGAAGAAACCAAAGCAAGACCAGAATCATTTCAGTTTTGAGAAACAGACCCTTTGCTTACTAGCATTGCACACTTTAGGAGTAAAAATAGAATGAAAGTGGATTTGCTTCAGTACTCTGAAATAGATAGTAACTGTTGATTGTTTTGGTGGATTAGAGTGATTGCAGCTCTGTTTCTAAATTGAATTTCATGGCTATATGTTGTTCTAGATGGCAAATTAATCTTCTTTTATCAGTACCACAAATTGTTGGCCCTTTGCGGAAATAGCAGGAATATGTCTTTTTCATTTTGTTGAAGGTTATCTCAGAGATAAAACATTTACATAATCTGAAAATATTTTTCAGAGATAAGACTCAGTGACTATGTATACCACGGTGATAGATTGATCCACTTTGATTATTGTAGAACTTTCTGTTTCTCAGTAAAAAGTGCTAAACATGATAAAATTATGAAGGATTGCTTTTAGCTATTTGCTGTATTCTTTAAAGCATATTTAGGAATGAAAAGTTAGTTTCCAGAGTGCCGTCATTTATTTAATACACGTTTTCTCCAGAATGTGCTTCCCAAAAGTTAAGAGTGCTTTTATTTATTTAAGAAATATGTTAATTTTTCTTTTCTTTTCTTTTTTTTTTTTTTTTTGAGACAAATTCTCACTCTGTTGCCCAGGCTGAAGTGCAGTGGCACAGTCTACTGCAGCCTCGACCTTCCAGGCTCCCACGACCCTCCCAGGCCCAAGCCATCCTCCCAATTTAGCCTCCACCATGCTCAGCTGAATTTTTATTTCTTGTAAAGACTGGGTATTGCCGTATTGCCCAGACTGGTCTCAAACTCCTGGGATTACTGTGCCCGGCCCACAGGAAATATGTTACTTTTTTTGAGATTTTTGTACAATTTGAGAACACAGATTATTTGCCCTACTCCCCCAACCCCCAGTGATACAGACCTGGTTTCATTGCACTGAGAGAAAAAAATTAGTTTCTTAATTTATGTTGCTTTTCTGCCTTTTTGAGATTGAGTGCTTTGACTTTTCTCTTGTTTTTGTATTTGCTGTATATGTGTTGTTCTTACTTAATTTCTTATTATGGTTTAAACTTGCATCTGTAAATTATTTATTAGCTAGCTTTATGACTTGGGCAAGTTACCTTATCTCTCTGCTCCTTAGTTTCCCTCTTTATAAAATGAGGATAATAATATTACCTACTTTGTAGAGTTGAGTAAGATTAATGACTAATAAATGGTGAAGCACTTAGAATAGTACTCTATACATATTGGCTGTTAAAATTATAAGCAAGGACCTGGACTTCTCCCCTCCATTAATTGTAACTCTTCATTTTTATAATTTTTTCATAAATAGTATATCTCTCAGCATATAACAGAACTTTGTATTAAGGAATAATAAATATCACCATGTATGTAATTCTTTATTATAAACATAAATTTGCTTCTTGTTAAAAACAGAGTATCGTTTTCTTGCCTCAGATTGAGCTTGAAAAAAATTAGTAGAAAGTGGGCCCTTTTGGCTGGGTGCGGTGGCTCATGCCTGTAATCCCAGCACTTTGGGAGGCCGAGGCGGGCGGATCATGAGGTCAGGAGATCAAGACCATCCTGGCTAACACGGTGAAACCCCGTCTTTACTAAAAAATACAAAAAAATTAGCCGGGCATGGTGGTGGGTGCCTGTAGTCCTCGCTACTCGGGAGGCTGAGGCAGGAGAATGGCGTGAACCCAAGAGGCGGAGCTTGCAGTGAGCCGAGATTGCGCCACTGCACTCCAGCCTGGGCGACAGGGCGAGACTCCATCTCAAAAAAAAAAAAAAAGAAAAGAGAAGAAAGTGGGCCCTTTTCTGTGTTTTATAGGTACCCACACACCACTGAATGTAGGTCATCGTTTAAATTCTGAGTGTACTTCCAAATCTAGTGCAGTTATGTAGAACAAAACAGTTTGTATGGAACTAGAAGTGTTACTGGAAAGGTAAACACTGTAGTTGGTAGCAAACTGATCAGTTAAAGTGATGGATCAGTGAAGATTTGGGGGTTGCTGGTTTTTATTTAACACTCAGTTGTTTCAGAGTGATTACTCCTGAAGCAAAGTTATTTAGAACATAGATATGTTAAGAAATTTCGTATTCCTTTCCACTTAAACCTCTTGAGAAAGGAAGCATTTCTTCAGGGATAGTTAGCTATGTGAGTGCTACATGAATTTTAGTCATTATTACTGTGGCGACTATATGATAACCAAAAGCAGGAGTCTCACACTTTAGTTTCAGATTTGTGCCGTTATTGATTACATTTTTAAAATGAGATTGCCCTCTTTCTTGCTAAACTGTCATATATATATAAGCCCATTAAATTGATTTTTATGCCTCTTTTCCTTTTTTTTTTTTTTTAACCTGTTAAGACTTTTTTTTTCTTTCTCATATTTACCCCTGCCTAAGCAAGGCCTCAACTCTCCACGGAAACCTTTAGTAAAAGGCAAAAAGATTTATTCATTATGAAGAGAAACCACAGCATGTGTGACAGGACTTTCTGTAATTATAAGTTAGTGGTTCAGTGCCAGGGGTTAGATTTTCTTAACTTTTACATTTAGTAGGATTATTGATAATTCCTAAGTTGTATCCTTAAATCATATTTTTTGGACATTAGGGATCTGCTTCCAACACTTAATTATACTAGTAAAAGGAATAGCAACATTCACTGGATTTCTTATTTTTGAGATTCTTTCATTCCTGCCCTACCCCAAGCAGGAGGTCTGTCTGCAGTGGAAGAGAATGAAACCAGAATGAGGCCAAACAAGTAAAGAGGAGCATGAGATAGAGATGGATCCCATGGCACTGTGCCTTTGAGGCCCTGGTCCTGAAGTTTTTTTCCTTGTTTCTATGCAGCATCTCATTATCCTGTGAGCCATCAAATTCTGATTTTTGGGCTGGGTGCCGTGGCTCGCACCTGTAATCACAGCACTTTGGGAGGCTGAGGCAAGACGACTGCTTGAGCCCAGGAGTTGGAGACCAGCCTGGGCAACGTAGGGAGACTTGTCTCTACAAAAAATAAAAAAATTAGCCAGGTGTGGTAGCACACGCCTGTGGTCCCACCTACTTGGGGTGCTGACATGGGAGGGTCCCTTGAGTCTGGAAGGTCAAGGTTGCAGTGAGCCGTGATCACGTTACTGCACTCTAGCCTGGGTGACAGAGTGAGACCGTGTCTCAAAAAATTTTTTTTTTAATTTTGTGTAAATTAGCTTGATTTGGGTTTTTTTTTTTTACTTACAACTGAGAATTTTGACCAGTATATTTAATGTTAGTATGACTATTTCTCCAGTGGGCTTTCTACGTATTTAAAAATAGTTTGGACTTTCAGAGTAAACATTAATATACGTAGGTACACTCAGTTTATATATGAGATAATATTCAGGATCAGTGGAGTGAAAATAGTAAAGTATCTTCCATTTTTCAATGGCTTAGAGGGAAAAGTGTTCATAATGGGTATAGAATAAATCAGTATTCCTTTCCCATTATTTATGCTTATACAGTGTAGAAGTTTCCCCTAAAGAGCTTATCACCATAGTAAGTACAAAAGCAAAGATATAAAGTCAGTACTTTTCACTGGTTAGGCATAAGTATCCTCTTTATTGTTTTCTTACAAAGTAGCTATGATAACCATATAAAAGGGTCAGAAAGAGGAGGGGAGAAAAACTCGGTGAAAAGTCAGACAAGAGGAAATGAAGAGGTGAGGTATGTATAGTAAGCATTAGTGAACTTGTAGTAATTGCTTTTCCATGGATTGCCCACTTGTGGATTAAATGTTAGACTTCTGCAAAATGAGTTGATGATAGAGTTGAAGAAAAGTCTTAATTTTTTTTCTCTATGCTAAGGTTAAAGTTGATAGGGTTAATTAGGTATTAAGAGCAGTTTTCTTGTCTTTTTATTATTTATGTTTATGAATGAATGAATGAATGAAGAAATGAATGACAAAGTCTCGCTTTGTCACCCAGGCTGGAGTGTAGTGGCATGATCATAGCACACTGCCGCCTCAAACTCCTGGGCTCAAAGGATCCTCCTGCCTCATCCTCCCAAGTAGCTGGGATTATAGGTGTGTGCCACCATGCCTGGCTAATTTTAAAATTTTTAGTAGAGATGGGTTCTCGCTATGTTGCCCAGGCTGATCTAGAACTCAAGCGATCCTCCTGTGTCAGCCTCCCAAAGTGCTAGGAGGATTGCAGGCATGAGCCACCAAGCCTGGCCTTGTCTTGCTTTTTAATAAGCTGTTGTCATTATGTTGCCTTTCAAAATCCAGTTCTTCTTTACCACCCCATTTGCCTGGAGGTAATGCATTAGGTGAGAATGAAAGGTGAGTACCTAAAAGATTCAGAACTGGAAGCCTTTAATAGGATCAGTGTGTAGGAGCTGCAGAGAATATGAAGGACTTTTAAATATTCCAGTCCCAAAATAAACTTGACCATTGGTCAGTATTGTGGTAAGCTAAGTATTTGAGATGTCTGTGCTACATCATCCAACTCTTGGCCTGAACTGTTTTAGCTGGCTTGCCTATATAAATTGAAACTTCCTTTAATACTTAACTGTGAGTTAAACATAGTTCTGGAGCTCCATCGAAAGGGTCTTAGTCGGCCAGGCACAGTGGCTTACACCTGTAATCCCAGCATTCTGGGAAGCTGAGGCAAGAGAATCATTTGAGGCCTGGAGTTTGAGACCAGCCTGGGCAACATTGCAAGACCCCCTCTATCAAATAATAATAATAATAATTATCCAGCTGTGGTGGTGCTCACCTGTGGTCCCAGCTACTCAGGAAGCTGAGGTAGGAGAGTTGCTTGAGCCCAGGACATCAAGACAGCAGTGAGCCATGATTGCACCACTGCACTCTAGCCTGGGTAACAGCGAGACCCCTGTCTCAAAACAAAAACAAAAACAATGGGTCTTAGTTATACAGATCTTCTTAATCATTCCTAAAGCGTACATTCCAAGTTTATATTTACAGTAAAGTGATCTGTATCCCAAAGCATGTTTCCACTGGTTACTAATTTGGGGCAAGTCATTAACTTCTCAGAACCCTTCTGTAACTAAGATTTGGGGAAAATGCTTGTCTTAACCAGAGCACATATGTATACCTTTGACTTTTTTGCTGCCACATGGTTAAAAAATCAGCCTTAGAGAGGCATAATTTGCACAAATTTTGCCTTTTTTCTAGGATGTAATATAAATGAAATCATACAGGATATATTATTTTGTGCCTGTCCTCTTTCATTTTAGCATAATGCTTTGAGAATCATTCATATTGTTAAAAGTAGTAGTTACTCCATTTAATTGCTAAGTCGTAGTCCATTGTATGGATATTCCACAATTCCTTTATTTACTAGTTAATGGATATTGGGTTTTTTTTTCCAGGTTTTGGGTTTATTTATTTATTTATTTGAGACGGAGTCTCGCTCTGTCGCCCAGGCTGGAGTGCGGTGGCGAGATCTCGGCTAATTGCAACCTCCGCCTCCTGGGTTAAAGCTATTCTCCTGCCTTAACCTGCTGAGTAGCTGGGACTACAGGCACATGCCACCACACTTGGCTAACTTTTTGTATTTTTAGTAGAGATGGAGTTTCACCGTGTTAGCCGGGTTGGTCTCGATCTCTTGAGCTCGTGATCCGCCCACCTCAGCCTCCCAAAGTGCTGGATTACAGGCGTGAGCCACCATGCCCGGCCCGGTTTTTGGCTATTATGAATAAAGCTCTTATGAATATTTGCAACATAGATCTTTGTATGGACATATATTTTCATCTCTCTTGGTTAAAAATCCAGGAGTAGAAATTGCAGGATTGTAGGGTAAGTGTGTTTATGGTTTTTAAAATAACGGCCTATTTTGCATTCCCACTGGCAATGCATGAGAATTCCAGGGCTCCAAATCCATGTTGATGCTTGGTATTGTCATTCTTACTAACTTAAGTCATTCTAGTGGGTCTGTAGTAATACATCATCATGGTTTTAGTTTGTAATTTCCAGATGACTAATGTTGATTATCTTTTCATGTGCTTATTTGCCATTTATATATCTTTGGTGAAGTGTCTGTTCAAATCTTTTGCTTATTAAAAAAAGTAGGTTGTTTTTTGTTTATTGTGAGTTCATAAAGTATTCTGAATATGAGTGCTTTATAACAGGTTTTGCAAATTACATGTTTTGCAAATATGTTCTTGTAATTTGTGGCTTGCCTTTTCATTCTTAACAGTGTCTTTCAGAGAGCAAAAAATCTTTATGTAGTCAGTTATTTTTTTTTTCTTTTTGAGTTAATGACCTTTATATCCTATCTAAGGAATTGTCTCTAAACCTAAGGTCACTAATATTTTCTTTAATTTTATTCTGGAAGTTTATAGCTTTGTTTGACATTTAGGTCTGTGAAGCACTTCAAATTAATACTGAGAGAGGTAAGTGTAGGCTTGCTTTTTTGTATATACTGTGAATATCTGAGTTTTCCTCTGAGCAGTGCTTCAGTTGCAGCTCACAAAATGACATATTGTGTACTACTATTCAGTTTGAATATTTTCTAATTTCTCTTTTAATGTCTTTTTTGGCCTATGAATTATGAAAGTGTAATGTTTAACTTCCTGTAGATATTTTATTGTTACTAATTTAATTCCGTTGTGGTCAGAGAACATACTCTGTAGGATTTCAGTCTTTTTCAGGATTTCAGAATTTGAGATTTGTTTTGTGGTAAGGCATATGGTCTATTGTGGTGAATGTTTTGTGTCTTTGAAAAGACAAATATTTGGTTCTACCAGTTTTGTCTCATATATTTTGAAGTTCTGTTTTTAGGTACATACATATTTAGGATTGTTATGTCTTCTCAGTAAATTCATTCTTTTATAATGACTTGTCCCACTTTATTTTGATAATATTTGCCATCCCCTAGGCTACTTTAACATGAATATAACTCTTGTAGCTTTATTACTACAGTATTTACATAATTTTTTCCCATCCTTTTACTTTTAGTCTGTGTATATATTTGCAATGCATTTCTTGTAATTAGCACATAGTTAGGTCTTGCTTTTTTATTTAGGCTGACAGTCTCCTTCATTCATTCATTCGTTCATTCATTGAGATGGAGTCTCGCTCTGCCACCCAGGCTGGAGTGCAGTGGTGAGATCTTGGCTCACTGCAACCTCCGGCTCCCGGGTTCAAGTGATTCTCCTGCCTCAGCCTCCTGAGGAGCTGGGATTACAGGCGCCTGCCACCATGCCCAGCTAATTTTTGTATATTTTGTGTTTTGTATATTTACCCCTGTGTAGGCAAAGCTGGTCTCGAACTCCTGACTTTAGGTGATCCACCCGCCTCGGCCTCCCAAAGTGCTGGGATTACAGGTGTGAGCCACTGCGCCCAGCTGACAGTCTCCTTTTAATTGTTGTTATTAAATGGTGCGTTTACTCTGAGTTTGAGTATCCATATGGTTAGGTTTCAGTCTACGATTTGTTTTCTATTCATCCCATCTATTCTTTTCTGTCATTTTTTGAATGAAAGATTTTGTAATATTTCATCTTATCCCCTCTTTTAGTGGAGATATACTTATTTGTTTTATTTTTTCCTGTGGCTGCTCTACAGTAGAGTAGATACCTTTAACTTACGACATTCTGCCTTCAAATTATATACCACTTAACGTATAGGAATCCTATGGTGTTATGTCTCCATTTTCCTGTCTTCTGTTCTTTTTGCTATTGTCATACATTTTACTTTTGGATATGTTAGAAAATCCATAATTCAACATTAGGCTTGTTTTTATTTAAAGCTTTGTTCAGCTGGGCCTGAAGAGGAGCCTTTGCCCTAGGGCTAGTGTAGCCATGTTTATAAAGGTTTCAGCTGAATGGCCTGAGTTTAAGTAAGGTCTCTTTAATCAGTCAGAAGGAGAATGCCTGTGTAAACTCTGGTAGTTGTGTTTATAGTTCCCAAGTAGTTGCTTGTTACCCAATGGTTGTTCTTTGCCCACCCTCGTGAAATCTCACCTAATACATGTGCAGCTAATTTAGTAAAGATGTAATAGTGCCTCACAAATTACAGCTGCTTCAGCCTTCTGAAACACATTTAAGTTTCTGATTGGGTTTCCACTCTCCCTAGATTCTCAGTTTCTCCCTTTCTGACTGGGGTCTGGAAACTGCCTGAAAATACAAAGCTTGGACAATCATAGGGCACAGGTAATTTGCTTGTCTTCTCTCAGGGATCACAGTTTGGTGCTGTCTGTTGTCCAGCATCCAAGAATAGCTGTTTCATGTATCTTGTCCAGTTTTTTAGTAGTTTTGGTGGAAGGGCTAGTCTCAGGTTACTCCATCATGGTCAGACTAATTTAACTTTTTATAAATAAATATAAGGTTTGCATGATAAAGGCTATTATAGCCTACTTCATAAATTAATACATTGCATTCTGCAGGCAGTGTTTTGCACCATTTGTCCTGGCTTAGCTGATACTCATGTTCTAATTGTTCATTATAGGATTTTATGTAAAAAAATAAATGTTTAGCCTTCGTAATGGGATGGTTAACAGTACCTTGGATCTGCTACTTTACCAATTGCTCCCTAATGCCTACAGTTGATTGCCAGCACTATCTCACTGCCCCGTGTAACTGCAGTAGTTTGAGCTTTAAGATATAATGTCACTAATTATGGATTATTCTGTTCTTGTTCTATAATATCCCAGTATCTTCAGCAGAAGATTCTGTATTGGCTCCCACCAGCTGGTATTTACTAGAATGTGGAAATAATTCAAACAGGAGGACTGTGCTTTTAAAAACCTGCTTTAACATTAGAAGAGGAAAAGTGATTGTAAATGGCTATTTTTCATGTAAAGGAGGGATTAAATTTTCATATCTATTGTTTAAAGAAATCTGTAGCCAAAGGTGTCTGTTTTTAGTTGGGTCATTGTATAGGACTATAGACTTCAGTTTTGTATTCTTAGTAATATTACCCCCTTCACCTCCCCTGATCACCCAAGAAAAGATCCTTCATATAAGATTTTAAAAATTGCACTGGAGGAGCCAAGTGGCTCATGCCTGTAGTCCCAGCTACTCACTACCTGGGAGGCTGAGGTGGGAGTATTGCTTCACCCCAGGAGTTCAAGGCCCAAGGCCAGCCTGGGCAACATAGAACTCGTTTCTTAAAAAAAAAATTGCACTGGGATTTGCTTTAAAAGTTGCAATACATACCTAGTATGTTTTCTAATCATAATGTGCAATTTAAAAAAAAGTGTAATTTTTACCTGCCTTCTAATTTGAGCCTTTATTGTTCACCAGTAGGTTTATTTCACCTGAACAAGTCTTTGTGCCATGGCATCACCAAAGGAATAGTGCCAGTATTTATTGACAAATGAGGACAAATAGTTTTTCCACATTTCATTGCCTTCATTGTTACTAGGTAAACAGTAGAAGCTTATAAAAATATTGTGCATTTAATACCTTTTTGGTTTCCTTTTATACTTGTTAAAAGTCATTTATACGTAAATTGACATACTGTGTCCATGATATGTATGGATAAGTAAGATCTTTGTGTAGCTTGAAGATCTTATGAGTAAATAGCATTTCCTAACTATTAAATGGGATTTGAATAGCTGTCAAGGGATTACTTGATACAGAGAAGTTGCTAATTTATTTTGAAATTGTAAAATACATTTTCCCCTCTGAAATCACGAAATGCCTCATATTGCTAATGCAGTGAGTTTAAGTGTTTAATTTAGAAAAGATTAGTAACTACTGGTGTTATTTGGCATGAGACGAACCTGGAAGGGAAGTGTTGAGGGGCATCATCTGTATTTGGCACTGTTTAGAACTTTCTTTAGAGGCGTATAGTGCTTTCTTATACTAATATTCCAGTGTATGCCTGAATAGCACTTTTCTTCTTGTATTGAAAAATAAGTCCATGGTGTCAAGCAGGCATCTCTAAAGTGGCCATCTGATTTAAAATAGCTTCCATAAGTTCTAATTAATTTTGCATGTTTTAGTTTCTCTTTTTGATAGCAGGTAGTAGCTCTCTGAAGCATTCCCTCTGCCTTGAAACATCTTTCTTTTTCATATATTTGCTGTTTTCCTTTGTGAGACTTAGGCTTATAATACAATGAGTATTTAAGTGCCACCTATTTACTAGGCACTGTTAGGTTATAGGCTCTGTAGATGTAGTGGTGAACAAGATCTCCGTTGTTACTCAGTTTGTAGACTATGAAGGACAAGGAATAAGGGTTGGAGAATTACTCATGTATTAAATATATGTTGCTTTTTGGAGGCAAATGGATAAAATATTTAGAATGGTTAAGATAGTCTTCTGCTTTCTTTGGATTCACTAGAGGTTTTATCATAATCTGTCTCATATCATTTCATATGTTAAGAGTAAAGGGAATTTTAATGAAATATGTTACTACTGGTTGTGGATTCTAAAAGGTAGAAGGACAAAATATTATTTGCCTTTAAGAATACAAAGAAAGGATTGTCCGTTTGTGTGGTTAGTTGAATTGTCTTATTTCCTATTTATTTATTTTTTTATTGCTGAGATCTCACTTTGTTGCCCAGGGTGATTTTTAACTCATGCCCTCAAGTGATCTCCTGCCTGGGCCTCCCAAAATGCTGGAATTACAGGCCTGAGCCATCTCGCCCCAGCCTATTTCTTATTCTCCCTACAAGGGACATTTTAATGTAAGGCAAAAATATAAAATTATCACTCATAATGTTTTTTCAGAAAATATATGACTGCACGGTTTTGTAGTTTTCTTAGCAGTCACTGGGTCATTAAGTTACCTCATTTTTTGCTTCTTGTTCTTCCTTTTTTTCTGGGGGAGAAAGTTTTCTCTAGGTCTCATCTCTTAATTCTTTAGCAAGGCATATTTTTATTCATCATGCCATAACTGTATATATACTTAAAAGTAAATGACATTTTGTCTTACCATGGATTTCTCACATATCTGGTGAAGTGGTTTAAACTGTCCAATTTTATGTACATTGAAAGCAAAAGCTAGCTGAGAAAGGAAAGTTGTTGTCATCAAGAGGCTGAAATTACTGTCATAAAACAGTGATAAATACCAGATGGGATATGTGATCCTTGAAATTTAATAAATATTTTTGGACTATTAATTTATATTCACTTTTGGGCATGTTTTTTTTTGAGACATGGTCTCTATGGCCCAGGATGGAGTGCAGTCATGTAATCATGGCTCATTGCAGCCTCAGCCTCCTGGGCTCAAGCGATCTTCCCACCTCAGCCTCCTCAGTAGCTAAGACTACGGGCATGTGCCACCATGCCTAGCTAATTAAAAAAAAAAAAAAAAAATGTTTTGTAGAGATGGAGTCTCACTGTATTGCTCAGGCTAGTCTCGAACTCCTGAGCTCAAGCAGTCCTCCTGCCTCACCCTCCCATAGTATTGGGATTACAGGCATGAGCCACTGCACCCAGCCTGGTTTTAATCTTTAGGAAATATTTTTCTAGGTTAAACTCAACACAGTATTTTTACATGTATTTCAGAATCTAAATTTATTAGGATACTGGCTGATGACTTACATGCTTTTATTATTAAGATTTAGGCTCCCGGCACTTTGGGAGGCCGAGGCGGGCAGATCATGAGGTCAAGAGATCGAGACCACCCTGGCCAACATGGTGAAGCCCTGTCTTTACTAAAAATATGAAATTAGCTGGGCATGGTGGCACGTGCCTGTAGTCCCAGCTACTTGGGAGGCTGAGGCAGGAGAATCGCTTGAACCTGGGAGGCAGAGGTTGCAGTTAGCTAAGATCACGCCACTGCGCTGCAGCCTGGGCGACAGAGCAAGACTCCGTCTCAAAAAAAAAACAAAACAAAAAAACAAAAAAAAAATAGGCAATTTGCTTTAAAAATTAGATAACTCATGAAATCGTTGGTTATTCCTTATTAGCTAAAAAAATTATTAGAGCACTGTATATTATGCTAGTTAAATGACTCATTTCTGCTAGTTAAACCATCTATAATAGGCTACAGAACACATTTTGCTGGAGTATGTAAAACTAAGCCCACCAGGAAACTTATGGCTGAAATTAAACAGAATCTTGCTAACCTTGTGTGTGTATTCAGTTTTGGTACCTGAAAGAATCTGTGGTATTTAGAATATTTGAATGTTATATTTGTTTGGATGTTTATATTTTATATTTACATGACAAAAAGGATATGGTTGCTATTTAAACTTTTTGAATGGTAGGAAAATAATCTTAGGCACAGGAAATCATGACAAGACCAGTGTTGTAGAACTATTATGGATAAAGCTTTTTTTTTTTTTTTTAACTTTATGTATAAGTAATTCTCTAGAGCAGAAATTACTCAAGCTTTCAGTGGTATAAATTGCATTTGGCCTAAAGGTTGATACTGACCAAATACAAAAGATTTTGCAGCTTCTCCTAATTTTCTTGTACCTTTTGATATTCTTTGAAGATACCTAATGGTTATTTAATTTCTTCAGGTTTTACTAAATTTTGTTCATTCTAAAGACTTTTAAAAAGCTTACACATCCAATATGTCAGAGCTATGACAAAAATGCCAGGTTTTTTTTAGGGGGCTGTGGGGGTGGCGGGGGTGGTCCTGTAATAATGCTACAGTATCTTGATGGACATCCTGTTAATACTTTGGGGAATGTGTTAGTTTGTTTTGTATTGCTGTGAAGGAATACCCAAGGCTGGGTAGTTTATAAAGAAAAGAGTTTTATTTGGCTCGAAGTTCTGCAGGCTGTACAAGAAGCATGGCACCAGTATCTGCTTCTAGTGAGGCCTCAGGAAGCTTCCAATCATGTTGGAAGGCGAAGGGGAAACAGGCATGTCATGTGGCGAGAGGGAGCGAAACAGAGAGGAGGAGGTGACAGGCTCTTTTTAAACAACCAATTCTCACGTGAACTAACAGAGCGAGAACTTGCTTATTACCTAGGGGAGGGCACCAAGCCATATTAGGGATCTGCCATCATAACCAGATAGCTTCCACTAGGCGCCACCTCCAACGTTTGGGATCACATTTCACCATGAGATTTGGAGGGGACAAATATCTAAACCATGTCAAGGAGTTTCTTTTGGGAGAGCTTAGGATCTTATTTTATTACTTTTTAATAGATGATTCATTTATTTTCTGAAATTCCTATTTTACTTTACTGTGTCTTTTTGAATTGTACAGTTCTGTGGCATTTAAATACTTTCATATTGTTGTGCGGTGGTTACCACCACCTTCTCTAGAACCTTTTCATCTTTCTCAACTGAAACTCTGTACTTATTAAAGACTAACTCCCCATTCAATCCTCTTCCTAGTCCTTGGCCATTACCATTCTACTTTCTATCTTTGTGAATTTAACTACTGTACATACCTCCATATAAGTGGAATAATATTTGACCTTCTGTGACTGGCTTATTTCACTTAACATAATGTCTTCAAGGTACATCCATGTCTTTTTTTTTGAGACAGAGTGTCACTCTGTTGCCCAGGCTGGACTGCAGTGGTGCCATCTTGGCTCGCTGCAACCTCCATCTCTTGGGTTGAAGCAAATTCTTGTGCCTCAGCCTCCCAAGCAGCTGGGACTACAAGTATGCGGCACCACACCAGCTAATTTTTGTATTATGTCTTTTTTTTTTTTTGAGGTGGAGTTTCGCCCTTGTCACCCAGGCTGCAGTGCAGTGTCACCATCTATGCTCACTGCTACCTCTGCCTCCTGGGTTCAAGTGATTCTCCTGCCTCAGCCTCCCGAGTGCTGGGATTACAGGCACCCGCCACCTTGCCCAGCTAATTTTTAGTAGAGACGGGGTTTTGCCATGTTGGCCAGGCTGGTCTCAAACTCCTGACCTCAGGTGATCCTCCCGCCTTGACCTCCCAAAGTGCTGGGATTACAGCTGTGAGCCACCGCACCCGGCCTGTATCATGTCTTTTAAAGACTGAAAAATACTCCATTGTGTGTAGACTCTACATTTTGTTTATCCATTGATCTATTGAGGGACAGTTGAGTTGCTTCTGCTTTTTGGCTGTTGTGAATAATTCTCCTATGAATGTTGGTGTACAAATATCTGTTTAAGTAACTGCTTTTACTTCTTGTGGGTATATACCTAGAATTGGAATTATTTTTGTTTACCCATTTATCCATTGATGGACAGTTGGGTTGCTTCTACTTTTTAGCTATTGTGAAGAATGCTCCTATGAACATTGGTATACACATATCTGTTCAAGTCTCTGCTTTTACTCCTTTTGGGTATATACTGAGAAGTGGAATTACTGGATCATATGGTCATTCTGTGTGTGAATTTTTTGAGAAATCTCTATTTTCTACAGTAGCTGTACCATTTTACATTCCTACCAGCAATGCACAAGGATCCACACACCCCAGCCAACACTTAAAAAAATTTAAAATAGCCATCATAATGGGTGTGAAGTGGTATCTAATTGTAGTTTTGACTCACATTTCCCTAATGACTAGTGTTTTGTTTTTTTTTTTTTTTTTTTTGAGACTGGGTCTCACTCTGTCACCCAGACTAGAGTGCAGTGGGGTGATCAGGGCTCATTGCAGCCTCAACCTTCTGGGCTCAATCGGTTCTCCCACCTTAGCCTCCAGAGTGGCTGAGACCACAGGCACACGCTACCACATCCAGCTAAATTTTTTTTTTTTTTTTTTTGAGACAGAGTCTTGCTCTGTTGCCCAGCCTGGAGTGCAGTGGTGCCATCTTGGCTCACTGCAAGCTCCGTCTCCTGGGTTCATGCCATTCTCCTTCCTCAGCCTCCCGAGTAGCTGGGACTACAGGTGCGTGTCACCACTCCCAGCTAATTTTTTGTAGTGTTTTTTTTTTTTTTTTTTTAGTGGAGACGGGGTTTCACCATGTTAGCCAGGATGGTCTCAATCTCCTGGCCTCGTGATCCACCCTCCTCAGCCTCTCAAAGTGCTGGGATTACAGGCGTGAGCCACCATGCCCAGCTTGTATTTTTTTATGTAGACATAGGGTTTTGCCATGTTTCCCAGGCTGGTCCCAAACTCCTGGGCTCAAGTGATCTGCCCACCTTGGCCTCCCAAAGTGCTGGGACTATAGGAGTGAGCCATTGCGCCTGGCTGACGAGGGATGTTTAGTATCTTTTCTTGTATGTATTGGCCTTTTGTGCTTCTTTGGAACAATGTCTATTCAAGTCTTTATTAGTTTTCTCAGGCTACCATAACAAAATATCACACTCTGGGTGGCTTAAACAACAGAAATAAGTCTGGCAGGGTTTGATTTTTGGTGATGGCTCTCTTCCTAGAGTGAGCTCTCTGGTGTCTTGTCTTTTAAGCACACTAATCCTATTGGATCAAGGATCCATCTGCATGACCTTATTTAACCTTAATTACATCTTACAGGTGTAATTAAGGCCCTATCTTCAAATACAGTCATATTAGGGGTTAGGGTTTCAACATTTCAATTTCAAGGGGCCAAAAAGAGCCCATATCAAAGCCCTTTGCCTACTTGTGAATTGGATTGGTTTTTGTTCTTGAGTTGTAAAAATATATTCTAAATATTCCTTAACAGATATGTGATTTGCAGATATTTTCTCCATTCTATGAGTTTCCTTTTGTACTCTGTTGATAGTGCCTTTTGGTGCACAAAAGGTTTTCATTTGGATAAAGTTAGTTTTTTCTTTTTTAGCCTGTACTTTTGGTGTCTTATCCAAGAAATCATTGCCAAATGCTATGTCATGAAGCTTTTCCCCTGTTTTCTTCCAAGAGTCTTATAGTTTTAGCTCTTATAGTTAGGTCTTTGATCCATTTGAGTTAATTTTTAAATTAACTCATGTTAATTAAAAATAGTTAATTACATATGATCTAAAATAAAGGTCCAACTTCATTATTTTGCATATGGATATTCAGTTTTCTCAATACCATTCATTGAAAAGACTGTCCTTTTCCCATTGCATGGTCTTGGTATCCTTGTTGAAAATCATTTGACCATATATGTAAGCGTTTATTTCTGGGCTGTCTACTTTATTCTGTTGGCCTATATGTCTGTTTTTGTGTGAGTTTCCTCACTGTTTTGTTTACTGCTGCTTTGTAGTAAGTTTTGCAATCAGTGTGAGTTCTTCAACATTGTTCTTTTCAAGTTTACTTTGGCTATTTGGGGATCTTTGAAATTCCGTGTGAATTTTAGACTGAAATTTTCTGTTTCTGCATAAAATACCATTGGGATTTTAATAGGGATTGCATTAAATCTGTAGATCACTTTGGGTAGTATTGACATCTTCACAATGTAAAGTCTTCCAATCCATGAACACATGATATTTTTTCATTTATTTGTGTATTCTTTATTTTGGGAGTGATTTGTAGTTTTCAGTATAATTGTCTTTTGCTTCCTTGGTTAAGTTTATTTCTAAGTAATTATTTTTAATGCTATTGTAAATGGAATTTGTTAATTTTTTTGGCTTGTTCATTGTTAGTGTATATGTATATTTTTTGTATTTTGAACCAAGAATAGAATTGCTAGATTTGACAGTTTATAATTAATTTGGCTGTCCATACTAATATTGATAATAGATATAATTGTCCAAGTAAAATAGGCTTTTAAAATGTTTGGCATGAAATAATTTGAGAAGCATTTCCCCTTTAAATTTATTTTATTTTTTTTGGAGACAGAGCAAACTCTGTCACCCAGGCTAGAGTGCAGTAGCACAATTACTGCTCACTGTAGCTGGCTCCTCCCAGGCTCAAGGGATCCTCCCACCTTATCCTCCCTAGTAGCTGGGACCAGAGGTGTGCATCACTATGCCTGGCTAATTTTATTGTTTTTTTTTGTAGAGATGGAGTCTGACTATGTTACTCAGGTCGGTCTCACACTCCTGGGCTCCAGCAGTCCTCCTGCCTCAGCCTCCCAAAGTATTGGGATTACAGGTGTGAGCTACTGCTGCCAGCCTGAATTTTTTGGCGTCACTGTTAATTTGCATGTGCTATGTTCTTTCTGGATATATTGGACTGGTAGCTTGCAAACAGCCTAACCCTTGGAGATAAGTTGATTTAAAATTAAGAGTAGTTGTAGTGGATAATTGCAGAGGCTCTTAAAAGAGTAAATTTCATTTTAAAAAGAAGGAACCAGGAGTAAGAATGTAAAAATATTACCTACCTTTTTATTGGTTTTCCTTAAAAAAAAAAAAAAAACAGCTTTGTTGAGCTATAATTCATAGGCCATAAAACTCATTTTTAAATATAAAACTCTCTTAAAGTATGCAATTAGGGCCAGGCATGGTTGCTTATGCCTGTAATCCCAGCAATTTGGGAGGCTGAGATTGGTGGATCACTTGAGATTAGGAGTTTGCGATCAGCCTGGCCAACAAGACAAACCCCTGTCTCTACTAAAATCACAAAAAAATAGCTGGGTGTGATGGCGGGCACCTGTGGTCCCACCTGTTTGGGAGGCTGAGGCATGAGAATCTCTTGAACTCAAGATGCAGAGGTTGCAATGAGCTGAGATCAAGCCACTGCACTCCAGCCTGAGCCACAGAACAAGACTCGGTCTCAAAAAATAAAATAAAATAAAAATATACAGTGTAATGATTTTGGGCATGTTCAGAGTTGCACGGTCATAACTGCTATTTAATTTCAGAATCCCTAACAGAGACCTCATGCCCTGTAGCAGTTACTCCACTTTCCCACCCCTCTTTAGTCCTTCGTAACTGCTAGTTGATTTTCCCCTTCAATGCATTTACCTATTTTTGATATTTTATTTAAATAGAACCTTACATGTGGCCTTTTGTGCTGGCTGCTTTCATTTAGCATGAAAGCATTTTCATTTTCATCCATGTTGTAGCACATTATCAGTACTTAATTCCTTTTAATGGCTGAATAATAATCCATTGTATGTATGGATGTACCACATTTTGTTCATCCATCAGTGATCATTTGGGTTTTTGTTATTTTACTGTTGTGAATACTGGTACTTTTAATCTTTATGTACAGATTTTTGTGGGGACACATGTTTTCAGTTTTCTTGGGTATATACCTAGGAGTGAAATGGCTGAATCATTTGGTAACTGTATGTTTAACTTTTTGAAGAGCTACCACACTGTTTCCCACAGTGGAGCTATACCATGTCACATTCCTATCAGCAATTATTAGGATTTTAATTTCTCCACATTCTTGATTACATTTGTTATTATCTGCCCTTTTGATTTTAGTCATGCAAGTGGGTTTAAAGTGGTATCTCATTGTGGCTTTGATTTGTAATTCCTTAATGACAAATGATACTGGGCATCTTTCGTGTACTTATTGGTCATTTGTGTATCTTCTTTGCAAAAATGTTTATTTAGATTCTTTGCCTATTTTTAATTTGGAACTTAAAACAAATTGTTGTCATGGGAGTTCTTTATGTATTCTGGATACAAGTTCCTTATCCTTGGGTTGTCCTGATTGTGCCCTTTAAAGCACAAAAATGTTTAATTTTGATGAAATCCCATTTATTTCATTTTTCTTTAGCCACTAAATGCTTTTGGTTTTATATCTCAGAAACCATTGCCTAATCTAAGGTTATGAAGATTTACTCTTGTGTTTTCATGTAGAAGTTTAATAGTTTTTGTGCTTACATTTAGGTCTGAGGTCTATTTTGAGTTAATTTTTGTATATGGTGTGAGGTAGAGGTCTTATTTAATTCTTTGGTAGATGGATATTCAGTTGTCCCACCACCGTTTGTTGAAAACTGTTCTATCCTTGTTGAGTTGTTCTAGCATCTTTGTTAAATAACATCAATGTTAAATAAATGTGAAATACATTAACCATCTATGTAAGAGTTTATTTCTGGACTTTAAATTCTATTCCATTGATCTGTGTGTCTTTATGCTAGTACCACATTTTCTTGATAATTTCAAAACTTACTACAAGGATACACTTGAGAAATGTGAGTTATTCGGCTTTGTCCTTTTTTCATGGTTGTTTTGGTTATTCTGGGTCCCTTGTATTTCCACATGAATTTTAGGATCAGCTTGTTGATGTATGCAAAAAAGCTCACTGATAGAAAGATTGCATTGAATCTGCAGATAATTTTGTCAGTTTGTTGTCATCTTAAAAAGTTATCTTTAGATCAGTGAACAAGAGATGTTTCTATTTAGGTGGTCTTTAATTTTTTTCAAATAATGTTTTGTAGTTTTAAAACATTTTTGTTTTAAATCTTGTTTTTTTATTTTAATTTCGAGGTGTTTAGCCAATACTTCTGTTCTTAGTGGTAGTGGTAGAGGTTTATCAGAAAGAGAACTCAAATACCGATGGGCTTTCTAAAGCAGTGTGCGTGCAATAAGGTGCATGCATTGGGCACAGCAACACTTCTGAGAAATGATAGTAACATTCCTTGGATGAGACTCTTTAAGGGAGGAAAATGTATTATATTAGTTTCTTGTTTGCATCAGCACTTCCTGTAATTAATTTTCAGTATACAAGTAGGGGAAGAAATGCTCCTTTTAAAATACTTTTTTCTTTTTTTAAATTTTTTACCACAATCATGACTACATATCCTTGTAAAATATTAAAATGTAATGCTAAAATCTCTAGCCTTTTTTTTTTTTTTGAGATGAAATCTTGCTTTGTCGCCCCCACAGGAGTACAGTGGCATGATCTCGGCTCACTGCAAACTCCACCTCCTGGGTTCAAGCGATTCTCCTGCCTCAGCCACCCAAGTAGCTGGGACTACAGGCGCAAACCACCATGCCTGTCTAGCCATCATTTTTAATCCCGTTCTTTTCTCATCCTCTGTACGGGTAATCACTGTATTTTTTTTTTCTTTTTTCTTTTTTCTTTTTCTTTAGACAAAGTCTTGCTCTTGTCCCTCAGGCTGGAGTGCAATGGCACGATCTCTGGTCACTGCAGCCTCTGCCTCCTGGGTAGCGATTCTCCTGCCTCAGCCTCCCTAGTAGCTGAGATTACAGGCACCTGCCACCACGTCCAGCTAATTTTTGTATTTTTAATAGAGATGGGGTTTCATCATGTTGGCCAGGTTGGTCTTGAACTCCTGACCTCAGGTGATCTGCTGGCCTTGGCCTCCCAAAGTGCTGGGATTACAGGCGTGAGCCACTGTGCCTGGCCACATTTTTTTTCTTTTAGGCTTTCCCTCCAGTGCCCTTATGTATGTATGTACCACCAAATAATATGTAGCTTTCTTTTTTTCTCTTTCTTCTTTTTAAATATGCTGTACATTTACTCTATATATTTTTCCCCAATTGATGGATATTTAGGCTGTTTCTACTTTTTTGTTTTTACAAGCTGTTGGTGTGAAGTTTAAAAAAATTTTTTTTAAAAGTTTTTTTAAAATAGAGACGAAGTTTCAGCATGTTGCCCAGACTGATCCTGAACTCCTGGGCTCAAGTGATCCACCCTCCTTGGCCACCCAAAGTGCTAGGATTACAGGTGTGAGCCACCACTCCTGGCTCAAAGTTTTTAAAACATGCCTCAGGGAATATGTGTGCCGACTTTGTTGAAATATATCAAGAGAAGTAGAGTTACTTGGCTATATGGAATATGTAGTAGTAGTCATAGTATATTGTCAAGGTACTCTTCAAAGTAGCTTTAGCAGTTTTACCATTATCAAAAGTGTGTACAATTGCTCACTTTTGGCTGGGCACGGTGGCTCACGCCTGTAATCCCAGCACTTTGGGAGACCAAGGTAGGTGGATCACTTGAGGTCAGGAGTTCAAGATCAGTCTGGGCAACATGGTGAAACCCTGTCTCTACTAAAAAATAAAAAAATTAGCTGGTTGTTGGGAGGGCGCATGCCTGTAATCCCAGCTACTTGGGAGGCTAAGGCAGGAGAATCGCTTGAGCCTGGGAGGCAGAGGTTGCAGTGAGCCAAGATTGTGCCATTACACTCCAGCCTGGGCGATAGAGCAAGACTCCATCTCAAAAACAAACAAAAAACACTCATTTTTCCACCAGTGCTAGTACTTGAAATTAAGCAACATCTTACTTTTCTGCCAATCTTTTTGATGGAAAACAGTTTCTTTATTGTTTTAATTTTCATTTTTTCTGATTATTTATGAAGTTGAGATGTTTTCATATATATGTTGAACATTTGCATTCTTCTGTAATTTTTTTTGGTCTGTTTTTCAGGTTTTTTCTCTCTCATGGATTTTTATTTTTTTTTAGACAGAGTCTTGCTCTGTCACCCAGGCTGGAGTGCAGTGGCGCAATCTCGGCTCACTGCAACCTCCGCCTCCCGGGTTCAAGTGATTCTCCTGCCTCAGCCTCCCGAGTAGCTGGGACTACAGTTGCGTGCCACCATGCCCTGCTAACTTTTTTTTGTATTTTAGTAAAGACGGGGTTTCACCGTGTTAGCCAGGATGGTCTCAATCTCCTGACCTTTTGATCCGCCCATCTTGGCCTCCGAAAGTGCTGGAATTACAGGTGTGAGCCACTGTGCCCGGCCTTATAGAAGGTTTTTTAAATGGAAATGCTCAACTCTTTTTAGATTATTATTCTACACTTACTGGGAAGGTCTGAATTTTGACTGAACTGTTATAGCATTGGACAAGTGTTTGAGAGGTGTGAGTGCTGTATGGAGAGTACAGCAGGTAAGAAGAGCCCTAGTAACTGTGGACGGCGCATAGATTGGGTTCCAGACGCATAGCCTTTCAATTTTTGTCTTTCAGTTGAATCAATTCAGTGAGTTCCTTTCATACTATTTGATTTCCAGATAATTTTTTAAAGCCGTAGGGAGTGCGTTTGTGTAATATTTTTGCTTTTGAAAGTCAGTTTATTAAGGTAAATTGTATACAACAAAATTCACTTCGTATATTTTGGAAAATATATACAGTTATAAAATCACCACCTGATTAAGATGTAGAATATTTCCATTACTGCAAAAATAATTCCAGGTGCCCTTTGGCCATTAATTCTCTCTACTGCTCAGTGAACCACTGATCATATCT
This sequence comes from Pongo abelii, assembly GCF_028885655.2. Lineage (NCBI taxonomy): Eukaryota > Metazoa > Chordata > Mammalia > Primates > Hominidae > Pongo > Pongo abelii. Next base: position 36,364,148 of record NC_085929.1, read on the forward strand.
CCATCACTGTAGGTTAGTTTTGCCTCTTGTAGAATTTAATATAAATGGTCATCCCAGATCTTTTATGTAGACTTCCAAACCTAACATTATATTCACATTAAGAATATGAACTTGGCCAGGTGCAGTGGCTCATGCCTATAATCTTAGCACTTGGAGAGGCTGAAGTGGGAGGATTGCCCAGGAGTTTGAGACCAGCCTGGGCAACATGGCAAAACCCTGTCTCTACAAAAAGTTAGTTGAGCGTGGTGGCACATGTGTGTAGTCCCAGCTACCTGGGAGGCTGAGGCGGGAGGATAACTTGAGCCAGGAAGGTCAAGGCTGCAGTGAGCTGTGATTACGCCACTGCACTCCAGCCTGGGTGACAGAGTGAGACCCTGTCTTGAAAGAGAAAAAAGAATATGAATTTTTGACTGGGTACAGTGGCTCACGCTTGTAATCCCAGCACTTTGGGAAGCTGGGGCAAGAGGATTGCTTGAGCCCAGGAATTTGAGACCCGCATGGGCAACATAGTGAGACCTGTCTCTACAAAAATATAAAAATAAAAAAAATTAGCTGGTCATGCTGGTGCATGTGAATAGTGCCAGCTACTCAGGAGGTGGAGTTGGGTGGATCACTTGATCCTGGGAGGTGGAGGCTGCAGTGAGCCATGATCACACCACTGCACTCCAGCCTGGGCATCAGACTGTGAGACCCTGTCTCAAAAGAAAAAAAAAAAAAAAAAAAAAAACCTAAAAATGATCTAACTTTGAGAGTGATTGGTTTAAAAATCTTAAATTTCTCTAGAGTTGAGGGTTGTTTCTGAATTGATTTGTCAACTTTATGTCACTATTTAATAAGTAAAATTTTTTGTGTTAAATTCTGCAGTGGAAATACTGACACAACAAGGTTAACAGTACTTGAATCTCTGAAATGAGATATAGTTAGTGGAAGGAAGATAGCAGTTTAATCTACCCCTATCTTTTTCCATACTTGCCTCTTAAATGTTAGTTTCATGGTACTGTTAATCATTATATACAATGATTTTTGGTTGTTCTGTGCATACATATATTGCTTTGAACAAAGGAGGGCAACATCCAAAGTGATAATAGTATTTAGTTTTTGCCAAAGTTGTTTTTTTGTTTTGTTCTGTTTTGTTTTTTTTGAGATGGAGTCTCGCTCTGTTGCCCAGGCTGGAGTGCAATGGCGTGATCACTGCAACTTCCACCTCCCGGGTTCAAGCGATTCTTCTGCCTCAGCCTCCCAAGTAGCTGGGACTATGGGCGCGTGCCACCATGCCCAGCTAACTTTTGTATTTTTAGTAGAGACGAGGTTCCACCATATTGACCAGGCTGGTCTTGAACTCCTGACCTCGTGATCCACCCACCTTGGCCTCCCAAAGTGTTGGGATTACAGGCATGAGCCACCACACCTGGCTGCCAAAGCTATGTTTTAAAAAAATAATTTTCTATTTCCGTAGTCCTCCTAGAAGGGGAGAGAGAATCTTTTTTTTTTTTTAAAAGCAGATTAAGACCATTGGAGGGAAGGAGTATGTCTAACCTGATTTTTAGCCCTTTTTTGTAAGACAGCAATGTTACAGATTTATCAAGATTTCATGTTATTTTGGTAGGAACTCCTGACTGCCAACTCTTTATTTTTGTACATGTGCATTGATCTCACTGCACACCTTCTCAAGATTCTGGAATGGTTTATTATTTTGAAAAAATTCCCATCTCAGAGATACACTAATGTTGGTCAGGATTATAAGGACTGGTTATAAATCTGAATGCCATTGTAATCTGTTTCAGTCTATTACATTGTAGATTTTAGACTTGAACCAGTAATTTCTCTGTTCTCTAAGTGCTTCTTTTTTGTTCTCTTAATTAAAAAAATGGAGATGTAATATACATATAAGTTATGGTAACCCTAAATTAAAGCCTGGCAGCTTTTTACATATGTATAGATCCATGTAACTACACCCATATTAATATACAGAACATTTATAGCTCTCTCCCTACTAAGGTTCCCTTCCATCCTTTCTTAGGCACTACATACCCTGAGATAATCACTGTCTTGTCGTCTGTCGCCAGAGCACTTTCATTTTTGTTTTTGGTTTCATGGTTAAAGTTCTTTTCAAAATGTTCCTTTTTTTGGTGGAAATTTAACAGGGCATTAAATTGGTATAACTAACTTATTAGTAAAGTTATAATCAAAGGTTGCTGGGAAGGCACAGAAGTGATCAAGACTAATTATGATTCAGATGATTAATAGTGTCATTCAAAGATAGTCTTATGCAGCATTCCTCATGGTCAGAGTACTTTACCTGGGACTAGAGTACATTTTTTTTTTAAATTTGGATTTTGCCATAAGGAAAATAATGAAAAAGCAAAAGAATAATGAAGTGATGTGATGAATGTTCATGTACCTACAACCTAATTTAACAAATATTTATCCCTGTCATAGTTCAGATTTTAAAAACTAACTTTGCTATGTTATAATATGAAAATAATAATAGTTATAGAAATAGTATAAGGAACTCTCAGTGTTCTTCACCAATTGTTTACATTTTGTTTCATGTGCTTTATTATTTTTCCTTTTTCCATATTTTTTCCCTGAATCATTTTAGAGTAAGTTGGAAGCACTGTGCCCCTTTGCCTCTAAATACTTGAGAGTTTATTTCTTTTTATAAAATTTCAAAATTTTTATTTTTTGAGATGGCGTCTCGCTCTGTTGCCCAGGCTGGAGTGCAGTGGTGCGATCTGAGTTCACTGCCACCTCTGCCTCATGGGTTCAAGCGATTCTCCTGTTTCAGCCTCCCGAGTAGCTGGGACTACAGGTGCATGCCACCACGTCTGGCTAATTTTTTGTATTTTTAGTAGAGATGGGGTTTCACTGTGTTAGCCGGGATGGTCTTGATCTCCTGACCTCATGATCTACCTGCCTCGGCCTCCCAAAGTGCTGGGATTACAGGTGGAGAGTTTATTTCTTGAGAATAAGGACATTATCTTTTTTTTTCTTTTCATTAACCAGGCAAAAAAACTGTGAAGAATGTTATTTTATATAACCACAGACAATTCTTCATGGGTTTTTTTGAGGATGCTTTTATATCCAAGTTCTTGGATACACATCGCAGTTAGCAAAATATTTCTCGTACTATCTCAGATTTGTATACCATCAGAATTTTTAGTATATTTTTAATCATCTTAACTAAATGCAAATGTAGCTTATTTTACTATCAGTCAAGTAATTTTAAAATTTGAGAATTAAAATGCATCTTGCTGGCTTCATTTGTATTTCACTGGGTGGTTGTCACCAGGTATGCTCTCTTCCATTATCTTCACACAATTTTTGAACTGAGAGGTACTAATCAGACTTTAGTCATCAATGGTAGTCTTGTTCTTTGCACATAAAGATGATAGCGCAAATCCAACAGAGCATTCTGTGTGTTTTTTTTTTTTTTTTTTTTTTAAGAGACTGGGTCTCACTGTGTTGCCCAGTCTAGACTTGTACTCGTGAACTCAAGCCATCCTTCTGCCCCAGCCTCCCAAGTAGCTGGGACCACAGGTGTGCACCATTGTGCCTGGCTAAAGTAGGCATTTTTAATTTTGCTTTCTTACCACCTCTCAATGAGATGATGCACTTGTGGTTGTCCAGCCATACATATTCTTCTACTTATTTCCCTATAATAGTACATGTTTTTAGGGTAGTTGATTAATGGATAAAATCATGTTTATATTATGTATAATATCTATGGAAGTGAATAAATTTGCTTATGAAAATTAAACTCTAGCTGGGCAGGGTAGCTCACGCCTGGAATTCCAGCACTGTGGGAGGTAGAGGTGAGTGGATCACTAGGTCAGGAGATCGAGACCATCCTGGCTAACACGGTGAAACCCCATCTCTACTAAAAATACAAAAAATTAGTCGGGTGTGGTGGCCGGCGCCTGTAGTCTCAGCTACTCGGGAGGCTGAGGCAGGAGAATGGCATGAACCTGGGAGGCGGGGCTTGCAGTGACCTGAGATCACGCCACTGCACTCCAGCCTGGGTGGTAGAGTGAGACTCCGTCTCAAAGAGAAAAAAAAAATTAAGCTCTGGACATTAAAGGTGTTAGCACACATCTAATCAAGTGAGCAACTGTGTATTAGATTACTTGAAGAAGGTGATATCCTATTTGGCTATTCTGGAGCCCAATTTTTCTTTTGTATGTGTAATTTCTGGAGTTTTCTCTTGCCATACTTGCATTTTAATATAAAAGTCTACACTAATGTGGTCTCTTTTCCTTAGTATCTAAGTTTTTAATGTCATTATAGATTGTAATATTTGGAGACTTTGAAAAGATTCTATTTTAGGGGAAAACTAGGGCATGCAGGTTGATCTTGTCCCATTATGGTGAGTTGTTTGTCCTACCCTGTTATATTAGAATCTAGAAACATACTAGCTTTGACCTTGGGCAAGTTATTGAATCCTTGGGAACCTTGAATTCCTCACTGTTAAGTGGGTTAAGTGGTACGTCCTTCAACAACTATGAAGATTGAATGAGATAATGCGTAAAAAGTACATAGCCCAGTGATTGGCACATAGTTCAGTACATAATAGCTTTGAAGTATGAAAATAATGGTATTTATTCAGAGTTTGGTTTTGCTTAACGAAGTAATTTATCCATTTAGACTACTTTTATTAAGCATATATTTTTCTATTATAGTATTTAAGCAGAGCTTCGTGTGTAATATATTTTAACTATAGGTTTCTTGTAAATTAAGAAATGGATACTTCTGTAATGAAGACGTTTTAAGAGCTTTTAAGTTGTATATTAGTTTGTTCTTTGATAAACCAATGAGATTGTTTTGTCAGGGGAGATAATTCTATTTCTTTTGAGAGGTAAAAACAGCTTGTACTATAGTGTTTGATCAATTTACAACAGGACATTAGTGGTAGAGCTAATATGTATGTGATTACTAAATGGCATGTACTGTTCGAAGTGTTTCTGTTTATTAGCTCACTTAATTCTCACAGTAACACCATAAGATACCATTGGGAGTGGAAGCAGGAGAAAGAAAAAGTGACTTGCTCAAGATTACAGAACTACTAGATGCCTAAATTGGGTTTTGAGGCAAGGTCAGGCTGACTTTAAAGCTGTGTAAGAATGTATTAAAAACTAACATTTTAAAAAGTGCTAGTGTATGTTTTCAGTTCTTAGCTTACACACTAGTATTCCTTTTGAAAGCCTTGTTTAAAACAGCAGAAACTGAAATGATACAGCAGAATAAAACGAGACGTCGTATTTCTCCACTAGGTCAAAGAGGTAAAGAATAGAAGTAACACTGCCACAAATTGTGGGGAATAGAATAAAAGAAGGAAAGCAGGAGATCTATTCCTCAGTTCTGACTTTTACAAAATAATTTCCATATCTGATGCGGTTTACTGTCTGGTTGAATGATCTCGTCTCTCCATGCCCACTTTTTTTTTTTTTTTTTTTTTGAGACGGAGTCATGCTGTGTCTCACTCTGTAGCCCAGGCTAGAGTGCAGTGGTGCAATCTCGGCTCACTGCAGGCTCGCCATTCTCCTGCCTCAGCCTCCCCAGTAGCTGGGACTGCAGGCGCGCGCCACCACGCCTGGCTAATTTTTTGTATCTTTAGTAGAGACGGGGTTTCACCATATTAGCCAGGGTGGTCTCGATCTCTTGACCTCGTGATCCGCCCTCTTTGGCCTCCCAAAGTGCTGGGTTTACAGGCGTGAGTCACTGTGCCTGGTCTCCATGCCCACTTTTAGGGGAAAAGTTTAGAAGATGGAGACAAAACCAACTATCCATTCTGCTATCTCTTAGATTTTCATCTCTTTCTATTCTGTAGCCTACAATCGTAATGTAGACCAAGATTAGGCTGAAGAATAAAATATTCCTTAATGTGTCTAATATTTTTATAGTACTGAACTGTAACCCCATAATAAATTTTTTTTGGGAAAGTCAGATTATTTGGTTATGCTTGGGAACTTTTAGGTAGTTGCAGCCTCATTAATAAACTGATCACATGGACCAGATTGTCTTATCCGGTCAGCTTTTTGCTTCCTTGTTCTTATATTTGCTCTATTGTGCTGGTGCCCATAACAACATAAACTTACAGCTCAGTAATGCAGGGCAAGTAGACTTCCTTCCTGCCCTGGAGCTTTTTCCTGTACTAGATGCCAGTTCTGAGGATGGTGAGCCTGAGAATTTAATGGAAAACCTGATTTCTTGATTCTCTGTGGTTAGATTAGATTTGTTTCAATGCTGAAATAAACTCTAAGAGAGTAGATAGAAAGCAGTGCTTGGCTGGAGGATATTTAATAAGTGTTCAGCTTTAGAATGAATGGGTTTCTTGCTTTGTTAACTTCTTGAAAATGCCAATGTCTTTAATGATACCATTTAATAGAGGTAATCTGTAGTAGAACATTATTTAGTGACACCACGTTTTCAATTTAATAGTCATTTATTTGCTTTTGTAAATTCTCTGTATTTTCTCATATTCCCAAATACTTTTTTCAGTTTTCTAAGTGAATTAATTTCTTTGAGTAGAATATAAAATAGTAATATTAAAAAATATGGCCCCTCGTGCTATCCACTTGAGTTTTAAGATGGTTAGGTTTTTTCATATTACTGACTGGCTAAAAGAATTTGATCCTGGAGAATTTGATTTGAGTTTTAGATATAAAGGCTTATATTTTACCCCCCTTTTCTTAAATTTTTTGTCAAGCACCCCCCTTCTACAGCTGACAAAACTAAGATACTTCTTAATATTGGATTAAGCTTTTGTTATTGTATATTAGTTTTCTGTGTTATCTTTCTAGTCATATCTAGTAATGCTAAGCTTCATTTTGTCTTGTACTTACTTGGATTTGCAGCTTTAAGATGCTTATCAGCAGGGCTGAATCTTATTTCTCTGGAGGATACTGACTCTTTAAGTGGCTGTAAAAATCATTGTTTGAGTGCCTACTCGATACCAAGACATTCTCTTCTAAGAAGAGACTTCTTTCTTTACCATACACTGTCTACCTTTGGTCACAGCAGTTTTGAGGCTTGGGAGCTATTTGTTCTATTCCTTTTTTTTGTGCTTGTTCACTTTTTTCTTTCAAAAAACTTTGCAGTTTTTTTTTTTTTTTTTTTTTTTGGAGTCAGAGTCTTGCTCTGATGCCCAGGATGGAGTGCAAGCAGCACAATCATAGCTTACTGCAGGCTTGAGCTCCTGGGGTTAAGCAATCCTCCTGCCTCAAGCCTCCCGAGTAGCGGGCACTACAAGCTACAGGCATGTGCCGCCGTACCCAAACTTGATTTGTTTTATAAAACACTAGTTTTTAGAATATAAAACTTGGTGAATAGTATCACTGTGTATAATTCTTGAGTCTCAAGTAAACACATCAAAATGCGTTTCCTGGGGAGTATATATTCAGGGCAACTTGAATCTATGCTTCTGAGAAAAATAAATTTAGAAAACCGACAAAAACCCAAAATGCATTTCATAAATTGTGTAAGAAGATTTGAAGTAATTGAAAAATGATGGAGCAAACTTTCACAAGCCTGTTTTTTTAGTTGTTGGTTCCTAATTTAGCATCAGTCTGTACTGAGTTGATGCTTCAGTAGGTTTGAGACAGGAATAATACAGGGTGGTCACAGGAGAACAGAAAATTCCAGGCAGCAGTTTTACATGACTAGCATAAAGGAAACTGTTGAAATAGCTGCATAAACTAGGGGCTGACAAGACCTTAAAAAACCAGGGTGTGGGCCAAGCTGGCTAAGACTGACCCAGCATGGCACTGGATTTGACCTAGGTTTCAACTAGGACCTCATTATATGCTCATTAGCATACTAAATCACATACCCACCAGCACCATGCGGTTCCAGGAACACCCATATTTGGTGTAGAAATGGGTGGCACTACAGTTCTGAGAAATCGTCACTGTTTTCCTGGAATCTTCCTGAATATTCCACCCTTTGGGTAAAGAAACCCATAAAGTTAGAAGCACCAACCTGCTTGGTACAACCTTCTCTTGAGTATACCCGCACTCCCCTTTCTTGAGTTTATAATTTTCGCTTTGTCATAAATCTCCGTACTTTCACTGTTTCTGACTCATTCTTGAATTTCTCCTTGTGATAGTGTCAAGAGCCTGGATACCAGCTGAGGGAGAGGTCTCACTGCTGTTTGGGGACTTCCCCCAGCCTGCTGGCATTCAGACCTTTCTGAAATCTGAGTGTCTGTTGTGGAACCATATAGAGATGAATTTTTCTTGGTCATTAGAGTAAAGTATATGCAAATTCTTTTCTTCTTTTCCATAACTCACTGCTGTTTGGGGACTTGCCTCAGCCCACTGGTATTCAGACCTTTCCGAAATCTGAGTCTCTGATGTGGAACCATATAGAGATAAATTTTTCTTGGTCATTAGAGTAAAGGTATATGCAAATTCTTTTCTTTTCCATAGAATGTTTGCTCAGGACCAGCTGCATAATTTACAAGACCTCTTCAAGAGGTGATTTAGAAAACTATACATTTTCTTTACTTTTATTTTATTTTATTATTATTTTTTTGAGACAGAGTCTCACTCTGATGCCCAGGCTAGAGTGCAGTGTCATGATCTCAGCTCAGTACAACCTCCGCCTCTCAGGTTCAACCGATTTCCTGCCTCAGCCTCCTGAGTAGCTGGGACTACAGGCACCCGCCACCACGCCCGGCTAATTTTTGTATTTTTAGTAGAGGCGGGGTTTCACCATATTGGCCAGGCTGGTCTCGAACTCCTGACCTCAAATGATACACCTGCCTTGGCCTCCCAAAGTGCTGGGATTACAGGAGTGAGTCACTGTGCCTAGCTGAAAACTATACATTTTCTAATTGTGCTGCATAATTGTATATTTTGTGATTTTTATTTGATGCAAATATGTCCACGCTGGAATTTAAAATAAACTGTTTTACAATGGTATTTTTGTTTCCTAACGTAAGGTCTGATTAAGGAGTGTCATGGTTCAAACTGTTTTTATTATAGGTTTAAATAAAAACATAAAACACTGTGGGTCCAAAAGATGGGAAAGGGACTTTGTTGGAGCTGATAGTTTTATTATTTTCAGACATTGAAATCTTGTAGAGATAGACTTTTCAAATTAATCCTGAGTTGTTAATTTTAAGCTTTGTGATTATCTCACTCTTGAGATAATCCTATAAACCTTTTCAGACATAATCATTGAGGTTAGCTAAAACTACTTTTAGCAAAAGCCATATGCTTGTTTTCCCAGTGGGTGAAATTGAGCACTGACTTTTGGAGTCACTAACGTTGTAGTGAAACTGCTTAAATTTCAAGGTAGACCTTAGTGATTTTCTATATATATGAAGGTATTACTTGACTATTTTATAAAATAAGAACCATAATTGGTGTAGACTTTCAGATAAGATTGGGAACGTTCAGGATGGTATGGCCGTAAGCAGTATGGACTTTCACATAGCAGCTGTAACTGTTAATAATAAGAGTAGGACTGTCAGGCCTCTCTGCCCAGGCTAAGCCATCATATCCCCTGTGACCTGCCCGTATACATCCAGATGGCCTGAAGCAACTGAAGAACCACAAAAGATGACATTCAACCATTGTAATCTGTTCTTGCGCCACCCTAACTGATCAATTGACCTTATGACAATACACCCTCCCTGCCCTTGCGATCTTGTACTTTGTGATATTTCCCCACCCTTAAGATGGTACTTTGCGCCTGTAATCCCAGCACTTTGGGAGGCCGAGGCGGGCAGATCACGAGGTCAGGAGATCGAGACCATCCTGGCTAACACAGTGAAACCCTGTCTCTACTAAAAATACAGAAAAATTAGCCAGGCGTGGTGGCGGGCGACTGTAGTCCCAGCTACTCAGGAGGCTGAGGAAGGAGAATGGCATGAACCCGGGAGGCGGAACTTGCAGTGAGCCGAGATCGTGCCACTGCACTCCAGCCTGGCGGACAGAGTGAGACTCCGTCTCAAAAAAAAAAAAAAAAAAAAAAAAAAAAGTACTTTGTTATATTCTCCCTGCGCTTGAGAATGTACTTTGTGAGATCCATCCCCTGCCCACAAAAAATTGTTCCTAACTCCACTGCCTATCCCAAACCTGTAAGAACTAATGATAATCCTACCACCCTTTGCTGACTCCTTTCTTGGATTCAGCCTGCCTGCACCCAGGTGAAATAAACAGCCTTGTTGCTCACACAAAGCCTGTTTGGTGGACTCTCTTCACACGGATGCGCGTGACAATGACTGTACTTTTAACAGATGAGAAGTTTGATGGGAGTTGAAACTAGAACTTTTTTTTTTCCTCCCTAGTAGGAAAAATGGGAACATTCTTTAAGGTCAAGCTTTTCTCCCCCTGCCCCACTTTTTTAAAAAAATTGTTGCTTATTGCCAATAGACTAGCAAGTGGTTGAACAGCTTCCTTGGCAAGAGGTGACAGGTGACTGACTAATGCCATCATAAAGCACATGCCCTTGATCATATCATATGGACTTGATCTCTTTGGAGGCTAATTATATTTAGGGACATTTTAGTACTTTCGAGGAACCTCAGACTTTGCTGAGGTTGAAAACACTGGTAACCTCCCTTTGGTTATAAGAGAGATCAGGAGTTCATATGCATTCCTTCAGAAAAATATTTGAAAAAATATAACACTGACGTTGGGAGATTAGTGCATATGATCTTGATTTTATGATCTTTTCTAGAAACACTGCACCACTGCAGCCACCGCCTCAATCATGATACAGAACTTTTACATATGAGAAAGTTCCTTTATGCACTGCTTCTGGTTAGTCTTTCTCTGCCCTAACCCAAACTACTATTCTCTTTCCTATCACTAAAAATTAGTTTCGTCCTTGAACTTCATGTAAAAGGAATCATACAGTATTCTTTTCTAACTTGTTGCTTTGAGGCAACATCATGCTTTTGAGACTTATTCAGGTTGTATCAGTAAGTAGTTTGTTCATTTTTATTGCTGAGTATGGCAATCCATTATAGAAATATACCACAATTTGTTTATCCGATCACTTATTGGATATTTGGGGTTGTTTCCAGTTTGGGGCTATTATGAGTAAAGTTGCTGTGAACATTTGTGTCCAAACCTTTTTGTGATAATGTGCTTTCATTTCTCTTGGGTAATACCCAGGAGTAGAATTGTTGGATCATAGGATAAATGTATGCTTAACCTCATAAGCAATTGCCAAACTGTCCTCCAAAGTGGTAATGCCATTTTACACTTTACGAGCCATGTATGAATTCCAGTTACTCGATGTCCTCACCAACATTTGCTCTTGCCAGTTGCTTTAATTTTAGTTAGTCCAGTGGATGTAAAAGGGTATCTCATTGTGGTTTTCATTTTTTGTCTCCCTGATGACTGATTTGAGAATACTTCTCCTACATGACTTTCCTTTTCATTTTCTTAATGGTGTCTTTTGATAAGTAGAGATTTTTAAAATAAACAAAATTTTAATTGTGGGAAAATATGTATAACATTTATTACCATCTTAACCATTTTAAGATGTACAATTCAGTGACATCTCTACAAAAAAATAAAAAAGTTAGCCAGACATGGTGGTGAGTGCCTGTAATTCTAGCTACTTGGGAGGCCATGGTAGGAGGATCCCTTGAGTCCCAGGAGTCTGAAGTTGCAGTGAGCTACGATTGTGCCACTGCACCGCAGTGTAGGCAACAGAGCGAGATGCCATCTCTTAAAAAGAAAAAACAAAAACGAAAACGGTATTTTCTATCTTGAATGCCTTTAGTTTTTGGATATGTTGACCCTTCTGTGACATCTTGGTCCACATGATGTATCGGGCAGAATTCACTCCTGATGTTTCACGTAGGTTCTTTTCTATTTTCTCTAAGTGTCAGCCAGTCTGAGAAATAAAGGGAAAGAGTACAAAAGAGAGAAATTTTAAAGCTGGGTGTCTAGGGGAGATGTCACGTTGGCAGGTTCCGTGATGCCCCCCAAGCTGCAAAACCAGCAAGTTTTGATTAGTGATTTTCAAAAGGGGAGGGAGTGTATGAATAGGGTGTGGGTCACAGAGATCACATGCTTCACAAGGTAATAGAATATCACAAGGCAAATGGAGGCAGGGCCAGATCACAGGACCACAGGATGGGGCGAAATTAAAATTGCTAATGAAGTTTCGGGCACGCATTGTCATTGATAACATCTTATCAGGAGACAGGGTTTGAGAGCAGACAACCGGTCTGACCAATATTTATTAGGCGGGAATTTCCTCGTCCTAATAAGCCTGGGAGCGCTACGGGAAACTAGGGCTTATTTCATCCCTCTGCTATGACTGTAAAAGATAGCTGTCCCCAAAGCGGCCATTTCAGAGGCCTGCCCTCAGGGACGCATTCTCTTTCTCAGGGATGTTCCTTGCTGAGAAAAAGAATTCAGCGGTATTTTTCCCATTTGCTTTTGAAAGAAGAGAAATATGGCTCTGTTCCGCCTGGCTCACCGGCAGTCAGAGTTTAAGGTTATCTCTCTTGTTCCTTGAACCTTGCTGTTATCCTGTTGTTTTTTCAAAGTGCCCAGATTTCATATTGTTCAAACACACATGGTCTACATACAATTTGTGCAGTTAACGCAATCATCACAGGGTCCTGAGAGGACATACATCCTCCTCAGCTTACAAAGATGACGGGATTAAGAGACTAAAGTAAAGACAGGCATAGGAAATCACAAAGGTATTGATTGGGGAAGTAATAAGTGTCCATGAAATCTTCATAATTTACATTCAGAGATTGCAGTAAAGACAGGTGTAAGAAATTATGAAAGTATTAATTTGGGGAACTAATAAATGTCTATGAAATCTTCACAGTTTATGTTCTTCTGTCATGGCTTCAGCTGGTCCCTCTGTTCGGGGTCCCTCACTTCCCACAACAATGATGTGTGTATTTTTCTTTTTTTTTTTTTTTTTTGAGACGGAGTCTCACTCTGTCACCCAGGCTGGAGTGCAGTGGCACCATCTCAGCTCACTGCAAGCTCCGCCTCCCAGGTTCATGCCGTTCTCCTGCCTCAGCCTCCTGAGTAGCTGGGACTACAGGCACCTGCCACCACACCCGGCTAATTTTTTAGTATTTTTAGTAGAGACGGGGTTTCACCGTGTAAATCCAGGATGGTCTCGATCTGACCTCGTGATCTGCCTGTCTCGGCCTCCCACAGTGCTGGGATTACAGGCGTGAGCCACCGCACCCGGACTTGATGTGTGTATTTTTCTTGTTTACGTTTGCCATTCTTTTAGCATATAAGTTTATAAGTTCATAAAAATTTTAGCTGAAGTTTTTGGAGGAAGTGTGTTGGGTAAGGTGAGCTTGTCAGGGAAGGAAGGAATTGGTATATTATGACTATTCCAGGTCTACTTTGAATCTGTATCCTATGACTTAAAGGATTATTTTGCTATGTCTCATATAGCAAAATGAGGCTCTTATAGTCTTAGAACATGATAGACTTTTAGTTGAGGCATTTTACTTCCCCTTCCCCACCCCCAAACCCCACCCCCAACACCAGCTCCTTCACGTGGACAATTTTTTTTTTTCTTGAGACAAGATCTGGCTTGATTGCCCAGGCTGGAGTGTAGTAGCACGATCTTGGCTCATTGCAAACTCTGCCTCCTGGGCTTATGCCATTCTTCCACCTCAGCTGCCCGAGTAGCTGGGACTACAGGTATGCACCACCATGACTGCCTAATTTTTTTTTTTCTAGAGACGGGATTTTGCCATGTTGCCCAGGCTGGTCTTGAACTTGTGAGCTCAGGTGATCCTCCTGCCTTGGCCTCCCAAAGTGGTGGGATTACAGGCGTGAGCCACTGTGTCCGGCCTCCGTGTGGACAACTTAAGGCAAGAGCTTAGAGGGGTCTTAAAGCCCAGAAGAGTGAGAACAGTGTTTGATGGTTCCTTTTGAGATATTAACATCTTTTAGGTTGGTGCAAAAATAATTGTGGTTTTTGCCATTAAAAGTGATGGCAAAAACCGCAATTACTTTTGCACCAATCTAATACTTATCTCCGCTACTTTTATCTACCCCGAGAACTTGTCTTTGTCCTAGGGGATAATTAACTTTTACTTCTTTCTGACTTACATGTTAATTTTGTGTCTAGATTAAGTATCCTCACTTGAAGTCATGTTTTTGATAATAGGGAAAAAAGTCAGATTTTTACTTTTGTCTTTTCTTCCTACCCCCACAAGAAGACAGGAAGTAGATAGAGATCAAATTGAGTTGGAGGAGGATAGTATTTGTGGACTTCCAAACAAATTCTGTTATCCTCAGGACATATGTAGCTTGGTATGCAGAGGCAGCATGACTTTTGGAAATTAGGTGCTGTTCTTTTTCTTATTTCTGTTGTATTTTAAAGTTTTGCAAGCTACTTTGCTCGGTTATCTTTAATGTTGTATGTTAGCCAGTTGATTAGTGACTTTTTATTGTGATAAAACTTTATTTGCAGTAGATCTTTACAAACTCTGAGATCACAGAACATGTAAACTCATTAGAACTGTTATTTTCAATTGGTGTATTTCTGATTTAAGCTTTTCTTATTTTTAGAAATGTTTACTTTTATATTTGCTAAATAGATATTTCAGTCATTGATTACAGTGAATGAACTATATAAATAGGTTCATTGTTGAAATTGCTGCTTTGTGTGATTTATAATAATAGTAGATTTCTCCGTAATCAAAGTAAATACAGTATCCACATTTTATTTCTGGAAATGAATTGTTTAAATATTATTTTTTAGACAGGGTCTCCTCTCTCGCCCAGGCTGGAGTGCAGAGGGATGATCACCACTCACTGCATCCTCAACCTCCTGGACTTGAGTGATTCTCTAGCCTCAGCCTTCTAAGTAGCTGGGACCACAGGCACGTGCCATGAGGCCTGGCAAATTTTTCATAGAGGTGGGATTTTGCCATGTTTGCTCAGGCTGGTCTCGAACTCCTAGGCTCCAGCAGTTCTGCCTCGCCCTCCTAAAGTGTTGGAATTACAGTTGTGAGCCACTGCGCCTAGCCTAGAAATGTAAATAATTATAATGACATGTAATAAGCGTTATAAATAAGAATAACTATATTGAAATGGCGCAGTGAACTCTGCAGGGAAGCTTTTGCAGTAAAAATGTTTTCAAGCTGGCTAGGTGTGGTGGCTTACATCTGTAATCTCAACACTTTGGGAGGCCAAGGTGGGAGGATAGCTTGAAGCTAGTTTGACACCAGCCGGGGTAAAGCAAGATCCCTGTCTCTACAAAAAATTAAAAAAAAAAAAAAATGTAGCCAGGCACGGTGGTATATGTCTGTGGTCCCAGCTACTTGGGAGGCTGAGACAGTAGGATTGCTTGAGCCTAGGGTCCTGAGGCTGCAGTAAGCTGTGATCGTGCCACTGCATTCCAGCCTGGGCAACAGAGTGAGACTCCAGTCTTTACAATGGAAAAAAAAAAAAAATTCGAGCCAAGAATTGAAGAACACATGGGCCTTGTCCAGATGGATAAAGTGGGATGAGGGAATCAGGCAAAGATAATAGCAGTTAAAAAAAATTCATGGATGAAAAAATTTTAAAAGCAGTCCCAACTTAATTTGGAAATGTAATGTCAGAGGGTTTATTTTTTGGAGAGAAATTTTAGGAAAACTTCTATTGAAGGACTATGACAGGGAGTGTTAAAAGATTTGACCAGAGTAGTTCTGTTATAAATTCAATTGTAAAACTTGTGTGTTTGTGTATATGTTTGTGTGTGTGTGTAAGGTAATCAAGGTCTAATTAAATTTAAGCAAATGTTTGAGAGTCAATTTGATAGAAAAAGTGGCGGTGATACTGATAACATGCAATGGAAAGATGAGAATTAGGCATTTCAAAGAAAGCAGTGAAAATTGGTGTCAGATCTTGTCATTGGAAATAGAGTCAAATGGTTTCTAGACTGGAATACCTAGAACAACTGTGATTCCCAAAGGAGTATTAAGGAGCTGTGGTGGGGAGAAGAGAGAGGAGAGGGAGGCAGGTGATGGATTCTGTTTAGGATAGAGGTAAAGGTGGTGGATTGACAACCCAGAGGAGATCTGGTAATCTGTGGTCATGTGCTAGCAGTAGCAGTCAGGGTTGAGGATTATTTGGGGAGCTCTCTGCTAGTAGCTTAGGGCTCGAGAGAAAGGCTTATCATTTCTGTGGGAAGGACTGATCCTGTTGCATGTGCACCAGGTCAGGCCTGTTCATGAATGGTTTCAGACTGTTAATGGATTAGAAAAATGTCTTATGAAGAAAAATGAGGGAACAAAGAATCCTGAGGAAATGATTTTTGTAGCAGTTTCTCTATATGAAGAATTTGTATTAGTATTAGGGCAGTATCATTCAAACCTCTCATTAATGTACTACCTGCATATTTTTTTTTTTCAGTATCTGTATACCAAATGGGAGTGCATCTTAAAAACAATGGCATGTTATAGTTGAATTGGAAAAGTTTTTTTTTTCCTAGTGGTATGTAAATTAATAGTGTGTCTTGAATTTGATGGCATCTCAGATTGAATAAAAGGTAAAATTTTAAAAATGCTCAGTAGTGCAAATATAGTTCTTAAAAAGATACTTGTTTATGTTCTGTTTAATCTCAGATATCACCAATGATAATATATACCACAGCATGGAAATACTGGTAATAGAGTACTCCCATTGAAAAAATAACTATGTGCTTTAGAATATAAAGATGTAAATCACTAGAAAAGAAAAAGTGTAAGTTCTTTCCAAGGTTCTTATGTTTCCAGCATTTTAACATATATACGTGTTCTGACTAAACACAGTAGTAGTGCAGAATCTGTTATCCAATTACAGGTCTGATTTTACCAGAGAGCTTGGATAAACATATTATTTCTTTCTCTTCTTTCGGACATAGCTCCTTTGACAAATGATTTTTATGTTGGAAAATGCAAGAAAAATAAGTAGCTCAGATTGACTTTCGGAATGTAATATTATTCTTAATTCACAGGCTTGTTGGCAACTTGAGAATTCCAATTACTTGTCTGTGTGGATTGGTTTTTTTAAATGCTGAATTGTATAGTACTTAAGTTTTTGATGTATAAACAATATACTTAATATACTCCATAATGTATGAGGATAGGTTTCTATTAGGCTGTATGTTTGAGAAAGTTTTCCTCTTATGAGAAAAGTAATTTAGCCAGTATGCTAAATTAAAAAACAAAAACAAAAAACACCCTGCCTCCCAGTTTTCTGAGTAAGTGAAATGATAGTGTAAGAATTTTTTAAATTCAAGGTTTGGTCTGTCTGAATTTTTCTGAGTCATTGATTTAAATGCAGTTACTTAAAAGCATATGGGGAGAAATTCCTTTTACTACTTGTTAGCTCTGATTTAACGTGGTACTTTTGCCTTCCTTAGGTAAAGCATGTTGATGAATTCTACTTTTTGGCTTTAGCTGAAAAAGTTCATTTTCTTCCTGTATGTATTTGGATGGCAGTCACATGTATTCCTCTAGTTTACGTGAGATAAATATTACTAATTTTAAAAAGGTGGGTCTTTTCTGGGGATATGTTGAATTGAAGATGGTGTTCAGGTCAAGACAGTTTCTGGTCTTTTGGCCATTTAATAATCTGAGAATTGCTTTGAAAGGGTAGGTATTTGAGCTCATTTAAATAGAGCCTACATTGTGGTGTGTGGTTATTGGAGGTTGTTGGGGTTTTTATTGGCATGTTTTCAAAAATATGAGTAGCCCCCTACCTAAAAGCCAGAATACAAATTTTAACTAGGCCAGTAGAAGAGGGGATTATTTTAATTTCACATAGCCTCTATTATTTGAATTTTGTCTGTCTTTGAATGTACCTCTTGGCTAGCTAGAGTTGGACAGTTTTCAATTGTGATGACATCAGTTAAAAATTCAAATCTGTTCCTTTTCATTGTTGAGTTGTATGCTTAAAGGATGGGTCTGCATTTTCATTCAGCTTTCTGGTCCTTGTCAATTTTTGATGCCTGTTATTCTGCATAAAACTGTGTGGCAGGAGCCAGAACTTTTAAGAATTTTTTTTTTTACAGATGGGGGACAATAACATTAACATTCATTAACATTCAAAATAAAACATTCTTACACTGATAAGCAGTATGCAGGTTAGCTAGATTTGGGATACTGCTAGATATTTTTTGAGTGTAGTTTACTTCCAAATGTCTTCTAGAATTTATATTTAATATCTCAAATACCTACACAGAATAGGAAGGGCATGCTTATTTATACATGGGCATATTCTTGAGTTCTAATGGCAAGCCAGCCTTCAAATTAAGTTGTCTTCCTGGAAAAGAAACCTCTTAGGAAACTGAAGGAAGAGGGATAATATAAAAAGGATGGAGTTTAGAAATTTGTGTTTTTATGGTAAGATCTAGAAACAAAGCATATTAGAATAAGCAGTGTAAATTTTGTACCTTTCAAAAAGATACTGATATGTTTTTATCATGAAATAATAAAAACATATTGTTGTCTAAAAAAAAAAAAGCCAAAAACCCCAGCCAGGTGCTATGACTCATGCCTGTAATTCCAACACTTTGGGAGGCTGAGGCGGAAGGATTGCTTGAGCCTAGGAGTTCGAGACCAATGAGACCACATCTTTACAAAAAACCACAACAGTAAAAATGAGCTGGGCATGGTGGCATGTGTCTGTAGTCCCAACTACTCAGGAGGCTGAAGTGAGAGGGTCGCTTGAACCTGAAAGGTTGATGCTGCAGTGAGCCATGATCATGCCACTGCACTCTAGCCTGGGCGACAGTGAGACCCTGTCTTAAAAAACACACACACACACACACACACACAGGCCAGGTGTGGTGGCTCATGCCTGTAATCCCAGCACTTTGGGAGGCCGAGGCGGGCAGATCACCTGAGGTCAGGAGTTTGAGACCAGCCTGGCCAACATGGTGAAACACCCCATCTGTACTAAAAGTACAAAAATTAGTCCGGTGTGGTGGCGGGCGCGTGTAGTCACAGCTATTCAGGAGGCTGAGGCAGGAGAACCGCTGGAACCCAGGAGGCAGAGGTTGCAGTGAGCCAAGATCATGCCACTGCACTTCAGCCTGGGTGATAAAGTGAGACTCTGTCCCCCGCCCCCCCCCCCCAAAAAAAACAATCACACATACACACAAACCCACAAAAAACACACACACATTCCACATTTCTGGTCTTTGCTGCCTATCTCATTGATTAGTTTTCTTTTGAGTATGTAAGAGTAGGAGCTCTTAACTTAAATCTTATTAAAAAAAAACTTTTTGAGAACCTGTTTTTAAAACTACTCCTCTTTGTGGAGATTGATTATTTTGGGTCTTTTTGTCCAAGAAAATGAAATTAAGATTTTATTCTTTGATTGGTGCGAGGGAGGAAGGAGAGTCGTCGGTCTAGTGTTAAAGATATAATTATATATGTTTAAGAGGGGCAGAAGTCATTACAAGATTATAATTAGGAAAATTTAAGTTTCCATAAGGAAGTATGAATTTCTAGAATATCTTTTATTTCCATTTGATTTAGGCATTGCTATTGAAGACACTGATTTGGGGCAAGGTGTCGGGGAGAACAGGAGGAATTGTAGTTAACTTCTTTCCTCTTCACCAGAGGTTAACTGAGAGCAAGAAACAGGACATGAATGAGTGTGCAAGAATTTGCCTTCTGTTAATTTCCCAAAAGTAGACCTTGGAAATAGTCAAAAGAACAAAAGTCAGGAAACCTTTTTCCGAGGCTGGAGCTAGTCTTTCTGATCTTTCCAAAGCAATTGTAAATATTGAAGTACCTCTGGCACTTAGATAAAATGATTCTGTGTGGCTTTCAACTCAGTTAATTTCTAATGCTTGAATGTCTGGATTTTCTATGATTTCTGAACAACTCAGATTTAAGTATGTCTTTTGTTTTCTGTGAGATTATAAGGGTTTTTTTCTTAGGAGATAGGGAACATTACTGTTTTTTATTTTTTTATTTTTTGAGATGGAGTTTCACTCTGTTGCTCAGGCTGGAGTACAGTGGCGTGATCTCAGCTCACTGCAACCTCCACCTCCTGGGTTCAAGCAATTCTGCTGCCTCAGCCTCCTGAGTAGCTGGGATTAGAGATGCACACCACCATGCCCAGATAATTTTTGTATTTTTAGTAGAGACGGGGTTTCACCATGTTGGTCAGGCCGGTCTCAAACTCCTCACCGCGTGATCTGCCCATCTCAGCCTCCCAGAGTGCTGGGATTATAGGCATGAGCCACCACCACGACTGGCTGGGAACATTTCTTTCAGATGGTAAACCTAAATGCTGCCTTATAAAATTAGATTTTAAACTCTTAAATTCTGTAGTAAAATAATGCCTACCTTGTGATGTTTCATAGAGGACATAGATTCAGAAAATACCTTTACAGATTACTTACAGAATTTCCTTACCATCATGTTAATGATATATCAGTATATCTGAGTTAAAAGTATAAAGTGGGCTGGGCGCAGTGGCTTACGCCTGTAATCCTAGCACATTGGAAGGCCGAGGCAGGTGGATCACGAGGTCAAGAGATCGAGACCATCCTGGCCAACATGGTGAAACCCCATCTCTACTGAAAATACAAAAATTAGCTGGGCGTGGTGGTGTGAGATTGTAATCTCAGCTACTTGGGAGGCTGAGGCAGGAGAATTGCTTGAACCCAGGAGGCAGAGGTTGCAGTGAGCCAAGATCACGCCATTGCACTCCAGCCTGGCGATAGAGTGAGATTCCATCTCAAAAAAAAAAAAAAAAAGTATACAGTGAATGTGTTCTGCATGTAGAAGGGAATATAAAGAGGAAATCAGAACATATGCTTTTATATTCATTCTTAAAAATTTAATTTTTACCGTTTTTAGCAGATTGTATGTGATGTTTGGTTTTAATCTCTTCTGGTGCTAAAGATATTATATATGGCTGATATTCCCCTACCTCCCATCTCTTGTATAAGGGTTAAGTTTAAAAGGAAAACACTTGTAAAATAAGTTATTTAGAAGGGTACCAATGAAATGTGTTAAGGTTGATTTACTTGCAGTTAATCTTTTCTGAGAACATGGTCGGGGCTGCCTCCTCTTCCCTGTTGAGATGTGTAAAGCAATAAGGTGCATGTGAATATGTGTAAAGCAATAAGGTGCATGTGAAATGCAACCAGCCTAATGTCTAAACATGTTAGTGTGTAATTACTTTGCTTTTGATTTCTCACATTTTTGGGTTTACATCTGGAAATGCCGCTAAATGAAGACGAGTAATTTTTAAGCATTAATCACTAACCTACTGTTTCAGATTCTGTGTATTGCAGAACTTCTTTTGAGGAATGTATTTAGAACCTTTTCCACATTAAAAAGGTCAATTTATGTAAATGAGGAATAAACAACATACTCTGTACCTCGTATGTAGTTACATAATTATACATGATTGATCTTTTAGTCATTATCTATTGAAACAGAGTTTTCACTTGTTAATAGTGGAAATTATCTTAAGTGTTGCGGGTTCAAGTGATTTATTACAAGTAAAGGTTGTTTTTTTTTTGTTTGTTTTTTTTTTTTTTTTTTTTTTTGAGACGGGGTCTCTCACTCTATCAAGTGGAGTGTCGTGTGGTGGCTTGATCATAGCTCACTGCAGCCTCTGCCTCCTGGGCTCAAGTAATCCTCCCACCTCAGCCTCCTAGTAGCTGGGACTACAAGCATGCGCCACCACGCCCAGCTAATTTTTGTGGGTTCTTTTGTAGAGATGATGGTTTCATCATGTTGCCCAGGCTGGTCTCGAACTTCTAGGCTGAAGCCATCTACCCGCCTTGAGTAAAGGTTTTTTGATACAGAAATGATTATAACTTGGAGTTCAGCTTGGATTCTGACAATTTACTAGATTTTTTTCCCCCTTGGGAGAGGATGGTTGTTTCTTGCTTAGGAAATGATAATATTTTAGCTGCTTATCTGTGCCCCACAGCTGGCAGAGAAATGCAGTACACTGATCATGAAGTTGCATCTGGAACCCTGAAAACTCCCAGACCTTAATGTTTCCAAAGAGATAGAAAAGACACATTGCTTCTGGTGGTTTTTTTTCTTTTCTTTTTTTTTTAAATCATGTTAGTTGGAGGTCTCATTGAACCAGGACAGTGACAGAATTTTATATTTACATTTGTTTTATCTTTTTCAATGCATGGTCATCAATAGGGAAAAAGTCATACTAGGAGCATTGAGCCCTGTGAGGATATCACAAGTGACACTGGAATGGCAGTTGTGTAAGAGTAGGAACTTTGTTTTGTTCATTGCTATATTTCTAGTTCCTAGAACAGTGCCCATCACTCAGAAAAACATGTTGAATGAACATCCACCACTTACCAACGTAGCTGAATGTAGCCATGCTTTTAATTCTCTCCTTGTCTATTTTCATTTATAGTTGACTTCAACAACAAAGGTTTTAGAAAACTTGAGCAGGGAGTAAGACTAAGCTATAGTAGTTTTACACAGTGGGTTTTGGTTAATGCTCGTGATTAATTTGTCTTCCCACCATAGAATGGTCTTACCCAACATGCTACAGAATTCTAGTTTCTGATAAGTGAAAAGTTAATAGACATAAGAAAGGAAACACTAACAAGCTGAAAAAAATCACCTAAAATTGTGGCAGTTGTAAATCTACTTAAAATTTTGCACCTTTTGAATTTTTAAAATACTGCCTCTACACTCAAATTTTTCTCTGGATCTGTTTCTTAATATTAAATGCATGTGTAAAAAAATCTATTTTAACATCAGCGAAAGTGAAAAGATTGTTTTAAAATTTAACGTTGCCTTCTTAAGGTTTTGAGTCTTAATTATCCTTCATTTGAAAGACAGGACTATGTAGAAAGTATTCGGTTGTTCTTTTGAAGTTAAACTGTATCTCAGCCAAAAAAGTGCTGCTTTAGTCCCCAGTACCCCTCAACATTTTGGGAGGCCTGGCCAGAGCCTCTTAGTTTTTCCTCATGAATTTGGTTCAGACTTACTAGTTTTTGTAGCTGGGGTTCTTTTATTATATAAACAGTACAAATTGGTGTGCCTCTTTGCCCTTGTTGAAGCTGATGTGCTAGATGGCACATCGATGATCACACAAACAGTTCTGTGTAGGTGCTAAATATGTCCGTTCCTTTTTGGCCTTCTTAGGGCCTCTGTGCCCTTCCTTTTAGTCATTACCTCATTATTTTACAGAAAGGGACTTAGAGTATTTTGTGTTAGTCCCCCTTTCAAGTGAAAGCTGCATGATGATATCCAATACTGTAGTATTTAATAATTTAGTATATTTTTACTCCTTTAGGGTTATCTTTTACAATGGACAAAATCCTATCCATATGGGACAATATGTGTACCAATATGTGATGGTGAAAATTTTACCCTCTTATTTCAGATAACTTCCAGAAAGGTGTATTTATTTATACCCCTCTTGGAGATGGAACCTAACAACCCTGCCCACCCCTCTTCCCTGTTTGTCTGTTCATTAGTGCTTAATGTGTTTAAGCATCCCTTATTACTTTTAGGTAATTGCTTAGATTTAATGCAAACACATTACATTCTACTACCTCTACAAATATGTGAATGTTCAAGGTTACCCAAAACATAACTACTCTTATTCCTTGAGGTATATACATGACTGGTATCATGGGAAGGTACTTTATGGTACCAGAGAGCTTCTTTCAGACTCACCTCTACTTGGCCCTTTTTTTTTCTTTCAAATGAGTCTTTTTTTTTTTTTTTCCTCTTAAATTTAAAAGAGACAAGGTCTCACTGTCACCCAGGCTGAGAGTACAGCATTGTAATCATAGCTCGCTGCAACCTTGGACTCCTGGGCTCAAGCAACCCTCCTGCCTCAGCCCCCCGAATACCTGGGACTACAAGTGTGTGCCACCATGGCTGGCTAATTAAAAATTTTTATTTTATTTTTTTTTTTAGAGATGGGGGTATTTCTTTGTCGCGTAGGCTGGTCTCAAACTTCTGGTTTCAAGCAGGCCTCCCACTTCGGCCTCCCAGAGTGCTAAGATTATAGGCATGAGCCACCACACCCTGTCTACATGGCCCTTATCTAACAAATAGTCCTAAGAGGCATGAGCAGTTTTTAATTTTGCTCGCAATGTTTCACAATGGCACACTGTTTCTAACCAAGCAGATGTTTGATTGTGGTTATTGGGAAGAATAGTCTTTGCCAGAATTAAGACCACCTACCTGAACCTTTTTTGTTGAATCTCCCTTGTTGTTTGATCCATCTCTTGGAAGTTAATCAGCACCTGTGGAAACTTTACACAAACACTTCTGTATTACTGAAGATACCTCATCTTTTTGACAGAATAAATTATCATGTAATTTTTAGAACATGTCAGATAGCTTTTACAGCAGATATAGTGATTTTCCTGAATTAAATCTAGCACCATCAGTTCATTCTTGCCCTTCGACTTGACCTGTCTCTTGAACCATTTCTCCCCCAATTTACCTGTTGGACGTATATCTACTTGGGAGGTCACTGTTAAAGCCAGCATATCATAGCTTGATAACTTCATTGGGATCTACCCTTCATTTCTTAATGATAATATCCTTTTTCTAGTTACCACAGGCCTTACAATTTTTCAGTTATTTTTGACAACTTGCTCTGCTTCCTTTTTTTCCATTATTTTGTTGTTTGTTGTTGTTGTTGTTGTTGTTGAGACAATCTAGGGTCTTACTTTGTTGGCCAGGCTAGAGTGCAGTGGCACCATTGTGGCTCACTGCAGCCTTGACCTCCCGGGCCCAAGCCATCCTCCGATCTCAGCCTTCTGAGTAGCTATGACCACAGGTGTGCACTGCTATGCCCAGCTTTTTAAATTTTTATAGAGATGAGGTCTCCCCATGTTGCCTGGACTGGTCTTGAACTCCTGGCTCCAGTGATCCTCCTGCCTCAGCCTCCCAAAGTGTTGGGATTAGAGGTATGAGTCATTGCACCCGGCCAGGCATAATTTTTAAAAAGCAATATAATGTCCTTGCTCTAATACAAAGGAAAAATAAAAAGGAAAATAATTTGTAATAGTATGTATTTCATGCAAATACTCAGGTAGAATTATACTCTTGCAGGAAAAGGTTCTACAGATTTACAAATCCCTCAACTTTTCCTGCTGTACTATGTTGTATTTAATACTTAGTTAAGCAACTTAATAGCAAGAGTGGTCTTCATACTAAATACAGTTAGTCTCTGAAGGTGCAAATTATGAGTAGCTATTTTCATTGTCATATAGTGTGTGTGAATAATATGGCCTGAGTTATAAAACATAAAAGTTATTGGGGAGACAAAAATATTATGTTTAAAATGGTTAAGACACTTCATTGTTGCATATTTAGCTTTCCTTTATGGTTCTTAGTTAATAATGTACCATATTTCACTGACTTTTTTTTTCTTTTCTTTTTTGAGACAGAATCTCGCACTGTCGCCAAGGCTGGAGTGCAGTGGCGCAATCTCAGCTCACTGCAACCTCCTCCTCCCGGGTTCGAGTGATTCTTGCACCTCAGCCTCCTGAGTAGCTGGGACTACAGGTGTGCCCCACCACACCCAGCTGATTTTTGTATTTTTAGTAGAGCTGGGGTTTCGCTGTGTTGGCCAGGCTGGTCTTGAACTCTTGACCTCAGGTGATCCACCTACCTTGGCCTCCCAAAGTGCTGGGATTACAGGCGTGAGCCACTGCGCCTGGCCTTGACTTTGTAATTTCAGTTTTGATATTCTGAGCAATCTTGTTCATTTATGTGACTCCATGTCGTTTAAACA
Organism: Pongo abelii; assembly: GCF_028885655.2. NCBI lineage: Eukaryota > Metazoa > Chordata > Mammalia > Primates > Hominidae > Pongo > Pongo abelii. The sequence continues at coordinate 36,389,854 of NC_085929.1, forward strand.
GCTCAAATGGATGTCGTGTTTGCACAACTTTAGAGAAATTGTCACAAAGGAACAGGTCGCTTAGATGTTTTATCTCTGTAAAGTTCAGATTGTTGCCTAGTGGTGACAAGAATTCTTTGTTTTTGTTTGTTTTGTTTTTTTGCCCGGGCTGGAGTGCAGTGGCGCAATCTTGGCTCACTGAAACCTCCACATCTTGTGTTCAAGTGATTGTCCTGCCTCAGCCTCCTGAATAGCTGGGATCACAGGCGCATGCCACCACACCCAGCTAATTTTTGTATTTTTAGTAGAGATGGGGTTTTGCCATGTTCACCAGGCTGGTCTCTAACTCCTGACCTCAAGTGATCTGCCTGCCTCAGCCTCCCAAAGTGCTGGGATTACAGGTGTGAGCTATCGCGCCTGGCTGAATTCTTTGTTTTTCTGCCATATTCTCCTTACCCTTTTTCTTAAACAAAAGGACAGATCCCTTGATAGAAGCCAATTATGTGTACAAAACACCTTAAACTAAGTCCAAGCCTAGAGTGTCTGTGATCTTTTTAGTTTTGTAAAGTACCTGTTCCTGTATTGGCAACGATTTACCCAGGAAGCCACCAGAAATGATGCTTGCTTGACTGAGAAAAACTTAAATAAGCTTCTCTGTGGGGTTTGGAAAGCTCTGTTCTGTACAGTTCTGCAATTTCTGAAGGCATGCTAAGGCTTGACTGGGACCGTTCTGTGCAATTAAACATTCTAAAATCTGCGGTTGACTAAATACTCCATGTTGCACCAATTTAAAAATCTTATTGTCATAGCATTATGACTGGTAGATCTCCTCACAAGACCCTTCTCTAAGTGGCTTAACTTGATTCTTAGGATATTTGTCATTATAAAATAACTGGTTTTTCTTTTGCAGACTTCCTTGTGAAACCTCCTAGTAGAAAAAGTTATTGGGACAAACTTCATTTGGTAAGTTTGTTTCTCCCTCCTGCCACCCCTGCCCCCCTCCAGTACTCTCTCTGTGCTGTTTCGAGGCAAGGAAAAATTAATTTACAGGTTGATTTTTGGGGATCTGTTTGTCAATGTCCATGATTATTTAGATGAGTTTTTCTATGTTCACTTTAATGTCCTTACATGTGATTTTTTTTTTTTTTCCACTAGGACTCATACCAGGTCAGTTTTTCTATATATAATTGCACTGTAATAGTGTACTGGAAAACTTGTATTTAAGTTGAGATTTTTGAGTTGCAGCACTAATCATTTGTCTAAAATAAATAGTTGTTGTCAATCTCCAGTTGTTTTGTTATTTATTTATATATATATTTTTTGAGACAGTCTTGCTGTGTTTCCCAGGCTGGAGTACAGTTAGGTGATTTTAGCTCACTGCAGCCTTGAACCCCTGGCCTACAGCAATCCTCCTGCCTCAGCCTCCCAGTTGCTGGGACTATAGGTGTGTGCCATCAGGCCTGGCTAGTTTGGAAACTTTTTGTGTAGAGACAGGATCTTGTTCTGTTGCCCAGGCTGATATAGTTCTTTTAAATTCAAACTTGCTTCTTGTTTTGAGTTTTCTTAAATTGGTATATATCTATATGAAAAATAAGGCCTCTTATTACTAGAGTTAGTTCAGCAGTTCCCCCTTACCTTCTTTCGCTTTCCGAGGTTCAGTTATCCAAGGTCCAAAAGTACTAAAATATCAAGAGAGCGAGAAAGAGAGACACTGCACATTCATATGACTTTCATTACGGTGTATTGTTGCTTGTTCTATTTTGTTATTAGTTGTTAATCTCTCACTGTTTCTAATTTATAAACTTTATCATAGGTACATATGTAGATATATATAGTTTTTCCTCTACATATGTACCTATGATAAAGTTTACTTTATAAATTAGAAACAGTGAGAGATTAACAACAACTAATAACAAAATAGAACAAGCAACAATACACCGTAATGAAAGTCATATGAATGTGCAGTGTCTCTCTTTCTCGCTCTCTTGATATTTTAGTACTTTTGGACCTTGGATAACTGAACCTCGGAAAGCGAAAGAAGGTAAGGGGGAACTGCTGAACTAACTCTAGTAATAAGAGGCCTTATTTTTCATTTTCAGTACTACCTGTAGTTTCAGGGATCCACAGGGGGTCTTGGAACATACTCCCTGAGGATAAGGCAGGGGATTACTGTAGTGCAAATATGAATTTTAATGAGAAAAACAAGTTCTGAAAAATTTGCGAGTCCTTTCTCCAGTGTGGCTGCTAAACCTTGTCCTTTTTCATAAAACGTCCTTTTCATAGACCTTTGTGTGTCTCTTAGTAGGTAAATCTTTATTAGTGCCTCTTGTTTCTGCCACCTGTTTAGGGAACTGTAGTACAGTTTTATTAGAAGACAAATTATTGCCTTGGTTTTAAGTTCCTAAATCCAGATCATTTCCTTGTTCAGGAACTGTTGCCTTGCTATTGCCTCTAGAACAATGATCAAACTCCTTAGCATAACATTTCAGGTTCTTTACCGGTGGGCTTCAAACAGCTTGTCACCTGTTTTCTCTGTGTACCAAGTTCATCTCTTGTAGCCACACTGACCTACCTCCTGTCTCTCAAATACTCTCCAAGGTGCTTTTTTGTCTTACTCTGCTGCCATGCCATTCCTGTTCCCCTCTTGTCTCAGTAGCTCAAAATTTGGCTGGTTCAGTTATTAAAAGCTTGAGTCTTCCAGAAAGTCTTCCTGAAGTGCCCAGCTCAGAATCTCTTTCTCTGCTTTTTGCATTACCATGGAATTAAATTTCTGTATCTCTTAACACTCTGTCTTATTGGTTATATTTGTCTGTCACCCCCACAGGATTGGGAATGCACTTGAAGGCAAGAACTATATTGATACTTGAATTGTCAGTTCACAGAAACACTCCTAGACTCCTGGGATACCAGTGCCTTCTCAGTATAAATTCTTCTTGACTAGAGTTTTTGTTTTGGTAAGAGTAGGGGAGGATAATAGATTGGTTTTAGTAGAGATTGCTCAGCATAATCTTGTTGATTTAGGTTACTGTTTTTTTTCCCCACTTTTCTGTATAGTGGAGGATCATAGGGTATATATAATCTGTGCCCTTGTAGTCCAAGTTGCTCCGTGTATTACTTGAGGTATTCTTTGCAAGTATAAGTTTTAGTTTTTGAGTAAGGAATTGAGTAATTTCTCTTTAACAGGTGCGTGAAAGATGAGATTCCATGTTCAGTAGGAAGATTAAATGTTGGTTTGCTTCTGTAAAGATTTCTGAGAAGTCATATCATGGGGCGGTACTGATGATGGAGCTGAGAGAAGCATGCAGGTTCCAGCTGTCAAATTCTCATATATTAAGAAAAGAAAGATTATTTCACCTTCAGGCTTGGAATAGGAATCTTAATCTTCATTTAGCCAGGGGGGTGGGGAGTGTTGCAGATTAGATCTGTAGTGAAGGAAATGTAATCCTTTTTATTTTATTTACTTAATTATTTTTGAGACAGAGTCTTGTTCTGTCACCCAGGCTGGAGTGTGGTGGCGCGACTTCGGCTCACTGCAACCTCCACCTGCTGGGTTCAAGCAATTCTCCTGCCTCAGCTTCCTGAGTAGCTGGGATTACAGGCTCCACCACTCCTGGCTAATTTTTGTGTTTTTAGTAGAGACGGGGTTTCACCATGTTGGCCAGGCTGGTCTCGAACTCCTGATCTCCAGTGATCCATCTGTCTCGGACTCCCAAAGTGCTGGGATTACAGACGTGTGCCACTGTGCCGGCCAGAAATGTAATAACATATTACTTGGCTCTGTAGCATTTAATATTTGTGTTGCCGTAATAATGTAAATTTGTAAAAGTGTTAATTTTCTTTTCTTTTTTTTTTTTTTTGACACAGGGTCTCATTCTCTTGCCCATGTCACTGCAGCCTCGATCTCCTGGGCTCAAGTGATCCTCCCACCTCAGCCTCCTGAGTAGGTGGGACTACAGGCATGTACCACCTTGCTAGGCTAATTTGTTTTTATTTTTATTTTTGTGGAGACTGGGGTCTCATTATGTTGCTCAGGCTGGTCTTGAACTCCTGGGCTCAAGTGATCTTCCTGCCTCAGCCTCTCATAGTGTTGGTCTTACAGGTGTGAGCCACTGCCCGTGGCCACGTTCTTATCTGAAGAAGCATGATCTAGGTTTGAAGAGAAAGATGTAAATATATTTAATTTTGATGCCAGGAAACATACTGTTTAATTAATATGTGCCCCAGATTAAAGGAGACTAAAGAGATATAAAAATAGCTTCAATATATGATCCTGGACTAGATCCTTTACCAAAGAGGGGAATATTGCTGTGAAGGATAAAGGATATGATGGGATTCATTGACAAAATTGGAATAGATATGGTAGATCATTATATCAGGGTTAAATTTTCTGAAATTGAAACTAGAACTGTGGTTATATAAGAGATTATCTTTCTTAGGAAATACATACTGAAGTAGTAAGAGTTAAAGAGATATTTGTATGCAAACCTCTTTTAAATGGTTCAAAAAAAATGCACGTGCATATGCACGAACAAAAAAGAAGACAGTGTTGGAAACTGTCCTATCCAAATTCTCTGTAATGAAACATTTAATGAAGTACAGTCTTTATATAACCATGTGTTGTCATATGTATGAATACATGTACATACTCATTTAAAAAGTGCTTATTACATGCCAGTAACTATTCTAAGCATGTTATATGCGTTATATCTTAATTCTCACAACTCTTTGATGGAATGATTGTCCTCCTTGTTTTCTGGGTGAAGAAACTGAGGCTCAGAGAGGTAGTGTGATTTGCACTCAAGGTCATAGAGTTCGTATATGGCAGCCCTGAGAGCCATTGCTTTACCTTCCTGATTGTTTTTTCTTGAGGCTTATTATCTTAACACTCTGAGTTTAAATGAAAACCTTTCATTAAAACTTACTTTGAGTTTTCTGTTTAAAAGCTTTTTTTTTGTAGAAAAATTTGTTATCCTAATTGCAAATGTTTTAAAAGTTTAAAAACTGAAAGTCACTGCTCCCACTCTCTTCCCTAGAAAGGTAGATTGTTAACAACCATTATATAATTTTTTTGTATGTGTATAAACATACTTCGGAATTAATACAAACAATGCTTAGGCGTATTTTTATTTTAACTTTTAAAATTACAGAACATTGGAAACATGGCAAGTTGATAAATATGTGTTGGTTTTTTTTTTTTTTAATAGAAGAGTACGTAGTCTTTGGCAATAATAACCCCTCTGCAACCCCTCCCCCAAATTTATATGCTTTTACCTAGTATATTCATTTTTAAGAATAATTAGGGCTACAGAAATAGTGACTTGTGCATAGATACGGATAAGGGTGGTTATTGTGGCTTTTTTGGTGGTAATGGAAAAATGGAAACAACGTAAATGTCTCACTAATTGATGGATGGTTAAGTTATGATATATTGGGGTATAATGGAATACCGAACTGCCATATGTATATACTGACATAGGAGGGATTTGTTATATTAATTGAAGAATATATACTGAAGAAACTACAGTATGACTACCCCACCCCACCCATTTTGGGGGGTAGATAATGTGTGTCTTTGTACACTCATCTGCCACATAATGATGTTTTGGTTAGCAACAGACCCAAGATACGATGGTAGTCCCATGAGATTAAAATGGAGCTGAAAAATAACTATCACCTAGTGGAGTTGTAGTTGTCATAATGTCTTAGTACAATTACTTTTTAAAAAATAAATTTAGTGTAGCCTACTTGTACAGTGTTTATAAAATCTGTAGAAGTGTACAGTAATGTCCTAGGCCTTCACACATTCACTCACTACTCACTGACATACCCAGAGCAACTTCCAGTCCTACAAGCACCATTCATGGTAAGTGTTGTCCTATACAAGTGTACCATTTTAATCTTTTGTATCATTTTTACTGTATCTTTTCTGTTTATGTATGTTTAGATATACAAATAGGGAGCACTGTGTTACAGTTGCCTGCAGTATTCAGTACAGTAACATGCTGTGCAGGTTTGTAGCCTAGGAACAACAGGCTATACCATATAGCCTAGGTGTGCAGTAGACTGTCCCATCTACGTTTGTATGAATACCTCTGTGATGTTTGCACAACAGCTAAATCTGCTAATGATGCATTTCTCAAAACATGTCTCCATCGTTAAACGAAGCTTGACTGTATGTGCATAGAGAACTGTCTGGATAGACTTATGAAATAGTTAACATTTGCTGTACTTACATGTAGATGAACTAAAGGGCAGTAAGGAGTGAAAAGCGAACTTCTGCTTACCAATTTTTTTAAATAAGTTTAACTCAGATATATTAATAACATAAAATTCACATAGTATACATTCACCCATTTAAAGTGTACAGTTCAGTGGCTCAGTATATTCACGAAGTTGTGTAGCCATCACCAGAGTCCATTTTAGGACCTTTTCCTCACCTCAGAAACTTCAGGCCAGGTGTGGTGGCTAATGACTGTAATCCCAGCATTTTGGGAGGCCGAAGTGAGAGGATTGTTTGAGGTTGGGAATTCGAGACCAGCCTGGACAACATGGTGTGAGACTCCCCTTTTCCCCCCACAAAAATAAAAATAGCCGGGTGTGGTGGCTTGCACCTGTGGTCCTGGCTACTCTGGAGGCCGAGGCAGGAAGATCGCTGGAGCCCAGGAGGTTGAGGCTGCCGTGAACCATGATCCTGTGATTACAGCACTGCAACTCCCGCCTGGGCAACAGAGCAAGACCCTGTCTCCAAAACAAAACAAAACTTCATAGCTGTCAACCTCTCTTACCCTCGGTCTTTCCCAGCTCCTGGCACCCACTAATCTGCTTTCTAAGATTGTCCTGTTCTGGACATTTCATATAAATGATATCATACAATATGTGGTCTTTTGTGACTGGCTTCATTATTTAGCATAATGTTTTTAAGGTTCATTCACGTTGAAGCCTGTATCAGTACTTCATTCCTTTCTCTCTTTTTTCTTTTTTTCTTTTTTTTTTTTTTGAGACAGGGTCTCACTCTGTTGCCTAGGCTTCTGGTGTGCAGTGACATGAAGATCTGGGCTCATTGAAACCTCGCCACTGCATCCTGGGCTCAAGTGATCCTCCCACTTTCAGCCTCCCGAGTAGCTGGGACTACAGGCACATGCCAGCACGTCCAGCTAGTTTTTGTATTTTTTATCTTTTTTTCTTTTATTATTATTATTTTATAGAGATGGGGTTTTGCCGTGTTGCCCGGGCTGGTTCCGAACTCCTGGCTTTGAGTGATCCACCTCCCTGGACCTCCCAAAGTGCTGGGATTACAGGCGTGAGCCACCATGCCTGGCTCAATTTTTGTGTTTTTTGTAGAGATGGGGTTTTACCATATTGCCCAGGCTGGTCTCAAACACCTGGGTAAAAGCAGTGTGCTGACTACATCTTTTCAAAGTGTTGGGATTATAGGCATGAGCCACTGTGTCTGGCCACTTAATTCTTTTTTTTTTTTAGACGAGTCTCGCTCTGTCACCAGGCTTGAGTGCAATGGTGCGATCTCGGCTCACTGCAACCTCTGCCTCCCGGGTTCAAGCGATTCTTCTGCGTCAGCCTCCCAAGTAGCTGGGACTATAGGCATGCACCACCACGCCCAGCTAATTTTTGTACTTCTAGTAGAGATGGGGTTTCACCATTGGCCAGGATGGTCTCGATCTCTTGACCTTGTGATCTGCCCTCTTCAGCCTCCCAAAATGCTGGGATTACAGGTGTGAGCCACCGTGCCCAGCCCACTTAATTCCTTTCTATGGCCAAATAATTTTCCATTGTTTAGATATGCCACATTCTGTTTATTCATCCATCTGTTGATGGACATTTGGTTTCAGTGAGCTGAGATCTTCACGCCACTGCACACCAGCAGCCTGGGTGACAGAGTGAGACCCTGTCTCGGAAAAAAAAAAAAAGAGAGGAATGAAGTACTAATACGTGCTTCAAAATAGCCCATCCCACCTTTGGGCTATTTTGAATAAATCTACTATAAACATGTATTTACAAGATTTTACATGGATATTTGTTTTTGTTTTCTTGGATATATAACTTGGAGTAAAATTGTTGAGTCAAATGGTAACTCTGTGTTTAATTGAGCAACTGCCAGGCTATTTTTCAAAGAGGCTGCACTATTTTACATTCTCACTAGCAGAGTATGAGGTTACTTGTTTACTTTTTACATCTGTATCTTATTTACTGAGCATGTGCATTACTAGTATAACTAATTTTAAGAAGTATTACACTGCTTATCAGACTAACAGTAATGACTCAATTTCTTCCTTTTGTACTGTTGGTGTAACTACCACTGTGGGGTTCATATTTTGCAAGTCAGGTGCTGTAATGAACCCTGAATATTTCCTAAGGATTGGTCACATCTGCGATTTGTAGTATTTTTTGTTTGTTGTTTTACATAATACCCAGAGTGGTCTAATGCTCTTTCTAGTTTTAAAAGGAACCTTTAGCAAGTACTTGATTCTGATTGGTTGCACAGTTTCCTGTGATCTTGGCTTTTTCTTATGGATTTGGAATTCCTATAGCAGTTTTAACTTTTCTCAGATACTTAAAGCAGCACCTCTTACTTTGAACTACTTTAACTATTTCTTATCTCCTCTGGACTATAAATTCCTTAATCTCCCTTTGCTGCCACATCTAGGCCTCTACCTAAACCTGTGAGTTATACACCAGGATATCTTTCACATGCTTAGGCTTTTATCTATACTGCCTCCATTCTAAATCAAGCCACTAGTCTCTTACTGTAATTGTCTTCCGGTTCTCTTCTTTATTCTTTTTCTCTTTTAATCCATTCACCCCACATCAACCAGGGTGATCTTAAAATCAAATCATGTCACTCAGCTATTTAAAACCTGTCAATGACTCCCTGTTGTATTTGGACTGTATTTTAAACTTACTACGATTCACATGATCTTTTCCTTTACATTTCTCCAACTTCAAGTTGTGCCACTCTTCTTTCTGATTCAGTACAGTTGAGCTACAATGGTTTCCTCCTTTTAGTTCTTCAAAATTATCAAGGTCTTTCCTGTCTGAGGAACACATGCACTTCTGTATATTAGAAACTGGCCTTGCCCCAGAGAGTAGTCTTTTCTGATCACTTTATCTAAAGTAGGTCTTCGGTACCCCCAAACCCCAGTCCCTGTCTCAGCATCCCGTTTGTTTCCTTTATCACATTTAGCACAATTTGTAATTATTACCATCTTTTTCTGTCTTCTGCAATGGTATATAAGCTGTATTAATGCAGAATTAACAGTGTCATACTGTCTAACACATGCTAGATTATTGGTAAATTTTGACTGACTGAAGTGCAGAACATCATTTTACAGAGTCTATTTGGTATAGAAATGGAAGGCCTTATTTCTGGGTGAAGACTATGTTTAAATTGAGACTTTTCATGCCAAGTGGCAAATCTTTGTCTTGGTATTTCTGTACTCATTAAAAAATTACAGTAGGCCAGGTGTGGTGGCTCATGCACTTTGGGAGGCCAAGGCAGGCAGATCACTTGAGGCCAGAAATTTGAGACCAGCCTGACCAACATGGTGAAATCCTGTCTCTACTAAAAATACAAAAATTAGCCAGGCGTGGTGGCATATGCCTGTAATTCCAGCTACTTGAGAGGCTGAGACACCAGAATCACTTGAACCTGGGAGGCGGAGGTTGCAGTGAGCTGAGATCGCACCACTGCACTCCAGCCTGAGCGTCAGAGTGAGACTGTCTCAAAAACAAAACAAAACAAAACAAATTAGATTCGACTGGGAAGATAGCTTATGTGTATATATATATATAATGTGACTGCAGATTGAGAGTTTATTTTGTAATTGGAATTTGATTTCTAGTTCAGTGTCACTGCAGATGAGTACATTTTAGTTGGGACATCTGGGCTGCTTGTGAGAGTTTTTCTCTAAATCCCTCTGAAAAAAATCTGAAAGACATAACAATGCATATTGATAGGTTTACTGTATAAACAATGGTTTTATGAGAGATAAAACTTTGACTCTTTGATTCTTCAATAACTGGAGGTTTTGAGGTAGAATTGCCATTATGGTTATGTGAAAATTTTAAATATATAAAAGTAGAGAAAATAGTTTAATAAATCTCCATTAACTTATCTCACTGGTCTTCAGAAGTTACCAACTCATGACCCATCTTGTTTCAGAGGTACTCCTACTCATTCTGCCTACTCCTTGGTATATAACTTTATGTATTTTATAGTTAAAAGATAAATTCTTTTTAAAAACCCATCACCACACACAAAAACCTATAACCACAGTAACATTGTCAATTATATAGAAAATTAATAACTCCTTAATATCATCAGATATTTAGTATGTGGTCAGATTTCCCTAATAGATGTCTCAGCTTATACTTTGAATAAGGATCCAATAAGATCTATATATTGCAGTTGGTTGACATGGTCACTTAAGTCTCTTTTAATTCTGTAGGTTTCCCTTCTATGTCGATCTTTTGTCTTGCTATTTACTTACAGAATAGGGGTTATTTTCCTGTAGTTTTCCATAGACTAGATTATTATTTGCATCTTGTATTTCATTAGCAGTTGTAAAATAGTATTACCAAATTATTTTCTTTGTATATTAGGTAGAATTCTTCCCTCATCAACTACTTGATTCTATACTGGTTCATTTTGTGTAAGAAAGGCAGGATAAATACTTGATTCTTTCCCCTTACTTGCTAGTTTTCAAAAATATAAGGTTAGTTCCTTAACATCTTCCACTGGTGACCTGTAGGGGTGTGGGTGTGTGTGTGTGTGTGTGTGTGTGTGTGTGTGTGTGTGTGTGTGTGTGTGTGTGTGTGTGTGTGTGTGTGTGTGTGTGTGTGTGTCTCAGTGTGTGTGTGTGTGTGTGTGTGTGTGTCTCAGTGTGTGTGTGTGAGAGAGAATGTTTCTTTATGAACTCATATTTAAACATGCTGAAACCCAATCCATTGCATTTAACCATTTTTGCTCAAATTGTTTCATTTTTAGCTAGTGAGTCTCTTCAAATTGACTCCCAATTATTTTTGACTTACCCTCAGTAGTCTTTTATATGTTTCTTACTTTCCAGTTCAGATGATGTTTCAGAATCAATTTGTACATTTTCTGTTCTAGACCTGGAATTGGTTATATTTTTTTTCAGGTGCCCCATCTCCTTTTGAAGTGGGAATTAGTCTTTAGGGACCATAGTCTAGGGGCTTAGAATGCTCATTGCTGCTGGGTTGATACTGTAACTTTTTTGCAGCGTTTATTTTTATCTTATGAAGAGTTTGATTATATTGTTACTCTTCACCTCTATTTTGTATGTGTGTGTGTGTGCGCGCGCACGCGCCGTGTTTTTTAGAGACAAGGTCTTGCTCTGTCACTCAGGCTGGAGTTCAGTAGCATAATCATAGCTCACTGCAGCCTTGAACTCCTGAGCTCAAGGGATCCTCCCACATCAGCCTCCCAAGTAGCTAGGACTACAGGTGTGCACAACCACCTAATTTTTTTTTTTTTTTTTTCTGTAGAGACAGTCTTGCTATGTTGCCCAGGCTGGCCTTGAACTCTTGGGCTCAAGCTGTCTTCCTGTCCTGGCCTCCCAAATTGCTAGGATTATAAGAGTGAGCCACTGCACATGGCCTGTGTATTTTTTTTTTTTTTTTGAGCTATAAGTCATATCACATAAAATCCACCCTTTTAAAGTATACAATTCAGTGGTTTTTAGTATAGTCATAAAGCTGTAGAACCATTAACCATTACCTAATTCCAAACATTTCATCACCCTACAAAGGTACCTTGTACCCATTAGCAGTCACTCCCTATTCTTCCCTCAACCTGGCTCCTGGCAACCACTAATCTACTTTCTGTCTCTGTGGATTTACCTTTTCTGGACATCTCATACAAATGGAATCACACAATATATGGCCTTTTGTGCCCCAGGTTCTTTCACTTAGCATAATGTTTTCATCTATGTGTGTCATGTATCAGTATTTTATTCCATTTTATTGCTGGATAACTCCATTATATATACTGTGTGTGTGTGTGTGTGTATTGTTTGTTTATCCATTCACATTTTGTTTATCCATTCATTGATTGATGCATATTTGGGTTGTTTGCACTTTTGGCCATCATGAATAATGCTGTTATGAAAATTTGTGTACAAGTTTTTATGTGGACATAATTTTCAGTTCTCTTAGGTATATACCCAGGAGTGGAACTGATGGGACATATGATGACTCTACAACTTTTTTGGGAACTGCCAAACTTTTCCTCAGAGGTTGTACCACTTTACATTCCGCCAGCAGTGTATGGGGGTTTCACCTTCACATTCCACCTACATCTGACATTAGTATCTTCCTCACTGGAGTTATATTTTGTTATTTAATAGTTTTGCAAAATACATTAAATTCACTTCCATTTAAATTGTTTAAGATACAGCAGTTTGAATGTGTCTATGATGCTATCTTTAGAAATTTTATTCTAAAACACAAATACCTTTTGTGTAATATTAGGACAGTTTTTTAAAAGTAATTCAGTATGTTTCTTTTTTGAAAAGGTTCTTTATAACAGTATCCAGTTCTTTTAATAAGTTCATACCCTCAAATTTTCTTTGCCTTTGCCCTTCTCCTTTTTAATTCCAGTAAGTGCCTTTTTGCACATCTTTACCTTCCTATCTAAAGTAGCACTTCTGTTACACCATCACCAAACCCTGCTTTATTTTCTTTGCAGCAGTTGCCTACTGCCTAACATTAGTTATCTGTTTCTTTGTTTCTAATGAGAAAGACCAACAATAAAATTAAGTTCCATGAATTTCTGTTCACAGTGGTGTCCCCAAAGTCTACAACAGTGCATGGAGTGTAGAAAATATTGAATAAATATTTATTGAAAGGAATGAATAAATGAGATAATTTTACATTAGTTTCAGTTCTTGAGCTAGGCCAAATCACAAAAGTTAGGCTTGGTTTGAAGAGTGGTTAAGAATGATGACTCCAACTTGGTCTGTTACTGAACCATAAGGTTCTTCCTCATCCTTCCAGCCTCTAAAAAAATGGCGTACCCAAAACCCCTGTCCTTAGTCATCTTAGCCTCTCCATTTATACTTGCTCTTGCATTTGGCTTTAATGCTATTCACACACTGATGTCTCCCACATTTATGTTTATATCTCTAGGCTCCGTCTTCTTGATCTCCAGTCTGGTTTAACTAGCACTTTACTTGGCATCTTTGTTTGGGTATCTGATAGGTTCTCAAACATAATGTGTCTAAAATGGGAACTTTAATTTCTTGTTCCTAGTCCGTGGAGCTGTCTCTGCATGGCACGAGAAGAATAAATTTTTCTTACAATGCCCTTCATCAATAAATAGAAAATCCTTGCTTCCGGTTGCTGACACAAAAAGCTTGACTTCTCTTTTTCTATCCTATTTAATTCATCAACTCAAATCCTATGGGCAGTATTTTCAAAGTATTTTCAAAGTATATCCAGAATCAGTACATTCCACCACTTCTAGCTCTACTACCTTTTCATTGCTATATTGTCTCTTGCTGCGGTTATTGACGCCTTCTAATTGGTCTTCGTTTGCCCCTTACCCCGAGTAGTCTTGACTATTCTCTACCCAACAGCCAAAATGATTCTTTTTTTTTTTTTGAGACTGAGTCTCACACTGTTGCTTGGGCTGGATGTGCAGTGGCGCGATCTCGGCTCACTGCAACCTCCGCCTCCCAGGTTCACGTTATTCTCCTGCCTTAGCCTCCTGAGTAGCTGGGACTACAGGCACACACCACCATGCCCTGCTAATTTTTTGTATTTTTAGTAGAGACGGGGTTTCACTACGTTGGCCAGGCTGGTCTCCCAACTCCTGACCTCGTGATCTGCCTGCCTTGGCTTCCCAAAATGCTGGGATTACAGGCGTTAGCCACTGCGCCCGGCCAAAATGATTCTTTAAGTCATCTCCTACCACTTCTCTGCTCAAAATGCCTCAGCACAATCTGGGCCTTGCTATTGCTTTGATGTTCTCTTGTTCCCTTGCTTACATTGCCCTTAAAAGAGTTTTATGCTGCACATTGAAGCCCAAACTCCCTGAAATATCCTGTGTTACAGAAGCTTAGCAAACTAGAAATGTTGGTTTTGCATGAGACTGTTCAAAGAAAAGAGCAACTTACTTACTCTTTGTATAAGCCTATCTTTGGGTTTCTAGTTGGATATTCTTTCCTCCTTTTTTGTTCTTATAAAACCAGGTAAAGATATTAGTACAGATTATAAGTTTTTAGAAGAGCATAGAATATTTGGGTAATAAGGCAAATTTATTTTTCCTGTTTTGCTCATAAGTCAGTTTGGTTTCCTCAGATGGGGGATCCATTTTGAATTTAGAGATAACCACAAAAACATCCTAAAATACTACAAGAATAATGATTTTGCATTTGCAGGTTGACGTTATTTATTTTTTTGAGACAGGGTCTTGCTCTGTTGCCCAGGCTAGAGTGAGGTGGTGTAATCACAGCATACTACAGTCCCGACCTTGCAGGCTCAGTTGATCCTCCCACCTCAGCCTCCTGAGTAACTGGGACTACAGGCATGTGCTGCCATGACCAGCTTTTTTTTTTGGAGACAGAGTTTCACTCTGTTGCCCAGGCTGGTCTCGAACTCCTGAGCTCAGGCCATCTGCCTCAGCCTCCCAAAGTGCTGGGATTATAGGCATAAGCCACCTTGCCTGGCCTGTAGGTTGATTTTAATTGTTGCTTTATTCATCCAAGTTTTATGATATTTTTTGTTTTACTATGAACATTAGGAATGTTAGCCTTTGATACTGTTTTTGCAGAAACAGGTTAAGACTAACAGGAGTTTTACAAAGGAACTGTCAAATTGGGATTTGACTAGTGGGAATTGGCTGGGTGATAATCAACTTTTTCTTGGCTGACTCTGATCAGCTTCTTAGGCCTATATATATACAATATACAATACCTTTATTAGGATATGGCCGATTAGGGGAAAAACTATTGCCAATTTTGCCTCCCCTCCTCCTTTTTTTTTTTCTTCTTCCCCGCACCCCCCGCCAAAGACCTCACCATAAGGGAAAGAAGAGAGCCTTGTTGGACACTGAAGAAGGGACGGGGATTTCTCCTCCTAATCTGGGCCTCCTGTCATGGTAAGTACAAGGAAATAAGAGTAAAAAAAAAAAAAAAAACACCAAACCTGTGTCCTGACAATTAAGTGAACACTAATAAATTCATACTTACCCATTTTTGTTTTTGTAAGAAATTATTTCTTTTTCTTTCCCAGATCTCTTGTGTCCTTTCTTTTCTTGTTTACTTAGTAGTAATAATTAGAGTACTCCAATATACAGAGCAGTTTCATTTCTGTTAACTTTAATCCTGGGAGCTAGATGTTGTCTCTTATTTTTCAGTCAGCAAGTAAATGGAATCAAGACTAAAACATTACAGTTCTTGGACTCCAGGTTTTTAATTCCTTTTCTAGGAAGTAGCGTGTAGTGAAAACTGTATGTGTGTATGTTTATGTGTAGACAAATTGTAAGATGGTAATCTGCATATTTACTTAAAAATTTTTTTAAATTGACAAATTCTATATATATTGTGTACAGCATAATGTTTTGAAATATACATATACCTTGTGGAATGGCTAAATCAAGCTAATTAACATATGCATTACTTCACATAGCATATATGCTTTATGAATTTATAGAAGCAATTCCCTACCTTCCCTGTTTTGTCTCTTTAAGGCAGTATTTTGATCTCATAGTAGGTGGAGCAGCCCTGCACACTCCCTCCTGTATCTTTAACCAGAAAGAGAATTTAATGGACAATTTAATGACTTATGGGCCATTTCGGGCCCAGCTCAAGCAGAGAAGATGGAGCAACAAGCCAGCCACATTTTCATCATTCCTGAGGAAATGTAAACAGTGCTTCAAGGCATAAAAAAGAAATGGTCCTCTGTAATATTGTCCTTCTTCTACCTTGTGATGTTTCCTAGATCCAAACTGTTTTATGCTGATGCACAGAGAAGGAATTGAAAAGGCTACGTTAATTTCAAGCTTCATTAGGGACGTATGGAAAATGCTTTTCAAAATTAGAAAAAGTAAAACAAAAAACTAGTTGTGCAGAAATGTCATATTAAAAGGAAGAGAAAGGTAACTGCCCTTATCTTAAAGGCATGCCAATTTTTTCTTATTTTGTGGGCATTACAACTTTATGATTTATTTTATACCTGAACATTGATGAACTTTTCCTGTTATTTTCTTGATTATATTTTATCTTATTGGTTTTCCCACAGAGTTTTCAATAAATTGAAAAGGTGCTTGTCTAGTATTTCAGCCAGTGCTAATGAATAACAAGTGATGGGCTTATGAAAGCAGCTCTGTTCTGTATTGAGGGTTTGTCCTTCATTGTATACCACACGGCTAGTAACAGTGTGGTTCTCTTCCTGGTGCTGCTGGGCTCTCCATGGTGCCTAGCAGAAAGTCTTCCGGGTGTTATCCCTGGCCTGATGCTTTAGACAACGCTCGGGAGTTGATTCTGTGTGTACTAGTTGGGGAGTAGCATGGCCATGTATGTTTTGTTTTTGTTTAGTTTCTCATAAAGTAGCATTGTTACAAGTTTTTACAAATTCTCATTTATAACTCTACCACCAGAACCCATGGTTGTATTCCTGTTTCTTTTCTCTTGAGACAGAGTCTTGCTCTGTTGCCCAGGCTGGAGTGCAGTGGTGCGATCTCGGCTCACTGCAACCTCCGCCTACTGGGTTCAAGTGATTCTTGTGCCTTGGCCTCTTGAGTAGCTGGAATTACAGGCACCTGCCACCATGCTTAGCTAATTTTTGTATTTTCAGTAGAGACGGGGTTTCGCCATGTTGGCCAGGCTGGTCTCGAACTCCTGACCTCAGGTGATCTGCCCGCCTCAGTCTCCCAAAGTGCTGGGATTACAGGCATGAGCTGCTGCGCCCCGTCAGTTATATTCCTTTCTAATTAGTTTATGTCTCATATGTATGTTTTATATAGTTAGAATGATATAAATAAGTTTCTGTTTTGCTTATTTCACTTAATGAATTAAACATTCTGCCATGTTGATTCCTTGGATTCCTAATGATCATTTTACTAGCTGTATAACATTCTGCAAGTTGTTGAACCATTGATTTTAATTATATACTGTATTATAGCATTTAGAGTGTATGTCCTTAATCCTTAGTTTTTGTGTAGACAATTCAGGAGCATTGAACATTCTTTTTGTTTTTAACTGTAAACCACTGTACTAATTTGAGGGTAACATTTTCCCTTGTCTTTTATACTCTTAAAGGTTCTTAAACAAGATTGGAGTCTGTCTTTGAGAGGTTAAGCATTAGCAAAATATATTTTCATGTTTTGTGGAAAATCTCAAGCCTATGCAGAGAGAAAAGTACAGTGCACTCATATACACATCATTCAGCTGCAGTAATCATAAATTCATGACTATTCTTGTTTCATTTGACTTCTTTTACCCCTACCCTTTTGGCAATAATCCCAAGCATTTTATCAAGGGAAATGATAAAATGTCTTTTAATACCAGTCTTAAGAATATGACTTAAGAATATGACTGTAAATGACAGTAGGACTGGTAATTATTTTTACTTCTACACTTTGCAAACACAAACACTAGATATGAATTCAGTTAGTAGGATTAATTGGTCATCAGTCTCTCCTTCCCATGTACTTCATTTATTTTTTTGAAATGGAGTTTCGCTCTTGTTGTCCAGGCTGGAATGCAATGGTGTGATCTTGGCTCACTGCAACCTCCGCCTCCTGGGTACAAGCGATTCTCCTGCCTCAGCCTCCTGAGTAGCTGAGATTACAGGCGCCTGCCACCACACCCAGCTAATTTTTGTATTTTAGTAGGGACGGGATTTCACCATGTTGGTCAGGCTGGTCTCAAACTCCTGACCTCAGGTGATCCATCTGCCTCGGCCTCCCAAAGTGCTGAGATTACAGGCATGAGCCACCGCACCCGGCCCTTCCCATGTACTTTAAATAATTATCTCTGCGGTTGACTTCTGCTCTGAAGCATGTACTTTCCTCTCTTAGCTGCATAATTTAGCCAATAGCAGAAACTAGCCTGGAACTGTGGTGACTCGCCCTTTTTCAGTATTTTGTAGATGACCCCACTGACTTTATGGAGGTGGATGGAGACTACGAAGTGCCAGATGCCACAATGCCTAGTGTTCCTCAGCAGTACCAGGAAATTAATGACATGGAATACATCTCTCTAATAAGTTACTGTGTATAGCCTAGGATACATTTGTTTCCAAAACTGTTACCAGACCAACATTTTCCAATTTGTCTTCTTCCAACTTCTCACCTTATTAACCATCTCAAGTTTGGCCTTCTTCACCTATGAAACTCACAGAAACTATAATAAATTCAGGCTAATTCAACTGCTAAATTCAACTGTTCAGCCACATGGGATCACCAGTCCCCTAGATTCAATGAGTCCTAATGTTAAGTCCTTGGGAATTAAATGCATTTTTGTGTACAAGAGGAGAAAAGTTCTGAAGCTTTACAGGTAATATGAACTGAGACAATAGCTTTTAAAAAGAACATTTGTTTGATTATGAAAAATAAGTACTTCATGTTCTTGCCTTGCTGGCCTAATTCTCAGTTGTTTTATGTTGAAAATCATCCATTTTCAGTTTTCAGTAGCTACTTTGGTGATACATATTGGTCTGGATTAGCACCCTGGTGAGTGTGCCAGCAAGAGTGAGTAGGTAAATGGCTTCTTTTTGTTCTTTACAAGCCTGCTACATTACTTCAATTCTGTGCTAAAAGTCAGCAGAAAACTAGGTCAGGGAATCACTTAAAGATTAATAATGGGTACCTCTGTAAAATGACCTTACAGAGAATAAAAGTCTAGGCCTTATGAGTTTATGTGAGGTAAAAAAGCTAGTTAATGTGATGCTGAGAAGGTATGTTAAAAGTATACTTTTATGTAAGATTTTTGCTCCCCTCCATGTTTACATAGCATTTCCTTACTATCCCATATTGGTTTATGAGAAAAATCTCCCTAAATTCAAGATTCTTCACATCTTTCATTTGGTCTCTTTTTTTGGAGACAGGATCTCACTCTGTCGCCCAGGTTGGATAGCAGTGGTGCAATCATGGCTCACCTTTCATAGATTAGCACTAGGAGAATGGTTTTAGGAAAAGCCTGACTTTTGGAGTGAAGCAGCTTTAATTGGTATTTAGTATTAGAGTATAGTTAGAGAAGCAGCTCTGATGGTTTCCAGACCTCTTTTTACATTCTTAAATTATTGAGGTACACCCAAGAGGGTTTGTTTATGTGGGTTATGTCAGTTTATACCATATTAGAAAATAAAACTGAGAAATCTTTAAAATGCTCATAAATTCATTTAAAAGTAACAACAAACCAATTATATAGTAGCATAAATAACATTTTTTGATGAAAAATATTTTTTCCTCATGCAAAGATAGTTTTAGCGTTAACATTTTTGCAAATCTCTTTTAATATTTGGCTTAATAGATGACAGGTGAATTCTCATATCTACTTTGGCATTCAGTCCGTTACAATGTTTTCTTTGAAATATATGAAGAAAATGCAGCCTCAGGCAGATATGTGGTTAGGAAAGTAGTTACAAAAAGGAAGAGTATTTTAAGTTTTCCCAGATAATTTATATTTTTCTTTAATACCACACCAAAACTTGACAAGTGATGTATTTTTTTGTTTTTGACACAAGGTCTTGCTCTATTGCCCAGGCTTGAGTGTAGTGGCGCAATCACAGCTCACTGTAGCCTCTACCTCCTCAGGTGCCAGGTGATCCTCCCACCTCAGCCTCTTAAGTATCTGGGACTATAGGCATGTGCCACTGTGCCCATCTAGTTTCTCTATTTTTTGTAGAGATGGGGTCTCACCATGTTGCCCAGGCTGGTCTTGAACTCCTAGGCTCAAGCGATCTGCCCACTGTAGCCCCCCAATGTGCTGAGATTACAGGCATGAGCCATGTGCCTGGCCAGTGGTGGTTCTTTAAAGGTTAGTTGCAGTGTAGAATCTGAAACCATATCAGTGAACTTTTTGTGTTGTATTACATTAAAACCATTAGTCTGTCTTGTACTTTGAGTGAATCTTTTATCCACATACGATTTTGTAACATGCATTGGTCATTAGGAAAATAATGCGTTCATTGATTGAGGCAGATCTTGAAAAGTTGACATATTTTATTATAGTGTGTTTTTTTTTTTTTAAATCACACTTGGTAATACCTTCACTTTAAAGATAAAAGTCCCAAGTACTAGGAAGCTATAAAGTTCATGGTGGGAGATGAGAGGTTTTCCAAAATCTAATTTTTGCACAAAAGCTTTATTATTGGCAACTAATACTATCTTTTGTTGTTACTGTTTGTTTTTTTCCTAATACTGTCTTTTGGAAAAAGGACCTGCCAAATGCCCAAGTCTACATTACCATAGTTTTTCCAATTAAGAATGATATTCAATGAAGAAAAAATGGCTAGTTCATCTCTTAATTGAAGCATTTGCACAAGTGCTTTACTTTGTGACACCGTAATACTGCACCATGCATCAGAGGTGTTTTACTTGTATTTCCTCTGTAAAAAAGACTTCTACTTAAGGATCAGGATTTAATAAATGTAATTTATAATATTCCCTTGCTTTATCAAGGTCATTCTTATGAAATTGGCACCACTGCCTCAATTGTGCTAAGGTACCAGCAGTTTTACCTACCAGTTTTTTTTTGCACTGTTAGTATAGATGTCACTACAGTGAAGAAAGGCAATAATAATGTAATATTGGGAAGGTTTTGACCTCGCAGGGCCCCTGTAAGCATCTCAGAGTCTGTGGACTTCATTTTGAGAATCATGCTAGTGTAGAGTATTAGCATTTTATGATTATGGTTGCTGTTAGTAAAACCTTAAGTGTTGTTTATAGATAAGAGGAAAAACTCTTTGGGGGAAGACTTACAAAATTATTGGAATTGTGTTAAGTAGTGTATACAGAAGCAACCAGTAACCACTGGTTATAATTCTTAATGCTGTCAGTTGAACATGATGTGGCTTTTGCTCTTTTAAAAATTGCTGTGTGGGGCCGGGCTTGGTGGCTCACACCTGTAATCCCAGCACTTTGGGAGGCTAAGGTGGGAGGATCACTTGAGCCCAGGAGTTTGAGACCAACCTGGACAACATAATGAGACCTTGTCTCTACTGAAAATAAAAAAATTAGCCTGGCGTGGTGGTGGGCGCCTGTGGGCCCAGCTACCTGGGAGGCTGAGGCTGGAGGATCACTTGAGCCCAGGAGTTGGAGGTTACAGTTAGCTCTGATTGTGCTGCTGCACTCCAACATGGGTGACAGAGCAAAACCCTGACTTAAAAAAAAAAAAAGTGCTGTGTAAACAGATTCTATTATAATTTAGTCAGGCTTTCTAATAGATGACATTTCTCTCATGTCTTCCTATACCATAAAAATTCATAATGCAAAAGATTACTTTTTAATACAAATTGTAATTAACGTGCCATCTAGATGAGAATTTATTGCTTCTTCTTTTGAAATTGTCTTAACAGAAATCTATTTTGTAATATAAGGCAGAATAAATGAAGGATAGTCTTTCATATATTTTCAACTTGGGAAATTCAGTTCTTAAGCTTACTTTTTCTTAGAAACTTGTTTTCAAGCTTTCTATTATGAAAATTTTACATATAACCAGAGTAGACATAATGGTAGAGATAATGAACTCTCACCCAATTTCATGAATTACTAATTCATAGATAGTCCTGTTTCACTTATGTCCCGCTTCTTCCTTACTCCCGCCCCAATTATTTTGAAGCAAATTTCAAATGTCACCTTTCATTTTTAAATATTTCAGTATGTATCTCTCAAATAATTTAAGATCGTAACTTAAAGAGAAAAAAACATTCTATCTTGGTTTCTCTTAAAAGTAACGTGGGGCTGGGCACAGTGGCTCACGTCTGTTATCGCAGCACTTTGGGAGGCTGAGACAGCCGGATCACCTGAGGCCAGGAGTTGGAGACCAGCCTGACCAACATGGCAAAACCCTGTCTCTACAAAAATAGTAGCCAGGCATTGTGGCGCGCACCTGTAGTCCCAGCTACTCAGGAGGCTGAGGCAGGAGAATCGCCTGAACCCAGGAGGCAGAGGTTGCAATGAGCAAAGATTACACCACTGCACTACCTGTGCACTACACTACAAGTGCACCACTGCCTGGGCGATAGAGTGAGATTCTGTCTCAAAAAAAGAAAAAAAAAAAAAAGTATTAACAACCTGTTAGTGCCTAATAGAAATATTCTAACCTCTTTGACTTTTTTTTGCATCAATGTGTTTTCAGACTAGATGTAACTAATGTATTGGATAGAAAAACTTTTTAAGATCAATATTGTTTCCTTGAGCTTTTCTGCCTATTCACCTTGGTCTTTGTACTTTCATTGTGATTATGCTAGCAGATATGGCAGAAAAAACAAATATGGATGATTAGAAGCTTTGAAATTATTTTAAGGTTTTGGACTTTTCCAGGATGAAGAGACTCGGCACAGCCTTGAGTGCATCCAGGCCAATCAGATCTTTCCCAGGAAGCAGCTGATCCGGGAGGATGAGAATCTTCAGGTAATTATAGGCCACTTTTAAATGTAAAATATTTATTTAGCATTAACTGTATAGCAGAGTTAATAGATTTAAGTGTAATGTACTATATTTTTTATTTATATATATTTTATATATATATATATATATATATATACACACATAAAACCATACATGTAGTAGAAATACAAGCTGGAAAACATCTCATTTTAGCAAGACTTATTTCCTGAGAATCTACTGTTTAAGATGATCTCTGTATCATTCCTTTAGTAGTTCAGAATTTGAATAACTAGATATATTTGAATTAGGTGGGTATAAACCCATCCTCTTTAGGTTCTTTATCTACTTATGTGCTGTGTTTTCAACTTCATTGGCAGAGGATTTACCATCCATTTAGCCAACTGATGTTTGAAGCCTTTTTTTTTTTTTTTTTTTTTTTAACTACTTCAAAACTCTGAAGGGTTTCTTTCATTTCGAAGGTTCCTTTCCTTGAACTTCATGGAGAGAGCACAGAGTTTGTGGGCCGTGCTGAGGATGCCATCATTGCCCTTTCCAATTACAGACTTCACATCAAGTTCAAGGAGTCTCTTGTTAATGTAAGTGATTAGCAACTGTTCTCCCTCTAAGGTAGATGGAGAAAGGAAGTCAAAAAACTTAATGCTCTCAAAGAGAGGAGAGGCATACAGAATTGGGAGAGAAAAGCATTATGTGCTCTGCTTTTCTCACTTAATTTAGCACTCAAGGAACACTAGGTCGGCCGGGCGCGGTGGCTCACGCCTGTAATCCCAGCACTTTGGGAGGCTGAGGCAGGCATATCACGAGGTCAGGAGATCGAGACCATCCTGGCTAACATGGTGAAACCCCATTTCTACTAAAAATACAAAAAATTAGCCGGGCGTGGTGGCGGGCGCCTGTAGTCCCAGCTACTCAGGAGGCTGAGTCAGGAGAATGGCGTGAACCCGGGAGGTGGAGCTGGCAGTGAGCCGAGATTGTGCCACTGCACTCTAGCCCGGGTGACCAGAACAAGACTCCATCCCAAAAACAAACAAACAACAACAAAAACACACTAGGTCAGCAAGCAGGTCTTATGCTTGATTTAAAATGATGTGTGTAGTTGTCAGCTGAGGTGTCCATTGTTTAGTTAACAGTGAATGCTTTGCATTAGGTAATGCTGTATCATTAAGCTTTATAAAGGTATAAAGGCTGAATAGGCTTTTATTCTGCAATCTTTAGTAGTTACCAACTGCCTCAGTTGAGATAATTCCCTGGGCCTTAATGTCAAATGATGAGATGTACTTTGAGCTCACTGCAGACTCTCATTACAGCATGAAGTTACTCTAATGACTCCTTGGTGGTATAAGTGTAGATGTTAAGTATAATGTTTATTTGCATAATGGACTATGTATTACTGAAGAAAAGGAAGGCTCTTGATTCTCAAGAGTACATTTACCCTTTTCAGTTATGAATGTCCTCTCAGTGAACTGGTTCTTCCAGTGCTCTGCTATCATTAGCCTTAAATGAAACGAACAAAGGCTTGAAAATTCATGTACTTACAGCAAATGCCTTCTTCCTTCTTTACTTGCCAGTGTTGTGGCTTTCTACACTCCACTTCCAGCGTAGAGAAGTGTATTATGACACGTTAAAACAGCTCAGGACTGTAATTCTATGCAGACTGTGTTTTGGGTTCATTTTGGGATTCTTTGAAATATATTGTTCATTCATTTTACTCAGCAATTAAAAAAGACTCAGTGGCTGTCATTTTTTTTTTTTTTTTTTTTTTGGTAGTTGACATTTTTTACTTATTATCATCATTCTTCTTTGTAGTTAAGCATTTATGTCTAGGAGCAGTTTTGGCCTGAATCCCTTCTGGCTTGTAGGTTTGGGCCATGATTATAGCAGTTACATCAGTTTTCTGTCTATCAGCTAAAGATACACACCAGATTCATTAAGGAAAGAGGTAATGCTGTTCTTTCATACTATGTAGCACTCTGTTCAGAAGGGTCCACTTGGATTTGAGTAGTCGTGATGGGGAGGGGAAAGTGGGGAAACACCTATAAAATCCCAGCAACTAAGAATTCCCCACCAGCTACTGTGGAAGTAATGATAGTAGTGTTTAGTAGAACTGCCCAATTTAACTTTGTGTTCTTTCAGTGTTTGAATTGCTGGAATTAAATTATAATTAAATTGCATGTGAGAATGATAGTTTCATATCATTGCATTTTCTCATATCATCCTGTATTTATCAGTTTATTGGTTGATGGCCAAGTGTTTCAGAGACTATTTTTAGAACTATTTGGGAATAAGGTCTGCTGGAAAGAAAGCAGGAAAGACATCAGCTTAAAGCCCTTCAGTGTTTCTTCACTACTTCTATGATGAAGATCAAATTGTTTAGCATGACATGAAGCTGTTTGACAACGTGGCAGGGACCAAGGATCACAGCTTCCCTCCTTTCCCCATTATCACGTTTTTTACTTGTAAAAGCAGCCTCTTTGTGCTATTCAGCCATACCTCACACCTCTGTGTTCTCTTTTGGCCCAGGAACTTCTATTCATCTGTCAAAATTCAGTTCAGGTGATAACTTCTCCTGTGAAGCCTTTCTTAGTCCCAGTTCCCTCTATGACAGTTAATTACACTCTTTCTTTGCTTTGTCTTTATCTCGTACATTCCTTTATAACGTTTACCAAATAGGTTGTAATTTTTGGTTAATTGTCTTTGTATCTTCAAGATCCAGCATTGTCTCCTGGTGCCACAATATTCAGTAAATATTAAATGAATTGAAGTTAATGTGGGTTTGAAGTGGGCATTAGAACCTTTTCCCCCTTTGGCGTTTAAAGCTCATTTTAAAACAGTACATTTCTGTGTGAATAGGCTGTGTCTTAATTGTCTCTAAGGATAGCTGTGTGAGTAGGTTGTTGACTGGAATTGTTGATCCCCCATTGTGATTGAGAGATAATGCTTAAGGAAACTTGCCACTGTTCTTTCTTTTGGTCCATTTTCTTAATCTGAAAGTGTTTTTTTCTGTTAGCATCATAACCCTCTAAGGCATAGAGCCTACATGTTACTTAAAAAGCCCAGGGTAGGCCGGGTGCAGTGATGCACACCTGTAATCCCAGCACTTTGGGAGGCTGAGGCAGGCAGATCACCTGAGGTTGAGAGTTCAAGACCAGCCTGGCCAAAATGGTGAAACCCCATCTCTACTAAAAATACAAAAATTAGCTGGGCATGGTGGCATATGCTACTCAGGAAGCTGAGGTAGGAGAATCACTTGAACCCAGGAGGCGGAGGTTGCAGTGAGCTGAGATCACGCCACTGCACTCCAGCCTGGATGACAGAGGGAGACTCTGTCAAAAAAAAAAAAAAAAACCAAGGTAATGGCTTTGTACAGAAAAATGATGGCGTAAAAGTATTTTGGCATTGCAGTGACTTTAAAAATTTCAGATTGAGGCTGGGCGCCGTGGCTTACGCCTGTAATCCCAGCACTTTGGAAGGCCGAGGCGGGAGGATCATGAGGTCAGGAGATCAAGACCCTCCTGGCTAACACGGTGAAACCCCGTCTCTACCAAAAATACAAAAAATTAGCCTGGCATGGTGGCGGGCGCCTGCAGTCCCAGCTACTCAGGAGGCTGAGGCAGGAGAATGGCGTGAACCCGGGAGGCAGAGCTTGCAGTGAGCCGAGATCGCGCCACTGCACTCCAGCCTGGGGGACAGAGCGAGACTCTGTCTCAAAAAAAAAAAAAAAAATTTTCAGATGGAGAGAGACTAGAACTCCTCCATAAAAATAAATTAATTTCATCACAGCTAGTGCTAAGAGATTCCTGAAACCTGAAACCTGGAGGTACTTAGGAAACAAGGATTCTTCCTGCATCGGGTCCTGGCTGGAGATCAGACAGTTGGTAGTGGTGTTGCCCCTCCCTCTTTCCTTCCCTTTAGCAAGTAAATATTTCAATAAAATATGTGTATTTCCATAAAATATGTTAGATCAGGAGGCTCTCTTTAAAGGTTATTTTATCTATATCAAACACCTTTATAAATCATCAAAGCCCAAACATACCAGTATATGTTGTGGCATGCCCCAGTTCATAATTTTGTATGCTTAAATCAAAATACTTAGCACTTCAGAAAATGACTTACCATCAAGTTTTAAATAGCTACCTGATATCATATATTCTCTTTTAATTTCACAGCACATTGAGTAAAATGTGTCTGTAGGTTTTGATACCATAAACGTCATTACTTTAATTCACACATTCACTGAATATCAAGTTCCAGTTCCTGTGGTAAAGAATCTCTGTAGTAGAGTTTATGTGTAGCATTTAAGGTATACATTGCTCCTATTCTATGCTTTTCTCAAATTATTATATATTTACAGACATAGTTCTTTGAAGCTTAGATAACTTATAAACAAGTTAAGTGTTCAAGTGGAATTCATGAATGTTTAAAAGTGTGTGTGTGTGTGTGTGTGTGTGTGTGTCTATTTGTAATTTAATAGACTGCTTCTCAATCTGCTGCTTCTAAAATCCCAGTAAGTAGCATGAAAATCCTAGGTGGTTGCTGCACCTGTGCTTGGAGCAAATTGGTTTTGAGTGTTAGACGCTTACCTTGCAAATCAGCAGAATGTTTCCCCTTTGCATGAGTCCTTTTCCTCTTACTGGACCAAATTCTAGTTGTATGCTACTGTGAACAATTTGTAGGGTAAGGAAAAAGCCCTACAGTTTATACATAAGCAGATGGAATTGTGACCTTCAAAAAAATGTAGAACAAGTTTCTGTTAGAAATAATTTGTAAAATCAACACTAGTTTTTTTTTTTTTCTTTCACTTTGTTTTTTGGAGATGGAGTTTCACTCTGTCGTCCAGGCTGGAGTGCGTTAGCACAGTCTGGGCTCACTGCAGCCTTAGCCTCCTGGGCTCAAGTTATTCTCCCACCTCAGCCTCCCAAAGTGTTGGAACTACAGGTGTTAGCCACCACACCCTGCTGCGAAGGAGGTTATTGTTAACATTTAATGCACTTTGATCTAGCATTCATATAACAGTGGGAGCCTCCGAAAGCAGTGCTGGAGGCTTGTAAATTGTCAAAGGTGAACAATAGAGTTTGAATCTTAAACCAGTGACAGTCTCTTCTGCTGATTAGTGAGTTTTTGGTGGTTCTTTGTTTTTTGAAACAGGGTCTTGCTCTGTCACCCAGGCTGGAGTGCACTGGCGCCATCATGGCCCACTGCAGCCTCAACTTCCTGCGCTTAGGTGATCCTCCCACCTCAACCCTCTGAGTAGCTAGGTCTACAGACACATGCCACCACGTTCAATTAATTTAATTTTATTTTTTGTAGAGATGATGTCTGTGTTGCCCAGGTTGGTCTCAAAACTCCTGGGCTCGAGCAGTCCACCCACCTTGGCCTCCCAAAGTGCTGGGATTACAGATGTGAGCCACTGCAGTCAATTTTTTATTTTATTTTTTTTTATTTGATTATATTTATTTTATTATGTTATGTTATGTTATGTTACGTTATTGTACTGACAGGGTTTCACCATATTGCCCAGGCTGGTCTTGAACTCCTGGGCTCAAGTGATCCTCCTGCCTCAGCCTACCAAAGTGCTGGGATTATAGGTGTGAGCCATTGTGCCCGGTCCTGATTAGTTTTTAAATGGAAAGATTTTTGTGCCCAGATATTCCACTTTATTACTGATTTTAGATTTAGACTCATTATTTTTACTCTTTTACTGCCATTTTAACTTCAGGTGTACAAGATTAGTACTTCCCATTCAGGCTATAAAAAGGGTGTTTGTTTTTAAAAAGGTAGGAATTATCCCACTCTAGATTCTGGTGTTTAAAAATAATGCACATGTATGCACACACACCCAGAATGAATTGAGGTAAATATAGTAGGGTATGATGGCATCAGTTCCCTCTGGAATGTGACAGTACTGTGGACATAACCCGTGCATGTCTGTTAAATTTTTAAACTGCTGCTCTTCTGCTTTTTTTGGATTGATGCTCTTAAGGGTATTAGTGTCTATAATGTAACTTTTGGCTTTTTGAGGAATTGGTTGTAGCACTGAATGTGTTTGATGCATTGTTTGAGCATGAGTTTGGTGAAATTCATATTAGGAAAAGCATTGTAAGGTGAGATTGCGTTACCTGGCAGGTGGAGAGATAGAGGAGAGAGGAGCAAAAAGAAAATGAGTTGCTACAAGACATTGAATCAGTACGTTTGAGAGGATTTGAAAGTGAGTTTATCTTGCTACTCTTTTACAAAAGGAATTGCATCTGAGGAGTTTTGATTTAAACTCTATTTTTCTCTTGAAGATCCCTGGTGGAGAAGCTACTTATTTGTGAAAGAAAAACTAAAGTAGAGCTCATATGGAAGAGAAGCTCAAGTGTAGGGGCAGAAAGAAAGGCACACCATGTATAGTGGAAGGAGCCCAGGCTGGAGGACAGACACGGATTCTGGTCCTGACTTTACTACTGTACTAGCTTATAGTGTAGTAGTTTAACCTTCCTGGGCTGTAAAGTGGACTGGCTCTTGAATCTGTAATTTGCTTTTGAGGTTGAATATAGGGTATCTCTAGTTACAGAAATGGTAAGAGATCATTTTCATATGTGAGGAAATTTGAACCTAAAGCAATGGAGTGGGCCTTAAGAAAGTAGAGAAACAGTATGTTTTGGATGGAGGTATGAACAGGAAAAGAAGGCCAATTCTGCCTTTTAGAAAGGGCAATCTGGACTGGGTGCAGTGGCTCACACCTGTAATCCCAACACTTTGGGAGGCCTAGGCAGGTGGATCACCTGAGGTCAGGGGTTCGAGACCAACCTGGCCAAATGGCAAAACCCCATGTCTACTAAAAATACAAAAATTAGCTGGGCGTGGTGGCTGGGATCACAGGCGCCTGCTACTCAGGAGTCTGAGGCAGGGAGAATAGCTTGAACCTGGGAGGTGGAGGTTGCAGTGAACCAAGATCGCGCCATTGCACTCCAGCCTGGGCAACAGAACAAGACTCCATCTCAAAAAAAAAAGAAAAAAAGAAAAAAAGAAAAAGAAAAGGCAATCTGTGGAGGAAGTGCTGAAGGGAAACACTGGAGTAGAAAGGAGAAGAAAAGGGAGATATTTGTTATAAAAATCAGGTGTTTCTCTTTTATATGTCCCTATTCTTGTGCGTGTTAAGCTTTCCTGCATGTGACAATCTGCATGAATATTAAAATCTGCTGTTCTCCATATCTGTGACTTGTAATACACATGGTTGATTTTGGTGACTTGCTAGTGTCTGCAGTCTGATTTCAATGCATAGAACCAACATTTTAATTCTTTTTTCTTAAATTTACGATGTTAAAATACAGAAAAAAAATGTATATATTGCCTGAATTTTAGGTAGCAAATGTTTGCGTGATCTGAGATAATTTTATTATATTAAGTTTGGGCACAGGCCATTGGGCTCTGGTTTAGTAATAAGGATGTAAAACTTACCTGTTCTTTGTAGCAAAGTAGCAAAGGCTAATCCATTTCCCCCAGCAGCTGCTGAGAGCATTAGCTGGTTTTCATGTCTTCTGTCCGTAAAT
This sequence comes from Pongo abelii, assembly GCF_028885655.2. Classification (NCBI taxonomy): domain Eukaryota; kingdom Metazoa; phylum Chordata; class Mammalia; order Primates; family Hominidae; genus Pongo; species Pongo abelii. Next base: position 36,419,971 of record NC_085929.1, read on the forward strand.
AAAGTCAGTTGCAGGGGACTTGGGATGCAGGTGACTGCTGCAAGAGCAGCCTCTTCATGTGGATTTGTAAAGCTCACTCTAATCCTATCCCAGACTCTTCCCAGGCCCCATGCCTGAGATTTCCTTAGTTGTGACCAAGGTTCAGAAAGCAGAGGCTGATGGCACATGGGAAGGCTGGAGGCTTGCCCAATGAAGCCGGCAAAATTTTAATTGGTAACATTTTAGAAAATTGAGATTAGAACTCATGCCTGTTAATTGCCAGTCTGGCAGCCACATTTTGGGGGGATATAGTGAGTAAGGTAGTTAGCAGGAGTATATACAAAATAAAAAGCAGTGTCTGTTACAGGGTACCCAGAGAACTGGCCTGAGAACAAAGCAAAGTTGTCTTCTAATCTGTCTTCTTAATCTCAATATTTCTTCTTTATAGTTTTATCTCTGATAAATTGTAGGATTTTTTTTTTCCTTCTTAGATGCACAGGTCTTGGAAGAATTCTTAGTTGCATCAGTTGCAGTTTCTCACAGCACCTTGGGGTTAAGGACGTAAACAAAAACAGAAGGCCAAAAGCTCCTTTTGTTCTCAGAACACAGGCAAGATTTTTCTTTTCTTTTTTTTTTTTTTTTTTGAGATGGAGTTTCGCTCTTGTTGCCCAGGCTGGTGTGCAATGACACGATCTCAGCTTACCGCAGTCTCTGCCTCCGGGATTCAAGCGATTCTCCTGCCTCAGCCTCTGGAGTAGCTGGGATTACAGGCATGTACCACCGCACCTGGATAATTTTGTATTTTTAGTAGAGATGGGGTTTCTCCATGTTGGTCAGGCTGGTCTCAAACTCCTGACCTCAGGTGATCTGCCCACCTCGGCCTCCCAAAATGTTGACATTACAGGCGTGAGCCACCGCATCCGGCCAAGATTTCTTAGTCTTTTTTCCGACCCCCAGTCCTATTACATTTGCAAGGGAATTTTCATAGACTGTAGACTTAAAAGCAAGAAGACTTTAGTCCTAAGGTAGAAACTCCCAGTCATTTATCTGAGTAATATTATTTTGCTTTCTTCTCTTCTTTAACCCCTGCCCCAGTTTCTGTTTCTTTGTCCAGCACCAGGCTTCTTTTTGATCCCTGCATCCTCATTCTGAGAGTTCTCTGCTGACTGGCAGCTCTGTGGTGGGGCAGAGTTTGCAGGAAGCTTGTTCCTGAAACTGGCTCAGCTAACACGAGGGCCAGCCTATGCAGACAGTACTCTTGTTTCTGTCTGCATTGGAGGAGACTGCCCTCCTCTTTGCATACTAAACACAAGTTGTTGGAATGCTATTTGCAACTCCCAGAGCCACATTTTGGCTAGACTTGATACACTGTAAGAGGCAAATGGCTCACTCCTTTTTTCAAGGAGTAAAAGTATTCACTATTATTTTACCAGGTTTGCCTTGAAAGCCTAGAAATTGCTTTTTGAAGCCAAGGGTTGAATTAAGATGATTTGACGGACAGGAGGAGGAGGCTCCTCATATTGTCGTGAAGATTTGGCACCCTTTCTAGATGCTTTTGCTTCTATCTGTCTCCCTTCTCTCTATCTGCTGTTGTACATAATCCTGTGTCCAGTAGAGTCTGCAGACCAGATTGGCAAGGGGGAACCATTCCAGCTTGTTCAAACCTCAAGCCCCATTTGGCAGACAGGGCTCCTAACTGATCTTTTGAAGCAAATCTGACATAGTTATTATAGTTTTAGCACCTTTGATCACTGTATGGCCTTCTCCCTCCTTTTTGATACTTTTGGGTCTATTCTACTTAGTAGAGAGCCTGGCCAGCAGCTATTGCCTCATTGTCTTTTCTGTGCAATCCACAGTCAGCTTGGAACTCTAGACTTTTTCAGGAGCCTCATTGGCTGACACTAAGCCGTAAGCCCACTCTGTCATTTGGGGCAAACAGTAGTCTCCCACTGGCATTCTGATCTGTAGTTCTTTTCTATAAGCAAGAAAAGATTACTGGTCTGGCTCCCTTCAGCTTCTATGTCATTGCATCACTGCAAATCATAGTCAGTTATAGCATCTAAAAGTAGTACTCTGATCTTGTGAATTCAGTGCCTGAGAGATATATTCTCCCCTTCTTCCAAAGGTGGTGCCCACCTCTTTGTTGCCTTCATGCTATGACTTGACTTGAGACCACTGATTTAGAGAGAAAGGGAAGTCCTAATTCACTTTGTAGTAAATCACTTGAGTACTGTTGATCCAGATAAGTTTGCAGTTCTATTTTTGTTGCTTTCCCTTATAGATCTTTTTAATTAGTCTTGTTGGACACATTGAAGAATTCCAGGGTCAATGCCTTTTTTGACTAAGAGGACTTCATTTTTTTTAAATTGCAGGTTCCATTACAGCTTATAGAAAGTGTTGAATGCCGAGATATATTTCAGCTTCATTTGACTTGCAAAGACTGCAAAGTTATCAGGTATGTGGTATGGTATGTTTGTGTTGCTGTTTAGCATGGAAAATATTTTTTAAAGAATGGGTCCATTATTTGGTAACTTAGTAAAATACCTTTTGATGATTAGCCTCATTAGGAATATTTTCTGAGTAGTTTGTGCCTGAAATATTTTATCTGTAGGATGTATACTTTGCTATGTTGAAAGATGTTTTTTTTTTAAATTTGGAAATAATTTTAAATTTACAAAAGTGCAAAAATAAAAATACTAAAAAGAACATCAGTACACACCATTCACCCAGATTCACTTGTTAACATTTTACCATTTGCTTTATTATTTGCAGAGGCCTGCTGTGTGTGTGTGTGTGTGTGTGTGTGTGTGTGTCTGTGTGTGTGTGTGTCTCTATATGTGTGTGTCTCTGTGTGTGTTTCTTTTCCTGAACAGATTGACAGTAAGTTACATAATCATGGCTCTTAACCCCAAAATACTTTAATGTGCTTTCCTAAGAATAGGGATATTTTCTTACATAACCATAACATCATCAATTTTCAATTTTACATTGATAATACTTATATCCAGTCTACTATACATGTTCCAATTTTGTCAGTTCACCTAATGACCTATTGATACTTTTTTATAGCATTCTCGCTTACCTCCGTCTCATTCAGTACAGAATCCAGTCTAGGTCATATATTGCATTTAGCTGCCATGACTCTGTAGCCTTCTTTAATCTGCAACATTTTCTTTTTGTTTTTGTTTGTTTGATTTTTGAGACAGAGTCTTGCTCTGTCGCCCAGGCTGGAGTGCAGTGGCACGATCTCAGCGCACTGCAACTTCTGCCTCCTGGGTTCAAGCGATTCTCCTGCCTCAGCCTCCTGAGTAGCTGGGGTTACAGGCGTGTGCCACCACACCCGGCTAATTTTTTGTATTTTTAGTAGAGACGGGGTTTCACCATGTTGGTCAGGCTGGTCTTGAACTCTGACCTCGTGATCTGTCCGTCTCGGCTTCCCAAAGTGCTGGGATTACAGGCATGAGCCACCATATCCGGCCAATCTGGAACATTTTCTACAGCCTTACTTTCTTTTATGACATTCACATTTTGCAGAATACAGTCTTTTGTTTTAATGGAATACTTCTCATGTTGTGTTTGCCCAGTATTTCCTCAATTAAATTGAGGTTATATTTTCTCAACTGGAATACTGTATATATATGATGTCATGTCCTTTTCAGGGTATTGTATTACATCTGGAAGTACAGTGTCCACATGTCCTTCATTGGTGATGTTAAGTTTGATTATTCCAGTTGAGATGTCACCTGGCTTCTGCATAATTTCTGCATTTTCTCTCTTGCAACTAAAAACAAGTCTGGGGGAGGCACTTTGAAACAATGCAAATGTCCCTGCTTCTCATAAAAATTTCTCCATAAGTTTAGCATTCATTGATGATTTGTATCTGCACTTAACTATAATGGTTGCAGGCTGGGTGTGGTGGCTCACACCTGTAATCCTAGCACTTTGGGAGGCTGAGGTAGGGGTGGATCACTTGAGGTCAGGAGTTTGAGGCCAACATGGCAAAACCCCATCTCTACTAAAAATACGAAAATTAGCTGGTCTGGTGGTGCACGCCTGTAGTCCCAGCTACTTGGGAGTCTGAGGCGGAAGAATTTCTTGAACCTGGGAGGTAAGAGGTTGCAGTGAGCTGAGATCACGCCACTGTACTCCAGCCTGGGTGACAGAACAAGACTCCATCTGAAAAACCAAAAACCAACAACGATGCCTGAAATGCATTTTTAAATTTAATAGCTCTAGAGGTCTTAAATTCCACAAGTTTTTACTGCATTCCTCTGACCTCTTCTGGGGTGTCAGTAAACATTATGTGTTGGCATATTGATGAGCCACAGTGATTGGGATGAGGGAGAGGTTTAAGTGATCCCTTGGTTTTAAGATAACTGCTTTTTAAGATATCGCTTTTTAGTCCATGAGATTTGGCTTATTTTTGATAGATACTGGCTACAACTCACAGTTTAAGAAGGTAGTTGCTTATTAATTAGTCAGTTTTTAACATTGCATTCAAAAAGGCCAAATATTTAAACAAATCTTTATTTTTATTTATTTATTTTCTTGAGACAAAGCCTCACTCTGTTGCCCAGGCTGGAGTGCAGTGGTGTTGATCTTGGCTCACTGCAACCCGTACCTCCCTGTTTCAAGTGATTCTTGTGTCTCAGCCTTCGAGAAGCTGGGATTACAGGTGCATGCCACTACACCTGGCTAATATTTTTGTATGTTTATTAGAGACGGGAGTTTTGCCATGTTGGCCAGGCTGGTCTCGAACTCCTGACCTCCAGTGATCTGCCCATCTTGGCCTCCCGAAGTGCTGGGATTACAGGCATGAGCCACTGCACTCAGCCTAAACATATCTTTAATAAATTAGTTTTCACTAATTATTTTAACTCCTTAGTTGTATATACTGAAAATTGCAGTTGACAATAGAATTGTTTTGTTCTCTACATGGTCATAGCTGAAAGTTTCAGTGCAATCTGTCTTTTGGTTCTGATTTGTCCTAATAACTAAATATTGAAATTACTCCCTAACTGGCTAAAAATAATGCTGTGGGTTTTTTTTTTTTTTTTTTTAAACTTGATCTAAAATGTTACTACAAAACAAAAAAGATTTTTCTGAACATTTTTTATGAGGGACAACCATAAAACTTTGATGGAAGAAGTAGAATGAAACTCCACTCATGAAAGAGAATAGCTGCCATTTTTCTGTAATAATTGTCATTAATCTTAGAAGAGATTTCATTAGTCTAAAAAAATAGGTTTTCCAATAGCTTCCTTCTTTTGGACATTTTGTTCCATTGGCTAACATTTGTTTTTCTTATAAGTGATAATGAGCATGCGAATGACTGACTGCCTCAGATGCTTTCTTGGTTGTCGTTCCCACTTCACTACGAGTGGGCATTCTTGAAATAATGGCTTTTCTTATATTTCATTTCAACTGTCTTCTGATTACATCCATACTTGTTTGGCTTTACAAAAGGTGTCAGTTTTCAACCTTTGAGCAGTGTCAAGAGTGGCTGAAGAGACTGAACAACGCAATCCGACCGCCTGCTAAAATAGAAGATCTCTTCTCATTTGCATACCATGCTTGGTGCATGGAGGTCTATGCTAGTGAAAAAGAGCAACATGGAGACCTGTGCAGACCAGGTACGCCTTTCTGAAATGTGCAAATGGCCAGGGGCTTTATCAAGCTACTGATGGAGGCACTTTTAACATGAAATGGGACACCTAAGCATTCATATATCAATCAGTGTATATTTTAAGGAGCACCTAGCAAGTGCATAGCATTCTTTTAAGCTTAATAGAACATCTTTTCTGCCTTCTGGGGAAGGGAAGAACACTAGAAGGCATCACAATCTATTGGGCCTAAAAACAGCTCAACTATAATAAAGTTTTATGAATAGTATGGGAGCCTGATAGAAAGGAGCCATGAGTTTTGTATACATGTGTGGGAAGACTTCACATTTTAAAGTGGCTTTTGAATCAGCTTTGAAAGTTGAATAGGAGGTCATTGGTGAGAGGCCAGGTGCCTATCAAGAACAAATAGATAGTGGGGTTTGTTTTTTATTTATTTTTTATTTTTTTTTTGAGACGGAGTTTCGCTCTTCTTGCCCAGGCTGGAGTGCAATGGCTGGATCTCGGACCACTGCAACCTCCGCCTCCTGGGTTCAAGCAATTCCCCTGCCTCAGCCTCCTGTGTAGCTGGGATTACAGGCATGCGCCACCATGCCCGGCTAATTTTTTATTTTTGGTAGAGACGGGGTTTCTCCATGTTGGTCAGGCTGGTCTCGAACTCCCGACCTCAGGTGATATGCCCGCCTCGGCCACCCGGAGTGCTTGGATTACAGGCGTGAGCCACTGTGCCTGGCCTAGATTATGGGTTTTAACATGTGACCACCGCCCCCGTCAAAAACAAACAAACAAAAAATGCTGAGCCTGTTCTGGAACCCAGGCTTCCTGACTCCTCTATAGTCTTTGTCCCCCTCACTGTCATTCTCCGTCAGAAATGGCTTTGACCAAGTTCATGTTATTTGTCTGCATGTAGTTTCTTTATGTGGTCATAGATAGAACTTTGCTGGTCCAACACTGACTTTTAGTGTGTCAGGTTTCAAAGTGGAGTCTTAAATTTCTGTGCAGTGAAAAGTTGTGAGCCTCCTTCAAGTAAAGTTTACTCTTGGGACTTTTTTCTAGAAACCTGAAATTTTAATCCTGAATCTTCAATCTTATAAGTCTGCCCTGGGTCATTTTAAACATTTGAGGCTAATCTTGCTATGCTTGTGTTACTTTGTTCTCTGGCCCCATCACTAATTGAAGCTTCTGGTTCACATTCTTGTTCTTTTAAAATGCTTGTAGCATTAGCATTATCTTATGTTTAACAATGCTTTGATAAATACTTTTGTTTGATCCTCATAACCTTGTCAAACAGGCAAGATAGGTTGGTGTCTGTTTTGGGAGCCAAAGAAATGGAGGCTCAGAGGTAAAAAGCCTGTTGTCAAGTCCCAGTGCTAGTCACTGACGACAGAACTAGGACTTAAAACCAGTTCTCAGTTATTCAGACCTGACCATGATGGATGCTGTGGATACAGAGTTTGAAAAACAAAAGCACCTGCCCTCGTGGAGCCTCAGGGAAAGCCTCAGAATCCCAGCTTCTCACAGGCGTGTCCAGGCTAGCAGAATCCTGTCACCTACGAGAGACTACACCAACCTTGGAAGTTTATGAGAATGTGCTTAAACTGTCTCTCACTTCACTCCAATTGTTACATCTATTTTTTTTCTTTATTGAAATGCCATCACATTTTAAATACCTTTTTTCATTTTTTATGGCTCTTTGCAAGTTTGGGGGTTTTTCTTAAAGAGAAAGTTTACGAACAGTGATGTGTACAAATCTTACATGTACGATTTCTGAGTTTTTAACCCTTGCATCTTCTTTATTAAATTTTTAGTTTCTACCATCTCCTAGGATAATGAACTTGATGAGTGCATGCTACTGCATTATGTTATATAAGAACTTCAATTTGTTTAAGACCCCTGACTCCAAGAGGTATTCCCTAATTTTGGGTTGCCAGCATTTACTCAGCAAGATTTGCTTTCTCCTATCCTGTCCTCTCACAACCACAGACTGAAAAGTCCTTATCTTTTTAGGAGAGCTTTTTTAGTCCCTTGATAATTTGAGTTTCTTTTAGATTTGAGCAAACTCTTAGGATATTCCTGAGAGGTACCTCGGTCTCGTCTTTTAATTATGGGTGGCTCTGCCCTGAGGTGGGATGACTTTGGTCCCCAGACCCTTCCCCTTCCTGATGATATTTGGTATTCTTTGGCTATCAGGACATAAAGATGTCTACAGTGTTCTCTGTCTTTTTGTAGGTGTGTGATGCAAGGGCGTGTGAGGGGTAAAGTACTGACTTAGGAATTAGGAAACCTGAATTTAAATGCATACTCTATGATTTAGTTGAAAAAAAGAACACTGGGCGAAGAATTTATGCTCTCTATGCTTTAGTTTCCTTTGTGCTTTAAACTGGGACATTCATGCTCTTCCTGCCCAGGCTGATCCAGGTATCCTGAAGATCAAATCTGTTAATGCTGCAGAGTTCAATTCAGTAAATGTTTAAGTGCCCCCTATGTGCCATGCTTATGAAAACACTTTGGAAATTATGCAACTACAAGGTAATGCAATCATAACTGTTTGGCTAGAGATTATGAGTAAGGGTTGCATTTTGTTTCTTCCCAGTATACACAGTCCACACTGATGTTAACCTGCCACCACTCAGCATGGGATCTTGTATTTCAGTGACTTGGTTGAATGTATGTGTATGTATGGCTTTTGCCTTTTATGTATATTCACTGTGGAGTACAAAGGAAAAAACTTGGTTTTAATTAAAAACAAACCGAAAAAAAAAAAAAAACACCTCGAGGACATCCAGTCAACCTGGTTCTTTTGTCATTACCTAATGTTGTTGAGCAGTGGCAGTGTATATAGCATTACTCATCAAATATTAGCATACCAGACAACCACATACTTATAAGTCATCTTTAGGATGAGACAACACTTGAGATATTTCAAAGTCATGCCTTTTTATAATCTGCCCCAGTACATGATATCACAAGTGTAGACTCTGAGGGGTGGAAGTTAGTTTAATCTTATAGCAGTTAATAAAGCCTTTTATGGAGTCTTCTCTACCTAGCCTGCTAGAAGTAGAATGTATCAGAGAGGAGGGAAATGAGAAAATTACGTAATTGTCTTAGTATTCATGTAAATCTTAGTTTCTGGCTGTTGAACCAGTCATCGTTAAGCCAGCCATACTGTGGTCACAGCTCTAAGGCTTAATCAGCTTTGGAAGAAGTTTCAGCATTGCTGTTGGAGTTTACCTGTGAAACCTGCAGAAGCCTTTGCCAAATTCTTGACCCTTCTCTTAGCCCCTCAAACTCTAAAAAAGTGGACTTAAAGCTAAAAGCTTCTCTCCCATGTCCTTAACTTCCTGCTCCTCATTGTAACTGACTTGTTGATGATGGCTCTGTACTAGAGTGTTAATCTGGAGGCCTGACAGATGACTGGGCAGTTTAGCTGCCAGTTTAGTAGCATCAGGCCTACCTCTCTAACCTCTGTCGTGTGAAATGTCCCTTAAGCCCATCTTGTTTATCCACGACTAGCATATGACTCTGGGTCTTAACACTGCTGTGAAGCTGCCTATTTATCTGTCTTCCGGGTTTGAATGCAGTCCAGGAAGTTGCATCTAGAGGATTTACTGTGACCTTTGTACATAGAAAAGCCTAATTCCTTTCTCCATATTTGCAAATCTGCTAAGAGGTAGTTCTTACCTTCTCTGACTCTGGTATTCGTCTGCTTCCTCACCTGCCAGGTAAAGGCCTGTCCCTTCTGTCCTAGGCCTTTTAAGCTGTGTGTAATTGTCGGCTTGAATACTCAGGATCAGCCAGGGAGCTAGACTTCTGGGGGAAAATTTTTTTAGATCACTGATTGACACTGTGTTTATGATAGAGGGAGTTAGGGAACTTCATTGCTTTTAAAAAGAAAGTTCTCATTTCCAGTAAAATGAAAATTGCTGGACTGTATTATTTTTAGTATAAGAAATACTAAATGCTGAAAAGGGACAAAGGCAGATAGGAAGGGTTGAAATGGAAATATAAAGCCAAACAAAAACCTTATAGCCCCAGTATTTAAAGTAAGTTGGGATATCACAATGTATTTAATGTTGAAGGGATTGAAACCTGAGAATTCTGAGATGGAAATTTTTAAGGGGAATCCAGCAATAGATGTGTTTGTGTTTATTTTTCTGGCTAAGTAAATGTGAGTGAACATCTCACACAATTTGCAAAAGCTGATCGAATTCCTGATGTATGTAATGATGTGGTTTTCAAATAGGTTATGATCCAGTAGCGGGTCATGAAATCTAATTTTAAAGAAATGGAATAGAAAATATCAAATTGTGTCACACACATAGTAAGAGTGGGTATTGTTTTGTGAAATGCTTTCAAAAAAAATAATGTGTGTTGTATTAGCTGGGCAGTGTCTACCTATAGTCCTAGCTATTCAAGAGGCTGAGGTGGGAAGATTGCTTGAGTTTAGGAGTTCAAATCCAGCTTAGGCAACAGAGGGAAATCCGGTCTCTCAAAAAATGAATAAATTAAAACATGTTTGTTGTATTGTGATGTAAAACATAATTCTTATTGTGGGTTGTGATGGTCAGTTTCAAAGTTTATGAAGTCACTGCCTTAGAAGATATAAAAATAATTAAAACTCATTCCCATTCTCAAAGAACTCGAAATAACAGATTTTCTATACCTGCTAGTCAGTATATATTTCTGCGTGTAGCTCAGAATGTTGTGCTCTGGATGGTGGTTCTAAGTCCTTCTTTGGGAAATGGTTCTATGAAGTAAATTGCTAGTGATAGTGATTGTTAACTGTTATTATTTTGCCAGTGGTTATTTTTAAATCACAAGATCCTTTTAGGGTATCTATGTGTTTTATCCTGAGATAGAGGTATTAATGTAAAAGATCATTAATGTACAGTTCAGGAAAAGCACAAAAAAAATCATTAATGAAATACTTTTACCTTTTGCAAAGACTTGGAGCTATATCCCAGAGTCGGGGGAAAAAATCTCTTAATGAACTTGGAATTTGCCACAGTTTTGCAGCTTTTAGATTGGGATTATGAATTAAAGACTCCTTGTCTGTTTTTTTTTGTTTTGTTTTGTTTTTTTCCCCTTTTTTTGAGACAGGGTCTCTCACTCTGTTGCCCAGGCTGGAGTGCAATGGTGTGATGACGGCTCACTGCAGCCTCAGCTTCCCTAGGTTCAGGTGATCCTCCCACCTCCGCCTCTCAAGTAGCTGGGACTATAGGGCATGTACCACCACAACTTAATTTTTGCATTTTTGTAGAGACGGGGTTTCACCATGTTGCCCAGGCTGGTCTTGAACTCCTGGGCTCAAGCAATCTGCCTGCATCAGCCTCCCAAAGTGCTGGGATTACAGGTGTGAGGCACCACGTCTGGCCTGGTATTCTTGATGGTCAATATTCCTTGCAATTTGTAGACAGATGGCACCCCAATTCAGATAGTTTTTTCCTGTTTGGAAGCCTGCTACATTGCTTCTAAAACTTTTCCAAAATGGGATGGATTTAGCTGTTATTTTTTCTTGCACCTCATCTTCTCTCAATCTCATCTTTTTATAGCTCTCCTTCAGGAAATGTGTAATACCTAGCTTGAGCTCAAGAAAAGCAGTTTAAATGGGAAGTAGTTTAACAGAATTGTCTTCCATTCAAGTAATTGCTGTTTCCTATTCTGTAGCTCTTCTCCCAGGGAGAACAAAGCTTTATACTTTGAACACCAAAGTGAAGTCTGTTTTGTGCTTTTGTTGTTGTGGTTTCTTCCAGCCCTGCTAGCACTTATTTTACAACTTGTACCACTATATATTAGAGGTGCTGCTTAATATTTTTTAAAATAACATACTGCCCTAGGACTGTGTATGTTTTCAAGGAAGAAAGTTATTTTAGGTTTACTGAATTTATGTTAGCTTCATTTCTACCTCTGTTTTGCTTTTTTAAGGAAGAGAAAGCCAGATTCATTAGGGCAAATATAGCCAGATTATACCAGCTTGGGTGGCTGTTCTTGCAAATAATAAGCACTTAGTAGTATGGTATTTCCTGAGATTCCTGGCTGGCAGTTATGATTCCATGACCTGTTAACCTGCAATTCCATCATCTAAAAGGCTCTGGAAACCAGAATGTTTTTCATACCCTATTTGGTGTCTTGGCTGGACCTGATCTGAGCTGACATGAGGCTATTTGTTGCTTTATCTATCCCACCTGGTATGAATGATCAATACCTTTCACGAAAGAAATATTAATATTTGTTTAAGGAGATCTTGTTAAGCATGTGAGCCTAATATTATAATATATGCACTGTCTTACCTTAACGAAAGTTTGGAAAACTCAAGTTCTAAAATTTGGACCAAAGGGTTTTGGATGAGGAATTATAGTTCTGTATTGCTACTTGTGTGATCTTGTTATTGATTTTATTTCTTATTAAGTGTACTGTCAGTCTGAGTGTGGAAGTAGGCAAGTAGCCAGTGTAGGACAAGAGCATGGGTTTTGGGGCCAGACAGGCCTGCCATAATAACCTGTTTTAATTTTGTCCTTTGTAAAATGAGCTCAGTGATACTGTTCTCAGAGTTGATTGTAAGGATTAGATGAGATAACATAACTCTTGATCAGAATTAGTTTCTTTCCTCTTTATAATCTTAACCTGACAGGGATCTTTCTAAACTAAAACTATATAATATATGTTACTTTATTATTTATACAATTCCTACCTTTAAAAATACACAGGCTGGGTGCAGTGGCTCACGCCTGTAATCCCAGCACTTTGGGAGGCTGAGGCGGGCGGATCACATGAGGCCAGGAGTTCGAGACCAGCCTGGCCCATGTGGTAAAACCCCATCTCTACTGAAAGTGCAAAAATTAGCCAGTCGTGGTAGCATGCATCTGTAATCCCAGCTATTTGGGTGGCTGAGGCACAAGAATCACTTGAACCTGGGAGGCGGAAGTTTCAGTGAGCTGAGATCACACCACTGCACTCCAGCCTGTGTGACAGAGTGGAACCCTGTCTCAAAAAAATATATATTTACATATAGCTTATATATATATATTTCTTTGTTTTTATTCCACCTGTTTTGCAAAATGGTATTCATTTCTTCCTTTCTGCTGTTTATCTTTGGCCTCTAGGGGAGCATGTAACTTCAAGGTTTAAAAACGAGGTGGAGAGGATGGGTTTTGATATGAACAACGCCTGGAGGATTTCCAACATCAATGAGAAGTACAAGTGAGTTATATGGGTCCCTGTGGACTGTTTCACAGCCAGTGCCTTTGCAGAAACCGCAGTTCTCATGTGGCAGAACATTTGAACTTAGACTTTTTATTTGAGATGGTTTTATTTATTAAATCTAAAGGCATGATCTTCAGAGTATTTATTGAATCTTCTGTTCCCATTGCTATCATTGGAGTGGAAAGTGATCCTTACTTAACAGGGTCCTAGAACCTTCCCTTTTACCCCCTCTAGTCCTCTGTTTTTTCTGGTACATGCATGTCTAGATAATATTGTATTTGCCTGTAGGCAGGCAGTTACCATTTTTCTCATCACCACTTGGCATCACATTAGAGAGAGGATCAGTGGTCTCATAAGCAGTGACAGAAATTTATGAACTAGTTTTTATGACTGTAATTTTACTCCAGGTGGTGTGAAATAGACATAAGTACAGGTTGGGTATCCCTTATCTGAAATTCTTGGGACTGTAAATATTTCAGATTTTGGATTTTTGTCAGGTTTTGGAGTATTTGCATGAACATAATGAGATTATCTTGGGCCTGGGACCCAAGTCTAAACACAAAATTCTTTGTCACGTATACATATTATACACAAAGCTGGAAGGTAATTTTATACAATATTTTAAATAATTTAATGCATGATGTTTTGTATGAAAAGTTTTGACTGTGACTTGACTGCGACCCATCACATGAGGTCAGGTGTAGAATTTTCCACTTGTGGCATTATGTCAGCACTCAAAGTTTTGGATTTTGGAGCATTTCAGATTTTTGGATTAAAGATGCTCAATCTGTATTATTCTGTCCTTTAATATATTGATCTAAAACCAACTTCACTGCTACGATCATTTAACCACTAAATATTAACGTAACCTTTATTTGGCTGGACATGGTGGCTCACACCTGTAATCCCAGCACTTTGGGAGGCCAAGGCGGATCAGCTGAGGTCAGGAGTTTGAGACCAGCCCGGCCAACATGGGGAAACCCTGTCTCTACTAAAAATACAAAAATTAGCTGGGCGTGGTGGTGCATGCCTGTAGTCCCAGCTACTTGGGAGGCTGAGGCAGGAGAATTGCTTGAACCTGGGAGGTGGAGGTTGTAGTGAGCTGAGATTGCACCACTATATTCCAACCTGGGTGATAGAGTGAGACTCTGTCTCAAAAAAAAAAAAAAAAAAAAAAATTAATGTAACCATTTAGCCATTACCCAGTTCCTTAAAATGTGTAAGTGCATTGATGGGGGAGGACAGTTAACTATTATGATTTTGGTGATCCAAATTTCTATAAAACAAAATTGTCCAGGATAGTTAAATATCTTAAATCTTTAACTATATCCTTCTTGGCCGGGCGCAGTGGTTCACGCCTGTAATCCCAGCACTTTGGGAGGCCGAGGCAGGTGGATCATGAAGTCAGGAGATCAAGACCATCCTGGCTAACACGGTGAAACCCCGTCTCTACTAAAAATACAAAAAATTACCCGGGCGTGGTTGCAGGTGCCTGTAGTCCCAGCTACTTGGGAGGCTGAGGCGGGAGAATGGCGTGAACCTGGGAAGCGGAGCTTGCAGTGAGCCGAGACTATGCCACTACACTCCAGCCTAGGCAACCGACCGAGACTCCGTCTTAAAAAAAATATAAATAAATAAAATAAATAAATAAATAAATAAATAAATCCTTCTCCTACGTTGCCCTGCATCACTAATCATTCTGTGGTCCTCTTAGCTGTCTCAAATTATGACAGCCATTTTCCTGGTCTGTCTGTGGCTAGCCGTCAGAGTGTTTCAGTTTTCACTGGAAAAGCTATAGCTAATTGCTATTCACAGTTCTTAATGTGCACCTTCTCCAGGGAGTTGAGAACCCAGGGTGTTTGGAAGAGTTGGGAGCTGCAGACTTTTTATACTTTTGCCTATTCTCAGTGACGAGTCAAAGCAAAGAAGGAGGGTGAATACTGGATGAGGGGGCGGCCTCAGAGAGCCTGTGGCTGCATTAGGCTTTCCTGAGTGTAACCTATACTGGAAATTGTTTATCCACAAGTAAGTAGGTAGTGCATACTGAAAAGCTGACTACTGGGAGTGTAGTACCTATAGGACAATGAACAGAATGTTTAGAAAATTAGATCAAGTAAAAAAAACTGTGAATTAAGACAGACTTGTTGGAAAATAATCCCTAATTCGGATTTTAAAAATTAACTTCTTGAGAGGCCAAAATAGGAGGATTGATTGAGCCCAGGAGTTTGAGACTAGGCTGGGCAACACAATGAGACCTCATCTCTACAGAAAATTTCTTAAAAATTTGGCCGGGCATGGTGGCTCATGCCTCTAATCCCAGCACTTTGGGAGGCCGAGGCGGGTGGATCGCGAGCTCAGGAGATTGAGACCGTCCTGGCTAACACAGTGAAACCCCGTCTCTACTAAAAATACAAAAAAATTAGCCAGCGTGGTGGCGGGCGCCTGTAGTCCCAGCTACTCAGGAGGCTGAGGCAGGAGAATGGCGTGAACCCAGGAGGTGGAGCTTGCAATGAACCGAGATCATGCCACTGCACTCCAGCCTCGGTGACAGAGCGAGACTCCGTCTCAAAGAAAAAAAAGTTGGGCATGGTGGTGCATGCCTGTAGTCCCAGCTACTGGGGAGGCTGAAGTAGAAGAGTTGTTTGAGCCCAGGAGGTCGAGGCTGCTGTGAGGCTGCTGTGAGCCATGACCGCTCCACTGCTCTCTAGCCGGGGTAAGAGAGCAAAACTGTCTCAAGGAGTTTACCAGTTATACCTCAGAACCAGTCTTTAGGATGTTATCACCACCATAAAACAAAATGGGGGGTGGTGGGAAACAACAGGATATTGAAACTACAAAGGAAGAGTGAGAGCCAAGTTTACTCTTGAGTTTAATACATAATAAAGGGAATGAGATTCATGGTTAGATACTAACCATCATTACCAGCTCCCAGCTTATTTTTAGGAGTTTGTAAATAGGTGTTAGGAAGTTTGTATAGCTACTCTTAGTCATAGCCATTCTCTTTGTTCAGTGGCTTTTAAATTCCTGAGACTTAATCTTCTGGAAATTGAGGAGAGAGAGATTTAGTGCAAAATGATCAAAACCCCCAACTCCTAAGCCATTTTGTGTTTTTCTGCGCTTTCCCCTATGTATAGGATAGGCTAGGGCAGGGGGTTGGTGGTGTTGGTGGAGTTTGTGTGTTTTAGGATTTGGATTAAAGGCCTTATTGCCTTCACTATTGAAAAAAGAAGATTGGATTATCCAGAGAGAGACATTGTCTTGTAAGTAAAAATCTATCAGAAGTATTGCTTCCCAGGATACCAGCTTGATTGTAGCTAGGATCTTCCCTAATTAAAAGAAAGCTTATCCCCCCGCCCCCAGTATAATTTGTTCTGAAGTATGTTTTATGGAAATTATGGTTAATAGCTTAGTCACATTACTAACCTGGTTCAATGGGACTGAGGCTGTGTATGCAAATAGGCTGGCTTGTGTTGGTTTTGCATACCGATGGCTGCACCTGTTACCTATAAGGATGACACCCTGTTTGGTTCAAATCAAAGAATGAGTTAATCCTGTGAAGTCTCTGGAAACTTGAAATTGTGGGCTTTTGTCCTTCCCTGAGGGTCTGGTAGAACTGACACGGACTCTCAGTTCTGTAATTGGACTGGGCGTTCATGTAGTTAGAGATAACCTATGTACTTGTTACAGCAGAAGAGTTGTAATGGAGTATAAAGAGACTGACCCTCGACTCCCCTTTTTTTCATTGATAGTTAAGATTGCCAGATTCCCAAAAGGTAGCATCAAGTGGAACAATCCAAGATAGTATCATTTGTTGTATACACATAAGTAAACATTTAAGACAACAAAACAAAACAAAACACACTTATGGTAACCCATTCTGTTGAGACGACCAAAACTCGAATAAAGCGCCTCATTGCCTTTAACTGGCTCTGTGGCAGTGAGATCATCATCCTTATGCTGGCTCACCTAGTGTCTCTCTCTCTCCCCTTTTCTCTCTCCCTCTCTTATCCTAACCTTGACTCTCCCCACTTCTCATCTTCTCTTTAGATTATGTGGTAGCTATCCTCAAGAGCTCATAGTGCCTGCCTGGATCACTGACAAAGAACTAGAAAGTGTAGCAAGTTTCAGGTCCTGGAAGCGCATCCCTGCCGTCGTCTACAGGTAAGTTAAACTGGACCAGTCCCACCTTGGGCTGGTGCTGCTGCCTGCTGCATAGGGTCTGCTGCCTCTGCTGCTGCTAACCTGGGAAGGGTGGGGAGAGTTCAGAGAACTTTCTAGGCAAGGCTGTACTTCCTTATTGTTAAAGCTTCTCCTCCAGTAACACATCAGTACTGACTGCATTCAGAACACTAGCTGGTCGTTCATTTGAAACAGATAAGAAAGTTTTAGTTGTAAAGTGGCTGGACTTGGTATTTCAATATCCTTCTTACATTCTGTGAGAAGATAATGTGCTTACTAAGCATTTAGCTTCAGCTGTTAGCAGGGCTTTTGGATTGAGAGATGAGTCTTAGAAAGTGATCATTGGGAATATAGAGTGGAGTTAACGCTGATTGTCTTTGTGGTTGAAACTTTGACACGTGGAAGAACTCTGTTTCGAGAGGAAGCATTTAGAGAAGACTGGGGCATGACTAGATAGAAGATTGCAGTGATCAGAGGCCTGAGAGCCATGGGATGCAAGTTCTAGATGGGGATGGTGGCATGGTGATGGAGCACCAATTTTGGAATCACAGATCTGAGTTCAGGTATATTCTTACACTCCTTGCTAAGGCACCTTGAATAAATTCCCTAACTGACCTCAGTCTGTTCCTAATGAATACAATGGGAATGGTAGTTCTTACTTTGTAGATATGTTCTGGTTCTAAATGAGGGCCTATAAACACTGAGCTTCTGTACCAACATTTGGAGTAGGTTATATCTCTTGAGTGCTGCTTTTATAATTCAGTGAATATCTCAGTTCTCACAGAATCCTATTAAATTTTAAAGAAGTCCTTCCTTCTTATTCTGGAAATGTTTCAGATGTCATCTCTTTGTAATGTTTACGTTCTCCATTTCATTTTCCCAGTTTGCCGGCTTTTTGGACTCTCCCTGAGTTGGGCCAATCCAGTGGCTTACAGTTAGAAACTTCATTCCACTGAAATATTGAGATTGTAGGAAGGGATTTGTCTCCTTGTGGAATTCCTACAGAGGTAACCAGCTTGTTCATTTAGTTTACTAAAGGCAAACTCTGATGCCCACTCTGAATGGAGAGAGATAGAAAAGTATTTGCTCTGGCCCAGTGGAACTCGTTACGTTTTTAATCTCAATTCTCATCACTGTTGTTTTCAGACACCCCTAAAAAAGTCAGTCACCAAATTTACCTATCATTCAAGTGGTAAGGATGCTACAGGAACTAGAGAGTAGTGAAAGCTGAAGGGATTTATGAGTCTTATCAATGATCAGATCAGCTGGAATGGGGAAAGCAGCCAGTTGCTGCTCTGGCCAACAGCTGTGTTAGGTCAGCAGCCCTGGCATTTTTGGGGCTTGCTGACTTTGACCAAAACGGGGAAGGTACTCTCATTTGCAAAATAAGAGGCTTTAGGTGAATTCTCCCTTTGGGAAGAGAAGCTTAAGAGGGCTGGTTGAAGAAAAACTTAGAATGTAATAAAAATGGGAAGCCTTTTTTTCCCCTTCTAAAATTTATTCTAGAGGGGGCATGCACCCTAGGTTTTTCCCCCCTTTTTCTAGAGATACAAGGGGATATATAAATGAAAAATTTTATTTGCAGTTTTTCAGAGAAAGTCTTTCAAAAGATCACAAATTAAAGTTCTTGGTGTAGTCATCCATGCAAAATCAGGCAGGTTTCCTGGAACTGGGCTCTGTCTCAGAACATGTGTCTTGTATCGCCGAGATGCAAACTGGGTTGCTGTATTATTTGGGAGCTTTGTAAAGGGCGTGTGGAAGAATCAGATCCTCCACCATGCTCTGCTTTGCCAGCCTAGGTGGCAGGATGCCTGGAACTCTTGACATCCATTTCCTGAATTTCGTTGTCTGTAGATTGGGTCATGATTCCTGAGGTTGCCAGCAGTAGTTACTTGACAGCACCATGCTGAACCAGCGCTTGATTAGAGCTTTGTCCTACTGTGATGAGAGAGCACTTAATTGGATTTATAACTGAAGGCAGAGATTGCTCTAACACAGCAAGATGATGTGAAGGGCGCCCATCTGTAGTGCAGTTCACAGCTTTTTCCTTTGTGCATGTGGTGATTATTATAAACTCCTAGTTACTTAAGGGAGCTTGCCTAAATCTAAGTTGGGGTTACTTAAGACAATTCTGTTTCTATATAAAATTGAAGCATTCTGTGTTTTAGTAGGGAGGGCTTTATCTGTTGGACATCATAATTTTTATACTTTGCCTGGTTCTGTTAGTGATAGAAATGCATTCCTTTAGTGATTTTTAAGTGTAGTGTTTGAGTTATCTTTCATGTAGTATGAAGCATTTTAGAAGACTGCAGAAAACATAATTGTTTATTGCAATAGCCCAGTTGAAATCTAATAGCTACTATAATGCAGTGGCCCCTAAAACCCAAGATCCAGGCTGAAGAGCGCCATCTACTGCTCCTCTTGGGCACTGCTGGGAAGCATTGAAGAAGAGGAGGATGCTCAGGAAAGGCCCAACCAGCCTCTTGTGCAAGGTTTGGAGTCATTCAGCTCAGTGGTTGCCCAGTGCCTGTTATTTGCTAGGAGGCATTTTATAAAGAATCATTGAGGTTTTATTTCTATTTTGGCCCCATTCAACACGTGAGCCAGTTGAGCATGTTGGCAATACACAAGTACTTACAGCTACTTGTCTCCCAGGGAGGGAGGATTTAAAAACTACAAGCAAACTGGTGATTTCAGTGGAATTTGATTAGTGCCAAATTTAACTTATTTGTGAGTTTTAGGATTAAAAACAAATTACAGTACATTTTCATCGTCCCAAAAAACCCATTTACAGGGCACCCAGCCACCCTAGCCCTGAATAATTAAGATGTCCATTGGATAAAGCCCCTGCTACTAAAACATAGAGTGCTTCAGTTTTATATAGAAACATAATCGTTTTAGTAACCCCAACTTAGAATTAGGCAAGCTCCCTTAAGTAACTAGGAGTTTATAATAGTCACTACATGCACAAATCTACTTCCGTCTTTATAGATTCGCCTATTCGGGATACTTCATGTTAATTGTCATATAATAAGTTGCCTTTTGTGACTGACTTCTTTCACTTGGCATAACATATTTGAGGTTCATCAGTGTCCTAGCCTGTATCAGAACTTTATTCCTCTTTACTGCCAAGTAATAGAATTTTTTCTAACTTTTTATCGGTTAAAATTGCCTAATTAGGAAAAGTCTGGGTTTTAATAGCACTTTAAAGTAGACTGTGATTTCTGGTCTGTCTTATTGGAAAAGGATATGTCAGAGTATGGTTTTCTGAAGTTGATGCTCTTCTCTTTCTAAGAGCCCTAGAAAGGGTAGCTGGCTCATTGAGCTATCTGCCTATTATAAGAGCAGTTTGTGACTCATGAAATCTCAGGAGATTTTGTAAAGCAGTTCACTTTGGGCCAGGTAAATGTTTTATTCCCAGAGGCGGGCTCTTGGTTCAGCATTAAAAAGGTAGCAGATTTCACTATTGGGTAGCAGAATTAGTGTAGTATCTATAGATGTAAGTTATGAATATTGATATATTTTCACTAAGAGTACACATTAATTCTTCTTTGTTTTTTGGAAATGGGGTCTTGCTCTGTTACCCAAGCTGGAGTGCTGGAGTCCAGTGGCACAATCATAGCTTTCTGCAGCTTCAGCCTTCTGGGTTCAATGGATCCTTCCACCTCAGCCTCCTGAGTAGCTGCGACTACAGGCATGTGCTACCATGCCTGGCTAATTTGTAAAAACTTTTTTGTAAAGATGGGGTCTCGCTATGTTGCTCAGGCTAGTCTTGAAACTCCTGGGCTCAAGCGATCCTCCTGCCTCAGCCTCTCAAAGTGCTGGGATTGCAAAGTGAGCCTCCATGCCTGACCCCGTTAGTCATTTTTTTGGGTAACTTTACAGGGATCTCCGTGATGTTATGGTAATTGAGAAAGACACACAGGTTTTGTTGTTTGTTCTTGTTGGTTGTGTAAGATTTCTACCCTCTTTAATACTGAGAGGACTTGAAGCTGACCCAACACTTACCTAGAATTAGATTGTTCATTAAGGCACTTAAAATCTATTTTGTGTGAGTACAGAGAGCATCTGAATGGGTACAGTTGTTGTCTCTTGTTCCTCACACAGGCACCAGAGCAATGGAGCTGTCATTGCCCGCTGTGGACAGCCAGAGGTTAGCTGGTGGGGCTGGCGAAATGCAGATGATGAGCATCTGGTACAGTCAGTAGCCAAAGCTTGTGCCTCTGACTCCCGATCGAGTGGCAGCAAGCTGTCAACTAGGAACACTTCTCGAGACTTTCCCAATGGGGGAGACCTTTCTGACGTGGAGTTCGGTAAGGTGCTCCCTGGACCCATGGCAATGATTTTTATAGCATCTAAGAACCTTTTCTTGAAATGGCCTCTTCCTTACAAGACATAGATTTACTTTTATAGAAGTGAATGTGCAGAGCTTCACTTGATGGGATTGATTGAGGAGTCATAGGTCTTGGCAGAGAATCAGAAGACCCTTTGTTTCAAACCTGAATCAAGATATTAGTGTGTTTGTTGTCTTTCTTGCCATTGTGACAAAAATGGATTGTTTATGTAATAGAGGACTTGCAGTATCTGCAGACCATGGCAGGAAATGCCAGGCTTCATGAAAGGACAACAGGTATAGAAATGAAGTATAAGAGACTGGGCTGTGTGAACCCCATGTGTACTCTGGGAGTCAGTTTTGGAGAAAAAATCCTTCTCATCTTTCATAAGAAGGCAACATAGAAAAAGAAAAATCCTATGTATCAAGGGTTTTGGTTAGGGGATTTCATTTTATTGAGCCTTTTTTGTGCCATAAGATGTGCTTGTGGGTCTAATTCTGCACAGTTCTGGGAGAGACAGGCTCATTTAGTATGCCCTCTCCCTCTATGTCCCTAGATTCTTCTCTGTCAAATGCTTCAGGAGCAGAGAGTTTAGCCATCCAACCGCAGAAGCTTTTGATCTTGGATGCACGCTCCTATGCAGCTGCTGTGGCAAACCGAGCCAAAGGAGGAGGCTGCGAATGCCCAGGTGAGAGGTATATGGTGCTTTGTTCCCCATACTTTCTCCTTGTGAGTGCAGCCCTTGCCCAACCGAGACTTAGTTCTCAATTTGAAATAAGTGGCAAGCCATATTCCTCATCCATCCTGTCGTGAGAGTGCCAGAGCTTCTCTTTGGATTCTTAACACTGTATGTTCTTTTCTGAGGAGAAATGGAGGAGGAGGTGCAGTGAAGTCACATAATCTTCCTTCCTTGTGCCAACTTTTAGGTGATAAGGAAAGCAGATCTTCCCCATAATGAGGCCTGTTCATGTTTGGAAGCTGCTGCTTTAGTGGGCTCAATTTCTCAGCCATCTAAAAGCTTTTTGTTGCCTTTGACAGAGGGTATGCTCATCACTGGCCTTGTAGCAGACTCCTCAAGGGCCTCTCCTTAGAAAACCTGGGGTGAAAATTGAAGCAGTAAATACAGAACCCTAGTAAGGTACCTCTGTCCTGAGCTGTAACACCATTACTGTTGGAATGCTAGCTTTCCCCAAGGAGGGACCCCCCTCAGTGCCTCTGGCACAGGCAGAGGCACCAGGCTCTTTGTTCAGATGTGGTCTAAGCTGGAAATTGAAAGCAGCTGTACCAAGGTGAAATTTGAATGTGTGAACGCATTGTTCTGCTGAGTTATTTTCTAAGAGATTCCAAAGCCACAAGTTAGATAAGGCCCAAGAAGTAAAGCCAGAGTGAGATCGAAGTAGGCCTTTCTTTTAAAAAATAATAGCTTTTATTTTATGTCAGTATCTTCTTTACAAATCTAACCTTCCCTTTTCACCCTTTTTGAAAAGATAGCTAAAATTCAGTGTGTTCCTCTTATTATAAAGGATTGGGCTAATAGTTAAGCATTTCAAAACATTTCAGTTTCATTAATCAGAAGCTGCAGTGGGTTTGTTTTATAGCCAGTTTGCTTTTAAATTTGGCCATGTGGGCTTTAAATTCAACGTATTTGTGTTCTCTTTATTGTTACTCTCTCCAGAGTATTACCCAAACTGTGAAGTTGTGTTTATGGGGATGGCAAACATTCATTCTATTCGGAGGAGTTTTCAGTCTCTGCGGTTGCTGTGCACTCAGATGCCAGATCCGGGAAAGTAAGTCCTTGGCCTTGGCTTTCATTTTGCATCGCTCTTAAATGATAAGTTTTCTTCTTTCCTTGAACTAAGGGGGGAAAAAAGGAAAAAAAAATTAATTTGTAGCAGTCTTTCCTTCTGTTTCTTGGTAACCTTCAGTTACCAGACCAGTCTCTGCAAGTATCTCCTTCCTGGGTCTGAAATGTGGCAGCACAGGGGAAGAGTTGGGAGAAAATACAGCCATTTGAAAAGTTTTAAAATCTGCAGCACAGAAGAAATCTCAGCATCAAAACAGAAGCATTACCTTACTGTTTGTCCTGGGACGTTTCCCTTCCACATCATTTTTAGCCCAAAGAAATTTAATTCTTCAGTTTCTGATGTCCCATAGTGATACATAACCTGTTATGAACTGGGATGTTTTATCATGAAAAGTCAGAATTTATTCATCACATTCTAAAGGGGTTAAACTTGCCATTAAGTCAGTTCCTTTTACGTCTGCTTTCAATTTCTAAACTGTTCTCATTTACTAAGAACATTGTCATGATTCTTATTGCTTATTAAATATGAATGGCTGGCATTTGCAGTGAGGAAGGTGAAATAATACCCCTCCAAGGGTACTGATTGAATACAAGATAAATTAGGAAGAATGCTCTGTAAAACAAATATGGACAGATAAGTATTTAAAAATCCTGTTTTACTATTTCAGGAAGCCAGAGATAGGTGTCAGAGAAGACAGAATTTTCTTTTTTCTGGTATTTGTGCTGGAGCCCATAGTTGTTTCTCTGGGTCCTATTCAGTAGATCTCATGATCACATCAAGTTTTACTGTGTTCTTTATTTGATTTATTAAATCAGATGCTGCCTAAACCACTTACATTGACTGCCAGTAGCAAATGATTAAATTCACTGTAGTTGTCATCAGCCCAGAGGATGAAGCAGTGCCTTTGGGGAAAGCCTGACTGGAGAATTGAGTTTGCTGCCTCCTTTGGGGATTAGCCATTTGCATTTGTTACACAGTTCCAGGTCCCAGCTAGCAGCGCTTTCTTCCCTAGGGGGCGGTATGTAGAAGGAGCCTTGCTAAGGACCCAGGAGATCGGCCGCGAACTGTGTAACCTTGGCCAAGGGGTTTAACTACTGTAGATCTCAGTTTTCCTGTCTATAAAATGAAGGAGATGTAATCAACACTACATGATCTCTAATACCCTCCATATATTAAAATTCTTAAAGAGCTATCAGAGTCAAAAAAGATAGAATTAGCCCTCACCTGGTCCACATAAATGTCTTGGGGATTTTATTAAAGGTAATGCTTTTATGTATTTGGCAGCAAATCATAATGCTGCACTGAAGTCTCCCTCATGGATAAAAAGCAGCTGTAGCAGTGATGGGCAGCTGTAATTAGGCCCCCTGGCCTGTGTTTGGGGCTGTGGAGGATGAGGGAATGGTAGGCTACTAGTGCAGGTTGAGAATAGGACAAGGGAATCGGGAGTCTCTCAGCAGCCCCTCCTTGGCTGGCAGATTTTGGAGTACAGCTTCATTAGTCACAGACAACAACAACTGGTATTAAATAATAGTTTAGTTAGGTTCAAAAGAACCTCACACTGGTTCTCTTGTTTACCATTTCTTCAGGTGCTAGGAGATAATTTAGTATTTGTTCTCCTAAGCCTTATCTTTTAGTTCCTTTCAAGAATGTGTGAGGAATGAAATAAACAATTGATCCATCAGGAAAAAAATGTTTCTCAGGTACCTGCTAGGAGATAGAAAGTCTTAAGATTGGATTTTTACCCATAACAGACTTACAATTCATTAAACAGTGGGACTCCCTACTGTATGCTAGGCACTGTGCTGGGGGTACAGTTATGACTGAGACATAGTGTTAGCCCTCTGAGGAATCACAGTCTGGCTGGTAGTCTAAACAAATTCATATACAACCAGTACTTATGCACTGCATTCTGTTGTCTGTTTGCCTGGAAAGACCGCCACCTACTTAGACTGTGCCAAAATTTCATACTTATTCCACAGGGTTTAGTAGGCCTTTATAGCCTTCCCAGAGTCCCTCTGACAGAAATGTTTATTTCTTCCTCTGACTCAGTGTTTGAAAGACTTGACTTGTGATCTTAACTACAAATCTGATCACATTTGGGAAAAATCAACACTTTTTTAGGGATTGGGAGGGGTGAGGGAAAGCACAAGAAACAAAATGTCAACACAGTTTAAAAAGCAAGTGTGATTAGCTTGTGATTACTCCCAAGGGGCAGCTATTGCTATCTGATACTCCTAAAGTGAGATGGAGTCTCCCTGTGTCATCCATGCTGGAGTGTGGTGGCCCAATCTCAGCTCACTGCAGCCTCCACCTCCCGGGTTCAAGTGATTCTCCTGCCTCAGCCTCCTGAGTAGCTGGGATTACAGGCGTGCGCCACTACGCCCAGCTAATTTTTGTATTTTTAGTAGAGACGGGGTTTTACCATGTTGGCCAGGCTGTTCTGGAACTCCTGACCTCAAGTGATCCGCCCACCTCAGCCTCTGAAAGTGCTGGGATTACAGATATGAGCCACTGCACCCAGCCCCTAAAGGTCTTTCAAAAAAAGGTTCTTCCTAGATCCCTGCTGAATCCAGTCTATGTTGAGCCCAGCAATACTGTGTGGCCATTGGTATACTAATTTGCATAAGTATAAATTATCAGATTGGGCTCATCTTGTTTTAGTCAGTAAACATTTAAGAATTAAACAGTGGTAAGTGTTAACAGTCTGGGTCATAGGCAGGGTTGTGTGTACCATTCTTGTATACGGCATCAAGCTTATGTCTCATAGATATATTTGTATTCATGAGTTTTTATTTACTTTTTTTTTTTTTTGAGAACTTGTTGGGTGTAGTTGCTGATCATTAAATATAAATATCTTGTGTTTTACATCTCAGAAGTGGCTACATTTTTTATTCAGGAGAAGACTCCAGAAAGAGCCACTTTCCTTATACCATGGACTGAAAAATGTCAAATATTTTGTCCGGGAAATCATCCATACAGATTTTGGAACAAAAGGTGTCCTGTTAATTGTAGCCCCTATTTCTAAGGCTCTTCTCTATTGTATAGTAGGGCTTGGGCCTCATCCTAAGACATGCTTTATAAACACACAGATTTTTTTGTTTTGGCAGTGTTGTATTTGGAGAGAGAAATCTTTGGAAATTGCTTTTTCATTTGACAATCATTGAGCATGATGCAGTAAATCATAAAAATCAGCATTTTCTAATCCTCTGTTTTTATAGTTGGCTGTCAGCTCTTGAAAGCACAAAATGGCTCCATCACTTGTCTGTGCTTCTGAAATCAGCGCTTCTGGTAGTGCATGCTGTGGATCAGGATCAGCGGCCGGTGCTAGTGCACTGCTCGGATGGCTGGGACCGCACCCCTCAGATTGTGGCATTGGCTAAGCTCTTGCTGGACCCTTATTACCGAACCATAGAGGTGAGTGCATCCAAATGGGAGGGGTTGGTACTTCAGGATGAGCAGGGGAAACATCTCAGGAGTGATACCAGTTTTGGGAGTGGTGATTAGGTTAAAGAAAGTGAAATTTCTGTTTTGATCATTGTTCCTTTATGCCATGAGCTAAATTGTGGTGGTTCCTCCCACAGTTCTTGCACCTCTTAAAATGGGGCAGATTATGGGTAACAAGGTATTGAGAATATAGACATATTTTCCTTTACAGTCTATCTACTTGTAAAAGTTTTTAGCTACCTCAGGAAAATAAGGCGTCTGTAAAAGGATCTTGGCATGCTAGATATTACCACAGAGTGTTCTGTGGAGAAGCAGCTCTACCTGAAATAACCATCTGTTAGGTTAAAGATGAAAGAAAAATCATAAAGTACCCTAAAATATATGCAAATATTAATTAAACTTGGGGTATAGAAGGATTTTACAAACTTGACTTTGTAACACCAGAGGCAGAAATGTTAAGAGAAATTTAGGGGAAAAGTGTGGTTTTTATATAGTGAACACAAGAGGCTAAAAATACACATTCAAGAAAGGCTTAGATAAACGCAGTCAGTACCATTTTAGTAATCATGGAATGGAGTTCAGGGAATTGGGAAATTTCCCTAAGTGTGTGCCTCATCAGGGATAGAGCCTTCCACCAAAGGGCAAGGCCAGGTGGACTTTCTGGGAGGCTGTTAGAGGGGATTGCTTTCTGTGACACCAGGCTTAGGACTGTCACAGTCTGGATAGTCTAGCACAAATGGTCTCTCCTGGATGCTTCCCTGCAGGGTTTCCAGGTCCTCGTGGAAATGGAGTGGCTGGATTTTGGCCATAAATTTGCTGACCGGTGTGGTCATGGGGAGAACTCAGATGATCTGAATGAACGTTGCCCAGTGTTTCTGCAGTGGCTTGACTGTGTTCATCAGCTTCAGAGGCAATTTCCTTGCTCTTTTGAGTTCAATGAAGCATTCCTTGTGAGTTTCTTCATTTTGGGGACTTTCTCAATTTGAAGGAGGGTCAGTACAAATGTTAGTGGGCCAGTTCTCACATGAAACTGTGCTGCCTCTTCAGAATTTAATAGAGGTGATTTTTTCCCTGTTTTTTTTTTTTAGTAGATAATTTTGATATTTACTTTTCAAAAAGAGAAAATCCAGGTGTACCAGGTTTGCATGAAGTCCTTGTGTTGTTTTAGTTTTTTTTAAAGGGATGGTAGAAACCCTAAATAGCTGTTAGAAATAGAAGCAATCAGAATGTCTGGACCATGCTCCCTCCAGTCTGTCTACCAGACCCCCATGACTATCTCAGACTCTCTGCACCCTCTCCTTACATGGAGGGTGCACTATCCCTGCCCTCTTCCAGCCCCTCTGTCCATTTGTATACCAGCTCTCATCTCCTCTCATCTGCTGCACCGGCTGGCTCCAGCATTTCTCCTCTCTGCCTTCTGCATCCGTGCGTTTCCCTCTCTACCAGAGCATGGGTTTCAGCTTAAAAATGTGTAGTGTTTCTCATCTTTTTAAAACCCATTCTTGGTCCTGCATTTACCTCTAGCTATCATCCCATTGCTGTTGTTCCCCTTTACAGCAGAGCTCCTCAAGTTTTCTACCCTTGCTATCTCAAATTTCTCTTTCTACTCTCTCTTAAACCCACTTCAATCAGGCATTCACCCCACTGCTTTACCAAAGCTGCTCTTGTTAAAATGACCAGTGACCTTCATGCCACCTATCCAGTGAGAAGTTCTCAGTCTTCATCTCTTTGATCCATCATTACCATTTGGCACAGTTTAACCGCTCCTTCCTTGAAATGCTTTCTTCAGTTGACTTCTAGTACTTCCTTGCAGTTGACTTCTAGAGTACTTCTTTATTCTTAGTTCTCCTTTTATCTTACTGGGTTGTTTCTACCTCCTTTGCTGATTCCCCTTAATCCCTCCAGTTCCTTTTTTTTTTTTTTTGTTTTTTGTTTTGTTTTGTTTTTGTTTTTGAGATAGTGTCTTACTGTGTCACCCAAGCTGGAGTGCAGCAGTGTGATCATAACTCACTGCATCCTCAAACTTCTGGGATCAAGGGATTCTCCCACCTCAGCCTCCCCAGTAGCTGGGACCACAGGCGCATGCCAACATGCCTGGCTAGTTTTTAAAAATTTTTTGTAAATAGACATGGAGTCTCGCTGTGTTGCCCAGGCTGGTCTCAAACCTCCTGGCAAGTGATTCTCTCGCCTTGGTTGCCCAAAGAATTACAGGCATAAGCTTCGACACCCAGCCTCCTCTCCCCAGTTCTAAATGTTGGAGTGCCCCATTGCTCAGCCTCCAGGCTGCTTCTCCATCTACACTTCCAAGTATTTCATCCATTCTAGTGGCTTTAATTGCCATCTATATGCTGATGAGTCCCACATTTATACACCTTCAGCTTAGACCTCTCCACTTCAGACTCACGTATCTGTCTATTACTACTAGGTATCTCCACTTGGCTGTCTTAATGTTGATTCAGACTTAATTCAAAACTTGATACTTCTTTTTGGAGACAGCATCTCACTCTGTCACCCAGGCTGGAGTACAGTGGTGCAAACACAGTTCACTGCAGCCTTGAACTCCCAGGGTCAAGTGATCTTCTCGCCTTAGCTCCCTGAGTAGCTAGGACTGCAGGTGCGTACCACTGTGCCTGGCTGATGTTTTTAATTTTTTTTTTTTTTTTTTTTTAGAGATGGGGTCTTGCTTTGTTGCCCAGGCAGGTCTCAAACACCTGGGCTCAAACAATATCCTCCCACCCCGGCCTCCCAAAATGCTGGTATTACAGGCAGGAGTCACCATGCCTGTCCCAAACTTAATTCTTGATTTCTGTGTTTCCTCACTATAAAACTTGATCTTCCAGAAGTCTTCTCTCTCACCATATGGCATTTCCATCCCTCCTTTTGTTTGGGGCAAAATTCTTGGTCATCCTCAAGTCTCCTCCCTCCCTCCCTCTTCCACATTCAGTCAGATTCTGCAGCTCTGCTTTCACAATATATCTAAAACCTGGTTATTTATTGCCACCTTTACTGGTACCACACTGGTTCAAGCCACCATCATCTCTTGCCCCAATTGAGTTATCCCAGCATAGAGAGTCTCTTCTAAAACACAAGGCAGGCTGTGTCATTCCTTTGCTTAAAAACCTCTAGTTACATTTTACACAAAAGCCAAAGTCTTAAAATGGCCTCCAGGGCCTTCCTAGAGGTTACCTCTCTAGGTTCATTTCCTACCATTCTCCCTCTTGTGCAATCTGCTTTAGTCACACTGGCCTCCTTGCTGTAGCTCAGAAATTGCAAGCATGTGCTTACCTCAAAGCCATTGCACCTGTGGTTGCCTCTGCCTGGAGTGCTTCCCCTCAGATACCCACATGCCTGCTCTTTCATGTCCATTGGGTCCCAACCAGTGAGGCCATCCTGCACTGCCTCATATATGTCCTGTCCATCTCAGTCTGCCTTGTTCTCCATAGCACTGGTCACTCTTCAGCTATGACTAGAGCAAGCTCCATCAGGGCAGAAGAATTTGCTGGTCATTGCTACATGCCCAGCACCTTAGTCATGTTTGGGCCATGTGAAATGCTCAATAATTTGTAGAATGAACAAGTAGTTTTACAAGTATACTGTCAGCTCAGGCTTGAGTTGTACACTGACGTGCTCCTGTACCCAGTTCATATGCTGTGGCGCTTGTGAGGGTGGCTGTTAATTCAGAATCTCAAGACTATTTTTCAGGGAAGCTAAGAGGAATGGGGGTACCAACAACCTGTCTGACTCAGGTTGTTGGGTCCTGGAATTGGTGGTGTGAGGAGGAGGCTACTGAATGGCTTACTGGGTTCCCCGTCCTGACAGAGTAAATTGAAGTGTTCTCAGGGATGTTAGGATAAGGTGGCTCAGCTGAGCTGACTTATCAGAGTGTGCATGCCTGATTGCTTAATTTGTGCTTCATTGGACTCCCATAGGTGAAACTGGTGCAGCATACCTATTCCTGCCTCTTTGGAACATTCCTGTGCAACAACGCCAAGGAGAGAGGGGAAAAGCATACTCAGGAACGGACATGTTCCGTGTGGTCACTTCTTCGGGCAGGCAACAAGGCTTTCAAAAACCTACTGTATTCCTCTCAGTCAGAAGCCGTATGTATCCTTCAGCCTTTCCACTGTGATCAGCAGAAGGAATTTGGGGTTGGTTACATATGAGAACCTTTTTGAGTAGTGACTGTTTTTGTGAAGACATCTCTACTGTCTCTGGATGGACTGGTTCCATTTTCCCCCCATGATTCTATCCTGAGGAAGGCCTGCTTCTGATTGTGCTCTGATCTGTTTCTGATGACTACTTGCTGAGGGTGGTTTGGTTTAACACAGATCTCTACTTTGCCACCCTAGACGTGAATCTTTTTTGGCACTGTCTCCAGAGCTTAACTTATTTCTAGCATGTTCTGTCTTATGGGAGAGGCACTTAAGTTGCTTCCTGATGCACTGATAGCTCAGAAGGTGCTGCCACCAGGTCCCCAGCACCCTCCCAGTGTCAATAAGCAATGATACCCACCATAGCTTCTGTCTCAGAACAGTAAACTGTGTTTGACATTGGTATGTGTGTCTGTCTGATTCTCTGAAGAGCTGGCAGGCCCTTTAAGACTTTGTTCCCCGGAGGAATGAATACCTTCTGTTAAGCAGAGAAAAGGAGGCACATAGACCTATGTGTCAGTTTCATAGTAATATTAGCTTTGTCAGAATGCATCTTAAACCCTAAAGAAGTCAAAAGGAGGCTAATCAGAGTTCATATTGATTTCCTGGACTATTAATATGGTTCTCATTACATTTAAGTAATCACAGAAAAGATTTAAACTGACTGCTTTTCTCTCCCCTTCAATGTGCCTTCTGGGGAAGTAACAATACAGCAGAAAAATTTCCTTCTTTTCATATGATTAATTTAAATGATCCTATAAAATGGTTTTGACAGTGTTTCTTGAAGCCAAGCTTTTGTGCCAGCGGGATGGACAATCACTGTCTAACAGAATGACTCACTTTCTTAGGCAGTAAAAGCCAACAAATCAAGCTGATGAAAGTCAGACATTGAAGGTGACCTAAGAAATAACTATAATGAGAAAGGGATCTAAAAAAATATTTTATGTTTTCATGCTCTCAAGAGGCTCTTAGGTGAAAAATGTTGGCCATATAAAATGTCTAGTCCTATATTGGTCCTCTTGGGATAGACCTGTATCCATTGGTGCTGCTTCTTTGTGGAGATCCTGTCAGCCCTGTTGGGTATTCCAGCTGGGTGCTTGCTCTTGATCCTCATTTCCAGACATCCTAGAAGACTTACTGGGGCATATTTAAACCTGTGTCCTCCCCCCTCCTCAGGTGCTGTACCCTGTGTGCCATGTGCGTAACCTGATGCTGTGGAGTGCAGTGTACCTGCCTTGCCCATCCCCAACCACCCCTGTGGACGACAGCTGTGCACCATACCCAGCCCCAGGCACCAGCCCTGATGATCCCCCCCTGAGCCGGTGAGCCCAGGGTGATGCCACAGGCCTGACAGCCTGTGTGGGTGTATTCCTGTGTTGGGACATTTCCAGGGATGGTCAGAGATCATGATGTTATCTGGCTCCACAATATCTTAGATCTCTGCAGTTTTTTCAGGGAAGTTACAGGGATTTCTGAGCTACAAGGCTGTAAGATCCTTGTTTCTGGGAGTGAGTTGGGCCCTGTTGCTTCATGTTGTTTTGCATACACTGAGCAGCTCCTCAGTGACAGAGCAAATCCTCCAGTTTTTCTGTGACCCCCTGGTTTGTGTTTTCCCCAGCGCTCTGTGCTCCTGCCTATTTGCCATGATTTGTCTTCTGAGGCTTAAAAGGCAGATGCTGTCAGATGACAGAAAATTTTGCTTTGGGGCCGGGCTTGGTAGCTCATGCCTGTAGTCCCAGCACTTTGGGAGGCCAAGGCGGGAGGATCACTTGATCCCAGGAGTTCCAGACCAGCCTGGGCAATGTGGTGAAACCCCGTTTCTACCCAAAATGCAAAAACTAACCAAGCGTGGTGGCACATACCTGTAGTCCCAGCTACTTGGGAGGTTGAGGCAGGAGGATCACTTGAGCCTAGAAGGTGGAGGTTGCAGTGATCCAAGATCCATTGCACTCCAGCCTGGATGACAGGGCAAGACCTGTCTCAGGAAAAAAAGAAAAAGAAAATTTGGCTTTTCACTTGAGAATTAGCTTTATTAAATTCAGACTGATAGATAACATATTAATTTAAAATACTGTAATATCAAGAAACACCAGTGCTACTTTGCCACCCACTGAGAAACACAGCAGCATCATGAAGAACGTCTTTTGGAAATAGCATTTGCAGGCCGGGCGCAGTGGCTGACCCCTGTAATCCCAGCACTTTGGGAGGCCAAGGTGGGCAGATCACCTGAGGTCAGGAGTTCAAGACCAGCCTGACCAAAATGTTGAAACACCCATCTCTACTAAAAATACAAAAAAACTAGCCGGGCGTGGTGGCACACACCTATAATCCCAGCTAATCAGGAGGCTGAGGCAGGATCGCTTGAACCTGGGAGGCAGAGGTTGCAGTGAGCTGAGATGGCGCCACTGCACTCCAGCCTGGGCGACAGAGTGAGACTCTGTCTCAAAAAAAAGAAAATAACATTTGCTGTTAGCTCATTTGTATGTATGGGGCATGGGGTTGAGGGAGTTTGAAAGGAAATCTGCACACTAGGAGGGCTTGTTCCGGAGCTTTGCTGCTCCAGCAGTCTGGGCCTGGCTCCAGAGATGCTACAGCTCCATGAGTAGCCATAATGGACCCAGTTATGAAACAACTGCTTGTTAAAACCTATTGTCTCCTACTTCCCTCCAAACAGTTTCCAAGATTTTCATTTCCCCCAAATTCCTTTCCTTTAGGCTACCAAAGACTAGATCATACGACAATCTGACCACAGCCTGTGACAACACAGTGCCTCTGGCCAGCCGGCGCTGCAGCGACCCCAGCCTGAATGAGAAGTGGCAGGAGCACCGGCGCTCACTAGAGCTGAGCAGCCTGGCTGGCCCTGGAGAGGATCCCCTTTCTGCCGACAGCCTAGGGAAGCCCACCAGAGTGCTGGGGGGTGCCGAGCTTTCTGTTGCAGCTGGAGTAGCTGAGGGGCAGATGGAGAACATCTTGCAGGAGGCCACCAAAGAGGAGAGTGGAGTAGAGGAACCTGCCCACAGGGCAGGCATTGAGATACAGAAGGGTAAAGAGGACCCTCTCTTAGAAAAGGAGAGCAGGAGGAAGACACCTGAGGCCTCGCACATTGGACTTCACCAAGACCCAGAACTGGGTGATGCTGCTCTGAGGAGCCATCTGGATATGAGCTGGCCTCTGTTCTCACAGGGTATTTCTGAACAGCAGGGTGGGCTCAGTGTTCTCCTCAGTTCTCTCCAGGTTCCCCCCAGGGGAGAGGATTCCCTGGAGGTCCCTGTGGAGCAGTTTCGAATAGAAGAGATTGCAGAGGGTAGGGAGGAAGCAGTTCTTCCAATCCCAGTAGATGCAAAAGTTGGCTATGGTACCTCACAGTCATGTTCTCTGCTACCTTCCCAAGTCCCTTTTGAGACCAGAGGACCAAACGTGGACAGTTCTACAGACATGTTAGTGGAAGATAAGGTAAAGTCAGTAAGTGGGCCCCAAGGTCATCATAGACCTTGCCTTGTAAATAGTGGCAAGGACAGGCTTCCCCAGACCATGGAACCAAGCCCTTCAGAGACAAGCCTGGTTGAGAGGCCCCAAGTGGGGTCTGTGGTGCATAGGACTTCCCCTGGCAGCACTCTCAGCCTGACACGTTCCCCTTGTGCCTTGCCTTTAGCCGAATGTAAAGAGGGGCTTGTGTGCAATGGTGCCCCAGAGACTGAAAACAGGGCCTCAGAGCAGCCCCCAGGTCTTAGCACCCTCCAGATGTACCCCACACCCAATGGGCATTGCGCCAATGGGGAGGCTGGTAGGAGCAAGGACTCACTAAGCCGTCAGCTGTCTGCTATGAGCTGCAGCTCTGCCCACTTACACTCAAGGAACTTGCACCACAAGTGGCTGCATAGCCACTCAGGGAGGCCATCTGCAACCAGCAGCCCCGACCAGCCTTCCCGCAGCCACCTGGACGATGATGGCATGTCAGTGTACACAGACACGATCCAACAGCGCCTGCGTCAGATTGAGTCAGGCCACCAGCAGGAAGTAGAAACTTTGAAGAAACAAGTCCAGGAGCTGAAGAGTCGCCTGGAGAGCCAGTACCTGACCAGCTCCCTACACTTTAATGGAGACTTTGGGGATGAGGTGGTGAGTAGGCTGTGGTATTCCTCCATAGCTGCCCAAGGAGACGGCACGCTGAAGCTGGGTGCCCTTTGTGCCCAGTGCATGGTGATTGGTACAGGTTGTTAAAGGATTGGAAAGGTCCAGAGTAGCCCTGTTAAGAGGCTAGAGATAAGCCTCCACGACAGCGATGGCAGCCTGCCTGTTTTCTGCTTCGCTTACTTTCTGCAGATGTCCTGTTGAGGCCGTTGGAGAGGAAGAGACTTAGCATGCACTACATGGTTGATCAGATCTCTCAGACACAAGATCATAAGTCTTCAGAAGGGCTTGAACCCATGGGCAGAATGACATCTGTAGGGCAATGCCAAGTTACTCCTGTCAGATTTTAGTGCCTGTTCTGCCTTAGTAACTACAAAGTATTAGTCCTTCCAGACGTGGGCTATGGCTTTGAAGGTTCAGTTCTTTTTAAACAAATATTTATACCCACCCTGTGGCAGATGCTGCCGGTAGAAATGGAGAGAAGAGACTGGTTTCTAGCCCTGTTGAGGAGTTAGCTCTGATGGGGGTTTGTGGCTGGAAATGGGGGTTCCAGAGGGGAGGTTCTCAAGTGGTCAGCGTACATTAAAGGCGGGCACATCCAATGACTTTCAGTTCAGAGTGACTTGGCTTTTCCTTCATGCTGATGATAGTTTCTCATGTTCCCAGAGAGTCCTTCTAAGAAAAGGAGGGCATCCTGAAAGCACTCAGCTTTAACTAAGTGGCAGGCAGGGTTGGATTGACAGGCCCACTGGAGCAGCTGACATACAGAATTCTCATTCCATTTTGGTCACTTCCCTCTCACTCACTTTTCTGGAACCCTGAGGCCTGTTTTTCTACTCCAGAGTCACTGCACACACCTGTGTATCCCTCTCCCAGCTGAGCCCAGGCCCACACTGCACTTCTTCACCCCAGTTCTTGATGGCTAATGCATCTGCAGATTCGGCAGTCCTAGCACTCGGCCCCACCCAGAGTCCTCAGTGCTCCCTTCTTCACCAGGCCTTTTCTTCTTTTGGGAGGAGACCAGGTTCATTCTGTTCAGCTGTGTTTGTTTGCCAACAGACTTCAATCCCCGACTCGGAAAGCAATCTGGATCAGAACTGTTTGTCTCGCTGCAGCACAGAGATTTTCTCTGAAGCCAGCTGGGAGCAGGTGGATAAACAGGACACAGAGGTACAGGCTCAGCCCCTGCTCTGAGTGCCATCCATTTAACTGTTTTGTGGTTCTTCTCCACCCCCATTCCCACCCCATACCCCTGGCCAAGGAAGCACCTCCCAGCACAGCTAGCCCTGAGCCTCTGGCACCTTAGCTCCTGGGAACCCACATGAAGCCTAGGATTTCTGAGCCAGGGAGACTCAGCAAGCTGGCCCTCCCTCTTCATTGCCTCTATGAACTGGAGCCTTGCCAGCTCTCAACAGTGACCCAGGGTGCTGCTGCCTGCTACTTTATCTCAGGGGAGATAGGAGTCCCCTCCAGGGAAACGATTTGGACGCCTTTCTTGTACTGGTGACATCAGATCTGCTGGGCTGGTGCCACTGGAGCCGATGTGGTCCTTGTGACTCTTGCTGCCCCCAGCATGGCTCTGCTGGTTCCAGCTGGATGGCCCATCTCCTGTCAGTAACCTGGCCCCGTCTGTTTTGCAGATGACCCGTTGGCTTCCTGACCACCTGGCCGCCCACTGCTATGCGTGTGACAGTGCCTTCTGGCTTGCCAGCAGGAAGCACCACTGCAGGTACCATTGAGGGGCTGTGGTAGGGTGGGCTGCATGTGGAGGCTGAGGGTCGGCCCACAGAGCCTGCAGAGTAGAGGGTTGTGGGCATCTCAGTGTTCTGTCTGAGGCAGAGCCATTGTCTCATCTTCCTGTGCCTCTGAAATTGGTGTTTGCAAAACTGCATTTGGCATCTTTGTTCAGATTCAGAGTAATCACTATTAAATTCTGAAATGTGCAAATGGTAGCATTTTGTTGTTTCCCAGATTGGTGAAACAACAGCCACCACTAAAACCACCATTTCTTCTCAGCATAACATTTCTTCCCATTCAACATGGCTACTATGAGCAAAACCAGTTTTCCTGCGATGGGGAGGGAACTATTCCTATTCCTTTCCTGCTCCCTGACCCCACACCTGTTTACCCTTGTGCCATTGGTGAGCAGCCGTAGCTTGGGGAGTAGTAGAGACAGCTGAGGACAGTCTTCCAATCATTAAGGTTCCTGACTTCTTTTTCCTTCTGGGTTGGGGTAGTGAGTTACTAGGGATGCTTTGCCCCAGCTAGGGTGTTGACTGTCTGGTTTATGTTCAGTGTTCTTAGAAGAGGAAGTTTATCTGAATCGTGCCATAGCTCACCCACACGAGTGAACCTGGATTGAAAATGGAACAGTCTCTTTGCCTAGTAATGATGCTTCTAGGACATGTGTCTCCCCACCCTGCACCCCAAGCCCAGATACCTTTGGTTGGCTTCTCTTCTGAGCTCTTTCTCCCCTCCTTGCAGGGACGCTGACCGTGTTGATCAAACGTGGTGAGCATTTGCAACAACCTGCCTGTGATGTCTGCACATCTACAATAACTTCTCCACACTAACTCTTATCGTTTCCCCCTCTCTGCACTCACTAGGGTGAAGCCTGGGGCCTTGGGTGCACAGGCAGATAGGTGGGCTTGAGGAGGGGATTCAAAGCAGCTGAGGGGAGGCCATCGAGGGTGGGTCAGGCTGCAGCCGTGTGCTCCCCTCCTGATCAGAGGTCAGCCAGGCCATCTTGCTTGTGACAAGAAGTAGTGCTTCTTGTCTTCTGGTCTTGTAGGGGAACCAGTTGGGTTTTCAGAGCTATTTATTCTGGGTCAGTGATTCATTGAGATGCCAGAATAATGCTAGTAATTTCCAGGTCAAACAGCATCACTGCTTCTTTTTTCCCTCTTTTTTTTTTTTTTTTTTTTTAAAAGAGACCAGGACTGAACAGAGGTGATCTTTCCAGAGAATTGTTTTAGCATGGAAGACTTTAAGGAAAGATTCCACTTAGTGTCTTTCAGGGTCCTCTGAAAGAAATCAGATAGAAAAGCATCAGCCAGGTGCGGTGGCTAACGCCTATAATCCTAGCACTTTGGGAGGCCAAGGAAGGCGGATCATCTGAGGTCAGGAGTTCAAGACCAGCCCGACCAACATTGTGAAACTCCATCTTTACTAAAAATAAAAAATTAGCTGGACATGGTGGTGCACGCCTGTAATCCCAGCTCCTTGGGAGGCTGAGGCAGGAGAATCTCTTGAACCTGGGAGGCGGAGGTTGCAGTGAGCCAAGATCGCACCATTGCATTCCAGCCTGGGCAATAAGAGCAAAACTCCATCTCAAAAAAGAAAAGAAAAGAAAGAAAAGCATCAAATTCATGTCAGGCTTTTGAGCTGAACTCCAGCAGGAATGTTAAAGAAGTGTAGATGTTCAGAAATTTTTCTGTGTAACTACAGGTTTTTGCTGACTCACGCGTTTTAGAACTAGTTATGAAGTACAGCATTCTAGAAGATGAATTTTGTGTTTTTCTTTTCTGTCTTTCCATTGCCCCATGTCTCACCTTTTCCTTTTGTAGTATTCTTTTGTTCCCAACTGGTCTTAGTCTTCTCTCCTCCTGTGCCTAAGTGATCCTTAATCCAGCAGTGGGTTTGCATTCTGAACAGCATAAATGAAAAGTTAGAAGGCTCAGAAGCTGCCTTCCCCCAGTCTTTGGTGGGCTGTGTCAGGCTCCTTAGAGTTTCTTGTTCTTAGGCTCATTGGGATTGATTTGTACCTCAGGGCCCAGCAAACGTAGAGTTGTAAGGTGGGCAGAAACTCATTCTTTGCCAATTCCCTTTCCTGTTGGCTCTGATGGGCATCCATCTGGGGGTGCAGACCTGTGCTGCACAGATGCCTCAGAACCCAGCTTTCAGGGGAGGAGGAGAGGGAGGCCTGGGGCCTGAGTGCATTCTGGCCTTCTGGTAGAACTCTGGTTTTCCCTGGAGATGCATGGGTGGGGGAGTGAGCCATAATTGACTGACACCTATCTAATAAGGGAGTGTGTGTGCACGTGTGTTCATCTATGTTCTTGTCCTCCCACCTCTCCTCTTTCACCCTCTGAGCATGCATCACAGGCTGCTTGTCCCTGGCTTTGCATGCTGCCAGCAGAGCAGTCCAAAATGGCAGCAGTCTGTCTACCATGTTGCTGCCTTTGATCCTCTGGAGAAGTGGCTGTTGGGCAAGGCTCCTTACTCCCCAGTGAGGCTGGGTAGTTGTTTCTCTCGTTTGAGGAGCCTGGCCTCTGTGATCACAATCTACACAGAGGGCATTGCCTAGGTGGGTGTGGCCACTGGGTTTTCCTGGATCAGGACTAACCCATTGTTAGGACCATGTATTCTTACAGATCTCTCTTGAGCAGCATTCTTCTGTATACCTGGTACGCTTGAGTCAGTGGTGAGGCAGCCAAGAATCCTTGGCCCCGAAGTGAAAATGACATGTGACTCTGCTAGGTAGGGACACCCTCCCTACCCAGCTTGTTCCTGGGCTAGAGAGATGAAAGGATTTGATCTCAAGGAGCTCCAGCACATGCAAATTACACACAGCAAAGTTTGTCTTTTGAAGTTGGTTTCCCTCCGCATACCTGCTGGCCAAAACTAACATTGTTCTGTTTCTTCTCATCTCAAGGAATTGTGGGAACGTATTCTGCTCCAGTTGTTGTAACCAGAAGGTTCCAGTTCCCAGCCAGCAACTCTTTGAACCCAGTCGAGTATGCAAGTCTTGCTATAGCAGCCTACATCCCACGAGCTCCAGCATTGACCTTGAACTGGATAAGCCCATTGCTGCCACTTCCAACTGAAGCTCAGTGACCTGGGTGGGCAGTGGCCAAGCTGCTGTTCCTATGACAGGCCCACTCAGCCTGGGCAGACCGAGAGGCCCGTGCACTTTGGAATGGGAGCGTGGAACCACCTGTATAGAGTGACAGAAATTTGGGATGCACCACTGGATTGTAGATTGATTTTTCTTTCCTGTCCCCCTACTCCCTCCCTACCTTTTCCATCCTCCTCCTCTGCCTTCAAAAAAGGAAACTCTCCCTTGGTTGTCTTAATTTTTTTTTTTTGATGGAAGACCAGGGGTTGCCAGGCCCGCTGTAACTGCCGAGCTGCCTGCTGTGAGGTGACACCGAGGGATGGCTTGTTTCTTCCGGGTGGGAGGATGGTGGTCAGAGCCAGGAGTATGGAGATCTGAGACTGTGAGCAGGGAAGAAAGCCAGTGCTAACATGCAACCATTCCTCACGCCGCCGCCACATCAGAGCTGGTTGGGAACCCTTTGCTGCTGGAGAGGCTGGAAGCATATTCCCCAAGAGCACTGCCCTGGGCATCATCTCCCTCCTGCAAGGAGCTGAGCTAGTCCCCTCACAGATGGATAAATGAGGCTGATGTTTGGAGGGAGAGGCACACGGTAAATGGCATCCCCTTAGGGCCCCTCTTTGGGAAAGGAAAACGGATGCTCCTTTGAGGCAGGCGAGGGGCTGGGAGTGGGTAGCCGTCATGTTGTCCCCCATGGGATCCCATTTTTAACTTGACCCAGATTGTCTTGGGCTCCCTTTGCTTTCAGGGGGCTGCTTTCCTGGGCCAGGCTGTGTAGCACTTCCCACCCTCAGGCATGAGTACAGACTGGCCAAAATAGTTATGCAGTCAAGGCCAAAGCCTGCCCTGAGCCCAGACACACCTGGGTCCCCATTTTGGGGCCTGATCCCCTAAACAATCTCTTCCTCAGCCAGCACAGGGAAATCCAGACTCAGGGTTCCAGAAATCCCCCGTTCCCAAACGAAACCAATCATGGATCTTCCCTTTAAGGGGTAGAATCAGCCTTTAGAGTTACAAGCCCCTGGAAAAGGGAGCAGGTCCCATACAATCAGCCTTTCTCCTTCTTTTCTTGGGACAGGAAGAACTGCTGAGCAGTCCCCCTTCCCCGCTCCTGGCTGTCTGAGTAGGCACTTGGCTGGCTGCTGGCCAGCAGTGAAGGGCCACTTGGTGACTCTGTAGGGTTCCTTAGAGAAGTGACATGGCCTTGAGGAGATTCAGGGCACCTTCCCTCAGTGAGCTTTGATGATATGGTCCAAAAACAGCCTTAAATCAAGAATATTTGTGGAGGTAGGTGTGGGGAAGGTTGGAGAAGAGTTAGGTTTGTGCTTTGTAATCTTGGCATCCATGTTTTGTGCCTGCCCTCCCTCTTGGGGAGGCCATGCTTGGCTCTGCTGAAAGCTGCTAACTGGTGACAGGGTGGATCACGGTGAGGACTAGGGGTAAGGTCAGGGAACGCTTAAGCTCTGGCCCTGCCCTGTATTCCTCTTCCCCTTGGTAGCAGTTCCGTGACCAAGGGCAAGCTGTGTCTCAGGAAGGTGGCTTCTGTGCATGCCTGGGTGTGGTTAAGGCGTGGCCCAGAAGGCTTCCCTGGTGCTCTCAGTCCAGGCAAAGCCCAGAGCATCTGAGCACGTCTCTGACTTCCAGTGGCAACACAGAGTTTGAATGTGGTGAAACAGGGTGTAGTTCTTTTCCACATTCTGTGTCATCTAGTCATGCAGGTGGGGGAAAAGTTGGTCTAATTGAAGATTGTGCATTTCCTAGTGACAGGTGCCAAGAGGTTATGATACGGGTTTCTTGGGTCTGATGTACAGTGTGAATAAATGCTTGCAGCTCTTAGCTCTTTTTTGATCGATGAAGCACTTTTTTATTAATATTTTCCTTTGTTAAAGGAGGAACCGTAACTCTCCATAGCTGTACATATAACCCTTTTCTCCTAAAGAGGAGTCAGTCAGTGCTCCTATATTTTTCATTTTTTGTCAAAGCAAGAAGTAAATACTTTAGAATTGTTAAATATATAAATAAAGCAAATAAAGTTGAGTGTTCCACATGGTAGCATTTGCTAACACTTCCTAATTCTTTGCCCTGTGGTTTATCCCCTCTTCATCCCTTTTCCCTCTCACACAGAAGTGTTTGAGGGCCTGCTGGGAAACTGACCTTTGGCAAAGGAAAGCTACAGATAGCCTTCTGACTCTAGACCTTGGCAAGGAGCCTCACCATGATGTCCAAGCACTGAATGCATTTCCTCAGTGATTTTGCTCCTAAAATCTCCCAGGCTAAAAGAGGGCAAAGCAGTCAGGGATCTGACCTGGCAGCTATTCCTCCTTCTCTGAAGAGTCGTGCATCAGTAGTCATTACACCTACCTCTCGCCTCTAGGCTCCATTTTTAGCTGCTGCTCTGATTTCAGGGCAGCCGGTACTCTGGCCCCTTCAGTGGGGGAGTGGAAGGAAATGTGGGGTGGGGGTGAGAAAATGCTTCTGCCTGTTGTTCTTGAAGGATAGACTATGGGTGGGCGGAGAGAACTGGGGGCAGAAATGGAATTAGATGTGATTGGGTTATGCAGTCAACTAGAGGTCTCCTTCCCACCCTCTCTCCACACAGAGAGGAACCTCTGCTCCTTAGCTCTTACAGCAGGACTGTGGCATCTAGTCACTTCAATACTAGTTCTTGCTCTTCACAGAGGTAGATTTTTCTTTCCCCTACAGCACTGTTGGGCATCCCTTCCATCACATGGGTCTGTGGGTGAGATATATTATGCTGTTCCTCCCTCGGGAAGGTTGGTATTGAGGGGTGCCTTGCTCCAGAGGCGCCAGCCCAGCATCTGTGGTGAGTTGGCTAAGATCCAGAGTGACCTGCTCAGAGCTCCCCAGAGGCCTTCACTCTTTGGGGCAGTCTCTGTAGGGTCACTTTCTGAATGTACCTTCTACCTAAAGTATACAAACACAAAGAGCCAGCTGAGCTAGTTCTAGTGTGAAAGCTGTAAGTGCCACCCAGCAGGCGTTTGAAAACAAGAAATCATTCTTCTGTGGAAGGAGAAGGTGCCATCTCAGCTACCCTCAGTCCGGCAGGGAGCCCAGTCCGTGTATTCAGATGAAATTGTGAAAAACATGAGTGTATGCCATGGCCAGCATGTCTACACACAGCCACTATTGTTCCTGTGGGCTAGTCCCCAGCAAATTAAAACACTGGCACGGCCTAGGAAGGCCGTTGCGAGCTCCTAAATGGAAAGCTTCTCTGGGGGTAGGAAGATGAAGAGCCAAGATGCTGGTGAAGCAGGTGCAGTGAGGATCCAAGGCAAGGAATTGCCCTGAGGGAGGTGGCTGCATATGGAGAAAGGCAGTTCTCTGTGGGCAAGGCCAGCTTGCTTCAGGCTGTAGAGGGAATTTGGTCTGAAGCAACAGGGCATGAACTGTGACTTTGAGCTGCCAGGTTGTCTTCATCTCAGAAGTTTCCTATCCTGGCACTCTCGTTACCTTTCTCCTATACCTTGGCCTCTGTAACTGCAGTCCGAAACAAGTTACAGCTGCCTTAATCCACTGAGATTCTCTATGAGGATGTACAGAAAAGTTTTCCTCTAATAATTTTGCTTATATGCTAACTCTTTTCATGTTAGCAAAGAATATTCTATGAATTAGAATGTTACTGTGGTAGATCTAAAGGAGAATGAACAGAAGGTGCTGGAGGACCTGTTAAACAATCTCTGGCTATTAAAAAACATCAAGATGAGAATTAAAGGTATATCCTGATATACTTGGCTGCTTGCACATGAGGCTAGGAGATCCCATGCCTGTTGAAGTTAACTCTAGCCCTGACCTCTATTGATCTTTCGAGAATGAGGGCTGATTTGAAGGTGCTGTTGCAGGATTTCATTTAGCTGCTGCCAGTTCAAGTGACCTGTCCCCAGGGCTGCAGCTGTATCCACCTGATTGCATTAGGTGAGGGCTAACAGCAGAATTTAAAGTGGGCCCTGGGCTGTGGAGCAAAGTGACTATCCATTTGGAGTTTTGGATAATGTGGCAGGAGTCCCAGCTGTTTAATTTCTAGTCACATTTTCAAGGAAGTTGTTCTAAGTTGAGATTACTGACAAGATTTCTCAAGGGCAGGACCAGATATGTGAGAGACTTCTAGTTCAGAGCTGACCCCTCTAAGCCTCTGACACTTAAACAAGAGTCCTGCTGTCCCCAGCACACAACTGCACTGAAGCCTTGTTCCTCTCGGCTGGCGTAGAGTTCATCTGCATGTTCTGTGCAGATACCAGTAGCCTCCCTGCTTGAACAGGCCTCTCCTAGGCTAGGCAGGTGTTCAGAGGCATGAAGGTCTGGACAGGGGAAGGGTATCTTCTGAAATGGGAGTTACCAGGTTTTTAAATGCTGCTATTGTTTTATTTACCATTTAAGGTCTTTTCTATTATTCTGAGTTACTAGTCAGTTTTTCTTACAGTGCTCATAGCAGTTGTATTTGAATTGTATTTTCAGTGAAATTTGTTTTACATTGCCATTTAAAATTGGATTTAACAGCTTCCCAACTGGCTTATAAGTTTTTTTTTTTTTTTTGAATGAAAACGTAAGCCATGAGGCTCAGATGCTGTTGAAGAAATAAACGGTATGTTGCTGCTGACAGTAGTGCTTGCCTATTGTAACAGCATTGGTTCTGCTGTAGCCTCGGTGACCATTTAAGTTGAATAAATCTGTCATTTTCACCCACAAACAGTTGTTGAGCCCCTGGATCTGGGTTGTCACTGTGGTTTCCTGCCAGT
This sequence comes from Pongo abelii, assembly GCF_028885655.2. Lineage (NCBI taxonomy): Eukaryota > Metazoa > Chordata > Mammalia > Primates > Hominidae > Pongo > Pongo abelii. The sequence goes on from NC_085929.1 coordinate 36,464,409, forward strand.
GCTATAATCCAGTGTCGTAGGTGCAGGGTATGAATCAGCTCAGCCTCTTAGGAGAGAGGGGTTCTCAGCGAGGAGGGGGCGGGGGGGGGTCACTATTTGTCTTCCAGAGGCAGGGTACATGGATTCCTGATGTTTAGAGGCGGAAGGGACCTTAGGTCACCTACTTCCACAGTTTTCATACTGTTCTGTGGGGCCATCATGGAGAGGGAGCCTCCAGGCCCATTCAAAGCTTTATTAGATTTAAAAGTAAGATCTGGTATGAAGAAAGGTTTTGTGTCTTAAAATAAAAAGTCTGAAAATCACTAATCCAATCTCCTCCTTTTTCATTGAGGAAACTGAGGCTCAGAGAGGGCCAGAGACATCCAGATACCAATGAGTTAACAGCAAAATTTGAATAAAAGTCATTCTTGGCCAGGCACAGTGGTTCATGCCTGTAATCCCAGCACTTTGGGAGGCCGAGGTGGGAGGATCACTTGAGCCCAAAAGTTCAAGACCAGCCTGGGCAATATGTTGAGACCCATCTCTACGAAAAATATAAATAAACCTGTCTCTACAAAAAATATGAATAAACTAGCCAGGCATGGTGGTGCATACCTGTAGTCCCAGCTACTTGGGAGCCTAAGGTGGGAGGATCTCTTGAGCCTAGGAGTTCCAGGCTGTGGTGAGCCATGATCACGCCACTGCACTCCAGCCTGGGCAACAGAGGGAGACCCTGTCCCCCCAAAAAAAGGAAAATACTTTCCCAACTCCTAACCCTCTTCTTGTGCTCTTGGGCCTCCAGAAAGCCTGATGTAAATAGCTGTATTGGTTCTCATTGAAACCTCGGCGAGGAGCTTAGGCAGTTGCCATCACAAGGCTTGAATTATGAGCCCTTCTCTCCCTCTTAACCAAAATCAAAATGTTGTGATAGTCTAATCCAGTGTTTTTGTTTTTAACTTTTCAAATACATAAATGATATGTTATTAGCGTGAATCATCAAAGTTTAAGTCATAACATCTTAAATCAGTGGGCTTGGGGAGGGAGCATTTTTCATTAGTGCAGATAGGTTCATTATGAACTGTCCCAGCATCCAATTTCTGTATTTTGTTTTAGTTATATAATATGGGGGAGTTTAATTTTAAAAAATTTGAGTTTTATAGGTAAGTGGTTGCAAATGGTAGTAGTCACAGCTTGCCTGCAATCTCTTGTTGACAAAACTGAAGTACATGCCTGAAAAAAGGGATTAATAGAAGAATATCCAAAACCTGCTTTCAGTCTTTATCATCCATATATCAGATGAGAGACACCCAAAGATTTATAAACACTAAAATTACTCTATGCTCAGGGCCAGCAGGACTGAGTTGGCCCTGGGCCTAATGATCACAGCGCTAAGCTGGTGCCCTCCCAGTCAGTGACCCCTGCAAAGGCCGCACACACACACAGCAATGCAGACTGTACAGTGAAGTCCCAAGCAGCCTCACTGAATGTGTTTTAAACCTTTGGGTGTATATAGTTGAAAAGATGGTTATTAATATTTATCAGGACATTATTAATATCAGGACAAATTCTCCTGAGGCACTGCCACAAAAGTTGGTTTGAAAACCACCAGTTTGGTAGAAAGCACCTGTGTTTTAGAGCCCACAGACCTGGGGTGGGATCCTAGCCCTGCAGCACCAGCTGAGTTGCTCATGGGTGTATGAGGAACTCGGAGACATTTCCTCATCTGTAGCAGAGCACATGGCATATAAATGGAGTGGGAAGGTGGGGGCCTAGTAAGTGCTGTCCTCCCCACTGCCCCGTGAAATGAGATCGCATTTCTGTCTCTGGCTTCTAGCAGGCATTTGGAACAATGAGAGCCAGGCAGCACTTCCATTCCACTGTGTGTTGAAACTAGACCCTGCTCTGGCTTCCACCTTACAGGGGAAAACATTTGACTTTGAAGCATTCCATTCTGAGTTTTGCAGTAAGTTACAAATGAATCACTAGCTGAAGAAAACAAACTAAAGTTCATATATGTGTTTTATTTTATTTTGAGACAGAGTCTCACTTTGTTACCCAGGCTGGAGTGCAGTGGCGCACTCTCGACTCGCTGCAACCTCCGCTTCCCAGATTCAAGTGATTCTCCCGCCTCAGCCTCCTGAGTAGCTGGAATTACAGGCACCCACCATCATGCCCAGCTAATTTTTGTCTTTTTGTAGAGACAGGGTTTCACCATGTTGGCCAGGCTGGTTGAACTTCTGACCTCAGGTGATCTGCCCGCCTCAGCCTCCCAAAGTGCTGGGATTACAGGCATGAGCCACCGTGCCTGGCCTCATATATGTGTTTTGTTTTTAAATTAACATTTTGTAAACAGATGGTGGTCTGCATGTGCACCGACGCTTTAAGAGTGTATGGAGCCAATGGGAAGGGAGTGTGGAGAGAAACTGTGTGTTGGGGTTGAGGCAGCATCTAAGAACGCCTGAGTCCTGCCATGGCAACAATCCTGCAAAGACAGATAGGACCTCACTTTGTTAAACTGATGAGTTTAAGTTCAAGACTAAAGACGAAGCCAGAAGATGCAGACTAGCTTCGCAGGCTGAGAAGTGGGGAAGGTGGAGCCAGGTGGACCTCGCCTTTGCATCACAGAGGCCTGGGTCCAGGCTATGATGCTCTTAGCATCTCTTTAAGAATAAATCCCAGAGCCCAAGGTTGGAAGAGGAAGTGAAGGCCTTGCGTTCAGATGGCCCTCCCCACCCTCTCCAATGACAGAGGAGCCCAAGGTTGCCAAACATATTTAAGGCCATGTCATCCAAGTTCAAATAGACATGAGTTTGTAGTAAGTGGTTGCTGCACTTTGCCAGCTGGAATATGAAGCCTTAGAACTGGAGGTTCTTTCAAGTCCCCCAGAAAGTGCTGGTACCCACTGGCATACACTGTGTACTGGGGCAGCTCCCTCTTTAGAAGTCCCTGTCAGCCCTTGGGACATAACCTGCATCCCCTGGCTCCTTGGGGGTCTGATTCTTTCATCTGATTCAGTAATAAGCTAGCTGCTGCTGCCTTATTATCGCCTAACTAGAGACTCCTAGTTTTGGGAAGACAGTAAGATGTCAGCTTGCCAGCCTCTATTACTGGGATGAGGAGACGGAAATGGAAACCATGAGAATGGTGTGCCTCTCGACAGTTGCCACTGACCCCAGAGAGGAATCCTAGCTGGGTTGGAAGGAAGGGGGTTGGGCTTGAACTCTCCCTGCCCCCTTACTTTTGGAGCAGCAGTATCCCCCTGAGGAGCTGAGAGATCACTCCCTGGGCCAAGCAGCCTGAGCTAGTCCCTCTCCACGGACAGGCTGATTCACAGCCCAGAAAAGGGAGCATCCGCGTCTGGAACCCGTGTACATCCTAAGAGCCCCTCCTGCCGCACCTTCCTTAAGTTGATTCAGGGAGGGGAAGCTGTGGGAGGAGTCGGGGAAAGGCCCCGGAGCAGTGCTTCCTCTCTCCCTGCTGCACCAACATCTTGGAAGCTTGGTGGAGGTGGGGACACAACTGTTAACCAGTAGTGCTGCTCTTCCTCCTACCAGTAGTGCTGCTCTTACTCCTGTCCCACACCCCCACTTTCTCTTCCCCTTTCCAAATACCCAGAGGTTTTAATGTGATCTCCTGGCATTGGAGACCCTGGGCACCACTGCACATTCAGGCCAGCGAGCAGGTCAGGCCCATGCAGCCACCAGAGGTGGCAATGCCCGAGAGGCCATCCTGCAGGCACTAGCTGGAGATGCCAGTGCTGAGTGACTCCAAGGAGATGGTTTTCCTTCTGAAAAAGAAGCACATGGCTGGGCATGGTGGCTCATGCCTGTAATCCCAGCACTTTGGGAGGCCGAGGCGGGCGGATTGCCTCAGCTCAGGAGTCCGAAACCAGCTTGGGCAACATGGTGAAACTCCGTCTCTACTAAAATACAAAAGAAAGCTGTAGCTAGGCGTGGCAGCTACTCAGGAGGCTGAGGCAGGAGAATTGCTTGAACTTGGGAGGCAGAGGTTGCAGTGAGTTAAGATCGTGCCACTACACTCCAGCCTGGGCTACAGAATGAGACTCCATCTAAAAAAAAAAGACACCATTCCTTTTGCTGAAGCGGGCACAGGCCAGGCCCCTAGGAACTGAGTGCTTGCAGTGCTGCAGGAAGTGCTCTCCTGGCGCTCCCTCGTCCTGCCAAGAAGTGGGGACTGCAAGGGACTTTAAGCAACCCAGTACGTGAACCTCTTCATTTACAGAAGCATTTTGGAGGCTTTTTTTCACTACACAAAAGGTTCTACTATAGAGTTTTCCAATTATATTTTGCATTTTAAAATATACTGTTCATTAACATAAAAATATACACAAGGCCGGGCACAGTGGCTCACGCCTGTAATCCCAGCACTTTGGGAGGCCGAGGGAGGCGGATCACTTGAGGTCAGGAATTCAAGACCAGCCTGGCCAACATGGCGAAACCCTATCTTTACAAAAACTTAGCCGGGCCTGGTGGCACACGCCTATAGTCCCAGCTACTCGGGAGGCTGAGGCAGGAGAATCGTTTGAACCCGGGAGGCGGAGGTTGCAGTGAGCCAAGGTCGCGTTACTGCACTCCAGCCTGGTTGACAGAGCAAGACACCGTCTCAAGAAAAAAAAAAGTGTACACAATTACAAGTGAAATTCCCACTTGCTAGAGGTAACTGACTCACCACCTTTAGTGAGTTGTCTTGGTTTTGTTTTTTAAAAATACTCTGCAACAAAGCTTTACTTGTTTTCGTTGTCTGTTACAGAGTAAACCATGGTGTAGGTTCTTCTGCCAGAAGTTCTCACACTTTTGGAGTTAGAGAACAGAAATGGTTCAGTAAGTGACAAAATGACAGCCAGAATAGATGGTCTAGGGCTTTGTCCCACATCCACCATGGCCTCAGCCTTTTTCTTTCAACCTTGTTTGGCTGGCTCCTTCCTCTATCCCTAAAGCTGTCCAGTCCTCCAGCCTGCAAAGCAAATTCTTCCAAGGGTCTGCCTCCAGCAAGTACCCTGTCTTGCTTCTTCCCTTCACTGTGAAACGAATAGAGTGGCCAGCTCTGTACGGTCTTTGCTTCACCACCCCTTCCTCTTCCTCCTGCTTCTGCTGCCCCTCACCACCCCAACACTGGGTGTCCCCAAGGACCAGCCACACACTGTAGACCCACTCCAAAGCATTCTTTCTTGCAACCATTCTGCAACCTGCAACCTTGCTAACCCTCCTGCCAGTTCTTCTGCCTCTGTAGTTGGCCTGTGAGACTTTGCCGGCAGCCCTCTCACCTACTTCCTTGGCATTACTGCTCTGAGGCTCAGCTCTCTGCCCTCCTTCCACACATGCTTCCTTGGACATGCAGAAATTAAAGTGCTGAAAATGGAGGCCTGTTATATACCACAGTTCTAAGTCTCTAGAGGCCTCCTTCAGGCACCTGGGGAGACTGCGAGAGCATCAGGCGTCTCCATCTGGACGTGTCTATGTGGCCATGCTTCACCTGCACCCCCACGCAGTTCGATGGCATTAACCTGGGGACTAGTTCTGGGCCTGAAGACTGAGCTCAGCCTTGTCAGCCAGAGATGCCTCGGAGTTTCCCCCGAACTGAGAGGCCACAACGTCTGCTCTTCGCTTTTATCCTGTTGTAGGATGCAGTCAGCACCTAATGCAGGGGTGAATGCCGATGCCAAGTTTGCCCTCCTATCCCTCAACCCCAAGTAGGAAGTTCACCTCTTATTTCCATATTGTAATTTAATTCCGACACCCCACCAATCCTTCCTGGGACTGGGGGAAGCTCCATCGTCAGTCTATTTATGACACTCAGTCGTAGGAAGCTTTGACCCTGGTTGGACAGGAATGAGCCAGAGCACCCAAAGCCACTGGGCATAGCTTCTGTGTGCTGCCCCAGGTGAGGGCAGAGGGACCTCTGCCTCTCCTTACCTGGGCCTACCAGAACACCCTTGCCAGTCACATGTCTTCCGCATCACCCTGCTGCACTCCAAGGCACCTCATGCCCTCAGAGGGCCCTGCTGATGCCTGAAAAGCCCAGATCAAGCTGAGAACAAGGGCCTGGCTGTCTGTTCAGGAACCCTCTGCCCTGTTCTGCCTTGGTACTCTGTCACCCCTCATTGCTGAGGACCCTAACCAACGCATGCACAGAGAGTCTTGGCTTCTGACAGCTCTGGATATGGCCTGTGGTGCCTTCATGTAGTAAGTCATTGAAGGCTAAGTCTCTGTACAGGCTTCACTGGTGACTCACACATGTCCCAACCCCTACCATTCCATGAGATGACATGGCACTTCTGTCTCAGGCACTGTTTGCTCTCAAGAATGTGCTGCCTGTTAGGGAAGATGATCAGGCAGATAAATATATTCATACCCTCATCCAAAAAGAACAGGACCTGAAAAAGCCTCTTAGAGACAACCCATTGAAAATGGAGACCAGTGTTTCATACAGCACATAGTGAAAAAGGTTTGATCTGAATTTAATCTTGCAAAATGAAACTATTATTGAAATAAGTATCTTTTTTGAATTGACAAAATTATATATACAGTATGTTTTGAAATATGTATACATTGTGTAATGGTTAAATCGATCTAATTAACATATGCATTACCTCACATACTTATTTTTTTGTGATGAGAAACACTTAAAGTCTACCCTCTTAGAGATTTTCAAGAATACAATGCATTGTTATTAACTAAGTCACCTTGTGGTACAATAGAGCTCTTTAACCTAATCCTATTTAACTGAAATGTATCCTTTAACGAGTATCTCCCACTGTTTCGTTTAAAAGTATGTTTTAACAAAAGGTAATTGCAACTATAGGCTAATTCTTTGTTGTTGTTGTTGTTATTGAGAGAGGGTCAGTCTCGCTCTGTTGCCCAGGCTGGAGTGCAGCGGCACGATCTTGGCTCACTACAACCTCCGCCTCCTGGGTTCAAGAGATTCTCGTGCCTCAGCTTCCTGAGTAGCAGGGATTATAGTCATGCACCACTACACCCAGCTAATTTTTGTAGTTTTAGTAGAGGTGGGGTTTTGCCATGTTGGCTTGACTGGTCTCAAACTTCTGACCTTAAGCGATCCACCTGCCTTGACCTCCCAAAGTGCTGGGATTACAGGCATGAGGCACCACTCCCGACCAGGCTAATTCTTAAAAATAATATTTTAGGTGTATTTCCCTCCCCAAATTATATGATTGCACAATAGGACATTATTTCATGTTTGATTTTCTAGAGTGTAATCAATCACAAGGTCATTTTAGGAAAAGTTAGTCAAGGGCTTCCTCAATTTCCCTCTTAAATTCTTTAGTCTGTGATATTCACATCATCCCCCTAGGAAACACCTAATTGGTTAGACATGTCGTCTTCCCCTTCATTTGTTAATGGACCTACTCTCTGCAATCCTTATTTCCAATGGCTACACTTATCTGAGCAGTTTGCCAACACATTCACCAACTATGTGAAATTCTGCATATTTTACAAAACTTAAATTGTACTTTGGTACCTGTTTTGTTGTATTTTCAACATCTCACAATCCATAACAGGAAAGTTGGACTATGGTGGATGGAGAGTATGTTAAGGAGGGAGAGATGTTTAAGTGGAGAGTGATTTTTCTAAGTGATTGAGTTGTGTAGAGAATACTCTTCATGTCTGATGACTTTAGCTTTCTCCACAACTAGTGGCTATAGGAACTTGGATACTGACTAGTTGGAGTTATAGCTCAGAGGAAGAAGAGAGTACATGTACATCTGAGCAGGGAGCCTGCCCCTTGGGGGATAGCAGTGACATCAACACATGGCAATATGATGACGTCAAGGTGAGCCAAAGCAAGAGGGAAGGTTTCAGGATCTGACCCAGAGGGCATAGGTTAGCGAACAGGAAAGGCAGGAAATATTTGTTAAAAGCTTAGGCCAAAAAAGTCTCCTATGTCAGGCCAAACACTGGTCCCAATTCTATAGGTATTTGAGGTTTCTGAACAGAGAATGGAACAAGATGATAATAGTTAATATTTGTTATGGGCTAGGCACTGTCCAAGTACTTTCCATGAGTAACACATTTAATTCTCCTATTAGCCTGGTGAGGTACTGTGACAGCCTCATTTGAAACTAAGATGACTGAGCCAGTAGACCTGTTAAGCCCCTTGCCTGAGGTCACCCAGAAAGTTGAAGCAGCAGAGCCATGGTTTGAATCTGGGCCCTCTGCCTCCTGAAATCACGCTCTCAACCGCTGCGCTACCCAGTCTCTCCTGGGCCCAGGCTGACTGAAAGTGGGTGCTGGGAGGCGAGGCAAGATGAGGTGGAAAGAGCAGTAAGAGGCCACCTGCATGATAAAAGGCCTAAACCAGGGCAGAGAAGGGTTCAAGAGCAATTCCAAAGAACACTGAATGTTAAAGTACTAGTGCTGTTTCATTGGCTTTACACAGGACTGTTTGTTTCCAAAACTCAGTAAGTCATGCATGAAGCAATCACCAATGCAAGAATGAATCAGGGGCCGGGCGTGGTGGCTCACGCCTGTAATCCCAGCACTTTGGGAGGCCGAGGCAGGCAGATCATGAGGTCAGGAGATTGAGACCATCCTGGCTAACACGGTGAAACCCCGTCTCTACTAAAATACAAAAAATTAGCCGGGCGTGATGGCGGGCACCTGTAGTCCCAGCTACTCGGAAGGCTAAGGCAGGAGAATGGCGTGAACCCATGGGATGGAGCTTGCAGTGAGCCGAGATCATGCCACAGCACTCCAGCCTGGGTGACAGAGCAAGACTCTGTCTCAAAAAAAAAAAAAAAAAAAGAAGGAATCAGCTGCTCACTAAAATTAACTGTTTCAGCCGGGCATGGTGGCTCATGCCTGTAATCCCAGCATTTTGGGAGGCTGAGGTGGGTGGGTGGATCACCTGGGGTCAGGAGTTCAAGACCAGCCTGACCAACATGGTGAAACCCCGTCCCTACTAAAAATACAAAAATTAGCCGGGCATGGTGGCAGGCACCTGTAATCCCAGCTACTTGGGCAGCTGAGGCGGGAGAATTGCTTGAACCTGGGAAGCAGAGGTTGTAGTGAGCAGAGATTGCACCATTGCACTCCAGCCTGGGCAACAAGAGTGAAACTCTGTCTCAAAAAAATAAAAAATAACATAAAATACACCATTTCTCAGGAAGAGCTCCCTCAACTAAACAGCTTCCCTTCTAATGCAGGGACAAATTGGCATTTAAGATAAATTTGCAGCAGAGACACCAGGGGGGCTAATGATCCTATGATTGATTGTACTATAGAAAATCAAACATGAAATGATGAAGCTAGAGCTCAGTGTCTGCTTAGGCAAGTGCCTGCTTGTGCACAGCAGACAAAGCCCTGACCCAGTGTTGTAGGACCTGTATTCTAGCCCCCAATCACTTACAGGGTGGGGGGTTGACCACTCTACTCTGCTTTAATTTCTCACCTATGGGGATATTTGTCCAATCTGCCCATGGGACTGTTGAGGATCCAGTGAGGAAATAGATCATGTTTTACAAAGTCTGGCTGATCTACAGTGGAAAGAATGGTCTTGCCAAAGCTTGCACTTGAACATCTGTGACTGATTCCCAGCACCTTACCTGCGTTCCAGTGTAGTCTCCACGGGAGGCAGCGGGAATCCTGCTTGTCTGCCAGGCAGCCTGGCAGCTCCAAGGCAACAGCATCCCTCCTCTTACCCATATCTGCCAAACCCAAGAGAAGAGGGAAATATGTCAGGTCTCTCAGGGTGTGGGAAGGACTCTTGGCCATCTCCGGCCAGGACAGTCCCCAACAAGAAATACCGGGGTTGGGGTGTTGCCAGGGACAGGTTTTCTGGCAAGAATAGGAAGCTCTGCCCTCGGCTGCTGAAGTCTCCGAGAAATGGGCTCCATGGGTGGCCTTGCTTCCAGCACAGGCGAGGTCTAGGCAAGTGGTCAGCAGTGCAGACCCCCTCCCTTCAGGGCTCCAGCCGCTTTACCTCCATGTTGGCCAGTGTTTGGATGTGCAGCCAGTGATCCCTGAACTTCCCAAATACAAACCTCTCGATGGATGCCCATCCTAGGAAAGGAGCGGCACCAGAGGTCAATTTCTAGTATTTCCTCTGAGCCCCAAGGGCAGCATTCTGCGATAAGCTGCCTTGACTGGCCTCTCTTGCATACAACTGGTCTGTACCCCACAGGGAAATGGGGTCAGGCAGCAGGTCCAGAGGATAGAGGCATCGTGCCCATGCCTACTAAACCCCCCGATTATGGCCTTGTGGGGAGTGTTCCTGTCCAGTCCCAGAGTAGGAGCACACGTGGAGGCCCTTTCCTCTGTGGTACCCTCAACCCTGCTCTGCACTTCAGTAGTCCTGCTTGACCCACAGATCCCTCCCACCTTCTGTGTACCCCATGCCCAGGGCTGCTTCTGTTGCTTCCCCCACCTTCCCTTCCAGCCCAGACTCCCACTCCCCTGCAAGCCATCCAGAAGAAGTCTCACACTAAGTCATGGAAAATGCACAAGCCAGAAACAGCACAACTGTCCATCCACAGGGCAAGGAATAAGGAACTTGTGAAAGTTATCCACAAACATAACATGGCAACGAATCAATAAAGTAGTTACATACAGCCACATGGACGAATCTCACAGAATATTGAGTGGAAAAAAGAATAAAATATATGCAGTATGATTCCATTTTTGAGAAGTTCAAAACCAGGCAAAACAAAACTATTCTTTGGGGTTGCGAGAACATGGTAACTACAAAAGCCGAGGTCCTGGTGGTCTCTAGGAGGATGTAGAGAACAGGTTGGGGAGGATCTAGAGTGCTAGGGATGCTCCAGGTCTTGATTGGAGTAGTGGGTTTATAATTCAGCAACCCCTACAGATATGTTTGATGTGTTTTCCTACATATATGTTATTTCATGAAAAAAAAAAAAAACCCTAGCACCCCATCCCCCCCACTCTGCCTTGACTGGCTCAGGGCACAAACCCCCTAGTGTGCACACCTCTTACCCTATTGGCCTCAGTGGGGAGCATTGGATGGGGAGCTTCCAGGGCCTGAGGACAAAGGGATGGCCCACCACTCAGGGGTCCCACCTTTATTCCTTCCTCTGGGGTGTCTCCCTGTCCCAGGCTGTCACATCCCGGCCCCAGCCCCACTGTGTTCTCTGGGGAGTTTGGCTGTGTTGACCTGGAGCACCCAGTTTCCTGGCTTCCTTGGGGGCCTTACCTGACCTAGGTCTGTTTCTTACAGAGGGATCTGCTCTGATGAGCCATTCCAGTGCCCCAGGTTTAATTTAATATCTGGTGGGATAGTCTTGGTCTTCGTCATTTGTTTCTGTCACATGGTCACCTGCTCACTTACTTACAGTTAGGGGAAAGTTTACAGGGAGTCCATGCCTGGGAACGTTTAATTCTATGTGAGAGTGTCAGTCACATAGCAAGGTGAACTCTTACTCTGTGTCAGATGGACATTGGCCATAGAAACCAGGATCCTTGTCCTCATGGAGAAGAGTGCTGAGAGAAGACAGGGAAGTGTGATGAAGGCTGCAGAGCAGGCTGGCAGCCTGTGGGAACCTGCACTGAGCAAGTCAGACAAGGGAAGGAATGTTTCACTGAAGGCCTGAGGGATGGAGAGGGAACAAGACGGAAGACACTCAGCCACGTCTTCATTTCCTTTAGCCCTGACAACCATGCTTTATGATAGGTATTATTATTCCCATTTTACAGATGTGGAAACTGAGGCACAGAGGGGTAAAGAGCCCAGCCCAAGCTCACTCAGCTAACATGTGGCAGAATGAGGACTTAAACTCCAGTCTAGGTGATTCAGAAGCTGTAAGCAAGGAGGCTGCTGCCACAGTCATGGTCAGGAATGACGGTGGTTTCACTGGTTATGGAGCAAGTAGATGTGTGGGCTCAAGAGAGGCATGATGATAGAACTGATGTTCTATGGACTTAGGGAGGGATCAATCAGAGACAACTCCCAGCTTCGGCCTTGATCAACTAGGAGGACAGTGATTCACATTCACCAAGATGAAGAAACGGGAAGAGCAGATTTGGAAGGAGAAAGGTCATTCATCTGAATTTGATACATTCTACTTCAGTAAAAAAAAAAAAAAGAAAGAAAGAAATGGGTTGATTAAATGAAAACAAAACAAGATGATTCCATGCCTAGAACTCCCGCTCTGTGCCACCCCTCCTTCAATCCCAGCATTCTTACACCCTTTGCCCTGCTTCCTTCCAGCGTCCTCATGTATACCTGTACCTCTGATCCTTGGGCCCTCCAATATCCAATGCCAAGCAGATTGCATTTCAGAGAACCACCTAGAGGACACTGTCCTTGGCCACACCTCACCCGTACTTTCTCCTGACCTTCTCAGGGTGGAGTTCCCTTCATCTTTCTACTCCTGAGACCATTCTCTGAGTGCAGAGCTGGCTTCATAGGTGTGCAGCCTCTGCAGTTACACATGGCCCCACACTCAGAAGGGCCCACCTTCCATTTAATGCTCCTCTGTTGCAGTCTTGAAATTCCTAACATATTAAACAAAGGGCCCCACACTTTCATTTTTCACTAGGTCCCTCCCACAAATGATATAGTCGGTCCTGTACGTATGTCTGCAGCACAATGAGGCAAACCAACGTGTGGCAGCCTTTCCCATCCATGGCAATGAACCTCATTTCCATCTAGGAAGTCCAACTGCTTCAAATCACAGGGAGACAAAGCAAAAAAAAGGAGCTCATTTTTTTTTGTTTCTATGAAATACAGTTTTATGTGTAGTTGTATGTTTCTTCCTGGATAATAATTTAGGAGGGAACCCTGAGGAACAGGATACAGAAATAACAAATTATGGGCCATTAACTGTGGCTAATTATTTCTTTATAGCTTAGAGTGGAGGCATATCTGAGTTGCTTTGGCACTCACAGTTACAGGAAGGGAGGGAGGGCAGCTTAAATACAACATAGAACCCATGGGGAGACGAAGGCAGGAGCAATTTATTGCAGGTTCGGCATCCCCAATCCAGAATCTGAAACGTTTTGAGAACTGACATGCTCAAAGGAAATGCTCATTGGAGCATTTTGGATTTCAGATTTTCAGATTAGGGATGCTGAACTATTAAGGATAATGCAAAGATTCCAAAATCTGAAAAAATCCAAAATCCAAAACACTTGTGGTCCCAGCATTTTGGATAAGGGACACTCAACCTGTAATCTCAGCCTAGCTTCTGAAGCATAAAAGCATAGCAGCATCCAAACATGCAAATGAACTTATGTCCAACCCAAAAGTCTAGTATCTGGTTTGACTTTGTGGAAGAAAAGGATTTCCTGTTTCACAGAATTCTTTTGTTCCTTGCCCTTTTTACCCGGAGAAAGAGAGAGCCGGTTAGCATAAGTCATGGAAGGATGGCTGGGGACTATCAGAACCCTCAAGAGAAAGGTTTGTTGGTCTGGTTTATGCTACATTTAGAAGAAGGCCCAGGACTGTTCCTACAGTCAAGACTGGAACGAGGACTCAGGGTAGGGGTGGGGTGGGTAGTGGATGGAGAAAGAGGAGAGTAACCAGAAAGAGAAATGGGTACCCAGGTATCCTCTGAGGGTGACTCAAAAGAGAGATCAAAAAGCAACTGACTGTGAAAGTCAGGAAACACTTTTGCCATCACCGGAATCCATGAATGTTGAAGATTGACTGAGCAGGCTGTTTTCTTTCTGGTGATGGACAGTTCCTTCTAGATGCAGCAGAGTTACAATTCCGTACTGTAATATGTTGGATAATGAGCCTTCAATTGGGTCTAAAATTAGGACTTTGACATACAAGAAAAATGTCCTCAGGCTTCAGGTTTTTGTTATACTTCAGGTTTCTTTTGGATACTTTTAGCTCTTCATCTGTCCTCCAGAAAAGACCAAGCTGACCCACTCATTGTCAGCACAAAGAATGCTGTAAGGGTCACTGAAGACAAATCGTGCTGGTTTGGGAATAAGATAAAAGAAGACAAACTCCTCTTGCCACAACTATGTGCTAGCCTAGAAGTGCACTTTAGTCATTTATTTTACCTCATTTGACATTGATCTATCATATGATCAACATGACTCACCAGTGCCTAGAGACTCTCTAACTTGTTTTTCCTGGCCCTGTGCCCTACTTAATACCCCACACCCCAGACTTACTCCTTCTTATTACAGCTGGCTTGTGGGAAACGGGACTGGCCTGGGGTTCTCAAGAGTGAGCTGAGCTACCTCTCCAGTAGTGCTCTCGAAAGTGGCTATTGTTTCTGAACTGAGAGCTCTGCAATGAGCAGAGTCCATGAACTGCATGGACTGATCTTCTGAAGATTTAATTCCATATATATGGACATTGCCCAAGAAGGCTCTTCCTTTAGCATGGTTTGTATGCTCATGTTCCAGTCTTCTTATTTCCTACCCGGAGAACTCTTGCTCTTCATTGATCCATTAATTCTTGGTGTGCCAATTTGTGTTTCAGCTGTGCCAAAATGAAGGATTAAGATTAACTTCTAAACAAAAAGAATGACCTCCTTCTCTTGCATCTAGGCCCTAAGGCATTTCCCTGCTCACTAATGGGATTAAGAATATTTTCATATGTTTATTGGCCATTGTGAATTTTTCTTTTTTCTTTTTTTTCTCTTCTTACAAACAGATGTTTTATTGCATTTGGTCCACAGTCGTATTTCACATTATCTCATGGAGCAGGGCCCCTGGGTGTGGGTCCCTGTGCAGTACTTGGCGGGGCATGTGGCCAGGGGAGATGGAGCAGTATAGCTGGTCAGGCCAAGAAAGGGAGAAGGAGGGCTGGGGGCTCTTTAAAACCTACTGAGGGGCCAGGTGCAGTGGCTCATGCCTGTAATCCCAGCACTTGGGGAGGCCACGGCAGGCAGATCACCTGAGGCCAGGAGTTTGAGACCAGCCTGGCCAACATGGTGAAACCCCGTCTCTACTAAAAATACAAAATTTAGCCAGGTGTGGTGGAGCACCTGCAGTCCCAGCTACTTGGGAGGCTGAGGCAGGAGAATCCCTTGAGCCCAGGAGGTGGAGGTGCTGTGAGCCAAGATCACGCCACTGCACTCCAGGCTGGGCAACAACAACAACAAAACCTACTGAGGCCACAGTGTGGGGAGTTAGCATGGAGAGGGGGTCAGGCTTAGCCTGAACAACTCAGAATTCCACTTCCTTGTATAGGCCTCACTTTCCCCATCGAGCCCTGGGGCAGGTCTAAGGGTCTGAGGTCTGTTGGTCTGAGGGTCCTAGGGAAATCCAGCCACTTGGGAGCCTGAGATATTTAGTATCATGGCCAGGCCCCCTTTCCCAAGGGACTCATTTCCCAGCACCCTCTCCACTGTCCCTGCCCCATTCCTTGGAAGAAAAAAATGTATTTTTCTTTTGTTAATACTTTCTGAAACTTTAGCGGGTACAGAAACCACAAACTGATCAGCTGACAAAAGGGGGAAAAGGAGAGGCAACTGGAAACCTTCGGGGACCAGTTCCCTCCAAGCCCAGGTCTCTTCCCCCCAGCACAGTTTGTTTGGTCCACAGCCTGGACGTGCCAACAGGGACCCTCACCCTACACTTAACGGGATATGGCTTTGACTCCTTCCCCCACAGCCTGGTGGCTCAGTCCTGTGAAGGACCAAGGCAAGGGGGAAAAAAGCCCTGCTGCCTGATCCCATGCTGCCACTCACAGACCCTCGGTTGATTGGCAGCACTGAACAGGTTAAGAGAAAAAAGAGATGAAAACACAGAAAAACCCAAAAACCCAGACGGGGAGATGATGTGGGGAGAGAGCATGCTGGAAGACTCAGTAACCAGCTTCCTCCTGGTAGTAAGGGGGATATTCAGGGACATCCCTGGGGCCCAGGCAGTCACCAGCGCCTGAGGGAGCCCCCACTGTGCCTTGCGGGCAGTACTTGGGGTCGTATATCTGCTGGACCAGGCCAAGACCTGGCTACTCTGGTTGGTGCCCTGTGTGTAACCCATCTGCAGGGACATGGAGGAGTTATCACACTTGTCGGTTCCCAGCTTGGTGTCATAGATGTGCCACCGCATCCCAGAAACCGTCATGGCCACCTGGCTGACACATTTATTTGTACCCATCTGGACACTGATGATCGAGTGGTCCATAGTGGGCAGGATGTAGTTGTTGGGGTTGTAGAAATGTCTCCTCATGCCATATGCGGTCATCCCTGACTGGTTGGCGCATTTGTTGGTGCCCATCTGCAGCCCGAGGATGCACTGGCCAGCCTTCACGGGGGGTTGTCAGAATTCCACTCCTGCTTCTCCAAGTACTTGATGCCAGTGTCCACCCCGCTCTGCAGCTCCTTAGTCTTGGCCTTTTTCACCAGGGCAAGAAGAGACACCTGCAGCTGCGTCATACTTCCACTCTCAAACAGGTCGTTGGCCTTGAACAGGTCCACGGGGTTCATCCGTAGCTGACCATGGCCTTGAGGAAGTTGGAGAGGTTTTCTAGCTGGTGCCAGTTCTGCATGGAGTGGTTGATCTTGGGGACTGAGCCTGGCTGTAGCTTGTTCATGAGTGTGCATAAGATAATCCCGTCCTTCAGGCCCTTCAGGAAGTCGGGGCCGATGAAGAGGCTGGTGAGTCCCTTGATCCAGCTGCGGAGCTCTGCCTCCTTCTGGGGGTCATATTTGGACAGAAGCTGGTTCTTGACCTCAGCCGACAGCCCGTATGAGGGGCTCTTGTTGAACTGCGTGGAGCTCATGGCTGGCAGACATGGCGGCGGGATGGGACTGGACAGGACAAGACAGTACCCGTGAATTTTTCGTTCTTATCTGCCCACTTTTATTGGGTTGATTTTTCTTACTGGTTTATAAAAAACATTATATATTGGAGCTTTGAACTTTTTATTAAATGTAATATAATCACAGGCTGTCACTTGTTTAAACTGAATTTTTTAGTGGCATCTTTATCAGTTACTAAGCTACCATCTCTCGGCTTCCAACCCGTACTTCTATATTCAGCTCTGGGATGCTGGAATTGAAACTGCGAAACTATAGTCCTCCTTAGCCAGCTGGCCTTCTGATAGGTCCTGCCAACAAGGGGAGCTAGAGAGAGACTCGAAGCCAGGAGGAGGGTAGAAGGAGTTGCTCCTTCCTGTTTTGCTTGATGCTTCAGTCAGTGTCGTTCCAGCATTGGCTTGTTACCATGAAAGTAGCACTTGGTTCCAGTTTCCAGCCTCTTGCAGCAGTCCCAGAATGATCCTCATTCCAACCCTTGGTAGTAACGGCCAGGTTCTATCTGTGGTAGGCAGAATAATGGCTCTCCAAAGATGTCCACATTCTCATTCCTGGAACCTGTTGAATATGTTATCTTAAATTGCAAAAGGGACCTTGCAGATGGGATTAAGATGAGGACTTTGAGATGGGAGATTATCCTAGGTAATCTGGGTAGGACCAATGTAATCACAAGGGTCCTTACAAGCCTAAGAGGAGAGCAGAAGGGTTAGTGTCAGAGTGATGTGATGTGTGAGGGACTCAACCAGCCATTAAAGAGGAAAGAAGGAACCATAAGCCAAAGAAGGTGGGCACCCTCTAGAAGCTGGAAAAGGCAAGAAAATGGATTATCTCCAAGGGCCTCCAGAAAGGAACACAGTCCTGCTGGCATCTTGATTTTGCTCAGTGAGTTCAGCCAAGAATGGCTGTTGAGGTGCTGGAGAGCAGTGACCCCAGGGGCCCTGAGTTCTAATATGATTCTGCCATTAACTCGTTGGCTTTGGAGACAAAGTGGCCCCACCCTGAGCCTCAGTTTCCTTACTCACTGTGTGCTGGGCACCATTATCTCACAAAACAAAGTGGGCGTTGATGTTTCTCATCCCCAATGGCTTTAAAGAGGGAAATGGAATAGTTAGATGTGTGCTTCAGAAAGATCACTTGGGCTGCGGTATTGAAAAATGGTTGGCTCTTTATTCTCATTCATGTTTGTCAAAAATCTTACCCATCTTTCACGGCTTAGTTCACACCTTCCGTCTTCCACAAGTCCCCTCCCCACCCTGCCTGACCTCTTAGTTGGAGTCATTATCTACCTGCACTCCCCACAAAACAGAGAACTACATATACTGTAAACCCCTTGAAATTGGACATCACGTGTTTCATCCACATGTGCTCCACCGGGTTAGGTCCATGCCAGGACTGATAAATGTGTGCAGAATTATCCTCTGCACTGAAAAACCATTTTCGTGGGAAAGAGGAAGAAATAATGGAGCCACTCAATACTTGTTGGGGACTCAAGCCTTCTTTTGATAAGGGAGTTTATCTGCAGGCCTCAAGGGGTGTACAATTAAGCACTGCAGGATGTATTTCCCCTACCTCTGAAAGGTTCTGATCTGCCTTGAGTACTGATGTTGAAAAGGACTGTCTGGGAAATAGGCCCTGAGGCAAGCTTGGTTTATTGTCACTAGGCTTTAATCATATCCTGCAACTTGGAACCCTGAGAGGGTTCTTTTCACCTTGCACAATACGATGTGAGCTTTGCTGAGCTGCACTATTGATAAACGGGAAACAGCAATAGTGACCTGCTTTTTCTTTTGAGACTTTTGCCCATTAAATATATTCTTCCTTAGATCCAAGCAATTCAATAGTATGGAAATAAAAAGCTTTTGATGAATACCTGTTCTACAGTTTGAAGAGCAGTCCTCCTGTTTCATAATTTAGAATAACTTGAAGAAAAAAACCAAAATATCTATTATTATCTAAGAAAAGACTGGAAAATTTTTGTGACTTCTATAGATTCTGTAACCAAGAACAGTAGACCTAAGAAATCCAGAGATTTCCCAAATTTTTTTTTTTTTTTTTTGAGACAGGGTCTCAGTTTGTCACCTAGGCTTGAGTGCAGTGGCATGAACATGGCTCACCACAGCCTTGACTCCCTGGGCTCAAGTGATCTTCCTGCCTCAGCTTCCCAAGTAGCTGGCACCACAGCTACAGGAGCACACCACCACACCTGGCTAATTAAAAAATTTGTTTTGGTAGAGATGGGGAGTTGCCATGTTGCCCAGGCTGGTCTTCAACTCCTGGGTTCAAGCAATCCTCCTGCCTTGGCCTCCCAAAGTGCTGGGATTACAGACCTGAGCCACCATGCCTGGTCCCAAATAAATTTACAAAGAATTTCACTGGAGATTAGTTAAAATATTCTGGGATTAATTTTTATTAATGTATTATTATTATTCTACCACACTGCCTCTGGTGGTGTGGTAGGAACAGAGTTTGATTGAAAAGAAACAGCCGGGCATGATGGCTCATGCATGTAATCCCAGCACTTTGGGAGGCTGAGGCGGGCGGATCACGAGGTCAGGAGATTGACACCATCCTGGCTAACATAGTGAAACCCCGTCTCTACTAAAAATACAAAAAATTAGCTGGGCGTGGTGGCGGGCACCTGTAGTCCCAGCTACTCGGGAGGCTGAGGCAGGAGAATGGCATGAACCCGAGAGGCAGTGCTTGCAGTGAGCCAAGATCTCGCCACTGCACTCCAGCCTGGGCAACAGAGCGAGACTCCGTCTCAAAAAAAAAAAAGAAACATGAGAGAACTTTCTGTAGTGACAGTCATACTTTATAATTGGATGCAAGGGCCAGGCACGGTGGCTCACGCCTGTAATCCCAGCACTTTGGGAGGCCGAGGAGGGTGGATCACCTGAGGTCAGGAGTTCAAGACTATCTTGGCCAATATGGTGAGACCCTGTCTCTACAAAAAATACAAAAATTAGCCAGGCAGAGTGCTGCACGCCTGTAATCCCAGCTACTGGGGAAGCTGAGGCAGGAGAATTGCTCGAACCTGGAAGGCGGAGGTTGCAGTGAGCTGAGATTGTGCCACTGCACTACAGCTTGGGTGACAGAGCAAGACCCTGTCTCAAAAATAAAAAAAAAATTGGATGCAAGATACATGTGTGAATACATTTGTTAAGACAAAGACTAATTCCAGCAGCAAATTATGGTGATATTACATGTAAGAGAGAAGAGAGTGATGGAGGTTACCTTAAAATGGAGCTCAGCCCCTGCCATGCTCACATGTCCTGTAGCTTTCACTACTGGCCTGTTTATGGCCTCTATTGCAGAGGGCCAGGCTGAGAGGAAAAGATGTCCTGCTCTCCGAAGCTGTTGAACCTGGAAAATATAGGGGAGGCAGAGGTAGAACTGTGGAAAATGAGAAAGGTACTAGGAAGCGGTATAAAAAATAGTAGCTAACATGAACCCCATTCTACATGTGGGTATTTTATTTCTTTTCTAGAAAAATGCAAAAAAGTAGCCTGGTGGGGGGCATATCAGAGCAGCAGTTCCCAGTGTGTGGTGAGGAGGGACCTTACAGGCTCTGAGACTCATTCAGACGTTCATGAGGTCTAAATTATTTTAATAATAATAATAGGCCGGGTGCGGTAGCTCACTCTTGTAATCCCATCACTTTGGGAGGCTGAGGTGGGAGGATCACTTGAGGTCAGGAGTTCGAGACCAGCCTGGCCAACATGGTGACACCTCATCTCTACTCAAAACATGAAAATTAGCCAGGCGTGGTGGCGGGCGCCTGTAGTTCCAGCTACTAGGGAGACTGAGGCAGGAGAATAGCTTGAACCTGGGAGGCAGAGCTTGCAGTGAGCTGAGATCGCACCACTGCACTCCAGCCTGGGTGACAGAGCGAGACTCCATCTCAAAAAAAAAAGGAAGATAATAATAATAATAACCGGTTATTTGTCTTTTCACTTGCTTTCTCTTTCAAAGGTACAGTGGAGTTTCCAAACACTGAGTGACATGTGAGAGCTTAAAAAATTAAATGCAGAAGTTGGTTTAAGAATCCAGCTGTCTTCTTTTGAACCAGACATTAAAGAAATTTGCAAAGATGTAAAACAATGACATTCTTCTCATTATTTTTTTGTTTTATACAATATAGTTATTTTTCATTAAAATGTCATGTTAATGTGTAATGAGTTTATTATTGTTATTTCTAAATGAGTTAAATATTTTAAAGTTTCTCTATTTTGGGCTGGGTGCTGTGGCTCACACCTGTAATCCCAGCATGTTGGGACGCCAAGATGAGTGGATCACTTGAGGTCAGGAGTTCAAGACCAGCCTGGCCAACATGCAAAACCCTGTCTCTACTAAAAATACAAAAATCAGCCAGGTGTGGTGCCACACGCCTGTAATCTCAGCTACTTGGGAGGCTGAGGCAGGAGAATTGCTTGAGCCCAGGAGGTGGAGATTGCAGTGAGCCGAGATTGCGCCACTGTACTCCAGCCTGGGTGAAAGACAAGACTATTTTAAAAAAAATAATAATAATAAAATAAAAATAAAGTTTGTCCATTTCAATTTATAATATGGTAATTTTTTTTTTTTTTTTTTTTTAGAAACAGGGTCTTACTCTCACACTCAGGCTAAAGTGCAGTGGTGTGATCAGAGCTCACTGCAGTCTCAAACCCCTGGGCTCAAGTGATTCTCCTACCTCAGCCTCGTGACTAGCTGGGAGTATAGGCACACACCATCGTGCCTGGCTAATTTTTACATTTTTTGTAGAGATGGGCTTTCACTATGTTGATAGGCTGGTCTTGAATTCCTGGGGTCAAGTGATCCTCCTCCTTCAGCCTCCCAAAGTGCTGGGATTAGAGGTATGAGCCACTGTGCCTGGCTAATATGATAAAATGTGATAGCTGTTAAATAAACACAGGATTTTTAGGGGTCCATAGTAATTTTTTTATTAAAAGTGTTTTAAAAGTGAGGTATAATTTATATACAGTAAAATGCACAAGTCTTAAATGTACAATTCAATTAATTTTTACATATGTATACACCATGAAACCTTCACCCACGTCAACATATAGACCATTTCCTTCACCCTGGAAGGACCCCTTGTACCTTACTGAATCAATACCTAGTCCTCTGGAGGTAACCATTATTCTGATTTCTACCACCGTAGATTAGTTTTGCTTGATTCTGAATGTCATATGAATGGAATCATATACTTTTTTATTTGGCTTTTTAAAAAAATCTCAGCATAAAGTTTCTGAGATTCATCCATGCTGTTCTGCATATTACTAAATTTTTTTACTTTTATTATTGCTGGTGGTATTCCATTGTCTGATTATATCACAAATTGTTCTAGTTTTTCTTGATGGATATTTGGATTTTGTCAAGTTTTTGGCTATTAGTAATTAAGTGGCTATGAACATTCTTGTACAAGACTTTTGGTGGACATACAAACTAATTTTTCTTGAGCATATTCCTGGATGTGGAATTGCTGGGTCCTATAGTTTGACTTTAAAATAAACTGCTGGCCAGGTGCAATGGCTCACACCTGTAATCCCAGCACTTTGGGAGGCTGAAATGGGCAGATCACTTGAGCTCAGGAGTTCGAGACCAGCCTGGCAAACATGGTGAAACCCTGTCTCTACTAATAATACAAAAATTAGCCAGGCATGGTGGTACACTCCTGTAATCTCAGCTATTTGAGAGGCTGAGGCACAAGAATCACTTGAACCCAGGAGGTGGAGGTTGCATTAAGCTGAGATTGTGACACTACACTCCAGCCTGGGTGACAGAGTGAAACTGTGTCTCAAAAACAAACAAACAAACAAAACAAAGGCTAGGCGCGGTGGCTCATGCCTGTAATCCCAGCACTTTGGGAGGCTGAGGCGGGCGGGTCACCTGAGGCCAGGAGTTCGAGATCAGCCTGGACAACATGGTGAAACCCCATCTCTACTAACAATACAAAAATTAGCCAGGCGTGGTAGGACATGCCTGTAATCCCAGCTACTCAGGAGGCTGAGGCAGGAGAGTTGCTTAAACCCGGGAGGCAGAGGTTGCAGTGAGCTGAGCTCACCACTGCACTCCAGCCTGGGCGACAGAGTGAGACTCTGTCTTGGGAAAAAAAAAAAAGAAAAAGAAAAGATCGATAATACTAAGTGGTGATGAGCAGGAGTAACAACTGGAAATCTCATACATTGCTGGTAGAAATACAAAATGGTAAAGCCATTTGGAAAAACAATAGGCAATCTCTTATAAACATACTCGTCCATTTGACATAGCAATCCTATTTTTAGGTATTTATCCAAGAGAAATGAAAGCATATCCATACAAACACCTGAATGTGAATGCTCATAGTAGCCTAATTCAAAGTAGCCCCAAACTAGAAACAATCCAAATGTCTAACAACTGGTGTATGGATAAACGAACTGTGGCACATCCACATAATGGAAAGCTACCCAGCAATGGAAAGGAACAAACAAGTGATACATGCAACAACATGGATGAATCTCAAAAGCACTGTGGTCAGTTGAAAAAAAAAAAAGGCAAACACAAAGGAGTACATACCATATGATTCCACTTATATGACATTCTAGAAAAGGCAAAACCATAGGGACAGGAAACAGATCAATGGTTGCCAGGGACTGTGGGTGAGGAGAGGAGACTTGACTCTAAAGGAACATGAGGAAATTTTTCAGGGTGACAGAAATGTTCTGTATCTTGATATGGTGGTGATTACATGATTGTATACATTTGCCAAAACTCATAGAATTATATACTTATAAAGGGTGAATTTTACTATATATAAATTATGCCTCAATAGACCTGACTTTTAAAAATAAACATTTCAAAAATTAAGACAAAACCCCTCAAAAAATCATTACTTTGCAAACAAAAAGAATTCCTTTTAAGCATGGCCTGACACAGAATGATGTGTTCGGTGAGAGAAACTGGAAGCAACAAGAAAGAAAAGAATACCTCCTAGGTACATGAGGTCCCACTTATATTTTGAACGCCGGAGAGACCTATGCCAAGGCTGTAGCTCAACGCATGAACATATTTATCTTCAAGTCTTTGTACTCTCCTAGCACTTAGCAAATGATAAGCATTCATTAAATGTTTGTTCGAATGAACTTTTGTTTTGGCTGCTGAGAGACATGTGGCCTAATTGCTGTAGTGGTTATGACAATTTGGCTAGTTCCATGTGAATGATTTGAACTATGTCAAGAGTCCCCAAGATCACCCTCAGGTTCAGTAATTCACTAGGAGTCATAGGACTCCATTAAACTTATGCTTATGGTTTATTATAATGAAAGGATACAGATTCGAATTAGCAAAGGGAAAAGGCACATAAGGCAAAGCCCAGGAGAAACCAGGCATAAGCTTTCAGCTGTCCTCTACTAGTCTCACAGACAGTGTTTAATGCTCTGAGTAATGATGTGTGACACTGTGCAAATTGTTGCCAATCAGGGAAGCTCACTTGAGTCTCAGTGTTCAGGATTTTAACTGGAGGCAGTCATATAGGTATGCAGCCCCTGTGTAAATGACCTTAGCTGTCAGTCTCCAGCTGCACAGGTTGTATTGATACTGTGTGGCCCAGGATTTCAGGCATACAAAAATAGGCATTCACCATAAATCACATTGTTAGCATAATCTACCTGGACAAACAGATGCAGTGTGGCCCAAGGCCTCAGGCTTACAAAGACACTCTTATCAGGCGGGATATTCCAAGCTTCAGAAGTTATCTCCCAGAAGCTGGTCAAGGGCCAGGCCATTATTTGGAATATGCAGGGCTTAAGTAACCCAAGCCTGCTGATTTAATGCTTTACTGCACAGACTGTATCAAGATTTTTAAACCAGGCTTCGTGAATAGCTATATATTCATGTGCATGTGATATATTCCTGTGCGTGTGAGGGCATATCATTCTCTCAAAATTCATATCCCATAATTTCTGTTTGTGTATTTTTTCTAGGTAAAAGATGTTTCACAGCTTTTGTCAGATTGTCAAATATCCCGCAACTCAGAAAGATTAAGAATCTGGAGGGATGTCAGCAAGAGAGTGGAATAGGAAGCCACAGACCTTGGTCCCCTAAAGAAACACTGGGCTGGGCATGGCAGTTCACACCTGTAATCCCAGGACTTCGAGAGGCTGAGGTGGGAGGATTGCTTGAGCCCAGAAGCTCAAGACTGGCCTGGGCAACATAGTGAGACTCATCTCTACAAAAAAATTTAAAAATAAAAAATAAACTAGCCAGGCATGGTGGTGAATGCCTGTAGTCCTAGCTACTTGTGAGGCTGAGGGAGGAGAATCGCTTGAGCCCAGGAGTTCAACCCTGCAGTGAGCTATGATTGTGCCATTGCACTCCAACCTGGGTGACAGAATGAGACCCTGTCACTAAAAAATACATAGACACTTACTTAACAATAACATACAGTTTAAAATGCCTTTATGAGAACTCCAAAAATCAAGTAAGAAGTCACAGAAGCTGGGCACAGTCACTCACACCTGTAATCCTAGCACTTTGCGGGGCTGAGGTGGGTGGATCACCTGAGGTCAGGAGTTCAAGACCAGCCTGGCCAACATGGTGAAACCCCATCTCTACTAAAAATACAAAAATTACCCGGGTGTGATGGTGCATGCCTGTAATCCCAGCTACTTGGGAGGCTGAGGAAGGAGAATCGCTTGAACCCAGGAGGTAGAGGTTGCAGTGAGCCAAGATCGCACCACTGCACTCTGTCCTGTGCAATGGGAGCGAGACTCCATCTCAAAAAAAAAAAAAAAAAAAAGAAATCACAGTACCCCAGGCAAGTGCAAAGCCAAAAACAGCTGCATGGAAACAGGTAAGAAGCCATTGCCTTCACTCATGATAGTCCTTTCTCCACAAGCCAGCACAGCTCAGTGTAATCATAAAAAAATGCCCAACTCATGGCTTCTTCCATGGGAGAGAATGAAAAGAATGGAATTTACATCTAATGTTCCAGCTTTTTGAGGAAACTTCCCAAGGGACTGGTTTCTGTTTTGTGTGACTCTGAATGCTGACAGAGAACTAGCATACTTTGGATAGATGGGGGCCCTTGAGACAACTCACCAGCTTGTTGCAGCACCAGAAAACCTGCATCACTGCAAACAGACAATGGAAGCAGCAAGAAATTATGAGCTCCTGATAAAAACCAGCAAACTTTTCTAATTGGGAAATTACGTGCACAAGCCCAGAGAGATGCATCCCCAGAAAAGGTTTGAGAGGCCCACAGAATCTCTAGCTGGACTGACTGATGAAGTTCTTCCGCTGTATGAAGCCAGTCTATAAAGACTGGGAGAAGTTGCTGTTTTTACAAATGCTTAAATTCCAACAAGAATTAATAAGACATATGAAGAAACAGGGAAACATGGCCCAATCAAAGGATTAAAGTAAATCACCAGCAACTGATCCTAAAGAAACAGAAGCCAGCCGGGCATGGTGGCTCACAACTATAGTCCCAGCTACTTGAGAGGCGAAGGTGGGAGGATCCCTTGAGCCTGGGAGGTAGAGGTTGCAGTGAGCCAAGATCATGCCACTGCACTCCCGCTTGGGCAACAGAGTGAGACCCTGTCTCAAAAAAAAAAAAAAAAAGGGATACAATAACTAAAGAAAATAATTCACTAGAAAAGTTCAGCAGCAGACTTGATCAAGCAGAAGCAAGAATCAGCAAAGCTAAAGACAGGTCATTTGAAATGATCAACTGAGAGGAGCAAAAGAGAAAAAGAATAAAGAAAAATGAAGCAAGCCTAAGGAACTTATGGAACACCATCAGGTAGGCCAATATATCCATTAGGGAAGTTCCAGAAGGAGAAGGGAGAGAGAAGAGCACAAAGAGCTTAACTGAAGAAATAATAGCCTAAAACTTCCCAAATCTGAGAAAGAAAATGGACATCCAAATTCAAGAAGCTCAGCCAGGTGCAGTGGCTCACACCTGTAATCCCAGCACTTTGGGAGGCCAAGGCAGGCAGGCAGATCGCTTGAGCCCAGCAGTTTGAGACCAGCCTGGGCAACATGGTGAAACCCCATCTCCACAAAAAATACAGAAATTAGCCAGGTGTAGTGGTTCGCAACTATAGTCCTAGCTACCTGGGAGGCTGAGGTGGGAGGATCCCTCAAGCCCAGGAGGTTGAGGCTGCAGTGAGCTGTGATCACACCACTGCACTTCAGCCTGGGCAATAGAGCAAGATCCTGTCTCAAAAAAAAAACCAAAAAATTCAAGAAGCTCAAAATATTCTAACCAGAATGAACCCAAATGGGCCCGCAAGAGATGTGTTATAATAAAACTGTCAAAAGTCAAAGACAAAAAGAGAATCTTGAAAGCAGCAAGAGAAAAGCAACTCATCCCATACAAGAGAGCTCCCATAATATTATCAGTGGATTTCTCACCAGAAACCTTACAGACCAGAAGGGAGTGGATGAATTGAATGACATTTTCCAAGTGCTGAAAGAAAAAAACCCAAAAGGGTGGGCATGGTGGCTCACACCTGTAATCCAAGTACTTTGGGAGGCTGAGGTGAGAGGATTATTTGAGCCCAGGAGTTCAGGACTACCTTGGGCAACATAGGGAGACCCGTCTCTATACATTTTTTAAAAAAAATAAAAATCAGCTGGGCATGTTGACATGTGCCTATAGTCCTGGCTACTTAGGCGGCTGAGGCAGGATTGCTTGAGCCTGAGAGGTTGCAGTTGCAGTAAGTCATGATTGTGCCACTGCACTCCAGTCAGGGTGACAGAGTAAGACCCTGTCTCAAAAAAAGAATAAAAAAGAAAAACTAGTAACCAAGAATACTATATCTAGCAAAACTATTTTTCTTTTCTTTTTTTTTTTTTTGAGACGGAGTCTTGCTCTGTCGCCCAGGCTGGAGGGCAGTGGCACAATCTCGGCTCACTGCAAGCTCCACCTCCCGGGTTCACGCCATTCTCCTGCCTCAGCCTCCCCAGTGGCTGGGACTACAGGTGCCTGCCACCACGCCCGGCTAATTTTTTGTATTTTTAGTAGAGATGGGGTTTCACCGTGTTAGCCACGATGGTCTCAATCTCCTGACCTCGTGATCCACCCGCCTCGGCCTCCCAAAGTGCTGGGATTACAAGCGTGAGCCAGCAAAACTATTTTTCAAAAATGAAAGGAACTAAAGACCCTCCCAAATAAACAAAAGCTTAGGGAGTACTCACCACTAGACCTGCCTTATAAGAAATGCTAAAGGAATTCCTACAAAAAGCATATAAAAATATAAAGCTGTCTGGTAAATATATAGACAAATACAAAGTCCTGTAATACTGCAATGGTGGCATATAAATAACATTTAATTCTGGTACAGAATTAAAAAGGTAAAATCATAAGAATAATTATAACTATACAACTATATTAATGATACAAATATAAAAAGATGTAATTTATGACCTTGATAACATAAAGGGGGGATGTAAAGGAGTAAAGTTTCATATGCAATTGAAGTTAAGTTGTTATCAGTTTAAAATAGATTGTTATAAGACATCTTATATAAAACCCATGGTAACCACAGAGGAAATACCTATAGAAGATTAAAAAAAAACTGAGAAAGGAATCAAAGCATGTCACTACAAAAAATTAATGAAACACAAAGGAAGACACCAAGAGAAGAAAAAGGTGACAAATTAACTATAAGACATTTAAAAAGAGAAAGAAATGGCAATAGTAAGTCCTCCTCTATCAGTAATTGCTTTAAATGTATATAGATTAAACTCTCAAATCAACAGACATAGAGTGGCTGAATGGATTTAAAAAACAAGATCCAACTATATGCTGTCTACTGGCTCACTTTAGACATAAGGACACACAAAGGCTGAAAATGAAAGGATGGAAAAATATATTGCATACAAATAGTAACCAAAAGAGAGCAAAGGGGCCACACTTATATCCAACAAAATAGACTTTAAGTCAAAAACTGTCACAAGAGACAAAGAAGAACATCATATAATGATAAAGGCATTAATTCACCAAGAAGACGTAAGAATTATAAATATATATGTGCCTAACATAAGCACATCCAAATAACTATAGCAAACATTAATGGAATTGAAAGGAGAAATAGTAACACAAAAATAGTAGATTTTAATAACCTATATTCAACAATGGGTAGAACAACCAGTCATAAGATCAATAAATAAATAAAAGATTTGAACAACACTATATACCAATTGGACCTATACAGAACAGTCCACCCAATAACAGTGATAATGGTGAATACTCATTTTTCTCAAGCATACGTGAAACATTTTCCAAGACAGATTACTTGTTAAGCCACAAAACAGGTCTTAACAAGTTTAAGAAGACTGAAGTCATACCAGGTATCTTTTCTGACTACAATGAAATAAAACTAGAAATCTATACAAAGGAAAACTGAAAAATTCCTAAGTATGTGGAAATTAAACAACACATTGGAATAAACAATGGATCAAGGAGGCACTCACCAGGGAAGTTCAAAAATATCTTTAGACAAATGAAAATAAAAAAGATCAAGAATCTGGCCAATGATTCCAAGGATGATCAAGTTTAGTGAAAAGAATGAGATTTGTAATAAGTTGATCTGAGTTTGAATCTCCAACTTTACCACTTACCAGTTGTGTGTCCTTAGACAAATATTTCAAGCTCTCAGCAATTGTTTCCGAACCAGTTTAAGAATGGGTATAATCATAATTTCCCCATAAGATTGTTGTAGGATCCAATGAAATAACACATTAAATGGGACCTTATAAATTGGAAGGCTTGAATTGTCACTATTCTTTGCCCTCTCTGCTGCCTTTCAGCTCTCACTGTCACCCTAATTGTGGTTATTGCTCAGGTGCTCTATGTCATGTGTTGCAGCTGGAAAACAGAATTTCTTTTTCTTTTTTTTTTTTTTTTTCTGAGACAGAGTTTCACTCTTATTGCCCAGGCTGGAGTGCAATGGCACAATCTTGGCTCACTGCAACCTCCGCCTCCCAGGTTCAAGCGATTCCCCTACCTCAGCCTCCCAAGTAGCTGGGATTACAGGCATGTGCCACCATGCCTGGCTAATTTTGTATTTTTAGTAGAGACGGGGTTTCTCCATGTTGGTCAGGCTGGTCTGGAACTCCTGACCTCAGGTGATCCGCCCGCCTTGGCCTCCCAGAGTGATAGGATTACAGGCCTGAGCCACCGTGCCTGGCCCAGAAAACAGAATTTCTTACCCACAAGGACTGTTCTCTTCTTATAGCTGTTAATGCTCATGTTGCAAAGAGCAGAACTTAGAGCATTAAACCAAGATTGTAAAACTTGATTGAGTCCTGGATTTGCTATACACAATGTGTAGTCTGCACAGGTCCAGGTCCATAAATTTTTTTTTTTTTTGAGACGGAGTCTCACTCTGTCGCCCAGGCTGGAGTGCAATGGCACTATCTCGGCTTACTGCAACCTCCGCCTCCCAGGTTCATGTGATTCTCCTGCCTCAGCTCCCGTAGCTGGGATTATAGGCCCATGCCACCACATCCAGCTAATTTTTGTATTTTTAGTAGAGACGGGGTTTTACCATGTTGGTCAGGCTGGTCTCGAACTCCTGACCTTGTGATCCACCTGCCTTGGCCTCCCAAAATGCTGGGATTACAGCCGTGAGCCACCGTGCCCGGCCTGGTCTATAAACTTCTAAGTATTTTCTCATTTGTGAAAAAGCAAAAGCAGGTTAGGCATGGTCGCTCACACCTGCAATCCTAGCATGTTGGGAGGCCGAGACAGGCAAATAACCTGAGGTCAGGAGTTCGAGACCAGCCTGCCCAACATGGTGAAACCCCATCTCTACTAAAAATCCAAAAACTAGCCAGGTGTGTTGGTGCATGCTTGTAATCCCAGCTACTTGTGGGGACTGAGGCAGGAGAATCGCTTGAACCCAGGAGGGGGAAGTTGCAGTGAGCCAAGATTGTGCCATTGCCCTCCAGCCTGGGCAATAGAGCAAGACTCTGTCAAAAAAAAAGAAAAAGAAAAAGAAAAAAAAAGCGAAAGCAATCTGTGCACTGCCTGTCTCTGAGGGTGGTTGTGCTGATCATCTGAAAGCATGTATGGGAAAGCTTGCTTAAAATGTGATTATTATTATTGGCCCATCTGACATGTGGTAGCAAAATAAAGGTTGAAAAAATACATCATAAATATACCTCAGCCCACAAAGATCAACCTTAAGTGGACATCTTCAAATAGAATATGTAGGGACCAAGGGAAAACTTCCCCTTTCCCCTCTGAATGTTTACTGAAAATCAACTGACTAAAGGCAGATTAATAGGAGAAAAGGCAAACAAATCTATTAACGTGCATGGGGAGAATCACAGAGTGATCACCCCACCACGGAAAAGGGAAATGAGGAAGTGTGGATGATGTTGGGGGGATAGTAAATGATTTTTTAGGGAATTCAATGGACTTGAAGAACATATAATGGCCTGGAACAAAGTCCGTTGGGCCCACAGAGCAAACAATGGTTTGTGACAAAAGTCTGTCTAGCTGTGTTGACAGACTTCAGTCTTTCTTCCTGAAATTTAAGTTCAGTCAATGAAAACTCAGGGAAGTGACCAGAGGCAATTATTTTTTTCTTTGGTGGGTCCAGACTTTAGGCAGATAAGGAAACTTTATCCTGTGCTTAGGGAGAGACAGAAAATTAGGCGACAGTAGTTGGGGGCGGTAGGTGGGGGAGGTAGAAAGAGAGGGGAAGATCTGAGAGACCTTGAGAAACTACTTTTTCAGTTCAGCATGTCAAAGCACTGTATTTTGGGGCATCAGTTTCCCAGCACCGGCAGAAAAAAGTTGGTTTCTTTAATGAAGACCAATGTTACTAAGAACTTTAAAGACACAGCGACAATGTTACCTAGAATGTTTCATAAAAGTCCTTACAATCCTTTTAAACTTCCCAAGTAAAAATCTTTCTCATTTTTTGGTGACTATTCTGAAACTACCCTCTCTAAGACTCCAGGATCACACTTAACCCTCTCTGAGCAGATGACCCCTCTATAAAAGGGGAGATAATATCCTTATACTCTCTCTCTTTCATCTGTCTTATAACACCTATACCATATCAATACATCCTTAGCACCTTCAATCCTGTGTCAGAAAATAAAGGCCCTCTAATTGTACACAAGGCAGGTCTTCCTGATCAAAGTCCCTCTTGCTTCCTCTAGGACTTTATGCTCTCAGTTACTCCCCACACTATCCTATATGCAGTCACTCCTTTGAGACAAGGTTTTTCTCAGTATACAAATATGGGCAAGTCTCTCCAAACCTAATCAGCCTTGCATTTTTTTTTAAAACTTTACTTGGTTAGGGAGGATACAATGATTAAATTATGCTTAGAAAAAAGTAGTGATATACAGTTTAAATTGGAAAGGGGGATAGCTAGAAGTCAGTTGCTTGGTTTGGATGCCTCTATAATAAAAGTAAGAAGGAACTAGGATCTGAGTTGGAGTGGTGCCAAGAGAATGAAAGGAGGGAATATTGCAAAAAACATTGTGTAATTAATACTGACAGGTCCTGGAAACTAAATGAATGTGGGATAGAGGGAAAAAGAAGAACAAAATAGAATGCTTTTCAAGCAGAGACTTCTACAGCCACACATAACAAAGAATACAGACTTTACAAAATTAGTTCAGGGAAGTCACTACAGAAACAAATGACAACAACAACAAGCCCTAGGGTGGGGAATATGATTTTCAGATTATTATATGATTTCCACATTACTTAAATTTTCCAATTTTCAACAAAATTCTAAGACATAGGAAAAAAAACAAGAAAGTATGACCATACACAGGAAAAAAAGCAGTCAAGAGAAATAATCTCTGAAGAAGCCTGGATGTTGGACTTAGTAGACAAAGACTATAAATCAGTTCATATATATATATATATTCATATATATATATATGCATTCTATTTTGTTCTTCTTTTTCCCTCTATCCCACATTCATTTAGTTTCCAGGACTGTCAGTATTAATTACACAATGTTTTTTTGCAGTATTCCCTCCTTTCATTCTCTTGGCACCACTCCAACTCAGATCCTAGTTCCTTCTTACCTTGATTATTTTAGAGGCATCCAAACCAAGCAACTGACTTCTAGCTATCCCCCTTTCCAATTTAAACTGTATATCACTACTTTTTTCTAAGCATAATTTAATCATTGTATCCTCCCTATACATTGTGTATATATATATACACAAAGAACTACAGAAAACCATGGGCTAAAAACTTAAAGGAAAACATGAGAATGATATCTTGCCAAATGTAGACTATCAATAAAGAGAAAGAAATTATTTTAAAAAAGAACTAAATAAAAAATATAAATTCTGGAGTTAAAAAGTATAGTAACTGAAATGAAAAATTCACCAGAAGGGATCAACAGTATATTTGAACTAACAGAAGAAGGAATCAGTGAATGTGAAAATACATGATTTGAAGTTATCCAGTTGAGGAGGAATAGGTGAAGGACACTATCAACTGTATCAATATATATGCATAATGAAAGTTCCAGAAGGAGGGAAGTCAGATAAATAAGAAAGAATATCCAAAGAAATAATGGCCAGAAACTTCCCAAATATAGTGAAAAGCATTAATTTACACATCCAAGAAGCTCAGTAAGCTACAAATAGAATAAAATCAGAGACCAATATGTAGATACATCATAATCAAATGATTGATGGTTAAAGACAAAGAGACAATTTAGAAACCAACAAGAGAGAAACAATTAATCACATACAAAGAATCCTCCATAAGATGAATTCATTTCTCCTTGGAAACCATTTAGGTCAGAAGGTAGTGGGATAACATATTCAAGGTCCTGAAAGGAAAAAGTACTGTCAATCTAGAATTCTGTATCTTGAAAAACTATCCTTCAAAAACAAAGGAGAAATTAAGACATTCCCAGATAAACAAAACTCGACCTGCTGTACAAGAAATACTACAGGGAGTCCTTCAGGCTGAAATGAAAGGAAACTAGTCAGTAATTCAAATCCACATGAAGAAATAAAGAACACTTTGGTAAAGGTAACTACAAAGGTAAATATAAAAGATAACACAAATGTATTTTTTGTTTGTAATTTTTTTCTTCTATCTAATTTAAAAGACAATGGCATAAAGCCATACTAATAAAGTGGTGTTAATGGACTTATAATATATAAAGAGGTTTATGTATGTTAAAAAATAGCATAAAGGGGCTCACATCTGTAATCCCAGTAATTTGGTAGACCGAAGTGGGTGGATTGCTTGAACTCAGGAGTTCAAGACCAGCCTGGGCAACATGGTGACATCCAGTCTCTATTAAAAATAACAAATATTAGCTGACTGTGGTGGCGCATGCCTGTAATCCCAGTTACTCAGATGGCGGAAGCATGAGAATGACTTGAACTTGGGAAATGGAGGTTGCAGTGAGCTGAGATTATGCCACTGCACTCTAACCTGGGCAACAGAATGAGACCTTGTTTCAAAAAAAAAAAAAAGCATAAAGGAAGGGACCAGGAATGGAGCTACATAGAAACAAAGTTTTTCTATAATAAATTCATTTTGTAAAATAAATTCACTCAATAAATTGTATTAATCTGAACTAGATTACTACAAATCAAGATGTTAATTACAATCACCAGGAAACCACTAAGAAAATAACTTTAGGTCAGGTACAGTGGCTCATGCCTGTAATTCCAGTATTTTGTGAGGCTGAAGCAGGAGGATCACTTGAGGCTAGGAGTTTTTTTGTTTTTGTTTTAGTTTTGTTTTTGATACAGAGCCTTGCTCTGTCACCCAGGCTGGAGTGCAGTGGTGCGATCTCGGCTCGCTGCAACCTCTGCCTCCTGGATTCAAATGATTCTCCTGATCTCAGCCTCCTGAGTAGCTGGGATTACAAGCAAGCACCACTACACACAGCTAATGAGGCCAGGAGTTTGAGACCAGCCTGGGCAACCTAGCAATATCCATCTCTACAAAAATTTTTTAAAATAAAATTAACTGGTTGGATATGGTGGCTCACACCTGTAATCCTAGCATTTTGGGAGGCTGAGGCAGGTGACTGGCTTGAGCCCAGGAGTTTGAGACCAGCTGGGCAACATGGTGAAAACCTAGCTCTATAAAAAATACAAAAAAAAAAAAAATTAGCTGGGCATGGTGGCACATGCCTGTAGTCCCAGCTATTCAGGAGGCTTAGTTGGGAGGATCACTTGAGCCCAAAAGTTCAGGGCCGCAGTGAGCTATGATTGTGCCACTGCACTCCAGCCTGGATGACAGAGTGAGAACTTGTCTCTAAAAAATAAAATAAATTGCCTGGTGCAGTGGCTCACGCCTGTAATCCCAACACTTTGGGAGGCCAAGGCAGGTGAATGACTTGAGGTCAGGAGTTTGAGACCAGCCTGGCCAACATGGTGAAACCCTCTCTTTACTAAAAATACAAAAACCAGCAGGGTGTGGTGGCGTGCACCTGTAGTCCCAGCTACTCGGGAGGCTGAGGCATGAGAATCGCTTGAACCCGGGAGGCAGAAGCTGCAGTGAGCTGAAATCGTGCCACTGCACTATAGGCTGGGCAAAAGAGTGAGACTACATCTCAAAAATAAAAAATAAAAATAAAATAAAATAAATCTAAAAAGAAAATACTTTTAGAATATATAGGAAAAGAAATGGCAAGAAGTTAAAATGGCACATTGGAAAATATCTACCAAAAAAAGCAGTAAGGGAGAAAGAAATAAAAACACATAAGAGGAAGGAGGAGCCAAGATGGCCGAATAGGAACAGCTCCGGTCTACAGCTCCCAGCGTGAGCGACGCAGAAGACGGGTGATTTCTGCATTTCCATCTGAGGTACCGTGTTCATCTCACTAGGGAGTGCCAGACAGTGGGCGCAGGTCAGTAGGTGAGTGCACCGTGCGCCAGCCGAAGCAGGGGCGAGGCATTGCCTCACTCGGGAAGCGCAAGGGGTCAGGGAGTTCCCTTTCCAGGGGTGACGGACGGCACCTGGAAAATTGGGCCACTCCCACCCGAATACTGTGCTTTTCCGACGGGCTTAGGAAACGGTGCCCCAGGAGATTATAGCCCGCACCCGGCTCAGAGGGTCCTACACCCACGGAGTCTCGATGATTGCTAGCACAGCAGTCTGAGATCAAACAGCAAGTCGGCAGCGAGGCTGGGGGAGGGGCGCCCGCCATTGCCCAGGCTCGCTTAGGTAAACAAAGCAGCCGGGAAGCTTGAACTGGGTGGAGCCCACCACAGCTCAAGGAGGCCTGCCTGCCTCTGTAGGCTCCACCTCTGGGGGCAGGGCACAGACAAACAAAAAGACAGCAGTAACCTCTGCAGACTTAAATGTCCCTGTCTGACAGCTTTGAGGAGAGCAGTGGTTCTCCCAGCACGCAGCTGGAGATCTGAGAACGGGCAGACTGCCTCCTCAAGTGGGTCCCTGACCCCTGACCCCCGAGCAGCCTAACTGGGAGGCACCCCCCAGCAGGGGCAGACTGACACCTCACACGGCCGGCCAGGTACTCCAACAGACCTGCAGCTGAGGGTCCCGTCTGTTAGAAGGAAAACTAACAGAAAGGACATCCACACCAAAAACCCATCTGTACATCACCATCATCAAAGACCAAAAGTAGATAAAACCACAAAGATGGGGAAAAAACAGAGCAGAAAAACTGGAAACTCTAAAAAGCAGAGTACCTCTCCTCCTCCAAAGGAACGCAGTTCCTCACCAGCAACGGAACAAAGCTGGACGGAGAATGACTTTGACGAGGTGAGAGAAGAAGGCCTCAGACGATCAAATTACTCCGAGCTATGGGAGGATATTCAAACCAAAGGCAAAGAAGTTGAAAACTTTGAAAAAAATTTAGAAGAATGTATAACTAGAATATCCAATACAGAGAAGTGCTTAAAGGAGCTGATGGAGCTGAAAACCAAGGCTCGAGAACTACGTGAAGAATGCAGAAGCCTCAGGAGCCGATACGATCAAATGGAAGAAAGGGTATCAGCTCTGGAAGATGAAATGAATGAAATGAAGCGAGAAGGGAAGTTTAGAGAAAAAAGAATAAAAAGAAACGAGCAAAGCCTCCAAGAAATGTGGGACTATGTGAAAAGACCAAATCTACGTCTGATTGGTGTACCTGAAAGTGACGGGGAGAATGGAAACAAGTTGGAAAACACTCTGCAGGATATTATCCAGGAGAACTTCCCCAATCTAGCAAGGCAGGCCAACATTCAGATTCAGGAAATACAGAGAACGCCACAAAGATACTCCTCGAGAAGAGCAACTCCAAGAAACATAATTGTCAGATTCACCAAAGTTGAAATGAAGGAAAAAATGTTAAGGGCAGCCAGAGAGAAAGGTCGGGTTACCATCAAAGGCAAGCCCATCAGACTAACAGCGGATCTCTCGGCAGAAACCCTACAAGCCAGAAGAGAGTGGGGGCCAATATTCAACATTCTTAAAGAAAAGAATTTTCAACCCAGAATTTCATATCCAGCCAAACTAAGCTTCATAAGTGAAGGAGAAATAAAATACTTTACAGACAAGCAAATGCTAAGAGATTTTGTCACCACCGGGCCTGCCCTAAAAGAGCTCCTGAAGGAAGCGCTAAACATGGAAAGGCACAACCGGTTCCAGCCACTGCAAAATCATGCCAAAATGTAAAGACCATCGAGACTAGGAAGAGACTGCATCAACTAACGAGCAAAATAACCAGCTGACATCATAATGACAGGATCAAATTCACACATAACAATATTAACTTTAAATGTAAATGGACTAAATGCTCCAATTAAAAGATACAGACTGGCAAATTGGATGAAGACTCAAGACCCATCAGTCTGCTGTATTCAGGAAACCTATCTCACGTGCAGAGACACACATAGGCTCAAAATAAAAGGATGGAGGAAGATCTACCAAGCAAATGGAAAACAAAAAAAGGCAGGGGTTGCAATCCTAGTCTCTGATAAAACAGACTTTAAACCAACAAAGATCAAAAGAGACAAAGAAGGCCATTACATAATGGTAAAGGGATTAATTCAACAAGAAGAGCTAACTATCCTAAATATATATGCACCCAATACAGGAGCACCCAGATTCATAAAGCAAGTCCTGAGTGACCTACAAAGAGACTTAGACTCCCACACATTAATAATGGGAGACTTTAACACCCCACTGTCAACATTAGACAGATCAATGAGACAGAAAGTCAACAAGGATACCCAGGAATTGAACTCAGCTCTGCACCAAGCGGACCTAATAGACATCTACAGAACTCTCCACCCCAAATCAACAGAATATACATTTTTTTCAGCACCACACCACACCTATTCCAAAATTGACCACATACTTGGAAGTAAAGCTCTCCTCAATAAATGTAAAAGAACAGAAATTATAACAAACTATCTCTCAGATCACAGTGCAATCAAGCTAGAACTCAGGATTAAGAATCTCACTCAAAACCGCCCAACTACATGGAAACTGAACAACCTGCTCCTGAATGACTACTGGGTACATAACGAAATGAAGGCAGAAATAAAGATGTTCTTTGAAACCAACGAGAACCAAGACACAACATACCAGAATCTCTGGGATGCATTCAAAGCAGTGTGTAGAGGGAAATTTATAGCACTAAATGCCCACAAGAGAAAGCAGGAAAGATCCAAAATTGACACCCTAACGTCACAATTAAAAGAACTAGAAAAGCAAGAGCAAACACATTCAAAAGCTAGCAGAAGGCAAGAAATAACTAAAATCAGAGCAGAACTGAAGGAAATAGAGACACAAAAAACCCTTCAAAAAATTAATGAATCCAGGAGCTGGTTTTTTGAAAGGATCAACAAAATTGATAGACCGCTAGCAAGATTAATAAAGAAAAAAAGAGAGAAGAATCAAATAGATGCAATAAAAAATGATAAAGGGGATATCACCACCGATCCCACAGAAATACAAACTACCATCAGAGAATACTACAAACACCTCTACGCAAATAAACTCGAAAATCTAGAAGAAATGGATAAATTCCTCAACACATACACCCTCCCAAGACTAAACCAGGAAGAAGTTGAATCTCTGAATAGACTAATAACAGGAGCTGAAATTGTGGCAATAATCAATAGCTTACCAACCAAAAAAAGTCCAGGACCAGATGGGTTCACAGCCGAATTCTACCAGAGATACAAGGAGGAACTGGTACAATTCCTTCTGAAACTATTCCAATCAATAGAAAAAGAGGGAATCCTCCCTAACTCATTTTATGAGGCCAGCATCATCCTGATACCAAAGCCTGGCAGAGACACAACAAAAAAAGAGAATTTTAGACCAATATCCTTGATGAACATTGATGCAAAAATCCTCAATAAAATACTGGCAAACAGAATCCAGCAGCACATCAAAAAGCTTATCCACCATGATCAAGTGGGCTTCATCCCTGGGATGCAAGGCTGGTTCAATATATGCAAATCAATAAATGTAATCCAGCATATAAACAGAACCAAAGACAAAAACCACATGATTATCTCAATAGATGCAGAAAAGGCCTTTGACAAAATTCAACAACTCTTCATGCTAAAAACTCTCAATAAATTAGGTATTGATGGGACATATCTCAAAATAATAAGAGCTATCTATGAGAAACCCACAGCCAATATCATACTGAATGGGCAAAAACTGGAAGCATTCCCTTTGAAAACTGGCACAAGACAGGGATGCCCTCTCTCACCACTTCTATTCAACATAGTGTTGGAAGTTCTGGCCAGGGCAATTAGGCAGGAGAAGGAAATAAAGGGTATTCAATTAGGAAAAGAGGAAGTCAAATTGTCCCTGTTTGCAGATGACATGATTGTATATCTAGAAAACCCCATTGTCTCAGCCCAAAATCTCCTTAAGCTGATAAGCAACTTCAGCAAAGTCTCAGGATACAAAATCAATGTACAAAAATCACAAGCATTCTTATACATCAATAACAGACAAACAGAGAGCCAAATCATGAGTGAACTCCCATTCACAATTGCTTCAAAGAGAATAAAATACCTAGGAATCCAACTTACAAGGGATGTGAAGGACCTCTTCAAGGAGAACTACAAACCACTGCTCAAGGAAATAAAAGAGGATACAAACAAATGGAAGAACATTCCATGCTCATGGGTAGGAAGAATCAATATCGTGAAAATGGCCATCCTTCCCAAGGTAATTTACAGATTCAATGCCATCTCCATCAAGCTACCAATGACTTTCTTCACAGAATTGGAAAAAACTACTTTAAAGTTCATATGGAACCAAAAAAGAGCCCGCATCGCCAAGTCAATCCTAAGCCAAAAGAACAAAGCTGGAGGCATCACACTACCTGACTTCAAACTATACTACAAGGCTACAGTCACCAAAACAGCATGGTACTGGTACCAAAACAGAGATATAGATCAATGGAACAGAACAGAGCCGTCAGAAATAATGCCACATATCTACAACTATCTGATCTTTGACAAACCTGAGAAAAACAAGAAATGGGGAAAGGATTCCCTATTTAATAAATGGTGCTGGGAAAACTGGCTAGCCATATGTAGAAAGCTGAAACTGGATCCCTTCCTTACACCTTATACAAAAATCAATTCAAGATGGATTAAAGACTTAAATGTTAGACCTAAAACCATAAAAACCCTAGAAGAAAACCTAGGCATTACCATTCAGGACATAGGCATGGGCAAGGACTTCATGTCTAAAACACCAAAAGCAATGGCAACAAAAGCCAAAATTGACAAATGGGATCTAATTAAACTAAAGAGCTTCTGCACAGCAAAGGAAACTACCATCAGAGTGAACAGGCAACCTACAAAATGGGAGAAAATTTTTGCAACCTACTCATCTGACAAAGGGCTAATATCCAGAATCTACAATGAACTCCAGCAAATTTACAAGAAAAAAACAAACAACCCCATCAAAAAGTGGGTGAAGGACATGAACAGACACTTCTCAAAAGAAGACATTTATGCAGCCAAAAAACACGTGAAAAAATGCTCACCATCACTGGCCATCAGAGAAATGCAAATCAAAACCACAATGAGATACCATCTCACACCAGCTAGAATGGCAATCATTAAAAAGTCAGGAAACAACAGGTGCTGGAGAGGATGTGGAGAAATAGGAACACTTTTACACTGTTGGTGGGACTGTAAACTAGTTCAACCCTTGTGGAAGTCAGTGTGGCGATTCCTCAGGGATCTGGAACTAGAAATTCCATTCGACCCAGCCATCCCATTACTGGGTATATACCCAAAGGACTATAAATCATGCTGCTATAAAGACACATGCACACGTATGTTTATTGCGGCATTATTCACAATAGCAAAGACTTGGAACCAACCCAAATGTCCAACAATGATAGACTGGATTAAGAAAATGTGGCACATATACACCATGGAATACTATGCAGCCATAAAAAATGATGAGTTCATGTCCTTTGTAGGGACATGGATGAAATTGGAAATCATCATTCTCAGTAAACTATCGCAAGAACAAAAAACCAAACATCGCATATTCTCACTCATAGGTGGGAATTGAACAATGGGAACACATGGACACAGGAAGGGGAACATCACACTTCGGGGACTGTTGTGGGGTGGGGGGAGGGGGGAGGGATAGCATTGGGAGATATACCTAATGCTGGATGACGAGTTGGTGGGTGCAGCGCACCAGCATGGCACATGTATACATATGTAACTTACCTGCACATTGCGCACATGTACCATAAAACCTAAAGTATAATAACAATAAATTAAAAAAAAAAAAGTGCTGGAAAAAAAAAAAGACCTCTGAAAAATGCACAGCATTATTAAAATGTAAGGAAGTATGTTAAATGAAATCTTACTAGTGGTAGGTTATAATTTCAGCCAAGTCAATACTTTTTGAATGTGATCCTATCTTGAAGCGTATTAAGTATTTATATAATTTTTTTTGAAACTGTATATAGGTCTTAACACAGTTCCATTAACATTTCATACTTAACCCTTAGTTCAAGTTTAATACCTTATTGAATCTTCATTCTAATGTTCATGAACTCTAATTTTCCAGTTTTGTGTGTTTGTAAATGTTATAAATAAATATACTTATATCAAAGCCAAAAAAAAAAAACACATAAGACATATAGAAAACAAATAGCAAAATTACAGACATAAATCCAACCTTGTTAGTAATGGATTAAGCACTCCAATCAAAAGGCAGAGATTGGAAAAATGGATAAAAACAACATGATCCAACTACATCCTGTCTATAAGAGATACAGTTTATTTCATTTATTTTAATCTTTTGAAATGATTCAATCTTGTTCTGTTGCCCAGGTGGGGTGCAGTGGTGTGATCACAACTCACTACAACTTTGAACTCCTGGTCTTAAGCAATCCTACCCCAGCCTCCCAAGTAGTTGGGACTAAAGGCACATGCCACCCCACCCAGCTAATTTTAGAAAGTTTTTTTAGAGATGGGGTCTGTATTGCCCAGGCTGGTCTTGAACTCCTGGGCTCAAGCGATCTTTATCTCTCTCCCCACCCTTTTTTTTTTTTTTTAAGAAACAGGATCTCACTCTGTCATCCAGGCTAGAGTGCAACAGCACAATCATAGCTCACTGCAGCCTCAAAATCCTGAGCTCAAGTGATCCTTCCAACTCAGCCTCCTGAGTAGCTGGGACTACAGGTGCAGGCTACCAAACTCAGCTAATTATTAAGTTTTTTTTTTTTTTTTTTTTTAGAGACAGGGTCTTATTTGTTGGCCAGGCTGGTCTTGAACTTCTGGCCTCAAGAGATCCTCCCACTTCAGCCCCCCAGAATTCTGTGATTACAGGAGTGAGCCCCCACTCTGGGCCCATCTGGCGTTTTTATTATTGCCAAAGAAAAGAGCTGGAGTAGCTATACTTATATCAGACAAAAAAAGACTTTAAAATGTGTTACTAGACACAAAAAAAGGACATTTAATAATGATTTTAAAAGTCAGTCTATCAAGAAGATACAGGCTGGGTGCAGTGGCTCATGCCTATAATCCCAGCACTTTAGGAGGCCGAGGTGGGTAGATCACTTGAGATCAGGAGTTTGAGACCAACCTGGCCAACATGGTGAAACCCTGTCTCTACTAAAAATACAAAAATTAGCTGGGTGTGGTATGGGGTGCTTGTAATCCTAGCTACTCAGGAGACTGAGGCAGGAGAATCGCTTGAACCCGGGAGTTGGAGGTTGCAGTGAGCCAAGATCACGCCACTGCACTCCAGCCTGGGCAACAGAACAACAACAACAAAAAAGAAGATACAACAATTAGAAACAAATATCTACCTAACAACAGAGCCTCAAAATACATGAAGCAAAAAATAAATAAGAGGAGAAATAAACAATTCAACAGTACTAATTAGAGAAATAATACTTCCCTCTCAAAAACAGGTAGAACAACTAGACAGAAGACCAACAAGGAAATAGAAGACTTGAACAACATTACAAACTAACTAGATCTAAGGAACATCAATAGAACTTTCCACCCAAAACCAGCAGAATATACATTTTCTCAAGTGCACATGGAATAGTCTCCAGAATAGACCATATGTCAGGCTATAAAATAAGTGTCAATAAATTTAAAAGGATTGAAATCATACAATGTATATTCTGTCACCACAAGCAATATCACAATAAATCAACAACTGGAGCAAATTTGGGAAATTTACAAATATGTAGAAACCACACAACACACTCCAAAATACCTATTAGGTCAAAGAAGAAATCACAAGAGATACTAGAAAATACTTTGAAGTGAATGAAAACAAAAACACAATGTAGCAAAATTAGGGCTGGGCACGGTGGCTCAGACCTGTAATCCCAGCACTTTGGGAGGCCGAGGCTGGTGGATCACCTGAGGTCATGAGCTCGAGATCAG
Source organism: Pongo abelii (assembly GCF_028885655.2). NCBI lineage: Eukaryota > Metazoa > Chordata > Mammalia > Primates > Hominidae > Pongo > Pongo abelii. The sequence continues at coordinate 36,507,973 of NC_085929.1, forward strand.
CCTGTCCAACATGGTTAAACCCCATTTCTACTAAAAATACAAAAAGTAGCTGGGTGTGGTGGCATGCACCTGTAATCCCAGCTACTCGGGAGGCTGAGGCATGAGAATTGCTTGAACCTGGGAGATGGAAGTTGCAGTTAGCTGAGATTGCGCCACTGCACTCCAGCCTGGGTGACAGGGAAAGACTCCATCTCAAAAAAACAAAAACAAAACAAAACAAAACAAAAAAACCCCACCAAAAACAATGTAGTAAAATGTATGAGATGCAGCTAAAGCACACCTAAGTGGGAAATTTATAGCTGTAAATGCTACATTAAATAAAGACCTCAAATAAATTACCTAATCTTACATTTTAAGAAACTCAAAAAAGAAGAGAAAACTAAATCCAAAGCAAGCAGAAGGAAGGGAATAAAACAGATTAGAGTAGAAACAAACAAAATTGAGAATAGAAAAACAATAGAGAAAATCAATAAAACCAAAAGTTGTTTCTTGGAAAAAAAAATCAACAAAATTGACAAATCTTTAGCAAGGCAGACTAAGAAAAAAATTAGACTGAAGTTACTAAAATTAGGATTGAAAGAGGTACATTATTACCAACCTTACAGAAATAAAAGGGATTATAAGAGAATTTTATAAATAATTGTATGCCAGCCAGGAGCAGTGGCTCATGCCTGTAATCCCAGAACTTTGGGAGACCAAGGTGGGTGGATCACTTGAGGCTAGGAGTTTGAGACCAGCCTGGGCAGCATGGCAAAACCCTGTCTTTACCAAAAATACAAAAAAAGATAGCCAGGCGTGGTGGTGTGTGCCTGTAGTCCCTGCTAATTGGGAGGCTGAGGCATGAGAATTGCTTGAACTGGAAGGTGGAGGTTGCAGTGAACTGAGATCACGCCACTGCACTCCAGCCTGGGTGATACAGCAAGACTCCATCTCAAAAAGAAAAAAAAAAAACAAAACTGTATGCCAACAAATTAGGTAACCTAGATGGAATGGACAAATTCCTATAAAGACACAAACTACTGAATGACTCAAGAAAATATAGATAACCTGAATAGGCCTATAATAAGCAGAGATTGCATTAGTAGTTAAAAACAACAACAACAACAACAACAACAAACCTTCCACAAAGAAAAGCCCAGGACCAGATGGCTTCACTGGTGAATTCTACCAGATATATAAAGAAGAATTCACACTCTTCCCAAAAAATAAAAGGGGAGAGAACACTTCCCAACGCCTTCTATGAGACCGGTATACCAAAACCAGAAGAAAGAACATCACAAGAATACTACAAATCAATATCCCTTATGAATATAGACACAACACTCCCCCCAAATAGTGGCAAACTAAATCCAACAACATATAAAAAGGAATATATGCCACAAACCACATGGAATTTATCCCAGGATTGCAAGGTTGGTTCAATATATAAAAATCAATTTAACATACTAAGAATAAAGGATAAAACTCACATGATCAATAGATGTAGAAAAAGTATTAAACAAAATCCAATATCTTTTTTTTTTTTTGAGATGGAGTCTCTCTCTGTCATCCAGGCTGGAGTGGCATGATTTCTGCTCACTGCATCCTCTGCCTCCCAGGTTGCAGTGATTCTCCTGCCTCAGCCTCCTGAGTAGCTGGGATTATAGGCGCCTGCCACCATGCCTGGCTAATTTTTGTATTTTTAGCAGAGAAGGGGTTTCACCATGTTAGCCAGGCTGGTCTCAAACTCCTGACTTCAGGTGATCCGCCCGTCTTGGTCTCCCAAAGTGCTGGGATTACAGGTGTGAGCCACTGTGCCTGGCCAAAATCCAATATCTTTTTATGATAAAAAACATTCCACAAACTGGGACTAGCAGGAAATGCCATTAATATGATAAAGGGCATCTACAAAAAGCCCCAGTTAACATCATACTTGTTGGTGAAAGACTGAATGCTTTCCCCTAAGAAAATTCCTTATCAGGAATAAGACAAGGATATCTGCTCTTGCCACTTCTATTCAATATTGTACTGGAGGTTCTAGCCAGGGAAATTAACCAAGAAAAATAAATAAACAGCACCCAGATTAGAAAGGAAGAATTAAAACTATCTTTATTTGCAGATGACAAAATCTTGTCTATAGAAAACTCACAAAAAAATTGGTGAGAACTAATACAAGTTCAGCAAGGATACAGGATGCAAGATTAATATATAAAAAGCAATTATTTTTCTATACACTAGCAATGAACAATCCCAAAATGAGATTAAGAAAACAATTCCATGTATAATAGCATTGTTAAGGACTGAATTATGCCCTCCCCAACCCCAATTCATATGTTGAAGCCCTAACCTCCAATGTTATTATACTTGGAGACAGGACCTTTAAGGAGGTAATTAAGGTTAAATGAGGTCGTAAGGGTGGAGTAGTAATCCAAGGGGACTGGAGTCCTTATAACAAGAGGAAGAGACATCAAAGACATCTCTCTCTCCACATATGCACAGAGAAAAGACTATGTGGAGACACAGCAAGAAGGAGGCAGTCTGCAAGCCAGGAAGAGAGGCCTCATCCAAAACCAACTCTGCTGGCACCTTAATCTTGGACTTCCAGCCTCTAGAACTGTAAGAAGATCAGTTTCCATTGTTTAAGCCACACAATTTGTGGTATTCTGTTATTGCAGCCCAAGCAAACTAATATAAGCATCAAAGAAAATAAAAATCTTAGGAATAAATTTAACCAAAGAAGTGTAAGACTTGTACACTGAAAACTATAAACATTGTTGAAAGAAATTAAAGAAAACCTATATAAATGGAAAGATATCCATATTTGTGGATTGAAAAACAATATTATTCAGATAGCAATGCTCCCCAAATTGATCTACAGATTCAATGTAATCCCTATCAAAATCTCAGTTGCCTTTTTTGGCAGGAAGTAACAAGTTGATCCTAAAATTCAAATGGAAATGCAAGGGACTCAGAATAGCCAAAACAATCTTGAAAAAGAAAAAAGTCAAAAGATATACTTCTTGGATTTCAAAATGGCCAAGAAGCAAATGAAAAGATGTTCAACATCATTAGTCATTAGGAAAATGCAAATCAAAACCACAATGAGATATCATTTCACAGCCAGTAGGATGGCTGTAAATTTTTTTGAGATGGAGTCTCACTCTGTTGCCCAGGCTAGAGTGCAGTAGCGCAATCTCGGCTCACTGCAACCTCCGCCTCCTGGGTTCAAGCAATTCTCTTGCCTCAGCCTCCCAAGTACTGGATTACAGGCATGCGCCACCACACTTGGCTAATTTTTGTATTTTTAGTAGAGACGGGGTTTCACCATGTTGGCCAGGCTGGTCTCAAACTCCTGACCCCAGGTGATCCACCAACCTTGGCCTCACAAAGTGCAGGGATTACAGGCGTGAGCCACCACACCCAACCTATAACTTTTTTTAAAAGGGGAAAATGATGAAGCAAAGATATGGGAAAATTGGAACCACTTATACGTTGCTGGTGAATGTAAAACAGTGTAGTTGCTTTGGAAAGAGTTTGACCATTTCTCAAAAAGGTAAACATAGAGTTACCATGTGACGCAGCAATACTGCTCCTAGATATATATCCAAGAAAAATGAAAACGTATATCCACACATAACCTTCTACATGAATGTTCATAGAAGTATTATTCTTCACAGCAAAAAGGTGAAAACCTAAATGTCCGTCAACTGATAGATGTATAAAATGTGGTAAACATGGAATACTTTTTAGCCATAAAAATACATGCTACAGCATGAATGAATATTATACTTTAGTTATGAAAGAAGCCAGATACAAAAGGCCATAGTGTATGATTTCATTTATATGAAATATCCAGAGTAGACAAATCCATAGAGACAGAAAGTAGATCAATGGTTGACAAGGAATAGGGGAGGAAGGAATGGGGGAATGACTGCTAATAAGCATGGGGCTTCTTTTGGGGGTGATGCAAGTGTTCTGGAATTAGATAGTGGTGATGGTTGCACAACTTTGTGAATCAGCATACTAAAATATGCTGATTTGTATATTTTAAAGTGGTGAATTTGATCTATATGTTTAATAAAAAATACTTTTTTTTTCTTTTAAAGAGACAAGGTTTTGCTCTGTTGCCCAGACTGGAGTGCAGTGGCACGATCACAGCTCACTGCAGCCTCAACCTCCTGGGCTCAATCAATCCTTTTGCCTCAGCCTTCTGAGTAGCTGGGACTACAGGTGCATGCCATGATGCCCAGCTAATTTTTGTATTTTTTATAGAGATGGGGTTTCACCATGTTTCCCAGGCTGGTCTCAAACTCCTGGGCTCAAGCAATCCTCCCTCCACACCCTCCCAAAGTACTGGGATTACAGGCATGAGCCACTGCACCCAGCCCCCAATGCCTCTTAAAACGGTAAATCTTTCTGTGCTGTGCATTAATGTGACTGAGGTTAACATTGCCCCTGGCACGTTTAAGAACATGGTTTCCACAGAAATCTGGCTTTTTGGGAGGAAGACAATTTCCTTAGATGTAAGTTCCAGCAAACCTGTAAAGGAGGACTTCTTCCAAGTCTCTTTCTCCCTTCCATTTTTAAAGGTAGGTAGGTAATTTTCCTGTGATGTCTTACACTTTCCAGCTTTTAACCTTTCTTTTGGCAGGAAGAAACTGGCCTTTGTTTGTTAGTTTAATGAGAAGAGGTGTAAGAAAAGTCTGCCTCAGATTTCTTGTGTTATTGTGTTCAGTTTATGCAAAGATCATAAGTATTCTGATCTTAAATTTGGGACCTTCGCAATCAGAGATCATCAGTATTTACAAATTTAACTTATCACGAAGTTATATCAACTAAGGGAAGAAAAACAAACCCCTCATGGGGCTGAGCCTTCAATATGGTTGTATAGGAATTCTAAACCATTTTTTAGGTAACCGTCATTTTCCAAGCAACAAAAAGTGTAGAAAATAAAGGGCCTCAAATTATAGGCTGTCAATAGTGTGGAGCATTTTGTACATCACCTCATCTAGATCTCTGTGCAGATGTACCAAGTAGTAATCACGGAAAACTAGTTTAAAGTCGATTTCATTTGAAACTTCTATTAAGTGATAATCATTACGGGAAATAACATCATTTTACACATCAACAAAACTTCACATTCAGAAGACAGAACCAAGTAGCTAAATAGAACATTTCCATAATGCCTGAGAATTCAATATCTTTCTTGACATCATTTCTTAGTCTAGGCACCCAAGCAGGCAGCAGCTTGTCACTTACAGCCCCTGTCATTTCCTGTTCTAGTTCATTAAACCCTAGGCTTTCCCCAGAAACTCACAACCCTCATGGAGATCCTTCTGCCAGTCAGAACAGATTCATTTGAAGGAGGCAGAAATTGATATGCAGCTCTGAGTGAGGATGAAGGCCATAATAAATTGCCACCTACACATGGAATTATATTTTGTAGGATGACAGTATGTGGGCAGAAGCAGCAGGAATTATGTTTAGGCCTTATAGTTGGGGACTTATTTCATATTGACTGCTTTCTCCTTCGCTGCCAAAGGATGGATAAAGTTCAGAAGCTACAGCTAGGTTGGCAACTCTTTACCTTTGCCTTTCTTTCTACAAAATACCCCAAATAAGCTAGCAATATAGCCAGTTCACATGCAAAGGCTTGAATCAAAACTACAGTTCTCTAAATCATTTTGCTTCTCTTTTCTCGGTGATGCTTAAAATTCTAGGATTTCAGAGTCACGTTCATAAATACATTTATAAGCACCACCGACCATTCCCTGCAATCAGATGGCTACTGCGTGCTCCAATGGAAACCAGAATAAAAAGACATCCCGACATAGAAATGAGCACTTAAAATAAGGCAGCTGAAAAAAAAAAGCCACATTTAACTACTTAACCTTACTGAGGAAGGGGACAAAGATGAGGGAGGACTCTCTCTACTCAGCTTTTCTCTTAATCGTAAGTGAGACACTTGGAATTGCAAAAGCAACATCTAGCTTTCAGAAGCATGTTGCTGCCAGGAGTGGAAAGAAAGGATCTTACACCTCCTTTTCTCTCTTCGTTCTAAAGTGGTGGGCAAAATGTCTCCTTTTATTGGTTTGTGGTATTCTAACCATTGCCAAAGAACAAGTAAAGAAAATGATATACACATGCTCTCCTCCTAAAAATGTCACCTCCTTTGTAAAGCTGTCTTGATTCCCAATTCAGAATCTATAGCTTCCTTCTCTACATTCTATCATATACTTTATACCTCCATTAGTATTACAGATCTCCCTCTCTCACTAAACTGTAGAATTCCATAGTTCGGGGACCAAGTTATTACCTCTGTGATCCCTGCAGTGCAAAGCAGAGTACTTTATTAATGGTAGGTACAAAATAAATGCTTGATGAATGAATGTGGTGGTGTCAACTTCATAACTGGACATTATGCTTTTCAGAGTTCCAATAAATGTTGAAAACAAATAAAGAAACTACCCTTCCTACTTAGCTGCTCCCTCCGTCCCAATCTCTTTTTCTCTATATTTGGTATCACGATTGTGTACATTGAAGAGGGAGACACATCTAATGGGAAATATCCGCCTGGGAAGATATTTTATATTCAATATTTCTATTTTGATAACCCTCCAATGAACCATTTTTTTGGGGAGGATTTCCAAGGTTAAACTGAACTTGATGAGCAGAGTTCTGATCATTTTAGGTAGGCAAAAGATAGCTCTGCTGGCCAGGCGCAGTGGCTCACGCCTGTAAACCCAGCACTTTGCGAGGCCGAGGTGGGCAGATCACTTGAGGTCAGGAGTTTGAGATCAGCCTGGACAACATGGTGAAACCCCGTCTCTACTAAAAATACAAAAATTAGCTGGATGTGGCGGCGCATGCCTGTAATCCCAGCTACTCAGAAGGCTAAAGCAGGAGAATAGCTTGAATCCGGGAGGCGGAGGGTTGCAGTGAGCCAGGATCGCGCCACTGCACTCCAGCCTGGGCGAGAGAGTGACACTCCATCTCAAAAAAAAAAAAAAAGATAGCTCTGCTTCCTGTGACACAGTGCACTGTCAGATGCCTCGGAATAAACTATAAAGGTCTAAAAACTGAAAGCATGACACCAAGACTCCCCTAAGCAGGTGCTGCCTATATGAAATGATCAAGAAGAACAAAAAAGAAACCCTGAATTCTTTTTAACTAACAAGGAAAAATGGTCCTTAGCCCTCAAAAAACAAGGCTCAAACTAGAGACTGATTGGTGACTGACAACTCTTTCAGGTACAGAGTCAGGTGACGTAAATGTGTCTAAAGAGAGAAAGGTCAAATTTAGCCAATGAAAGTCATCTCAAATAAGATTCACTCCTCTATTTTCACCTGTGTCATGTGTTATTTTACTACTGGGATTTGGCAAAACTTCAGCTGGAGACTTTTGACCTTTGTCAAAATTCTGTTTATTTGGAAATTTCTAAACAATGATCAAGTTCTGCCACAATGCACATTTTCTCCTTGCAAAACAAACAAAATGCTTTGACAGGGACAATTCCCAGTCTCTTATCACTGAAAGGTACAAAGGAAGCTGGGAAGTTATTTGAATATCATATAGCACTTTTGAGTTCATTAGGCCATTATCCCCAGGGCTGGATCTAATCAAGATGAAAAAGCACAGGCTCAAAGCCTTTTTAGTTGACAAGAAGCGAGTATTTGGCTTGGGACTTCTGTGTCTGAGTTGTAAGTCAGGTTCACAGAAAAGTAATCAGAAACTAGCCTGACTGGAGACAAGAAAGAGTCTCAAAATAAGAGGTATGAGACCATGGGTTGTATGTGTGACCTGGCCTCTTAAGAAGCTTAGGGACCTTGAGCAAATTACTTATATTCTCATCTGTAAAGTAAAGGACTAGACTTGGAGTATTTCTAAAGCCCCCTGTAACACTATCAATGTTTAATTATCTAATGTTGTTCCTTAAGTAACCGATTCGTTCATTCAACTATTTGAATACCTTCAATGTTCACTGAGGAACAGTTAATTCAGGTATCTATTTGAATACCTTCAATGAACATAATAAAAGAAGTAAAAATAACAGCTCTTGACCTCAAGGAGTTAAGCCAGCGGTAAAGATGAAGGCTTTACCCAACAGCTCCTAGCACAGGGGCCAGGCACAGGGGCTTATTAATCCATTCCTTTGGTCACAAGGAGCCTGCCAAATGATGAGGAAGGAAAGGAGTAAGAGAAACTGCACAGATGCTCTTAGGAGGAAGACAGGGTAATTTATAATTTCAGTCCACCAATGTCTATTGAGTGCCTACTGTGTGGGCCAGCACTGGGCATCCTGGGGCGACTCAGCCAGATCAGGCCTCTGATGACACTTACTTACTTATTCCAGGTGGTAGAGAGAAAAACACAAAACAGGTTATCAAAGAAATGAAATCCAGGGCCGGGCTTGAGGGCTCAAGCCTGTAATCCTAGCACTTTGGGAGGCTGAGGTGGGTGGATTGCTTGAGGTCAGGAGTTCAAGACCAGCCTGGTCAACATGGTGAAACCCCATCTCTACTAAAAATACAAAAATCAGCTGGGCATGGTGACGCACGCCTGTAACCCCAGCTACTTAGGTGGCTGAGGCAGGAGAATCACTTGAGCCTGGGAGATGGAGGTGGCAGCGAGCCAATATCGCGCCACTGCACTCCAGCCTGGGTGACAGAGCAAGACTCTGTCTCACCAAAAAAAAAAAAAAAAAAAAAAAAAAAAAAAAAAAAAAAAATTAGATTGAGAGAAATTCTATGAAAGAAACAGAATAACGAATAACTGTGTTTGCTGGTGGGGTGGACTGCCAATAGTACAGGGCAGAGAGGGGTAAGTCTTTGGATATGATAGTAGTTGACTGAGCTCAGATCTGAAGGCAGAAGAAAATTAGAACAGCCAGCACAGAGGGCCTAGTGATCCAGCCAGAGAGGCTGGTAAATGCGGAGGCTGAGAAGTGCTGGTGCAGACAAACCATCTGTGTGGTTGGAGATTAAAAAGCAGTTACTTCCGGAAAGTATAGGGTGAACGCAGTAGTTCTCAACAGAGGGCAATTTTGCACACCCCATGGGACATTTGGCAAAGTCTAGAGAAATTTTTGGTTGTTATGATGGTGGGGGTGGGGGGAAGGTTGAGAAAACTTGCACTAAAGGAATATTTCAGCCCAAATTTCAGTTTTAGTCATTATGTTCTAAACTCATGTTCTCGCCAGCTTGAATAGTTTTTTTTTTCTTTCCTGCAGAAACAAAATAAGAACAGGTTTCAAGTGGCTCACTCTTTCATCTACTCTCTTGGGAAATCCCCTTGGGTAGGTTCATGGGACTCCAGGAGCCTTTGGAAAGCTCCACAGGATATGAAATATCTACCTAAACAGGTGGGAAACGATCCAAGGAGCCACACCCTCAACTGCTCCCACAGTTACCAGGGCAGAAAAAACTGAGATTAGGGGTAGGGCGCAAAGGAGAATATATTTATGTTTTATTTGCATAATTACAAATTAATGTTAGAAAGAATACAAAGTCAGGTCCAGGGTAGGGATGAAGAGGTCGCAGATGCCCTCAAGTATTGGAAAGCTCTGGCCTTCTGGCCTTATGGCCTTATGTCTTTTTTCTTTCTTTTTTTTTATTTTTGAGACAGGGTCTGCCTCTGTCGCCCAGGCTGGAGTGCAATGGTACGATCTTGGCTCACTGCAACCTCAAACTCCCCCGCTCAATCGATCCTCCTACCTCAGCCTCCCGAGCAGCTGGGACTACAGGCGCACGTCAGGTGGCCCAGCTAATTTTAGTACTTTTAAAAATTTTTTTGAGACGTTGTCTCGCTTTGTCGCCGAGGCTGGAGTGCAATGGCGGAATCTCGGCTCACTGCAACCTCAGCCTTCTGGGCTCAAGCGATTCTCGTGCCTCAGCCTCCCAAGTAGCTGGGACTACAGGCGCGCGCCACCACGCCCAGCTAATTTTTGTATTTTTTGTAGAGACGAGTTTTCAACATGTTGGCCAGGCTGGTCTCGAATTCCTGACCTCAAGTGACACGCCCGCCTCAGCCTCCCAGAGTGCTGGGATCCCAGGTGGAGCCACCGCGTCGCACCCCTCGGGCCTTCTTCTAACTCGGGTCCCTGGGCCCCCCAGGCTCTCGCTTCCCTCTCCTACGCCGCCCCGCGCCCGCCTCAGGCCTCTCTGGGACCCGCCGGCCTGGCGTCCTGGCCCGCCCGAGCCCCAGGGTCCCTCGGGTCCTAACCTCGGCGGGCAGGCACCTCCTCAGGAAGCCCCGGAGCAGGCTGTCGTTGTACAGGTGGCCCAGGCTGGCGGCCCCCGAGAGAAGGTCGCGTCGGGTCAGTGTGCAGCCAGTGGCTGAGAGGCGGCTGCTGAGGGGCCGGGCGGGCTAGGGGCCGGCTAGCCGCCGCTCGCCCCTGCTTTGCATATTCATGAAGTCTAGCGAGGCCGGTCGCCCCGGCCAGCCGTGAACGGGTCATGAATTATTCATGAGGAAACCTCTGGTCCCGCCCAGAAAGGCCTCGTTGACTATTCACGAGCTGAGGAGCGGGTTTGGGCCGGAAAAGGCCGTTGACCCCAGGTGGGAGGGAAGCGTCGACGAGCTGAGGTGAGGGCTGTTGAGACGCGAGGTCTCGGCCCAGAGAGGGCACTCGGGAGTTGTTAGTTCTCTTTCTGTCAAAAAACATTTTTTTTTTTCTTTTCTTATTACTTAAGGCTTTAAGTTGGATTTGAACGTATCATATTTCGTGAGGGCCTAAAGTACTGTGAAGAGAATCGGGAGGGCAGGGGGCAGAGGAGGAAGGCAAAAGGGAGGCGATTTCCCCCAGAACTGGACAGAGAGCACCCAGGTAGTTTTGAAATTCAGATTTTTCTGGACATGAAATCAAACTTGCTGAGCAAGCAGCAGCCATAATGAGCCGTGATGAGGCTGGCAGGGCAGACGACATCTGTGCCCGACATTGGAGGGGGCCGTGTGTGGTGGAGCTTTGCGGAAGTTTATCTTACCTGGGTCAGATTCTCCCCAGCCATTGAGGTTTTCTGCCAGGATCGATGCCTGGTACAGGCCAAGAGGTGAGAGAGGTGGGGACGAGCCACCCCGCCCCCCTTGACCTCAGCTCCCCTTTCACTTTAGTGAGGATTTGCCAATTAATCCCTATGGACTTTAGTTCCCTAAACAGTTCAGAGAGAGAGAGTCTTGAACCTCAGGATTAGCCAATCGCCAAAATGTGTCCGAGTACGCAGAGCACTGGACAGGCTGTGCAGTACATCGTGTACTCAGCTGGTAGAAATGAGGGGTGGTTCTGGCCCCTAAAGGGGTTTTTAATCTCAGCAGGATCATAATCTAATTTCTCCTCCATTGGACCATCAATCTGTTGAGGTAGGAACAGTATTTTACATCTTGTAATCCTGCATGTTGCCTGGCACACTGTAGTTGCCTCATAGATGTTGAATGAATGAATAATTGAAATAGCATGAAAAAGATATTAAAAAGTCAAAAGAGCATGAACAAATACTCGATTAATATAGTGGAAACCATTTACTCTGAATGAGCACAGGTAGGGGAATTACCAGGGCCAAATAGAATTTGTTAAAATGGTGAATAATTTATTGAAGCAAGCTCTGTTGGAAGGTCTAAGTAATTGGGAGAACTTTGGCAAACCAAGTTCCCTTGCTTAGCCTCACTTTCCTTTTCTTTTTTCTTTTTTTTTGTGAGACGGAGTCAAGCTCTGTGCCAGGCTGGAGTGCAGTGACGCGATCTCAGCTCACTGCAACCTCCACCTCCCAGGTTCAAGCGATTCCTCTGCCTCAGCCTCCCGTGTAGCTGGGACTACAGGTGTGCACCACCACGCCAAGCTAATTTTTTTTTTTTTGTATTTTTAGTAGAGACAGGGTTTCACCATGTTGGCCAGGATCGTCTCGATCTCTTGACCTCGTGATTCTCCCACCTCGGCCTCCCAAAGTGCTGGGATTACAGGTGTGAGCCACTGCACCTGGCCCCTTTTCTTTATAGTTTTATGTTTAGGTTTAAATCCATGATCCATTTTGCATTAATATTTGTATACAGTGTGAGATTTAGGTTAAGGTTCTTTTCATTCTCTCTTCTTCCACCCACCCCCCGGATGTCCTTTTGTTTCAGCACCATTTGCTGAAAAAAAGATTCTTCCTCCACAGAATTGGATCTTCTTTAAATCAAAGGGGTTGGAAGATGTCTGTGCTCCCTTCCAGCTTTAGGAATTTATTGAACCCATTTATGTTAACGTACACTTCTTTTGAGTAAAGCCATTCTTAACCACATGCATGTGTAAGGAAGGTAATACAGTTGCATTTCAGAATCCAGCTATTGGATAGTGTTCACCTGATAGAAAAGGGATTTTCTTGTAAAAAATGGTTTTCAAAGATTGAGAAAGATGGGTAGAGAGCCTTCATAAATCAACTATGATTATATTTGGGAAAATGTAATAAAACTTTGGCTTTTGCTTCACTTGGAATGGTTAAAAAAGTGGTTTAGGCCTTAGTAAACTAAACAGCAGCTGGCTAATCTTTATGTGAATCTTGGACGCACACATAGTAGGGGTAAAATAGGAAGTAATTGTGCCACCATATAAAATAGGGCAATTAAAGGTGTGGTGTGGTATCTCACATGTGTAATCCCAAAACTTTGAGAGGCCAAGAGTTTGAGGCCAGTCTGGGCAACATAGTGAGACCCCCCAACCCCGCCCTCCCAACTCTACAAAAATAAAAAATTTTAAAAAATTAGCAGGGCATGGTGGTACATGCATATAGTCTCAGCTACTTGGAAGGCTGAGATAGGAGGATCACTTGAGCCCAGAAGTTTGAGGTTGCAATGAGCTGTGATTATGCCACTGTACTCCAGCCTAGGTGACAGATCATGCCACTGTACTTTACTCTGTCTCAAAAAAAAAAAAAGAAAAGAAAAGAAAATGAGTACACAACAACAACAAAAAAGGGTAATTGAGATATAGGTCCAGAGGTAAGCCTAGAGTGAATATTTACCAGAAAGAGCACAGAAATATTGACTCTTTCTCAAGAAGATCATAATCCTTGTCACAAAGTAGACGTATCAAATATAAGAGTGAGGGTCAGTTGTAGTGGCTCACACTTATAATCCCAGCACTTTGGGAGGCTAAGGAAGGAGTATTACTTGAGCCCAGAAGTTCAAAACCAGCCTGGGCAACATAGTGAGACCTCATCTCTACCAAAAATAAAATTTACTGAGTGTGGTGGCACATTGCCTCTAGTACCAGCTACTTAGGAGGCTGAGGTGGGAGGATCGCTTGAGCCCAGGAGGTCGAGGTTGCAGTGAGCCAAGATTGCGCCACTGCATTCCTGCCTGGGTAAACAGAGTAAGACCTTGTCTCAAAAACAGAAGAGGGAATGGTATTGATGCACTGTGAAGTTTCAAATATGTGTGGATCTAATTTGCAAACAAATACATAAGAGAATGACATTTCAAAGTTAGCTTTCAGTTCTTAAAATCCATAGTTATGAAATCTCTTCTAGGTTTTTAGATAATGAGCCTGAACAAAGGGATAACACATACAAAAAATCAGACCTATTCTCTGAGAATGCATGCTCTCTAGAGTCAAACCTTCTGTCAACTTGTGAGCTTTCAAAATTAAGCAGGGTTTGTACTTAAATAGAAGACCTCCACAAACCACCTGCTCAAAGGGAAAACAGTAGCAACAGAATAATTAGAGGCTGAAAGGAGTCTGGCTTTTTTTTTTTTTTTTTTTTTTTTATGAGGTGGAATTTCACTCTTGTTGCCCAGGCTGGAGTGCAATGGTGCAATCTCGGCTCACTGCAACCTCCACCTCCCGGGTTCAAGTGATTCTCCTGCCTCAGCCTCCCAAGTAGCTGGGATTACAGGCACCCACCACCATGCCCAGTTTTAGTAGAGACAAAGTTTCACCATGTGTTTTGAAAAAATAATTTAGATCTTTTTGCCTTCCTGAGGCAAGCTCATGCTAGAACACTAGAAAGAGACCCTCCTATGTTTAGAAATAAGCAGGCAAGCCAAAGAACTAGGGAGGCCCTGGTAGTGCATCATATTAGATAGAATGAAAGCAAAGGAGAATTTCATTTTGGAGAGTCAGTCTGGAAAAACTTTTAAATTGTGAGCCAGACTTGTTGAGTTTTAGTCTCAGTTCTGTTACTGTCTGACTGACCCTGGGTAAGTCTAGATTTTGAATTCCCTGTCTACAAAATTAGATATTTGGACTAAATGACTGTCTTAGTCCAGTTTATACTGCTGTAACAATACCTGAGACTGGGTAATGTAAAAAGAGCAGACATGTATTGCCTTATGATTCTGGAGGCTGAGAAGTCCAAGAACAAGGATATGTATCTTGTAAGGACCTTCTTGCTGTGTCATAACATGGAGGAAGGCATCACCTGGTAAGATAGAGAGCAAGGAGAGAGAGAGTGAGTGTGCCAAACTTGCTTTTATAACAAATCCACTTTCTTGATAATGAACCTGCTCCTGGGGTAACAATATTAATCCATTCATGAAGGCACCTAATCACCTCTTAAAGGCCCCAACTCTCAACACTTGCATTGAGGATTAAGCTTCCAAAATATGAACTTTGGGATACACATTCAAACCATAGCAATGATATTTAAAGTTTCTTCTACCTTTAAAATTTTGTGGTATTTTTCTAGACTCTTAAATTATTCCTTGTTCCTATAGTTCTTCTCTGTTGACTTAGCAAATATTTAGTTAGTTAAGTTAGGTTTTTAATTTTTTTAATTTTTACTTATTTTATTTATTTATTTTTTAAGTAGAGACGGGGCTTCACCATGTTGGCCAGGCTGGTCTTGAACTCCTGACCTCAAGTGATCCACCCCACCGTGACCTCCCAAAATACTGAGATTACAGGTGTGAGCCACCATGCTCAGCCTCAGCAAATATTTATTGAGTACCTATTTAATTCCAGTACTGTGATGATGCTGAGAGTTCAAGAATGAGCTAAACGGCCGGGCGCGGTGGCTCACGCCTGTAATCCCAGCACTTCGGGAGGCCGAGGCGGGTGGATCACAAGGTCAGGAGATCGAGACCATCCTCACTAACATGGTGAAACCCCGTCTCTACTAAAAATAAAAAAATTAGCCGAGCATGGTGGCGGGTGCCTGTAGTCCCAGCTACTCGGGAGGCTGAGGCAGGAGGATGGCATGAACCCAGGAGGCAGAGCTTGCAGTGAGCCAAGATTGTGCCACTGCACTCCAGCCTGGGCAACAGAGCCAGACTCCATCTCAAAAAAAGAAAAAATGAGCTAAACAAGACACAAAAGATCACATATTGTATGGTTTCATTTATATGTAATGTTCAGAATAGGCAATTTCATAAAGATGAAAGGTAGGTTAGTGGTTTTCAGCGGCTGGGGAAAGGAGAGAATAGGAGTGACTGCTAATGGGCATGGGATTTCTTTTAGGGGTGATGAAAATGTTCTGGAATTAGACAGTGTTTGCATTATTTTGTGAATACACTAAATTGATGGTTTATACTATATTAAACAGATGGTTGCAGAATTTTGTGAATATACTAAAACCCACTGAATTATACCTATTAAAAAAACTCTAAAGGCTGGGTGCAGTGGCTCATGCCTGTAATCCCAGCACTTTGGGAGGCCAAGGTGGGCAGATCACTTGAGGTCAGGAGTTCTAGACCAGCCCGGCCAACATGGCTAAACCCCATCTCTACTAAAAATACAAAAATTAGCTGGATGTGGTGGCACACACCTGTAATCCCAGCTACTCAGGATGCTGAGGCAGGAGAATGGCTTGAACCCTGGAAACAGAGGTTGCAGTGAGCTGAGATTATACCACTGTACTTCACCTGGGTGATACAGTGAGAGTCCTTTTCAATAAATAAATAAATAAATAAAACTTTAAAATATAAAGAATCAGCTAGACTGACACAATAGCTAGACACAATTTTGCTCTCATGTTAGCTCACAGTAGGTCAGGGGATACTTAAAGACAACTATGATACAGTATATATTGCAAAGGGCACATAACCCAGACTTCATAATAGTGGTAGTGGGAATTAGAAAGTCATTCCTTAAGGAAATTTTACTAAGCCATATGATATGGTTTGGATTTGTGTCTCCACCCAAATCTCATGTCAAATTGTAATCCCCAGTGTTGGAGGAGGGCCCTGGTGGGAGTTGACTGGATCATGGGGGCAGATTTCCCACTTGCTGTTCTCATAATCATGAGTTCTCATGAGATCTGGTTGTTTAAAAGTGTGTAGCACCTCCCCTTTCCCCTCTCTTCCTCCTTCTCTGGCTGTGTAAAACGTGCCTCCTTCCCCTTCTCCTTCTGCCATGGTTGTAAGTTTCCTGAGGTCTCCCCAGCTCTGCCTCCTGTATAGCCTAAATAACTGTAAGTCAATTAAACACCTTTCTTTATAAATTACCCAGTCTTAGGTAGTTCTTTATAGCAATGCAAGAATGGACTAATACATCATATCTAGGAGATGAGTAGGAATTGGGAATGGAGGAGGATGTTTCAGGCAGAAGGAATATTGCAAAATCCTGAGAGCTAGAAGGAATATAGTCCTTTGGGGTAAAGAAGGTAAGAATGGCTGGTAAATAAAAGTATAAGGGAAAACACAGCTGAGGCTAGGGAGGCATGAGTCAAATCTTGAAGCCATGGTAAGAGTTTTAGATTTTATCCTGAGAGTAGTGGGGAGCCATTGAAGTATTTCAATCTGGGAAAATGCATAGTCGAGTTTGTAATTTAAAAACTCTGGCTGCAATATACAGAACAGACTGGAGAAGGAGAATACCAGTGACAGGAAATTGGTGGTTGCAGCAGTACAGGCAAAAGATGAGACTGGTTGATCTAAAGTAGAGATGACAGCAACATGGCTAAAGTGAGGCGTTGGACACACACACACACACACACACATATATATATATATAGGCAGGGTGACAGGGTTTCACTCTTGTTGCCCAGGCTGGAGTGCAATGGCGTGATCTTGGCTTGCTGCAACCTCCACCTACTGGGTTCAAGCGATTCTCCAGTCTCAGCCTCCCAAGTAGCTGAGATTACAGGCATGTGCCACTACGCCCAGCTAATTTTATATTTTTAGTAAAGATGGGGTTTCTCCATGTTGGTCAGGCATGTGCCACCACACCCAGCTAATTTTGTATTTTTAGTAGAGATGGGGTTTCTCCATGTTGGTCAGGCTGGTCTTGAACTCCTGACCTCAGGTGATCCACCCACCTCAGCCTCCCAAAGTCCTGGGATTACAGGCGGGAGCCATTGCGCCTGGCCTACATTTGAGAAATATTAAGGTGATGGAACATGGGAACGAGGAAGGGATTAAGGTTGAGTCACAGATTTTGTGCTTGAGCAACTAGGTATGTGATGATGTCATTCACTGAGTGAGGGAACAGAAGTAAGTTTTTGGGGAAAATAATTCACATTCGAATGTGTTGAGAACATCAAGGTGGAACAGTCTTATGATCAGTTAGAGGAACAAGTCAGCAACTTCTGAGAGAGACCTGGGCTGGGGATACACACATAAGAATCAATAGGATAGAAATTATACTTGAAACAATGGGAGTGTATTTGTTCATCCAGGGAGTGTGTGGTAGAAGTAAAAAAGAAGAGCTCTGTTTTAGTCCATTGTTGCATTGCTATAAAGAAATTCCTGAGACTGGGTAATTTATAAAGAAAAGAGGTTTAATTGGCTCACAGTTCCACAGGCTGTACAGAAAGCATGGTAGCATCTGCCTGACTTTTGAGGAGGCCTCAGGAAACTTAAAATTATGGCAGAAGACAAAGGAGAAGCAGGCACATCTTACATGGCCAAAGCAGGAGAGAGAGAGAGAGAGAGAGAGAGAAAAGGTTCTACACACCTTTAAATAACCAGATCTTGCAATAACTCACTCACTTACTATTGCAAGAACTGCACTGAGGGTATAGTGCTAAACCATTCATGAGAAACTGCCCAGATGATCCAGCCATCTCCTACTGTGCCTGGCCATGCCAGCTGCTAGGTAGCTGAGTCAGAATTTGAACTTAGGTTCCTTAACTCTAAAGGCTCTTTCTACTAGATGATACTGCTAGTTATTTCTCCCTCTCTCTCTCTCTCTCTCTCTCTATATATATATATATATATATATATGTATGTATAAAATTTAATTTTACTTTTATAAATGTTAATTCCTAAGGAATTTACCAAATGCTAATATTAACTAGCTTGAATCCTTTCTCAAAAGCAAGTGTCCTGAATGCCTCAGAGTTTTCAATGGTAATATTAATTTAATCTAGGCCATCCATACAATGCAAAAATATGTGTAGTAATGCATTGTGTTCTAATTGGCTGATGCTATTTTCAGAGCTTGATTCCCTAGAAATGACATCAGAATGTCTATGATCATAGAGAAATTTAAAAAACCCCGCTAATATAGAAAACTATTTAAAAATCATGATTTCTCTTATTTATTGTGTCTAAGGCTAATAACTACCCCAGTAGTGGGTAGTGTATTATGGTTTAATCGGCTGGTACTAGATCTTAAACTCGTAGAGCTACTTTGTTTCCCATTTTATTTTTTGAAATTTAAGGGGGACAACTGATGTGTTGAGTTAGATATGAAGGTTATACTCTGAAATCAAGTAAAGATAGCTTGGAATCTTTAAGGGTTAAAGAACTATTAGGTGGTTTTCAGTCTCATATATAAAATATTGTAAAAGAGTGTCCCCTAGTGCTCCTCTGAAGAAGTAATTTGAAAGAAATTAAATATTACCACCTGTTTATAATCTCTATTACCACCTTGTGGCAGTGTTCGCAAATAATTCTGCCTTCTTGGGAACATCTTCAAGAATCTTGCATTAATGGATACACAAAAACCGGTCACAGGCTATCCTTGGTAATCCAGAATGGAATATCTTTAAAGAAGTTATTTTACAAGTATTTTGGACAGAACTTCATAAAACCTTGAAAAGAAGCCCCAGTTGAAATTAAATTAAGACTTTGTAAAGAAAAGGGAAAATTTGCTGCTGCTGCTTCTTTTTTTTTTGAGATGGAGTCTGGCTCTGTCGGCCAGGCTGGAGTGCAGTGGCGCAATCTTGGCTCACTGCAAGCTCCATCTCCCAGGTTCATGCCGTTCTCCTGCCTCAGCCTCCTGAGTAGCTGGGACTATAGGCGCCTGCCACCACACCTGTCTAATTTTTGTGCTTTTAGTAGAGACAGGATTTCCCCATGTTGGCCAGGATGGTCTTGATCTCCTGACTTCGTGATCCACTCACCTTGGCCTCCCAAAGTCCTGGGATTACAGGCATGAGCCACCATGCCCAGCTGCTTCTTTTTTATATTAACAAAACAATAAGGGTGAAAACTAGATGTATTTTAAATATTAACTTTTTTATTGTGGTAAACTGTAATATGAAACTCAACACCTCACCTTTTCTAAGTGTACAACTCAGTGACACTAAGCACATTTGCAATGTTGTGCAACCATTATCACTATCCGTTTCTAAAACCTTTTCATCATCCTGAACAGAAACTCTATATCTATTAAACTCCTTATTCCTTCTACCCCACCAGCACCTGGTAACCTCTAGTCTACTTTCTGTCTCTATGAATTTGCCTACTCTAGGTACCTCATATAAGTGGGATCATATAATATTTGTCCTTTTATGTCTGGCTTTTCACTTAGCATAATGTTTTCAAGATTTATTCACATTGTTGCATGTATCAGAACTTCATTCCTTTTTAAGATTGAATAGGGGTCGGGTGTGGTGGCTCATGCCTGTAATCCCAGCACACTGGGAGGATGAGGCGGGTGGATTGCCTGAACCTAGGAATTCAAGACCAGCCTGGGAAACATGACAAAACCCCATCTCTACATAAAATACAAAAATTAGCCAGGTGTGGTGGCAAGTGCTTGTAGTCCCAGCTACTCGAGAGGCTGAGGTGGGAGAATCACTTGAGCCTGGGAGCCGGAGTTTGCAGTGAGCTGAGATCACGCCATTGCACTCTACCCTGGGTGACAGAAGGAGACCCCATCTCAAAAACAAAACAAAACAAAACAAACAAAACAATTAAGTAATATTCCATTGTAAATACCACATTTTGTTTATCCATTCATCTTTTAATAGACATTCAAATTGTTTCCATCTTTTGGCTAATGTGAATTATGTGGCTATGAGCATTGGTGTTCAAGTATCTGTTTGAGTCCCTGGTTTCAATTCTTTTGAATATATACCTAGAGATGGAAATGCTGGATAGTATGGTAATTCTGTTTAACTTCTTGAGGAATGCCATTGCTATTTTCCACAATGGCTGCACCATTTTCATTCCCACCAGCAATGCATAAGGGTTTTAATTTCTCCACATCCTTACCAACTTACTATTTTCCATTTTTGAATAATCATTTATAAAATTTTTAATTGGCACACAGTAATTGTACATATTTATGGGGTACAGAATGATATTTTGTTACATGTATACAATATGTAATGGTCAAGTCAAAGCATATCCATCAGTTCAAACATTTATCATTCTTTGTGTTGAATTATTTTAAAATATACAATAAATTATTGTTAACTGTGGTCACTCAACAGTGCTATAGAACAATATAATTTATTCTCCTATCTAGCTGTAATTTTATATCCATTAACTAACTTCTCCCTATCCAACCTCCTCCCTGCTGCCCTTCCTAGCTTCTAATAACTACTTCTGAGAGCTCATCTGTTTTAGCTCCCAGGTGAGTGAGAACACATGGTATTTATCTTTCTGTACCTGACTTATTTCACTTAAAATTATGTCATCTAGGTTAATCTCTGTTGCTGTGAATGACAGATTTTCATGCTTTTTTAAATGGCTGAATAATATTCCATTGTGTATATATACACTTTACTTCCTTTCTTTCTCTCTTTCTCTCTCTCTTTCTTTCTTTCTTTTTTTTTTTTTTTTGACAGAGTCTTGCTCTGTTGCCCAGGCTGGAGTACAGTGGTGCAGTCATGGCTCACTGCAGCCTTGAACTCCTGGGCTCAAGTAGTCCACCTTAGCTTCCCAAGTAGCTGGGACTATAGGTGTGTGCCACCACACCTAGCTAATTTTTGTATTTTTTGTACAGACAGGGTTTCACCATGTTGCCTAGGCTGGTCTTGAACTCCTGGGCTCAAACAACCTGCCAGCCTCAACCTCCCAAAGTGCTGGGATTACAGACATGAGCTGCCACCCCGGCCTATATTTTATTCATGCATTCATCTGTTGATGGACACTTAGGTTGATTCCATATCTTGGCTATTGTGAATAGTGCTGCAATGAACATGGAGGTATAGATATCTCTTCCATACACTGATTTCTTTCCTTTGGATAAATACCCAATAGTAGGATTGCTGGATTATATGGTATTTCTATTTTAAGATTTTTGAGGACCTTCCATACTGTTTTCCATAATGCTTGTACTAATTTACATTCCTACCAACAGTGTATAAGAATTTTCTTTTCTCTGCATCATTGCCAGCGTTCGTTATTTTTTGTTATTTTATTTTATTTTATTTCATTTCATTTTTTGAGATGGAGTCTTGCTCTGTTGCCCAGGCTGGAGTGCAGTGACAAGATCTTGGCTAACTGCAACCTCCACCTCCCGGGTTCAAGTGATTCTCCTGCCTCAGCCTCTCAAGAAGCTGGGACTACAGGTGCATGCCACCACACCTGGCTAATTTTTTTTTTTTTTTTTTTTTTTAAGTAAAGACAGGATTTCACCAGACTGGTCTCAAACTCTTGACCTCAGGTGATCTACCCACCTCGGCCTCCCAAAGTGCTCGGATTACAGGTGTGAGCCACCTCACCTGGCCATTTTTTGTCCTTTTAATAATAGCCATTCTAACTGTGGGGAGGTGATAACTCATTGTGGTTTCAATTTGTATTTCCCTGATGATTAATCATGTTGAGCATTTTTTCATATACTTATTAGCCATTTGTATGCCTTATTTTGAGAAATGTCTATTCAGATCCTTTGCTTTTTTTTTTTTTTTTTTGGCTTTTGAGTTGCTTGCACTTCTTGTATATTCTGGATATTAATTCTTTCTTGGATGAATAGTTTGCAAATGTTTTCTCCCATTCTACAGGCTGTCTCTTCACTCTGTTGGTTATTTACTTTGCTGTGTAGAAACTTTTTAGTTTGATATAATCTCATTTGTGTATTTTTGGTTTTGTTACCTGTGCATTTGAAGTCTTACCCCTAAAATCTTTACCCAGACCAATGTCCTGAAGCATTTTTCCTGTGTTCTATAATTTTGAGTCTTACATTTAAGTGTTTAACATATTTTGAGTTTATTTTTGTATATGGTGAGAGACAGGGGTCTCTCATTCTTCTGCTGTGGATATCCAGTTTCTCCAGAACCATTTTTTGACAAGTGTATCTTTTCCCCAATGTATGTTCTTGGTGTCTTTTTCAAAAATCAGCTGGTTGTAAATAGGCAGATTTATTTCTGGGTTCTCTATTCTGTTCCATTGGTCTATGTATCTCTTTTTATACCAGTGCCATGCTGTTTTGGTTACTATAGCTTTGTAGTATATTTTAAAGCCAGGTAATGTGATGCCTCCAACTTTGTTCTTTTTGCTCAGAATTACTTTAGCTGTTCAGAGTCTTTTGTGGTTCCATAGGAATTTTAGGATTTTTTTTCCATTTCTATGAAGAGTGTAATTGGTATTTTGACAGGGATTGCATTTGAATCTGTAGATTGTTTTGGGTAATTAATATGATCATTTTAGCAATATTAATTCTTCTAATCAATGAATATGGGATGCCTTTCCATCTTTTTGTGTTCTGTTCAATTTCTTTCATCAGTGTTTTGTAGTTTCACTGTAGCAACCTTTCACTTTCTTAAATTTATTGCTAGCTAATTTTTTTGGTAGGTATTGTAAATGAGATTTATCTCTTGATTTCTTTTTCAACTAGTTGGATGAATAACTATTTTAATGGGTATGAACTATAAACATTAACTTTTGAGTTGAATTTGCAAATATGTTACAACTGAAGTTAATTCAAGAAATGTTTTTGAGCCTTTGCTATATTGTTACACTCTGAGGGAATAACAAGGATTAATAATATATATTGAGTCTCTAGGTGATTTACAATGTATTTTCTCCTCCAAATATATTTGTGAACAAGTAAATAATCTTATAATTTTCATTGAGTGGGTGGAAAAATTCGTCCAGAGACCTTATGCCAAAATTATAGATAAAAATGTTTATTAAACTTATTTCCCAATGAATATGTTCAAATTTTAATTATATGGTTCTCCTTTGGAAAATTAACAATAGATACTTTTTTCAACTCAAATTCATTTCATCGTTTAGATAGGGCCTGATAGAATTATCTTAGCATTCATTCTTCCTTTGCTCTTCAAAATGTAGCTTGGTAAATTTCTCTCTGAACTGAACAATCTGGAAAACAGTTTATACTTAACAGTCTTTGATTTTAATTTTTTGTTTGCTTTTAGACTTTTTCAGTTTCATTTTTGGGCAGAGTAAGACAGGAAGCATTATATTTGGCAAGGTCTCTAATTATTTAATTATTTTTTAATAGGTTGGACTTGTTGAAATAATCCTGATACATTCCTACAATGGCCACTGCTCAACTTTCTCACTGCATCACAATACACAAGGCATCTAAGGTATTTGTTAAGAATTAAAAGAAAATCAATGACCATTTAGTGAGTTAGTTCAGAATTATGATTTTAATCTTTTGTGTGTGTGTTTTTAAGCAGCAGTTTTATCAGTTAATTGGCACATAATATTCTGGGAGAGTATGTGTTCATTTTAACTGCCTAATAGACCAAGGACCAGAAAATTAAAATAAATTTCTACAAAGTTACTTACTGGGTGCTTGTTTCATGTTTATACAATATGTTTAGATCTTCTAGAGTAAAAGAAATCAGAAACAAAAAGATGTTTAAAGAGAATGGTTCTTGGTTAGACATTCACTTCCTAAAGTGTTAGGAAACTTGTGTTGCACACCATGGTGTAATTATAAGAACAGAGGGGGAGAGCACTGAGAGAAACTTGGATGCTAGGAGGTCTAGGGGAGCATCCCAGGGCCAGGCATATAGTTTAGTTTGTCCCATGACATTCATTAATGCACCATTTGTTTATTCATTGAGACTCAATATTATGTAATATAATATTCATTATACTGTGTAATTCGCTGATAAAATAC
Organism: Pongo abelii; assembly: GCF_028885655.2. NCBI lineage: Eukaryota > Metazoa > Chordata > Mammalia > Primates > Hominidae > Pongo > Pongo abelii. The sequence continues at coordinate 36,532,133 of NC_085929.1, forward strand.
AAAAATATGATCTTCATCTTCCAAAAGTTTATAATCTGGTTAGGAGTTAAGTCAATATACAAACCGATATATGATTTATATATATGTGAAAAAGAGTAAGACAATGCAAATTATAGGAATTTATTTAGAGATTTCATGTGGACTGGAATGGTTTGTATATTCCTCATGAAAGAGGTAAGACTGAGGGTGGACAGACCTTGAATGATGAAGATAATTTGCATAGAGGGGAGAGAATTCCTTGAGGAAAACCTAGCATATGCCTTGGCTCAGAATAAGAAATAAGATGGGCTGATTACAAAATTAGCTGACTGGCTTTGGGCTGCCTTGCAGTAAAATGCATGGTAAAAGCATTGCACTGTCTTTTCCTATACCATCTCTCTCTTTTTCTGGGGATCCAGGATCAAGTATAAAAATGAGACCCTTAATTTTGGGGATCTGTTTATACATTCCAGCTGTGCCTGTTTATTAGGCCCTAGAAACTACATGCTTTCCTGGGCCTGTTCTTCCAAGGGCTCCACCCTGAAGCCAGTAATCCAATTAAGAAACTTAAAAACTGGCAGACGAAAAATCTTACAACTACTGGATCTTCTTCTGTCTGTGTATTTATATGTGTTGCATGTATGGTGTTTACATAAAAGAGTGTTAATTAATTGGCTTAAAGAAAAATAAGCACTTAAATCAAATATTTTGTCAGAAAAATTAAAACTTTAGTGCCTTTTAGTTTACATGACTTTAATAATCTTTGGAAAATAAAGATTATTGGTAAAATAAAAATATCTTCAAAATTTAGACACTTGATCTAGGTCAGATATTAGGTTTGCTAAAGGCTTTAATGTCATAAACTGCTTCTTTGACTTTTAAAAATTGTTCAGCTTACCTGCTTTGGAGCCATTAGAGTCTAGGTAAAGCCTAGGGACATGTGGATTTAGCCATGTCCCCTGGTTATGCTGGGAAAAGTCAGACTTTATCTGCACTCTGCCTTCAAAGATTATATTAACTGGTAATAGGTATTATCCTTGTAGTATGAATGAAGAGTGATACAGAATGTAAGCCACACGAGGGAGAAGATTTTTATATGTTTTGCTCACTACTATGTCTCAGAACCTAAAACAGTACCTAGAATGAAATAAGATTAAATACATATTTGGATTAAGATTTTAATACTTTGGAAATGGGAAAAAGAGCATGCCTGGCTGAAAGAACTGCATAAGACAACACTTTCCAAACTTATTTGACCAGCAAACACTTAACATTTTTACTGAGAGTATATATTCTTATAATGCATAGGTGTACAACTAAATGAATTTTTACAAACTTAACACATTGTTATAAGCCAGAAGCCAGATCAGAAACCAGAACACTACCAGCACTCCCTCTCATGCTGTCTTCTAGTTATTATTACCTCTCCCCACCAAGAGAAACCACCATCCTGACATCTAACAGCATAGATTAGTTTCACCTGCTATTGTACTTTATATAAATGAAATCATACACTAATACTCATTTGTATTCTGGTTTCTTTTGCTCAGCATTGTGTATGAGAGTCATCTATATTACTCAGTATAGTTATAGATCATTCATTCTCATTGCTATATAGTATTCCATTGGGGGCGTATACCACAGTTTTATTTATTCTACTGTTGATGAGCATTTGGGTGGTTTCCAGCATAGGTCTATTACAAATAATGCTTTTCTGGATACTCTAATACATGTCCTATAGTGAACATATAAGCATATGTGTTGGATGTATACCTATGAGTAAAATATGGGTCATAGAATATGTGTATATTTAGCTTTATTATATACTGCCAAGCATTTTTCCAAAGAGGTTGTACCCATTTACACTCCCACAAGCAGTGTTTAGGAGTTTTTATTATTCTACATCCTTTTTAAAACTTTTAGCCATTTTGGTGGGTGTGTAGTATTCTCTCATTGTGATTTTTTTTTTTTTTGACAATCTCACTCTGTCACCCAGGCTGGAGTGGTGCAACCTTGGCTCACTGTGATCTCTGCCTCCCGGGTTCAAGTGTTTCTCCTGCCTCAACCTCCCAAGTAGCTGGGATTACAGGCGCCTTTTACCACACCTGGCTAATTTTTGTATTTTTAGTAGAGACGGGGGTTTCACCAAGTTGGCCAGGCTGGTCTTGAACTCCTGACCTCAAGTGATCCGCCCACCCCAGCCTCCCAAAGTGCTGGGATTGCAGGTGTGAGCCACCACCCCTGGCCTCCTTGTGATTTTAATGCTCACTTCCCTGATAAAGTTTAAACACTTTTTCATTTGTTTATTGGTCATTTGGATATGCTCTTTTATAGTCTATTTTCACACAATTAGACACTTTTCTATTTGATTGTCTTTCTTAAAGAATTTTAGGAGTTCTTTATACATTCTGGATATGAGTCCTTTGTAAGACCTATGCTCTTAATAGTATATTAATGAATGAAGTTCTAAAGTTTAATATAGTCTGATTTTTAATGTTTAGAAAATACTTTAAAATTATAATGTATTGACACAACACCAGCTGGAATTCATGAGACATATTTTGTGCTTGGCTTAAAGAAAACAGCAAAAAGCAGCCTCACAGAATAATTATGACAAACAGATCAAATTTTTGTTTTTATGTTAATACATAAACACAGTAAACATTGTGTATACAATAAACATAGTATGTCAAACATACATTGAAATGATAATTTGAGATACCGGCACAACCTATCCATCAGCAAATATTCTATATGCAAGATGACTCTTGGTAGACACTCCTTACATACTGAAGCAAAAGTCACAAATTCGTATATCAGTCGCTCTCTTATCACATTCCTTTTATGGCACACTATTTCTTAAGGAAGACTATCTAATCATTTAAGAACAATGATTTAAGTTTGTTTACTATGTTATATATATATACACACATAAAATTTAGCAGGAAGCTATTCCTAGTATTGATACTTTTTATAGAACACTATGTGACATCTTACAGAAGCTTTGTGTTCCTCGGAGCTCTGGCTTAAGCAAAGCACAAAAGTATGGAAAAACATGGCAGTAGAATAGTAGATGAATAGCCACAATTCCACATAGCTAGACAGTAGAGTGCATGGGAGAGAATAAGGGAGTGTGGGCAGGGAGGAAGGGGTGCAAGATGAGGCAGGACAGCTAAACAAGAATAAGATTTTGACAGTTCTCAAATCCCACTCTAAGGTACTTAAACTCTATCCTGGATGAACACTGGCAGTATCGTGATAAGAGTTCTGTCCTTGAAAATTAATTCTGATGGCAATATGGAAGACAGGTTGAATAAAAGAATTGTTAGCAAAGAGATAAGGGGCTACTGCAGTAATCAAGGACAGAATTGAATATGTCCTCAGTCAAGCCAGTGGCAGTGAGAAAGGAGAAAATGGATTTGAGAACTCTTTTAGAGAGAATTAATAGAATTTAGTGGGGTACGAGGGAGAGAGAAGACAAAGATGAAGCTGCTTCTAGCCTGGATGACTGGAGTAGTGCTGATTCACTAGTCTGAGAATGAGACTTGGGATCAGGTTTTAGCCAGGGGTGGCAGAGATAAACTGAGTTTAAGGGATCTACGAAGTGGTTTAGGTGCAGATGTTCAGGAAATAAAAATATAGAACAGGGACTCAGAACAGAAATAGGGACCTGAATTCCTTTCTGTATAGGCTGTAGCTGAAGCTATGAAACTAGATGAGATTATTCAAGAAGACAGCTATAAAAGAGAAAAAGCCTGAAGACAGAATCCTGGTGGATAACCAATATTTAAAGAGCAGAACAACTGGAAAAAATAAAAGAGACTGAGACAGATATGTACGGATAGGTGAAAAAACAAAATAGTGTTATGGCACTTTGGAGAGGAAAAGAGAGTATGTGGGTAACAGTGTCAGATAATGTAAAGAAGTTACATATTATGAGGAATGAGAAGAGGTCAACTATAGGATTGTACTTGGTGACTTTGGAGAGAATAGTGTAGAAAGGAAAGGAGGAAAATCCAGATTGCAGTGGGGTCCGAGGAGTGTATGAGAGGAAAGAAGATTATATAATCATAGTAAAACTCCAGTTTCATGGATCATTATGAAATAAATTGTTTTAGTCTTGAATTACTTGGGTAATTGTTTCTGCCTTTCTGCTCTGCCTTGCCTATGAAGATCTAATTTAATGTAATATTCAAAGCGCTGTTTCTTTTTGATTACCTTCAAAGATATAAAATTTGAAGTCCTGAGAAATCTTTTCATCATATCTATGGTAATGATGTGCTAAACTGAATATATTAAAGAATACTAATCTTTTTTCACCTCCATTGTTTTTCCAGGAAACAGTTTTCCCATCCCAAATCACTAATGAGCATGAGTCACTGAAAATGGTGAAGAAACTTTTTGCTACTTCCATCTCATGTATAACATACCTAAGGGGCCTGTTTCCAGAGAGCTCTTATGGAGAACGCCATTTGGATGGTAAAGTTAAACTAACTAGTCTCTTTGGCTGTTGTAGCCCCTTTCTCTATTTAGCAGGAATAAACCTTTCACATCTCACAAAGTGTGCTAATTCCAACTTAAGAGCCTGTTCTTCAAGACCAATTTGCTAATCCATTTTCCATTTTAATTTTACTGTGTGTAGAGATTTTACTTATAGGAATTACTAGTTCCTGGCTAGACGCCAGGTGACAGATGGAAGAAAAAAGAAATCTGTTTGGACAAGTCCAGTATAAAAGCAACAGCTAGATCAAAATCTATTTGAATGCTGTAGATTTCCACTATTTTGTGCCTCAATTGAATTTATTCTTTAAGGTACACTTTGGCATTGAGGAAGTTCAAAGGAACCAGGTGAAAAACTTTTCTCCCTGTTAACATATATAAAAATACTGGGAAAAAAAAAGCCAAACTCACTTGTTGATTAACATGCATATTAAGATAATTATTATTCTAATCAGTTCTGGCCTTTTTCTCAATTGCCAGGTCTTCTACTTTCATTCCTTTTGTTTCAGTGCTCTTAAACTTATCATCTCATTGCCTTATATTACAAGCTGTTTCTGGCCCCTTTTTTTTCTTCTCTTATAAAAGCAAGTACCAGCCAGGCATGGTGGCTCATGCCTGTAATCCCAACACTTTGGGAGGCCGAGGTGAGTGGATCACCTGAGGTCAGGAGTTCAACACCAGCCTGGACAACATGGTGAAACACTGTCTCCACTAAAAATACAAAAATTAGTTGGGCATTATGCTGGGCGCCTGTAATCCCAGCTACTTGGGAGGCTGAGGCAGGAGAATCACTTGAACCCAGGAGACAGACATTGCAATGAGCCAAGATTGTGCCATTGCACTCCAGCCTGGGTGACAAGAGCAACACTTCATCTCAAAAAAACAAAAAACAAAAACCCAAGTACCTAGGACTCAAAAAGTTTTCAAAATCTTATTTGTTTAAAAAGCTGGATTGTGTATCGTGAAAATGGCCATACTGCCCAAAGTAAATTATAGATTCAATGTTATTCTCATCAAGCTACCATTGACTTTCTTCACAGAATTAGAAAAAACTACTTTAAATTTCATATGGAACCAAAAAGGAGCCCATATAGCCAAGACAATCCTAAGCAAAAAGAACAAAGCTGGAGGCATCATGCTACCTGACTTCAAACTATGCTACAAGGCTACAGTAACCAAAACAGCATGGTACTGCTACCAAAATAGATATATAGACCAATGGAACAGAACAGAGGCCTCAGAAATAACATCACACATCTACAACCATGTGATCTTTGAGAAACCTGACAAAAACAAGCATTGAGTAAAGGATTCCCTATTTAATAAATGGTGCTGGGAAAATTGGCTAGCCATACGCAGAAAACTGAAACTGGACCCCTTCCTTATACCTTATACAAAAATTAATTCAAGATGGATTAAAGACTTAAATGTAATACCTAAAACCATAAAAACCCTAGAAGAAAACCTAGGCAGTACCATTCAGGACATAGGCATGGGCAAAGACTTCATGACTAAAGCACCAAAAGCAATTGCAGCAAAAGCCAAAATAGACAAATGGGATCTAATTAAACTAAAGAGCTTCTGCACAGCAAAAGAAATTGTCATCAGAGTGAACAGGAAACATACAGAATGGGAGAAAATGTTTCCAATCTATCCATCTGACAAAGGTTTGATATCCAGAATCTACAAGGAACTTAAATTTACAAGAAAAAAAACAACCCCATCAAAAAGTGGGCAAAGGATATGAACAGACACTTCTCAAAAGAAGACATTTATGCAGCCAACAAACATATGAAAAAAAGCTCATCATCACTGGTCGTTAGAGAAATGCAAATCAAAACCACAATGAGATACCATCTCATGCCAGTTAGAACGGAAATCACTAAAAAGTCAGGAAACAACAGATGCTGGAGAGAATGTAGAGAAATAGGAATGCTTTTACACTGTTGGTGGGAGTGTAAATTAGTTCAACCATTGTGGAAGACAGTGTGGCAATTCCTCAAGGATATAGAACCAGAAATACCATTTGACCAAGCAATCCCATTACTGGGTATATACCCAAAGGATTATAAATCATTCTATTATAAAGACACATGCACACATAAGTTTATTGCAGCACTATTTACAATAGCAAAGACTTGGAACCTTCTCAAATGCCCATCAATGATAGACTGGATAAAGAAAATGTGGCACATATACATCATGGAAAACTATGCAGCCATGAAAAAGAATTAGTTCATGTCCTTTGTAGGAACATGGATGATGCTGGAAACCATCATTCTCAGCAAACTAACACAGGAACAGAAAACCAAACACTGCATGTTCTCACTCATAAGTGGGAGTTGAACAATGAGAACACATGGAAACAGGAAGGGGAACATCACACACTGGAGCCTGTCGGGGGGTAGGGGGCAAGGGAAGGAATAGCATTAGGACAAATACTTAATGCATGTGGGGCTTAAAACCTAGATGATGGGTTGATGGGTGCAGCAAACCACCATGGCACATGAACAAACCTGCACGTTCTGCACATGTATTCCAGAACTTAAAGTATTAAAAAAAAAAAAAAAGCTGGATTGTGAATCTTGTTGACTTGTCACTAAAATAGGAACTGTCATTTGGAAAATAAATATAGAGAGCTACAAGTTGCCTTGTAAGATGTTATTTTTCAAAATCTAATTTTAAATTTCTTACATCTGTATTTAGTGATACATTAGACTCATTTCAGTCTAATTCTCTTGGTTGGGCATGGTGGCTCAGGCTTGTAATCCAAAGTGTAACCATAACACTTTGAAAGGCAAGGTGGGCAGATTGCTTGAGCCTAGGAGTCCAAGACCAGCCTGAACAACACGGCGAAACCCTGTCTCTACAAAAAATACAAAAAATTAGCTGGCTATGGTGGTGAGTGCCTGTAATTCCAGCTACTCTGGAGGCTGAGGTGGGCGGATCATCTGAGCCTGGGGGGTTAAGGCTACAGTGAGCCGTGATTGCACCACTGAATTCCAGCCTGGATGATACAGTGAGACTCTGTCTCAAAAAAAATTATCGTAAGCAATGTAAGAGCATCAATAAAATGCATGTGTGCTATAAGCACATAAACATGATATTTGCAATCATGACAACCTCATTTGTATTATGACATCTTTTGGTCTATGAGATACAAACTTGTAATAGTGAATGTGTTTATATCTAACATATATTTGCAGTTTCCCCTCTTGTCTAGAACATAGAATTGAGAAAGACATATTTTTGATAAAAAGCACATATTGTGTGCCAGTCACTACCCTAGGCAATGGCAATGATACCATTCCCTATAGCTTTATTTTTTGTGACAGTAATTGTGGAAGTTTTATGTCTCCCTTTCAATGTTTGTTCTTAAAGTAATATACGTCATAAAAATGATTAATACTCCTGTGTCACTCTCTTGTAATTTCTGAATGTTATATCAACATGGGATAATTTTCATATCCCTCAATAGAGATACAGGTAACATCAATTTTAGTATAGGAAAACAATATGAAAAGGTGAAGTTGCTTATGCAAAATCACACATATATCAGTGATTGATCTTGGACTACTTTAAACCAAAACTCTATTTATTTTGAGAGGGAGTCTCATTTCATTGTCAGGGCTGGAGTGTGGCGGCATGATCATTACAGGATTACAGCTTCAACCTTCCAGGCTCAAGTGATCCTCCTGCCTCAGCTTCCTGAGTAGTTGGGACTATAGGCATGTGCCACTATGCCCAGATAATTTTTTTAATTATTTTTTTTAGAGGTGAGGTTTCACTAGGTTGCCCAGGCTGGTTTCAACATCCTAGGCTCAAGCAATCCTCCTGCCTCAGCCTCCCAAAGTGCTGGGATTACAGGTGTAAGCCACTATGCCCGGCCTAAACCCAAACTGTTAATATGATATTCCTATTCTTCTTAAGTATAAAAAGGTAGTTAGATTTCAGATAAAATAAATATTTGAGAATAATCCATGTGAAATTTTTTATTCCTTTCTTTTCATTGAGAGGGAGAGAAATAACAGGGAAATGACTGAGATTGAGGTGTATATTTTAAGTTGGTCAATGGAGATAGTCTTAATACTACCTCATACTTACTTAGAATTCTACAGAGGCAAAGAAGGGACAGGAATTGATTTTGGAGCCAACTCAGTTTTGCTACATTGTAGAAGGGGAAAACTCCTAACTGTAATTGAAATTGAGACTAAGCTACTTCTTAACATAGGATTTATTTTTAAAGTAGATGTTTAGAGATCCAAAATGTTTTTATAAGCTATAAAACTAAATAAATTACATAAATAAAATAGTTAAAGGAAATACCCTATTTAGCATGGACAATTTCAGTACAGCAGTCATTTAGTAGATAAAAATAGTCTGTGTTTCTGTTTTTGTAGACCTCAGTTTAAAAATCCTCCGAGAAGATAAAAAATGTCCTGGGTCACTGCATATTATCAGATGGTAAGTAATATAAATTCTATAAAAGTTGAACAACATTATTTTTATCATGGCTGAAATTACCCATAAGACTTTATTTAGTAAGATCATTTTTTAAAAAACCATTTCTTTCTTCTTTCCTACTTTCCCTCTTTCTTTTTTGTTTTTTTGATTTTTTTTTTTTTTTTTGAGATGGAGTCTCGTTCTGTCCCCCAGGCTGGAGTGCAGTGGCGTGATCTCGGCTCACTGCAACCTCTGCCTCCCAGGTTCAAGCAATTCTCCACCTCAGCCTCCCGGGTAGCTGGGACTACAGGTGCATGCCACCATGCTCAGCTAATTTTTGTATTTTTAGTAGAGACAGGGTTTCACCATGTTGGCCAGGATGGTCTCAATCTCTTGACCTCATGATCCAACCACCTTGGCCTCCCAAAGTGCTGGGACTACAGGCGTGAGCCACTGCCCTGGCCTACTTTCCCTCTTTCTTTTTAAAAATAATTTTCTAGGAATTTGTAAGAATTATTCAATATAATTTTAAGACACTGATTTTGCTTTGTTTTTGAAAGAAAATTGACTTGTATGAAAATAAAAACTGTGATAAAATATTAAATATATACACCTACTATGTACCCACAGAAATTTTAAAAATGGATAATTCATCATATGTGTGTCAGTATACTAAACATGGGATCCAAAAAAATTTGGTTCACTACCACAAAATTGCTCACTATTGATTATAAAGTTCTATCAACATATTAAAAGTTGCTGGAAGTTTAAAAAAATGATTAAATGGGAAAGGTAAGATGGTTATCAACTTAATGTACATCAAAGCAAAAAGCGCAAATGAATTCTGTACTTGGAATTTTTTTGGCTTTGCATGTGGTCCAATTGACATCAAACATTTATTTCTTGACAGGATTCAAGGTTGTTTTGATGCTTTGGAAAAGAGATACGTAAGAATGTTTTTAAACTTACACTGGAATCAAAGGCTTGTCTTTCATTCTTTAAAAAAAGAAATTAGACATTTATTTTGTTTTTGTGTTTAACAGTGTAAGTGTCTACATTTGCATCCATAAACTAATTTCTTGTTATCTTATGTCTTTATTGTCCTGTTGTTGTCTCCTTTGCATCAATTAGAAAGAAAACTCATTTTTCTCTTTTACATACTCATATTTTTTGACCACAGAGTTTCCTCTGAAGTCACTGGAAGAGATCCACAGGATGTGGGACAGGAGAGACAAGAATCTGGCATTTAGTGCATTGAACGTATTTAGAATAGTGATGATTCAATTTGCAGATATGAAAGGAAAAAATGGGCTTGAATAATTGGTTTTTATTCTGTCTTAGTTATTTTGGTAACTATATTTTGTTCATAAGTATAAACTATTTCCTTACAATAGCTAGTATTGTACCTCAAATTTAAAAAAAATACAGCTTAAATTTTAAGTGCATCTGATCTTTCATGCTGCCCAAGACAGCTATGAAGGGTGTACAAAATGGAGGCTCTAGTCCTAGTTGAAGAGACAAGATGTATATAAATGAAATTTCTTTTTCTTTTTTTTTCTGTGAAGCTTTTATTATGAGCAGAGGGCAGGGCAAGGCAGGGGGCTCAGTCCTTGGCAGCGGCTTTCCTTATGGTGGCCAGGACATTGTGCAGCTCCTCCTACTTCCTCTTGGTGTGGATGTGTGTTCCCACCTTTTTCTTGATGAACTTGAAGGCCCATTTGTCCTTGGAGACCTTGAGCTATTCCATGGGATGCTGCCCATACAGGGTGAAGCCACACACCTCTCAGATCATAACCCGCATGAACTTGGTGTGTTTGGTCAGGCACCTGCGATGGCAGCTGGGCCTGGGCTTGCTCACATTCTTGGTCACCTTGTGGCCCTTGTTGAGGCCCATGGCTGTAGGATAAAGCAGAGCCATGGCTGCTGCTCTCCAGTGACAGCCAAGGCCTGTAAGTATTTGAAATTTCTGCCACTGCTTTTCCCCATTTTCTCCATCTATGTCCTTTTTATTCCTCAATTCCTGTTCCTTTAAGAAATCTTGAGTTCAGGAAGCCTTACACTGGATTATTTAGCACATTCATACATTTCTATTTCCAGTGCACATTTGTTACTTATGATTTATTCAACACTGACCAGAGGGACCTAGGGATACAAAGATAAAGCAGAAGTGGGAAAGAGCTTGTAGACCATGGCAGAAGATAAGTGAATTCATATGCAGGGCTGATAATCAGCTGTTACATACTGACTCAGCTGTATCTGCTCTTAAAATATTGAAATATTTCTGTATTGAATGGTAAATAGCTACTTTTCTGAGACCTCATGTGGCTCCCCATCAATATCTTCCCCATCACCTTACAGTGTCTCTTTTGGGATCTCTCCAGAACACTCCAAAATCCAGTAACCAAAGGGTTAATATCTAGTCCAAGGGTTGCTTCCAGGAGGCCAGCTCTAGAGCCAAATTGGCATCCTTTCTGATTGGCCAGTATCTATGTCATATTGGGCTTTACATGTTTATTTATTAATTTTTTTGTGAGTGTGTGGCAGAGTCTTACTCTGTCACCCAGGCTGGAGTGCAGTGGCGCGAACTTGGCTCACTGCAACCTCCACCTCCCAGGTTCAAGCGATGCTCCTGCCTCAGACTCCTAAGTAGCTGAGATTACAGACATGCACCACCACACTCGGCTGATTTTTGTATTTTTAGTAAAGACGAGGTTTCACCATGTTGGCCAGACTTCTCTTGAACTCCTGATCTCAAGTGATCTGCCCAATGCAGCCTCCCAACATGCTGGGATTACAGACATGAACCATTGCACCCAGACTATATATTGATTTTTTATATCAATTTGATATTTTTATGTAAAAATATCAGAGATATTTCAATCACCCCTATAATGCTCATTAGAAAGTGATGCATGCCAAAAGAAAGATAATGATCATATGCAATAGGAAGTATGGGAAAGGAGGCACTATACCCTGTGAGAAACATGAGAGAAATCTTTTGAGAGAAAATAGCTTTTGAGCTTTGGAGGCCCTGAATATCTGGACAGATTGAGAGGGGGAGAAGGCCATCACTGTTATACTGAACAGTGCTCATTCATTCCCCTTCATCCATTCATTTAGCAGCATTTCCTGACTGTTCCTCATTGAGGGGCATTACAATCTAGTTAGAAGTTCAAGTTTTGGAGTCAGATGGTCTGAAGAATCCAGTTCTGTCACTTAACACCTGTGTGACCTTTGGCACGTAACCTACCTTTTGGTACCTTTGTTTCTTTGCATATAAGATGGGGATAATAATAGAATCCACTTGTTAAGGTTATTTGATAATTAAATGAGTTAATAATCTAAAGCAGTGGTTCGTTCTCAAACTTTAGCTTGCATCAGAATCACCTGGAGGACTTGTTAAAACACAGGTTGTCAAGCCTCACCTCAAAATTTCTGATGTAAGAATTTGCATTTCAGACAAATTACAAGTGATGCTCTTGACTGCTGGTCTAGGGACCATAATTTGAAAACCACTGATCTAAAATGTTTAGAACAATGCCTGGCACATAACAAATACTATGTATGTGTTAAACATTCATTCTTTATACATTGGCTATTTAATCTGTGCCAGACATTGTGCCTAAGCATTGGATGAGATAATAATGAGAGTAAAATGTGATTCCACTCCCAGGGAGGTCATGATATAATAGAGTCACTTCTTAAATAAAAAATTATAAGTATTACATGTACTAAAATAGCAGTATAATGTGCAAAGAGTATCTAGCTAGTTTGATAAATTTATTTTACTAAATGACTACCTGTATGACTGACTCAGTCAAAGTAACTTGTTTTGGAGAGATCAAAAGACAAAATTTTAGATAGATGACTTAGTTTCTTAAGTAAATAGTATTTATATTGTTTTCAGTTGTTAATCTTTTATAACTTTCCTCAGGTGATCTTGTAGCTGGTACAATATGTTTTAAAAGTAGTTTGAGGCCGAGCACAGTGGCTCACACCTGTAATCCCAGCACTTTGGGAGGCTGAGACGGGTAGATCTCTTGAACCCAGGAGTTTGAGACCAGCCTGGGCAACATGGTGACACCCTGTCTCTACTATAAATACAAAAAATTAGCTGAGTATGGTGGCTTGTGCCTATAATCCCAGCTACTCGAGAGGCTGAGGCAGGAGAATTGCTTGAACCTAGGAGGCAGAGGTTGCAGTGAGCTGAGACCATGCCACTGCACTCCAGCCTGGGTAACAGAGTGAAACTTCATCTCAAATAAATAAATAAATAAATAAATAAATAAATAAATAAATAAAAATAGTTTGAGTAAAATCAAATTTGAGTATCTAGAGATCTTGAAAGATGTTCCCCTGTAAGAGCATGATTATTTCTAGTTATGAAATTTTGTGTGATTTTTTTTTTTTGAGACTGAGTCTCGCTCTATTGCCCAGGTTGGAGTGCAGTGGCGTGATCTCGGCTGACTGCAACCTCTGCCTCCCAAGTTCAAGCGATTCTTCTGCCTCAGCCTCCCAAGTAGCTGGGACTACAGGCACGTGCCACCACGCCTTGCTAATTTTTGTATTTTTAAAGTAGAGATGGGGTTTCAATTTTGGGTGATTTTTATACTTATTTTGTACTTTATATTATGCTTGAATTCTTTAACATAAGTACATATCACTGTTGTAGATAATTATTGTAAAAAAAGAGACTATATTGTATATAGCTACCTAGCTTGTTTCCTTATTCCCATTCTCAATTCCTCACCATTCCAACCCACTGTCCACACTGCATACTTTCAGAAACCCAAGCCTGATCATGTCATTCTTTTGCCTAAAAATTTTCCACAGCTTTTAAAATAAAGTTCAGAGTCCTTCACATGGTCTGCAAGGCCTGTATGATCCCTATCTTCCTGTCCAGGGCATCACTGTCATTCCCATGTTCAAGCTACACAAACAATCTAGAACATGCCAAGCTCCTTTTACCTTTGCATATATTGTTCCTCTTGCCTGGAAACTTCTCTCCCCTGCCCCATACACCTTGCCTGGCTAACTCCAATTTATCTTTCAAGTCTCAGCTTAAATATTTACTTCCCTAGGGAGGCCCTCCCTGACACCCTCCTCCCTAGCCTAGATGGTGCCTTTATTTTATGTTCTCATAGCATCCCATGCTGCTTCTTCATAGCAATGAACACGATGTTAATGATGTAGCTATCTTTGCTATTTTTTTGTTGTTTAATGTTGTTCTCTCCTGCTAGTCTGAATGTTCCCTGAGATTGGGACCATGTCTATTTTTTAATGAATGCATAAATAAATGAACTCAATTAATTAATGTATGAGTTTATATGCAGTAATCAAAATGGCCACACAGTGGCAGTAAAGTTTTAGTCCTTTGATATGAAATTATGGTTCTGAAATTTTTTTCTTTTCTTTTCTCTCTCTTTCCTTCTCTCGCTCTCTTTCCCTCCCTCCCTCCTTCTTTCCTTCCTTCCTTCCTTTCTTCCTTTCTTCCTTTTCTTCCTTTCTCTCTTTCTTTCCTTCCCTTCCCCCCCTCCCTCCCTCCTTCCTTCCTTCCTTCCTTTCTTCTTTTTTTTTTGGAGTCTCTGTTGCCCAGGCTGGAGTGCAGTGGTGTGGTCTTGGCTCACTGCAACCTCTGCCTCCCGGGTTCAAGTGATTCTCCTGCCTCAGCCTCCCGAGTAGCTGGGATTACAGGCTCCTGCCACTAAGCCTGGCTAATTTTTTGTATTTTTAGTAGAGACAGGGTTTCACTATGTCGGCCATGCTGGTCTTGAACTCCTGACCTTGTGATCCACTGGCCTCAGGCTCCCAAAGTGCTGGGATTACAGGCGTGAACCACCATGCCCAGCCCTCTCTTTCTTTCTTATAGGGTTTCAGTCTGTTGCTTAGGCTGGAGTGCATTGGCACAATCATGGCTCACTGCAGCCTCAACTTCCAGGCCTCAAACAATCCTCCTGCCTCAGCCTCCCAAGTAGCTAGGACCACAAGTGTGCACCACTATGCCTAGCTAATTATTTACTTTTTGTAGAGATGGCATCTTACCATGTTTCCCAGGCTGGCTTTGAACTCCTGGGTTCAAATGATCCGCCCACCTTGGGCTCCCAAAGTGCTGGGATTACAGGCAAGAATCACTGTGCCTGGCCTGAAATTTTCTGATTTGTATTCTAGTTTTTAAAAACAATTATCATTGGCTTGATTATATTTCTGTATCTATATGTTACTCTTTCAAGCAGATAATCTGTTCATAGTAGTGTATATGTAGAGAGGACAAGGACTTTATAGACATATGTTTTTACTTTAGTAGATTAGTTTCAAATGGGACACTTTTTGAGGTACTTGTTGCATATTTAATTATTTAGTAATAATGAATTATTTTGTATACCTTTTGCCTCTAGAACTAGAATATAACTTTTTGAGGGTAGGGATAGTTATCTTTTTTGTGTCCCTCTCCTCTCTAGCAGAGCCCTGTGTACATAATGGACTCTCACTTGAATGAGTGAATAGTTACTACAGTTGGCCCTCCATGTATCAGAGCATTCTACCTCCACAGATTCAACCAACTGGAAAATATTTAGAAAACATAACAGTACAACAATAAAAAATAACACAAAAAATACAGTGTGACAAGTATTTATATAGCAGTTACATGGTATTAAGTATTATAAGTAATCTAGAAATGATTTAAAATACAGTTGAACTCATTACACATTATGTACAGGTATCAAAATATCACATGTACCCCCAAAATATGTGCAACTATTATATTATCAATTTAAAAATGCTAGTCTTTCAGAAATGGAGAGAAAAGAAAAAATTATAGGAAAGAATCGGTTTTCAGATATCTAGGAAATTCCCCTTTATAATGCAAAAAAATTGCTACCAAATTGTGAGCATATACTTTTTTTTTTTTTTTTTTTTTGAGATGGAATCTCGCTCTGTCACCCAGGCTGGAGTGCAATGGCATGATCTCAGCTCACTGCAACCTCTGCCTTCCATGTTCAAGCAATTCTCCTGTTTCAGCCTCCCAAGTAGCTGGGATTACAGGCACAAGCCACCATGCCTGGCTAATTTTTTGTGTTTTAGTAGAGACAGGGTTTCACCATGTTTCCCAGGCTGGTCCCAAACTCCTGAGCTCAGGCAGTCTACCCACCTTGGCCTCCCAAAGTGCTAGGATTACAGGCGTGAGCCACCGCACCTGGCCTCATATAATATACTTTTAGCATAAAATTAATTTTGACCTTCCTGGAAAAAAGTACAGTTGACCTTTGAACAACATGGGTTTGAGCTTCACAGGTCCACTTATACATGGATTATTTTCAATAAATACAGTTGGCCCTCTGTATCCGTGGCTTCCACATCTGCAACCAAAGGTGGATTGAAAATACAGGACGGGGCCAGGGCAGTGGTTCATGCCTGTAATCCCAGCACTTTGGGAGGCCGAGGCGGGTGGATCACAAGGTCAGGAGATCGAGACCATCCTGGCCAACATGGTGAAACCCCGTCTCTACTAAAAATACAAAAATTAGCTAGGCGTGGTGGCGCATGCGTGTAATCCCAGCTACTCAGGAGGCTGAGGCAGGAGAATCGCTTGAACCCACGAGGCGGAGGTTGCAGTGAGCCAAGATCACGCTACTGTACTCCAGCCTGGTGACAGAGCAAGACTCTGTCAAAAAAAAAAAAAAAAAGAAAGAAAGAAAGAGAAAGAAAATACTACAGGCTGGGCACAGTGGCTCATACCTGTAATTCCAGCACTTTGGGAGGCCAAGACGAGAGGATCACTTGAGGTCAGGAGTTCACGACCAGGCTAGCCAACATGGCAAAACCCCATCTCTACTGAAAATACAAAAATTAGCTTGGCATTGTGGTGGGCACCTGTAATCCCAGCTACTCAGGAGGCTGAAGCAGGGGAATCCCTTGAACCTGGGAGGCAGATGTTGCAGTCAGCCGAGATCATGCCACAACACTCCAACCTGGGCAACAGAGTGAGACTCTGTCTCAAAAAAAAGAAAAAAGAAAATACAGTATCTGCAGATGTGAAACCCAGATATAGAGGGCTGACTTTTCATATACTCCCTGAGGTACTTGAGTACACATGGATTTTGGTATTCATAGGGAGTCCTGGAACTAATTCCTTCTCAGATAGTGAGGGATGACTATATCCTTTTTTTTCTGGCCTTCTGGATATTTTTTTCCTACCCAAATCTTTCGAACCTCTCTGAAATAATATTTTAATTAGTCTATTGAAAAGAATGATAATATAGGTGCAAGTATGTAATAATAATAGTTTTTTTTCTTTCTCTTGAAGCTACGTATGGCAGTACTGACAGTAAGTACACACTCATTTAAAGACCAAGCCTCTGTCTCTATTTCATTGTCTTTTGGCAAGTGAAACATTAAAACAGTACTCTCCCCCTTCCTCCCTGACTTTTTTTTAAATCTGTCGTGGAGTTAAAAACATAAGATCTGTCAGAAGTTTAATAAAAGATTATGAATTATATATTTCTTTGGTATAATACATGGGAAAATGTATAGGCTATACTATCTGCTTCATTTATTGGCTCTCAGGATTTTATTTTTTAGTTACTTTACAGACTCCAAATTTTTTGTTTTTGAAGTTTGGTAGACTCTTGAAATTTTGTATACCTCTGAGTTTAACATGTTATACATAGTTAAGAACAGGAAATGAGAAGATACCACTGAGAGTCTTAGATCTATGATTTATTGAACAAATTTTAAACCATAATGGATTATTTAGAATTTATTTGTAGCTCAGTCATGGTAATTATGAATGCTTCATTATTAATTTCCTTTTATTCAGTGTTCACAGAATATTCTAAAGACTCTACATTCACAAAATAAGCATATCCTATCTCTAGCTTAAATATATGTCTGTATTCAACTGTACTCAACTAATATGTGTGTACTCAACAAATTGAACTCTATATAAAAAATGTATTTCATGAAGAGTAATCTAGTAAATTCCAGAAATTAAATGCTGTTTATTTTCCCTTATACAGCTTTACACAAATCCCATGGGATCTGAGGTAAGAACACACACAAACATATAGGTGGGTAGTATATGTATATTATATTTTAAGATGTTTTTCTGAGTTGAGGCTATAGATTATGTTACTAGACTACCATAGGAGCAGAGGAACTAATAGTGGGCTCTTTCAGTATATTTTACTCTAAACTTGACCAATTTCTTCTTATGAGATTTTTCAAAAACTATGTAAGGGTATTGGGGAAAAAAGGCATTGAGAAGAACTGAGCCTATTCCCTAACCTGTTGGCATTAAGAGTCTCTTAATGCATAAATGTATAAAACCACATTTTTTTCTTAAAAATTTTTTAAATTTAATTTTTACGAACTTTTTTTCTGAGTCATGTAAAACCACATTTTATTATTTATTTAAACTGATTATGAATCTTTTCTGTGTATGGCCTTTTAGGAAAATAAATGAGATATGGCATAACTCTAATTTTCTTTTTTGCCAACTAAATTCTCCCCCTTTTCGTGTTTTTATAGATTTTCAGAGCTTTACCTCTTTACTTCTCTCTTTAGATTTCTTCCCTCTGTTTAGGGAATCCGACTCATCTTCAAGGCCAACTATGTTCAAATCTTATATGTAAACCTCTTTGGCTATTTGGTCTATACTAACTTCTTTCTTTAAATTCTTTTTCTAGCAGAACCCCACAATTTAGCACTCTCAATTGATTCATATTGATTACTTAATCTCCTCAACCAGATTGTGAATTCTTCTTTTCTTTTTTTTTAATTTTTAGATGGAGTGTCACTCTGTCACACAGGCTGGCTCTGCCTCCCAGGCTTCTAGCAATTCTCCTGCCTCAGCCTCCTGAGTAGCTGGTACTACCGGCATGCGCCACCATGCTCGGCTAATTTTTATATTTTTATATTTTTAATTTTTATATTTTTAGTAGAGATGGGGCTTCATCATGTTGGCCAGGCTTGTCTTGAACTCCTGACCTCAGTGATCTGCCTGCCTCCACCTCCCAAAGTGCTGGGATTACTGGCATGACCCACCATGTCTGGCCCAGATTGTGAATTCTTGAGAGCAAGAGTCTTGTCTCACAGTCTTGGACACATAATAGTTACTTGTGCCACTTTGAATGTGCTGTGGCACAGAAATGGAGGGAGAAACTTTCTGTTCTCTTCTCACTTTACTCTCTTTGTCTTTCTCCTAGCTTTCTTTCCTTTTTCTTTACTTTCAATTTTCCTTCTCTAAGCCTACATATTTAGCCTAACTGGTGCTATTCTAGACTAAATTATGCATTTTTAGCTCTTAATATTCTTTCTTTGCAAGATGACATGTAGCTGTTTAAGCAAGGGGTAAGAAAACTTTTACATACGGTAGGTAGCAATTCCTCAATGCCCAAACTAGTTCTATCTTTTATTTCTTTGTCTCTTGTTTCATTTCAAAATGCTTCCCCACAACACTGTAAGTTTGAAGGGAAGTTTCCCAAAATAAAACCTTCTGATAGTTACTAAATTGGTCATTTTCTTAGTGTAGTATTTATCATGTTTTCTTATGCATGAAAACTTCCTAGTTTCAAACCAGTGTTTTTTGGGGTTAGTGAAATGCTAAGCAAATTGAGTTTAATTACAAAAAAAGTATTACAGAGTGGGATGAAATGCAGGCATATATAATAATGAAGTTAGGAAACAAAAGCTTGTTATGTGGTAAGTTTTGAGCTATCATTTATGACCCAGGAAAAAATATTTTGAATGTTTACAGAGTGTTCCCCTTACGGGTAGGTAGTGATTCCTAAACTCTATGTGTTCATGGTATACTTTTTATTACTAAAAAATGCAGTAGCATATTGGGTAATACTAAAACACTCAAAAGAGCCCAAACAAATCAGTAATAATTACAATGCAACTACTACTGTGGTATAGCAATGTTCATAGGGCCTAAAAAGCATCCTTAAGTTACATTATTTTATGATTGCTATTTAGCATCAAGTCACTGATAAAACTATTTACCTCCCTGATCTCATTCTCTTATGTACTCACAAAACAACATTCTAACATAAACATCGTCTTTGGCATTCATCTCATATTGTGCCATGTTTCTTGAGTTGTATGCCTGGAAGTATATCCTTTCCTAAACAAAATTGCACAAACAATAACAATGTTTATATATGCCTGAAGCAAAAATACACTAGACAGGTGGATTAAAATTTGCAGCACTCTTGTGAAGAGTATGTCATGGTATAACAATTGAGAACCTCTGGCTTAAATCAAACAAGTGTGTGTCCCTAGTTCAGAAGGCCAACTGAGTTTTCAGCATTCTACAAAGTTGTACTTCTGTGCTATAAGTTTTGTTCTGGTTGCTCCATCTCATGAAAGAGATGACCAATGAAAGTAACTAAGCATCTAAGTAAACTAAGTACTAAAGTAGTGAAGAGTGATAGTGTAGCTTTTCTATAGGAACACACTACCAAATGAGTAGCAAGTATTAGTAAAACATGTAAGCCAAAATGTAAATAAGATTTACACAGCTTAATGCATGTAAGACCATATAGAATTATTATATATGAATATTGTGAAGGCATAAATCTTATGGTTTCACTATCTATTCCTTTGTGCCTATTTACCATTGGAGGTGATCAACACTCTTTATTTTTTATTTTTTTAAGAGACAGGCCCTCCCTCCATCACCCAGGCTGGAGTGCAGTAATGTGATCTTGGCTCATGGCAGCCTTGATCTTCTAGGCCCAAGCGATCCTCCAACATCAGCTTCCCAAGTAGCTGGGACTGCAGTTGTTCGCCACGATGCCCAGTTATTTTTAAAATTTTTTGCAAATGTGGGGTTATGTTGCCCTGGCTGGTCTCAAAGGATCCCCTTGCCTCATCCTCCCAAAATGCTGGGATTACAGGTGTGAGCCACTGCACTTGGCCAACACTCACTTTTAATAGATTGCTTCATGAACTTAACTATAAGTAGTCCCTGCTTCTAGCCACAATACACTTTTAGATACATTATTTTAGAAAAAAAAATCCTTGTAGGATGAAATCCTAAGTAAGCATGAACTCTACCTTGGCCAAATATTTATTCATTCAGCAAATATTAATTGGGTTCCTTTTATGTGCCTAGCACTGTTCAAGGTATAAAAACACAGGGGAGAATGGGATAGGCAAGATCCCTGCTCTCTAGAAGCCTACATTCTTATGAGGTAGGATAAACAATAAATAAATAAATAAAAATTAGTACAAACAATTTCAGATAGATATAGTGCTATGAAGAAAATTTTTGAAACAGATGATATACTAGAGAGTGCTGAAGTGGAGAATGAAGAAGGAGGGATTGGATGGCTGTGTTAGATTGGGCAGTTCCTAGGAGGCATCTCTGAGAGCCTACTGTTTGAGCTGAGATGAATAACCAGGAGTCAGCCCATGCAAGTCTGTGAAGGGCAATGGCATGTGACAGGCCAAATAACACCATAGTTAACATCACAGGCACTGGAGTCAAATCGCAGTTCTACCACTTACTAGCTTCATCAATAATGAGAATAATGTCTACTTCAGAGTGTTGGCTACACAAGGGGATGAACTCATGTGAAATATTTAGGACAGTGCCTGAATATTATTATTATCATTAACTGGAGACCATGTGTTCCAGAGTATAGCTGTGCAAAGGCCCTAAGACAGGAAGGAATCTTGGATGTTTGAGCATAGAAAAGGTGCCATGTGCCTGGAGCTTAGCTTGAGGGCAAGGGAAAGTGGCCAGAGATAAGGTCAGAGAGGCAGACAGGGGAAAGATGAGTAGGGCCTTGCAAATCAAGATAACTTTTGGATTTTATTTTAAGGGTGGTGAGAAGCTAATGGGGGATTTTAAGAAAATGAGTGACATGGTCTGATTTGTATTTTCAAAAACTCCTTTTGGCTGCAGAACAGAGAATGAGTATCAGATGGAGTTGCAATTTGCTTTAGAGATAGACCTGAAAAGTCTTGCCAATGGGTTGGAATGTGGAGGGAGAAGGAAAGGCTGCATATGTTGCTGCTGCTTTGGCCTATGTGACTATATTTAGTATGATTCATGGAAACCACTGATGAGCAGTTCAATGGTTCATCTTTATTAGGCAACACATTAGTCTGAAAAGTGTTATATGAGGTGTTAAGAATAGTGCCTGCTGTAAATATACCTTCCTAGATAAGCCAGAGTCAGACTGAAGTTAATTAAGGATCAGCATCTTCTGTAAAACAATTATAACTATAACTCTTTTATTAGTTGCTTCAGGGATCAAATAATAAAGTGTAAATAAAATTATCAACTACTAAAACAACCTACTCTTGTTACAATTTAAAAAAAAAATCACTCAGAGCATTAAAAAGCTAGAGTTGATTGAGAAACATGGGAAGGCAGGAAGAATGGGCATTGTTTGCTTGGCAGAGCAATTACACCCAGCATTGGCTAAGAGAGGACTCTGTTCATCTTGCCTATCTGGAGTGAACCTGTTGCTATAGGCTTCTCTAATCTCATCTGTCTCTCCTATTGTATTTACAAAGCAGTTTTCTGAACTTGATTTGATTTCTCAAGTAGACTGTCTTATTAGGAAAATGCTTTTATCTTTTAAAATGAACTCCATTACAAATCAATCTCCTTAGAGTTTAAGCATCATGAGCCAATTTTCCCAAGATCTGATTACTTGCAATTCAGTTTCATGTTAAGGTTTAAGATCAGCAGAGCTGGGAGGCTTAAAGTAACAGAAACACTGAGACTTTTTCTGATCAGTCTGACATCCTCATTCTCACATTGTCAAGGATCAAATACTGAACCAGATGAATAAAGGACATTTTTTGTGTTCTGTTTTAAGCTTATACCGTTTACTTGTCATTAGTACTTCTCCAGCTCTGTGGACATACTGTATGACATATCTGGGCCAAACATTTGCTTCAACTACTAGGTGTTTATTTTATTTTATTTTATTTCATTTATTTTTTAAATTTAATTATTTTATTTAGGAATTTATTTATTTTTATATTTCAGTTTATTTTATTATTTCTTTCTTTCTATTCTGTTCTATTTTTTGAGACGGAGTCTTGCTCTGTCACCCAGGCTGGAGTGCAGAGGAACAATCTAGGCTCACTACAACCTCTGCTTCCTGGGTTCAAGCGATTCTCGTGCCTCAGCCTCCTGAGTAGCTGGGATTACAGGCACACACCACCACACCCGGCAAATTTTTGTATTTTTAGTAGAGACAGGGTTTCCCTACATTGGCCAGGCTGGTCTTGAACTCCTGACCTCAGGTGATCTGCCTGCCTCGTTCTCCCAAAATGCTGGGATTATGGGTGTGAGCCACCGTGCTCAGCCAGACATCTATTTTATTTTAAATGAAATCTATCTCTTATGAGGAAATTTGTCCCTCTTTATTTCTAGTTTTCTTAACAGTGAGGAGAGCAGATAGCAGTAGTATCTAGTTTTCAGTGCAGGACTGAAAAAACAAGACTTGATATCAGAGATCAGGGCTCCTTTTCTAATTTTTTCTAATTTTCCTGTTGCCATTGTAGTCTTCCCTGAATTACTGCAGTAGACACTTAATTGCTCTCATGGTTTTTATTTCTTCCCCTCTGCATTTTTAAAGGAGCCAAGATGATGTTTAAAAAATACAAATCACTCAACTGCTTAAAATTCTTCTGTAGACTTCTAGCTTACTTAGAATGAAATCTAAACCCCTTACCATAGCCAACAAGGCCCCATAGTCTCCTTTATCACCTCATTTCCTGGGTTCTCCCCTTCACTCACCAGTTTCCAGTCACTGGGCCTCCTCTCTGACCCTAGAAGAGGCATCCCTTCCCATTTCAGAGCCTTTGCATTGCTGTTCCCTCTGCCTGAGGCACCCCACCCCCAAGATCTGCACGTAACTGACCCTTGAGGCTCAATTCAAATCTCACCTCTTCAGCAAAGACTTCCTTGGCCCTTCCAAACCAAAGCAGCACTTGTCCCCTTCATGTACCTCTCTATCACAGCATCTGCTTCTTGTTCACAGCACTTACACTATCAGAATTAGCTTATTTCATTTGTTTACTTATTTACTGACTATTTCCCCTACTGGATAGTATGTATATTCCAGAAAAACAGGGACCTTTTCTGTCTTGTTCACCACTGTGACTCCAGTGACTGGCACAAAGTAGACATTCAATACAGTATTTGTTACATGAATCAATGGTTTCTCAATTGGTTCCGCTGTCATTTACCTAGTTCGGTTAGATATTTGACTCTGTGATTTTGTTTTTCCAGCTTTAAAATGGTAATAATAGTATCTTTCATCTAATTTATTTTTAGCATGGAGGAGAAAAACTAGGTTGTCTTTATATTTGGAAATATTTCTCTTGAATAATGTGATACTGTGAAACAAACAGCTATATAGGAAGTATAGTAGATATACAGTGAAAATGTTCCTTACTTATGATCAGGTAAGATTCTGGATTTCTTTTCTAAATTCTTTTTTTTTCTTTATTTCCTTTGGTTTTTGTAGAAAGTGACTGAGATGTACCAGTTCAAATTCAAATACACGAAAGAAGGAGCCACTATGGATTTTGACAGGTAGAATCTAACTGCTTAATGAACATGAGAAATAAATAGGATTGAGGTAAACGTAAGCTTCTTGAGGCCAGAGAAAGGCCTTATACTTCTTTACACATTTCCCCACAAACCCTACAGAAAACCACTATTATAAAAAGGGGCTGTAACAATTGTTTGCATTCCTGAAATCCATGGATTAAGCTGGTGGGAATAGAGAAAATGGCAGGCAGCACAAAGGTAGAAATTATATTCATAAGGTTGCCTACACGCTGTCGATTGAATAACTCCATAAGGCTCTGTCTAGCCATTAATTCAGTTTCTCAACTGCTATGCCTAGATAGCGATCCTTTCCACACTCAATATAGCCAGCCTGTGCCTAGTGTAGATAATACCCCTGGACTATTAGCCCATATGCACAAATATTCTCATTTGCTTACCCCAGTATGTCATTTAAATATCATTTTCTATGTGTCCTTGTATGAAAAGATTAGAAAGCACTGCAGTTTCCTATTAAGTCAAAAATTCCAAGTTTTAGGTTACTAATGGGTTAAATAGCAAACACGAGGACATTGAAGAACAACATTTATTTTTCTCCCAGTAGCTTTTGGATTCAGACCTGCCAGGAGGGATGGAGAGCTAAGTATTGCTGATGAGATGGCACAGTAGTGGAAGGCACAGATGATGGTGAAAAGCTCTGGATAATAGAGGAATCCAAGTAAGGGGGATGGATGCCCCTGAAAGGAATGACCGATGAGAGACATGGCCTAATTTTCAATTTTCCCTACTATTAGCTCTGGCTCATCATTTGCCATGAGCTTGAGGACTTTTCTCCAAGATTCACTCCCTTAATTATCCTTCCATTTGTAAAACCTACAGACAGCACTAGAATGTGAAGAGAAAATCAGTTCCAAAAATGAAAATTAAAATATTACCTTTTATTAGCTAACATTTGTATAATACTTTACAGCTTATACAGCAGCACTTTTCATACACATTTTCTCACATAAAAAGTTACCTTTACTCTCCAAAACTCAAAAATATACACTGATGGCCAGATTAAACTCTTTTGTTCTGAAGGCACATATGCCAAGAGGTAAGCTGTAAAACAAAAGTGGCCAAATCTTTCACATGCTAAGGAGGAGAGAAGGTAATGCATATTATTAATTTCCTAGAGAAGAAATATAGGCATTTGTTTAAATGGGAGTCCTGAATATGATTTTACTGATGTGTCCTGGAGGCTCCCATGAGCTGCATGCCTATAGCCCTTCATTCTGGTTACCTACATTTGAATTGGTTAAATCCTGGTTGGCAGAATTTTAAGTTGTTCAAAATTGGAAAAGGAGCTAATGTATTCACTTAATAAATGTTTGCTTCATGAATTCACACTGTCTCCAAAGATCAGTAGGGAAAAATCCAACAGTTCAATTACTTAGGGTTATTTTTCATATTAAGAGCTAACTATGTATACAGCCATGTGTAAATATATTATAGTCATGGTCCCTCCTGGAAACTACTCAAATGTGAGACTAATTGTGGAAGGAAACTTTGGAGATAAATGAACAAAGTTTAGAATTGGAAGGTAATTTAGTCCAAATTGTTCATTCATTCATTAATTCAACAAATGTTGATTGAATAGCTGGGCACCAAACTCTGTACTGTGGAGATGAAAGATATAGCCACTCACAGTCTAGAGAAGGACAAATAGTTATCCTGAGGATAAGATGAGGGTATTATCAGAGAAGACTTCTTTGAAGAGTCTGAACATGAGCTAGGTATTAGAGGATAAATTTAGGACAGTCAGGAAGAGAAGTGGAAAAGCACAGTACAAGCAAAGTGAACAGCATATGCAAATACTGTGAGTGAGAGGAAACTGGGCAATAGCTGCAGATAAGGGTGGAGGTGAGGATGTGACAGGTTGTGAAAGGAATTGTATACACACTGTCTTTGAATTTGATTGAAAAGTGATGGCTATAATAGAAGAATTCTAAGCAAGAAGGTGACATGAACAGATTTTCCTATTAGTAATATTATTTCAGCAGTGATATGGAGAATATTTTGCAGTGTGGACAAGAAGGAAAGCAGGAAAAATAGTTAGATAGCCACTGCAGTAATCAATGCAAGAGTGAGGAAGGGATACTTTTGCGAGATAATCAGATGGTAGAAAGGCCCAGAGCTGGTGATTGATTTTATGCTTGAGAGTTGTAGAAATGTCTTTACGCTTATCTCACAAGTGAGCTAACTGACCTAGAGTGTGTCTAAATGACTTGACCAAGGTCATTCAGCTAGTTATCAGCAGAGCTGATATTAGATGCCAGGTCACCTAATTCCAAATTCGTTGTTCTTACTATTGTGGTATATGATTTTTTTCAAATCAAATTTTTAAAAAGATCGTATTTTAAATGCTTTTAGGGAATTTGCTACTTAAGAAATTCTTTGTATATACATTGCAAAAAGTACCATCGCTCCCCTAATTTACATTCTAAAACAGTCTCAAACTGTCCTAATGTTTAATTTATATTTACTCACATAGTCAAAAGTTTTGTTCCTTTTGGGATGGATTGCCACTATTGTATATGATCAAAAAGTATGCTTTTTTTTCCATGTAGTCATAGCAGCAGTACAAGCTTTGAAAGTGGAACAAACAATGAAGATATTAAGAAAGCCAGCGTTCTACTGATCCGTAAATTGTATATACTGATGCAGGACCTTGAGCCACTTCCTAATAGTGTTGTGCTTACTATGAAACTCCACTACTATAATGCAGGTAGGTGGAGAACTTTAGGCAAATTCCTTCTTAAGTGCTGAGCTAATATTTTATATAAGTAAAAGGATTTTGCAAGCATCTGAAAGAGAAGTCTGTTGCTACACATGAAAGATTAATCGGACTTGTTGTATCGAAACTCAGTTTTCATGGCTTTTTGCCCTTTTCGTTTCGCAGTGACCCCACATGATTACCAACCCCTCGGTTTTAAAGAAGGGATAAATTCACACTTCCTGCTGTTTGACAAGGAGCCTATCAACGTGCAAGTGGGATTTGTCTCCACTGGCTTTCATAGCATGAAAGTAAAAGTCATGACAGAGGCTACAAAAGTGATTGATTTGGAGAACAATCTGTTTCGGGAGAACAGCACTACTGAGATTGCCCATCAGGGTCTAGACTATGATGAGGAAGAAGAATGCAATGACCATGTAAGGCAAAGCTTTAGAGATTTTCTATTGTGTCAGTTAAACACAATTGATATTTTTCAGTTTCTACCCAGGGCATGCACGTAGAGTGTGCCAGCTATAAAAACTGAAACAAAACTAGTTTCTGACATCAAGGAGTTTTTAATCTAAAAAAGTTTAATCTTCTAAAAGGAAATATACTTCATCAGATGAAATTGTCCATAACTAGGAGGAAAAAGATTTTCTAATATATTTATTTTATTAAATAGATCATAAATTTAGAAAATTTGAGGTTTTCTTTCCTTTATTTGTAAATGGCATATTTTTAGGATTGAAAAATATTCTAGGTATTTATTCATACTCATTGGAAGTATAAATCAGTTCTTGATACTGAGATAATTGGATGGGAGGAGTTGGGGAAGATAAATTTTATGGATAAACCCGAGTCAGCGTGAAAACAGATAATAGTCAACTTTTGGTTATGTGGAGGAAGACAAGCTTTTGGGCTAACTCACTGGGGAAAGTCAGGGGGTTGGTGGGGTTGGAGCCAGTGGAGCCAAACAGTCAGGTCTCTGATCGCTTTATCCTCCCATTTCCACCAATAGAGACTTGGAGTTAGATTCTTGCTAGGGTCCCATTATGCCCTAGGTAACTCCACACCCTTAACTGGTGGTTGTCTGGATAATAATGTTAACTGTAGGACAACATTGTATTAAAAGGGTTCTGAGTTAGACAAAAAATTTTCAATAGGAAGGGATGCTATAAGATCTTTTCAGGAGATATTTTAAGACTAGAATGATAACTTGTTTGCTTAAGATAATTTGAGTCTGATTTAAAGATAGATGACTATATTAGGTAACTTCTGAAGATTCCTTCTAGTTCTTTAACTCTGTATTATGTTTAATACATTAAAAAGAGGTTCTGGTTGTTCCAGTTTTAATTCAATTAATGTAAATAATATAACCAAACAAGCAACAGATTGTTTTTAAATTTTTAGTGCTTTCTCGATGTTAGACATAAAAATGACTTTGGATTTTGGTGCAATTTTCCTCTTCCAATTTCACTCAAGGAAGATTTAGCTAACATAGAAAGGGGGAAAAAAATGAAGGTTAAGAAAATAATGTTTCAGCTAGTTTTTTTTTTTGTTCTTGTTGTTTTTGAGACAGGGTCTCACTCTGTTGCCCAGGCTGAAGTACAGTGGTGCAACCATGACTCACTGGTGCCTCAACTTATCAAGGAATCCTCCTACCTCAGCCTCTTGAGTAGCTGGGACTATAGGCACATGCCACCACACCTGGCTAATTTTTTATTTTTTAATTTTTTGTAGAGACAAGGGTCTCACTGTTGCCAGGGCTGGTCTCAAACTCCTGGGCTCAAGCGATCCTTTCACTTTGACCTCACAAAGTGCTGGGCTTACAGGTATGAGACACCACACTGGGCCTCAGCTAGGTTTTTATTTATTTATTTATTTTGGGAAAGAGTCTTGCTCTGTTGTCCAGGCTTGAGTGCTGGAGTGCAGTAGTTGATCACAGCTCACTGCAGCCTTGACCTTCTGGGCCCAAGTGATCCTTTCAGCTCAGCCTCCAGTGTAGCTGAAACCACAGGTGTGTGCCACCACACCCAGCTAATTTTTTATTTTTGTAGAGACGGGGTCTCCCTATGTTGTCCAGGCTGATCTTGAACTCCTGGGCTCCAGTGATCTTCCTGCCTTGGCCTCTCAAAGTGCTAGGATTACACTGTACCTGGTTAGATTTTTACCTTTTAATTAAGAATTTCTTTCTTTTTTTATCGAATGAAAGCAGGACAACCTAAGAACGTATAGTTCAACTAATAGATTAAATAAGAAATGTGATAATCCTTTTCAAGCATACATTTAGTTGAAACTATATGTATTATATGGACTTTGTGGTAAACTTAGTTGATTGAAGTTCCTCTCTCAGCCAGCCAAACATATGAGAGAATTTAGTAAGTCTAGTGAAGTGGTTACTGTCACTTTCCCACTAAGGATTCCTTTTTGTTTTCCTTCATGGAATACATGGAACACACACACACACACACACACACACACACACACACACACACACATGTGTTTACTTATGTAGAACCTTTATTTCTTTTAAAAATTTTATTTTGAGATATATCATACATGTAATAGACTACATAAAAATAATATGTACAGTTTAAAGAATAATGAGAACATCCATATGTCTTCCATTTAGGCTAAGATGTAGAACATTGCTACTCCCTTAGAAGCCACCATGTGTCCCTTCCTCATTGCATGCCCCCTGAAGGTAACCACTCTCCTGACCTTCATGATAACCTTTCCCTTGCTCTTCTTTATAGTTTTGTCATGGATGAGTACATCTACTCGTTTTAAATTTTTATATCAAAGTAATCATACTCTGAGTATTCTCCTTTAATTTTCTTTTGCTTGAACCTCAAAGTTGAGATTTAGCCATTGTGGTGGTGTTCTTTCATTTTCACTGCTGTAGAGTATTCTACTCTTGATAGACATTCTTTTTAATTGTTATAAACATTCATGTACATACCTCCTGGTACACCTGTCAAAGAGTGTCTCTTGGGAATATATGAAACAGTTCTAGGCTTGTGTATTTTCAACTATATTAGGTAATACAAAACTGTTTTCCAAAGTGGTCGTACCAACTTACTTGCTACCCCCAGTGGAGGAGAGTGCCCTACATTCTTGCCAACACTTATTGTCAGAGTTTATGTTTCCTGCCAGTCTGCTAGAGATGAAATGGTAATGCCTCATGATGTTAATTTCAATTTCTCTGATTATTTGTGTGTTTGTGCATCTTTTCTTCGGCCATCCTATTTTGCTCATATTAAATAGCTATTCATGTCTTTCATGCATTTGTCTATCAGGTTATTTATCTTTTCCTCAATGGTTTAAAAAATAAGTGCTTAGTAATAATTCTTTTTCACTAATTTATGTTGCAATGTTTTTTTCATGTTTGTGGCTCATCTTTTCACTTTCTTTTCTTTTTTTTTTTTTTGAGACAGTTTCCTCTTGCCCAGGCCTGAGTGCAATGGCACAATCTCAGCTCACGGTAACATTCTGCCTCCTGGGTTCAAGCGATTCTCCCGCCTCAGCCTCCTGAGTAGCTGGGATTACAGGCATGCACCACCATACCCAGCTAATTTTGTATTTTTAGTAGAGACGGAGTTTCTCCATGTTGGTCAGGGTGGTCTCGAACTCCCGACCTCAGGTGATCTGCCCTCCTCAGCCTCCCAAAGTGCTGGGATTACAGGCATGAGCCACTGTGCCTGGCTCATCTTTCCACTTTCTTTAAGAGGTCTTTTGAGCAATATAAGTTTTTAATTTTAATATAGTCTAATCTTTTCCTTTAATATGTGCTTTTGGATATCCTTAAGAAATCCTCTACCTAAGGTCATTAATAATATTCTCATATTTTATTCTAAAAGTTTTAATGCTTTTCTTTTTACATTTAGGTTTATAATCCACTTAAAGTTTATTTTTATTTATGGAGTGAAATAGACCAGACCCTCTTAACACTTTTAAATTCAAGAATAATAAACGTACAGTAAAACATATGTATCAGTGATACAGCTCAATAAATATTCACAAACTGAACACTAGAGCTGGGATGAGGGTGACGCAAGCAAGGTGCCTAGGGAGCATATTTTAAGGAAGATCTCAGGTGCCAAGAGTAAGGACCTCCTTAAATTTTGCCCCCTGGACATCTTGCTTGCTTTGTCTTTGTCACAGCCCTAGTGGATAAATATGTGAAATCAGCACCCAGATCAAGAAATAGAATTCTTCCAGACCCTGAGAAACCCCCAGCTTACTTTACAGTCACTATTCTACTCACATGAATATTGCTATCCTGACTTCTATTCGCATAGATTAGTTTCTCCTCTTTATTTTATAGACATGGAATCATAGAGTGTGGACTTTTTTTTTTTTTTTTGAGACGGAGTCTTCCACTGTCTCTCAGGCTGGAGTGCAGTGGCGCGATCTCTGCTCTGCTCACTGCAAGTTCCGCCTCCTGGGTTCACACCATTCTCCTGTCTCAGCCTCCCGAGTAGCTGGGACTACAGGCACCCGCCACCACGCCCGCCTAATTTTTTGTATTTTTGGTAGATTTTTGGTAGAGATGGGGTTTCACCGTGTTAGCCAGGATGGTCTTGATCTCCTGACCTCTTGATCAGCCTGCCTCAGCCTCCCAAAGTGCTGGGATTACAGGTGTGAGCCACCGCATAGGGCCGAGTATGGACCATTTTTTTCAGTTAACATTATGTTGTGAGATTTACCCATATTTTTACATGTTGTTGTAGACCATCCTGACAATTTATTCATTCTATTGTTAATGACAATTTATTCATTCTAATGTTAATTTGGATAATTTCTAATTTTTGTCTATGATGGATAGAAATGCTTTGAATGTTCTGGAACATGTTTTTTAGGGAAATAACTACACATTTCTGGTGGGAATAGAATTACTAGGAGTAGAATTGCTGGGTCAAAGGGTATATGTATATTTAGTTTTAACAGATAGTGCAAAATAGTTTCCAAAGCATTTGTGCCAATTTACACTCCCACCAGCAATGTATGAGAGCTGTGGTTGCTTTACATCCTCACTAACCCTTGGCGTTTTCCATTGTTAAGATTTTAGCCATTCTGGTGGGTGTGTTGTGGTATGTCATTGTTGTCTTAATTAATTTAATTTAATTTAATTTATTAAACTAATTTTAACTAATGAAGAGGAGCACCTTTTTATATGTTTATTGGCCATGTTGAATATTTTCTTTTGTGAAGTATCTGTCCAAATTGTTTGCCCCTCCCCTGCCTTTTTTTCTCTTGGATTGTCTTTCATTCGTACTGATTTGTAGGAGCTCTGCATATATATTCTGCGTATAAGTACTTTGTTGGATACATGTATTGTGAATATCTTCTTCAACCTTATGAGTTGTTTTCTTAATGAGGTGTTTTATAAACAGAAGTTCTTAATTTTAATATATTCTAATTTATCAATCTTTTCAGCTATATTCAGAAGTTTTCGGTACTGCTTGAGACATTTTTACCTACTTCAAAATTTACAGAGATGTACTCTATGTTTTTCTCTAAAAAAGGGAAATAACTACAGAAACAGAAGAGAGATTTTTAAAGTTATAAAAACCTCCATGAATAACTTCATACCAAAAAATATGAATACCTGGCTTTTCTCTCCTCTACCTTCAGGTATTGATATATTTTGGTATAAAATTATTAGTGGAGGTCTCATAATTTTTAAAATGTCTTCTATTTCTGTAGTTATTTCCCTTTTTTCATATCTGGTGCTGTTCATTTGTGTCTCATTTATTTTTCTTTATTATGTTTGCCAAAAATTAGTATTTTTTATTAGTCTTTTCAAAAAGCCATCTTTTGGTTGTGCTAATCACTTCTATTGCTTTGTTTGTTTGTTTTCCATTTCATTTACAAGTGATCCTCCCACCTCAGCCTCCCAAGTAGCTATGATTATAAATGCGTGCCACCACACCACACCTTTTTTTTTTTTTTTGATATGGAGTCTTGCTCTGTCGCCCAGGCTGGAGTGCAGTGGCCCGATCTTGGCTCACTGCAACCTCCTCTTCCCTGATTCAAGCGATTCTCCTGCCTCAGCCTCCTGAGTAGCTGGAATTACAGGCATGTGCCACCATACCCACCTAGTTTTTGTATTTTTAGTAGAGATGGGGTTCACAATGTTGGTCAGGCTGGTCTCGAACTCCTGACTTTGTGATCCACCCACCTTGGCCTCCCAAAGTGCTGGGATTACAGGCGTGAGCCACCACGCCCAACCTAATTTTTGTATTTGTTTTAGAGATAGGATTTCTTCATGTTGCCCAGGCTGGTCTCAAATTCCTGAGTTCAAGCCATCTGCTGGCCTTGGCCTCCTAAAGTGCTGGGATTATAGGTGTGAGCCATCACGCCTGGCTCATCTTTCTCTGGTTTGGTTTGTCTTTCTGATTCCAAATTGTACTTCCATAAATGTATAGACATGAATATCCTACAGGTACCTTAGATTCAACATTTTCAAATGGAATTTTAACTTCTGATCAAACATGCACTTCCTCATCCTAGGTTCCTTATCCTGGTATTGCACCATCACTTTTCTAAGCAACCCAACCAGGAACATGTTCAACTGTTATTTTCTCCTCACTTCCTACATTCTTTTGGTGCACCATTTCCATGTGTTTTGCCTTTGAAGTGTTTCTCAAATCTAGCACTGTTATCACTGTGCTGATTCAGGATGTCATCATTGCTTTCTTGGTGATAGTTGAGTCTTCTAACTGGATCTCCTTGATGTCATCATTGCCTCTCCAGTCTGTCTTCATGATTTAGAGGGAAGGTTGAACTAGATTAACCTCTGAGATATCTTTCATGCTAAGATTCTCTGGGATATTTTTTGAATTCCTATTAAGAGAATAATGCCCTGGCTGGGCATGGTGGCTCACGCCTGTAACCCCAGCACTTTGGGAGGCTGAGGCGGGCAGATCACAAGGTCAGGAGATCGAGACCATCCTGGCTAACACGGTGAAACCCTGTCTCTACTAAAAATACAAAAAATTAGCCAGGCGTGGTGGCAGGCACCTGTAGTCCCAGCTACTTGGGAGGCTGAGGCAGGAGAATGGCAAAAACCCAGGAGGTGGAGCTTGCAGTGAGCCGAGATCGCACCACTACACTACAGCCTGGGTGACAGAGTGAGACTCCCTCTCAAAAAAAAAAAAAAAGAAAAAAAAAAAAAAAAAAAAAAAGAGAGAGAGAATAAATAATGCCCTGCTAAGCACTGTGATGAAAATAAAGACATATAAGATATAGCCTGTGCCCTTTAGAATTGTGGCTGAAGAGATAACACCTACATAATGTAATAAAAAAGGTAATACTAGAGAGTATATGAATGAGAGAAATAATATTAACTAACAATTTTGAGCACTCTCAGAGCTTTACCTATATTATCACTTTCAATCTTCCTAGCTATTTTATAAGGTAGATACTATTGTTATCTTCATTTTACAAATAGGAAACTGAGCCAGAGAAATTAGCCCAAGACTCCATACATAGTGAATATGTAACAGGGACAGAATTCAAACCCAGGCAGTTGAACTCCAAAGTACTAGGGTTACAGAAAAAAGGATAAATAGGTACTGTGTGGGAAAGTTTCATTAAGTTGGTGATTTTTTTTTTTTTTCTTTGAGATGCACTCTCACTATGTTGCCCAGGCTGGTCTTGAACTCCTGGCCTCAAGCAATCCTCCCACTTCAGCCTTCCACGTACCTGAGATTATAGGCATGTGTCACCATGCCTAGCTTGATTTGGTGATTTTGTGGATGAATCATATTTTGATTGGCAGTGATCATGGCAGAGGACATTCCAGGCAAGTTGGAAAGTCCACTATGGTAGCATCAGAAATTCTGTCTCTGTGACTTAGAACTACTGAATGCTCCACGCCTTTCCTGTATCCTACATGGCTCTGCCGAAACTTCTTTACTCTTGGTAATCTCTAACTCAAAGATTTTTAAAACTTGAAAAAAAAATTGTAATTTAAATTTTATTTAAAATTAAAATAGAAAGTTTATAAATTTTTGATCAAACAGCTTACACCGCTTTTCTACCAATGATCTATCGTAAAGAAGGGATTTAACACAATCATCTTGTGAGACCGTTGAAAATAGAAAGATTTTAATACAATTTTCTTTTTCAGGTAATTCCTTATTTCAGTCACAGAAAGGCAAATATAACAGAGTGTCTACTAATAGTTGAAATTATTCAATAATTGTACTATTCACTTTCTGGTGTGATTCTTAAGATCCAAGGAATAATGTGAAAGTGAGATTATAATTTGGCAATGGATTCAGAATTGATAAAAGCACACATGCTTGAAACTTAAGAATTCTTAAATTATAAGAACTCTAAAAACCTAACTCCACTTGAAAAATAGAACATGGAATTGTCTAAGGAATCCCAGGACAATACAGGGTTCAGTAAGCCTGTCTGAAAAACACCGTCCTAATTGTGTCCTTGTCATTTAATCTGCCCCCCACAACACTTTCAGGACAGGTCTTCATTCTTTTCTTTTCTTTTTTTTCTTTTTTTTTTTTTTTTTTTGAGACAGGGTCTCACTCTGTCACCCAGGCTGGAGTGCAATGACGCGATCTCGGCTCACTGCAATCTCTGCCTCCTGGGATCAAGCCATTCTTCCACCTCAGCCACCCGAGTAACTGGGACTACAGGTGCATGCCACCATGTCCGGCTAATTTTTATATGTTTTATAGAGACAGGGTTTCGCCATGTTGCCCAGGCTGGTCTCCAACTCCTAAGCTCAAGCAACCCACCTGCCCCTGCCTCCGCCTCCCAAAGTGCTGGGATTACAGGCAAGAGCCACCATGCCTGGCCAGGTCTTCCTTCCTAATAGGGGTGTTTTAGGCCTAAGCTGTAGCTAGTAAGGCTACACAAACACAAAAGCACTTCACATAACCCTGGGAAGTTGTTGTTTTTTCCCTGTCATAGACAACTGGACAGATAGCAGTAGACATACACACTGAAGACAACTTCCCCTAAAGATCCTTAGACAGGTTTCTTCAAAGAACTGACCTATGTGGTGCTAATCAATGTATGTTCTGTAATGTGTTGTAGAATCTTACTTAAATTTACACTGTTTAAATGCTGAGGGAAAAGTACTTCTTTCTAGTAGAAATAATTAACCCAGTCTCCTTAAAAAATTCTAGTAATTACTTACACAGACAGTGATAAAAAGGTGGAGGGCTAATGTTGGCCCAGGTCTATTTTGGAGATTAATTGTTCCAGTTTATTAAGTCAGTATAGTTCTTTGAGAATTAATATTTTAACCATATATTTAGGCAGGGGTCTACTATAATTTTCTAATTTTCTGAAATACTTATGTATCTTTATACCTCCAAATACAGTTGCTAGACACTCTCTACAGGCTTTTTTCTAGGCCTTTCTTTTGTAACTAGAAATCTTGATCCAGAATGGTATTTTTTTCATCTGTAACATATCAATTTCACTGAAGCATAAATAATTCATACAAATGATTTTTTTTTGAGGATGAGCTAAAGGCAGAGAATACTATTTTCTTATAAGAGCCACAAGTATTTTTAAAGTTTATTCAATAATTTATCATTTGATTTAGTTACAAAGAATGGTTTGCTTTTTAAGCATATCCCAAACATACACACTCTATTACACTATTTTCTAAGTGTAATAAAAATGGTTTGCATTTTGCCTGGATTTCTGCATCTTATTTCAATTTAAAAATAATGTTTTAAGATAGCTTTTTTCTTTTTTATGAATTCCACAAAAAAATCCACAAATTATAGCAATATGTAGTTTACCTGATGTATTCTTTCCCTCCATGAAGCTCATTTCTCACTCTTTTGTGCCAACACACTTAATTAAAAAGCAAATGATTTATTTTTAAGAAATTAGAATATAAAGTACATTGTTTCCAAGGTAAATGGCAGCATTTACGTGTGGACTAGAAAGGTATTTTTCTGAACTCCTTAGAATTGCTTTGTATTTCAGACAGTAGATTAAAACAAGAGCCTTTTCATTCAAAACCTATTGTCTCCCACTAAACTCTGAACTGAAGTTTTGCATTTTTTGAGGTATAGTCTGATGATTTTCATAGCATCACATCTCCTGAAGCGTATATGCCTTCTTTGATAAAACATCGTGTTGGCAAGAATATCTCAGATTCTTAGAAGTGGGGTTGATAATTGAAAGCACTGAAAGAGGCACATTATTTGCAGAAAATATCCAGCCTTAAAAAAACACACGCATCAGGCCAGGTGCGGTGGCTCATGCCTGTAATCCCAGCACTTTGGGAGGCCGAGGCGGGAGGATCACCTGAGATCAGGAGTTCAAGACCAGCCTGGCCAACGTGGTGAAACCCTGTCTCTACTAAAAATACAAAAATTAGCCAGCATGAGAATCGCTTGAACCTGGGAGGCAGAGGTTGCAGTGAGCTGAGCTCACTCACGCCACTGCACTCCAGCCTGGGAGACAGAGGGAGACTCCGTCTCAAAAAAATAAAACCAAAAAACCACACACACACACATCATTCTTTCTTCATCATGAGACTCTAGTCCTTTTCATTAAGTTTCCTTTTGTCAAATAGAAAATTATTTTCAATTAACTTTTCTGTTTTGCAGTCCAGAATGTAATTGCTATCCTCTGTTAACTGCGCAAAGAGGAATGAAAGTTGGTTGACTTTCCCATCAGTCTTATAAGTCATTTCTTTTTTTATATGAATCATTCTATAACATATCAGAGAATTACTTCCTTCCTTTTGTGAGTGGGAAGAGCCACACTGATTATCTGTATATGTTTCACTCACATTAAAAAAGTATACTGATATGTATTATAGCAGAAAAAAAGTCAAGCATAGTGAGTAATCTTAGGTAGAAATACTTTGGATGTTACAATTAATAAGCCCTAGTGTTAAAATAAATAAATTTTGTTTAAAAAAGAGTAAGACACAATATTCTGTTTGGTTAAAAAAGAGATGCCTCTAATAATACAATGTTATCATTACACCAAAATCAATGAAACATTAGGTTTCATTTAAACTCAGATTTTTTTCAAAGTGACTTCATTGAGATTTTATTCAGTTGCACATTGGAAAAAAGTATAATGATAATGTTACCCAATTTCCTATAACTATATTTAGTTGGCTGATTTTTCTAATACCATTGTGTGTGTTAAAGTTTTCTATTTGATGCTAAATTGTCTGTTGGTACACACATGAGATTATGCTTGTAACAAATCTAAGCATCATAAGAGGAGTAATTCTTTTAGCATTTATATTAAGATCTCAAAATTGAGAGCTAAGACTTCAGAAGACCAGTCCTTCTGACAATGGTAAAGAAAAGTTAGAAACACAATTGGCCTCATTTTCTTCTGGATTTGGCAGACCTGTTAGTGTTAATTGTATATATATACATATATATAAAATATATTTACTTATGATTGTACTTTAAGTTCTGGGATACATGTGCAGAACATGCAGGCTTGTTACATAGGTATACACATGCCATGGCGGTTTGCAATTGGCCCTTTGTATCTGTGGGTTCTGCATTAGTGGATTCAGCCAACTGTGGGTTTAAACTGTTAAAAAAAAAAAAAAAAAGGATGATTGGGTCTGTACTGAACATGTACAGACTTTTTTTCTTGTCCCCCATGATTCCCTAAACAATACAGTATAACTACATAGCATTTATGTTGTATTGGGTATTATAAATAATCTAGAGATAATTTAATATATATGGGAATATGTACATAGGATGTGCATATTATATGCCAACACTGCGCCATTTTTTATAAGGGATTTGAGCATCCATAGATTTCCTGTCTGTGGGTGTGGAGTGTGTGTGCCCTGAAACCAATTCCTCATGGATACAGACGGATGACTGTATACTTTATGAGCCACTACCTAGGTGTGCTTTTTTTCTGCCCAATGGAGGGCTCTTTCTGCTTTAATGACCAAAGTTGGAACAAACAAACTTTATCACTAAAAGTATCATTTTGACATTTAAACAAGGCTACATGAAGCTCATTGTGAAGAAGGTTTAAAAAAATGTTCTACTGGGACCCGGTGTGGTAGCTCACGCCTGTAATTCCAGCACTCTGGGAGGCCAAGGCGGGTGATCACCTGAGGTCAGGAGTTCGAGACAAGCCTGGCCAACATGGTGGAACCCTGTCTGTACCAAAAATACAAAACATTAGCCAGGCATTGTGGCGGATGCTTGTAATCCCAACTACTCAGTAGGCTGAGGCAGGAGAATCACTTGAACCCTGGAGGCGAAGGTTGCAGTGAGCCGAGATCGCACCATTGCACTCCAGCCTGGGTGACAGAGCAAGGCTCTGTCACCAAAAAAAAAAAAAAAAAGTGTTCTACTATATTCTAATCAACAGTAGGTTATCAGCATTTATTCAGTCAATAAATTTATAATGAGGCCTACTATGCTTGAGTCATCATAGGAGGGTAGTGTACACAAAGATGAATAGGCCAAATCCCTGATTCAAAATTGATTAGAGGAAGAGAAACAAACAAATAGCTATTTATTATATAAAAATAATAGCCACCATTTATTAAGTGCCCACAAAAGGCTGTGTATATTTGTGAACCCAATTAATCCCAACAACTTTGCATGATATTTTATAGCTGAAGAAACAGAAGTTCAAAGACATTAAGTAGCATGTCCAAGGTTGCCCAACTAGAGAGCATCAAAATCAATATTTCAATCTAGATCTCTCTGGCTCCAAAACTCATACTCAATCTGTTAAATCATATATTCGCCCCTGTAGGAGAGAGCGTGTAAAATTTCAGAAGAGAGGTAAAAACCCTATATTAGAATGACCAAATTCCACTTTCACTCATGAAAGAGTAATGTAAGAGTTACCCTCCTGCTGTAAACAACTAGAAAACTGAGCAAAATATATGAAGCAACTGTTTTTGGACATTAGATAACAGGCACATAGGAATGGGATCCTTGACAGAAGAAAAGTGAGACCAGTCTTAAAATTGCCCTGGCTTCCTGCTAGGAGGCACCTTCCAGACCACTGGTTCAGGGAGAGAGAACCCAAGCAGAGCATGGCAGTCTCGCTGAGTTGAAGAAAGAGATTGGAGTATGGAGAATCTGAGGCAGTTGGAGACAGAATATCAGAGGGCAGGGAACTATACAGAGAAGGAGATCCAGAAATCAACATAGGGGCTCCTTGAGTCTTTTGTTTAATATTCAGCTTTTCAGGGGTGGGTCAAAACTCCATAAGGCTGGACAAAGAAAACTGGCAACTGAACAATTCCTAGAGCTCTCACAGGGATGGGAGATGTTCACATAATGACTAGTCAAATGGAGAGCCCTTCTCGAACACTCAGAACATTCAGTAGAGACTCCAGAAGGGTTACATGTTAGCAGTAGAGCTAAACCAAACTTTTTGGATCAAGCTTTAAGGATCAAGCTTATCTGCCTGCCAAAACAATTTTTAAGAAAGATAACAAAATTCAAACATTCAACAATGTAACATTCTTATTGTTCAGAATCTAATAAAAGTTTCTTGATATGTAAAGCAGCAGGAAAACTGATCCATAACCTGGGGGATACCAGTCAGTAGAGGCAAGCCCAGAAATTTCAGCAATGACAAAATTAGTAGATAAGGACTTTAAAACAGCTGTTATACCAAGTGCAATGATAGCCTATGTTTACACACAAAAATGTATGCAAATGTTTACAGCAACTCTATTCATAATCTTCAAAGTATGGAAACAATTAGGTGTTTCTTAATTAGGGAATGGATAAACTTAAGACAAAAAGGAACAAACTACTGAAACATGCAACAACATGGATGAGTTGCAAATGCATTATAATAAGTGAAAGAAGCCAGAATCAAAAGACTACATACTATTTGATTCTATTTGTACACATTTTTTTCTGTTTTTAGTAGCTTGAAATGTAATTTATTTACCATGAAATTCACTCATTTAAAATGTACAATTTAATGGTTTTTAGTATAGTCACAGAGATTTGCAACCATCACTACAGTCGAAATTTTAGAAGATTTTCATCACCTGAAAAAAACCCATATTCTTTAGCTTTCGCCTTCCTGTCTTATTTCTCCTCTCCCCCAGTCCTAAATAACCATTAATCTATTTTCTGTCCCCAGATTTGCCTATTATGAGATATTTCAAATAAATGAAGTCATATACTGTGATGAATTTTGTGACTGACCTCTTTCACTTAACATTGTGTTTTCTTTTCTTCTTTTTTTTTTTTTTCACAAATAGGGCTTTTAATTTGACACTATTAAAAGTCTGAATGTTAAACAGATTCGTGGACCGATGGTTCATATCCATCAGCTCATTCAATTTTAGCACCTTTCTCATCCTTAGTAGCTTTTTCAAAACTACTACCTTCACCATGAAGCTACATGAGTTTTCCCAATTCGAACTTGGGCTTCTTTATTTTTACTTTCCTAATGAAGACACCATGGAGAGGATAAATAGATAGGCAAGCCTTTTCTGTGTCTTTTCCAGTGCTGTCTGGAATCAATTTATTGACCACTTCTTTAAAGTCATTTGTCTGCACCTCTTGGGTCATGATTTCCATCATCTTCTTCTGGATTTGGCAGACCTGTTAGTGTTAATTGTAAGAAGTCTTCCGTATATAATTGTTGCATTTTTTAGTAAAATCAACACAAAACAGACAAAGTAAATAATCATTGGTAGTCTTGACATCAATGTGAACTTTAATCATGGTCTGCTATTTTTTAACCATGGAACACATTTTGTCACAGGTAAGATCTATGCCGTGGAAATTAGTCAGGCATTTTTGCCCTGAACATCTTCAGTATCAGCTTGAATTTTCTAAATGCAACTTCATCATTCTGCACATCAGACAAACTCACTTCAAACACATGCCCCTTGAGGCCATCAGATGCAATTTTGATTCCTTGAGTCCTGGTGATGAGTGTCTTTCCCATAGTTATTATACTGAACATAGCAGGTGCTTTCACATCATACCAATCTTTCTTAGAAAATGGATCAAGCTATTTGAGCCCAGGAGGTCGAGGCTGCAGTGAGCTGTTGATTACACCACTGCACTGCAACCAGGGCTACAGAGCAAGACCCTGTTTCAAAAAAGGAAGGAAGGAAGGAAGGAGGGAAGGAAGGAAGGAGGGAAGGAAGGAAGGGAGGGAGAGAGGGGGAATGGAAAGAAGGAAAGGAAGAGACAGAGAGAAATAAATAATGAAAGAAAGAAAAGGAGGGAGAGAAAGAAAGAAAGAAAATGGATCAACCACTTTCTTCTTGGCTTGCTTTTGCCACCTTTCATAAAGTGCTTGTTCTTGCCAACTACCATGGTGCTTTTCAGCCAAAAGGGCAGCATCGTGTTTTCAAAGTTCATCCATGTATGGCATGTGTCATTACTTCATCCCTTTTTATGGCTGAATAATACTCCATTGTATGAATACACCACATTTTGTCTATCCATATATTAGTGATGGGCATTTGGGTTCTTTCAACCTTTTGGCTATTGTGAATAATGCTGCTATAAACATTTGTATATAAGTTCTTTTTTATTATCTATTTTTAATTTTCTTGGATATATACCTAGGAGTGGAATTGCTGGGTCATATGTGTTTAATCATTTGGAGAACTCCAAAATTCTTCCAAAGTGGCTGTACCATTTTACATTCCCAACATCAGTGTATGAGGGTTCCAATTTCTCCACATCCTTACCAGCACTTGATATTGTCTCACTTTTTGATTCTAGCCATCCTGGTGGGTGCAAAGTAAGTGGTACCTCATTGTGGTTTTAATTTGCATTTCTCTAATGACTAATGATGTCAAGCATCTTTTCATGTGCTTCTTATCCGTTTATATATATTCCTTGAAGAAATGTTTATTCAGATCTTTTGCCCATTTTTTTTTTTTTTTTGAGACAGAGTCTTGCTCTGTTGCCTAGGCAACAGAGAAGCTGGGACCATAGGTGTGCACCGCCATGCCTGGCTAATTTTTAAAAATATTTTTGTGGAGATGGGGTCTTGCCATGTTTCCTCGGCTGATCTCGAACTCCTGGAGTCAAGCATTCCTCTCACCTTGGCCCCCTAAAATGCATGAATTACAGGTATGAGCCTCTGCATCCAGCTTCCTTTGCCCATTTTAAAAACGGTCATTTGTCCTTTTATTACTGAGGTGTAAGAGTTCTTTATATATTCTGGGTAAATTCCCTACCAGATATACAATTTATAAATATTGTCTTCCATTCCATTTTCATTTATTTGGATTTTCTTTAATTTCTTTCAGCCATGTTTTGTGGTTTTTAGATTATAAATTTTGTATTTATTTTGTTAAATTTATTCATAAGCATTCTTTTCATACTGTTCACAATAGTATGTGAATACTATGTGAACTGCACAATAGCACGAAAAGAATAAAATACTTAGGAATAAATTTTCATCTTTCTATTATTCATTGCAGGTATATAGAAATACTTTTGAATTTTGTATACTGATTTTGTATTCTACAACCTTGGTAGGATAGTTAATTTTATGTGTCAACGTGGAGGGTGCTACTGGATGAAATTAGCATTTAAATCAGTAAACTTTAAGTTAAGCAGGTTGCTTTGAGTAAAGTAAAACTAACACTCCATGATGTGTGTGGATCTCATTGAATTTGTTGAAGGCCTGAATAGAACAAAAAGACTGGCCTCCCTGAGCAGGAGGGAATGCTCCAGCAGATTGCCTCAGACTTCATCTGCACCATTGACTCTCCTGGGTCTCTAGCCTGTTGGCCTTCAGACTGGAACTGCATCATCAACTTTCCTGGGTCTCATGCCTGCTGGTTCACACTGTAGATATTGGACTAGCCAGCCTCCATAATTGGATAAGCCGATTCTTTATAATAAATGTGTTTATATATATATATGAACTGTACTATATATATATATAATATATATATATCCTCTGTTTCTCTCTACATACATATATATATAAATAACCTGTCTCTCTCTCTACATATATATATACTTATATTTTTTCATCCTACTAGTTGTGTTTCTCTAGAGAACCCTGACTGATATGCTTGCTGAGCTCATTGAATAGTTCTAATAGTTTTTTTAGAAGATTCCTGATTACTTTCTATATCCTAGTTTTTTAGAGGATTCCTGAGGATTTTCTATATACAAAAGCATGTCATCTGCAAATAGATGTAGTTTCACTTCTTCCTTTCTAATCTGGATGCCTTTTATTTCCTTTTCTTATCTAATTGCCCTGGCTAGAACCTCCATTACAATGTTGAATAGAGGTGAAGAGACAGTCTTGTCTTGTTCCTAATCTTAGAGAAGCATCTAATTTTTCATCATTAGGTATGGGTTTTTGTTTTAGGTGCCCTTTGTTATGTTGAAGAAGTTCCCTTCTTAGTCTGCTGAGTGTTTTTTT
This sequence comes from Pongo abelii, assembly GCF_028885655.2. NCBI lineage: Eukaryota > Metazoa > Chordata > Mammalia > Primates > Hominidae > Pongo > Pongo abelii. The sequence goes on from NC_085929.1 coordinate 36,576,745, forward strand.
AATCATGGAAGGGTGTTGGATTCTGTCAAATGCTTTTCCTGCATCTCTTGAAATGATCATGTGATTTTTGCTTTTTATTCTTTGATATAATGTATTACATTAGCTGATTTTCAGATATTAACCCAAGCTTACATTCCTGAGATAGATCCCCCTTTATCATTGTGTGTACGTGTATCTGTGTGTGTGTGTGTGTGTGTGTGTATTTATATTGCTAGATGTTTTGCTAGTATTTTGTTGAGGATTTTTATGTCTAATGCATGAGAGATATTGATCTGTAGTTTTCTTGTATTGCCTTTTGTTTTGGTATCAGGGTAACACTGGCTTCATAAAAATGAGTTGAATTAGCTCTGCATGGTGGTGCACACCTGTAATCCCAGCTACTTGGGAGGCTGAGGCACGAGAATTGCTTGAACCTGGGAAGCAGAGGTTGCCGTGAGCTGAGATAGTGCCACTGCACTCCAGCCTGGGCAACAAAGTGAGACTCTGTCAAAAAAATAAAAAATAAAAAGTGTGCATGAGAGAGAGAAATGAATTGAAAAGTTTTTACTTATCTTCTACTTTTTGGAAGAGTTTGTGAAGAGTTAGTGTTAATTCTTCTTTAAATGTTTGGTAGAGTTTAGTGGTGAAGCTACCTGTGACTGGGCTTTTCTTTTTGTGGATAGTTTTAAAAATTGTTAATTCAAGGTCTTCACTTGTTATAAATATATTCATATTTTCAATTTCTTCTTGAGTCAGTTTTGATATTTTGTGTAATTTAGGCAATTTCCATTTCATCTAAGTTATCTAATTTATTGACATATTATTGTTCGTAGTATTCTGTTGTAATGCTTTTTATTTTTGTAAGGTCAGCAGTAATATCTGGTCTTTTATTTCCAATTCTGGTAATTTTAGTCTTATTTACTTGGTCAAGCTGGCTAAAGGTTTGTCAATTTTGTTGATCTTTCAAAGAATCAGCCTTTGGATTCACTGATTGTCACTATTTTTTAATTCTCCATATCATAAATGTCTACACTAATCTGTATTATTTCCTTCCTGTGCTTTCTTTAGGTTTAGTTTGCACTTTTTCCAGTGTCTTAAGGTGGAAAGTTAGGTTATTTGAGATCTCCTTTCTTAATATAGGCATTTACAGTTGTAAATTTTCCTCTAAGCAATGCTTTAGCAGTGTTATGTTTTGTTATGTTGTATCTTCATTTTCATTTATCTTGAAGTATTTTCTGATTTCCCCTTTATTTTTTTGACACGGTATCTCTCTCTCTGTCACCCAGGCTGGAGTGCAGTGGAATGACCTCGGCTCACTGCAACCTCTGCCTCCTGGGTTCAAGCGATTCTCCTGCCTCAGCCTCCTGAGTAGCTGGGATTACAGGCATGCACCACCATGCCCAGCTAATTTTTGTATTTTTAGTAAAAACTGGGTTTCACCATGTTGGCCAGCCTTGTCTCAAACTCCTGACTTCAAGTGATACACCCACCTCGGCCTCCCAAAGTGCTGGGATTACAGACATGAGCCACCTCTGATTTCCCTTTTGATTTATTCTTTGATCCATTGGTTATTAGGAGTATGTTGTTTAACTTCCACATACTTTTTGTTTTAATTTTTTTATTTCCATAGGTTATCAGGGAACAGGTGGTGTTTGGTTACATGAGTAAGTTCTTTAGTTGTGATTTGTGAGATTTTGGTGCACCCATCACCTGAGCAGTATACACTGCACTCAATTTGTAATCTTTTATCCCTCACCTCCTTCCTCATACATTTGAGTTTCCCAAATCTTATTATGTTATTAGCTTCTAGTTTCATTCCAGTGAGGGCAGAGAACATATTTTTTTTTTTTTTTTTTTTGAGACGGAGTCTCGCTCTGTCACCCAGGCTGGAGTGCAGTGGCACAATCTCGGCTTACTGCAACCTCCGCCTCCTGAGTTCAAGCGATTCTCCTGCCTCAGCCTCCCAAGTAGCTGGGATTACAGGCATGTGCCACCACGCCCAGCTAATTTTTTTGTATTTTTAATAGAGATGGGATTTAACCATATTGGCCAGGCTGGTCTCGAACTCCTGACCTTGTGATCTGCCCGCCTTGGCCTCCCAAAGTGCTGAGATTACAAGCATGAGCCACTGCACCCAGCCGAACATACTTTTTATTATTTCTATCCTTTTACATTTGTTGAGGTTTGTTTTGTGCCTTAACATACGGTTTGCAGGCTGGGTGTGATAGCTCTTACCTGTAATCCTAGCACTTCGAGAGGCTGAGGCAAGAGAATGGCTTGAGGTGAGGAGTTTGAGAGACTAGCCTGAGCAACATAGTAAGACCGAGTCTCTACAAAAAAACAACAAAAAACCAACCAACCAACCAACAAACAAAAACCAGCCAGGTGTGGTGGCATGCGCCTGTGGTCCTACCTACTTGAAAGGCTGAGCTGGGAGAATTGCTTGAGTCTGGGAGTTAAAGGTTGTGGTGAGTTGTGATCACTCCACTGCACTCCAGCCTGAGCAGCAGAGTGAGACCCTGTCTCCTTGACTCAAAAAAAAGTAAATATATGGTTTATGCTGGAGAATATTCCATGTGCACTTGAGAAGACTGTATATTCTGCTGTTACTGGGTATAGTGTTCTATGTATATATCTGTTAGGTCTAGTTAATTTAGACTGTTGTTCAGATATTCTGCCTAATTGTCCTATTCATTATTGAAGTTCAGGTATTGAAGTCTGAAGCTATTATTGTTGAATTGTCTGTTTCTTCCTTGATCAGTTTTTCTTCATAGTTTTTGTGTTCTAATATTAGGTGCATATATTTATATTTATTTTGTTTTCTTGACAGGTTGATCCTTTTATTATCCCCAAATGCCCCTCATTATCTCCAGTTACAACCTCTGCCTTTTCATTGGTTTGCTTAATCCATTCATGTTTAATGTTACTATTGATATATTTGGTTTATGACAGTCATTTTACTTTTTATTTCTATGTGTTTTATATCTTTTTATTGTACCTCTATTCCTCTTTGACTTGTTTTCCTTGCACTGAGTGAATGAAGCATTTTAATTTCTTTAATTTTTTTCACTATTTTTTTGAATTTCTTTAGTAGTTGCACTAGGGCTTATGATGCACATCCTAACTTATCAGAATCAGTTTCAGGTTTATACTAGCTTAATTCCAGTGAGACATGGCAATGTTACCCTTATGTAGTCTCTTTTGTCCCTTTTTGGTATTTTTTTTATGTATTACATCTATTAATGATACAAGATCAACAATTATTTTTTAATTGGTACTTTATCATCTGTAGCTATTTCCTTGCCCAAACAGCTTTTCTCCTACTCACCTTCTTTGTGCTATTATTGGCAAATATACTACATTTGTTGAAGTTTTAGGTCAAACAATATACCATATGCATATTATTTTACACAACTTATTATATAAAATTTAGTTCATTTAAGAGAAGAAAGGAGAAAAATGTGCATTTTCATTGCCTTTTATAATTGGATTGTAAGAGCACCTTTACTGATGCTCTTTGTTTTCTCATGTCAGTTTGAATTATTATGTGTGCTAATTTTCAGCCTGAATAATTTTCTTTAGTATTTCCTGTAAGATGAATCTGCTAGCAAAATTCTCTCAGTTTTTGTTTATCTGGGAGTGTTTTTATCTAACCTTTGTTTTTTAAAGATATATTTGCTGAATAACGAATTCTTGGCTGACAGTTTTTTTTTTCTTTGAGCACTTTGAAAATGTTGGCTCACTACCTAACTGGCCCCCATTGTTCCTGCTGAGAGATCAGCTGTTTGCGTTATAGGGGTTCCTTTGTTAGCAATGAGTCATTTTTCTCTTATTGTTTTTAAGATTTTCTCCATGTCTTTAGTTTTCAGCATTTTTACTATGATATGTCTATTTGTGGATCTTTTTCTTACTCAGAAGTGCAGCCTTAGGTATGCCCCACAGTCACGCTTGGATAATGGTGGTTGATATGCCTTGGATATTTGTCCTGCCCAATCCTCATGTTGAAATGTAACTGGAGGTGGGGCCTGATGGGAGGTGTTTGGGTCATGGGGGTGGATCCCTCATGGCTTTGTGTTGTCCTTGTAATGGTGAGTTCTTGCAAGAGCTGGTTGTTTAAAAGAGTGTGGCACCTCTGTGCTCTCTGTTGCTCCCACTCTTGCCATGTGAGACACCTGCTCCCCCTTTGCCTTCTGCCATGATTGTAAACTTTCTGAGGCCCTCACCAGAAGCTGATGCCAGTGCTATGCTTTCTGTACAGCCTACAGAACCATGAGTCAATTAAACCTCTTTTCTTATAAATTACCAAGCCTCAGATATTTCTTTGTACCAACACAAGAACAGCCAATACAGCGGTTTCATCTGGGCTTTCTTTGGTCAATTCTTTCCCTGCCCAGTTACTAAACACAACTAATTGCTGGTAATTGCTCCATTATTTTCATCAGTGTCCCAGGCATATATTACTCTACAGTTTAATCAAATCACATTTGGACTTCTTTAAAGGGATAGTTACTGAGGTTCCAGTGTTTGAAATTTGTTCTGACCACAGGAGGACTTCTCTCAGTTATCTATTTCCTGATTCTCTCCTGAAAACTGGCCAGCCTACAGTTTAGCAAATACCTGTAATGAATCTACCAATCTCCTTCCAATTGCCTTTTGATACAACCTCCATTGTATTTGAGCATGTCCTTATCCTTGAACTTCTCCATGCTCTGTTGCAATAAAGTCACTGTCTTTGGAAAGAGATTAGGAGCTATTTTATGCACTGCTTCTCCCCTTGGAAAAATATCTGAGCCACAGCTCTGGAGCTAGGTACGGGGACAATGGTGTGCTTATCTCTGAGTGACATGGAGCTTTAGGAGCTGATGGCCGAGTGGAGGGGGAACAGTAGACTCAGATCTTCTCAGCTTGCCTCTCCCAGCATAGAACCACTATCTTACAAGCCAGGGCAAGGGTGATTGAGACCTCAGCATTCTCAGTGGTACTGTACCCTAGGCAGAACTTCCATTTCACCAGTGAGGCTGGAAGTATAGTGGTACTGTATCCTACGCAAAACTTCCATCTCACCATGAGCCCCCACCTCATGGCCATACTCAACATAGAATTTAGCAATAGCTGGAGGCAAGAAGAAAAATACTAACGTTCTTTTCCTCCCGTGAAGATAGCCCTCAGAGTGGGAGCTTGGGAGAGAGGGAGGCTTGTGTTCTTGGCTATCCCAATCTATAATGGAATGGAGTGGAATGTAACTGAGCTGAGAGGGTGGAGGGAATGGTCTTGGTTCAAATATCACCAACTTTTGTTGTTCTTGGCAAATTTTAGAAGATATTCTTGAACGGAGGCTTCTTCAATTACTGTATGCCTTTAGGTATAACAGAGACTTCAATTTTTAAAAATAGTTTTTAGCAGTTTTGCTGGAGAGCTGGTCTGTGGACCTCCTCACACTGACATGTGGGAAATTGATCTCTTACACAATATTCTGGCAAAGGCAAAACTATAGGCACAGAAAAAAATCAGTAGTTGCCAGGGCTGAGTGTGAGGTTTAACTACAAAGGGACATGGAGGAATTTGGGGGCTGATGAAACTGGTTATGTATACATTTGTCAAAATTCACAGAACTGTACACTATAAAGAACAATTTTACTGCATGTAAATTATACCTCAAGAAAATAAAAGGGGAAAAGCTATTATAAATATGCTTAAGTATTTAAAGGAAAACATCAAAATAATGAAGAGAAAAATGGAAGGAGTTTTTGAAAAGGTCCAAATAGACCCTAGAGCTGAAAAATACCGTATCTGAAATTTTAAAATATCACTGGATGGATTTAATAGCAGATTAGAAGTTATAAAAAAAATAGATCAGTGAACTTGAAGTAGAATATAGAAGTTATTCAAATTGAAACATAATGAAAAAACAAAATGAAAAGAATAGGGCCTCAGTGACTTATGTGACAATATCAAACAGTCTAAGCTGTGTGTAATTGAAATTCCAGAAATTTGATGGGATTTTAAATGATAATGTCTGTAAATGTTACAAACTGATGAATTATATCAAATAATTAAGGAAGAAATAATACTAATTTTGAACAAAGTCTTTAAGAATATAGAGGAGAAGGCTTCACAACTCATTTTATGAGGCCAGAATTACCCTGATACTAAAACTGAAGACATTCCAAGAAAACAAAACTATGGACCACAATATCTCTCATGACTATGGCTGCAAATGTCCTTAACAAAATAGTAGAAAACTGAATCCAGCAATATATGGAAAGGATAATGTGTCATGACTAATGTGGTTTATCCCAGGAATGCATGGTTGGTTTAAAATGTGAAAATCAGCCCATGTAATTCCCCATGTTACAGAATGAAGGAGAAGAACCACATGGTCTTCTCTATAGATGCAGAAAAAAAGTATTCAACAAAATTCAACATACATTTGTGACTTGAAAATATGAAAACTTTGGCCAGGCGCAGTGGCTCACGCCTGTAATCCTAACACTGGGAGGCTGAGGCCAGCGGATCACGAGGTCAGAAGATTGAGACCATCCTGACCAACATGGTAAAACCCCATCTCTACTAAAATAGAAAAAAAAAAATTAGCCATGCCTGGGGGTGCGTGCCTGTAGTCCCAGCTGCTTGGGAGGCTGAGGCCGGGGAATCACTTGAACCCAGGAGGCAGAGGTTGCAGTGAGCCAAGATCACGCCACTGCACTCCAGCCTGGTGACAGAGCAAGACTGTCTCAAAAAAAGAAAAGAAAAGAAAAAATGAAAACTTCAGGAAAACAAGGAGTATAAAGGAACTCCCTCAACTTTATAAAAGACATTTACAAAGAACCTAAAGGTGACATTATACTTAATGGTGAAAGATTAAACACTTTGCACCTAAGACAGGGAATAAGACTCTTACCACTTATAGTCAACATCATAATAGGGGTCCTACCAGCTAATTAAGGTAGGAATAAGAAATAAAGGTATATAGATTGGAAAGGAAGAAGTAAAACTTAAACTTTTTTGAGAATGACATGACTGTATAATAGATAATCCTAAGAAATCTACAAGAAAGACACCACCAGAACAAATATATAATACATGAATTTATCAAGGTCACAGATTAATACATAGAAATTCATTGTATTTCTCTATATTATCAATGAAAAACTGGAAATGAAATTTCTAAATACCATTTACAATACTATAAAAATTTATGAAATACTTAGGGCTAAATTAATAAGACATACGCCAAGATGTGTACAATGAAAACTACAAAATGTTGCTGAGAGAAATTAACGAAGTCTTAAATAAATGCAGATATGTACCATATTCATGGATTGGAAGACTCAAGTAAGATGTTAATTTTCTCCAAATTGATCTATACATTCAATGCAATCCCAATCAAAACTTTATAGCCTTTTTTTTTTGTAGAAATTGACAAGTTGATTCTAAAATTTAAGTGGAAATGGAATGAAACTAGAAAAGTCATAAAATTTTTGGAAAAGAACAAAGAGAACTTTATCAGATTTCAAGACATTGTGCTAAGGATAGACATATAGATCAGTGGAACAGAATGGAGAGTTCAGAAGTAGACCCACACATATATAGTCAATAATTTTTTATAAAGGTACCAAGGTAAAAGGTGGGTTTTTTTTTTAACTAGTAGTACTGGAACAACTGGATAGTCATATGGAAAAAAAAAATGAACCTCAATCCTTACCTCACGTTGTACACAAGATTGACTATAAATAGATTAAAGACCTACACATAAGAGCTAAAATTATAAAACTTCTGGACGGAAACATGGGATAAAACTTTCAGGAAAAACTTCTTAGGCGGTTCCCTAAAAGTACTAACCATAAAAGAAAAAAATACTGATAAGCAGGACTTTATCAAAATAAAAAAACTTCTCTCCCAAAGACATTATTAAGAAAATGAAAAGGCAAGCCAAAAACTGGGAAAAAATACTCTTAATACCTATATCTGACAAAGAACTTGTATTTAGACTACATTTAAAAAAATCTACAACATAATAATAAGACAAACAACTCCATTTTTAAAAAATATCAAGAATTTGAAGACATATCACAAGAAAATATGTATTAATAGGCTGGGCGTGGTGGCTCACATCTGTAATTCCAGCACTTTGGGAGGCCCAGGTGGAAGGATTACTTGAGTCCAGTAGTTCAAGACCAGTGTATTGGAAAATATTTTATCAAATTCCTATAAACATATACTTACTATATGATGCAGAAATTTTCACTCCTAGGTATTTACCCAAGGGAAATAAAGATGTACAGTCACAAAAAGACCTGTACATTTATGTTCATAGCAGCTTTATTCATAATAGTTCCAAACTGGAATTAACCTGCATGTCCATCAATAGGTGAAAGGATCAGCAAATTGTGGTATCTTTGTACAGTGAATTATTACTAACAATAAAAAAGAACAAACAAATGATACATGCAAAACTGTTAATGAATATTTAAAAGTCAAAAAATTCAGACACATCAACACCTGTGAAAAGAAAGGGAAAGAAAAAGAAAAAAACTTAGACACGAAAGACTAAATACTGTATAATTTCGTTTACATGAAATTCTGGAGGAAGCAAACTAACTTTATAATGAGAGGAAACAAATAAGTGTTTGCCTGGTGTGGGGGTGGGATTTAGTGCAAAGAGGCATAGAGGAACTTTTTTAGGGTGATGAGATGTTTTATATCTTGATTGTGGTTGTTTCAAAGATATATACATTTATCAAAATGCAAAGAAAACATCCAAAATAGGTGCATTTTGTACATTCTATTTCATGTAAAGTTTGCCTTATTACAGTTGAATTTTAAAAAGCAGTGATCCATAGTGTTAATCAGCAAAGTCCTACTAATAATTGTCTCAAATTGGAAACAACCTACATGTCCCTCAGTGAAGTATTGGTTCAGTAAATTTTGGAAGAACAATAAAATGAAGTACTGTGTATTCTTTAAAAACATATTAGACAGGGGCCAGGCGCGGTGGCTCACACCTGTAATCCCAGCACTTTGGGAGGCTGAGACGGGCAGATCACGAGGTCAGGAGATCGAGATCATCCTGGCTAACATCTTGAAACCCCGTCTCTACTAAAAATACAAAAAAGTTAGCCGGGCGTGGTGACGGATGCCTGTAGTCCCAGCTACTCGGGAGGCTGAGGCAGGAGAACGGCATGAACCCGGGAGGCGGAGCTTGCAGTGAGCTGAGATAGTGCCACTGCACTCCAGCCTGGGTGACAGAGCGAGACTCCGTCTCAAAAAAAAAAAAAAAAAAAAATTAGACAAAATTATTGACCCAGAGAAAATATTTGTACTATTTTGCTATGTGAAGGAAGAAATAAAATAAGCCACCTAACAACTTTTCAGTGTATAATATAATTTGGGTGAAGTCAGTAACTGATGCTTATATTATTGTAACTACATAATTTTATACAGAGTTGAGTTGTAGTAAGCCATGATTGCTTTTCCTTTCTTGTACAAATTTTTGTTTTCCTTACAGCTAATAATTGTTTTTCATTGGCTCAGTTTTCTCTTTACTTATTCCTAATTCAATTCCAAACTTTATGCTGATTATCTGCACTTCCCAAAATGGTAGCCACTAACCACATGGCTACTAGAATTTAAATTTAAATTAATTTTAACTAAATAAAACAATAAGTTCAGTTCCTCAGTCACACTAATAAACATTTCAAGTGTTCTAGCTAGTGGCTATTGTATTGGACAGCACAGATACGGAACATTCCCATCATCACAGAAAGTTCTAATGGACAATACTGGTCTAGATTGCCTCTCAAATATTCAGAAACAACAATTTTGTCTTCACTGAGAAATTTCTCTGGAGCTTTTCACCTTTGACCAAATCTGGATGTTTGCTCTCTCTGGCTAGTATTGGGCTCTCATCCTGGAATTTCCTTTCGCCAACTTCCAGGGAATTCTTTGCCCCTCCCCTGTGTTAAATTTCTTGTTTCCTATTCTTGGTTTCCTCCCTCATTTTGGTGGAGCACATCCTCTGGTAACTTCCTTAGAGAGGACTGCATGGGAGGTAAGGTTTTGAAATATTTCATGCCCTAAAAATATCATCCATCTATCCTTATATGAGATTAAGAGTCTCACTGGAAATTAAATCTAAGAAGACAATTATTTTTCATGATAATTTTTGAGGCATTGCTCCTCTTTCTTGTAGCTTTCAGTGTTGCTGTTGAGAATTTCCAAGCCATTCTGATTCTCAGTCTTTGTGTATTATTTGCTTTTTCCTCAGGGTTCTGAAATTTCATAATGGTGTCCCTTAATGTAGGTCTATTTTTATCCATTTTTTTGCAGTAGGCACTCAGTGTGTTTCAATCTGGTAACTCAAGTGCTCCTTCAGTTCTGGGAAACTTTCTTCAATTATTTCCTTGATGAAAATTATGTACTATCAGATTTCTCTGTTCTTTCTTTCTGGGCCTGCCAATATTTAGATACTGGATTCCCTGTTCAGGTATTCGATTTTTAAAAAAATATTTTTCCCTCCAATTTTCCATATGTTTATGCCTTTGTTGTGTTCTTGGGGAGAACTCCTTGACATAGTCCTATTCTTCTATTGGTTTTTCATTTGTGCTATTGTGTTTTCATTTCCAAGCGCTTGTTGTTGTTCTCTGAACTTCCCTTTTTATGGCATCCTGTTCTTGCTCATGGTTACAGAATTGTCTCTTATGTCAGAGGATATTAATTATCTCTATATAGAGTCTTTCTCTCTGTGTGTCTGTGTTTGTTTCTTTTGTTTATTGTTTCCTCCTCTTCCCCCACCCACCTCCTCTACCTCTCTCTCCTTAGAAGTCCTCAGAAGACTGGCAGTCCTTGGTTGTCTGCTCACATTAAAGAGTGGGGGGACTATGAATCTCTGAGCTTGTGGATGAGGCTTGCTGATTGTGGCCTTCATTATTTTAATAGAAGACCTGGACAAGCCTTTGGGAGAAGTCCCAAAATCTGTATTTTAAAATCTTTCCTCTTGATCAGTTTCCCCAGCATGCAGGCTAGCCAACAGTGTTTTGGGGCCCATATAGAGATAGAGGACTGAGGGTCTCTGCATTCAGGCATTCAGTATACATGCTTTCACTTAATTCCTTGATTCCAGTACCATAATCCTGTCTCAACTGTACTTTGTATTCCATTATCCAAAGACTTTCTATTACCCTCTATAGAGAATAAACCTCTGATTTTATCCTAGGGTGGAAGAGGAACAACTGTTTGGCCCTGCAAAATTGGGGAGGGAATCTGAAGGTTCCAACTGTTTCATAAATGTCTTTCAGTTGGTCTTTCTTATTTTAGCTCCTCTACCTACCCTCTCTATCTCCTCTTCCAAAAGTATCTGATGCTGGAAATTATTTAGAATGACGTGCATTTGACTGGTCCTCGGTTTAGTCCACTGCTGGTTTAGGTTTCTTGGCTCTGCTATTTTAGTTATTTCTCTTGCATCTGCCTCCTGGCTTCCAAAATTTCATTGTCACTGTTTTTTCACTTGTTCTTTCTTTCTGTTTGTTTGTTTGTTTGCATTTCTGCCTTTTAAAGAAATGTCTTTTCCTGTCATTCTAGAGGGGTTTTTGGAGGAAACAAAATAAATGTGTGTGTCAATCTACCATCTTTATCCAGAAGTCGGTAAACATATTTATAAAAACATAAATATGTCAAGAGCTAGTTTATAGGACAAGCAATGCAGTTTTCTTTAAACATTTTGGTCTGAAGTATAAATATAATACTACTTTAATTCATACAGGATTTCTGAGAATTGGTAAAATATTGCTTAAGAATTTCAACATGAAAAATACTTCCTAATACTATAAAAATACTACAAAACTATATTTGAAGAATTTAAGTATAAATGGCCTCAGTAAGGAATAGTAGCTCATAGTCCTCCACTTGGAAATAAACCCCTCAGCTGTGTTGAAGACCATTGGAGATAATAAATGACATTATCTGAAAATATTTGCATGTTTTAAAATTTCTTACTCATATTATATCTTTTTAGAGATTGCCAGAACATCACTAGTCTCAGTTTAGGAAAAAAAATTACTAATAAAAGATAGTTTGAAAGATGACATAGATACTTTTGTAGGAATTGATGAGAACACACAGAGAGATCAAATTCTTCCACTTGGTTTTGGATGCTTTGTGTCATTATCCTGACTTTGTTCAAAAGTAAGACTTTGAAATTCTCAGAGTAGGAAAGGAGAAAAATTTGAATGAAGCTGGTCTAAACATTAGGTAGAAAAAAAGCCTTCAGATAATCCTGATGACACTTCTAGTTATCTGTTTGCTTCCTTTCCTTACCAAATTTCTCACAAGATGCTTTCTATTTGCTGTACCCCTCCTTACCAGCTTTTCCATGCAGAAAGCTGGCTTCTTCCCCCACCTTCACTTCCCCAACTACTCTCTTCAAAATAAACAATGACTTCCTAATTAGTAGATCTCACAGTCTCTGTTCCTTTTTCATTCTTCTTGGTCTATTTTTATTTTATTTTATTTATTTTTTAGAAACAGTCTCGCTCTGTTGCCCAGGCTGGAGTGCAGTGGTACAATCATAGCTCACTGCAGCTTTGAACACCTGGGCTCAAGTGATCCTCCTGCCCCAGCCTCCCAAGTAGCTGGAACCCAGGTTTGTGCCACCATGCCTGGCTAATGATTTTTTGTAGAAATAGCATCTTGCTTTATTGCTTAGGCTGGACTTGAACTCCTGGGCCCAAGCAGTCCTCCTGACTTAGCCTCCCAAGAAGCTGAGACTACATTTGTGTACCACCACGCGTGACTAATTATGTTTAAAAATTTTTGTAGAGACTAGGCCTTGTTATGTTGCCCAGGCTGGTCTTGAACTCCTGGGCTCAAGCAATCCTCCCACCTCACCCTCTCAAAGTGTTGGGATTACAAGTGTGAACCATCACACCCGACCTTGATCTTTTTTATATTGATGATATATTCATTTTAAAACAGTCCTTCTTATTTCTATGATATACTTATTCTTTTTCCATCTGCTCTCATCTTTTTTCCATCCACTTCCCTCTTTTGCTTTTGTTCTTTCTTCCACCTCTAATTGTGGGCATCCCCAAACATCCCCCAAGATCTTTGACCATATGCTCTTCCAGCTCTATGTGCTTTCCTTTGGAAGATTCATCCATTCTCAGGGTTTCAAGCGTCACGTGTATGCTGTTGACTTCCATATGTGTTATCTTGAGCTCTGATCATCCCCAAGAGCTCCAGTTCTATATCTTTAACCTTCTTTTGGGCATTTGTACTTTGAGTTAACACCGTCATGTCAAATCCAGTATGCTCGTCTTTTTATTCACCACTGCCTTCCCCTTTCCACACATAGAACAAGTTTCTCTACCCAGTTTCCCTCCCTCTCAGCATCACCTTTATCTCAGTGTCTTAAGTTCAGACTCTTGAAATCATTCTCCTGCATTATCCTCATTTAGTCAAGTATCAGAATTCCCCTAAGCCTTCCCTTTCCAGCCTGTTCTTACCGCCAAAACTCAAGTCCAGACCTTCATCCTCTCCTATCTGAATTACTATCACAGCCTCAAGGCTCTCCCACAGCCTCCTGCTCTATCCTAGATACCACTGCCACCTAATGTTATTTAAATATAACTTTTATCCTATCACTTCCCTAATCAAAAATATCTCATGAGTCCTATTTCCGGCATCAAGTCTAAACACCTTTTCCTGGCTTTCGGGCTGCTTGTAGCCTGGCTCCACCTTATCTGTCTTATTACCCAACATCTTCCCCTTCCTTGAGTTAGGTCAGTTTTCTCACTGTCACAAGAACTGGCCAAGTTCATTTCTTCCCCTATATCTTAACAAGTGTATTTTCTCTTGTCCAGAATGCCTTTCTTTCCATTGGCCCAAATCATATCCATTTTGCAAGAGAATTGTCTATGCTTCCTGTGTCCAATTCCCTGCTTTCTGTTCTCTTTGACCCACTTTAATCAAGCTTTTATCACCACCACTTTACTATTCAAGCCATAATTCTTATTACTTTCCTATCATTAGTCACTTTCTCAGTCTTTCCCATCTCAGTAAATGACACTATCATTTACTTAGTTGCTTCAAACCTAAAAGCCATCCTTAGCTCTTCTCCCTCAAAACCTATATCCAGTCCATCAGTGAGTCTAGTGAGCTTTCCATTCAAAATATATTTCAAATCTGGCCACTTCTCACTATCTCACTGCTACCACTCTGGCCCAAGCAAACAGTACCTCTCCAGTGGTCTCCTTGCTTTCATTTTTGCCCTTGCACAGTTTATTTCAAAGCATCTTTAAAGATGTCAATCTATGCATGTCACTTCACTGTTTATGGCTTTTAAGGCCATACCTGATCTGCTCTAGCCCAAGGCTCTGACCTTACCTTCTTTCAATTTCCCCTTACTTCCTCGTCTCTATTTTCTCCGGCCTTCTTTCTGTTTCTACAATAAGCTAAGCTTTTTGACACCTCACTTACACATGGACACATTTCAGAATAGTCACTAGATAGGTTAGAAAAGAATAAGTGTTTTCAGTTTCCACAATATTTGTCACTAAAATATGTATTATATTAACGGGAAAAACTTTTTTCTAAAATCTACATTTTTGTATAAGTTTATTTTTATTTTGAAATAATCTCAAGCTTACAGAAAACCTGCAAGTACACAAAAATCATGTTTTATTTTCTGAGCCATTTGCTTTATCACTCCTGTATACTGTACTATGCAATTCCTATAGGCAAGAATATTCTCCTATATATTCACAATATAACCATCAAAACTGAGAAATCAGCTTTGATTCATTACTGTCATCTAACCCTCAGATTCCTTTCAAGTTTTTCCAGTTGTCCCAGTAATATCCATTATGGCAAAAGGATCCAGGTTAGAATCATGTGTTGTATTTAGTTAAATTTCTTTAGCTTCCCTTAGCTTGGAACAGGTCCTCAGTCCTTCCTTGACTTTCATGACCTTGACATGTTTTAATAGAACAGGCCACTTATTTTTTGAATGTCCTTCAATTTGCATTTGTCTGATGTTTCCTCAAGATTAGATTCAGGGTATGCATCTTTTTAAAGAATAACATAGGGCTGGGCATGGTGGATTATGCTTGTTATCCCAGCACTTTGGGATACCGAGGCAGAAGGATCACCTGAGGCCAGGAGTTCAAGACCAGCCCAGGTCACACAGCAAGACCCGCATCTCCTAAAACTTTTTAAAAAGTTAGCTGGGTGTGGTGGCACTTGTCTGTAGTCCTAGTTACTCCAGAGGCTGAGGCAAGAGGATCACTTGAACCCAACAGTTTTAAGGTTGTAGTGAGAGCTATGTTCACACCACCACACTCCAGCCTGGGTGACAAAGTGAGACCTTGCTTTTTTTAAAAAAAAGAAAGAAAGAAAGAAGGAATATCACAGAAGTGGTGCTGAGTAATCTTTACTTCCTTCAGGTGGCACATGATTTTGATTTGTCCCATTATCAATTATGTTTTATTTGGTCACTTGATTAAAGTGGTGTCTGCCAGCCTTCTCCACTGTAAAGTTATTTTCCCCTTTGTAATTAATAAGTAGTTTATAGAAAAGTACTTAGAAACTATGTAAGTTATCCTTATCCTCATCAAACTTCCCATTTATTCACTTATTTATATCAGTATGGACTCATGGGTCTTTATTTTATCTGTTACTATCATTATTTATTTTGATGCTCATATTCTGTAAGATTTTGCCAGTGGGAGCCTCTTCAAGTTGGCTCCTGTGTTCTTTGACATGTCCCTCTAATTAAGCACTTCCTTACATCCTGTCACAAGCTGTTCCAGACTCGTCTTGTGTTTTCCCTGTTCCAGTCCTGGAATCAGCCATTTCTTCAAGGATCCCTGGTTTTTCAGTGGTTCCTTCTAATAGCCACAATGTGGTTTCTCTCAGTGGACAGAACTAGAGAATATATGTATGTACACACACACACACACACACATCTATATTTATGTATCTATATGAAAACTCATGATTTCACACCTAAACCATCAATGCCAATCCAATACTATAGAGCTCATTCTAGCTTTATCACTTTCTATATTTGTAATTTTTCTCCATCAGTGAGAGAACTGGCTGCCATTATCATTAGCTTATTTATTTATTTGATCAATTCCCTCAAATGTAACCAAACTCCCATCTTTGCCACCTTCGTTGTACACATATAGACATCCATATCACACCTCTAGGACTCTTGACTCTGCTCCCCAGACTGCCTCCTCACCCTGCTCGAGCTTTGACACTCTGCCTTGGGCCTTTTCCCCATGTAGTTGACCCTCCTTACCCTGCGCAGGCTCCAACTCTGGCATTCCCACTGTGGGTCACCCACACTTGTGATGTCCTCGTTACTCCTTTCGGTACTGACTCCCCAAGCCATGCTCACCCTCCACGTGGTTGCCCTCCTCACACTGCACAGGCTCTGATACGGATGCTTAGCTTGCTCTGCCCCACCTGACATTGGCTTTAGGATTGAGCTGTTTCTCAAGAATTGGGAAAAGGAAGAAGTAAGACCATATTTTATTTAGAAAATGCTTCCTACTTAGTGTAGCTTTCACTATGAGTTGAGAAGGCTGTAACATTTCTGTTCCCTTTGACCTAAAAAAGCGTATATTATTAGTATTCATCTGCCTTAAATACTGTAGCAATCAGTGGACCAGGAGCCAAATCATTTTTGAAAGAACACCTAACCTAAATGAACGTAGAAACAAAACAACCAGATAAAAAAAGAAAGATTCCTTCACATTTTTTCATTTTTTGTTCAAATGCTTCTGAGACACAGTCTCAGAATCACTGTTAAGTGCTAATGATTAATAAGTTCATGAACCTTACATTTTGAACAGGGTAGTTTCTGACGCCTGAGGCCCTTGGATCAAAATTAATTGTATCTTTTAAAACTGAGAAATGAAAATATTTAGTCACAATAACATTACTGTCATTCAGTCATACCACAAGATTTTGCAAGGCAATGTCTACATTGAATTGATTGTCCCTTGAAACTTTAGAACTAAAACCTCTGCAAGATTGTCCTTGATAATCTTTTCACGGCAATAAAAGCACTGACAAAGAGTCAGGGCGTTGTCATCAAAGAGACTAAACTCCTGCAGACTACAACTTTCCCAGGACAAAAATATTCAAGTTTGCCTCCAAACCTCTTCAAGATATAAACTAACCATTCCAAGAAGTAGCTTTTTCAATCCTACTGTTACTCTAAATTGTCTGAGAGGCAAATTTAGCCTTTTTTCTAAATTAAGATATGTTATTATTGGACTTTTGTTTAATTCTAAGCCAAAATATACCCAAACTCCCACTGCATTCCTTGGAAGCCGTAGATGCTGTTGAAGTGCTCTCTTGGCCACATCTCACTCCTTTAGGAGTCAGCACTCTCCATCTGTATCCTCTTGGAGACCACGAAAGGGAAAACAGCCTGTGATTTCTCCAACCAGGTGGGTCAGATTAGCTTTACAGTCCACTTACAAGGAGACTAACAAAGCTCCTCTGTGGGTGTTTGAGCACATTTTATGAAACTGCTGATGACCTCATGAGCCAAAGAAACCAGGTCTCACATTGTGGACTAAGCCTAAATATTAATACTACTTTATATTTATGTGGTGTCTTTTTTCCAAGGAACTCCAGCCTCTTTACAGACATTATGTCACTAATCCTCAAAGCATCCCTGTTTAGTACATGGCAAATATTATCCCCCTCCCTTTTTTTTTTTTTTTAACAGTGATGGAAACTTGCAAGTTGGTGATGGAACCCAGCCCCCTGGTTCTTAGTCTATGCACTATGCCATAAAAAAAGTCAGACGAATACTTTTTCAAGCTATTCATTGCTTCTTGGGTGGGATTTAAGAGGATGTCTTGGCTTGTATGCATTTCAGTTTTCCGTGTCTCTAGCTTCTATGATCCTCTTTTTCTTCTTCATTGTAAGTCAAGCATGTTCAAGCATATTTATCTTCCACTGTTGCATTTATGGGAACACTAAAAGTTTATAGCTGAGATTTGAAGTGAAAGACTTCGGTATTGAATATGTAATTTCACTTATCACTCAGAGATCCCTTATACTTCTCATAACCTAAAAGAAATTAGATTTTTTTAAAAAATTCACCATGCCAGCTTAGAGCACATTTCATTTATAGAAATCACATTTTCACCAAAATTAGGTAATGTTCAACTAAATACAACCAATTTGTGTTGAACTATTAACATGTACCAGATATTATACCAAACACTTTCAAATACATGATCTTGTTTTACATATATTAACACATATGTAATATTCCATGTGAAACTGTTAGATTTAATTCTTAAGTGTATAAACACTCTCCTAGAGTAGGGCAAAGAAAAAAAAAGAGGCATTAATAGAAATATGGCCTCAGTTGTTATATCCAATAAAAATAAAAATAAAAGAGCTCCCTCAATTCTCTCAGTGGAAATCCCCAGTGTAAATATTTCCACAAAAGAGGAAAATGTGGGTAACTTCTAAAAATCACCAGGAGTTAGCTTCATATCTACAAAGTAAAAAAAAAAAAAACAAAACTTAAAAGTTTGGTTCCTACATAATCAACAACTATACAAAGCATAAAGAAGAGAATAAAACACAGCCATATCTAAGGATGACAAATATTTCTTGATTTCACTTGGTTAATCAGGATTATTAAAACCAGGAATTATGAACTGTAGTGGTATAGCTCTTTCTTTCTTTCTTTCTTTCTTTCTTCCTTCCTTCCTCCTTTCTTTCTTTCTTTCTCTTTTCCTTTTTCCTTTCTTTCTTTTTCTTTCTTTCTTTCTTTCTCTATTCCTTTTTCCTTTCTTTCTTTCTTTCTTTCTTTCTTTCTCTCCTCTCCTTTTCCTTTTACTTCCTTCCTTCCTCCCCTCCTCCCCTCCCGTCCCTTCTCCTTCCCCTTCCCCTTCTTCCTTCCTTCCTTCCCTCCCTCCCTTCCTCCCTTCCTGTCTCTCTCTATCTCTTTCCCCCTCCCCTTCTCTCTTACTCTTTCTTTCTTTCTTTCCAAGGTCTTGCTCTGTCACCCAGGCTAGAATGCAGTGACGTGATCCACAGCTCACTGCAGCTTTGACTTCCTGGGCTCCCGCGATCCTCCCACCCCAGGCTTCCAAGGAGCTGGAACCACAAGTGCATGCCACCACTCCTGGCTAATTTTTGTATTTTTGGTAGAGATGGTGTTTCACCATGTTGCCCAGGTTGATCTCAAACTCCTGAGCTCAAGCAATCTGCCCACCTCGGCCTCCAAAAGTTCTGGGATTACAGGCGTGAGCCACTGCGCCTGCCCCTGTAGTGGTAAGACTTTAGTCACAAAAAATCAGTTTCACATCTCATTTTAAAATTCTTTTATATGAACTACTGTCATGTTTTTCAAATTGGTGGACATCTGTAGCTTCACTGAATTAGAATGATGCCAGTGAAATGAGAGACAATGGGGAAAAATTAGAAAAGTTCTTCTGAAATAGGGCAGAGAGTTTCAACTCTTAATTATTGAATTTTGAAAGCCCTCGGAATAAAAATGTACCATATGCCCTGCTGTAATACTGTTTCACTCTGCTCTCTGGCCCAGCTAGATTTGAAATAGCCCTACATTTCTAAGTAAATAGTGCTTAATTTGAAACTGAGAAGCCCTACCACATCATGGAAAATCTTTATAGGTTGGAAAATATGTATATTATGTCATACTTTAGGTATATAATCTAGCCATATTCTGTAGCATAGCTTTGCTGCAGTTTATACTCAACAACCTTGAGTTTTTAAGAAAACGTATTTGTATATTCCAAATGTTTGGTTTATCTTTCATAGGAAATATTAGCCAAAAGGAATACCCTGTATTTCAGGTAAAAACTTAGTGATAGGGAAATTTAAAAAGTGTTAGTCAAAAATCAAATGTTTGCCCTATCAGGGTTGCCAGCACATGACTGTGCTGATTGTGTACTGCATAATTCCGGGGATACCTAAAACATAGACAGAAATGTGAATGACACCCCTGGAGCTGAGCAACGCCTGGCAGCCCTGATTTTAAGTAAATAGTAAAGCTTTTGAAAATGCTCATTTTTTTTTTCTGATTCACTACTGAAGACCAGTTGTGAGCTGCAGGAGGGCTTTTATTATTTTTCCTATTTTTTTTGTATATGCAAGGTCCTTATTTTTTCCTCTCCATGTTGGTTCCAAAGGACTTCCTTACTGACTGAGCTTCAGCACACTGCTCTGGCATTCTCCCAGCGCTAAGTTTTCATGAGTCAGGGAAAATGTGTGCACTCTGAAAAGAAGCTTGTCAGACATGCTTAGCCAGCCCAGGGCTAATTTATGAAGTCCCTCTCTCCATTCTTCTTTTCCATCCACATTCTTACAGCCTACTGCTTGTACCTTTATTTAGCCCTGACTTCATCTTACCTGTGTTGGATGTTAGTTAGAGTTTGTTGTTTACATATCTGTGTTCCTTACTGCCTTGAACTCTACTGCCCATCCCTGCTGTCCTGCTGCCACTGTGCCCTGCCCTTATCACCACCATAGCACTTAGCATGGTGCCTTGAATCTTCTGCTTGACTGACCCTCCTCTTTTACCTTTCCATTCTTTGATTTTCTTTCATTTTCTTTAGTCAGGAGGGAAATATGTATTCTCTAGATGGGGAGAATAACTGGAGGAATGGGAAGAAAGCTCACCTCCATAAAAGACCAAGAGTGGCCCTGCAGTTAGTTCTGTTACTTGGTCACAACCCTCCATTTCCTCATTTACTCTTACTGTGGTCAGGCCTGGCCCAGATTTAATAAAACAACTTGAAGAGGGTGATATCATGAATTTTATTCCAGTTTTAAGTTTTTAGTGATACAGTTGATTTTGAAATGACAACAGTACAGATGGTTTTTGCAAGGATGTAAAAGAAACTAGTAACAGTGGTTGTCTTTTAAAGGGGACTTGAATGGTTCTGGGATAGCAGGGAAAGTTTCACTATATACCTTTATATTACCTTTTGAATTGCATATTATGTAAATGTATTAGCTATTGAAATAGATACATAAAACTAACAAAAATGGAAGCAATTAAATAACTATACTTGAACTAAATTGATGCTGTAGAAAATTCTGTTAATTACAACAAAGTGTTTGAATATATTTTTTCAAAGCTAGATCAGGAAGAGGAGAGGTATGATTATTCTCATTTTGTGTTAGAAATTTTGAAAATGTTTCATCATTTCCTGCATAAATAATATGAAAATTAAGTTTAGGTGTGTGCTCCTTATATAGAACTTATCCTTACTCTAAACACTCAACTACTTCACTTTAGGGGTTTTTTGTTTCTCTTCAATTGAATTTAGGGCCAATTTAAAGTGAAAATCTGACTTCTTCGTGACTGTATCTTGCAACTCTGCCTCTGCCTTGTGTGGAGGAACTTTACTGGGGAGGCCAGAGTTCCTAAGTGTTGTCTACTTTGGTCTCTCCTTCCTGCCAGCAAGAGTAGGCAGTTATGACCTGAGGTTTAGATATTGCACCAATAGAGATCTTCCATCTTAGACAATTTTCATACCAAAGTGGTCTTTTTCTGATATTTTATAGGACCTATCTCTATAGTCATTTCTGTACTTACAGTTGTGCTATGTTCCTCTCAACACCTGCTAAAGCACTTATAGAGGCTCATGTTCAAGCAAATGACCTACATAGCAAGTCTGTGAGAAGCAGGGTATTGCATTTCCAATTCTGTATTTATTATCTGTTCATCTCTTTTTTGAAGAATCAGCAAACGTATGTCAAACTTTAGTACATCTAATGACACCATCATGTCATTGCCTGTAAATTTCCTTTATTCATGCCACAAACCAAGAAACAACTTTTTCATTTTTATAATTACTTCAAGTATGTGCTTGAGCGTGTTTATGTATTTAATGTATCCACCTTTAACTACCACGGAATTCATAATTATTTACTCAGGCATTTGAAAGTAAGAAAGTAACTGACATTTTTCTATTGAAAAGTATTTAATAATGTTTTAGAATATTTTATAATTTTTAAAAGCCTAATAAACATTATTTTTTTAAACGTTCTTTTTTACCTTTGCAAATAAAGCAAGATTGCAAATAAAAAGATTTTTACACTAACTTTTTTTATCACTTTGAAATAAAGAGGATAAAAGAGATTAAAGTAATAAAAATGTTGATTATTATAACCATGTCAAGTAATAGAAAACACAATTTAAACAGAATTAATAAACACACTGATATGAAACTTCATATTTTTAATTTCAGTTTAATTATATTTAATACAATTTACACATGAATACATTCTCATAGATAGTTCAAAAACTGTCAACAAGGATATTCCATGCCTTTTCCTTTGCATTTAAAATACACACACAGGGTGGGCATGGTGGCTCACATCTGTAGTCCCAGCACTTTGGGAGGCTGGGTTGGGCCGATAACTTGAGCCCAGCAGTTTGAGACAGCGTGGGCAACATGGTGAAAGCCCATCTCTACCAAAAATACAAAAATTAGCTGGTCGTGGTGATGTGTGCCAGTAGTCCCAGGTACTCCGGAGGCTGAGGTGGGAGGATTACCTGAGACAGGGAGGTCAAGGCTGCAGTAAGTCATGGATGGCACCACTGCACCCCAGCCTAGGTGACAGAGTGAGACCCTGTCTCAAAATACACACACACACACACACACACACACACACACACACAGGATATGTTGTTTAATACGGCAGCCACTAGCCACATGTGGCTATTGAGCACTTGAAATGTGGCTAGTTTGAATTGAAATGTAGGTATAAAATATATGCTGGATTGTGAGGACGTACTACAAAAAAAGAACGTAAAATATCTCCATCATTTTAATATTCGCATATTAAAATGATACTTTTTAATATATTGGGTTAAATTAAGTATTAAATTTTAATTTCATCGTTTCTTCTTACTTTTTAAAATATGGTTCAAATTTAAAATTATTTGGTGTGTAATTGTGTCTTGCATTCTATTTCTATTAGGCAGTACTGTATAGGTATATACATGCAAACATTTGATTTGTGGACATCTTTTTTTTTTTTTTTTTTGAGACAGAGTCTTGCTCTGTCGCCCAGGCTGGAGTGCAGTGGCGCAATCTTGGCTCACTGCAACCTCTGCCTCCCGGGTTCAAGCAATTCTCCTGCCTCAGCCTCTAGAGTAGCTGGGATTACAGGCACCCACCATCATGCCTGGCTAATTTTCATATTTTTGTAGAGACACGGTTTTACCATGTTGGCCAGGCTGGTCTTGAACTCCTGACCTCAGGTGATCCACCCACCTCAGCCTCCCAAAGTGTTGGGATTACAGGCGTGAGCCACCACACCTGGTGATTTGTGGACATCTTAAAATCACAAATGCAATAATATTGTCCTTTTTTTAAACTTACTTTTTTCACTTAACATATGTCTTACAGATTTTTCCCTATTAGGATACTTAAATGAACCTCATTCTTTTTAACTGTGGCATAGTAATCCTTAGTATTAAAGTGTTCTAGGTTTATTTCAAGTTTTTTATATTGATGAACATTTAAGTTTTTACTTTTTCTTAGGAACATTGCTTCAGGAATGTCCTTGAACATGACTCTTTGTTCATATATGGGAGCATTTCTCTAGGATAGATACCTAGGGGGCCAGAAGATATTTGAAGTTTTTTATTATCTGGATATAGTCCTGTTCAAAGATTGTGTTACCTCAGAAAAGATGCTTATTTTTTATGGTTTTGTCATTTTTATAAATCATGTGCTGATTTTCTTTTCTTTTTTTGTTTTTTTTGAGACAGGGTCTCACTCTATTGC
Organism: Pongo abelii; assembly: GCF_028885655.2. NCBI lineage: Eukaryota > Metazoa > Chordata > Mammalia > Primates > Hominidae > Pongo > Pongo abelii. The sequence goes on from NC_085929.1 coordinate 36,600,534, forward strand.
CCAGGCCACAGTGCAGTGGCACAATCTTGGCTCACCTCAACCTCTACCTCCTGGGCACAAGCAATCTTCTGCCACATCAGCCTTCTGAGTAGCTGGGATTACAGGCAAGTAGCACCACGCCCAGCTAATTTTTTGTATTTTTTGTAGAGATGGAGTTTCTCCATGTTGCCCAGGCTGTTCTCAAACCACTGGGCTCAAGTAATCCACCTGCCTCAGCCTCCCAAAGTTCTGGGATTACAGGCATGAACCACCATGTCTGGCCATGTGCTGACTTTTTTTTTATTTTTATTTTTATTTTTGTGTTGATTTGTTATTGTGGTAAAATATACATAATATATAATTTGCCATTTTAACAATTTTTAAGGGTACAGTTCAGTGGCATTAAGTGTATTCACATTGTTGTGCAACTGTCACCATTATCCATTTTCAGAAGTTTCAGAAGTTTCTTCATCTTCTCTATACCCATTAAACAATAACTCCTCATCTCCCTCTCCCCATAGTCCCTGGCAGTCATCATTCTATTTTCTGTCTCTATTAATTTGACCACTCTATATACCTTACACAGGTGGAATTATATAATATTTGTTCTTTTTTGACTGGCTTATTTCACTTAGCATAATGTCCTCAAGGTTCATCCATGTTTGAGCATGTATCAGAATATCTTTCCTTTTAAAGCTGAATAATATTCCATTGTATGTATATACCATATTTTGTTTATCCATTCATCTATTGATTGACAGGTGGGTTGCTTCTACCTTTTGGCTATTGTGAATAACGCTGCTATGAACATGGGTGTACAAATATTTGTTCAAGTTCCTGCTTTCAGTCCTTTTGGGTATGTACCCAGCAGTGGAATTGCTGGATAATATGGTAATTCTATTTTTAATTTTTTGAAGAACTGCCCTACTATTTTCCATAGCAGCTGCACCATTTAACATTTCTACCAGCAATGCACAAGGGTTCCAGTTTCTTCACATCATCCCCAACTTGTTATTTTCTGTTTAATTTTTAATAATAACTATTATAATGAGTATGAAGTGGTATATCTTTGTGGCTTTAATTTGCGTCTCTGATGATAGTGATATTGAGCATCTTTTCACGTGCTTATTGGCTAATTGCATATCTTGTTTAGAGAAATGTCTCTTCAAGTCCTTTGCCTATCTTAAACTCAGGATTTTGTTTGTTTTTTTTGCTGGTTTGTATTTTAAGAGACAGTGTCTCACTATGTTGCCCAGGCTGGTCTCAAACTCCTGGGCTCAGGCGATCCTCCTGCCTCAGCCTCCTGAGTAGCTGGGATTACAAGTGTGAGCCACCATACCCACTAAAATCAGGTTGTTTTGTTGTTGTTGAGTTGTAGGAATGCTTCATACATTTTGGACATTAACCCATTATTAGATATATGATTTGCAAACATTTTCTCTCATTCCATGGGTTGCCTTCTTGATAATAGCATCCTTTGATGCACAAAAGTTTTAAATTTTGAAGTCCAATTTACCTATTTTTTCTTTTGCCTTTGTTTTTTGTGTCATATCTAAGAAATCCTTGTTAATTCCAATGTTATGAAGATTTTCCCTATGTTTTCTTGTTTTGGCTCTTAGTTTTAGGTCTTTGATCCTTTCTGAGTTAACTTTTGTGTATGATCTAAGATAAAGGTCCAACTTCATTCTTTTGCATATGGATATTCCATTTTCTTAACAGCGTTTGTTGAAAAGACTATCTTTCCTCATTGAAAATCATTCGACCATATACATGAGGGTTTATTTCTGGGCTCTTTACTGTACTCCATTGGTCTATATGCCTGTCTTTATGCCAGTACCACACTGTTTTGATTACTATAGGTTTGTAGTAAGCTTTGAAATCAGGAAATGTGAGACCTCCGACTTTGTTTTTCTTATTCAAGATTGTTTTGGTTATTTGGAGATCCTTGAGATCCCATATAAATTTTAGAATAGGTTTTTCTATCTCTGCAAAAAATTTTATTGGGATTTTGAGAAAGGTTGTGTTGAGTCTGTAGATTGCTTTGGGTAGTATTGACATCTTAACCATATTGTCTTTCAATCTATGAATGCAGATGTCTTTCCATGGTCTCATCATTTTATACATTTTATATGTTGCTTAAGAGGATCTTCTCAATGCTAAAGTTATAAATAATTTTTTCTATATTTTGTTTTAATAGATTTGTAGTTTGGGTTTACACATTTGTTTCCTTAAGTTAGCTGGGATATTTCCCCCAGTATGATAACTTTTTCCCATTTTATTGGTACCACCTGAATAGTCTGCCCGTTCCCTGGTAATTGAAATGCCACCTTTTTTGTAAACCAAAGCATAGGTTTGTTTTTAGATTTTTCTCTTCTATTTCACTGATCCATATATCTACTCTTGTGATATAATTTTTAATTACCTTAATTTTATAGTAGCTTTTGATATCTGGTAGGGTAACTGTTTCCCCTCATTCTTCTTCTTTTTCTTTATTCCCTTTATTTTTATTCTTCTTCTTCTTTTTCTTTATTCTTCATTATTCTTCTTTTTTATTCTCTTTATTATTATTATTCACCTCATTATTCTTCTTTTTCATTATTCTTTCTTTTTAAGGTTTTCCCATATATTTTCTCTTTCAGATGACTATTAGAATCAGCCTAACAAGTTCCAACAGACATATTATTGGAATTTTGATTGAGATTACATTTATTTGATGAATTAATCTTGGGAAACTTATCATTTTTATAATAATATGCCTTTGTGTTTTGAGGAAACATTATTTCTAGTGTCTATATTCCTATTATCACCACAATCCCTAAGAAATTTTCTATTTACTTGTGTAATATTCAAGATTGCCATGTAGAATAGCTCTGTCCAATAGAACTTTCCATGATAATAAAAATGTTCTGTATCTGTGATGTCAAATAGGTAGCCACTTACCACATGTGGCTATTGAGCACCAAAAATGTGGCTAATGCAACTGAGGAAGTAAATTTTAAGTTTTATTTCATTTTGATTAAATGTAAATGGCCACATGTAGCTAATAGCTATCATATTAGACAGTACAGCTTTTCAATGTATGAATAAATGTGTAACTGAACACTTTTGTAAGTAGTAGAGGTAGTGTAGCAAAGAATTATTGATACCTACTGTGTGAAAGACATTGTGTAAAGCATTGCAGAGAGGCAAAAGGCCATAAAATTAATACACATGAATTCCTAAATAAAAATCCAATCCAGGTATAAGACAATTTGTTTACAAATATTTCTGTTGTCAGAAACATTCAATTACAAAAATGTAGTGTGGATATTCATTAGAAAGAAAGTTAATGTCAAATTAAAGGAGCAAGAGAGGCTTTGTGGATGAAGTACTATTAGAAATTGGCCTTGAAGGAATTATTCAAAATTTAAAAGAAAGAAAGTAATGGAAGATTTCTGTTTTCCTAAATCTAGAGGAAATAGAGAAGAGGGAAAAGAATGTGGTATGTTTGGAGGATTAGTTCCCTTGGTTGCTGTAACAAATTACAAGTTTGGTGGCTTAAAAAATAAAAAATGTATTCTCTCACAATTCTAGATGCCAGAAGTCCAAAAGCAATATGAGTGGTCTGAAATCAAGATGTCAGCAGAGCCACACTCCCTCTGGGGGCTCTAAGAGAAGTTCTATTCTTTGCCTCGTCCAGCTTCTAGTAGCTGCTGGCATTCCTGGTCACAACAGTCTCTGACCCTGTTGTCACATTGTCTTCTCTTCTGTCTATGTTCACATCTCCCATTGCCTCTGTCTTACAAGGATACATCTGATTACATTTAGGGTCCACCTGCATAGTTAAGAAGAACTCTCCATTTCAAGATCCTTTATTACATCTGTAGAGATGCCCCCCTTTTATATTTTTGCCATGTAAGGTCACATTCACAGGCTCCAGAATTTAGGACATGAACATCTTTTGGGGCTCATTTTTCAGTGTACCACAAATATCCAATTTGCCTGGAGTTGGGGATTCCTGTGGCAGTAGGAATTATGATAACTGTCAGTCACTGAATGACTTGCACATGTGAGAGGTTATACCAAGTGCTCTATCTGTGCTATTCCATTTACTCATTACAAGAACACTGTGTAGGCATTAGGAGACGAGGGATGAATCTAAGGTGACTGTTTTCCACCTTTGATGACTGGGAAATGATGATTTACAGAAATTGTAGAGTCATGAGGAAAAATTGGTTACAAAGGAAAAACAATAAATTTGACTTTGGCTGTGTTTAGTTTGAAGTCCCAATAGGCTGTGCCCAAGGAAAGATCAACCCCAAATAGAAACTTAAGGGCCCTACAAAGAATTCTTATAGTCTGTTCTATAATTTTTTACCTTGGTTTCTCCCTTTGGGTTGAAGAAACAAATTATAAAGAGCACTAAACTTGAAATCAGGAGACTTGGGTTCAAAACTTGCACTTACCAAATGTGTGAACTGGATAAGTCATTTCACTTCTCTGAGCTTCAGTTTCTACATCTGTACAAGAGAAATAACCACTCCCCCTCCCATCACACACAGTTAATTGTGAGGAATAAATGACATAACATATGTGATTTTTTAGTATATAGTCTGTTGTAAGCATTCAAATGTTTAATTTGAAGGTAATATGTCTTAAAGCTATCTGGATCCTAAGTAAAACTCTACATTATTTTTACAAATCTATGATCAACTGCTTTTCCCATTGTCCAGATGACCATTCTATACTTTTACCACTTAAGTGTTTTAAGTGCCACCCAAGACCAATTTACTCCCTTTCTAAGCAGATGACCTAAACTCTACTTCATAGAAATAATTAAGTTCATCAAACATAAATCATTCAACTTTCTGCTCTCATATTTAAATGTTTACCTATATCTGTATCCATTTTACCTTATTCCTTTGGACCTCAGAAGAAGTAATATCCTTTCTTTTGTCCCAAGTGAATACTTCTTTAGATATGTGCCCTTGATGCAATTTCCTTCATCCTTAGCTCCAGGTCACATAGTCAATGCCTGGTGGACATCTTCATTTGGGTATCTCATTCCAATTCAGAATATTGAAAACAGAGTCAGTTGTTTCTTCATCCATCCTCCCTACCATGTTTCTACCTCCTACTCCCTCAACTTCTATTTCCTATCTTGGTCACTGGCATTACCAGAAACTTGGGTAATTTTTGTCATGTTTTACTCCTTTCTTTACTATACCTGTGCTTATTCCAATTAATGATCAAGACATGGTAGGGCTCAGGTTCAGGCACTCATTCTGTCTCTCCTGAGCCCTCTATCCTTTTAATGTTTTCCCTCTAACTTCACTGTGGCTTTTGGTCTTGCTCAGATCATTCCTTTTCTGAAGTAGCCTCATTGCTTCTCGTCTTACTCCTCTCCAATCCACCCTTCACACTGCTGCCATAGGGATCTTTCTAAAACAGACCTACTCTTGGAACCCTTCGGGGCTCTCCATTACAAACTCCCATTACAAAGTCCAAACTTTAAAGAATGACATTGTCTGACCCAGCCCACCACTCCCACACCCTTCCTGTTAGCCCCATTGAACTATACCCAATTCCCCAGAGGTATCCTGCTTTATATCCCTGTACCTGTGCTCCTTCTGTCTAAAATGTGTTATCTGCAACCCCATTTCCTAATGCTGTTTGCTTGGTGAATGTCTGCTCATCTTGCATTACTTAGTTCAAGCTTCATATCCCTTTTGAAGCCTTGCCAGGCCTCCCCAGAAATAACTGATAAGATCTTTTTGGAATCCCTGCTGTACCCTATACATGACTCTGTCATTTCCTCTGTAACCTGTTCGTTTCTCCGTACCAGGCCTTCTTTGAGGACATGAAGTGTCTTGATCAGCTTTGTATCTTTAGTGTTTAACACAATGTCTGGCACAGAGAAGGTGCTCAAAAAACATTTATCAAATAAATGAATTAATTATAAAACTTTTAAAGTCATATGATGCCTCAGAGAAGGGAGTAAGGAAGAACTTATGTAATAACTTTTGGAGATAAATGGAAATATCTGATTATGAGCCTAAGAAGAATACACATTTACCTCCTAAGTAGAGATAGTCATGGTCCAGAACTCTGATCACAAACTACAGAAGATAAAGAAATTAATTGAATGGGCAAACCCCTCATAAATCCCAGTAAAACATGAGACATTTCCCAATGTTCTCTTGATGTGATTTCCTCCATCCTTAGATCCAGTTCACATAGTCAACGCCTGGTGAACATCTTCATTTGGACATCTCACATCTAATTTGGAATCTTAAAAACAGAGTCAATCATTTCTCCATCTATCTTCCCCACCATTTTCCCACCTCCCACTCCCTCAACTTCTTCTATTTCCAATCTTGGTCAATGGCATTACCACAAACTTGGATAATTTTTGTCATGTTTTACTCCTTTCTTTCCTTTACTGTACCAACATATCAAGAAAGCTTACAGCTCCACTGGTGTTGGACATTAAGTATTCTCTCAAAGCATTTGCTTTCTTACTGCTTATTCATCACAATGTTAACATAAACTTCATTTATGTTAATAGCATTTATTTTATAATTACTGTTGATCTACCTTTCATTGTGCCAAAAATATAAATGTTAAGGGAATCAAAACTAACATCAGTGGTATAACTTACATTTAGGGACACAGATCCTTTGAACCATAGAAATCTTTGATCTGGAAACTGTCAAATCCAAAGATTCTAGACATAAACTTAACTACAAATTTATACTGGTGAGGACTGGTTTTCTCAAGAGAAAACATTTTGCCAGATCTGACTTGAAAAATAATTTTGAAGTGAGCAAAATTCACTACACTCACCCCAGGCACAAAACTCACCGTATTTCCTGGCTGCCTGGGGCTGCCCTCTCCCTTGGTTCCCCATGCAGGTCTACCTCCTCATGCAAAACAAGTACCGTGCCCTGAACTGCCCTTCCTGTGTCACAACATATCTGTCTTTTTTCCAAAGCCTGTGAGGCTGTGCTTTTAGTAGGCTGACACTTGGAGACCACTTGGTAAATTCACTTACACTAACATAATATTGAGTAAAAATTCCAGGGGAAATTACATTTTTAACAGGAGCATGTTGGATGCATAATACCTAACCATAAGAGCTAATCCAATAAAGGGACATTTCCCATCATCTCATATATTTTCCATGTCTTTTCATGTTTCATTGTCTTTAAACATATTGAACTTTCTGCCTAGAATAACCTCCCCCTGCTCCCACCACCATTTCCAGTCTGGTGAACTGCTGCTCTTCCTTCAATACCCAGCTCAATGTCTCTCTTCTAAGGAGCCTTCTCTGAATTCCCCAGCCTGAGTTGGTCCCTCCCTCTGGACTTCTATAAAACTTTGTGTACTTGTCTCAATTTCTTTAATCTTTTAGTCAGTCTTCAAATGACTTCAAGGTGACTTCTACCCTCACCAATCCAATGCACTAAGTAAACCCCATGTGGTGAAATCAAGTGGACATATTTGAATCCTCATCTTCCTTGCCCTCTCAGCAATACCTGACCACTATTGACCACCACCTTTTAATTTCTCCACTCCCTCTTCTTAAAACCCCCTTCCCCTGGCTTTCTCGACATGACAGTCTGCTAGTCTTCTTTTATCTCTCTCTTTCTCAGTCTCCTTTGTTGGCTCATCCTCTAACAAATCTCTAAACGTTAGATTTCTTTAGGCTATGTCCTGATCCCTTTCCCTTCCCACACTCTGATCTTTCAATAAGCAAACTCTTGCACACCCATGGCATTAGTTATCCTCCATATGCTTATGACTTTCAAATTTACATCTCCAACCCAGACCTCTTTCCTGAACTTCAGACTTCCACAGATAGCCACCGATTCAACATGTCCACGTGAAGGTTTTGTAGGCACTCCAAATTCAGCAGGTTCAAAACTCCCTTGTTCTCAACCTGAGAGAACAGCACCTCCATCCATGCAGTTAGCCAAACTAGAAACTGGGAAATTATTATTGACCCATCTATCTCTCTCTTACCATGGTATCCAATTGGCCGTCCTCCTGACTCTACCTGCCAAATATATCTCTCAATTTTAACTTCTCTCCATCTCCACTGCCATGCAAGTTATCACCTGTCTACCACAATAACAGACTCATCATTTGTATCTGCTTGATGTCTCCATTACATTTCTACACTGCAGGCAGAGTGCTCTTTGAAAATTCATTCATCAAAAAGTATTTATTGAACCTTTACTATGTCAAGGCACTTGCTAGATAGTGATACAAATGTAACCAAGACGTGCATATTCCTAATCTCCTAGAGCTCTATACAGTCTGTGATTGGGAGACCTAACTTATTTGGGATGGAGAGAATTTCTCTGAAGAAATAATTTTTTTATCTGGGATCTGAAGAATGAGTAGGAATCAGCTAGGCAAAAAGGGAAGGCAATGGAGGGGAAAGAACATTTTAGGCAGAAGGAACATCATGTGCAAATGTTTAGAATCAAGAGGAAGCAAGGTATGAGAGCAAGATATGAGGCTAGGCATAGCCAGGGCCTGAGGAGTCATAACTCTAACTGGGAAATACTCAGGAGGTCTAGTAGCCCCTCAAACAGCCTGCCAAAGTAGATTAGTGAGTGGAGGTGTGAGCATTTTTCTGAGGAGAGAGTGCATAGCTTTCATCAGGGTCTGTGACACTTTCCCTCCCCTGAAAACGTAAAGAACTATGTCTGGGGTATGAAAGTCCATTTTTGGACTTTGTCCTAAAAGCAATGGATGACATTGGAAAGTATGAAGCCAAAAAGTAACATGGCCAGATTGTAAAATCCATGGGGCAGGAATTTTTATCTCTTTTGTTCACTGATAGGTCCCAAACACCTAGAAGAGTGCCATGCACATAGCTGACACTCAATAAATAACTGCTGAATGAATTGCCGAATGTCTATTTTGGCATTACATTGTATTGCATTATATTGTAATTGTGTACTTAATGTCTCTCCTTTACAAGGCTCAGTTCTGGGAAACCAACTGTGTCTCATTGATCTTTATATTACTAGAGATATGTTTTTAGTGCCCAGCTCATGGCCTAGCTTAAAATCAGTTTCATTTATGCGTTCATTCATTCAGCCAATAATTAAAGAGCATCTACCAGATGGCAGGAACTGAGAATACAAAGTTGATGAAAATATTGGGGCTAGGCGCAGTGGCTCATGCCTGTAATCCCAGCACTTTGGGAGGCCAACGCATGCAGATCACCTGAGGTCAGGAGTTTGAGACTAGCCTGGCCAATATGGTAAAACCCTGTCTCTACTAAAAATACAAAAATTAGCTGGGCATGGTGGCGGGTACCTGTAATCCCAGCTACTTGGGAGGCTGAGGCATGAGAATTGCTTGAACCTGGGAGATGGAAGTTTCAGTGAGCCGAGATTGCACCACTTTACTCTAGCCTGGGCAACAGTGAGACTCCATTTCGAAAATAAAAAAAAAAAAAAATGGCACTAACCTCAAGGAGTTTACACTCTGGATGGGAAGACTGGTAAGTAGGCCTGATAATACTGCATAGTAACTCCTACAAAAGGGGTTAGAACAGAACACAGCCGTGGGGGTGTCAGGGAAGCCCAGCAGGCAGAAGAAACTATGGAGCTGCCCCTGGGCCAAATGAAGAAGAGAGGAGTAAAGCGTGGGAGTGGGCATTAAAGGTAAAGTCCAGAGTAGGGCAAGCAGGGCCCATTAGAACTGCAAGTGGTTAAGTGTGGGGGAAGATGGAGCTGCAGAAATAGGCCAAGGCCACAAAGCACCTAGACTTTATTCTAAGGTCCACGGGAAGTTATTAATGGATGACTGATGAAGCAGAAGAGCAATGTGTCAGATCTGCATATGAGACTACTTGTGCTCCAGAGTGGAGAATGGATTGGAGAAGCAGTCATAGTGCGAGTAGGGACCAGTGATTGGGAGAGATGATGTTTGCCTGCACTAAAGAAGTAATGGGAATAGAGGACAATGGATGGATTTGAGAGCTATTAAGGAAGTAGGATCAAAAGGAATTAGTGATTAATTAGATGCTAGCATGAGAATGATGGAGTAGTCATGGATGATTCTCTGATTGTTAACTTGGACACCTTGGGTGAGTGAGAATGAAGATTGGGAACAGGCTTAGAGAAGCAGATGATGAATTCCAATTTGGGCAGACTGCACTTGAGTTTTCTTTGGAATACCCATGTGGAGACTTTTAGTCGGCAGTTGGATACACACATGGATCTGAAGTTCAGAAGGAAGATCTAGGCTGTAAACATAAATGTGGGGGTCTTTGCTTATGAATGGTAATTGATTCCTAGAAGTGGATGAGATCACTCAGGGAAAGTGTGGAGAATAAGGAGAAAGACAGCCAAAGACAGAACTTTGGGAGAACATTCAAGTAACAAGCATTTTTAAAGGGAGCGAATAAAGGAATAAGTGATTAAAAAGAGTCATTTAGAAGAAGGGATCCCTTCTAGAGCTTCCCAAATACTGCTACCAAATCAGCTGGCTATCCTATTTGTGCTTAAGGCAAAGCCTACTTTTTGGCTTCCCAAATGGAGAATATGTTACTAAACCAAAGATGGAAAGTAGGGCAACATCATATACAGAAAGCATATCTTCAGGGCTTTTTTCAGATATATATGTGGATACTCTACTCCTGAGGCTCTATTGGTAAACAGATCATAGTAGCGTCTTGTTAGTCTGCATCAAGAAACACTTAATAATTAAAAAAGAAACACTTTAAAAAGCTGTATGTTTAAAATATAATATGAAAAGTATTAGAAGTCATTTGATGATCATCTGATGTTCAGATCATCCAGATAATCTTTCTAGCCTGCCTGATTACTGGTCCTTTGCTTGGCTTGTTGGCTTTGGCGTCAAGTGTACAAACTCAGCCAGTTGGAATACACCTGAAAATATTTCTCAAATGTTCCTTTGTGTGGATAAATTTGTTGGTTTATATAGTGTGTATATGTTATTTGTCTATGTTAAGAAGTGTCCCCTGGCTGATAACATACTTGTTTTTCAGCCCACAAATTTTCTATAAACCATTGAGAGTTCCCAGGCCTCACTATTACCTTGAGATATTGAAGATATTTTGACTCACTGCAATAAAATTACAGTTCTGCAACTTGTAATTAAACTTTGGATTTATTTGAACAATGGAAGAAAAAAGAGAACAAAACTATTAAACCATCAGGTCAACTGGTCAGTTGAGAATTCGTACACTCATCTTCTCTTCTTTCATGTGTACCCAGATTTGATAGAAGTGAGGATAGTTTGGTTTGAATGGAAAGCATGGCCAAGCAACAAGCTAACTTTTACCAGATACTTTTTTCCTACAGTCAAACCATAACAAATTCATCTCCTAGATAACAACTTGGTTTTTGTGCTTCGACTTTTTATGTTGCTATTTCCTTTCCTTTAGAGCAGCCCATTTCAAATTTTTATGTGTAAGTAAACGAGTTATTTGAGGGGCTGCTCTATATACTTTCTCAGAGTTTTGTATAGCTACTGTCTTAGTATAAGCCAAAGGGAATTTGTGGTTTCTGAGATCAGAAATTCAACTGCTTTCTAAAACTGAAGGATGAATTAGTACTTAAGTTAGCCATTTTGATACACAATCTTTGTTCCTAAATGGCACTTAAATGTCTTATTTGCACTTCCACTATTTTGTTATAATACCATATCAATAATAATAACATGCCTCTCCTACGAAGGACAAAAAGGATAATTTTGGAAACTCTGCTATATATTCTCACAAGTCTTGCTTTAAAAAATATATATATATATATCTTATTCCATGGATAAGATATATTCCACGGAATAAGATATATATATATATCTTATTCCATTTTCCTTCCAAAGAAAAAACATAGGACATGGAAAAACCTTTCCTCCCATCTAGTGGCTGGAAAATATATAAATGTCCTCTATGTGTTTCTTGGAATTCCAGGCATTAGGGATTGTTTGGCAGATTATAATTGTTCACCCAGTTAAGCAAAAATAAGTTCTAAAATCTTTACCAAAGCCAAACTCAATGGCAAAATATATGTCTATAATTATTCACTAACCAACTTCCCTTTCATCAATAACACACTCCTCAGTAGAAAGGTTATGGTTCTTCTTAATTCATTATTCTGAACATACGATAGAAAAGACAAGGCAGTATGTCTCTGCTACCTGAAATTGGGACTTAAATTACATTTGCCTCTAAAGCAGTCAGTGCCCCAGATCTCTCCTAAACCTCAATTGCTTCTTGTTGGCCCCACACCTTAACAAGCCTTCTCTCAAGAGTTGGATGTGTTGAATTCACTAGAGAGAGCCAAGAAACTGTCTCAGAAACTGGCTGCCTCCAAGGGACCTCAGCTCCTGAAACTTGGAATACCAGACTCTGATACTGGCAGCAGGGCCTCTGTGTAGGGCCAAACCAGCCCACAGGAAAGCAGGTTTGGATCCGTTATGCAGCTTGAGGGATTAATGCTTGGTCTACCTGTCTTATATATGTCTTGTGCAGATGTCAAAATCTCTGCTGAATTGTGCCTCTCTCTGGTGATTCTCACAGATTCAAAGAATGAATTTTGTGTGCAGTCAGCAAAGTTCTGAGTGCTCCAGGAAGAAGAGGAAGGTCAGTGAACCAGTGAAGGTCTTCATCCCTAACAGAAAATGAAAGCTAAATACTCCTTCTACATTTATTTTAAAATAAGTTTATTTTGTAAAAACATGCATAAACTGTCTTAGCAGGAAAGTAAATTCCTGTTACCATAACCTTTTTCTAAATTTTTTGCTCAATTTTTTTTGTCAGTTGCTAAGTGCTAAATTACTGGCCAGGAAGGACGTGCGTCCACTTTGCCATAAGGAAAGAGGGTCAATAGGGCTGCCTCTGGATAGCATTACTTCAAAGCTGGGTTAGAGATGAGGCACCTTTTATATTATATTTGTGAAAGAACCACAGCTGCTATTTTGGAAAGAAGCTGTTGTTCTCAAAGGAAAGACATAATTAAACTCTTCAGCTATTTAGACTACTGTGAAATGTTTTGACTTGTTGTAACCTGTATACTGGAATCCCTCTCTAGCTGTATTAAAAATTCCCACAGAGTTGCATAGGATGTGTGTGGAGGTCTGTGCTTATCCAGGTGTGATTTATGTGTTAACCTCAGTCACGAGGTTGATCAGCTAATTGTGGGACCAAAATGTGCCCTGCCTCAACTCTGGCCCCAGGCCTTGTTCTGTTATCCAATCCGCAACACGGAACATGCTGCAATTCAGGAGTCTGGCTCTCTTTTTAAGACCTATATTAAATATTTCCCAAGAAGCACTTCAGTTTATCAGTCTGTAACCTGCAAATGATGCTATTAGTTCCCTCCTTATTCTGGAAGAATTTGGATAGACTTAATTGATGATTAGTATGAGATGAACAATAAATGACTTAAAGTGTTATTTCTATTATTTATATAACATGAGATTTAGTAACTTATAAAATGAGGTTTAGTAATTTAATTTAAATTGATAGGACCAATAAGTTAAATGTTAAGTGTGTGACTTATGGTTAAATAAAATGAAAATACAAGACTTTTTTTTTTGCTCATCTTTTTTAACACAGAAAGGAAAAGTTTCTTTGCTAACATCAGCATCTCTCCAAATGTAAAGTGTAGTGAGAACATCAATAACTGGAGTGCTTGTTAAAATATGGATTACTAGGCCTGCCTCATTTCTACTGAATCAAACTCTCAGGTTCAGGCACTGTGGAAAACTCTCCAGATTCTAACACACACACATACACACACACACACAAAATGGAGAACCAGCGACCTCTGACCCAGACTAAAGTGAATCTCTGTAGGAAAATCCCAGGGAGCCTGCCTGTTCAGCACTGCCCCTTGCCAGACTCTCAGCCATTCTTGACTATCTAGGGCAGCCTACCAAACTGGGGTCTTAAATTGGGCTATAGCACTGGGGCCTGCAGGCAAGGAGGAGCATTTCCCCTTCTTTTAGCGTATTAAGTGGACTCATGAAAGCCTGCTCTGCCACTGAAAGAAGGAGGGGAAAGGTATTGGACTTATTATATCCTTGATAGAACTGTAGACTGAGTCACTATAATTTCTTTGAAGAGAATCACATAAAGAGATTAGCTGTCTAGTAGAGGAATTAGGTTTGTTTCTCTCCAGAGAGAAGGTCTAAGAGCAAATTGGTAAAGGCTATAGGAGATCAATTTATAAGGAGGAGCTTTTTTGTTGTTGTTGTTTTTTTAGCATGATCTCTGCTCACTGCCACATTGACCTCCCAGGCCCAAGTGATCCTCCCACCTCAGCCTCCAGACTGGCTGGGACTACAAGCATGTGCCACCATGCCTGGCTAATTTTTGTGTCTTTTGTAGAGATGGGGTTTCGCCATGTTGCCCAGGCTGGTCTCGAACCCCTGACTTCAAGTAATCCAGCCACCTCAGCCTCCCAAAGTGCTAGGATTACAGGCATGAGCCACCACACCCAGCCCAGGAGGAGCTTTTTAACTCTACAATTGTCAGTTATCAAAATTTTGAAATGGGCTACCTTGTGAGTTAGTGAGCTTGTCTTCACTGCAGGTATTTGAACACAGAGGAGCTTCACTAAAACTCTATAAACGACTCTCAAAGCAAATTAGCACTACTGAGTAATTAGTTAATCTAGATTTCAAAAGGAACTATTTTGCTTCAAGGGGAATTGAGCTCATAATCTGTATTTGTGATTGTCATAAACTTAGCCTAAGGCTGACAGATCCTTTAAGTCAAAGTCTCAAATCTGAATCTATCTAGAAAATTTCTATAGTGATTTTATTATCTCTATTAACACCTCTTACCCCATCTGAACAGTCTTTATCACTGCCAATAGGTGGACTGTGTGTTTCTGAGGCAGTGTGTATGTGAGACAACAGAGAAGTTTCTGGGCCTGTGCACTTGGCTGGGCACGCAGGGAAGGAGATCTGTTATCAAGAGAATCTGAGAACCGTGAAAATGTGAACTATCTGATTTTACACAGCAGAGCTCAAATATGCAACCAGCTATCAATATTGGAGTGTATTCAGTTCTATCTACTGAATGATTTATTAGAGGGAAAGAAATATTTTCTCTATTCATTTTGGTTCTTAATTGTAATGGGATGAATAAACACAAGTGCATCAAGGAGCTGACACTTTAGTGAAAAGAATGAAAACAGGCCCCATGCTGGGATGCCTGAGCTGTTCTAGACCAGCCATTCCCTCACCCTGACTGTGCTTGGTTCATCAGTGTGATCACAAAGATTAGATGATGATAGTTGGAAACTGAGACATTATTAAATAAAAAGTTATGTAGGGGAAATTTGAATTTGGCTGTTTGGGGTTTTTCTGTCTTTACAGAAATTTGGTTTAGCTGGAAAGACATGGGTTAGGTTCATGATTGCCGCCAGCCTTTGAAGCCAGGCACCGAAACCACACCTTCATTTCCCCTCTTGCAGGTCCCTCTGCTGTCTGGGTCCTTTCATTCTCCAGCTCACCTCTTCCAGGAAGAGGCTGGAAATGTTCATCAGTATCAAAGTTGCATTCACATGAGTTCAGAGTTGTGTGTGTGTTCTTAAAATTCCACTAACCATTAGAGCCAACTTTAATTATCTTAAAATTGTCAATTTATGGTTTCCAACCCAACAGTATTGGATATTTAGGGACTTCCACAGAATATTATAATAAAATAATTCTCCGTTGTAATCATCATCATTTAGAAAGAATTCCCAAATAATAAAATGAAACTAAACACACTATGCATGTAAGAGTTAAGTCAAGGTCTGCTACACTGCAGGATTCTAGATTCTGTACAAGTGAGAAAATGCCTAAATGTATCCCCTTTAGACATTTTCAGTTTGTTTAAAGGAAAAAAAGGTAATATTTTCAGTGTGACTGTGTGACTTGTGTACTGAGGTCATGGCTGAGACTTGATATATAGTTTCCAGTTTTGATAGAGAAGGAGGACACCATTGTCTTGGTTAAAAAGAAAAAAGCTTTTATTAATGGGCCCTTGGGTTATCCATTGGTAAAGTCAAATTCCTATTTAGAAATGGCAGGAATTTGAGGTCCTAAGGAGCTAATCTGCTCATATAATATGACCTCAAGTTGAGGTCCTACAGAGCTAATCAGCTCATATAATATCCCCTAGGGTGCACAATATCTCTGCAATTAGAGTTTTGCTGTCTGGAAGGAGCAAACTCAGTCTTATAGTAGGTGGTGGCTCACAGGTACCCTGGCTATGTGTAAACTATTCCTTTGCAACCTGGCTGGAAGTTGCACATGAGATTTGCTCAACAGAGGATGTTGAGAAAGGGATTGGCCAGCGTTTCTGGTAATACGCTGATTTACTCAGCTTCAGGGCTTTTTCCTGTGTTATAATTCCATCCTGTTATCCCAGAGCCTTTAGTAGTAAAGTAGTAGTCTCATTAAACTTTTATTTTATTTTATTTTGAGATGGTCTCACTCTGTCGCCCAGGCTGGAGTATAGTGGTGCAATCATGGCTCACTACAGCCTTGACCTCCCAGGTTCAAGTGATCCTCCCACCTCAGCCTCCCAAGTAGCTAGAACTACAGGTACATGCTACCATGCCCAGATAATTTTTGTATTTTTTAGTAGAGATGAGATTTTGCCATGTTGTCCAGGCTGGTCTCAAACTTCTGGGCTCAAGCAATTTGCCCGCCTCAGCCTCCCAGAGTGCTGGGATTACAGATGTGAGCCACCATGCCCAGGCTTATTAAACATTTTAGTCTGGACTTACCTGTGCCATGAGGTTCAGCAGTGCATGGGTTTTTCCATGGCAGGAGTGGAGAGGCAGGCTGCTTGAGATAGCCAGAAACATCTATGGGGCACCAGTGGAGCGTTCCTTGGGGTCTCAGACACTTAGAAACCTGGTATAAGAGTGGATTTTAAGGGGTTGTTGTTTGGGTATTTCAGGACTCCTGAAGGCTGGTGAAGTCTGGAGCATCTAGGTTCCATATGGGTAATTACTAATTGGCTCTAGGGTAAGCAAGCAAAGTTAGTTTTTCATCTTCCTTTTAGCAAGGTAGTGAAGAAAAAGCTAGATTCAAAACCTCTCATTTTCTAGATAAGGTATTTCATCTCTCTAGCCCCCAGTTTATTCGATCTATAAAATCTGAATAATAATTACACCTATTTCATACTTTTGTGAGATTTAAGCAAGCGGATTCAAGTAAACTGCCCTTCACAGATATAGTCAGTACTCAACAGATGTTCATCATGATGGCTGCTTTTTTTTTTTTAGCATGTCCACCTTGTCTCCAGGAACTTAGGATTCCTTCTTTCTTCCCCTTCCCTTCCCTTCCCTTTTTCTCTTCCCTTCTTCCCTTCCCTTCTTCCCTTCCTCCTTTCCTTTCCTCCCTTCCCTTCTTCCCTTTCCTTCCCTTCTTCCCTTCCCTTCTTCCCTTCCTTTCCCTTCCCTTCTTCCCTTCCTTTCCCTTCCCTTTCCCTTCCTTCCCTTTCCCTTTCCCTTTCTCTTCCCTCCCCTCCCCTCCCCTTCCCTTCCTTTCCCTCCCTTCCCTTCCCTTCCCTTCCCCTTTCGCTTCCTTCCCTTTCCCTTCCCTTTCCCTTCCTTCCCTTTCCCTTTCCCTTTCTCTTCCCTCCCCTCCCCTCCCCTTCCCTCCCCTTCCCTTCCCTTCCCTTCTCTTTTTGACAAGGTTTCAGTCTATCACCCAGGCTGGAGTGCAGTGAAACAATCTCGGCTCACTGCAGCCTCAACTTCCCAGGCTCAAGCAATTCTCCCACCTCAGCCTCCTCCTAAGTAGCTGGGACTACACACATGTGCTACTACGCTTGGCTAATTTTTGTGTTTTTTGTAGAGATGGGGTTTTGCCACATTGCCCAGGCTGGTCTTGAACTCCTGGGCTCAAGCTATCTGCCCACCAAAAGTGCTCGGATTATAGGTGTGAGCCACTGCACCTGGCCTCAGGAGTTTGGATTTCTATGCTGCTTTTTGCCTACCCAGAGCTCCTACATCAACATCCTGTCCAAGCCTGGGGCCAGCACTTGAACCATGCTTCCAATTGCCTCTGTTCTCAGAACCCTCCCCACTCCTTTCCCTAAATCGAAACTCCCTTTCCCTCAAGATAGTTCAATGGGAGGGAAGCATCAGATAAAGCTTAATATGCTGCCCTCCCACATTTGCATTTTAAAACAGAAGCTTGTTAATTAGAAAAATGAATCTCACCTAGGGATTGTGATATGAGAACAGACTGAATAAACAAAGAAGAAGAAAGTTTAAAGGGAACTTTGTAGCTGTCTTTAAATTTATGAAAGCCTGTCATAAAATGCAGGTAACCACAGACACATTCTGTTCCAAAGCATAGAACATAGACCCAATGGGAAGACATCCCAGGGATGCGGATTTGGCCTCAACCTATTAAAGAATTTTCTGCCCATGCTCTAGCAAATTGCCTGGCACATGGAAGGCAATCAACATTTGACTGTTTTTGTTAGTAATGAGAACTGTCAGATGGTGACTGCTTCTGGCTGTAATGAGTTCCTTATCACCGGAAGTGTTCAAGACTAGTTGTCCAAGATGTTGTCCATTCAGATAAGAATTGAACCAACTGAATACTGTAGTCTCTTCTAGCTATAAACTCAGTGACACTTCTGTAAATAGTTGAATTTCAATGGAGATTTTAGAGCAAAGGAAGATTTTATAAATCCTTTTTCCAAAAGGCAGGAAAGTGGTTAAAACTGAGGGTTCTGGAGTTAGACATTACCTGGGTTCAAACCCTGGTCATCCTACTTACTAGCTGTGTGACTCTGTGTGACAATTTCAATGTTTTACTTGCTATCTCTGTACACCGGCTTCCTTATCTGTGAAATGGGGGCAATAGTAGCGTCTTTCTCACAGAGCTATTGTGAGAGCTCAATGAGTTAAAAATACAGGAAAGGCACTTAGAAGAATAGCTGGCACATAGAAAGTTAATGTTCAATAAACATTAGTTATGAGGTATCATCTGATACCCTTGCCACTTCTACAGCTTTTTACGTCTTTTCAGTATGTGGAGGGAGGTCCTTTGTAGCATAATTGACCCTGACCTTGTTTTATCCTAAATCAGATGCCAGCCATGGCCACTGTGATTAACCAGTGGACTTTCTATCTCCTAAAAGCAAGCTTTAAAGCTAAACAAGCAGACAGGGCTGGTGACCTGCAGTTTATGAAGGATCTGCCAATGAAACACAATCATGGCTGTGGACACCCTAACCCTGCTATGTGCCTGACAAGTGATAGATAACCAGTAAATATTTGTTGAATGAGCTGGGTGCAGTGGTGTGTGTCTGTTGTCCCAGCTACTCAGGAGGCTGAGGCGGGAGGATTGCTTGAGCCCAAGAGTTTGAGACCAGCCTGGGTAACACAGCAAGATTCCATCTTTAAAAAATAAACAAATAAACAAAAATAAAATATGTGTTGAATGAATAGATTAACTCGGTAGGGTTTTATTATTTTTATTTATTTATTTTTGATTAGGTAATACATTCACATGATTTAAAATTCAAAAGGAACAAAAGGATATATAAAGAAAAACCTCCCTCCCACCCAGTCCCTCAGCCATCCAGTTCCCTTCCCCATAGGGAGCTAACATAAACACTTTCTCATATGTCTTTCCAGAGCTATTTTAGGCATAAACAAGCAAACATATTTGCTTACGCACATTTATTTCTTTCCCTCCCTTTTAAACAAATGGCTCATATACTGTTCTAGGCATGATTATTGAAGTAGCCCCAGAAATGGGAGTGAGCATGGGTACGCCAAGGAGGAATTAAAAAAGAAAGAGCTCAGGGACAGAAAAATCAACTAGGAGACTATTGCATTAATACAGATGTAAGGCGATTAGAGCCTGGACTAGTATATTAAATGGGATAATCAGGGAAAGAATTGTTTGAATGTTTTTTAACTTACACTGAGGTAACCACTATATAGAGTATTTCTGTCACCCCAGAAGTTCCCTTGTGTCCCTTTGCTGCCAGCCCACCCTCCCCAGGCCCAGGCACCCACTCCTCTGCTTTTTCAGAGTTTTTCAGCTTTCATGTTACAGGCCTGCATGCCCATGGTGGGACCTCCACTCAGCAGAGTTAATCACAATACCAGTCAACATCAGTGGCACTTACTCCAGGCCAGACACTCCATTAAGCACTTACATGTGCTCATTCATTTAATCCTCTTCACCAACTGAAGCAGGTACTGCTTTTATCTCGATTTCCGATAAGATATCTAAGATACAGAGAAGTTAAATCACTTGCTGAAGGTCACACAGTTAGTACATAGCAAAGTCAGAATTTTGAAGCCAGAGCAATCGGCTTCCAGTGACCATATGTAAAAATAATATAAGAAAATATTCAGACCCCCACAGAAAGAGTTCATTGCTATTCATCAAGATTCAGAGGGAAGACCAATCCTTAGTAGGTTGATATAGAAGGAAGTTGTCCAGAAGCCTTCAAGTGTACTTTTAACCTGTCAGTTAAAAGAAAGCCAGTAGCCTTACTTCATAGGCATTAGCCAGTGGGCAGAATTTCACTTCATTCCCCTGCCTTCAATGTGCACAACCCCATGATGTTTTCTTCTAGGAAATTATAACATTTAGAACTATCTCTGTATGTTAAAGAATTGGTGTGGTCAGGGCATTACTGAGAATGACAAGTATCTCTGCCTGTCTGTGGGTCCCAGAATACTCATGTCATTCTGAAACCACAAGGAATGCGGTTAAATCCTCTGGTCACATCTCTCAACAAAGATTTAGCTGTTTCACTGTTGCCTCCAAAGAGCTTTTTTCTTGGACTAAGATGTTAATTCACATTGCTGTCTACTAATGGGTCTTCCATAAAGAGGAGTCTATTAAAGGAATTAATTACATTACATGTTCAGAAACTTCCCAGCATTATGAAATGACTCCCTAGCTGAAATAGTATGAGAAGGAAACCATTGAACTATATCATAATGGAGACAAGTTTCCATAAAGTGAAATGCAAGTTTGCTAATATAACTGTAGACTATGAGAAACAGGACAGTGAAAATGCTAATAATGAAACCACTTTTCACTCACTGATGGAGTTTTATTAAATATAGATCATCTTTTTCCAAACATTTCAAGTTACTTATTATCATCTTCTATTTGAGGCCTAAGTTTGCCACTTATTAACATTGTCAATTAACTTTAAAATGCAATTTTAATGTTTTGGTTTTTTTTAAACAAGAAAATAGTTGTCCTCAGTCAACATAGAATAAAAGAAAATAGACTCAGGTTGCATTCGATGGCATTCAAATTCCAGAGGAGGTGGTAGAACGATCTATTCTGGAAATCTAGGTTGGTTTTGACACAGTGCTGTCTAAAGCCTGGGGAGTAGATTAGATGACTTTCTGCTCTCTTGTTCCACGGTAAGGTCCATTTTCACACTGTGCAAATCTACAGAAATGATAATAGCAGAAGAAAAAGATAACAGCAGGTTAAGTGTGGTGCTAGGGATTGTGCTGGCAACTGGCAAACCACCAATTCATTGGCTTCTAGGTAGATATGGGACAGCGGTGCAGGGCAGGGTAACATGGAATATTCATTAGAGTCAAAGTCTGGATTGTAATCTTAATCTTGGTTCTCCCTTTATTTCTGGATAAGTCTCTTAGTTCTCTATTCCGCGGTTTCTTTAGTTGCAAAATGTGGATGGTGAACCTGTCTTTCCACCTAGGGTTTTTAACAACCAGGAGATAGAAGCAGTGGGTTATGACAGTCTACTCTAAATCTGGCACAGTACCTGCGATCCCTCTGCCTGGGCTCTGGGATAGTTTGGAGGAGGAATGGAGGGTTCCCTTGAGGGACCAGCCCATTCATCATCAGTGGTTCTAGAGAGATCCTGATCCCAGGAACCAGGAGAGCCTGGACCAGTTCTCTGGCCCCTCCTCCAGGCATTTGGGTTACTGTCGAGCAAAAAAGTGAGCTTCATCAGAACCTAGTCTATGCTTAACTGAAACTTGGGCATTAGTCGGAAACAACTCAGCCTTCAAAATGAGGCTCACAGGGAAGTTGTTTTTATTAATGAAACTCATTTATGATTATAGTATATAAAGCAATCATTTGCATGCTATGAACTGTTTAAGAGATTATGGTGATGATACAATGAGTAGAGAGGCAGAAAAGTTACAGAGTTTACAAGATGATAAACCACCTTTCAATATCTTACTATTGTTTAGATTTCAAGTGCTTCTTAAAATGGATAAGCTAAATAAACTCTAACATAGTTCTAGCTGAAAGTCATTAGTCTAACAGTTCTGGTGGAAACTGTTAAACCAATTCTGCAACCAAAAAGATAAACAGCTAAAAACTGCCAGGTATCAGTATTATTGTAATATTCCCTTTATCAAAAACCTATAACTGAAATTTATAGGTAAGAGTTTACAGTAAGCAGCAGGTACCTGGAAACTTGTCAGTTAAGGTTTCCCTTTATAGAAGAACCTCTGCTGTAAGCTTTTCAGCCCTCTAAAGCCAGTAAAATTAAAAAAAAAAAAAAAAAAGCTTTCACTATTAGTTTCTAAGGAAATCATATAAAGGTCATAATACTAAGAGAAAAGCTTTAAATTGTCGTTTCCAATAGGACATAAGCCTCCTAAGAAAAAAACAACCTTGTGTGTTTTTCTTGGGGAGGGGGAGGCATATATAAATAACAATCAAAAATCTTTTTCTTTCTTGATTTAATTTTAAAGGTGATAGTTAACTAAATCACTTTAAAATGACTTCCTGCTGCTCTCCCAACCTCCTCAAAATTAAGAATACAACAAATATTTGCATAGGTTTATTATTCATATTTAATCATGAATAATTCACTTTGTACAGACAGCTGGGTAAACAAGAGATTTGGAGTTTCCTTTTTCTAGAATATTTTTCCATTGGCTGAAAGGAAACAGCATCAGTGGTGATTTTATATGATTTTCAATGCCATCTTGTCTTCTCTCCTCTGGATAGGAGACCCCTCCTCCCTCCCTTCTTCTGTCCTTTTTTTTTTTTTTTCCGGTTTACTTATTTCTGTCAGCTTTTGGGCTACACCTCACCAACATAATATTTTTCATGTTATACATTTTATACAAAATGAAAAAATAGCTCAATCATTCAGTTTTTTATTCTGCAAGACAACATAAAGTGTTTGTTTCTCACTTTCCACAATATTAGAGTTTTTTTAAACTGTGGGTTTGCTTTTGTGTGAAGACCCTCTTACTGATGGGAAAAGATCTTTCAGAACTAATTCTGCCTCATCATTACCTCCTCCATCTTTTCCTATCAGTCATTAACAATTTCACAATTATTTGACTGTCTGCCACAAAGTTGGTTCTCATTTCCCTCTGCACCTCCCAGGCCTACGTGAGGAAGTGGAGCACGTATCACTGAACACAGGTTTACCCAAGGCTATCAGCTCCTGGGCAAGGGGGGCATAATTTACCAAAGGTCAAGGATCCTTTCAGTTCTGTGAACGTCATTAATCAAATTGTGATAGTATAACCTGTGGTTTAGGAGACAATAAGGCTTGCCATAATTCATCTACGACCAAAGGAGGGGTTGGGGGTAGGGGGGGTCATCATATGTCTTTGGGAAATCCCTGCATTTTGTCATGGCCTCTGGGAAGTAAGAATTTTCGCCACCCACCAAATGTCAAGCATCCACCCTAACGATGTTAGTTGAGGACAAACATTGGCTTTGGGATGTATGTGCCCTCTATTCAGCAACACATATAATAAAATGTGAATGTCATAGAATGGCAAGTAGCATTCTAGAGAAAATTAACCATAATTTGACTAAATTAAAAATTAATGTTTTCTTCATTTAACCCTTAGGGTTTACCATATGCTAGATGTGTTCTAACCATGTCATACATATTAACTCTTTAATTCCCATAACAACCCTTTGAGCTAGGTACAATCCTTATCCCCATTTTACAGATATGGAAACTGAGGCACAGAGAAATTAAGTAATTTGCTTAATGTCACCACAGGAAGTGGTAAAGGCAGGATTTGAACCAGGCAGTCTGACTCCAAAGTCTGTGCTTTTAACCACCATGCTTTGCTATAATACCTGCTTATGGTAAAAAGTGTGACAAAATAAGAAAAGCACAAAGAAGAAAAAAATTAGCCATAGTCCCACTCCCTACTTTAGTATGTTTCCTTTGTGTGTGTATGTGTGTGTGTGTGTATTTTTTTCCATTTTTTTCAATTAACTATACTTTGTGAATATTCTCCCATAGAAGATACTGATTTGATTGAACATTCAGATCATTTTCTTAGTCTACTGTGTTAAGTACTGGACCAGCTAAGTTTGGAAGCACTTATGATTGGTGAAATGGAGTGGGGAAGAGGGCTGCTGATTTAGCACATGCCTTATTTCCCCAAGCCAAAGAGCTGCCCTGAAAATGGGCCAAATACAATTTCTTTTAAGCAACCTGAAAAAAGTGTTTCAGCCTAGAGACATACCATGACTTTTTCCTTCAAAGCATTTCATTTACGTTCACTTTATAACGTTCAGTTTTCTTAGGGGCAAGGTAGTAGGGGCAGTGGGGGCGGTGTGGGGGAGCGGCTGTGAGTCTTAATGCAAAGAGAAATGTAGGCTAGTCAACAGGAAACCCAAAGTGCTTGATACAGCACAGTGACCTCTAATTGTACCTTGGCATGGCTGCTTTCTCTTTCTTTGATAGGTGTTGCAAAAATATAATAAATATAATAATATATCTTTTTTTTTAAAAAAACATTTTTCTGGTAAACAAAATTGTTGTTATATGCCAAGACAGTAAGCATGTCTGAAGCCAAGACAGTAGTGGTCATTGCTATGGCCAGCTACAGCTTTTGGCCAAGTCACATGCCATCCTGTCAACAGCCAAAGAGGTAAACAGCATAGATATGTGCTGACCTAACCTCAAAAACTCTTGGGAGCACAAGGAAATTGGCTTGAAAAGACTCTCTTTTTTTCCTCCTTGTTAATTGAATTTCTGTCTCTAATTAAATAGACAGAAACAGAAAACAATATTCAAAAGGGAAAGTCAAAGAATAATCCCCATCTCTGGAAAAAAAAAATCACTGAATCATCAGAAACATGGCTACATTGATTCTCACTCTTTCCCTGAGCTGTTTACCCATTTTCAGGTGAGGAAGTGAAGAGGAGGGCCAAGGGCCAACCTTTTCAAAGGGCCCTCTCTGGGAATTACTTTTGTGTGTACATACATTTCCACAATAAGTATCTTCTGAAGTTTTCATGCAACTGAATTGTTCTTTCAAACTTCTTATCCAATGTTCTAACTTGAGTTGTGCTACCAGAAAATCAGGTGTATCTTAATGGCTAAGTCAAAGTTGGCTTCTTTTGGAAACCAGAACTCACTAACTTGAGCCCCTAAACTTACCCCACCTCCTTATTTTTTCCTTTAAAATACCTTTTTCCCCACTTCCTACAGTCACTGGTCTTAGGTCCCCTTGTAACCATTGCAGGCAGCTGATGTTCGAAATTTTAAAAATGAAATTTGGGCCGGGCGCGGTGGCTCATGCTTGTAATCCGACCACTTTGGGAGGCCAAAGAGGGCAGATTGCTTGAGCCCAGAAGTTCAAGACAAGCCTGGGCAACATGGTGAAACCCTGTCTCTACAAAAAATACAAAAATTAGCCTGTAGTCACAGCTACTTGGGAGGCTGATGTGGGAGGATCACTTGAGTCCAGGAGGTCGAGGCTTCAGTGAGCTGTGATCATGCCTGAGTGACACAGCAAGAGCCTGCCTCAAAAAAAAAAAAAAAAAAAAAAAAAAAAAAAAGTTTTTTTCATTAACTCTAAAACTAAAGTCAAATCTCTTTCTGTTTCCAGTGTTTTGAATACTAGTTCTAATTCTTTCTGTCTGAGTCTTCGCTTCTAGTCTTGGGGGAATGACAAGGCATTGGGACAGGAAACTAATTAGTCCTTCCAACCAATAGCCTATTAGCTGTTGAAGGTTACCACTTCATCCACATTCCAAAGAGACTCCTTCAAGGAAGGATCTGAGGACCAGTGAGTACCTAGGAGCAGACTAGCAATCTTTCTCCAGAGAAGGCTTTAGTAGGTAGTAACTACAACTCACCCTAATATGTTGTATTATTAGAGCTCACCACTTACAGAGGACTTACAAAGGGTTTCTAATGCATATAATCGCATTGAAGTTTCACCATTATCTCCTGGGGGTGGGGGGTGGGTGGGTAGTGACCATTGTACATAGCCTGTGTTGGCTGCCCCATATCTCACAGTTTATGGAAGACCTGGTCTGAGTGCATCTGTACCATGTACATGGCACCTGTACCATGGCCTTGCTCCCTCCTTGCCCTGAGTCTTCCTCCTTCACTCCTTGCCCAGCTCAGCTATAGTCTCTTATATTTCAGTCAAAAGCTGTCTTTCTCCAAGACATACTGATCAGTTAGCTTAAGCTGTGAACGTTTGGTTTTGGTGTCTCCCTACCCAAAGAGGAGTCTTCAGGGCTTCTCTCCTGACACCCTGCTGCCTGCTGTTCCTGCACTCTCACACCATGCCTCCCATCTCCCAGGACTCCCTGAGGCCACACCCCACCCAGGCCTGTTGTCTTGGAAAACCACTCATGACTTGAGCTTGGACCTTTTCTCCCACAATTAAACTCACTTGCCCTACGTCTCCTCTCTCTAAGTCCTACTAGGGGTCCAATGTGTGCTAAGAGACTACTAGCTGGCAATGGTATACTATTCTAATACCCCAGTCCTCTCAGGACCACTTATTAGCCATGTGGGCTTGGGTGAGCAATTCAGCATCCCCTGAGATTCACCTGTGAAATGGGGATAATCATTCTTTACAAGTGAAGACCAAGTGAAATAATTTGGAATGCTATATACATATCACCTGAATTCCTTCTCTCCCCTCAACCCTCTCTTTCTCTCCTAAAGTAATTTCAGGGCACCATCTTCTGCTGCCTGGATTACTGCAGCAGCCTCCAGACCACAAAATTTTCTCTGCAGTTCAAGTACATTTCGTTTACCATCTTGCAGATGGTAAGACACGTTTACAAGTCAGCTGGCTTCTGAATGTGTCTTCTGGGCATTCAATTCCCCCAACTACTTTCATCTTACAACTTCAGCCACTACCCCTAGCACAGTTATCTCTTGCAGTTACTGGTGTAACTTTAGATGGCACTATGAAGTCCCCATTGGCACCTGTTTATGTCTCTCAGCCAAACCCCTGCTAAGGGGGTGACAGGGGCAGCATGCTCCAGTAAGGTTGAAGCACACTTCTCATGGAGGCTCACCCAAGAGGGAAAGAAAAGCAGAAGGAAATGAGAGAAGGAAAGGTGGAGGCTAGAAAGACACTTTGGAAACTGTGAAAGTGGCCCTGAGCTCACATGAAATGCAAGCCAGCAAAAGTGTTGAGATTGGAAACTTTAATGTGGCCCTTTTGAGAGAACAGCTGTAGCACTGCAATTTCCTAGAAATCTGGATGGACACATTTAAAGAGAGTGAAGCACTGAATGGAAATAACTAGAAAAGAGGCTTCCTCCTGAGCTCTGAGTGTCCTATCGTGGAGGAGTTACAAGAAAGAGCAAAGCTAATAGCCAACTGAAAACCCACATGTTGTACATTTAAGGTGATAGCTGGGAACCCAGATTCTATTCTTAGTCAAAAAAGTGGGGGGAACATGCATGAATTGCTATGAGGAAGAAAGGCCAGCAATGAAAGAGAGAGAAACAAGGGAGGAGAGGCCAGTGCCAGCTTTCAGGACTGACATTATGGTGATTTTTCTTTCCTTGCTCTGAGAAGTTGATCTGGTGGTCCTAAGTTCCTGGCATTGGGCAATTTTCCAAAAGTTTGGGGAAGTTACTCATGAAGAAGAAGCCAACTCCAGACAGCTCGTCGGGAAATGTGAAGAGTCAGTGCCTGGGTGGTTTTCATACTAATCCAGGATTTATTAAAGCTCAGAAAGCAAGCAGCAGAGAAGGTTTTTATAATGAGACATTTTGCAAATAGAGTCATCAGCATTTTTTGATAGAAAAGAAAGTTTTTCTCTGAAACTTTCTGGAGGAAGTGGCCGGCTTGGGAGTCTGGGAAGAGGAGGGGGCTCCTTCTGTGAGTGCTGTGGCAGGTGGGGGACTCCAGCAGTGGGAGACTCATTCCTTTCTCAGTCCCCTCCCCTTCAGGGTACAAAGTTTTTATTTGCAGTTGGGAGGAATTAGAGTCAATGATCTAATAGAGCTAACTTTTTCCTCTCAATATGGTATGATGTGGCATTGGTAGCTCTGCCAGATACTGATGCTACCAAGGGAACTTCAGTGCAGGTGGACTTCACGTTATTACATCGACTTATTCTTCCAAAGTTACATAGAAACTAAATTGTTTTAAATCTACACAAGTAGTTAAAGAAACCCTACTTGAAATCTTTTGTAAATCTAAATATGCATCTGAAAGGCAAGTAAACACTTCCAAAAATATTTTGCATGTAGCTCTGAATTTTGATTGGTCTCCTTTGCTGCCGGAACATTCAGGATGTATAAATGTTGTGGTTTAGATTAATCATCTGTCCATACCCACCTTGATTTTCCAGAATTTTATATTAAACAGATTGGTTTCTCTTCATATAAAAAAATCCAATAATTCTGCAGCTTCTTTGGGACTTTATAATTTTTTACTTAAAACAACAACAAAAAAATTTTGTTATTTCCAAACACACTAGAAGACCACATCATCTAGCCCTTGAGCACAGCATTGGCCAAAGTTTGAATGAGGGGCTAGGCCCTGAGCATAAGTTGATGCTGATTGTCAGTGGTCAACTCAATGTACATACCTTCTTGGGAATGGGTTCTGTGCAAGGCACTGGCTGGGTACGATGAAAGGAAGTGCTGAGCTGTTCAGACAGCCCATCTGATGCAGCAGCAACAAGCCCTGAAGAGGAATAGGGTTAACAAATACCAACAGGTTAACGCATACCTCAGAGCAGAGAGAGAGGTCTAGCATGGTGAGGGAAAGCTTCAAGGAGGGAGTGACTTTTGAGCTGGATCTTGAGGGGAGGTCAGGGTTTGTATACATAGAGTCAGGCAGGAAGAGCATCTCCTACTAAGAGGAACAGATGAGTGACTGCTCAGAGGTGTGAGGATTGAAGGGGGTTTCGTGATAGAAAATGGACCAGTGTGGCAGGATTTCCAGAAAGGAAATCCTGGAAAAGTTTCAGAACAAATTTTGAATTAAGGGTTTGCAAACACTTATGTGAAAACAATAATTGCTAAGAGTCAAGCATGGGTGCACTAAGAACTAGTCACTTCCTGTTTTTTATAAGGTTACTAGACTGGTAAACTAGAGGATGTTGTCCAAGGGATTCTTGTGATTGGCTGGAATTTGGTCTTTTTCTAATGTAAAGTTTTATTGTTCTGTGTAACAGTAGAACTCAACTGTGTTGAGTTCCATTTTGCCACTCCTTGCAGCAAGGCATCTGACATAGGCTCTGTGATATTCTTGGTAGGGCTGTGGTCTGTGTAAGTCAACATTCATCCCCAGAGGTGATGGATCAATGGCAGGATAGAGGATGGCTTCCGTACTATAACAGGGCTTGATGTTTGGCCCATTTCATTTTTCCATCCTCATTCTTGTTTGCCAATGACATAAGGAAACACACAGGCACACAGGATACATTATCAGAGTTCCAGATAATATGAAACTGGAAGAGATAAATAAATGTATTCATTGGTATATCAAAAAAGATCTTTTGGGGCTAAAATGATAGACCAAAAAAAAGCAGCTGAAATACAATAGTTATAAATGCAAAATACTGTATCTAGGGTCAAAAAATCAACTTCTCGAAAAGCAGATTGAGAAATGTGTCTTAACCACAGTTGATGTGAAAAGAGACCGAGGCCTTTTAGTTTACCACAATATGACCTAACAGTGTAATGCACTTGGCAAAAGAAGGCTATATTTAGTAAACATATCGTGTCACTATGTTCTTTAATTCAACAAGTCCTTATTTTGTCCCCCAATATGTGTCAGGTATGAGGTTGGGCAGTGAATACACACTGGGGACCAAGACAGAAAGAGTCCCTCCCACATACAGCCTGTAGTTTAGTAGAGGACAGAAACAAACACCAGAAAAAGTAAACATATAAAATCATTAAACCTTGTGAAAGGGGTCTGGAGGGGCACAAATAAAAGTGGGGAAGGGTCAGGAGGGACCTGCATTTCATGAAGTGGTCAGGGCAGGCCTCTCTGAGGAAGTGGTGTTTGAGCTGAGGCCATACAAAGAGGAAGGACAGTGAGAGAGACAAAACACTCCAAGCAGGACAGTGAGTGCATAGGCCCTGAGTCTGGAAGGAACTTGATGTGTTTTTGGAACTGAAAGACCAATGAGGCTGGCCCCCACTGTGGCTGCCAATGTCCATTCTCCTGTCCTTCCACAGCGATGGGGCTTCTGACACAGGGCTGCCTGGCTGTAGTATATTTCCCAGCTTCCCTTGCAGTTGAACATGGCCATAGGACTGAGTTTTCATGAGTTGAATGCTAACAAAAGATCTTCAGTGACAGCTGGGGCCCTTAAGAAGTGGGTGAACCCCTCCTCCCCTTCACACTTTCTTTTTCTTGCTGGATGCATCTGAGACTTGGTAGTAACCCAGCTTATACCAGAACACCACATGGAATAGCAGATCCCCAGTCAGAAGGGGCCTGGGTCACTGAATGACTGCAGAGAATACAGCCCCTTGCCCGCTTGGATCACTCATCTCACTCATCATCACTCAACTCTCAAGATGGTTACTTGAGAGAAAAAAGATTCTATATTCTTTAAGCCACTGAAGTATTGTCATGTCTCTTACCTAACCTAACTATTATAGAAACAAAGGAGATACTAGTGCCACCAACCAGTCCACATTTAGAGCATTGCATTTAGTCCAAAGGTTCACGTTTTTAAAAGAGACGCTGACCATCTGAAGCACGTCTAGGGAAAGGTAACAATAACAACATTTAGGAGTCTGAAAACCAAGTCAATGAAAAATCTGTTAAAGACATTACAGTTGTTTAGTCTGGAAAAGAGATTTCTCCAGGGTGACATGATAACTGTCTTCAAAAATTGAAGAAGAGGAATGAAACTGAATTGCGGTAGCTCAGTGAGACCTATGGCTGGTTGGGATTTGTGATGAAGCAGATTCTCATTCAATATAGGGAAGAAGTATCTAACAATGAGGGGTGATTAGAAAAAGGGCAGATTGCTTTGAGTATCAGAGGCTTCTCCCTATCACTGCACCCAGAGAATGGCCACCCACTTATGAGGAGATGTTGCAGGGGTGATCCAATGTCATTGTGGCAATGCTAGTGAATTCTAGGATTTCATGTAGAAGAGGTGATATATAATGCAGGTGAAGCCAGGTCACAAGGGGAACTGACTGTCAGTTTGGAGTGTATCCTGGAGGCAAGTAGTATCTTGAAGGTTTCCGAGCAGAGTAGCAACATGATCAAAGCAACCTGCTAGGAACATTGCTTTGGCCAACACAGGGTGGAAAAAGTCCTGATTTTTATAGCCCGTGTTGGTCATTGGTGCTTATATTGGTGCTTATATTCCCTGAACCAGTAGCAATTTAAAGAAAACCGAGAGTGGGCCGCGCACAGTGGCTCACGCCTGTAATCCCAGCACTTTGGGAGGCCGAGGCGGGTGGATTATGAGGTCAGGAGATCGAGACCATCCTGGCTAACACAGTGAAACCCCATCTCTACTAAAAATACAAAAAAATTAGCCAGGCATGGTGGCACGTACCTGTAGTCCCAGCTACTTGGGAGGCTGAGGCAAGAGAATCGCTTGAACCTGGGAGGGAGAGGTTGCAGTGAGCTGAGATCGCGCCATTGCACTCTAGCCTGGGCGACAGAGTGAGACTCCGTCTCAAAAAAAAAAAAAGAAAACCAAGAGTAAACAACATTGATTTTCTTTACTTTATTCTTGAGATAATCCAAAAAATAGTTATGAGCTAGCATTTTTTAACAATTTATCTTCCAAGATGAATGAACCTTTCATTTCAAGGAACTCAAAGTACTTGACATCCCAGTCTCATTCAGGCTTGTCTCATATCTGAACCGCTATGTCAGGGGCAAGACTGTCAAACCTCCTCTCTCAGATAAGAAGGATTCACAAAGAGGGGAAGTGAGTTGTTCAAGGTCACAGTGAGTCAATGGCAGGGCAGGCTCTTTGACTGAGGTTTCCCAACCCTCAGGCCTGCACACTGCCTTGTGCCCATGCAAAGGGTACCTCAACTAGGAATGTCCCCCACATACCAGAAAAACCAACCTGAATGAACATCCTTTCTGAAGGTAGAAATTACCTGAGATATTTAAGGTTCAACCAATCCCATTTTGTAGATGAGGAAATTGAGGCTTAGTGAATCCAGGCCTGGGATTCCTTGTACTACATCTTACCATCCTATCTACCTATAAAATGGTAGGCCCAGAAACACCCTACATGATTACCTGGAACCAACTAGGCTATCATCATCAGCTCCACTGTCTGGAAAAATATAAAGGCTCATATTGGCTTTGGCCACCAAAGAGAGGAAACATTCTGCAATCCTTAAAAACTCATGGCCGAAGGGGGTGGGGAGAACTGTTTGAGCCTTGTACTTACAAAGTCAAAAGGGAAAACATGTGTTTCACATTTGTCTTGGGATGGGAAAGAAAAACTTTTCCTTTCACTTAATCTTGGTTTAAACAAACAGAGAGACTGCCCTTTCTGTAAACTCACCGAATGTCAAATATTGTTCACTCGCATGGCATCGGCTTACTAAGCCACTACAGAGCCACTTCCCTCACGTAATCCCCTCAATCCGAAGGCACTTCAACTTGAAGAGGGTCAGCTGAAATAATACACGTTTCCTCTGATGATTGGACAAGAGACAGCCGATGGAATCAGGTTTCCAAACCTATAACCCCTGGTTTCAGCCGGAGACTTGAGGCAATACAGCTTCAGTCATGACTCAGGATTTTGCGAGTGAAAGCAAGCACGTCAAGTGATGTAAGAAAATTCCCCCATTCCTCCAACCCACTGGCTTCCTCCTCCCTGGAGAATTCAGTCAGAGAGCATTGTGTTGGGGGTGGGGGAGAAACAGAGGTATCCTGTCACTGGGTGCTGAGCTGCCGGCACGCCTCCTATCACCATTGCCATGGCCAGCGTCATCACCATTGCGGTGGCCAGCGTCAGCATTTGACAAAGGAAGTACTCAGTTACAATTACCTTCCTGTTGGCCAGCAGCTCAGATAATTGCTTTGCAATGTGTGTGAGAACCTCATAAATTAAACCAAGAAACAGAGGGGCCAGGTCTGGGCTGAAGGGAAGTGTCAAGTGGAGGAGGCAGTGATGCAAGTCTACCTTTGAAGTCACTTTGTTTGTGAAAAGTCTGCTGTGCTCTCTTAAGGAAACTCCACTGGAATGAGGTTTCTGTGCATGTGGGGTTTAGGGCTATTGTTTTTGGCTCTGACTTTCACCTCAAGCCCTAGCTAGGACATGTATAAATCCCATAACAACAGCCTGACATGAAATTGCTCACCCTCTCATTGCATCAGGGGACTTTTACTCAGGCAGATTTTGAATGCCTCATTGTTTAATAGGACAGGAAGTTTACTCTCAATGTAAATGAGGAATCCTTTTTCTCCCCACCTTACCTCCTTGGAAGATTGTTACAGAGGCCTGACTTGTTGGCCCTAGTCTAGCTTCTGGTCTAGCTCCTTCCATAAAAGCAGCTGCAGCCCAGCAGCAGCTGCCCAGTTTCTTTATTAGGGTAAGGCTTTTCTTAGGACCAAAGTTTTTGGGCAGACTTTTCCCTAGAGGGAGTGCTGGGTGATGGGTTAAGTAAGGGCCACCCAGGGACAGGGTGGGGTTGGATGTGAAAAGGGTTGGATTTTCTCTTTTCAGTTTCTTCATTCTGAACTGGACCTAGGTTGTTTTTTTTTTTCACAGAGAGGGAAGCCCCATCTCTAAATCTTATGATGCTTTTCTTCCTTGGGATATATCACAAGGAAAAAGTGGGTGACTATCCCACATTTGTGGCATAAGGATAGGACTCTGAAGTCCAAATGTATCAGACTAACCAGCATCAGCAAGAAGATGCCTAATTCAGAACCGCGGCCCTACCCTCTGTTAGAGCAAATCTCTGAGGATAGAAACTTCTAGAAAAATCCTTGTGGGCTCCCCCACATCTCACACCACACTCTGTAGGCAAACCCTTAAAAAAAAAGCAAAAGTATAACCCTCTCAATCTTCTTCTGATGCCCTCAGCGACAAGATTGGCTGAGAGATCTTCAAAGGGAGAATAATCTCAGATACAATTACTTTAGTCAAAGGAAACCAGTTATGGACAACAACAAGGGAAATGACAGAGACACTAACTCAGTAAGATAAGGAAGCCCTAGTTTATTTGGTTTGTATATCCAGAATCTTTTTTCCTACACATCTGAAAAGATACCAATAATGAGTTAAAAAAAAAAAAAATCAAGTCAACCACTGTGCATGTAGACCTAGAGATTGTCTAAGGTTGAATTCGCATCACCATTGCCTTCCGCACACAGCTTCATCAACAATGATGAAGAGTCAAGGATGGGCTGGGCAGGTGGCTCAGGTCTGTAATCCCATAACTTTGGGAGGCCGAGGTGGGTGGATCATTGAGATCAGGAGTTCAAGACCAGCCTAGGCAACATGGTAAAATCTGTCTCTTCTAAAAATATATTTAAAAAAAAAATTTAGCTGGGCATGGCAGTGCACACTGCTACTCCAGTAATCCCAGCTACTCCAGAAGCTGAGGCAGGAGAATCGCTTGAAACCCGGGAAGCAAAGGTTGCAGTGAGCCGAGATCGAGCCATTGCACTCCAGCCTGGGTGACAGAGCAAGACTCTGTCTCAAAAAAATAAGAAGAGTCAAGGATGATCCCTGACAGTAAACATGCTAAAGATTTATTTGTTTAAAATTGCAACATTGACCAGAGTTTTACACATGTGTATGTGTGTATACGCATGTAAGTGTGTGATTGTGATTTTATTTGCACCAGGTCAGGTATAACTAAGCAAGAAGTAGCAGCCTTGCTTGTGGCCGGAGCTCTGTTCTCAGAGCTGCTTTCACATTACAGTCACCTGTAGAGATTCATCCACAACACACAGATAACCTGAATGCCTGAGTGTCTCCCCCAGAGATTCGGATTTAACTGGGCTGGCCTGGGATCTGAGCACAGATCTTTTTTTTTAAAGCTCCCCAGCTGATTATAATGTGTGTCCAGGTCACCATCCACTGAACTAGGCCAGCCCCTAATGCAGTCTTCTCCCTCCACTGCTCTGTAAAATTGAGCCACATTTGCCAGCTCCTTGCACAATATCCTCTCACTTGGGCACTGCTGATTCTCTCATCTCCCTGGTCCTCATCCTGGCTTCACCCCACACTTCAGCATCTGGGATCTGGCCTCCCTGTGACTATACTATGGCAAAAAAGTTCTTCCTAAAATGGCCTCAGGTATAATTCACATTTTAAATTACTTCCTACTCAATAAAAATGATTGTATTTATAAACAGTCTGGTCATTCTCATGTAATGAGGTGAGAAAAAACCAAGCTGCATTCAGTGGCACATGACTGCTTGGCTGGCCCCTTCCTCAGTGAGTCTGTGTACCAGTTTTGTACAAGGCCGGTGCAAATCCATCCTGTTGAAGGCACAAATAACTGTGTATTGGGAACCCTCAGGAACCTTTGGGGGCTGGCACAGAGCTTGGCACACCACAGGTGCTCAGCAAACTTCTGATGAAACAGAGAATATTGAGTCTGCAAATTCAGGGGGCTTCCCCAACCTAATTTGGTTCTGGAAATTCAAATGACTGGACTGAGAAAAAGTTGTCCTGGTGATAACAAAACTCCCTCTCAGAGAATGCAGCAAGTGGCAGAACTAGCCAAAGAAACGCAGGCGTGATCAGTAGATATGCACAAGCATGCTATCCTTCCTGCCTCTCCCCGTTTCTTTCTCCTCCCTGAGAACAGCCTTTCATGTCATTGCAGAAATAAGGTGGAGGGGCTTCCTTTCCACCCCAAAAGCAATTTGGTTGATGGGGTTTTAAGCCAGGATCTCTCTGGGTAGAAATGACAATCTGTGCTACTAATGACAAATGGTGAACAAGGAGATTCTCTTTAGCTTTTTAGTCTGTGTAAGCACCTAAGTGCCCCAGATTCTCAACATTTGCTGTTTTGTCTTCTCTGGGTCCTATCTTGGCCATCTCGCCTCACTCTGAGCTTGCTTCTGGAAGGAGGTAACAGAAGTCAACTAGCATCTGCCTGTTTATGGTGTTTTTCTGTTTTATACTCTTGAGTTAATATGTTCTAATATCTGGTTGGATGGACCTCTCCCAACCCCATCTCACCCTTCCTTTTCAGGATTTTGTTATTTTCTCTCATTCATGAGATATGAATTTCTTTTTCTTTCTTTTTTTTTTTTAATTAGTCTAAGGTTGAATTCCCATCACCATTGCTTTCCACGCACAGCTTCATCAGTGATGATGAAGAGTCAAGGATGGCCCGGGCACGTGGCTCATGCCTGTAATCTCAGCACTTTGAGAGGCTGAGGTGGATGGATCACTCGAGGTCAGGAGTTCGAGACCAGCCTGGCCAACATGGGAAAACCCTGTCTCTACTAAAAATGCAAAAAAATTTTAGTCCAGTGGCACGACCTCAGCTCATGGCAACCTCTGCCTCCTGGGTTCAAGTGATTCTCCTGCCTCAGCCTCCCGAGTAGCTGGAATTACAGGAGACTGCTACCACGCCTGGTTAATTTTTATATTTTTAGTAGAGATGGGGTTTCACCATGTCAGCCAGGCTGGTCTCAAACTCCTGACCCCAAGGGATCCACCCGCCTAGGCCTCCCAAAGTGTTGGGATTACAGGTGTCAGCCACCATGCCCAGTCATGAATTTTCTTTAAAAAAAAAAAAAAATCAGTGAATCTCACTGGGGTTTTTATTGGAATCATAATGAATCAGCAAATTAATTTGGGACTAAACAAATTTTCTAAATTGAATTTTCCCATGTAACAACAGCTATCTTATTCAAATCTCCTTTAAAATTTCTAAGTAAAATTGTGTAGTGTTCTTTATCAAGATCCCACATAGGTTTATTGCTATGTGATTTATGGCTTTGGGTGCTACTGTGAATAGGATATTGGAATTATGGTTTTCAATAGCTTACTGGTAAAGATTAATGCCTTGATTTTGGGGTTTTTATCTTGTGTCCAGCCATTTTTCTAAATCATTTTATTAATTTCAGTAGTTTCTATCTGGTTTCTTTAAATTTTTTAAGGGTACAACCATGTGATTGCAAAGAATAATATTTTATATTGATCAAGGGGGGTAGTGGTCCAACATATTAGTGCCCTAGGACTGCTGTCATAAAGTACCACAAACTGAGTGCCTTAAAAACAACAGAAATGTATTATTATTATTATTATTATTATTATTATTATTATTTTGAGATGGAGTCTGGCTCTGTCAGCCAGGCTGGAGTGCAGTGGCTTGATCTTGGCTCACTGCAACCTCTGCCTCCTGGATTCAAGCGATTCTCCTGCCTCAGCCTCTCGGGTAGCTGGGACTACAGGTGCCCGCCACTATGCCCGGCTAATTTTTGTATTTTTAGTAGAGACGAGGTTTCACCATGTTGACCAAGCTCATCTTGAACTCCTGACCTCAGGTGATCTGCCCACCTCGGCCTCCCAAAGTGCTGGGATTATAGGCGTGAGCCACCACGTCCGCCCAGAAATGTATTCTTTTACAGTTCTGAAGGCTGGAAATCTGAAATCAAGGTGTCAGCTGGGTTGGCTCCTTCTAGAAGCTCTGAGGGAGAATCTGTTCCATTCCTCTCCTAGCTTCCAGTGGTTGCTGACAATCCTTGGTGATTCTTGGCACTCAGGCCCATCACTCCAGTGTCTACCTCTGTCTTCACAAAGGTTTCTTCCCCATGTGTCTTGTGTATCTCCAAATCTCTCTCTCCTTATACAGATATCAGTCATTGCAGTTAGGGCCTACTCTCCTCCAGTATAACCTCATCTTGACTTGATTACATCTACAAAGACCGGATTTCCAAATGAGGTTATATTCACGGGTACCCGGAGTTAAGACTTTTTTTTTTTTTTTTGAGACGGAGTCTCGCTGTCACCCAGGCTGGAGTGCGGTGGCGCGATCTCGGCTCACTGCAGGCTCCGCCCCCCAGGGTTCACGCCATTCTCCTGCCTCAGCCTCCCGAGTAGCTGGGACTACAGGCGCCCTTCACCTCGCCAGGCTAATTTTTTGTATTTTTAGTAGAGACGGGGTTTCACTGTGTTAGCCAGGATGGTCTCTATCTCCTGACCTCGTGATCCGCCCACCTCGGCCTCCCAAAGTGCTGGAATTACAGGCGTGGGCCGCCGCACCCGGCGAGTTAAGACTTTAACATACCTTTTTGGGGGACACGAACTTTTTTTTGTGTTTGTCTCTGATGAGGCTACATCTAGAAGTTGTGGTCCAGCTCATGAACCATATTTCAAGATGTACATTGAAAAAAAGTATTTGTCCTGATAAAGGTGGCCACACGGTGAAGGATCTTGCATCTGCGTGATATGAGAAATGCTACAGGAACTATGTTCAGCTTGGATCCAGGCCTTTGGAAGAGTATAATGTCCATCTTCATATGCATATGGGGCTTTCATGGTACACAAAATCTGTATTGGAGGGAAGTAGATTTTGGCTCAATATAATTTTGGCTCAAGATCCAAAGGATCTTTGGATTAAGGCCATTTACTAAGGGCAGTGAACTTAAAGCAGTAGTAACTTACCTCATCCTTCACTCATCTGGCAAATATGTACGAGGCCTGTTGTGCTCCAGGCAGCAGGCACCAGGCCAGATGTTAGGGCAATAACAGGCTTATGAGAGATACAGGCCTTGCCCTCAGGAAGCTTGCAGTCTAGCAGGCCCTGACAGGGTCCAGGCAGGCTGGGTTGGCGCGTTGGTTGAATTGTTTCTTAGCTAAGGCATCATGGTCTTTATGGCCCTTGAGAGGCAATATGTAAATGAAAGTGGGGGTTTGGGGTGAGGAGTGGGAGTTGAGTGGAATGGATTTTTTTTTTTTTTAAATTTATCAGCTTACGTTGGAGGAATGGATTTAAAAAAAAAAAAAAAAAAAAAACATTGAAATGAACACAAGGGCTTTCCCTGGCAGGCCACATGCAAAAAAAGTCAGCTCCTTCACACCATCACGCATGTCTGACCCTCAGTGGAGAAGTTTTATCTGCACAAGTCTCAGATTCCACTCTCCTGCTTCCCATTACAGCCTTCTCAGCCTTACCCCACCCAGCCTGAGTAACGAAGCTCAACAAACAAAACAGTAACTGCTCGGGCCAGAGCCACCTCGCTGGGAAAACAAGTCCCTCTCCCAAATCTCAGCAGACAAAATAGCCCAGGCCCTAGGTGTTTCCCCTTCTGCCTGGGACATGCAGCCAGGAAAGCAAAGCGAGAGGCTCTAAATCAAGTGTTTTCAGCCGAACCAGACCCAGGAGTAGAAGGGAGAGGCCTCCACTCTCAGCGGCTTCTCCTCCTTAATGAGCCAAAACAAAGCCGATGCCAAGGAAGTTAATCTGCCCTGAGATAGGGGAGAGCCACTCCCTGAGGTGGAGAAGGAGCTTGGGCCCAGGGCACGGTCTGGCCTAGGAGGCTGGGCCTACAGAGGTGCACACCGCCAAGATCAACCTTCCAGGTGAGAGGAGGCTCAGTCCTTCAGAAAAAAGAACCGCCTGTATGCTTGTTTGCTGCCTTTTGACCATATGAGGAGATATATACACTATTTAAAAGATCTGTCAGCCTTACGCCTGTAATCCCAGCACTTTGGGAGGCTGAGGCGGGTGGATCATTTGAGGTCAGGAGTCTGAGACCAGCCTGGCCTATATGGCGAAACCCTGTATCTACAAAATATACAAAAATTAGCTGGGAGTGGTGGCGCATGCCTGTAGTCCCAGCTACTCAGGAGGCTGAGGCATGAGAATCGCTTGAACCCAGGAGGCAGAGGTTGCAGTGAGTCAAGATTGTATCATTGCACTCCAGCCTGGACAACAGAGCAAGACTCTGTCTCAAAAAAAAAAAAAAAAATCGGTCGTTGGTGCTTGGAAATGCCTGGACTCAACACCAAGGAGGTCTTGAAAAACATCTGGAAGAGATCACGGGGTTCCTGCCCCCACCGTCCATCCTTCCCCTGCTTCTCTGCACATGTGCACATAGCCTCACTCAAGCACACATGGGTCCATGTGTGCACATACACCAGCACACATACATTCACCCTTCCACACATGTATCCTCACACATGTATACGTGCATGTGCACACATACCCACATACATAAACACACTCCTATATGTGAGTATGCACACAATCCACCTTCTCACACATTCTCAAATGCACCTGTGTGCACGCACATTCTCACGCAAAACACACATGTTCTCCCTCACACACGACTATAAGTGCACGTGCATGCAACCTTATACACACATTCACACACAAACATGCACTCTGTATACACATGAACCTGCACCTTACATCTTCACACATGTCCATGCGTATAGGTTAGTGTACACGTTTACCCTCATACACAAGCACACACATACATGCGTTTTCACACATGCGTATGTGTGCACACATTGTCACAGTGCCCTCACACACATGCACACACACATGTGCATCCTCACACACATCTTCACACCTACATACCCCCCATGCCCTATACTTGGGTGAACACTCATCCTCTCATACACAAACCCCTTTTTAGCTGATGCTTCTCCCAGAGTTGATTGGACTGTCTCCTCCATGACAAGGAAAGGCCAGTGACTGGGTCTGGTTTCCATTTGGAGCTCACAGCCTGGCACCCAGCTTGGCAGACAGATGGTAGCAAAGGCCTATAGCCCCAGGTCACCCACGGGCCCCAGAGGAGTGTTCCTGCCTGCCATCCATCCATCACCCAAGAGCCAGCACCCTGGAGTTGGATCAATGGGGTCCTCACAGTAGCTTGGTGACCATGGATAAGTTTCACATTCTGAGTCTTAGTTTTTCATCCAGAAAAGGTGGTTAACACTTATTTCATGGAGTTAAGAAGGCTAAGATGACAGAGATGAAGTGGCCACACATAGTAGGTGATCAGAAAAGAGCTCTTTCAGGCTGCTGCCCTGGGCTACCAGAACTCCCTGGCCACCATTCTCTAGGGCCCCAGGCACACTGGGGTGGGAACTAATGAAATCCAAATGTGAAACTCTAGGCCTTTCATGTGGTTGCTGGTCAGAAGCACATTTGATAAGGTGTCCCGGCTGTCCTGGCCCTCCCTACATGAAGTCTGTCTAGCCAAGGCATTTCCAGGGATCTAATGAGAAGGGAACTGTGGTTGGGTGGTTTCGAAGGTGATGGGAAAGATGTTGTTTTTCATTTATAAAGCTGCCAGGGCCAGTTGGGGAAGAGCAGAGGAAAGGGAAACTACAAGAAAGTAGATCCAAAGAAACAGAACCTGAAAGAGCTCCCCAGGCTGCTGCCTAGAACATCTGGAACTAAGCTAATGGGCATGGAGGGGGAGCAGCCTCCAAGCCATCTCTTGGCGCGAGCTCTGAGAGCCGCCTGAGGGAGCTGGAGCAGACGCCGTGGGACTTTTCCCCTGAGTTATTGCAGCTTCCTCCTGGAGCTGGCCCAGGGTGGCGGCTCAAACATGGAAATGTGATCTGAATCCTCTTCCCAGCAACCGCTGCTGGGCCTCAGTTTCTCTCTGTGAGGCGGGCAGTTGAGCGAAATGAAATTATAATATTTAATTATAATATCGTGAGTGTCAGACACTGTGCCGAGTTCCGCATGTGGATCCTCTTAATCCTTAAAACAACTACAGAGGTGGCAATGATTGCACCCCTTTACAGTTAGAATAACTGCTCAGGGAGAGTGTGTGTGTGTTACCTAAGGTCACGGAGTCAGTAAGTGCACCGGGGGAGAATTTGAACCCAGAGCCACTGGCTTCCTAACCACAGCGCTCTCCTGCTGAGCAGGGACAAGTACTCACCTTCCCAGCTCTCCCTGCAGTCAGGGAGCCAGAACACCCTGGGACCGGAAACTGCTGCCTGGATGACCTCAGCCAGCTACCTCGTTTCGCAGACCAGGAAAGTGAGAACCAGAGAAGGCCAGTGACTGGCCCAAGGTCACGTTGTGTCCCATATCCTCCTCTCATTCCTGGATGTCCAGCTCCCCAACTGCCCCAGCACAGAGCTGGGAAAAATCTTCAGAGACATCCCCTTGGGAAGACAGCTGGAAGGCAGGGCTGAGCCGGGGGCATTTGTGACCCAGCGATGAGGTGATGAGGTGCTGACGAAAGTACTGTATTTCCCCCTTTTGAGAAACGCTTTGGCATCAGATGAGTCTTGGGGGAGGGAGGAGAGGAATTTGGCAGGGATCTGGTTATAAGCCATCTGGAGGGCGGCGTGAGGACCGGAAAAGCCGCTGCCCGTTCTGTTTGGTCTCATCCCCTGAATGAGGTCACTGAGTGTGCACGGGAGGCTCAGCGCTGCCCCACTCCAGCCTGATGGAGAAATCCTACCCGAAATCCCAAAGCAGGGCAGGGACATTCCTGCCAGATACTTTTGCAGCCTTTGTCCTATGGAACGAAGCAAGGGATGATGACACACTCGCCTGCCCACCCGGAAGTGAGTCTCAGGTCA
The DNA here is from genome assembly GCF_028885655.2 of Pongo abelii. Taxonomy (NCBI): domain Eukaryota; kingdom Metazoa; phylum Chordata; class Mammalia; order Primates; family Hominidae; genus Pongo; species Pongo abelii. The sequence continues at coordinate 36,643,217 of NC_085929.1, forward strand.
TTGCATCAGAAGGGTGACATCCTAACACAAGTCATTGCTAAGCAACTCCCGCGTGCTCAGTATTCACATTTTCTTGCTTCATTCTGACCACTACACTGCACAGGAGCCATTATTCCCACCCCCCACCTCCATTTACAGACAAGGACACTGAGACCCAGAGAGTTTTTTTGTTTTGTTTTGTTGAGATGGAGTTTTGCTCTATCACCCAGGCTGGAGTGCAATGGCACGATCTCAGCTCACTGCAACCTCCGCCTCCTGGGTTCAAGAGATTCCCTTGCCTCAGCCTCCCGAGTAGCTGGGACTACAGGCACCTGCCACCACACCCAGCTAATTTTGTATTAGAGATGTGGTTTCACCATGTTGGCCAGGCTGGTCTTGAACTCCTGACCTCGTGATCCACCTGCCTCAGCCTCCCAAAGTGCTGGGATTACAGGCATGAGCCACCGTGCCTGGCCTGTTTTATTTTTTGTTTGTTTTGTTTTGTTTTCAGAGATAGGGTCTGGCTTTGTTGTCCAGGTTAGAGTGCAGTGGTGCGACCATAGCTCACTGTAGCCTCAAACTCCTGGGCTCAAGCAATCCTCTCACCTCAGCCTACCAGGAACTGGAACTACAAATGCATGCCACCATCCCCAGCTAATATTTTTCCTTTTTGGAAAAATGAAGTCTCACTATGTTGCCCAGGCTGGTCTCAAACTTCTGGGCTCAAGTGATCCTCCTGCAGTGCTGGGATTACAGGCGTGAGCCACTGTGCCGGGCCAACCCCAGAGAGTTTTGACGAGGTTACAAAGGTTCTGACCATGAAGCCAGAACTCAAATCTAGGTATGTGATGTCTGAGCCCAGGCTTCCACCAGGGCCACTGTGCTGCAACTGCCACCACTTCCTGGCACCTCAAGTGACACCCGAGCATCATTCAAGGGGAAATGGCCCATATCCTGGCAATCCCCCCTGCCCCACTTTCTTCTCTGAATTAGGGACTTCGGCAGAGACAGAGCCCCAGCAGCCTCCACCCGTCCCCTCGTGTCGGCCTTGCTCACCCACGGATGAGTCAGTCGGAATGTTTGGACATCCCAGCTCAGCGGCTGTGGTACCAGGAGCTGTCAGGAGGCGGGAATGCAGAGAATGTGGCTCACTGTGCTCCCGCCCGCCCAGGCTGAATCCACAGAGAGGTTTGGAAGGTGAATGACACAATGTTTGTCAAGGGTTTGGGACGACAGGTGCATGTGAAGATGAGGACAAAGACTGATTCTTTTCTTGGGGCTGCCAGCGCAGTTTCGCATCCCTCCCACACATGTCCGCATTCCAGGCCCAGACACTCCGTGCCCTGGGCTCCTATGAAGGGCAAGAAACCACTGATTAGGAAGCAAGAAGAAGAAAAAAAATGTCCCAGGCTCTTAAAAGAAAGAGTGTTTGACCTCTTTGCCCAAATGCCATCCTGAAACACAGCTTTTTTGTTTTTCTTTTTTTTTTTTTTCTTTTAGAGACAGGGTCTTGCTCTGTCACCCATGCTGGGGTGCAGTGGCATGCTCACAGCTCACTGCAGCTTCCAACTCCCGGGCTCAAGCGATCCTCCCGCCTCAGCCTCCCAAAGCACTGGGATTATAGGTGTGAGCCACTGCACCGGGCCCTGAAATACTGCTTTGATTCTGTCTCTCTCCTACTCAGATGCCTTTGTGCAGGCCGACGATCTTTTCCGGTGTCTTCTCTGTGCAGGGCTGTGTCTGGGCACTGAGTAGAGAGTAGTGAAGAAGATGGCGATAGTCCTTCCCCAGGGGTTTCCCTTCTGGAGAGAGGTTCAGATAATTAAAAAGTGAGTGTGCTCACGCCTGTAATCCCAGCACTTTGGGAGGCCAAGGCAGGTGGATCACAAGGTCAGGAGTTCGAGACCAGCCTGGCCAATATGGTGAAACCCCGTCTCTACTAAAAATACAAAAATTAGCCAGGCATGATGGTGGGCACCTGTAATCCCAGCTACTCAGGAGGCTGAGATAGGAGAATCACTTGAACCTGAGAGATGGAGGTTGCAGTGAGCCGATATTGCGCCATTGCACTCCAGCCTGGATGACAGAGCGAGACTCTGTCTCAAAAAAAAAAAAAAAAAAAAAGTGAGTGTGTGATTACAGATGAGTAGTGTGGGAGAGGAAACAAACTAGGTCTGTGATGGAAATTAGGGGAATGGGGTTCCTTTAAAATGAAATCAAACTCCGAGAGCTGCATGCTGCCTAAATGTGTCACCTTACTGCCCACTGAACACACCATATTTTTCTGCCTCACTGCCTCAGTTCCTGTAATCTCCCCATCCAGGTTCCTTTTTCCTCCCACCTTTCCAGAGCCTGTGCTGCCCACCCCGCCATCCAGAAACTTCCTTGCCCACTTAGGGCTCTGCCCTGTGGATATAAGGTCACCTTCTCATCTCTCTCCCTTCCTGTGAGAAGCATAGTTATCTCATGCACCAAGGCTGCGTGAGAATTCCCTCTGATACAAGTGCCCCAGAATCTTTTATTTTGGTGCCAGGCACTGGGGAGATGCAAAATAAATAGTTCTTTAGCAATTGGGCATCCCCAGACTCCGGCTGACTGTGGAAGGTCTGGAGAATGTGGGGGTCTGAGCAAAGAAATCGTGTTTAGGAGATGCTCAGTGCAGGAGCTAGCCTGGACCGTGTGGATTCAGGAGGTCCGCATCACATGCATGCTGTTCAGGAAGGAGGAAGGGCTAAGGATAGGAACTGTTTGATCAGCCCATCTTCCGGAAGCTCAGGCCCCCAGATGTTGCCTTGATTACCTATCAAAATGAGCAAATGCCAGAATTCACCCAAGGCCTCGCTGACGCAGGGCACTGGAGAGAGAAAAACCACTGGGCTGATTATCTTGGCTTTATCCACCACATCTGTTTCAGCTCAGCATCTCTGCTTGTCATCTTTAAAGAGATGGCTGCAGCGTTACAGAATCTTAGAGCTGGAAATGGCCTCGGAAGTCCTCACATCTCTCCACCTCCTTTTGCAGATAAGGGTCATGTCGCTCAGAGGCTGTGACTCACCCCCGGCCACGTGGCCGGTAGGAGGCCCAGCTGGGCCCGGAAAGAGGACCGTGGCTCTCAGCTCCCAGGCCGGAGCCTTTCCCGGTTTTCCAAGCTTCCTCTTGGATCACACCAAGTCGTTTCCCCATTCGCCTCCATTAGGCCTCACGAGTGAGAGAAGCTAGCCATAGCCCTTTCTCTCTCACTTCCCTCACTGCCCACTGCCCCACAAAAAGGGAGAGATTCTCTTCCAGAACCAAACAGCGATGGTTTTTTTCCCTCATCCGACATCCTGTACCCTCCAATCCAGGCCCATCTCCAGGAGCACAGGTGCCTACACTCATACAGTGACTGAAAGAATGTCATCCACCCTCCCATCAACTCTGGGAACCAAGAGGCCATTTCTCAGCCACTGCACATGCCGAGGAGTCAGAGGGACTCAATTCTGCCCTGACTTGTCATACTCTCCTTGGCCAAGGCCTCCCCAAGGCATCTCAACCCCATTTTTCTGAGCCCCCCTGTTGACTGTGACCTTCCGTGCAGGCTGAGTTAGCAGGCTCTCTGGAAGGTGCTTCATGTCCATTCTGGAAGGGAAAGATTATTATCCCCACCCCCTCCCACTTTTTAGAAACAGGTATAGAAATTGAGGCTCAGAGAGGTTAAGTTACCTGGCCATGGTCACCCAGCTAGTCAGTGGTAGAGTCAGAATTCAAACCCCCACAAAGCTTCCTGTGTGCCTCAAAGGAGCTAGAGGCAGCTCAAGATGTCCTGCATGCACGCTCAGTAACAGCACCCCAGTGCCCTGCCCGAGTGCCTGAAATCCCCTCATTGGAGTCATCTCTCAGGTGACCCCAGCCTCAGGTGGCTAGCCATTCCTTCCTAATGGAAAAGACTGAGGATGGCCAGGCACAGTGGCTGAAGTCTGTAATCCCAGCACTTTGGGAGGCCACCTGAGGTCAGGAGTTCGAGATCAGTTTGGCTAATATGGTGAAACCCCGTCTTTACTAAAAATAAAAAAAATTAGCCGGGTGTGGCATTGGGCACCTGTAGTCCCAGCTATTCAGGAGGCTGAGGTGGGAGAATCGCTTGAACCCAGGAGGTGGAGGCTGCAGTGAGCCGAAATCACGCCACTGGACTCCAGCCTGGGTGACAGAACAAGACTCCGTCTCAAAAACAAAAAAAGACTGAGGATAAGTGGGAGGGGAGGGTATACAAGAAGACCCTTGGCAAAGATTTGATGATCACAGGAATGGTCTGAGGCTTGACAGACGGAGAGGAGGAGGCAGAGGAGAGAGGTCCCCAAGGCAAAGCCTGGAGGTAGGTGGGGGCAGGACATGAGGGCAGCAGCAGGAAGGTAAAATGGGTGCGGAGGACAGCAGCAGGTTCCTCCGCTTTGAGGAATCAAAGCCCTCAGGGGCTGGCTCTGGGCAGGGATTGGTTTTGGGGCGGAAGGTGGAAGGGCCGGCGTGACTGGGAGGCATTAGTCAGCAGCGGAGCTTTATGAAAGGAGGGATTGTCCGGAGCCTCCTTACTCACCGGGCCAACTGGGTTGTCCCCAGAGCCCGGGGAGCTGGGCTGTTATCAGAAGGGGACCGGGAATTCTGTGCTGCTCGCTGCCCAGGTTGAATGGCTGGGGCCACAGGGGCCAAGAGTGGGGGCCCCGTCCAGCCACAGCGGCTGTGACTCACAGCCCTCAGCTAAGTTTCTTCATTGTCCGCTGTCCCTGGGACAGTGGGACCAGAGCCCTGGCGGGAGGCCCGACTCCCCACTCTTGTGATAGAGGAGACCTACGGCTGATTCACAGGAGCCTGCCCCCGGCATCACCCCAGCTGACCCACTGATGCACCCCGTCTGAAATCCACGGAGTTGCAGGCATGCCTGGAAGACCCCGAGCATTTATCCATCTCTTCCTCCTTCAGTCATTCGCACAGTCATTCTTTTTATGGTTGTGTTTTTCCAATCTTTATGGGTTTTTTTCCCAATGGCAAAAGTAATCTACTGAATATTAAATTCAAAAGGAATGAAATTCTGATATATGCTCCCATGTGAGTGAACTTGAGGATATTATGTTAAGTGAAATAAGCCAGACACAAAAGGACAAATACTGTGTGATTGCACTTATATGAGTCAAATTTGTGGAGACAGAAAGTAGAATAAAGGTTGCCAGGGGCTGGGGAAGGGGAAAGGGAGAGTTAGTGTTTAATGGGGACAGAGTTTCACTTGGGGAAGGTGGTGGTAGTGGTTGCAACATTGGGAATGTACTTAATGCCACCGAACCATACACTTAAAAATGATTCAAATGGAACATTTAATGTCACACATATTTTGCCGTAATAAAGAAAAACAAACAAAAAGTGATCTGTTGTTCAAACAATATATAAAAGATAAAACATAAAAGTAGATGACTGGGCTCATAATTACCCTCATTTCTCACCCTCTGTTACCAGTTTGGAATATCTGCTTTCAAACCTTTTGATGTCTCCACGCAATCGTGTATGTGTGGGCAAATATAGGCCCTGAGGGAGGAAGGGAATGTGATCTCCAGGTGCCAGACGCATGCTCCTCATCCCTGTCTCTCTGAAGGACAATGTCATGCCTGCATCCCCAGGTGCCCAGTGGCAAGGTCACGCATGAACAATCACCACCATCCAGTGATGACTTAGAGGTGTCTGGCTCAGTGCTAAGCCCTTTCACATGCATGAGCTTAATCCTTACACCAGCGTCGTGAGGAAGGTATATTTTGATGCTCATTTCAAGGCCATTTCAAGGCCAGGTGCAGTGGCTCACCCCTGTAATCCCAGCACTTTGAGAGGCTGAGGCAGGATTGCTTGAGCCCAGGAGTTCAAGACCAGCCTGGGCAACATAGTGAGACCCTGTCTCTAAAAAATTAAAAATTAGCGGGGCGTGGTGGTGGTGTGCTCCTGTAGTGCCAGCTACTCAGGAGGCTGAGGTGGGAGGATCACCTGAGCGCAGGAGTTCGAGGCTACCGTAAGCCATGATCACAGCACTGCACTCCAGCCCAGGCAACAGAGTGAGACCGTGTCTCAAAAACAAAAAACAGTCCAGGCTGGGCGCAGTGGCTCACGCCTTGTAATCCCAGCACTTTGGGAGGCCAAGGTGGGCGGATCACCTGAGGTCAGGAGTTCGAGACCAGCCTGGCAAACACGGTGAAACCCCGTCTCTACTAAAAATACAAAAATTAACCAGGTGTGGTGGCTCACACCTGTAATCCCAGCTACGCGGGAGGCTGAAGCAGGAGAATTGCTTGAACCCAGGAGGCGGAGGTTGCAGTGAGCTGAGATCACGCCACTGCACTCCAGCCTGGGCAACAGAGCGAGACACCATCTCAAACAACAACAACAAAAAAACCCAGTCCATTTCATAAATGAAGACTCAAAGGAGGCAAAGCAGGGATGACCTGTGAGATTGTCAGGATTTGCAGAGATGCCTCTGCCATCATGTGCCCCGATCCTCAGCAGAGGGAGGCACTTGCACACTTTGTAGCAATCCCTTCATTTCTGGCTTCCCTGTTGACTGTACATTCCTAGGGAGAAGGATTATGCCATCTTGTTCCCCGCTTGGTCCTCCACAAGCCTCGAGCACAGTAGGTGTTCAATAAATATTTGTGGAGAGAATGCTTCTCATTCATTTCTCTATTTGATCTTCTCCCACACTCCTGTGAGGTAGCAAATTAGGCAATATGATTGCTGCTGCTGTTAGTCATCTGGTTAGCAGGCGAGATGGGGTGACTTCCTCTGGGTCACACGGCCAGGGCCTGCTGAGCTGGTCTCAGGCTCCTGGCTCCCCTCCCAGGCCTTTCCAACCCTGTCATGAGGACCTTGGCTCCTGTGCTTAAAAAACAAAGATATTAATTGGGAGGAGGAAGCCTTTGAGTCATTACCAGCAACAATAATAATAATTACAATCCTCCTCCTTGTAACCTTTAATTCATGTAATCCCCACTTCCATAGCACCAGTGAGGGAGGTGCTATTATTATCTCTAATAGATTGTTCTGCAGCTAGACAGAGAGGTTGAGCAACTTCCTCAACATCACACAGCTACGAGCAACAGAGCAGAGATTCGGACCCCATCTGGTTCCAGAGCCCATAAACCGCAAGTTACAAATATTGTAATCCCAAGCGGCATCCTCCACCGCACCCAGACAGACTCACAGCGCGTGTGGGCTGAGTTTGGTGAGGGAGAGGCTGAATGCAACATCCATGTATTCTCTCCTGAATTCATTCATTCACTCTCATTTAGTGAGCATTCGCTGAAACCCACCTGGGCGCCCTGCCAAGCGTCTGGCCCTAGGACACAGCAAGAGCAGGATGGTGCCCTTTCTGCCCCCAGGGAGGCTTTGGCCAGGTAGGAGAGGCAGACATCATTGTGCAATTCATTGCTTCATTAGAACAAAGATGAGTGCCACCGGGCAGGAGGGATAAGGCTCTGTCTGCCTAAACCCAGGGTGGGGAAGGCTGCCCCTCAGAGCTGCCATCTCAGTGGCAGTTTGCGGATGGCAGGAATCAGGGAGCTGAGGGTGGAGAGCGTTCCAAGCGCCTGGAATTCCACAGTCTGGGCAGAGGCTTGGATCTGACTAGGATGGAAAGATGGCCGGTGTGGTCGGAACTGGTGAGAGAGGAGGAGAGGAGTGGGGATGGGGGTTCCAGGGGAGGTGGGCCAGCACTGTCCTGCCCAGTGTCCAAACCCTCTCAGACAGAACTCAGGCTGCGGTGAATGTCTTCACTTTCACTATTATCTTTAAAGAGTAAACGGGAAGGCCAAGTTAAAAGTTCCCATTTCTGGGCCGGGCGCAGTGGCTCATGCCTGTAATCCCAGCACTTTGGGAGGCCGAGGTGGGCAGATCATGAAGTCAAGAGATCGAGACCATCCTGGCTAACACGATGAAACCCCATCTCTACTAAAAGTACAAAAAAAAAAAAATTTAGCCAGGCGTGGTGGTGGGCGCCTGTAGTCCCAGCTGCTTGGGAGGCTGACGCAGGAGAATGGCATGAACCTGTGAGGCAGAGCTTGCAGTGAGCCGAGATTGCACCACTGCACTCCAGCCTGGGCGACAGAGCGAGACTCTGTCTCAAAAAAAAAGTTCCCATTTCTGCCATTTCTGGCCAGGTGCGGTGGTGCATGCCTGTAATCCCAGCACTTTAGGAGGCTGAGGCGGGAGGATTGCTTGAGTCCAGGAGTTCAAGACCAGCCTAGGCAACATAGCAAAACCTCATATCTACAAAAAAATTGAAAGAATTTAGCCAGGTTTAGTAGCATGCACCTGTAGTCCCAGCTACTTGGGATGCTGAGGTGGGAGGATTACTTGAGCCTAGGAGGTAGAGGCTGAAGTGAGCCATGATTGTGCCACTGTATTCTAGCCTGGGCAACAGAGTGAGACCCCCATCTCCAAAAAAAAAGAAGTTATCATTTCTCCCCAGGTTGCTGGGCTTAGATGGGGCCTCCAGTAAGCATTTAATCCAGATGCTGCATCTGTACTGACGTTTGCATGTGACAACGTGCTCACTGTATTGTTTGACCCTCATAGCCGCCTGGAAGGAGGGAAGGAGAGCAGATGTCAGAGCCCTGTACAGAGGAGGAAACTGAGGCAAGAAAAGGCAGTATCTGAGCTCCCGGCCCTCCTTTCCTGGTGGCCTTTTCTCCACTGTAAGGTGCATTCAATAGCACCTTACTCTCTGAGTTGCAAGGGGACATGGAGAGGGTTATGTGATGTAATCCAGGTAAAGAGTCGAGCAGACAAAGGCTCAACATCAGCATTCAGTAAATGGCGGCTGCCATCATTGTCATGATAACCAGAGTTGTGACTCAGGATTCCCATACTCAGCTTCTCCCTGACCACCTGCCCTGCCATGAGCTGGGCACCGTGCCAGGAGCTGGGAGGCAGGGAGGTGTCGGAGGCATCCCCTGCTCTTAAGGAGCATACAGTCTAGCAGGGAGATGGGTAATTAGCAACCCTAGGCAGCCAGCAAAGCACCAAAGAAGGACCAGGGCTCAGGGAGTCTTTGGGGCAGGTGTGGCAGGGGATGGAAAGCAGCTTGAACCTCTGAGATGAGAACGTGGACGAGGAAGCTGCAGAAACCTCAGATGGTTGGTGGTAGGTGTTCTCTAGGGCTGGAGCAGACGGGACTGAGGCTGGTGAGTCAGTGAGCATAACATTCAATGGAGTTTGAACTGTAGCTCCATCCCTCAGGATGAGCAGGCAGCCACTGGGGATCAGGTGTGAGACCCGCTGCCTGGACGGTCACAGTTGACGCTGTGGTGAAAAACTCAAGGCTAAGCTGGGCATGGTGGCTCACGCCTGTCATCCCAGCACTTTGGGAGGCTGAGGCAGGTGGATCATCTGAGGTCAGGAGTTCAAGACCAGCCTGGCCAACATGGTGAAACCCTGTCTCTACTAAAAATACAAAAATCAGCCAGGTGTGGTGGCGCACGCCTGTAATCCCAGCTTCTCGGGAGGCTGAGGCAGGAGAATCACTTGAACCCAAGAGGGGGAGGTTGCAGAGAGCTGAGATCATGCCACTGCACTCCAGCCTAGGCAACAAGAGCGAAACCCCGTCTCAAAAAAACAAAAACAAAAACAAACAAACAGACAAAAAGGCTCCACCTTTCCATGAAGCTGTCAACCAGTGCAGCAGATCCTTCTTAACCATAGTATTTATTTGGAATTTTTTTCTAATTGCAGATGTAAACTGTGCAGAATGCAAAAAGGTAGGACTCACCTGTGCATGCGTGTGAGCCTCTATGTACCCACACACACACACACACACACACGCACACGATGGGAGGAAAAGCCAAGATCATTTATAGCTCACTACCCTGGGTAGCCCTGGTTAACTCCACAGAGTACCTCCTTCCAGTCTTTCATTTATTCCCTGAAGGGGTCGATTCCAAGTGCTGTAAGAGGGGAAACCCAGTGAGGTGATGGGGACCAGGGAAGTCGGGATGGCCTTGGGGAGAAGGCGAGATTCAGACTCAGTCTTAAAAGAGGGGCCAGTTTGAAAAGACCAAGGTAGAAGAAGAGGAATTCCAGATGAGGGGACCAGCATGGCTAAGGCACACGGCTGGGGAAATGAACGAGGAACATGATCATTTATGGAGCACTTACCCACAGGCCAGCCTCTGATATGCAACACATGTGTTACCTGGCTGAGTGCGGAGGCTCACACCTGTAATCTCAGCACTTTGGGAGGCCGAGGCAGGAGGATCGCTTGAGTCCAGGAGTTCAAGACCAGCCTGGGCAACATAACAAGATCCCATCTCTACAGAAAAATTTTAAAAATTAGCCAGGTGTGGTGGCATGGGTCTGTAGTCCCAGCTACTCAGGCAGCTAAGGTGGGAGGATCACTTGAGCCCAGGAGGTTGAGGCTGCAGTGAGCCATAATTGTGCCACTGCACTCCAGCCTGGGCAACAGAGTGAGACCCTGTTTCAAAAACCAAAAAACCAAAAACCTTATGTTACATGACTGGATTGGACAACCCGTGGGGTGGAGACAAGAGTAGCCTCATTTCAGGGTGAGGAAACTGAGGCACTCACACCCCTTGGCCATGCTGTGTCTGTGGCTCACACCCAAGTTAAGTGGGGGCTGCCTAGAATGGGGACTGGTTGTTGGGGATTGGGACCCACTGAGTTCCAGTGGCCTGGGCCCTCGGAGTGCCCGTCCTTCTGAGGAAGGGGACGGAGCATCAGGATCCAGGACAGTGAGGGAAGGGTGAAGGAGGAGGGTGTGAGAGAATGTCACCTGGTCCCGTCCCGTGCCAAAGAGGCTTTATCAGGGCACCGCAGACCCTGCCAATCACCACTGCTCATCTGAAGCTGGGCTTCTCAGAGTGTGGGCCTGCTGCCCTCGAGGCCAGAGATAAGGCAGCCCCGGTCATGGGCCTCTAACTGTTGGGGACCAAGCAGAAGCCACACAAGGCTGATGGCCAGCTGCAAGGGAGGCCTCGCCAGCATCTTCTGCCCACCTCCCCTGGCCGCTCCGGGTTGGGGAGGGAGGGGTGGGGGAAGGGCAGACCCAGGTAAGAAAAACAGCAATCAGAAAGATGTTTAAAACCCCACACAAGTCCGGGCATGATGGCTCACGCCCCACTTCCCAGCACTTTAGAAGCCGAGGCAGGTGGATCTCTTGAGGTCAGGAATTCAAGACCAGCCTGGCCAACATGGTAAAACCCTGTCTCTACTAAAAATACAAAAAATTAACTGGAAGTGGTGGCGAGCGCCTGCAATCCCAGCTGCTCGGGAGGCTGAGGCAGGATAATTGCTTGAATCTGGGAAGCAGAGGTTACAGTGATCCGATATCATGCCACTGGACTCCAGCCTAGGTGACAGAGTGAGACTCTGTCTCAAAAAAATAAAAAATAAAAATAAATAAAAATAAAATCCTGCACGTTTCTGCCATGCCTTTGGTTCACAAAGCGCTTTGACTCTCATTATCAGTGTGAAAAGGAAACGTGGGGGCCTCAGAGCCAGCCTGAGGTCCAGGCCTCACATCACCATTTTCTGGCTGTGTGACTGTGGGCAGGTGACTTCACCTCTCTGAGCCTCAATTTCCTCACCCGTTACTACACCATCTCCCCTTTTCTGAGCTCAGTGTCCAGCCAGCCTGTGGCCACCTTCCTCCTGGTCCTCTTCCCTCACCACTGGCCTCCCCCTTTCTCCAGAGGGCACCACCTTCGCCCTGCACCAGACAGCCAGGCCCTTGCCAGGCCCTTGCCAGGCCAAGAGTTGAGTCAGACTTCAGTTCACCAACATGCTGCTGGGGTGGACGAGCCTGGACAGCCAGAGGAATCTTGTCCCGGCTCCCATATGGCAGCCAGTGCTTTGTCAGGCCCAGGGTGGGTGGGTGAGAGGGAGAGAGGGAGGGGAGGAGGGGAGCCCCCGACAGGAAGGCTCTGATTCTGCCAGTGAAGGTTTTTGTTCTCTGGAATGCCAGGCCAGGGCAGTCAGCTCTGCCAACAAGAAGACTGGCCTCCAACAATAATGTTTTTCCCTGGGTTTTCTAGAATGCATCAGCTGCTTTCTAATTTGAACCATCAGGAGAAAGCTCGTATGTGCTGAGTCTCAGAACAGCCGTGTAAAGAAAACTGCTCCCCAGGCTTAACAAGAGCTGGCCTCTGAGGGACTTTGGCCAAGGGGCCCCTGAACAGAAGGCTGGGAGTGCGTCCCCAGGTACCTTCCAGTCCAGCCCAGGCCCTTGGTTGGCATCCTCCCCGGGGCACACCAGCCACTGTTCTCTGCACCTACACCCAGGAGGGTCGACTGGGCACCAGAGCCCATGCGAGGCTCTCGGAGTGATCATTGTCACTGTTACTGAGGTTCACGTGGATGATCACGTGCTGCAGGCCAGCAACATGCTGAGTACTTCACATTTCATATCCATCTACTGGGGTCCCACTCTACAGAAGGGAGTGGCAAGACCCGCAGAGAGGAAAGGACCTTGCCCAAAGTCCCCCAGCACTGAAGAGTTGGGCTTCCAGCCCCAGGTCTGCCTTGACAGTTCCATAGCCAGGCCTCACTCCTTGCAAATAAAATAATTAAGACTCACCACTTCTAGGCCAGACACAGTGGCTCACACCTGTAATCCCAGTACTTTGGGAGGCTGAGGAGGGTGGATCACCTGAGGTCAGGAGTTCAAGACAAGCCTGGCCAACATGGTGAAATCTCGTCTCTACTAAAAATACAAAAATTAGCCAGGTGTGGTGGCAAACCTCTGTAATCCCAGCTACTTGGGAGACTGAGGCAGGAAAATCACTTGAACTTGGGAGGCAGAGGTTGCAGCGAGCCGAGATCGCACCACTGCACTCCAGCCTGGGTGACAGAGAGAGACTCCATCTCAAAAAAATAAATAAATAAAAAGACTCACCACTTTATACCTACTAGGTGTGGCTAGAATCAAAAAGTCACATAAGGCCAGGCATGGTAGTATACGCCTGCAATCCCAGCACTTTGAGAGGCTGAGGCAGGAGGATGTCTTGAGGCCGGGAGTTCAAGACCAGCCTGGGCAACGTAGCAAGACCCTGTCTCTAAAAAATAAATTTAAAAATAAATAAATAAATAAAATAATAAAGTCACATAATGAGAGAGATAGCCAGGATGTGGAGAAACCAGAACCTCTGTCCACTGCTGGTGGGAAGGTGGAATGGCACAGCCACTGTGGAACAGCCCGTCAGTTCCTCAAGTAATTAGACACAGTTGCCACGTGACCCAGCAATCTCACTCTTCCATATACACCTGAGAGAATGGAAAACGCAGGCGCACACGAAGACAGGAACACGAATGTTCATAGCAGCATTATTCATAACAGGCAAAATGTGGAAACTACCCACATGGAAAAACAAAATGTAGAATATCATATCCATACAGTGGAATGTTATTCAGCCGTAAAACGGAAGGAAGCCCCACCCATGCTACAACATGCACGAACTTTGCAAACACTATGCAGGTGAAAGAAGCCGGTCCCCACAGGCCACATGTTGTAATTCCATATAGACTTCCGTGTATGAAATATCTAGGATAGGAAAATTCATAGAAACAGAAAGATCAGTGGTTGCTCGTGGTTGGGGGTGAGCATGGGGGGTGATTGCCAAAGGGTATAGGGTCTTTCTTTCTTTCTTTCTTTCTTCTTTCTTCCTTCCTTCCTCTCTCTCTTTCTTTCCCTCTCTTCTTTCTTTCTCTCTCCTTTTCTTTCTTTCTTTCTCTCTTTCCCTCTCTCTCTTTCTTCTTTCTTTCTTTCCTCCTTCCGTCCTTCCTTCCTTCCTCTCTCTTTGTTTCTTTCCCCCTCTCTTTTTCTTTCTTTCCCCCCTCTCTCTCTTTCTTTCTTTCCTTCCTTCCTCTTTCTGTCTTTCCCTCTCTCTCTTTCTCCTTTCTTTCTTTCTTTTTCTTTCTCTCTCTCTCCTTCCTCCCTCCCTTCCTTCCTTTCTTCCTTCCTTCCTTCCTTCCTTTCTCTCTCTCTGTCTGTCTGTCTGTCTCTCTCTTTCTTTCTTCCTTCCAGGGCCTTATTCTGTCACCCAGGCTGAGTGCAGTGGTGCAATCATAGCTCACTGCAGCCTCCAACTCCTAGCCTTAAGACATCCTCCCACCTCAGCCTCCTGAGTAGCTGGAGTCACAGGAACACACCACCATGCCAGGTGTGTGTGTTTTTTTCTTTTTGTAGAGATGGGGGTCTTGCTATGTTGCCCAGGCTGGTCTTGAACTCCTGGGCTAAAGCAATCCTCTTCCTTAGCCTCCCAAAGTGTTGGGAGTACAGGCGTGAGCACCTGGCCCAAGCTCTCTTTTTGCAGTGGTAAGAATGTTCTAAAATTGACTGTGGTTGCACATATCAGTGAATACACTAAAAACCACTGAATTCTGCACTTTAAATGGGTGAATTTTACAGTGTGTGAATTCTCTCTCAATAAAGCTGTTGAAAAAAGAAAAGTGTGAAGGTGCAGGCTTTGAGAAACTCACAGGTTGGGGAGGACAGAGAAGTAAATGATTCCTGTCATAATACAGCAGGCACAGGCGGGGCGCAGGGAGACGACCTGGTGAGCGGGGCTGGCTGAGGACAGGTGTCCGAGCTCAGGAGTGAAAATAAGTTTTCCACAAGAGGCCATGTTAGTACAGTGCTATGGGAAGAGTGGGGGACACCTCTCAGCCTAGGGAGCTTGGGTGAAGGGAGAGGCAATCCAGGAAGGCTTCCTGGAGCAGGTGCCATTGGGCTGAGTCCTGAAAAATGAGTCAGACAAGAAAGCAAGAGGCAGGAGAAGTTGTCACAGGTGACAATGGTGGAAGCCTACTCAGGGACTGTTCTGGGTGGAGGTGGGGGAGTGACATGGAGGAGAACCCTGCCTGGTGTGCTGGGAAGGACAGTCCCCCGACATCTACCTCTACCCCCTGTGTTTCTTCAAACAAGCCCTTGCCCCTCTCTGGGCCTGGGTTCTAACAAAAGCCCTTCCATCTCTGAAGCTGAGAGTCTCTGGGGCTCAGGTTGGAGTGAGGAGGGCAAACGGAGGGCGGATGGGGAATCAGGAGGAGGGGACGTCGTCGGGTGCCAGGGCCTGGAGACAGAGGGACCGAGGCCTCTATGGCCTTCGTGGCCATACAGCTGGACCTGCTGCCCAGGGGCCACGTCCCCGCTACCCCCAGGCCTCCCCAGGAAACACAAGTGCCTGGGGAGGAATCGAAACAGAAACACAGGTGTCTCTCCCTGGGCAGATTCCAAGAAAAAAAAAGAAAGTGGCCTCTAGAGAAGAGAACTTGTGAGCTTTGAAGGGAGGAAGGAAACCCAAGCCGCGAGAGGAAGTGAGAGAGGAGGGTAGGTGTGAGAGAGAAGCAGGTGCCCCGGGCGCGGGCCACACCGGCCACGGCCCACGGCCATGCCACCAGTCAGGCTTGTGGAACCCAACCGCAGGCAGCTTTGAGGGGGCACAAGAAGTGTGTGTGGAGGAGGAGCGGGCCCTGGTGACGGTCCCCAGTGGTGCCACCAGCCTCCTGTCTCCTCGGCCCTGATACTCTCTTGACCTTCCCAAGTCACCATGGCCCTGGCACTAATGGGTCCTGAATTTGGAGTCATGGGGTCTCCTTTTGGCTTTTTGGAGAGTTCAGCCTTTTGGCCCCACCATGTGTGATTTGCAGTCTCTGAGCCTCAATTTGCTCATGTGTAAAATGGGGACCACCAGTGCTGCTCTCCCTCTGCCATCGGGGAGCACAGAGTGTGCACTGGAGGAAGACAAAGCAATGTGCATGAAAACACCTGGCCATG
Source organism: Pongo abelii (assembly GCF_028885655.2). Lineage (NCBI taxonomy): Eukaryota > Metazoa > Chordata > Mammalia > Primates > Hominidae > Pongo > Pongo abelii. Next base: position 36,658,986 of record NC_085929.1, read on the forward strand.
CAGACCTAAGGGATGGGAGGATTGTGGGCGTGATGATATTAACCTCTTGTATGGTGATGGTATCCACTTGTTGGATGGTGAGGATATCAACCTCTTTGTGCAGGGTTTTCACCTTTCTGAAGCATCTTCTCATTACTTACCTCCTCTGAGCCTCACAGCGCTGAGTGCAAAAGGCCAGGTGGGTGTTCTTATACCCATTTGACAGGAGATAAAACTGAGGCTTGGAGAAGCAGCATCATGGAGCAGGCAGGAGAACCATGGGGATGTTGGGCTCCTAGGGCCCGGACATCATCACCTACCTCTTTGCTTTCTTCTGGCCCCGTTGGCTGCCAAGCTGGGGTAATTGGGGTCCTTTTGCTTTTCGCACAGGTAGTCACCACCCCGACACCCCAAGCCAAACTTCCTGGGTCACATGGAGGGTGTTCAGGCTGGAGCAGGAAAGATTCACAAACACACTATCAAATATTTGAAAGCCTTTTAGGTAGGAGCTGAATTAGGCTAGTTCTGGGTGGTCCCAGGGTAGAACAAGGACAAATGCCCTAGAAGGTTATAGGAACATGGAGAAGGGATTCAGTTCATTATGGAAAGAAGCATTCTGAATACACTGAGCCGGTTACAGATAGAATGCGTTGCCTGCGGGGTGGTGAGCTCCCCATCACTGGGGGCATTCAAGTGCAGGCCTGACAACCGGGTGGTAGAAGAGGTAGTGCAGAGGTGAGCAGATTCTATGAGGGAGGTTACCATAGCACCGGGCTCCTCAACCTCAGCATGATCCACACTCTTGGAGGTGGGGGCTGCCCTTGGCATTGTAGGATATTCAGCCACATCTCTGCTGTCTACAGCCAGATGCCAGCAGCATCCCCAACTGTGACAGCCAAAAATGTTTCCAGACATTGTCAAGTGTGCCCTGGGGCAGAATCACCCCCAGTTAAGAAGTTCTGGCTTAGATGACCTTTAAGACCCCCTGAGATCCTAGGATTCTGTCATTCTACACAAGGAACCACAAGAGTCACTGTCATTTTTTGAGCCCGTGTGGACTGCATGCTGCTAAGAGTCTTGGACACATCAAGCCCTTTAATGTTGTAACTGCCTGGGTTGGTACCTCTTCTTACGTAACCCTCTCCCACTCCTCGGCCGTGTTTATTCCAACTCCTTACATCCTGGATGGCGTCCCTCCTACCCGCTGCAGGCCCTCCCTGCATCCTTCCCCCACCCATCCCACTCACACCCCATCTTTTATTATATTCCAGCACCCCTGTGCTCCCCTAAACAGCACCGTGTCTATGGTCTCCGTGTCCATCTTCCCACTGGACGCTGGGCTCTTGGAGGGCCACTTGGCTCTTGTTCAACTCTGGATCCCCACATAGTAGGGATTCAACACACACGTACTAAGGGACTGAGGCAGACACATCAGCTCAGGGGTATCAGTGAACCAGCCCCGGTCAGCCGGGGCTGCCTGACTCTGCAGCCCTCAAGTCCCCTGAATGTACCCCTAGGAAGCAGCCCACTGTCCGGCTCCTCCGTGCACAGGTCTCCAACCCAGAGGCCCACAGTGCCCACCGGAAGGACGAGGGGCAGGACGTGTGGGCAGGAGCCTCCCCTGTAGGAGGAAATGACCTGGAGAATGAGGGTGACCACAGCCTCGTTCATGAAACCCCAGATACCCGACCTGGTCTCTGTCTTCAAAGCCAGAAGGAGGACGCTTTAGGGGAAACAAGGGAAGTCCCATGGGGAAATGGTCAGGCGGAGGGCATTCCTGTTAACTGAATATTCTGGTTAAGTGGGAGCCATAGCATGGGCTGGCAGGAAGCCCACCGCCCTTTGTGGGGCTGTCTTTGTGGGGTTTCTTTTGCAGAGTGATGAAGATTTGAACTATGTTGGCGGTTTCCAGGCTTTTTGGGTGTTTTTATTTTGGTTTTAGCAGAAGAAGTCCCTACTTCTTAAAGGAAAATCTCATGTAATATCCCATATGTAAAACCCCATCCCAAGGCCAGGAGTGGTGGCTCATGCCTGTAATCCCAGCACTTTGGGAGGCCGAGGTAGGTGGATCACTTGAGTCCAAGAGTTTGAGACCAGCCATGGGTAGAATGGTGAGACTCCATCTATACAAAAAATAAGTACAAAAATTAGCAGAGTGCAGTGGTGTGTGCCTATAGTCCCAGCCACTCCGGAGGCTCAGGCAGGAGGATTGTCTGAGCCCAGGAGGCAGAGTTGGCTGAGATTGTGGCACTGCACTCCAGCCTGGGTGACAGAGCAATTCTCTGTCCCAAAGAACAATTAAAAAAAAAAAAAAAAAAACCCTTCCCAAAGTGGCCCTGAGTCACCTGCCAGCCCCACAGAGATCCTCAGAGCCTGGTTAGAAACTCCCAAGGTTTCTCTGAGGTCCTCCTGGCTGCCATGATCTGCGATTCTGTAACTGACCCCACCTAATGGTGAGGCGCATCCCAGCTTTACAGGATGCCCTCAGGGCTCTGCAAGGTTGCGGGTGAGAGCTGTGACTCGGGCTATCCTCGAACATGCTGAGATGGAAAATTCTGGTCATCCGAGTATTCTGTTTATTTCTGTGGGTCCCTTGGTAAACAGGAATTTACAGTACCCAGCAAAGATAAACTTATGGAACTCATTACCCCAGAAAGGGTTACAGACCAGGGACATGAGCACACCCGGTCAGACCCTGTGGTGTTTGGATGACAGAGCCCTGAATGGAGACACCCCAGGTCTGGTCCCAGCCTGATAGCAGTGGCCACAGCCTCAGGAGAGCCACTGTCGCAAGGCCGGAGCTCTGTAAAGACTCACAAGCATTTTCTCATCGCTTTGAGGTTTACCATGCATTCCTCTCCTTTTTTTACTGATTGAGGAACTGAGGCTCAGAGAGGTGGAGTCACTTGCAAGTGTTTGAAGCCAGAGTTCTCAGCTTCACTATCAGGGGCTCCCATGCCATCCACTGAGTGACCAGAGCAAAGCTGGGCTTGCCCTTTTAACCTGGAAACTGGGGCTTTTTGATGGGAGCCCACCTTCCCGTGAACATGCGTGGGTTGAGTGAGTGCCCTCGGGTCAGGATTGAATTAGACTCTGATAATAAAAAGATGAGCCAGGCACAGTGGCTCATGCCTATAACCCCCAGCCCTTGGAAGGCCAAGGCAAGAGGATCGCTTGAGACTAGGAGTTTGAGACCAGCCCGGGCAACAGAGCGAGACCCTGTCTCTAAAATAATTAGCCAGGCATGTGGCACATGCCTGTAGTCCCGACTGCTGGGGAGGCTGAGATGGGAGGATTGCTTGAGCCCAGGAATTTGAGATTATAGTGAGCTATGATCATTGTACCACTGCACTCCAGCCTGGGCGACAGAGAAAGACTCTATCTCAAAATGAAAAAAAATGAATAAAGACATAGCCCTTAGGACCAACGGCCAAGAGTTAACTTTACCAGGCAGCTGGAGAGGGGGCAAATGGAGGTTTTGCTGAGAAGGAAGTGTCCTCCAGCTGATCTGGAGGTTGAGTAGTCAAGTAACAGATGGACGCAGCAGGGAACAGCATTTCCTCATAGGGAACAGCCTGAGCTAAGGGGAAGAGGCATGAGGAAACGTCCCAAAAGATTCCTCCAGCTAACTGCCAAGAGTACTGGTGGGTCATTACAGAATGATGAAGAAGGGAGGGCTGGTGTCCCAGGATCAATATCCCAGAGAAGGAATAAGGGTTCTCCTTCCAGAGCCCAATTTCTAGGTTTCGGGAGCCCTGAGGCTGGCCACGGGAAACGTTTCTGATATTTGTGAGAATCTCTGAATCAGTTCTTGTTGGAGCTGGCAGAGCCCTTTAGGGGTTGTATTAGTTTCCTGTGGTTGCCATAATAAATTACCACAAACTGGGTGGCTTGAAATAACAGACATTTATTCACTCACAGTTCTGGAGGCCAGAAGTCTGAAATCAAGGTGCCAGCAGGGCCGCACCCATCTCAAGGCTGTAGGGAAGAATCCTTGCCTGCTTCTTCTAGGTGGTTTCTGGAGGGTGGCTCCAGGTGCCCCGGAGCTTATGGCTGCCTCAGCCCAGCCTCTGTCTCTGTCCTCACCTGGCCTTCTCCCCTGCGTGCCTCGAGCCTCTCTCTCCCTTTCTCTTGTAAGGACACTTGTCATTGTCTTATAAGGACACTTCTGTGGGTTGAGGACCCACATAGATATTCCAGGATGATCTCATCTAGAGATCCTTAACTTAGTTACATCTACAAAGACTCTTTTTCCAAATAAGGTCGCATTCACGGGTTCCAGGAGGTAGGTGTATCTTAGAGGCTGGGGAGGGGACACCATTGAAACTACCGGGGGATCAGCCGTTCAACAACCTTATTTTGCAGTTGAGGATGCTGAGGCTCAGGTGGACAAAGGCTCTTGCCCAAAGCTAGCCAGTCGGTGACACAGGGATCCTCAGGTGCCCCAAGATTCTTGTGCCAACACCACCATTGTCATCGTAGCACAATACGTGCGTTGTTTCATACAGGCCAGACATTGTTCTGTGCCAAACCTCTCTCAACTCACAGTAAGCCTGTTCCTCAGAGGAGGAAGACAGGCACAGAGAGCTCTAGGAACTTGCCCAAGGTCACACAGTCAATCTGTGGGCTTATGGTATCCCCCCTGGGAACCCATGTGTCCAGAACAGTCTTGACACATAGGAGTCAGTCTATGTTTGTGAGCGCCAGCGTGGCTCTGAGGCCTGGTGGGGAAGAACGGAAGTCTATAGTCCTGCTGGAGAGGCGGACACTCACAAGATCACTTCCTAGACTGTCGGGGAGAGGCCAGCCTGGGAGTGCCTGGGGGATTTTCCCAAGAAAGAGACCTGAGTTGAGTCACATCTAAGGAAGAATAAAACCAGTGAGAGGGAATGCCTGGGATGGGAAGGACTTCCCAGGAAAGCTGGAATGAGCATAGCATGTCCCAGGGACACAATCAGTTCAGTTTTGCTGGAGCAGAAAGCAGGAAGCCAGGGGAAAATAAGGCTGAGGTTCAAACTTGGTCCTGAAGGTACTAGGGAGCCACGGTTGGTTTAAGCAGGAGCTATGTCAGCCGCTTTGTGTTTTAGAAAGATTGCTCTGGGAGGCCAGGGGTGGGTGAGGCCTCTGCAGGGACCCCTCTGAAGGTGCACCCTGAGTTTAGCTCCAATCCCTTGCTTGGCAGGTGTGGGATTAAGCTGCAATTTAGGGCAGGAGGAGCAGTGCCTGGTCAACTCCCCTTCTGTTCCAGAACTCCAAGTCACAGGGCAGACCTGGGGAGATGGAGGAGAAGGTCTGCAGTCACAATCTAGCCAGCGCCTGCTAGGCAGGTGGCGGCCTGTGAGAAAGCTGCTGAAGATGTTAAAGGAGGACTGGCGCAGTGGCTCACACCTGTAATCCCAGCACTTTTGGACACCAAGGCGGGCGGATCACTTGAGGCCAGGAGTTCCAGACCAGCCTGGCCAACATGATGAAATGCCGTCTCTACTTTAAAAAAAAAATACAAAAATTAGCCTGGCATGATGGTGCATGCCTGTAGTCCCAGCTACTCGTGAGGCTGAGGCAAGAGAATCACTTGAATCTGGGAGGTGGAGGCTGCAGTGAGCGGAGATAGCACCACTGCCCTCCAGCCTGGGAGACAGAGCGAGATTCTGTCTCAAAAAAAAAAAAAAAGAAAAAAGATGTTAAAGGAGGTGGTTGGGTGAGCTTTTCCCGGTGTCCATGGAATGTGGTCCTGAAAGAGCTGCTGGCAAAGAATCCACAGACACGCTGCATACTCCGTCCCCACCTGACTGCCCTTAAGGCTCTGATAAGTCCTGCAACAAACACTTCTTTTTCATTTTGTTTAACCCACTGTTTCCCAAACTTTTTTGAAGCAAAGTCAGGTTTTCTTCTTTGAATGCTGGTGCACTGCCTTGTGAATGGAGAGCAACACAACTCACTTTGGGCAATGCTAGTACAGAGGAAGTATTTTGGGCAATGCTAGTATAGACCAGGAGTGAGGAGGCTTGGGTAGGGAGGTATGATCTTTGCGAGAGCACCCACCACTTCTCTGGGCCTCCATTTCCTCCTTGCTGCCTCCTATTCAATAGTTATCTTATGTATTACGGTAACCACATAGCCTCTCTGTAGAAGGGATCTTGTGTTTCCACCCTGGGGTTCAGTACCTGGCACAGAGCCAGATGCTGAATGAATACATGAATGAAAGTCTAAAATAAGAACTGCCCAGCCTGGGCAACATGGTGAGACCCCATCTCTACACATTAAAAAAAAATAGCTGTGTGGTACCCACCTGTGATCTCAGCTACTGGGGAGGCTAAGGCAGGAGGATTGCTTGAGCCTGGAAGATCAAGACTGCAGTGAGTTGTGGCTGGGTGTGGTGGCTCACGTGTGTAATCTCAGCACTTTAGGGGGGCGAAGTGGGCAAATCACTTGAGGTCAGGAGTTTGAGACCAGCCTGGCCAACATGGTGAAACCTCATCTCTACTAAAAATACGAAATTAGCTGGGTGTGGTGGCACATGCCTGTAATCCCAGCTGCTTGGGAAGCTGAGGCAGGAGAATTGCTTGAACCTGGGAGGTGGGGATTGCAGTGAGCCGAAATCGAGCCACTGCACTCCAGCCTGGGCTCCAGGAGCGAGACTCCATCTCAAAAAAAAAAAGGAGAGAGACTGCAGTGAGTTATGATGGTGCCACTGTATTCCAGCCTGGGCATCAGAGTAAGATCCTGCTCCAAAAAAAAAAAAAAAAAACAGAACTGCCTCTCCATAGAGCTATTATGGAATTAAGTCAATGAATGCCGATGAGATGAGATGAGTTTTATGTTAGTAAATGCCAAAGCCCTATTCACCTGTAAGGGATGACTTTTTAAATATGTGCTGTATTTCAAGGCACCTTACTCCCCGTGTTCCCCGGTGCCTAAAATTCCACCATTAGTCACTCGTTTGCCGTAGGGCACTGAAGGCCCCAATTAAAATGTAAATGTGTGACCTAGTGGTGTTTCCATGGAGCCACCAGCACCCCTGACAGGGCCTCATGTCATCATTGTTGGCAATTTGTTCACCAGATTAGTCCAGCAGAAAATTGCTGTCGATGAAGGGACTCATCTACAGAGAACCAGAGAACTCCTATGCAGAAGAGAGAATGTGGAGCAGGAAATGATGCTGACCGGCATTCGGGGGGGCCTCAGGGGCCATGCATTGACCGCTGTCACCCCACCACCCTCCACCACACGCCTGGGCCGTCACCTACCTCCAAGGGCACCCGGGTCAGGGGCTTGGAGGGGCCCGCCAAGGCCATTGCCTAAGGCTGGGAGGTAAACTCTGGCCCATTTTGCCAAAGGCAACTGGCCGTCCAGGGGGTCTGAGCTACACCCTGCAGGAAGCCCACGCAGCACACCCCTCCGGCTGGGGTCAGGTCCGCCTGGCCAGCTGTGGGTTTGGGACAGGACGCCCCTTCTGGGAACACAGGAAGGAAGGGAGGGCGCTGCTGACCACTGTCAGGACGAGTCCCTTCCTCCCTGCCCCTTTCCTCACCCCTTACCTCCATGGCCCCACCCTCTTCCCCACCAGGTGGCAGCCCCTCCGAGGACCAGAGGGTGAGATGGGAGGCCCCTCTCCAAGGGGTCTTACCCTAAAGGGTTTGGGAGAAATGCAGTCTCTTGGCCAGAGCCAACCTATTCCTGCCGTAAGCAGCCCTGGAAGCCCTGAGGAGGCAGCAGATGGGGAAACTGAGGCTCCTCCATCAGGTCTCTGCTCAAATGTCACTTTCCTGACCACCCATCTAAATCAGCCCCTCCCCAGGCTCTGCGATAGCATCCTCTTCCAGGGCATTCTGTCACCAGCTGATAGTATCCTGTGTACATAAGAACTGAGACCTGCATCCAGCCGTCATCTAGAACATAGTAGGTGGTTCGTAAATATTTGTGGAACAGGCCGGGTGTGGTGGCTCACCCCTGTAATCCCAGCACTTTGGGAGGCCGAGGCGGGTGGATCACGAGGTCAAGAGATCAAGATCATCCTGGCCAACATGGTGAAACCCTGTCTCTACTAAAAATACAAAACTTAGCTGGGCATGGTGGCAGGCGCCTATAGTCCCAGCTACGTAGGAGTCTGAGGCAGGAGAATCACTTGAACCCAGAAGGCAGAAGTTGCAGTGAGCCAAGATCGTGCCACTGCACTCCCAGCCTGGTGACAGAGCGAGACTCGGTCTCAAAAAAAAAATTATATATATATATATATATATATATATATATATATATTTGTTGAACAAACAAAGGAAGTAAGAACTAGGGAAAAGGCTGGGTGCGGTGGCTTACACCTGTAACCCCAGCACTTTGGGAGGCCGAGGTGGGCAGATCACTTGAGGCCAGGAGTTTGAGACCAGCCTGGCCAACATGGTGAAACCCCATCTCTACTAAAATACTAAAAATACAATAATAATAATAATAATAACCAGGCATGGTGGCGGACACCTGTAATCCCAGCTACTTAGGAGGCTGAGGCACGAGAATCGCTTGAACCCAGGAGGCAGAGGTTGCAGTGAGCCAAGATCGCACCGCTTCACTCCAGCCTGGGCGAGAGAGCAAGATTCCGTCTCAAAAAAAAAAAAAAAAAAAAAAAAAAACTGCAGAAAAGACTGTCAGAGTCATTTGAAAGTCAGCAAAGGATTACCTCAAGAACCCAGGCCCTGGAGGATTGCTTGAGCCCAGGAGGTCTAGGCTGCAGTAAGCTGTGATGGTGCCACTGCACTTCCGCCTGGGCAACAGAGCAAGACCCAATCTCAAAAAAAAGGAAAAAAAAGAAAGAATCCATGCCCCTGGGCCCCCAGGCCTGGTCACCTGCAGGCTGTGTTCCTAAGGTGACTGAGAGTGCCCACCTTCCTCTGCACACCTCTCTTCTACCCACCACCCAAAAGAGGGGACACTTACTCCATGGGACCCAGACACACACCCCACCACCCTCAGGCAATTATTTCCAGACATAGACCAGGGCTCAGCAACCTGTCTGTAAAGGGTCAGGTACTAACTATTTTAGCCTTCATGGACCATTAAGGTCTCTGTCATGACTACTGGATTCTATTATAACACACACAAAAATAACCAAGACAATATGTAAATGAATGGGCGTGGCTGTGTTTCAATAAAGCTTTGTTTACAAAAACAGGCAGCTGGATGGATTTAGCAAATCAAAATTCAGGACATCCAGTTAAACTTGAACTTTAGTGTCCTGTATTTTATCTGCAACCGTAGCCTGGTGCGTAGCGGTGTGCAGATCCCTGGGCATAACTGGATTGGTGTGAATCTCGCAGTAACAAGAAAGAAAGCTGCCATTTTGGAATGCTCTCCAGTACGGGAACACCGGACAGAGTGCCTTCCTTGTATTAGCCCATCTGTCTTCCCAGCAGCCCTGTGAGATGAGACACAGGGTCCGCACTTTGCATAGGAGGAAATGGGGACTCAGAGAAGAAAAATCAGGAGTCCTTCTTCCCATAGCCGGTTAGGGACAGAACCAGGACCCACACCCAGGGCAGTCTGGCTCTAAGCCTGAATCCTCTTACACCAGCCTCACTTCACGAAAACCAAGGCTCGTGAAGTGAAGAGATGAAGGGATGTGTCCAGAGAGCACAGCAAGGGGGAGGCTGCCTGAGACCAAGAGGAAAGGCCTCCTAGCTTCCTACCACTGAGCTTTCCAGGAGCTGCCCAAGGCTTCTGTGTGTGAACTTGCAGTTGTCATTGGCCTCTTAGGCTGTCCCGCGAGTGTGTGCAAGTGTGTTTGCACCCATATATGCACACAAACAGGATCGGAGGCCAAGGAGCCCCACAGTCAGTGTCAAGGGAGATGGCTCTTGTTCTTGTCTTCTTCTTCTTCTTCTTCTTCTTTTTTTTTTGAGACGGAGTCTCACTCTGTCGCTAGGCTGGAGTGCAGTGGCATAATATCAGCTCACTGCAACCCCCCGCTCCCGGGTGCAAGCGATTCTCCTGTGTCAGCCTCCCGAGTAGCTGGGACTACAGGTATGCGCCACCACACCCAGCTAATTTTTGTATTTTTAGTAGAGATGGGGTTTCACCATGTTGGCCAGGATCTCGATCTCTTGACCTCGTGATCCACCTGCCTCGGCCTCCCAAAGTGCTGGGATTACAGGCATGAGCCACCGTGCCAGCCGTCTTCTTTATCACCATAGTCAGAGAGCAGGTGAGATGCTGAGAGGTGGTAGGTTAATTGATGGATTCCTTTGACCAGGGCTTCTCAGCCTCAGCACAGCTGACATTTTGGGCCAAATGATTCTTGGCGGCAGAGGGGCTGTCCTGTGCATTGAGGCAGGTTTAGCAGCACCCCGGCCTCCACTCTCTAGATGCCAGCAGCACCTCACCAGTTATGCAAGACAACCAAAACTGTCTCAGGGCATCGCAAAATGTCCCCTGGAGGCAAGATCGCCTCTGACTGAGAACTATTGATTTTGACTCCGTGAGGTTTGAACATCCTCAAGGGCTCACCAGGGAACCTGCACTCATCCTCTGCTCTGGAGGCCACAAACCTCCCCAGGCCTTTGCAAAGACATTCTGGGCACCCAAAATGGTAGCAGGCATTATCGGGAAAGCCTAAAAAGCAGAAGGAAGGGTTAGTCTCGGCCAAGCCGGGATAAAAATCTCTGTGAGCACAGAGTGAACACCAGCTGATGCAGCCTGCTGTTCCGTAGACAGCAAACGATGCTCGAAGCCAGAGGTCCCCGAACCTGCCTGTGCACGGGGTCACCCCGGGAGCTTGTTCTTTTCGTGGACCCAAGTGGACTCTGGAGGGTGGTCCTGGAATCTGTCTTTTCCATGTTTCTTCCTTCCGCCACTCAGCTCTGTTTTCCCCCACCAGGTGCTTGGGGTCAATTCCTGAAGACCTCTTGGAGGGAACCAAGTGGGGACCCCAGAGCTGCCAGCAGGGGAGGTGGTTTGGAGAAAGGACTTGGGGTGCATGAATCCTGCCACGTGGGTGGTTGACTTCCTTGCGTCAGGCTGGTCTGGTGGAGACAATGACCTCACCTGCTTGGAAGAGCCCTTGGCGGCTACTTGGATCTGGGGTCGGGGAGGGGTCCCGAGGGCCAGACAGAGAGGAGCTTGGGGGCTGAGTACACCTCCCCCCGGCCTGGCTGCAGCCCAGCATGGCTGCCTGTGGTCTGGCCCGGGAGCGAGGGACAGACCTCCCCCATGGCTGGCACCCACTCAGCGGCCTCTTCCCAACCACGGTGGGGAAAGGGAAAGGGGCTGACGTGGGGCTGACCTCATGCCCGGCTCCCCCTCCTCCAGTGCCTCCCTCGGGGGTTCCCTGCTGCTGGGAAACTGGACCTCCTGTGGGAGGAATGGGGGAGGGGAGGCAAGCAGAGAATTCGGGAAGCTGAACTGAGTGGGGGGCTCTGGAGGCTGGGGTGGGGGAGACAGAAAGACCCCCCACACATCTCTGTACTTTCTCTGCAGCCTCCAAGAGATCTGGGGTTCCCCTTACTCCATGTGGAAGAGCTTATGAGAGTTTTAGAGGTGATCAAGAATGGACAGCCCTGTGGGCAGCATAGGAGGAGGCAGACTGGGCACTGACATCCAGTTGCTGCCCGGCCTGCTTACCCAGCCTGGCGGGCATCATCACATCTGCTTCTCACAATGGCTATCAAGTGACGGATGAGGAAACTGAGGCACAGAGAATTTCAGAAACTTGCCTAAGCTCCCACAGCTGGAAAAGATAAAGCCAGGATTCAAATCCAAGTGTGTCAGAGCCCTGGCCCTGTGCTGGGTGCTGCACACCAGCTCTCGTCTGATGAAATGAACAATGTCCTGAGAATCGCAGTGAAACACAGATTCCAAACCAGCAGTCTGAAGTGGGGCCAAGATTCCGTATTTTGGCCAGGCGTGGTGGCTAGCGCCTCTTATCCCAGCAGTTTGGGATGTCATGGTGGGAGGATCACTTGAAGCCAGGAGTTTGAGAGCAGCCTGGGCAACGTAGTGAGATCCCGTCTCTACAAAAATAAGTTAGCCAGGCTCAGTGGTGTGCACCTATAGTCCTAGGTACTCAGAAGGCTGAGGTGGGAAGATCACCTGAGCTCAGGAGTTCAAGGCTGCAGTGAGCTATAATTGTGTCACTGCACTCCAGCCTGGATGACAGAGCGAGACCCAGTCTCTAAAATAACAAAAAACAAAAAGCGTTCTGCATCTCTAAGCTCCCAGAGGTGTAGACACAACTGGCCTGTGCTCCATTCATTTTACCTAGTGTAGCCTGGCACAGGCATTTAATAAATGGAAGCTGTTATTGCTATTTCCTACATAAAGTATATATCATGTGTTCTGTGCATAGTAGGGGCCAATAAACAGTAGGTCCTTGTGAAGCGTGATCCTATAAAGAGAGTCTGGTGAATTCTAGAGCCCAGTAGAAACCTGCGATTAGCCGGGTAAAGTGGCTCACGCCTGTAATCCCAGCACTTTCGGAGGCCAGCGGCAGGCGGATCACTTGAGGTCAGGAGTTTGAGACCAGCCTAGCCAACATGGCAAAACCCCGTCTCTACTAAAAATACAAAATTAACCAGAGGTAGTGGTGCATGCCTGTAGTCCCAGCTACTTGGGAGGCTGAGGCATGAGAATCACTTGAACCCAGGAGGTGGAGGTTGCAGTGAGCCAAGATCACGCCATTGTACTCCAGCCTGGGCAACACAGTGAGACCCTGTCTCCAAAAAAAAAAAGAAACCTACAATTGGAGTTCAGATGGACTTAGGAGAGTCAAACCTGAAAGAGGCAAAGAGCACTTGATGGATGAGGTGACATTTGAACAGGACCTTGAAGGATCAGAATTTTCTACATAGCAAAGGAAAAAGGGCAGTCTAGACAAAAGTTCTGTGACATTTAACAGACCTCCAAGCTACCACTATGGCCTGAGGGAAGTGGTTGTGAGGGAGGTGAGCCCAGAGGTTCCGCTGGACAGAACAAGTTACATGCTTTGTAAAATGGAAATGCCAGGTTGCTGGTTGAAAAACCATTAAGAATTCCTGCATGAGGGCCCTGGGCAGCTGCCCAGGCTGTGCACACATGAACTTAGCCTTGAAGCTGGGAACTAGGTCCACAAGGAGGAGTTGGCCTTACCCCATCAGCAGCTTAAGCAGGAATTTTAAAGGCTTTTGAAGTGAGGAGATGGTTCGGTCAGACTGGAAGGCTCGAGGCGGGGGGATGGGTCTGAAGGCTGGTGCAGCAGCACAGGCTGAGTCCAGGACACAGAGGAGGGAATAGCCCGAGCCACATGGAGGCTGATTTGGACACATTTGGTCCAGGTGGCATATAGGCCTTGGAAAGATATGGGTGTGTTCATGTCCCAAGGCTGCCTAACACATTACCACAAACCGAATGGCTTAAAACAATAGACATTTATTCTCTCACAGTTCTGGAGGCCAAAAGTCAGAAATCAAAGGGTCAGTGGGGCCGGGCTCCCTCCAAGGCTCTGAGTGAGGAGCCTTCCCTGTCTCTTCCAGCTTTTGGTGGCCCTAACCTGACTTGCTGCCGATCACTCCAATCTCAGCCTCTGTCTTCACGTGGCCTTCTCCTCTTCTCTCCTTTCTTCGTCTGTTATGACACTTGTCCTTGCATTTAGGGCTCACCCAGAAATCCAGGATGTTCTCACTTCGAGATCCTTAACTGAATTACATCTGCAAAGATTCTTTTTCCAAATAAGGTCACGTTCTGGGGATTAAGACTCAGCTATATCTTTTCTGGGGGGCCACCATTCAACCCCCTACAGTGGGAGGTGCAGGTGAGGCTCCTGTCTGAGACAGGGCAGGGAAAGCAGGGAGGGGAGGAGGCTGAGAGTTCTGGACCCACGGGCTGTCGGTGCCTGGGCCTTGCCTATGGCACGCTTCTCATCTATCTGCAAAGAACCGTCCTTCAGGGAAATGGGGAGTGTTCCAGCTGGCTTGCTGGGAGGTGGGGCCTGAGTGAGTGGGCCAGGAAAGAGCCTGCTGACAGGTAGGGCCCATCCCGGCTTTGATTCATTGACCGTCTGGGCAGGAGCTGGACCGATCAGCTAGGAATTACAAAAATGCTTCGCACATATTTTCCTCTCACTGGTGGTTTTCTGCTTGGTTAACCCCTGCTGGGCCCCCAATCCCATTGCTCGTCTGTGTCTGTGGCTGTGGCTCTTTCTCTGCATCTCACCCACCCCCCAGCCCCAGACACTCTCTCTTCACATCCCCTCCCCTCTCCCCCAGTCATTGACTCTTGGCTGGAGTGGGCAGGGCTTGACCACGTCCTCATAATTGAAATTTTTGGCCTCCAAAGCAGGGTGGTGCTTCCCCAAGTCAAAGGGACGGATTCAAGCTGAGGCCTCTGCTAGGGCAGGAGGAGGCTTGAGAAATGTCCTGGATGCCAAAGCCAGTGACCAGGAAAAGACTTTTTGCCTGGGTCTCAGAGGATCCAAGTGGCCTTGTAATGAGGCAGATTTAAGGCCACTGATCCCCAATTTCCTGCCCCAATCATGTTGCCTTCCTTCCTGCCCCCACCTCATGGCATTCGCAGACTCTTCCCAGAGGGAGGAAGTCCTTCATCAATAAAAAGGGTTTTAGACTACTGGAGTTAAGGCAGAAGCTTCTGAGCCTTCTGCTCCACCTTCAAAAGTCCACCCTCAGTCAGGCTAAAGCCCCAGTTTGTGCCTGTGTCATCCTGGCCCCTTGTAGGACCACTTTCATTGGACTGTGTCTTAGCCGTTTCGGTTGCTGTAACAGAATATCACAGACTGGGTAATTTAAAGAAAAGAAGTTTATTTCACTCACGGTTCTGGAGGCTGGGAAGTGCAAAAACGTGGCACCAGCATCTGGTGAGGAACTTTTTGCTGCGTCATAACATGGCAGAAGACGTCACATGGTGAGAGCTGGTGTGCACGCTAGGTCTGGCCTTTCTTCCTCTTCTTCTAGCCACCAGTCCCCATCATGAGGGCCACACACTGATGATCTTATCTAATCCCAACTACCTCCCAAAGGGCCCACCACCAATCAACACATGGATTTGGGGATTAGGTTTCCAACACATGAAATTTGGGGGACACATTCAAATCATAGCAAGCTTCACTGGATGTCGGGCACCAGCTTTAGCAAAGATGGCTGCAGAAACAGCCCTCCAAAAATCCACATGCCTGTGCAGAAGACTGTGGCTGGAGGAGAGGGCATCGCATCACATCTCCCCATCCCCCCATGAGTCTCCAGTGAGAAATTCCCTTTCGAAACCAGTCCCAGGACAGGCTCTGCTTTCCCTGAGACTCCTCTTTTTTGATTATGAGAATCACATAAGAAGATCACATTTCCATTTTTCTTTCGGCTGCCAGGAATCTCAGATCCAACTTTGAAGCTCAGCCATGGCAATTATGTGGCCCCTTGTGATCTGAAACATTTATTTTCTTTCTTTCTGTGGTCTTAGTTTTCTCACTCTGTTTATATCTTCTCTCATCCCGATTCTCTATCAGCATTTTCATTAGGTACCTTCTGCTATAAGCTGCTTTACATGCTGTTTGGAATAAAGAGGCTTGTAAATAGGGAAATAAATACATCGTGGTTCCATTATGATGTTAATATTTATTGCTGAACATATGATGGCTTAGCAAAATAAATGAATTCCCCTTCTGCATTGTCTTTGAATTTTGAACAGAGGTTACCCGGGAGACTCTCTTTCTTCTGCTAGTAACCCTTGAGCTCCTGTAGATCTAACGCCTGGTGCATAGAAGGCCTTGCCAGTCTTGACCAGGTGAGTGGATGGTGTTGACCATAAAGAAGAGAAAACATCAAAAGCATCTCTCACAAGCTGAATGATGTCAGGGTACCCTCTGCCTCCCTGGGCCTCAGTTTCCTTACGTGAAATAGAGGGAATAACCCAGCCAAAGCCTCACTGAGTGGTTGGGAGGATCTCGTGATGGGTAAGAAGATGCTTTGTGAACTGTAAGATGTAGGGCCTCGCAGAGCCCATGGGCATATGTATCCTGTGGGTAGCTGTTGGCAATTGTTCTCTTGGGATCGGGGGAAGGGTGGTGCCATGTCCTGTTGAACTCCTGAGAGCCGGCTGGGCAGGAAGGCTGCCCCGCTGGCTCTACCACACGCCTGGGGTTAGGGGGCCTCTCTCTCCAGGTGTCCTCTGGACCTGAGACTCAAGTTACCATGAGGGGATCAGTCAGCTACTAGGACTTTTGTCTGCCAGGCTCACCCCCTCCCCATCCACCTGGCCCTGGCCTTGAACTCAGGGCTGTCAGAATCCTCCCTTCCACATTCACTGGGAGAGAGTGGCCCCTTCCCCTGCAAAGAGGGCACCAGGTGTCTGAGAGGCATTCCGCTTGGACCATCTCCACCCTTGGAGGAGCGGGATTCACGAGGCATTTCTATGTCCCTACTTGTAATTCCTTCGGACAGCCTTGTGAAGTAGACAAGATGGCATTCGTCACTGATGATTCTTGCAATTTTCAAGATAAGACAGCTGAGCTCACGAAAAGGGTCACAGGACTGCATCGGGGAGCGCCAGGCCCAGGATCCCTGCTGGCCACAGGGGCAGGGCCTTCCCAACAAAGCAATCACCTCCCTTCTCCCACTTTTTCCCACAAAGTGATTGTTTTTGCCTCTTTTTTGGAGGGGGACCCAATAACCAATTAACAGTCCTTTGTTCTATTTTGCCAGGGCAGGGCCCTCTCCCAGGCTGAGAGAGGCAGGGAGCATCCCCAGGCCCTGGCGTCCCCAGCCAGCCACCCAGGACTTTGCTGTCATTCTCTACCTTTCTGTGCTTTGCCATTTGTTCTGTTTTCCTCTAGTTTCCTAGTAAAGGTTGCTTTTGAAAAGCTTCAACCTTGTCTCCCTGAGCGGAGGGGAGGGGTGTTTCCACCCCTGGGCGGCCGGGGGAGGATGCTGTGGGGTGTGGCCCAGGGCCTGAGCCAGCCTCCCGGAGACTGGGCGGGAGACTTCAGGGGAAGACTCAGAAACAGCTGTGGGCCTGTTGGCCTCTCCCTCCCAAGCAGCTGCCTTCCCGGCCCTTGGCCATTTGCACTTGGCGTGGGGGACTCCTGAGGAATGAGAGATGAAAGCGCAGGGTGGCCTTTCTCCGACTTTAATGTGTACACGAGTCTCCTGGGATCTTGTTAATGTGCACGTTCTGATTCTGCAGGTCTGGGGGTGAGGCCAAGATTCTGCACTGCTAATCAGCTTCCAGGTGAGGCCAAGTTCGCGCCATGTTGTTGAATGCAGTCCCTTCATGGCACAGAGAGCAGAGGGGACCACAGCCCGAGCCCCCTGCTGCCTCCCAGAGCGAGGCTCTCCCCAGGGTGGACTCACCGCCCTCTATGTGCCTCGTCCATCACATAAATCCTAAGTGTCCCTCCCAGCCTGTGAGCTTCTAGAAGGCATTTCAACCCAGCACAGGAGCTGACACAAATATTCAGGAACAAGCAAGTAGGTGACTCTCAGAAACACTGCCCAGATCCCCGAAATAAATCTCAGCTTGGGGAGCCCCAGACCCAAACCCTAGAGCAAAGAGCAGGGAGACATTCAGGGCCGCTCCAGAGTCTCAGTGTCTGTGGTTTCCCAGTTCTGACCTCGAATCCCCCCAGGAAGGGATTGCAGAAGGCTGGGAAGAAGGTTGCAGTGGAAGGGGATTGGGTTCCCAAATGGGCAGTGGGAGGAGGGACAGAATCAGGGCGGGCAGAGTCTTCCTTGATTCTGGCCCCAGTGTCCTGTGTGATTCTGAGTAGGACCACCTGTCCCCTCCCACTCTGGAGCCATTCAAGTTGTCCTGTTATGTCCCTCTGAATGGTCAACAGGCCATTCCTGGGCAACAGAGACCTTGGCAGCTGGTATCTTACAGGTCCTCCAAGTCTCGTGTAGGGGAAAGACCATGAGATCTGGAGGTGAAGGAGTGGCCCTAACTGGCCCTAAACACTTCCGGTGCCCCTGGGCACGTGGTTTCATGGCTCTGAGCCTCGATTTCCTCGTCTGGTATGTGGGGATGGCAACTCCTGGAGATCCCATGCAATTAAGTGAGGAGTTGGGAGGGAACAAGCTGAGATATCACACAGCACCCCGTTTACCTCTTTTTTTTTTTTTTTTTTGATACAGGGTCTTCCTCTGTCACCCAGGCTGCAGTGCAGTGGCACAATCATGGCTCACTGCAGCCTCAGCCTCCTGGGATCAAGGGATCCTCCCACCTCAGCACCCCAAGTAGCTGGGACCACAGGCGCACCCCACAGCATCTGGCTGTTTGTATATTTTGTGGACAGGGTTTCACCATGTTGGCCAGGCTGGTCTCGAATTCCTGGGCTCAAATGATCCACCTGCCTCAGCCTCCCAAAGTGCTAGGATTACAGGAGTGACCCACCGTGCCCAGCACCCCCTTTACCTCTGAGCAATCCATCTCTTTCCTTGGGGGCACCCCATGATCTAGACACCACCCACTTTGTTCTGCCTTGGCCAAAATACCACCTAACTGCCCCCACCTATGCCAGGGGCCCCTCCCCCACCCATGCTAGGGGCCCCTCCCCCACCCTCCTCCACCCTTCGCTGAGTCCCACTTGGCTGGTGCCCAGGACAGGGACAGTCCCAGCCCTTCCAGCCCATCTCCCTACATCAGTACACTCTGGAGAGCCAGCCAAGAGTAGATTCTTTATTCATTTCTCTTTTTTTCTTAAAAAAAAAAAGTATTCATTTGGTATAAAAAATAAATATTTTAAATATGACATTGAATAAATAAAAATAATCTGTCAGTATGAAACATCCCCACAGGGTACATTCATCAAAGAGGAATTTGTCACCCAAGGTCATGTGCTTTTCAGTGGAAAGGAAGGAGGGAAACCTCTAAGGCTGCACGGTGGGCCCACGGAGCTAGCACGTGGGCGTGACTGAAGGCTGGATGCCAGGACTGGGGTGGGGAACTAGAGATGATTCTAAGGCAGGAACATCTGTACCATCTGCTGGGAAACGCTACCTCCCCGGGTGCCAGAGCTCCAACCCCACACACTATGTCTACTCTGGAGAGCCGGCAAGGCAGAGCTGGACTGGCTGGGTCAGGATGGAAGTGCCCCAAGTCAGGGACAAGGAGGACGATGGGGACGATGGGGAGGAGAGACAAGTAAACTAGCAGTGCTTTTAAAAAAAATGTTTAAATAATAAATAAGGGCCCGGAGACGTCTCTCTTGGTAAACTCTCTCTTCCTCCGGCCAGGCCCAGGTGTGGTGCATACCAGCAGATAAAAAGGGAAGAGGAACCCAGCTCCCAGCCCGGCAGAGCTGTTTCACGAAAAGCCTCGGTGATTCAGTGATGCTGTGCAGAGTGGACGCCGAGCTGCCGGACGGGATCTGGAGGGAGCACTGAGGATGGGTCGCATGGGGCCAAGTCCAGGCTGGGCAGGAGAGCAACTCAGAGCCAGGGCCGCCAGGTGGGCCTGGCACAGAGCACCCAAGTCCACAGGGAGATGAGGTGATGGGCGAGTCAGCAACTCGCCAGGGTGGAATCAGCAACTCTGGTTTCCAGACAAGTTTGTCTTTCTTGAAGCCCATCTTGGGGGAACGCAGCTAGCCCCAAGCTAAGCCGGATGGAGCAGGAAGGGGAAGGCAGTCCCTGCATCCTGGACAAGGGTGAGTGTGGCCCACATCTCAACAGCCACATCCTTGTCTTGCCGTTGGGATGGACAGATGGACAACTCCCCGCCGTACCCTCCACCCCAACCCCAGGCCTCAGGACCTGCCTGCATGCTGCCCACGCGCCATCCAGGTAAAGTGCTTAGAGAGCGACAGGGAAAGGTGCAAAGTGAGTGAAAAGTACCATAATTAGTACCATCATCTTGTTGGAGGAACTTGGAGGCCGGCAGCCCGCTCAGGGTTTGAGAAGAAGCCAGAACACTGCTCTGAGCAGCTGCCCCAACTCGGCTGCCTCCCTCCCTCCCCTGCTCTCAGACTGGAGGGCGTTTCTCCACTCGCCTGGCCCCAGCACAAAGGAAGAGATCGGGTTCCCTGCCTGGGAGCCCAGACATGGGTGGGAGTGGGATGGGGGTGGAGCAGGAGGGCCCACAGCTTCCTGGTCTGAGTCCCAGGAGTCTGCAGCCTCCCTCTCCTCCTCTTGGGAGCAGTGGGCAGCTGATCCCCCCAGTCTACCCCACCTTCCTGGGGTCTGGCCCAGCCAGGCCCCCCGCACCCTCTATGGGCCCTCCGGGCCACCGGAGGAGCTTCCCTGCTGTGTCGGAGCGTCCTGGGTGCAGGGGCAGGGTTGTTCCAGGGTGCTATTTCAGAGGCAGCATGGGGACACAGAAACAGGGACAGGGTGGGCCACAAGGACTGTCTTGCCCACTGCTCCAGGGGGCACAATTTCAGCCAGGAGCAGTGTCCCTCGCAACACAATGCTGGGGCGCCCGAGAACAGTGTGAACCAGCCCCCCGGAACCAAGACAGAAAGGCACCCAGGCTCTCCACAAACCGGCCCAGCCCCTGCAGCCTGGACCCTGACACCCCAAAGCAAGTCACAGTAGGGGATGGGGTGGAGCCAGGCCCCCCACTCCCACTCAGGCCTCCCCATTCTCTCAGATCCGACCCTTCTCTGAGCTTCACCTGTAAGGCTTATTCCACTCGTAACATTGTCGACTTCCAGACCAGGCCCTGCTAAGCCCTGGCCCTGGCGCTTGTGTCGGGAGCCATCATCGTATTTTGTTGAGTAGGGACTAGGGAAAGGGGAATTAACTTTGCCACTGAAAGCACCAATAAGTTAATATAAATAGGATATCATAATAAATAGAAATCATGCCAGGTCAGATGCACAGCACGCTTGGAGCTCAGGGTTCCCTGAGACCCTGACCCCAAGTTCTGCTGTCCCCTTGCCCTGGGGACCAGAGATGGCCTCCAGTCCCCCTCAAGTACCTCTGTGTGACCTCACAAGGCCTCCCGGGGCCTCAGATGTGAGCTGCTACTCTGAGCTACCCCAGCCCCTCCTTACAGACCCTTACCCAGAGGAAGAGCCTGGATCCCTCAGAACCTCTGCACCTGACTTAGCAACCTGCCCCTGCCCTACCCACCTCCACAAACCCCTGCCGCAGGTCCAGCCATCAGACCCTGGCCATCCCAGGCTGCAGGGAAGATCACGGGGAAGAGAAGGAAGAACCCACCAAAGCTTTCCAGGCCTCTCCTCCCAGCGTCTTCCTTCCCAGGCCTGAAGGTGGCTTCTCTGCCTCCCCAAGAGCCTGAATGCCAAGTGACCTCCTTCTGGAAACTTCTGCCTGACTGTTCCTGTGCCCAAGTTCTCTGATCATCCTCAAAAGAAGACAGCCTTCCATCCCAGAGGCCCCTCTCTATCTTCCACTCATCAAACTTCTAGGGGACAAGGAGTCCTTTGGGATCCTAGCCCCTCTGGCCCACCTAAGTCCCAACCAAAGGGGCAGCAAAGGCACAGATGGTGATAATTTGCTGGGGGCTGGTCCACTCCCCTGGGCCCTGCTGTCTCACCCTGTGGTCAGGGCTCTTGTAGATGACTTGTGTAGTTTGCTCACTGCACAAAGTGAGCAAGGGGCCAAAGGGACAAGTAGAGGCAGAAGTCCAGCCCACGCTCCCCAGTCCACAATCTCCCAGAGGAAGGGGCACCTTCTTCTAGCTCCCTCCCTATGGAAGTTTCCACTCTGCTCAGCTTCATCACAGCCCAGCCCAGAGTGGAGTGGACTGGCCAGGCACCCTCGGGGTCTGCCAGCAGCCCCCATTTGGGTTTAGCGATGCCCTGGGCCCCAGCCACCCTAGGACAGGCCCCCACATCTCGACCCAACTCCTGAGATCCCTCAGTTCACAGCACGCTTCAAGACCTCCTGCTAGAAGGCCTGGGCCAACACGGCGATGATCTGCTTATACTTCCCCAGGAGTTGACAGCCCAGCTTCTTCTTCTGGAAGACGTCCTTACCCGAGGTGTCAGGGCCGTAGGTCACATCCACGTGGCCCACGTGGTACTTGCTGCACAGGCGGCACAGCACGTTGCTAAGGAGGCCTCGCAGGATGTCGGCAGTGGCGTTGAGCTTGCTATGGAGGCTGAGGGCACTGGGGTTGAGGATCTTCTGGTCCCGGGTGATGTTGCCCAGGGAGGTGCCAAGGTACACGACTATGCGGTACAGCTCCACCAGCTTGGCCTTCTCCGTGCCGTTGGCGTGGAAGGGCGGGAAGTCCGTCACGTTGGGGCCACATAGCTTGTCCAGGTTGTTGGGGAATGGCTCCCCCTGGGCTGTGTACTGAGGGGCAGAAGGGAGGTGACGTGGGAGTCAGGGGTCAGTGTCCCAGCCCTGCCGCCAACCCTTTGGGCAAGCTCTTGAGTCTCAGTTTCCCCATCTAGCGCATGAGGACCCAACTCCTTGCCCTGTAAGCATCTGGAATTGTCATGAGAGCCAAAACTAATTGTAGTGTGAGTGCCCTTGCTAAAGATCAAAGACTAAGCCATGCACGCAGTCATCATCATCATCACCACCCTAAGGGGACAGAAGGGAAAACTCGGTGTCTAGCCCTAGCTGGGGCACCACACACAAGTACTTCCATCCCTGCACTCACAGTGTTCCAGGACGCCCCTCCATGCCCAGCACCCGCAGCCCACTGCCTCTCAACCGCATCTCCCTGGTGCCTCACGCCCATCTCCCCTCCATCCCTCGCTCCCTGCAGCAGGACAATCACAAGACAAGAAGTGCCAGGTCCCCACCTTTGCACCCAGCTCTCCCCTTGCTAACTGGGCATGCTGGGGAAGCTTCCCTGGGGAAGCTTGGGCAGGAAGTGGCGGGAGTTTGGGGGTGGTTTAATCAAGCCCTCTCCCCATTCTCTCCTTCCAGCCCCAAAAAGTCCCCTCAACCCAGATCAGGACAGCCCCTAATGATATTTACAAGCCCCCTCCCTGCCATCTCCTGTCAGTATCCCAGGGGTAACTTACATAGAGAATAAAGAGGGCATTGGCACTGCCATTGAGCTGTGCCAGTTGGCTCCTGATCTGGTTCATGAGGTTGTTGTGACATGGGTGGCGTATGGCACAGGTGGCGTTGACAGGGGTGATGGGGAGGGGGCTCCCCGCCCCATGTTTCCAGTGCAGAACCAACAGCAGGGGCACAACTCCTGGGGACAGTCAGGAAGAAGCCATGAGTAGAAAGGCAGGAAAGGGTGGCCTGGGGTCATGGCACACCGGATGGGGGTCCGGCAGTGGCCGCATGGGAGAGGACTCCTGGTTCCCTCTCACCACCTGCAGCTGTCTTCCTGGGGCCTAGTCTTCACTCTGTCACTGTGTGTGTTTCTCTGTCTCCCTCTGTCTACCTTAGCTCTCCCTGCTCTCTTCTGGGATGACGGAAAGACGAGGGCAAGACACAAGCCATTTCCACCAGAAGGGTGCAGGGTCCAGGAGGGACTCCCAGCCATCCCACCCTTTCCCTCAGGAAGGCAAAGGCCCTAAGGCCCCCTGGCCCTCTGGCTGGAAGGCACCAGGCCCCAGGCCCAGCAGGCACCAGGAGAAAGGAGACCCCTCTCTTCCCACCTCCCAGGGTGGCCCAGGTTCCTCAGCAGCGCTTCCCACTCACTGGCCCATTGCTGCTCAAATCTCAGAAGCCAGGCACCCATGGGGGCCACAGAGCATGGGGGAGTGGGGAGGAGTCCTCGGCTGACCCTCGTCTCCCTCCCAAACCTGCCACTTGATTCTGGCTCCCTGGGCCAATTGCCCCCAATTCTGCCCCCGCCTCCATCATCCTCTATCTCTTCCTTCCAGTAGTGTCCCCTATCTCACTCAAGCTCATCCCATTTCTGCCTGGCTGTCTCCACTCTCCATCCCCAAATCATCATTCAAAACTCTCTGTTCCCCCAGCTCTGGACAGCCCCTGACTCCATGCCTTCTCCCGACTCATCTGCTGTCCCTTGTCCCAGGGGTTCCCCTCCCCCCCTAACACACACACACCGGCTCAGGGAGGGAGAGGAAATGGTGCACCAGGAGAGAGAAAAGGCAAAAGGTCATAGGCAGTCGGGTGGGCGGGGAGGAAGGAAAGTGAAAGGTGGCAGGAGAGCTGGGAGCTGTCCCGACATGTCCTGGTTTGCCCCTCCCCCAGGGGGGCCTGTTCTCCCCACTCTCCCCAGGCCCCCTTAGACGCCTTTCCAGGGCTCCGCAGAAGGGCACGTGAAGATGGTGGGGGCCGGGGTCAACGGGCGAGTGAGGCTGGAGACCTCCCGGATCCCCCATGCTGGGACAGGGGGGACGGGGGCCTCCTCAAGTTCACTTCTCCTGGGTCCCCTGTTCGTCCCAGCATCTCCAGGCAGTGCTGAGGCCCCGGGGTGGCTGCGGGAGGGGGCCACACCCCTATATCTCACCTAGCGCAGACCACACGCTTCCAGACACCAGCAGATGGAGGCGGCACCTGCTCCCGTCCCAGGCCGGAGTTTGCAAGCTGCTCGCCGCCCGCGCCCCTCCCTGGGAGCAGCCCGGGACCGCGGTTGGAAAGGAGAAAGCGGAAAGAAAGAAAGAAAAGAAAAAGAAAGAGGGAGAGTGAATCTGGGAGAAAGCGCAGAGGGAAGAGCAGCCAGCGAGTGTCCGGAGCGAGGAGGAGGAGGAGGAGAAGGAGAGGGGGAGGAAGAGGAGGAGGAGGAAGGCTCGGCGCCCCCTCCCTCGCCGCCAACCTGCCGCGGGGCGTGCGGTGCTTGGGACCATGTGCCCGCGCTCGCTCCGGGCCGCCACCCAGCGCCCCCGGTGGCTGCGCGGGCGCCCCAAGTGTCCGTGTGTCTGCGGCGGGTGGGCGTCCGGCTCGCGCTGCCAAGCGCCCCAAGTTGCCGCCGCGCCCCGCAGCGGGGACGCGAAGCCGGCGCGGGGCGGGTGTATTTACCTGCCGCCAAGACCTTCATTATGGGTTGCACTTCAGAGGGCCTTGGAGGAAACCTCAGATGCCGGCAGTTTTCAGAGGTTCATGCTCAAATGGGGAATTTGCCTGATTTATATACTGGAGCCTGTGTTGTAAGACAGAAACAGCTATATTTAGCCGGGATCCCCAGTCCAGGAAGTTGTTTGAGGTGCATCATAGGAAATTATGAATGGAAGAAAGTGAGAGTGAAGGGGGGGGGACGAGTGAGGGGGGAGGGTGGGGAGAACAGACTTTTTCCCTCTTCTAAGAATTTGATTGATAAAATTATAATGAAGCCTTCGACAAAACGCCTTGCGGTTTTCCTGCCTGGCTTGTCCCGGGAGTTGTCTGAAGATGGGCATCGCCAGGAGGGGGCCCCTGGCCGAGTCAGCAGGGGTCCCAGCAGTGGGCGCCCCAGACGGCCCTGACTCACCTGGGTTTGGGGAGGTAGCGAGTCTGGACTAGCAGATGGAGACTGGCCCCTGTGCCCCCTGGTTGGGGGGCTTTAGGGGGGCAGTGGGAGGAGGAGGGCTGGGGCTTGGCTGAGAAGGAGGCTCTAGGAGGAGGGGCCGGGGCCGGCGTGGACTTTAGACGGTCATAAAGTGGAACTGAACATGGGCGCTGGAAGCCACCCCAGAGGTAGCCTCCTCCAATCTGCGCATTGCCACTGGTCTCCAAGGGGCTCCGAGGGGAACGCGTTGCCCAGGGTCCCAGAGGGTCAGGCCTCCAGACACCACCAGTGCGCTCGCCCTGCTGACCACTGTACCTGTGAGGCTGGGGAAGGGGCTAGGAAGACATGGGAGTAGGGGTGGCTGTGACTCGGTTCTGTCGGGACACTCTGGGAAGGTGCTTCTGGGAAGGTGGTCCAGCATTTCCATTCTGAAGCAGGACTGAGAGAGGCTTGGTGAAATCGTAGCCCAGTTTCCTCCTCGGGGTGCTGATTGATGGTTGGGGAAACTGAGAAGTGACTGGTCCCTTCCAGACCTGCCTTGGAAGCCCCTTTGAGCTCAGCCTCAGAGAATGATGGAGGTCCCCAAAAAGTGCTTCTAGAGGCTCTAAGGCAGTGTCACATGTTCTGGCATCTTCTGAGGCCAGGCGATTTGTGAATGAGGAAGGGCACGAAGGAGTAATGGGGAGCCGGGCAAAATGAGCACAGGGACACCTCCAAGAAATGCAACAGAAAAGTGAAAATAAATACACCCTATGAGATGCGGGAATGCTGGCCAGACAGCATGCCATGCGTCTGGGGCCATGCCGTCCCTAAAGCTGCCAGGGGACCCCCAGTACCAGGAGATGATTTAGTCCCCTGTGGCCCCTTCCCAGCCCTTCTGCCTGACCCTGACCTGAGATCAAGGTGTGTGAGTTGGTTTTCCAAGGCCAGGGAGCTCCTGCAGCCTCGCCCGGGCCCCCACCGCCCCCTCGCCCATCCTCCATGCCCCCAGCTCCTGCCTCTTGCCACATCCCGGACCTGCCCAACCACGCGTTCCTCCTTCATCGTGCCAGGACGAGCCCTGGTGCCTGCTGCCGTTCCCCACCACACACACACCCTGCCTTATCTAGGCTCTTGCCCCCCCATTCTCTCCCAGCAGGGCCTCGGATGTGAGGCGATAAAACTGCCCATCCCAGCTGGCACTTCCCGAACTGGCTCTCCTTCCTGCCTCTCACCCCACACCTTGTCTCTTCTTTGAGGGACCATGGAGGGCCCCGCTTGGCACTTACTGCTCCTATACACTTGCTCTGGGGTCAGCGTACACTACTAGGAGACTCATCCGCCCTGGCCTGGCTCAGGTAACCCCACATCAACATCAGGACACCCCAGCTCAACCCTTCTTCTTAGCCCTCCCCCAGCATCTCCTGCACAAGGATCTGACCACTCAGAGCACGTGAGCTCTGGACCAGTCCCCAGTCCCATCCCACATCACCCAGACCCCTGCCACCTGACTCAGCCTGGCTCTCCTGACATGGACCCCAAATCCATGTGACCAGGGGCTCACTGTGGCCTCCACCTATCAAACCCCCGTCGCCTGGCCTGAGTCTCTCGTTAGGCTCAAGAGTTCTACGGCCGCCCCTACATCTACCATTCTGCCCAGTGTCTCCCTTGCATCCTTCCAAGCGGACCCCCAGGTCCTTGCATGCCTTCTGGCAAGCCAGACCCCACATCAGCCCTATAATCCACCCCCGATCGCTGTTTAATCTCAGCCCCACCCCACAGGAAACAGGAAGTGAGGACAGGGTCTAGAAGACACTGACACTAAGGCCCCTTAACCCCAGCCCTGACTGGCCCCTCCAGTGCCTCAGTTTCCCCTCCTCTCACGGTACCTGACTTGGTTTGTGCTCCCCAAGTGCTCTGGGCCCCTCGGCGCCCCAGGCCCAGCCTCCCCCTCCTGTCCATGTCCAGGCACCACCTGCTCTGGGCCTCTGG